>NC_083726.1:52701587-54080754 GCF_028564815.1 Eubalaena glacialis
AATTAAATTATTTCACCAATGCCTTTTCTGGTTTATCTGATGTTCAACAAATTCATTTCATGAAAGTTTAGAAGTTCAAATAACCAGAGGAGAGAACATTCTTACTTCTGTCAGTTAATTTACTAACTGAAAGTCAGTAGTATTATATGAGAAATAAACTAGCTTGGTAGAATTTGTGAATGTGAAGAAAATGTGAACCATGGAATAAATTACACATTTGGTTTATAAAGCAGCCTGTGAATAAGGTTCTTGTACTTGGCAAGCAGTAAAAACGCAGTATATTGTTGAGAGGCAGTGTATTTAGGGTAGAGTACAAGTTTGAATGGCCTTTTTTGTAAGGAAGTATTATATATACATATATATATCAGTCAAGTAAATGACGAGAATTATACATATATGTGAATGCTGCACGCATGCACACACACACACACACACACACACACAGAGTGTCAATAAGATAACAGAAATGGCAGTTGGGAAAAGAACCTTTTCATAGCGCTAATGATGGGCATTTTTAAACTCAGCACTTCCTTCTTATTTCTTTTTATTTCTTATCTGTTTCCCTCCCACTGTTATTTCTCACATTGTTCCTCTGTGTAGCCTTTTCTGCCTCACTCCCTCCTCTCTAACAAACAAACACTGCACACACTTTCTCATTCACACTCACACACACGCACCTCAATTGTTTCCTACACTTTGTGTTCAAAGTACGAAACCAGCTATCTCCAGAGGGTGTCTGATAGTGCTGCCATTAATACACTAGACTACTGAGTGGTTTTCAAACTTTTGCTCACGAAACCCTAAAAGAATTTTGAAAAAAACCAGAGAGACTCTGTGCCAGTTACCAATTTATTTATTGCCTCTCACCTCTAAATCCATCTTCCTTGCCTGCTCTGCTAAAATGGATCTGGGACCTTTAAATATTTTTTTCTTTGTCAGCTAACATGATATTAAACCTTGTCAGTAGAGGGCACAGGAGAAGGATTGCAGGAGCAAGAGGTTCTTCCTTCCTGGTTTCAGTATGCTTTCTCAACAGGCTCCTGCAGAGCCCGCGGCTTTTTTAGCATCTGGCTCACGCAGTGCATGCAGATTCTCTATTTGCAGGCCCTGGCAACGTGGGCGGCTTCCCCAGCGCCCAACTCCTTAGCATACGCAGCCTCTCCAGCCCCCAGCCCTTTTCACTGCTTCTCAGGTGACAGGCTCCCGTGGCTTCTCTGGAGCGAGGTGCAGCCTTCAGGGCACAGGAGTGAGCAGCACGTGGTGGCCAGCAGCCTCCCCGGCACTTCCCTCAGGTAGTTTTGCAGTGGAGCGCTCCCAGTGAGACACCTCCCAGCAAAGAGCTTTCCCCAGCACCCCAGAGGCGAGGTTTCTAGCAAATTCCAGAAGGCAGATTTCCAGAAAGTTACAACATCATGGCCCCAGTGACCCCTGTGCCATCAGCCCCAGAAAGGCTGGGCGGGGGACAGGTTGCAGGGAAAGCTCTTCCTTGGGCTCTATCTCAGCCCTAGGGGCCATGATAGCTTCCTATATTTGCTATCTTTGTATTCTTTAGAATTTCTATTTACTTCTTACTAGCCAATCCTTCATCACCATAATCCTCTGTCACACATAGTAATTCTCTACATTAAACTTTCCTGTTCAAATTACTGTGTGGCTTCTGTATCCATATTGGGTGCTGACTGATACACACCTCCTCATACATTTTAAAGTGACAGCTAAAATTTCTTATCAAAAATTTAAATAATTGAAAAAAGATAAATTATCTGGTGTTCTGTATATAGACATGTTTAAAATATATTTCTGTCAAAATCTTAGAGTGACATATCTAGATCAGTTAATGAACGGGAGAAGTCCACCATATAACCTAATTTGCAAAGGCAGTCCTCACTGTCCTGTCTATCAAGTAAATCAGACTTATTTCCTGTACACACACACACACACACACACACACAAAGACTTTCATTTAAAATTTTTGAATAAATATGTTGATACATGTTTTCATGACACACATCTCACTCAAGACTGGTAGAAAATGGATAGACGGACAACAGATGGAGAGACAGATAAGCAGACAGCCGGCAGGCAGACTGAGCCTTTCCAAGATGAAATACTGTTTCAATACTTTTTTACCAGTTCAATATTTCTCAGTTTTGTTTTTTTTTTTGGCCTTGCTTTCACGGGTCTCTCCTTCAGAAGTAATGCCTTCCTGAACTGTCCTTTTGCTTGATGCCTTAAAGATTTTATCCTGTGACAACAAGTCATAGTAAAATTTGGGATGGGTGGAAGGTATGACATCTTTTGTGAAGTGGGAGAAGGGCGACTATGACAGAGGAGATTGGAAGGAAGACGTGGCCGACTACAGGCTCTCTCAGACACAGACAGCAGTTTCAGGAAAGTGTATTGTATAGCGGTTGAGGACCAGAAAATTGCTTCCCTCAAAACTGTCCATGCCCTGTGGCCCCATGCCCTGTGGCCACCCAGGGTACAAGTTCTCCAGTATGAAGAAAGCAGCACCAGGACAAAGAATACTGTATTCTACAATTAAGGCCAAAGCAGGGATATTGTTCCCCTAGAATTGACAAGAAACCAAGTATGGAGAAGCACACTTTTTTTTTTTTTAATATAGAATAAAAATATTAAACTATATTCCTTAAAAACTTAGAAAACAAAAGCTTTCTTTACAAGAATGCTAAAGTTTCCTTTAGAGTCAATATCACATCAAATATGAAATCCTGAACCCCACCAGCACCTATGTTTGGATAAGGGTCTTGCTTTTACTATTTGTGACTCAAGATGTCACATGGGTTAAATCCTTCATTTACAGTGGTTCTGTTTCTTATTTAAAACAGTAAGTTTTCCTTAGATCCACTACTTTACTGAATCACATAATAGGGAAAGAAATGAAGAATCTTAAACAAAAAGCAAAGGAGATGTGGCCAATTTTTACCATTTGGGATATTAACAAGTTTAACATGGCTCAGCAACTATCTTAAGTGTTATATCAACTATTATGACACAAACTAAAGGTGTTGAAATATAAAGACGTGTGTTTTCTGAGAGGAAATGGGTGACAATTTGAAGGGCTGGTTTTTTTAACAGAAAGAATAAATACGTAAGAATTCAGAACAGATTCTCAACCAACACTAATGTGCAATAAGGTTTATGCAAGTTAAGAAAGGTTTTAAACTTAAAAAAAATTTTTTTCAAGGAAACTACTGTTTCCTGTTATTTCTGGGAAATCTGTAAATGCTAGTGTTTTCAAAAGGAAACATTTGTGGAGCGATATTAAGTATGTTTTACTTGCTACACATATCAGATTCTTGTTTGTTCATTTCCCCTAAGAAGTCTGTAATTCTGTTTTAAATAAATGACATTTACTCTCAATTAAGGTTTCTGTCTTCTTATTCCCCCAAATCAGCATCCCTATGGGAAGTACAGGGCTTCTAGGATTTTCTCCACCTACATAAATAAATTTTTAGTAAAGAGCTTTCTTTCTTGAATAAGATCCATAATCTCCAGAATACACTGTCTGAATTAACTATTCTGTTGAAAAAGTCTATGTACTGGCCTGTTTTATAGTAAACTACTGGGATCTTTAAAATAAAGATTCTGGATTAATGCAAAACTCAGAGTATGTAATTTACTTATATATGTATAAATATCTATTATATTTCCCATTTTACTTTCAATACAGCTATTGCCCTTCATTGCAGAAGTATGAATAATCAACTTGGTGGATATTATTCAATCTGAAGGATGCACATAGAGAACTTCCATCATGGTCAAATAAATAAATTTAGGGCCATCACTTGATGACAGAAAAATCAATAAATACATAGACATTTCTACGTTCACCAAAATCTCTTTTATAGCTCTGCTAAGCACCATGGTTACTAAGATGAACAAGTTAACGTTAGGTATTTTAAAGATCCAAATAACGAGAAATCAGCCAGTCTACCAAACTGGTAGTTTATCATGAAAGTCAACAATTACTTTTGTTTTGTGGGGGGCAAAATAGAAAAATTAGAAATAAGAAAATTTAGTAATGGAAAGATTCTAATGTGAACAGACAATACCAAGTTTGTTGCCATATGTGATTTGTCCATATCCATAGGTTTTTAACATACTTACTTGAACAATGGAGTTCCACAAACAACACATTTATATATTCCAGGATCTTTGTGATGTGTATATTCTCCTTCGAAGGCACTGATACACAATAAACAGAGCATAAAAAAATTAATTAAACAAGTTAGCATTATTTCTTATAGAATATATTTGCTTAAAATACATTTTTCTACGAAAACTTTCAAGGGCTTTTTGTCCTAAAATGAGAACAGACCAAACATATGGAAATCTGAACATTACTAATACAATTCAAATCTGTATAATAAAATGTGCATATAACAACTCCAAACTCGTGCGGGTTAAATTTTTTTAAAAATCAGGCCATCTAGTTATGTAATGCTTAGAAAACTATTTTCCTATTTAAAAAAAAAAAAAGCCTGTAGTTCAGATTCACAGAAAACAACATTATTACATAAGATTTCTGCTACTCTACAGTGTCCAAGAGTATATACCAGAAAATGCAGAAGGGTCCAACACTTCCAGTGGAAGGAGTCTTATTTTTTGGTTTGAAAAGAAATATTGCAGCTTTAAGGGAATATTTTTCTAAGTTAACAATCTTAAAGGCTAGGAGGTCATTCAGCTAATACAAATCAGCTGTGCTAGCCCAACAAAAAGTCTGTGCTCTGCAGCTTGTTTTTATTATCCTTTCACCCTCTTTATGAGGTCCAATTTTTTTATAAACAGAATTTTTAAGAATGACCTAATCTCTAGTTGTTTGTGTGCATTAAATCATTTTGCTAGTCATGTACACAACAGGACGGGTAGACGTCTTGGACCAAGACCGAAGTCCATCGCTAACTCATTGTGCGGTAAAGGTGGACGTTGTCAGAGATTCAGCATTTGGTAAATTCAGTAAACAGTATATACTGTGACAGGAAGACAGTGTTGCCTATTAACAAAGACCCCACGTGTGGTAAAGAGCTCTTTCAGTTCATGAATGAAAACAAGAAGTTACATCATTAATAAATTTGGATCAGAGGTAAGTTACAGCCTTATGCCAAGCTCCATGGTATAAATTAGACAACAAAATGGTTGGACTTTGGCAAGTTACCTTTGAGCTGGAATCAGCTGAGAGAGACTTTATTCACTAAAAACAGTCTTGGAAGTGAACAAACTCTTTTTTCAGGACTTAGGGCAAACTTCCAAAGACCAAAGCCATGTGAGGGCAGTTATTGAAAATTTTTGACATTCCAACCACAAATGAGCCAATAAATACTTTCTCCACATGTGCTTCAAAAAGAAATTGGAGTGGGGTAGAAAGGAACTAAATTATGCTACCTTCTTTTTGCAGCCAAAACGTCTATACTTACAATGGCCACCTTCAAATTTTCAGTATCCTGGCAAAATGCCATGTCCCTCATGGTTTTGCTTACTCTGATGTCTTCCCAAAAAATGTACCTAAATCGCTATTACTTCCACACATTTTGTAGTAAACTAGAAACAGGCCCTTAACAAAAGCCTTGTGACTTTACAAAAGATAGAGTGTTCATTAAATGGGGGAAAGAATAAATAAAACTTAGTCTTAACCTAAGCAATACCATTTTCAACCTTTTCAAGGATACTAATTTGTAGACTTTAGCAAATAAGTATAGAATCCTTTAAATTAAATGGCAAGGAAGAGGATTCAAAGGTGGGGAGGGGGGATAAGGAGGATGAAGAAAACTAGCTCTTGCTTAATGGCGTTTTCGTAAGCTCGCCTTACCTTTCGGTCCCTTTCTCCTGAGTGACATGGTACTGCTGGGGTGTTAGCCGCTTCCTCAGTTCCTGCTGGGAAAAGACCACCTTACAGCTCTTTTTATCCCTACATGACCCTGGAAAGAGAGAGGATGTGGGAGAAGGAGGACTTTTAGCTTGAATCCTAAATAACTGCTTTGGCTGGCCGTCACAGCACAGCTTCTGCAGTCACTTGTCAATGACCAGGCCAGTCCCTAACACACTAGACAAACTTACCTGAACTGCAGCTGGCTATTTCTTTCAGTTTAAAAAGAATGGTATTCAAGATTCAGGTGATTCCACTGGAGCACTGACAATGTGCTACAGCCAAAGCTGCTGGCATGAGACAGTAAAAACCCATCGAACATTCACAAGGTAGGAATACATCCTTTACGTCTCCCAGTACCTTGAATTTCTTTTTTTTCAAATGAATTCAAAAAGCATAACTCTATTTATAAGCATTTATGCTGTATATATAAGAGGATGGGCATATTATATTAAACAATAACTCTTCATTCGTTTAGTAGAATAGCCTGAAACCTTCCTCATTCAATTTCCAACCTGGGTGATTTAAATACTATCCTATTTGTTTATTGAACCCTAAAGATGTATCTTTCCACAGCTAGGAATTGCTATTCTCTGTGATTCTGTCAGAGGCTTCACTAGGTTCTGAAGAGTCCTTAAAAACAAATATCTCTTGCAAGACTGTATATTAGCATCTTTAAACGGGCAGCAAGAAACTTTTAATAGACTGCAGGAGAAGGCATTTACACTAATGCAGATTCAAGAAGTTCCAAAGAAAGAGTGAGAAAAATAGGGAGGGAGGAAAGACAAAGAAAAGCAAAAGTGAATGTGATTTTATTTAGAGACCTACATTTTTCTTTTTATAAAGTATACTTAGAAAGACTTCACTGGCTAAATATATTTGAATGGTAAAATAATTTTAATTAGATTCTAATAACAATGTTAGCTTTTATTTCAACTTATACAGACCGCAATAAAATGTCCAGACAATACCCACTTATATGGGGGTATTTTGTCTTACCTGAACAAATGACTGAAAAGAAATACAGTCGGCCCTCTGTATCCACAGGTTCCACATCTATGGATTCAACCAAACACGATGGAAAATATTCCCCCCCCAAAATTCCAGAAAGTTCCAAAAAGCACACCTTGAATTTGCCATGCTAAGGCAACTATTTACATAGCATTTACATTGTGTGAGGTATTATAAGTAATCTAGAGATGATTTAAAGTATAAGGGAGGATGTGCATAGGTTATATGTAAATACTACGCCACTTTATATAAGGGCCCTGAGCATCCTCAGATTTTGGTATCTGCGGGGGGGTCAGGAACCAATCCCCCATGAGTACCAAGGGATGATCAATAACTCCAGACACGGCAACCCTTACTCACTGCAGTAAAATTGCTTTTCTTTGCTTTTCCATCACAGTGCGAAAGAGGCACGCAGATGTCACCACATGCAAAAATTTCCTACCATGTTACGAAATTACTGAAAGAAAGCTTGCTTAGTTCCCCAAATATTAAACTCAATTTGTTTTGAAACATAAAAGAAATATGATTTAGGAATAGAAATGCTTTCTACTTCTTTTACTTTTAAGGCACCTAATGTCATCGTATATGAGATCACTGAAATTAAAACCGGAGAAACTTAACTAACCACTGACTCTGATTGTGGGATTGAAGAAGGATATCAGCTTCCAGAATCAGGGCCACCAAGATAGAGTGGTTGATTCTCTATGAGAAAATATGGAGGCAGCAAAAGAGTAAACCAGAGCTGAAGAGCAAAACACACCTTTGAGTAGACCTGTGGGTTGTCAAATAGCGCCTCTTCTGACCTTCCACAAAGAATGTTGGCCCTGCTCTGGCCTGAAAAGATCCACAGGAACAGCTGGCAAATCACACTAATGGCATGTTGGTCTCTCATCTCACTGAACCCCATATTACACTAGGCTTTATGCAAATACTACTTACATTTTTAATATTTTCTAAGAGATAGAAATGTTCCCCTGAGAAATGTTTGTCCTGTCAGAACAAGCCTCTCCACAACTTGAATGCAGAACTGGCTGTGATAGGTGAGTCTCTGCTCAATTCGCTATAGATGTCTTAAAAAGTAACTTTTTGTTTTTATTGCTTTATATGTTGAAGGGGTTGTATCTTTGTGGATTTTGTCCCCAAAAATTCATTAATTGCAAATCTAACATGACAAAATAACTTGGTTAAAATTATTCTTTCCAATGGCATAGATAATTAAAATCTATACAATTAGAATTAAACAATTCTGTCTAAAATATTTTTGTTAATATATGTTCATTCATACAAAAAGGCCAATTGTGTTCCCAAAGTTGAGAGAACTAAGCTACCCATCTGTAGGTCATTTAGTACAAGAGAAGCAACTGCAGGTTTAAATTACATGGTATTGGATTGCAATTTCCTAACATTGGATGCTTTTCTGCTTTTTTACCTTGAGTCATTTACTAAGGAGTGTTCATAAAAAGTAGCTTAAAGCACAGATGCTTGCAAATCGTTTAGGCAAAGATGTTTCTCTCTTTTTCATTCTGCCTCTCTCAAAAATCTCTCTTTTCTGAAGAAAAAGAATAAAACTGTTGGTCAGTATTGACGAACCATGTCAAGGATTTGTACAAGGAAAAAAGGTAAAATTGAAAACATCTGATTGAAGTAAATAAGACAAACATAAAAGCTTCACTGGTGAATGAAGGGTATTGAAAAAACTTTATTTCATAGATTAGAAATTACTTTTGATCTAAACATTCTTAAAAACAGATTGTTTTCTACTATGAACCATCTCATTAGCTGTGCTACAGAGACCTCGTTTTAATGGCAAGCTTTGAAAGACTGCTGCTGTACTCTTTTGTTAGTCTCCGTCTTATTTGTAAGGGGGATAAAGATTTCATTCCAGCTTTCTTTGTTTGTCTTTCAAGAACCACTAAAGCAGTATTCACACAAATTTTGTAGGAATGTGCCCTATGTCATAGCCTACAAATTATTTGGTTTTGGTGCACTTAAAGGTCATCTTCCAAATTAGCAAAATTTTCCTACATCCTGGCTTTTCAACCTTAAATATAAATATTGTTTCCTAACTGTAAGTGAGGTTTGTTCTTTAAGAAATGCTAGTGTTTATTTAAAGTTGTCAAACTTTGTACATTTTTATTCTTTGGTCATACTATGTTCTCAAAATAATTAGGCTTTTAAAGTGTACCTAATAGCAAAAGGAAGTATATGTGGACTAGAAACAACCATTGTGATTTAATACTAAACAATGAAAAGTTAGTCAGATTTTAATAAATTTCTTGCCACATAGTTTAATAATAATACACTTCCTGGACAATTGAAAGCTGTACTATTACATTAGCTCTCCTAGCATCATAACCCAAAACTGGCATATATAAACACAGAAAGGCTTCACTTTTGTCTCTAATTTCCCTTTTCCCTATCAGACTCACTTTTCTAAAGTCATGTGGTGCCACTGTTAATTTCAAAGAAATCATTTCATTTTGAAATTCTAGAATAATTCATTGGATGGTTTCCCTTTACTATCTTCACTTAGGTACTGTAATTTTCTTATTACACAGGGTAATTTAACATTAGTATTATATGACATCTGTTCAATGACCCCTAAATTGGCTTAGAAGTATGTTAGGGAAAGATTTTTTCCTTTATTTAAATGGTTAATAGAGTACTTCGAAGCCACAAGTGAGCATATGTGTATACACACGCAACACAAAGCATATTTGAGAGGGTAATATTGCCACTTTGGTATCTAATCATAACACCATTCCTTACAGAGTAACTTTGGTATATATCAGACCCACCTTGAACCCTATCCAAGGGCATTTATTTGCTAAAATATGCCCAAAGTCTCTTTTTATATCAAAGCTTGTTCCATATTGTTGCTTCAAAGCCAGTATTGTCTTGAATTAGAGTTCACTTTCTGCCTTGCCTGCTTCCTAGTCACGTGACCTTAGACAAATGGGTCTCTCTATGTGCTACCACCCTCAGAGGTCTGCTATAAGGATCATAGCAATTAGCACTTAACAAACACTGTCTAAACAAATGCAGTATTATATTATCATTTTGATTACAGTGAATTCTGAAGTTAAAACTGTATTTTAAAAGGTAACCAGATCAGGTATTTCAGTGTGCTGCAATATTTTATTGGTAATTATTTTTCCATAATAATTCCCTTAGAACAGTATTTTCCTCACAAGTTATCTTTAAAAATGATTAAAATGAGAATTGAAAGAAGAGAAGAAAATTAAAATTTGAGTGCCTACTATGTGCCAGGCACATTTCTAGGCACTTTCACATAACTACATTTAATCCTCTCAATAATTCTAGGAGGTAGATGTCACACCCATTTTACAGATACGGAAACTGAGGCTCAGAGAGGTTATAACATAACTTACTAAGGACAAACAGCAAATAGATATACTGACTCAAATCCCAGGCTATCTGACTGCAATGCCCATGGAAAACTTATGCTACAAATTTCTTCTTTCTTCTTAAATTATGCAATAACTTTCAGCTTGAAAACCATCACTAGCAACTTAAGATAATAAGAGAGAAAAGTAATAATCACTACAGTACATCCAGAAAAGTAAAAACATTCGTCTATTAGCCAATGTCTGTTTTCTCTGTGTTCATTCCTTCAGCATAGGGTCAGTGACAAGGTTCAAACGGGATTCTCACAAAGTCTATAAAACGTTGAAAGGCTTTTTAAAGTCCTGTTTAGAAGTAAATCAAATCTGTTAACTAAATCTTAGAGCACTTTTAAGTCATAAATCTTATATTTCAGTGTGAAAATTCAAAACAAAACAAAATCCAAAGATCCCATAACTTTAATTTTGGTCCTAGGATCAGAAAAAATGAAACTATTAAATATCTTCCCAAAATAATAAGTGAGTAAGAGATAAGACTATCTTGTTTTGCTTTGAATTAACTAGGTTAAAACAGTAAAGTTCATGTTGAAATATCTTGCTACTATATTTAAAAATGGTATATTTTAATTTTCACTATAAATTATAATTTTCAGTTGGTTATTAGTCTGTCATACTGGGAAATTAAAGAAACTTTTATCCCAGATGTAGTAGTGTTAGGAATTTCTAAATAAGTGGGCATTTATAAAAGCCAAATCTAGTCCATTTTTATAACAGAATATAAAACTATATGCCATGAACCATTTTTCTCTTGTGTTTTGTTTGTTTTGCACTCTAGTAATTTAATAAAGGCTTTAAGAAAAAAATGCAAAGCACAAGAAAGAAAAGCTCCATGCTTGTAGAAGCATGCTCAATTTTTCTGATTTTTTTCTCTCAACGTAGACCTATACAGGAAAAACATTCCTGAGATTAACATACAATCTAAGACGCCATGCCACTCTGGCTTCAGTCCTCTGGTTTCCATGAAACTAGGGCTGCAGGACTTTCTTTGAGGACCACTGATCTGACATTTTTCTTACTGGTTTTTTAAGTCATCAAAAATGTTGAGTGTTTACAGAGTGCCAGGCACTGTGCTAAGTAAAATACTCATTCATTCATTCAATAATTACTTACTGAGCACCTACTATACGCTGGCATTATTCTAAGTACTTAAGATATATCTGTGAACGAAATAAAGATCCTACTTTCATGGAGCTCCCATTCCAGCAGGGGTAGGGGAAGACAGATAAAACACAGTGAAAATAAGTAAGAAAACTATATAGCCTCTTAGAAGGTGATAAGTATACAGGATGGAAAAAAAGCAAAACTGAGCAGGGCAAAGAAGACTGGGAGTGCTAGAAGTAAGGGCTGTAACCTTAAATAGAGTGGTCAAGGTAAGACTCACGGAAGTGACTTTTGAGCACCGCCCTGCCTTAAGGAGGAGAGGAAGTTGACTATGCTGCTATCGGAAAGGAGAGCTTTCTGAACACCCAGTGGAAATGGCCAACGCAAGAGATGAATACACTAAAAAGTTCATACTCCAGTGGTAGAGATGGAGACAAGTAATTGCAACGCAAGTACTAAAACCTGAATATGAATGGAGTAGGTAAACAACAAAGAAAGAATATGCTTTTACATCTGGAAATTTACAATTGCATATCTTAGTACAGACATTGTCTGACATTACCTTCCTTTCTTCCAAGTGAAATCCTTTAAGCCAAGTGCTATACTCAAAATAGCTCTCAGAGAGTATTTGTCTGGCTGAACCTTGAACACGGAATTAGACATGCGGTCTCTGCTAATTTGCTCTATGTATTTAATGTCATCCCTTTCAGACTATAGATCATCATTCCCAACCTGGAGTCATGTGTAAGATACTCAACAGACATTCTTTGGTGATGAATTTTTGATAGGCCTAGAGAGCAAAATCCTTTGGCCAAACAATGTTTTTACCCTTCGGAGACAGTTCAATAACTCTCCGCTTCAGGTGGTAGCAGGGAACATCCATAACTAAAGAAAGTATAAAATTAGTACCTCAACTTAGTTTCCATTTTTTAAAAACATTCTTGATTTTTACATTTAGGTTCAGTTTAATTTCATCTGTCCTCTAAGTCCTAAATATAACACAAAGGAAAACAAAAAACGAAATCTCTAGGTCTTAGGAATCAGAAAGCAGACAACTGTTTCTTTTTAAGGTAAGGATTTGTTTTCTTTTCTATATGTGAGAAAAATCATATCTTTATTTCTCATAGTAATAATCACATTTAATGCCTTCTTGCTGTTTTTCTATTACTTCATACAAGACAGTTCTACAGAGCAGTTTCAGTTATATTCTATTGATGCATGCACAGAGTTCTAATTAACATTAATGGATGTATAAGCATGCCAAGGCAACACACCATTTTAAACTTCTTGAATTAAACAAGACCATATGTTTTAGTGGTGCATAGTTGAATGATAAAATTGGCCTTCTGGTTTCCATACTGAAGGTTTGAATAGATAAACTAAGAAAATATTTTCAAGGAAGTTTTCCTTCCAAGTCTACATATCCTGATAAATTCACCCCTACTCTGATCTTCCATCTGAATATCCTTAGTACTAGTGTATTTACCCTGCAGGGTACTATTTACATGAGCTAATATAATATATTGCAATTATTCTCAAATGTCGTCAGTTGTTTCTGCTTTATTTTCCCAGATTATAAATTCTTTGAAGACATAAACTGTTGAGCCTAATATTAATTCATACCTTCTACAACTATTTATTAAACATCTACAGTGAATTAAGAACTGTGATGTGTACTGGAAAGTTAAAAATGAATAGGTCAAGGTTTCTGCCTTAGGGGAGCACATACTGTAGCAGGAAAGATAAGAAAAACAATCAATACAATGTGCAGTCTTATAGTAAAAATATATGCAAAGTTTTGTGTAAAGAGAGTTAACAAAGAAGACATTAACACTCTTAAACTTTGCCCACCTACATTGACTAGGTCCAATTATAATTGGGATATGGAAAACTCACATTATTTGCAGAAACAGCATCTACAGGGTCACAGGGCCAGAGAAGATTCAAATAGGGAAGAGAACTCCATCCAGACAAGCTGATAGATGTAGTGTGATCAAATATGTACAATGTCAAGGTGGTAATCAAAGAGTCTTTCATGTAAGTGGGATTAGCTAATTTAACAAAGCAAAATAGCCAAGATAAAATGTAGATTCTGATTTGGAAGAGGGAAAATTGGGCAGCTGAGAAATAAGGCAGTTTTTAAATTAAAGGGGAAATATGCCAATGTTTTCTCACTGTACGTCAATGGGAGTAAATGTATTTCCCACAGCATCTAAAGTCTATTAATATGATTTTAAATTCTAGCCTTTGATATTAAGTAATCTGTAAGGCTGCATGATTTTCTTGAGAGGTGACAACAGAGAGCTTTATCACTACATTCATCCAATGATACACTCACCTGAATGAACTCTGTAAGATAGAAACCACATTTTACATTTCTTTTACTTGTGGGTTACAAATTTTTAATTGTTGAATGCATGTGTGATAGTCATTTTATCAGCATTCTCTAAGGGTAGCAAATAAAACTAAAGAGTACTCCTCAGTACTTCAAAATGTAAATCAAATACAAGAGCAATGACTTTTGTATTAATGTGGCCCATAAAGACTAGAGTTTAGGGAAATATTCAAAACATGTCTTGATCCAAAAAGCATTTTCTTACTTGCAAAGCATATGAGTAAAAAGAGAAGTTTTAAAGGCACTGCCATCATCAAGTGACAACAGTGGAAGAGAAAGTTACTTAACTTCAAGTCTATCTGATTGCATGTGAAACGTCTGACGAAGTTAGAGTTCCCTGTTTTTAATTTTTTTTCCAGTATGGGTCTTCACTAGAACATCATAGCCTGTACTGAAAAAAAAATTAAAAAACAGACAGGCTCATTTCCATTCTACATTTCACATGCAATCAAAAAGACTTGCAAAAAATAGTTCTCTCTCCCATCCTCCCTCACCGCCTTGGGAGCACAGACTGAGGAGATGAGAGGTAACCACCCACACAAAGGAAGGAAAGGAGCCCTCTCTTAGATTACCATGCAGAATTTTATTTCCATGTAACATCAAGTATGCTTTGTTAGAAAGAAAATAAAACTTATGTTGTCTAAGAGCTCAGCTTTGTAAATTTCTAAAATTACATTATCACCCAAATCCAATTTAAAATCTAAATTAACTAAGCTCAATGGGCAGAAAATATGTCTGCAATTGCCACTCAGTGGACAGCTAAATCTGAGTCTAGCTATACATTCCAGAAAATCTAAGAGATTCTGGAGAAAAAAAAAAATTCAAAAAATTTACAGTTTTCTTTATCAGCCAGATAACTAAAGAAAAGGCGTAAGACTTCTGAATTATTCAATATATCCTTGAGGGACTGGGGGAAAATCTCGGTCATCTTTTGCATCCCCAGCACCTCGCACTGTGCCTTAAGAAGAGTAAGCCCTAAATAAGTGTATGTTGTATTTAAATATTTATTCAACTCTCCATTTTTATTATTACTATTTAAATTTTCTTCCTAAAAGATGTTTTCTAAATGATGGCTCTGGCTATGTTTCTTAGAATTTAGTTTAAAAACTGCAACAGTAATATTTGCTTAATAAACCAGCGTAATTTTAAAAAATAAATGATGGATTAAATTTTTTTCTTTATTACTGCTCTGAATCCTTTATTACCTCTCTAGAGTTCCACTTTCAAATATTTTATTATGACTAATATTCCATTAATTCTCTGGATTTAAGACTATGAGGTTACCTAATCCAGCATTCCCCAAAACATATCCTGTGAAACGGTGGCTCTGAAAAAAATGTTCACAAGTAGTTCCTCTTGAGGGGTGAGGAGAAGTTTCTATAGTCAAACCAGATCAGGAAAATTTAGGTTACATGGGTTTCCTAGTGAAGACTTATTACAGACTTTCTTATGCTGATGTGCATTATTGAACATGTGGTATTTTGACGCACCATTATTTTCTGCTCCACCAGAAAAGTAAAAAAGAGTTGTCAATCAAACCATGACACAATACTTTCTTATCAAAATAATTTTTAGGGCTTCCCTGGTGGCGCAGTGGTTGAGAATCTGCCTGCCAATGCAGGGGACACGGGTTCGAGCCCTGGTCCGGGAAGATCCCACATGCCGCGGAGCAACTGGGCCCGTGAGCCACAACTACTGAGCCTGCGCGTCTGGAGCCTGTGCTCCGCAACAAGAGAGGCCGCGATAGTGAGAGGCCTGCGCACCGTGATGAAGAGTGGCCCCCGCTTGCCGCAACTAGAGAAAGCCCTCGCACAGAAACGAAGACCCAACACAGCCAAAAATAAATAAATTTATTAAAAAAATAACTTTTCAGCTGCATCCTCACTACCAAGATGATGAAATGTAAAACCAGCTCATCCTAGAATTTATAAAACGTGGTAGTATGCAAAGTTTCTCCATTTGATGACGGGATCAGTTTTACAGGGTATTAGTAGAATGATTGTTCATAATTTGGGAACTGATGATCTTCCAGTCCAAAGCCCTCATGAGGAAACCAAGGCTCAAAGAAGTTATGGGACCTGGTCACACACCTGGTTAATGAGAGCAAGCTCCGCGTCTGCAGCTTTCCTCATTTAATTCTCTCATTCAATATATTTCCCTCTTGAACCAATGCTCTGTTGTACATTAACATGCCCATCTTTCACTAACCCATGTGCCCACAGCCTGTTCCCACCCCTACGCCACCATCCTCCCCTCCTACTGCCTCCTGCTAATTATAATTACATCTACGCATTCCTTCAATATCCTCCAGGAGAACTGTCATTACTTCAAATCCTAATCCAAGAAGCTAGTCAGCCATTCTGGGCAGAAAGAAGCACGATGCTTCTTACTTCTTCTACTCCTTCCTTCAATAGTAAAGCAAAGGAGGAAATGTGTAAATAGAATCATAAAAACACGAAGTATGTAACTCCCTTCATTCTATAGATAACAAAATTTGGACCCAGAGTGGCCATCTTTCTCAGAATGTGCATTCCTTAAGAACAGAGATAACATTACTTACTACGTGGCATTATTCTGATACATAAGATGTTGCTACTTGTTCATCACCATTCATTCATTCAACAAATACTTATTGAACACCTATTATGTGATAGACACAATTCTAGTTGCTAAGACGGAGTAGTCAACTAAACAGACAAAAAAATCTCTACCTTTCTGTAGCTCACTTTGCAGGAACCAAGGGTTTTCCTGTAATAGAAATAGATTTTGATGATCAAACCTATCAACATTCCCAGACTTATTTGATGTTCCACCCCTGACTTTTTATATTTTTCCAGTTTATTCTCCCTTACATCCAGGGATTAAAGTTGCACAGAATAAATTTCTGGGAAATGTCAGATAATGTTAACACTTGAGGGTAATATCTAACTGTGAACGATTTGACAAGAGTGTATTTCATTCTAAGTTTACAGATGAGGAATAGGAATAAAAGGTACAAAACAGATTCTGGGGCCAGAAAGCAAGTTGGTGGTAAAATCAAACTAGTAAATGCAGATTATGCTTCCAATCTCTTTCTTCATCAATACCAATAACAGGACAGCAAGCTCTGAAACTTGCTGTGATGTTATTTAAAATTTGCACAAGAAATATTAAACTATTAATCAAAATGGAATATGCTACGAAGAGCTGTACAATTCTGTGAGCGAACATGCATTTCTGTAACAAAACAAAATCTTAAAAACTATAGCTATAGAATTTTAGATTATCTTTGCTTGCTTAAAATTTAAGTAATCTAGCGAGTTAGATTAGCAGTCTATTCTTCACTCGCAATTACGTGGTTGAATACAATAAATATATCTAGTGTTGAAGGAAATGCTTACCATAGTAGTAACTGAGTAAATTTAAATTCTATAAATGTGTAGCTCTTAAAAATCACCTAAATAACTGATATCTTTGTCTTCACATGGTGTGTGTGTATATATATATACACATATATATACACACACACACGTATTTTGGCTGTGCACACAGCATGCGGGATCTTAGTTTCCCGACCAGGGATTGAACCTGCACACCCTACAGTGGAAGCATGGAGTCTTAACCACTGGACCCCCAGGGAAGTCCCCATGGTATATTTTTATAACATGCATTTTTAAGTGACTAATACAAGTGCAAATATACTAAATGTAACAAAGAGAGAGAAAAACAAGGTAATTAAAATAAATAAAATGGGGGTTTTAAATTTTCAAATGGTTGATTTCAAATGCAAAGACACAAAAATAGAGATAATTTGCCACTGCATCTTGGTAAAATCTATTCAAAGCATTTTAAATTAAAATGTGTCTAGCAAAAGCGGCCATGAGAAATTCAGTCTCGAAATAAAATGTTTGGGATGAAGCTATAAACTAGAAAAGACTGACAATGAATTTTCATCAAGTATTTAGCCTCAATATTAGTGACTCTTTGTGAACTGTCATTCACGCCCCACTCCTTCATTAAACACGTGTTTGTTAAGAGCAAAAGATGGCTCGTTTTAATAAATCCTTCTATGATCTGTCAGGTAAATTACTGTGAACATGTTTAGATAAATAAACTTCTAAGAATGCTACCTATATGATTCCCCAAAAGTGCATATTGTCTAGATAAACTAACTCTGTAGAATTATCATTTGTTTTCAGAACTGATAATATTTTATATTCTTTAGTCGTTAATTAGAGAATTTCTCAAACAAAATTAAAATTTATTTTTTGTTCATGCCCATTTTATCTCTGTTGCTACTAGATTTTGCTATGTATTTTATAATTATTAATGTATGTGAAGAATTTATTCTATATTTAAGAAAAAATTAACAAAATCCACATTTAACAAACCATATGCCCAACACCTTATTCATACAGATGTATTTATCATTCTATGGCAATTTAGCCTTGTGCACAATTTTTAAAACTCATCTAATAATCATATGCTGTACAGCAACTTTTCAGTATTAACTAATACTTTATTATATCACGGAGCTACTAAAACATTTTGTTTTAGAAAAGAATATAGCTGCATTAGAGTACTCATTAATCAACATTTTAAATATAATTTTTCTTAGCTTCCAAAAATATTTTTATTCATGCAGAAAAGGATTCATGCTTAACAGTCAACATGTTAAACTCATAACATTTTCAAGATTCTATAAAAATTCAAAACATAGCAAAACAAAATGTGAAATTTTCTTTAATTCTTGGGTGGTCTGCTGAAGAAAATTTAGCTGCATATAAAACTATAAATTACTGTTAAATCAGCTATTTGGATACAAGATAAGTTAATTTATGAAAACGTGTTTTAGTTTATAGAAAGTCTACACATGATAGACAATTTCGATGAGATGTCCAAGCACAAGGGAGTTGGAATCCTGTTGAAAATGGAAAAAGGTTTTGCACTCTACAAATATTGTTTGAACATCATATAAGCAGAAAAATTTGTGGTTTGTAAATCCATGTGTTCTTAACTGAATATTCTTTACATACTTTTGTTTAAGTTTTCACAATGCACCTATGTGCTAATGATATCAATACCCTTTCATGCTGTGAAAGAATGTAAATCTAGTGCCATCTACTGGGAAAAGTAGATACCATTCAATCAATTAATTGCAAATTATTTTGTGAATTAGGGGAGTTGAAATTTGAATGTCTATTGTTTTAAAAAACCATTTGTTTCTTAAAAAAAAAAAACCTCCCCCAAAGCATTTTCAATATAAATAAATAAGTTAGGTAAGATGAACATGTAAGAATGGTGAAGTTGGAGAACAGAAGGCAGTAAACTGAACTCATGGGAGAGAATTTCATTGGTGATATCAATACAGAAATCAGAAATTATACATTCTGGCTAGAGTTTTTATATTGTTTTGTGTTTAGAAGGCAGGCTCTGAATCTGTGGTCAAGGAGACCTCTCTTATGAGTATCAGAATATCTAATAAAAAATCTTGAAATTATATGAAAAATTGTACAGGTGCACATATGTATCTTCTGGAGGAGAAAAGCCATAACTTTTATCAAAAAAACCCACAAAAAACCACGGAAATGGTTCGTGTTTTCATGACGCAAAATGGTTAAAAATTAAAACTAATATAGAAAGCCAATCTATTCAGTAAGTGAACAACACACCAATGACTTCAATTTTTTTTTAAGGTAAATACAATATCAGATGCTACTAACGAAATATTGCCAGCTCAAACTTGAATAGTAGTACTCCTTATTTATGGATATTGCTCTGGTGCTTATCTGTAGTATTTCCTCTTTACAAATGCAGAACTTAAAGCACAGCAAACAATATTAATTTGCTCCAGAGAAAAGCAATCAAAAGAACCAGAGTTCTTAGTTCTCATGGTAAGTGTAAATATGTACTTATTCCCTTCCTCAAACAGTTTATCACCAAAACTCAAATTGTTTGAGATAAAAAGTAAAAGCAAGTTTGGATAATATACTTTGAATCTGTGTTACCATTTTTTTTTTTTTTTTTTGCTGTTGTTGTTATTTGTTTAGCTACAATGTGATTTATACCTGAGAAATCTACCATATTGTATTAATGCAATAAAGTGAGAAAAGAGAAAGTTTTTTTACAATATATTCAAAAGGCAACCAAACTATGAACTTTAATTTAACCTCCTCATTAGATTTATTTGAGACCCAAAAGAGCCTCAAATAAATTTGTACTGTCTGTTATAGCTATCACTTCACCTACATGTAAACTTTCCAAATGTTTATTCATTCATTTAACAAATATTTATTAAGTGCCAGGCACTGTGCTAAGCTCCGGAGCCACAAGCCCCTGATTCTTAGAGAGCTCTACTTACACAGATGATGGTCTATGACTTGCAAACACCATTTGCAAAATTTCTGTCTTTAAGACTTGTAATTTCTGCATTGGAATATTATGACATAATATCTTTACAAGCTGCATAAACTGCCGTGTGGCTCTTCAATTCATGGAGACTGTTAAAAGTGCCACTAAAGTCAAGAGTAACAACCACATATTATGTGTATGATGTTAGAGAAAAGCACAATTTATCACTGTAATTAGTACTATTTAGACAAATACTCTCACTTGGCTGAAAGCTACCATGATATCTAGTCTAACCTACAATTAGACTTCATTTCTATCAAGCATTGAAACTATGTATAAAATTGTGCTTCCTAATCCCTCCTAAGATAATGCTTCAGTCTTGATTTAGATGCAAGGAATTCTAATGTTCAAACATGGAAAATATTTCTGTCCTCCCACCACAACCAAGCAGATTTTTCTATAAATTCCCAGCCATTAATTAGTACTGAGTTTTAAGATTTGACTAACCCAAAGCCAAAGTAAAAACAATGACAGTTCATAAAATCACAGAATTTCAGAACTGAATAGATTATCTAATTTAAATTCCTCATTTGAAAAATAAAGAAACTGAGATGTGGAGAGGTTTACTGATACGTTCAAGGTCTCACAAGTTAATGACAAAGCTGTGGTTAGTTTTCTGACTCCTATTCCAGTGCTCTTTTTAATACATAAAAGAAACTGTTATAGGAAATTAAGAAGAGTTCTGAGAGAAAAAAAAATTTAATTACAAACATGAGCAAACCATAACTCAGATGCACTTAATAAGCTCTAAATTGAAATTATGCCTTATTTAAAAATAAGAACAAAAGGAAGTCGAAGCTGAAAAATGATAGGTCAGCCTTCTGGAATATGGCCTTCATAGGTCAATCCAGTTATAATCAACTTTAAGAGCCTGTTCCAATTATTTTTCAGTTCTGGAATTATTTCATATTGAATAATAACTAAAATTAGTAGGGTACTGGCTAGGGAGCAGAAATCTTTTGATTTACAGAGATTTTTGTTGCAATGGGTTTTGACCAGGGAACAGTAAATTAAAGCAAGACGTCAAACTTTTACCTTAATTTCCTATATCTCCAATTTTGACCTCTTCCCTTTCTACTTGTATAAAGTGATAAAGACCAGAATTTCCATTTCCATTTCATTTTTATTTTTCAAAATTTAAATAGTTTGTTTCACATTATTGTTAAACTTAGCAATTTCCTCAACATATTTATATTTCTAAGAGTAAAATTCTGTCAGAGAAATGGATGGTAACAAAGATTTTGCTAACATTGAAGTTATAAAATATGTGGACACTGGAAGACTGCGTCTCATAACACTTAAAAAAAATACGGGGTGCTTGAATGGCTAAGAAATTATGGAATACTATTCTAGTCAAATCATTTATCAAAATAAAATGGGCTTACAAGCCCTAAGTAAGAAAGACCGAGTCTCTCTAAGCTTCCATCAGTACTGGATAGTAAGAATAAAAGAAATGTGTTGTATGTTTATAGGACTTCAATCTGGTTCAGCAGGATGTATAAGTAAAATAAAGAGATCAAAACAACAGATTGAGATGGTTATTTCTCAAACATAAAGTGCATTTGTGGTTCCGATTAAAGTAAAAATAGTTAAATGAAAGATGGGACATATTTAAATGTTTTTAAAAGTCTATTGTACTAGAAAAATACAAAATATATATGTATGTATATTGATACAGATGTCTATAGTGAACTAGTGAACATTTATATATAGTGCTTACTACATGCCAGCCACTGTTCTAAGCGCTTTCCACATCCTAACCTATTTCATTCTCACAGCAACCCTTTCAGGTAAGTACTATTATTATCCCCATTTTACGAACAAGGAAGCCAAGGCACACAGCCAGTTAAGTGGCAAAGCCAGAATTCAGATCCAGTCAAATTCCAGAATTTGTGTGCTTAAGCATTGTACTATAATGGTTACTTCTTAAACATTATCAGCTTTGTTGACTTTATCTTTGAATCATTTGATATCAAAATTTAAAGACACATATTTTGATTAAACAATTTCATTATGAAACACTTTAATCCCACAATTGTCATATATCGAGGGATACCATGTTAATTAATAAGTTTCTGTAAATACTTAGCCTCCTTGGTGTATGACAAACTCATGTTACAAGAACTATGCTAGTGCTCTCATATCTTGGGGGTTTCTTTTTTCCAGTGGAAAACATGGTTATGTATCAGTTAAATAACTTTCATACTACAATTATTATATGTAGTATATAGTTCTGGAAAAGTTCCCCATGGCACAGGAACTACATTGGTTGATGCTCTCCCTCAAGCTTACATACAATTCAACAAATAAATCTTGTCAGTCCTACAACTTGAATTTCTCTCTTATCTATCGCCTTCTTTCCAAACCTACTGTAATGATCATTGTTAAGGCTCTCAGTACTTCATGAGTCCCTCCAGCCTCAAGCTCCTCCAACATACCCAATGGTGGCATGCAGGGGCATGGCGGGGTAGGGGACGCGAAGGTGTCAGGAAGAGTGGTTGTGGACCCCATGCATTAAGCTTCATTGGCCTCTCAAGTCACCACAAATAGACATAAAACCTTTTTTTTTTTTTAAATAGCGTGTTTACTATTCAAGTACAGCTTCAAGACAAAAGCCTTATCCTTCTAATTAAGGCTTCTAATTAAGTTGCCATCTCCACCTTCTCATAGAAATATCTGGAACCAGCACTGAACCTTCCATCATACTAAATCAATAATCCTTATAAAATGCAAATCAAGTCATTTTACTCCCCCTTCATCCCTTCCCCAAGATTTAAATTTTTAAAAACATCATATAAGGCACTTCATGATTTGGCTACCTTCCTTACCTCTTCTACTTGCCCTCACCTACCCAAGCTAGCCATATTAAATAACCTGCATTTCTCTGAACACACCTTGCTCTTTCAGGTCTTCATGTTTTTCCCACACTACTTCATATATTAGAAATGTCCTTCCCTCTCCTTGGACATCTGGCTAACTCTTGCTCATAGTCTGAAATTCAACTCAAGCACTATATCCTCCATGAAGCCCTCCTTGAACTTCAGAGACCTTCTCTCCCTTCCAAAATCTCTTTCCCTAAGCAAAGAGCTAGAAGCATCCTCTGGATTCCCCTAACATCCCAGGCATAAATACTTTTAGTCTAGTTTTATCACCGTATGGTTCAATGGTCTTTACACAGTTCCAACTCCATCTTGTGCTTGTTAAAGAAATTGGCTTGATCTTGTTAATCATTGTATCCTCACTGCTTCACACAATGTCTGGCACTCATAGTTAATATTCAATGAATATTTAATGAGTTGGAATTAAATTCTTTATACAGTATAGTAATAGAGATATGTATACTAAAAGAAAATATAAATAATATTGACAATAATGTTCACAGACTATATCTGGCCATAGTGATTTTCATAATAAAATTAAAATAGTAAACATGAAATAAGCACATAATAAAACTTTGGACTTTTATGTCTCAGTTGTTTAAATGCTTAAACTCACATTTTTAAAAAGGGTGGTGGCTCTAATTTAAGAAGCAGTGAACACATGCTATATTAGTTCTCTTTATTTGGTCATTGTTAAATAGAACATGTTTTCTTTATAAGTATAATAATTAACTTTATTACACTAAAGTTGCTCGTTTTAATTTTTTCTTTCTAAAGGAATGACCACATGTGGAATGAAAAGCATTTTCATTATCCTTTAACGAGATGAATGTCCTATTTTGTGTGATTTGGAGCAGTTTCTCATCAAGGCTGCCAGCCTCTTATGAACATTACGATTTTCAGATTGTAGTGTGCGTTAAAGAAAAAGAAGATATCATGAAATATTAGTGACAATTATATACTGAGCAAGGAAACTGGACAATGTTTCCAGGGGTTGTTAGGACTGTGGAAATGAATGTTACTCAAAGTAGAGTGGTGATTTATAACCAATTTCCGTCTTCAAATTAGGGCCCAAGTAAAAGAAAACGAAATTCAGCAAAGCATTATGGTGTATCATTTCCTGCAGCAGAAACACTCCCCCACCCGGACCAGTGCCCTTACTAAGTATAGTACAAGAAGCAGCAACCTGAGGGAAGCCCACAGGCTCGCAGGGCTACTGGCTGGCTCTTTGTCACCAAATGCAGCAGGTTGAATGCAGACATCACTGTGATATCTTCACCAACAAAACGAGAGGCAAAGAACAGGGGCAAGAGCTGAGTAAGAGAAAAAAAGAAAACAAAAACAAATTAAAACATCACAAATGTTAAACACATTCACTGCACAATTGATGGTTACGGTTTTATCTGGAACTGAACACACACACAGTGCTAATAAATTTCAAATGCCTATTTTTCATATGGTGGGCTTACTTTCAACCCAGGCTTATTTATATCTTATGAATAAAATACACACTATATAATAGCAATGTAATCTGTGAACACATTTTGCAAGAGGTTGAGAAAAGAGACGAAGTTTAAAACAGTTGAAAGGAATTAACATTTACTGAGTTCCTACCAAGTGACAGGAACTGTCTAGGGCCAAATATAAATATATTACATCATTTAATTCTTACAATAAACCTAGAAGGTAGGTTTTATCACCCAATACATATGTGAGGAAGCCAAGGCTCAAAGGTCCAAGGGCACAAAGCAAATAGCCAGTGGAAAAAAAATTAGAAAACCTTGTTCTATCCAACTACAAAGTCCCGCTCTCTCCTCATACCACGCTGCCTTCTTCCAGCAATTATTTGCAAATCTCCCTCCCTGGAGAAGACTGCAAAATACTGTAAGATTAAGAGATTTCTTTTGTTAGAGTTTCATATTTTAAAAAAATAGAGTCAAACCTAAGGACAACTAGGAGGCTTCTCTTTATAAATAGTGTTAAGTTTGAAGAAGGCATATCAACCATGAATTTTCATTTGATTTTATGATTTATAATTTCTAGATCAATTCTGTAAATAATGTTCACAATCTAGCCTTAAAAAGGGTAAAAATATTTTTTAAAGCTTTTGGAAATGAATCATGTGGAAGGATCTCAAAACTGTGTGAATGTTAAACTTTAAAGAAAAGTTCAGCTAGGATTTTCTTTAAACTTTTGTACAATCTTTCAGTTGGTAAAGATTAACTTCTAATGAAGGTGGAAGATACTAGATTAACAGTAACTTCTAATATTTTATTTAAAATTAGCATTATAAGTGACCTTAACTACTAAATGTCCAAAAATGGATATAAAATTAACGTCTCGTTCATTTCCTGACCCTCATCCCTCACCCCACTTCCCAAAAATAAAAGTCTGTTCCTGGTCTCTTCTGACCTCCTCGAAGAACAAACACATAATAAACAGTAATATATTTTACCAAATCATTCTGGAGTATATCTGACACAAATCTGCTTGTATTAACATGCCTGAACTCTGATTTCTCCAAACTAAACTCACTACAAAACTAAAACATTTTTGTGTTACTAACTGGAGACAAAAGGGAGGAAGAGGGAAGGTAAGTATCACAATGCACAGCCTGAAAGAACCATTAAACATAAATAAACATGTCATTTTCACGAGTGACTGCAGAGCAGGGAAAAGAGAGCATTCCTTTGGAGCAGACTACTGACTAATAAAAGATCAAAGGTCTATACCTCACAACACTATAAATAAAAATGTATTTTTTTCCTTGTGACCTTCTCTGTGAGGAATAAAGTATGCACGGTAAATGTAATCACTTAGCAAAGTTGCAGCCTCATTGTGCTCCTGCAGCTGACTATAAAACGTCTTCCTATCCTGTTTCATCAACTGCTGTACCAGGCGGCCTGCACGCCTACCGATGGCCACGGCCATCTGGCTTGTGTCAAAGCCAGCGCACAGGAAGAAAGGGAGTGATGTCACTCTGCAGGTCAGGCAAAGAACAAAGATGCATTCTACAATGAAAAGCTGAGGGCCTCAAATACCGGGGGGCCCTCCAGCATGATATGACGGAGTGATTTAATGTTCTGCCTGTTGCATTTATTTCTACCCAAATAGCCAGGGCTCCATCTAGTGGCAAATTAGTTTTGCCCAGTTTTCTTTAAAAGTGAACCCAGCTACATTAGCACCAACAAAGGAGAGCAACAATGTGATTACTTTTAGAGGTATCTAACCTTTTTTACACTGAAGAATGCAAAAGTACAATTTGTCACAGTGCTCTCCATTGTCAAATCCTACAACGCATGCATTTCATAGGTTAGGATTTGATATAACCCTAATTATTTTAATGTTTGCAAGGATAACTGAAAAAGTAGCTAATTTTTGCAAAAATGCACATAAAGTGACATAACGTACACACTACCCTGAAAAAATGTAGCTGAGATAGAAAGTGAAAAACAGTTCTAAAGAACGGATACATGCATCTGGATGCCTTGGTGAAATCAAACTCATAGTTATATTCCACAAAAGAATCATAGTTAATATGGCTCTAACATGTGACGCCAGGAGCAACTGTGCTTTAGAACAGAAAAAGGAATATTTTTATGCTGAAATGGTTTAACAAATTTAATTTTTAACTAATGTTCTTCCACTTAGTTTTTCTTTTTATTTTTTTAAAGATTTATTTATTTATTATTTATTTTATTTTTGGCTGCGTAGGGTCTTAGTTGCGGCTCGCAGGATCTTTGTTGAGGCATGCGGGATCTTTCGTTGTGGCGCGCCGGCTCCAGGGCGCATGGGCTCTGTAGCTGTGGCACGCAGGCTCTCTAGTTGAGGCGCACGAGCTCAACAGCTGTGGTACACGGGCTTAGTTGCCCCGCGGCATGTGGGATCTTAGTTCCCTGACCAGGGATCGAACCTGCATCCCCTGCATTGCAAGGTGGAATCTTTACCACTGGCCACCAGGGAAGTCCCCACTTAGTTTTTCTTAGTTTATGTTTGCAATAAATGAAATCAAACACTGACAAACCAATCTAAAATGCAGAATACATTTAGATGAAAGATATATCACAATGGACGGGTGTGATCTATGAGATCAGACTACCTGAGTTTGAATCCTCGTCCTGCCCCTAAGGAGCTGTGTTACCTTGGAAAAGTTGCTTACCCTCTCAGTGCCTTAGCTTCCTCAACTCTAAAATAACAATTAAATAAGTTAATTGGTAAGAAGTGCTTGGAATAACTCCTGGCACATAGTATATGCTCACAAACATTAGCTCTTATTATTATTTAAATATACAAATATTTGCTTTATTTCAGAATTATATGAATCGGAAATTTCTAACAGTCCATTTATACCCAATCCTATTTAGAGTTAGCAGGCCATTCTGCAAACATAGAATCCTATTTAGGCCAGAAAACGTACTACTCTTGGATTGATTTCCATGGTAGGATAAAGTTATCCTCAGGATAATAGTCAATGAAACCCTTGCCATATGGCAGGCACCATTCTAAGCACTTCACATTTATTCGCTCTTTTAATCCTCAGGAACTTATAAGGTACATATTATCATTTTCCCATTTTTAGATGTAGAGATTGAGGCGTAGGGAGGTTAAGTAATTTACATAAGATCTTAACGGCTGGTAAGAAGCAGAGCCCTTAAGTAACTGGACGGAATGATTTAACAGATTTGAACCCAAGCCATCTATTATAGTTCCAGGGCCAGTGCTCTTGACCACTACACAACTGGCAATGAAAAGCCTGAGGTTGTTACCAATCCACTCTAGACACTCTGATTCTATGTTCTCCTAATAGACAATGTGGCTGATAATAAATACTTAATAAAGATTCATTTAATTCAAGGAGATTATTTGAAGATTCTCTCTCTTGACATTGAGTGAAAAAAGTAGAGAGTTAAGGTAGTAAAAAGCCTGAGACAGACTTCTAGATTTAATCTTTCTGTCCCACCACATGCAACTCCTCTTTCCCTTTCACCTTCAAATCGTTTCTCTAAACACCTTGGATACATCTTTAGGATATATAACCTAAAGATGCCTAGAACTGAGTCCACTTGCATCTACCAAAGCTTCAACATGTTGATGATACGGTACTTTTGAGAGTCAAACAAACCAACAGCTACTCCCCCCACTCCCCCCCAAAAAAATCTGAGTTTCAATTAGGCAGCTTTTTTCCCATTGCGCTCCCTGAGCTGCCTGGATGAGGACCCTAGCCAGAAACAATCCTAAGTCCAAAAAGAGGCAAAAGAAGCACATTCTTCTAAGTGGTGACAATCTTTGGGAAAAGAATTAGCATTAAACACCCCCTAGAAATCAGCACTGAGCAAAAACCACCCAGAAAATCTATAGTTCCTCAAGTTTATCCTCAACATCTTCACTTTTGTATTGCTTTTGACTCAAATAATTGCACCTATGAATAACATTTATAGATAACCAATATGTTTTTTTAATGCCAGACACAATTTACACATCTTTCTAATCTCCCAGAATATCTAGCACATCACTTTGAAATTATTTGGTGTTAAAAAATATGGGTTGAACAATACTTAATGAGCAGTATCACACTATGTGTTGAGAACAGAATTAGATTACATAATTGTCTATCATTTTCTGCTTAAAATTTTTAATGATTCCCCATTGCATATTGCAGGGTTTCCCAAGTCATGTTCTGTGAAACAGGCAATACCCCTTCAAACAAATTTAGTAATGGAAATGCTACCCAATATAAAGGGTCTGAGAGGCTTTACAATAAATGCACCTGCTTAACTTTCTCTCAACTGGTGCCTCTCAAATGGTTTTGACCTTACAAAACCCCCGCCTTTCCTATCGCCATCCCACAGACACATTCTGGTAAATCCTTTGGATAACATCCAAATTCCTGAACAAAACAACTAAAGTTCTACATCTAGCTGCTGCCTAACTCTTCACCCCTTTCTCTTGCTATACCTCCACATTCCAACCCACCCCACACTCCTGCCATACCAATGTACTCATAACTTCCCCCAAATAGGTCTGCTGTTTCCTATTTCCACCTCCACATCTTTCTTCATTCCATAACCTTACTGTCCTTTCACCACTCCCAACTCGCACCACTCCTAACTTCTCCTATTTGGGTCCCCAGTGAGGCACAAAGCATGATGTCATATCCCCTACAACAATTTTCAGGGCACTGATTTGCTTACATCTCTGTCTCCCTCTTCTAGATTATAAACCTCTTAAGCATAGGGACAGTGTCTTTTTCATCTTTGTATCCCAATACCTGGCACCTAACAGCCATTCATTTATTGAGTGAAAGAATGACTATATAAATAACTGATTCTATGGAAATGAGTGTTCTGGATCATCATTTCCCACCCTGCTATCTCTGCCATCTCAACTGTTAATGGTGCTTAAATGTAAGAATCTGAATTAAAACCAGTTGGTTCCTTCATAGGAATTAGCAGTTTCTGTGAAGAGGTGGGAAGTTGAAAGTGCAATCTGACTTGAGATCTAGATAATTCAAATGCCCTATTTTGGTCAAAAATTTCTACTTCTCCATCTTTTTTAACCCCTAGAACTCTGACATCCAAAATTTGACTAACGTTAATTTGTTAGCTTTTTGGTTTGGGTTTATTTTTATTTCCTTTCACTTCCTTCCTTGCAGTTGAACAATCAACTGCCAAAGAGAGATGATATAAACAGGGAAGCGGGGAACTTACGAAGTTGATAATTAGCTCAAGAATAAATGAGCTGATTGTCCTAGTGGATTTAAAGCGTCAAACCTAAAGGTCAAATCCCTTTCCAATAAATGCCAAAAGAATGTCTACATCAGTGGTTCTCCACAAGCTAGTAAAATGTCCCCCCCAAACTGCAAGGGCCAACCAAGAGTTGACAAATTTGAATTTTGTCAGGTAAGGACAAAATAAAAACAAAAAGCCCCAAACCCTAATCTCACCATAATATCAGAAAAGAAAATTATATTAACACCAAGAACTCGGAAAGCAATCTCAAGATAAAGAACATACTTTTGAATAATATATTTAAGTTTTGTGGGAAAACATTTCATTGTTGCTATTTTTCTCATTTCTTTATGAAAAGAAGACACTTCATCATGGGCTAGCATTTGGAAACCACTAATCTAAATGTCTACAATAAAGTTCTATACCTGGCACCCAGTTTATGCTCAACTAATGTTTGCTGAATGAATTGATCAATCAATCATTTACTTCTCAAAATCAATTGGCCAAATTGCTAGAATCGGGCATCTCTTTTATTAAGCAGAGATCTTTCTGTATTTGTTATAAGAAACAATAGAACCCTGGCTACTCAGAATCCTCAAATCTTCCAAACCATTTAGAGATAACACTTTTTTAAAAAAATAGACACATTTTATTTTATTTATTCTTTGATGTGGACAATTTTTAAAGTCTTTATTGAATTTGTTACAATATTGCTTCTGTTTTATGTTTTGGTTTTTTGGCCTTGAGGCATGGGATCTTAGCTCCCCAACCAGGGATCCAACGTGCACCCCCTGCATTGGAAGGCGAAGTCTTAACCACTTGACCGCCAGGGAAGTCCCTAGAGATAACAATTTTAAGATACCAAATTTTACTCAGCTCACCTGTATAAATTCTTACTACATGGAAAACAATGTATTAGGAGCTGATGAATATGCAAAGATGTAAGATATAGTCTGTGCTGTCAAAAAACATATTAGCTTAGATGGAAACATAAGATATGTACTCAATGTCTTTACAGAGGTAGAAATAAAGTACATGGAATTTCAGGGGAAGGAGAATTGCTTCCAGCTTTGGGAGAGGGAGTGGCAGGGATATGGGGGGTTGGGAACTGAAGAAAAGTTGCATAAAGAAGAACGTTTTCTTTAATATCTCCAGGGTTAGCCATTTTTAAACTTTTTGATCTTAGGATCCCTTTACACTCCTAAAAAAGTTATCAAGGACCCCAAATGCCTTTTGTTTATGTGGTTATACCCATCAATATTTACTATATTAGAATTAAAGCTGATTAATTTTTAAAACATTTGCTTATTCCATTAAGAATAACAAAAATAAAAATAATAATACATATTACAAAAATGACATTTTCAGTGAAAAATAACTATATTATCCAAAACAAACAAAATATATATTTAATGGGAAGAGTTTTACATTTTTTTTGCAAATCAAGTCTCTTTAATATCTGGCTTAACAGAAAACAGCTGTATTCTCATCTCTGCTTCTGCATTCAATCTGTTGTGATATGTTGTTTTGGTTGAAGTATATTTATGAATGAAATCTCGCCTCACTCAGATAAGTAGTTGGAAAAGGGAGGAATATTTTAATAGCTTTTTCAGATAACTGTAGACATTCTTCTTTGATATTACACCAAAATTCAACAATGATAATCTGAAACTACGTATTATCAATGAACTTTTCATACTATTACATTAAATTTCATTGGTCTACCTTACATTTTGACTGGATCTTTTAACTTTGTATGATTTTGTAACATCATGCACTGTTCGTTTGGAAAACATTGGTTCAATGGGTTATGCAGATCTTTCACATGCTGACACATTACATTATCAATATCAAAAATATTCATTAATATCACCACTGATTTCATCAGATAAATCTTTAAATGTTGAGAAGCCGTCAAGCTCATAGTGGCAGATACAAGCTTTCCAAAATTTTATTTTTTAACTTGAAAGCTCGAATTTTATCATTGCCAACAACACAGTCAGTTGTTTTCCTTAAAGTGACAGAATCACTTCATTCATTTTTGAGAAAATACTTGCCAAATACCCAAGTTTAAATAACCATCGTTTGTCTGTTGGTCATTCTGTCAAGTGAAATGGTGTTTCAAACAAGCTCACCAGTGCTTTTCCTGGAGACGGCCACTGTACTTTGTGACGCGGAGGCTCTTTATAAAAGTGTATTTCTTGTTTCTTCACACAGAATAATAAAAAGATATGCACTTAAGATCTAGAGTTGATAAAATTAATATAAATCTTACTACTTCATCAAGGACATTCTTAAGTAAAAATGGCCTTTTCTCCTGTTTGGATGTTAGTGAAGAATGGAATGACTGCTAAAAAGGTTTGCTGCCCCTGCCTAGCTTCACACTAAGACAACAGCAGTTTCACCTGCTTTGGCTTTTGCAACATCAACGCAAATGTCAACACAGTGAAAAAGGAAAATAAGGTCGTAGCATTAGTCTGAAAATAGTTTTGCCTTTGTGAATCCCTTGCAAAGCTCTCAGATGCCAGGGGTCCTTAGTCCACGCTTTGAGAACTGCTGGTCTGGCCCTCCGGTTGGTCCATAACAAGCACAGTAAATGTTTCATAAGCACTCGTTGAGTAAGTGAACGGCGGACAGAGGAATACATTTATAACTTACCCCATGTTGTCTAGCAAAAAACAAATGGTTAGAAAATAATACCAGTAGTATTTAGACCTCTTACTACTTCTAGAGCTAATTAGTACATTTCCTACTTCATCTAGTCTGTGGACAAATGCAAATGCAAAATTTTGAGCTATTTTATCAAAGTGAGGAGAATAGTTATGGCAGATTTCTGAAAGTAACAGAGTGCTACAACCCAATTTTCTCAGCACCACTCCTTGAAATTCACAAAAGTATATGTCCTGCTAGGGGATAAGAAAACAAATTGTGAATTAGTGCTATCTCCAGAAAAGGAAAATTAATTTGTTGATAAATTCTCACATTTATTGAACCCATATCATGTACATGGTACTATTAATTCATATACTGCTAGTAGAATAATCAAGGAATACGAACTTTTGGAAATGATTGAGAATAATAGAAGTTGTATCATTAAACAAGTTTAGAACCAGAAAAAAATCTTGATTAACACCTAATACATAGATTTGTGAACATGAAGTGACCACCCAACAAAGGTAAAATAATTAGTTGAAAGGTGTTTCACAAGTAATTTGTTTAAAATTGTCTTTAGATGCTGAAGTTTGAGGATAAAGTTTTTAACGAAACAACTAGGATGAAATTAGAGTTATCTCTTTAATAATGTCACATTTCCTTCTGAAATGTCTTCTTGAGTGGGAGAAAGCCCGCGCGCAGCAACAAAGACCCAATGCAGCCAAAAATTAAAGAGAAAATGGTGGAGGTAGAAGTAGCACCAGGAATGCACAGCTTGGACCATCTGTTCCTCAGTCTATGATCATCATCTGTGTATGACTACGTGAGGATGTTGCTCATGAAGTATCATCCATCATGTGTATCTCAGTGGAAAAAAAGTGGGAGAAACGATGAACTGATCCAAACCACTTGTTTTGTCAATAGCAAAACAGAGATAAAGAGACCTACTGAAGGTCATACAGCCATTTGGAGAAAACATTAGGCTAAAACTCCTTTTTATCTACATGTTGTGGCATCTGTGTTTTCTTTATTATTCAGTTCACATAAAAAGTAAGAAAAGGACATAAAGAATTGTACCTAATACTGACAATGCAGGGGTTACACTGTGTCCATTAAGAAGGTACACTAATGGTATAATTTAAATAGAATTATGGGGCTTCCCTGGTGGCGCAGTGGTTGAGAATCTGCCTGCCAATGCAGGGGACACGGGTTCAAACCCCAGTCCAGGAAGATCCCACATGACGCGAAGCAGCTAAGCCCGTGCGCCACAACTACTGAGCCTGCGCTCTACAGCCTGCGAGCCACAGCTACCGAAGCCTGCGAGCCACAGCTACCGAAGCCGGCGCGACTAGAGCCCGCGCACAGCAACAAGAGAAGCCACCGCAAAGAGAGCCTGCGCACCACAACAAAGAGTAGCCCCTGCTCACCGCAACTAGAGAAAGCCCGCGTGCAGCAACAAAGACCCAATGCAGCCAAAAATAAATAAATAAATAAATAAATTTATTTAAAAAAAATAGAATTATGGACATTAAGTCCGTCTTCTGATGTTAATTATAACTCTATTAAACGCTATCTTTTTTTCAGGATTCCTGTTTTGTAAAGCATCTAGTCAAATTCAGGGATTTATTCATTCTCACATGAATGTTTTAAAACTTCTATCACCAATATAGAACACAAATCTTTTTCTTTTAAAATATATATTGATTTCACAGTCCATTGATTACACAGACAATGTAGTTTCAGTGTCTACATTACATGTGTTTCATCTAAAAAGTTTTTCTTAATATTTAAAAGGTGCCAACAGGAAAGCAAAACCCACACAAACAAGTCACTTTTGATTACTATTAAAAAATGACTTCAGGGCTTCCCTGGTGGCGCAGTGGTTGAGAGTCTGCCTGCCAATGCAGGGGACACGGGTTCGAGCCCTGGTCTGGGAAGATCCCACATGCCGTGGGGCAACTGGGCCCGTGAGCCACAACTACTGAGCCTGCGCGTCTGGAGCCTGTGCTCTGCAACAAGAGAGGCCGCGATAGTAAGAGGCCCGCGCACCGCGATGAAGAGTGCCCCCCACTTGCCGCAACTAGAGAAAGCCCTCGCACATAAACGAAGACCCAACACAGCCATAAATAAATAAATTAATTAATTAATTTAAAAAATATCTTAGATTATAAAAAAAAAATGACTTCAGAATTTTTCAGTCTTTTTAACTGTTTCGTTTTGTTGTGTTTATACAATACAGTTTTGCTTTTCTAGTACTTGAGTTCAAATTTAAACCTTCTCACTGACTAGTTAGGTTTCATTTGACAAGGTTTACTCTGAGCTTTGAAAGTCTCATCTGTATGTCTGGAGTTTGTAATAGTTTCCTTGCAAGATTGCTACTAGAGGAGCACCTGGCACACACATACCTCTAAATTAATACTATGATTCCTTCCTTAAGTAACATTCCCTGTTGATAATTTGTTCCCCGTGGAACTCACAGAACTGAAGCTCAATGCCTTTTAGTGACACTTTATATGGTTGATTTTTCTTACTGAAAACATTCTTCACTTGACTTTTCTATTCTACACAGTATTGTTTTCTTCCTCCCTTTCTGGAAATTGCTTCTCTATCTCTTGGGATATTTCCTTCTGATTTCCAAACTGTGACTAAGCTCCAGAGATATCCCTTTAGTACCCTCTGTATTTCTCACTATTTAATCTCTTTCTTACAGATCTCACCTATTCTAACAACTTCAACCATCATTTCTTGATAGGTAACTATACAGATCTACCTCCAACACTGAAACAAGCTCTAATGCTCTGTCTTCTAATATCTATTGGATAATAATAACATCAACTTGCACTTGCATGGTATAGTCTTATATGGCTTATAAGAATCTTTAGTCCCACCTTGTATTGTTATTCAAATATCTTGCATGTGTGCATCTTACTATTATGACATTATTACTAATAATCATTTTTGAGTACCTGCATGAGGTGATCGTGTATATGTGTATCTAATATCATTTAATCCTCATGTCAACCCTGAGGTAGGAACTGCTATATGTGGTAGTCATTAGTGCTATTTGCCCTACATTTCTAGCTCTCCATTTTCCAGGCACATGGTAGGAATGCACTTTCTGGCCCCCTGTGGTTCTTGAGACTGTGTCACTAGTTCTGGGCAATAAGTTGTGAACAGTGATACTGTGTGCCACTTCTAAGACAGATCACTTAATTGTTGGCGTGAGACTCTCCAGAACTCTCTTTCTCTCTCCAACAGTGATCAGCAATGTTCTATAATTAGATGATGACTGCTCCATTAACCATGATCCTGGAATAGGAGACATGGAGCAGAGTTCCCATCTGACAGACAATGAACATGCAATACAAGCAAGAAATAAAACTTCAGTGGTTTAAGCCACTGGAATTTGGGGATTATGTGTTCCAGCAGAAACTAAGGTTCAGAGAATAACTTGTGTGAGGTCATACGGCCAGTACTGGAGCCAGAATTTGAACTGAAGTCTATTTTAATCTCCTGTAGTACATTAAAAAATTCCTCAATGGCAGGGACTCTTATGCCCCAGATTGCTGTCCTTGTTTAGCAAAACAACAGGGTCTGGAAGGTTGAGAAGTCCAATGTTAAAAACAATGAGACCACTTTGAAAAGCCCAGGGTCTTTCTCTCATTAGTCATCCCTTCTATTCCTAAATATCCCAAAGAGATTCTTACCATGGTCAGAAGATACGGCTCTCCTCTCATATCCAGGCATAAAGGTTAGGAGAGAGTTACTTCATCTTGGATCATCTGTAGCTAACAAATTACTCCCAACCCTTCAAGAACTAAAGGTTTCACTCAGCTGCAAAACTGACTGAGTAGCTCCTGGTGACAATAAAATGACTGATTACGAAGATTTCATTTCCTGAAGTGACTGAAAGCTCCCTGGGCACTAACCAGATCCGCTGTACCTTCTTACTGATCTAATAAGTCAGTGCCCAGATGCAGACCTTAGAAATAGAGTGCCCTGATTTTAATCAATCTATAAATGTAAGAAAAAAAATATTCGTTGCCATGATGCTAAAAAAAAAATGTTTGTCCTTCCCAGTGGCTCAGGGATCATGCATGACCCTGGCCCTAAGGAAAAGGAACTGTAACGGTTCATTTTTTGACATGTAAGTAAACAATATATAAAACAATAAGATTTTAGAGACAACCTATAGACAAAGATTTGGCTGTGGTTGCAGAACAGAATGTAAACATCAGTAACTTCACATTTTAAAACAAAAAGTACTCCCCTGGTGGCTCAGTGGTTAAGAATCCACCTGCCAATGCAGGGGACACGGGTGTGGGCCCAGGTCCAGGAAGAACCCACACGCCGTGGAGCAACTAAGCCCGTGGGTCACAACTACTGAACCCGCGCTCTAGAGCCTATGCTCCGCAACAAGAGAAGCCACCGCAATGAGAAGCCCATGCACCGCAACGAAGAGTAGTCCCCACTCGCTGCAACTAGAGAAAGCCCGCACAGCAATGAAGACGCAACACAGCCAATAAATAAATAAATAAATAAATAAATAAAACAAAAAGAAAATGTACATAGCTAACAAAATGTAAAGAGTGCCCGGAAAGAAAGGCAGAATAAAGGGTGAGAGTATCAGGACCTCCATCTTATAAAGCAGAGAATTAGGAGATATTAACTAGACTGCAAAATGCTAACTGGACCCTTAGAATCCATTTTTCCTTCTCCATATTAGTAATAGAATGCTCTGAAATTTTAGCTGAACATAGAGCTACATTTCTCTGCCTCCTTTGCAGCTAATTGTGAATAAGATACTACCTTCTAGCTAGTGGAATGATGTGTGATCTTTCACATCACCTCCTTTAAAGACAAAGTTACTTGCTTTAGACTTCCTCTTCCCCCTGGGAAATGGCAAAAACTGCAACAGCGCACTTGGACACTGGGATGGAAGCTACTTGAGAAAGGCAGACTTAACAGGTCATGAAGCAAAGCTACTTACTCACCAACTCAACCTTTGGTTATTACCTACCTCAGGCTAACATGGGGGAGAAAAATAAACTTCTACTTATGTCAGTCACTCTACTTGGAATCCTTTTGTCACAACAGCTTGTCATGTAGCCTATCAAAAGTTCATGAGCAAATATATTATTTAATGTTACAAAAGTGAACAATAAGGGAATTTAAAAAATCAATAAACAATGGTAGACAAAATGGAGAAGAAAGAGCAGATAAATCCTTATTTTTCATAACTGGATATTATCTAAAATTGATGAATCAAGAAATACTACCAGAAGAATGATTTTCACAGGAGTGAGGCGGAGATGAGAAGGGATAGAGTTGGAGGCTGTTGCTTTTCACCTTAGGTTCCCTTGTATCAAGAACCATGTGCAAAAAAAAAAAAAGCTTAGACGTGCTAAAAAAGATGCAGTGCCTCAGTGGACCATTTCATCTAAAGAAAAACTTGCTAATGCAGGCTGAACAAATCCTGTCCTATGCCTGCAACTATAAACTACAGTTATCTATATCACTAAAAAACTGTTTTTAATGAGTTGAATATAAGCCCTAAAAATAGGTATCTGTAAATCGTGCTTCAAATATTTTAAGTTAGAACTTTGCCACCATTCCAGGAATAGAAAGTTTTAGCACTGGAAACTGCAAATAAATATTTGCTTTTGTATCAGAATTTTAGCATCCTTCCCCTCCAAGTTTACTTTCTATTGCAGAAAGTAAGAATTTTCTCATGATGATATGCCTCGTAGCTTGTATCTGATAAGGCAGATAAAGGAGAAGTTTTATGAAAATGTAGTTCTTCTATTCCACTGAAAAGTAAATCTTAATGGCCTCTATCAACTATCTTTTAACACCATGTTGAACTTGGGAGAAAGGAGAAGCCCTGAATGAGATCATAAAGTGAAAGAAATAAAGTACTTTGCATAATGTTGTTTCTACTTTGTCCTCAATGGTTTTCTTCATTAATTTTAGATGATTAAATGTTTTAAAAAGAATTTAGGTATTTCATGTGCACCTCAAACTACTTATCACATCCAAAACTCAATTTGTTTTCTTTCTTCACCAATTTATTATTCTTTCTGTATTCCTGATCCTGTTAGAAAGTACTTCCATTCTACACAACCACTAAACCCCGAATCTGGGAGTCATCCTCAATTATTTTCTATTTTAATCTTTCATACTTAATTAACACCAAGTGCTGTCAATCTTATTTCCAAGATATTGCTCAAATACATCCTTTTCTTTTCATCTCTCATCTAGAATATAGTAATGGCCTCTTACTGGTCTTCCTGCCTCTACCCTGACTCCCCTCACAGCCAGTCTCCATACTGCTACAGAAGTGATGTATACTCGCTCTGACCATGTCAGAACCCTGCTTCATGTACTTCCATGGCTCATGAACACCTATGGGGAAAGAACCTATCAGATTCATTTCTTTTCCTATCTTAACTTCAGTCCCCAACACTCCCTGGTACACAATGGTACAATCCATTAACTCTCTTGTCCTTTACTTTATCTCTAGTACCTCACCAGTGCCTAAACTCTAATAAGTATTCAATATGTGTTTGTTGAATGAATGAATGAAGATTCTCTCCTGATAACAGTCAACTATTTATTGTTTTCCACACACCTTTTCCACCCTTACCATATCACCCATATTTTTCATACCACATAAAGAATGAAATCTTCATTTTTAACCTTCAAGACCCAGTTTAGATATCATCTCCTTTGGGAAACTTTTTTTCACAGCTATTCTTCTCACCCTTCTCCCCAACCCTTCCATTAGAAAATGAATCAATTCTACCACTATACTACTTCCTACTTCAGTACCTCTATTATTTATCTATTACTGCATGTTAGAATTTTAGATATAGATAGATAGATAGATAGATAGATAGATAGATAGATAGATAGATAGATAGATATGCCTCTCCTAAAAAGTCCTTGAGAGCAGCCAGAGGTATTCACTTCTGTAAAATAAAGGCTCAGTAAATGCTTTCATAGAACTGAACTCAAATGTCACTTCCTCTGTTTTCCCCCATCTCTGTTCATAATGTCCTAGTTCGCCCAGGACTAGAGTCCTATCCTATACCCAGGAAGTGCAGTATACAGGAAAGAGTCAGAACTGGGTTTAACTTCTGACTCTATCACTTAACCAGCTGATAAATCCTGAGCAAATTAGTTTCTTGTCTCTGATTCCTAACCTACATAATGTAGACCGTAACACTTATTTCACTAAGTTTTGGAAGGATTAAGTGAGATAACTAGCAGGCTACTCAGTGAACTTTACTTCCCTTACTGAGAAGGAAAAGCAAGAGGAGGTCTGAGATACCATGGAGAGATACAGATAGAGAATGAGAGAGAGAGTGTGTATGCATGTGTGCATGTTTGCATGAGTGTGCATGCGTTCGTGTGTGTGCATGTGTGTGTGTCTGGGTTGGAGGGTTTAATTAGTTCCATTTTGGGCAGGGTAAGAATGAGGTGACTGTATAACAGACAACTCAGGTAAGATTAATTTTTCTATTTCAGTAATTATGTTTTAGTGATTGTCAAAAAATCATGATCTTTGGCAAAAAGGAACAATTTCAAGTTTTGCAATCAACTGTTTCAGTCAATTATATAGAGTGATATAACTTTATGCATGCATGAGGCAAATGTACTAATAAAACAGGAACCTGACAAAGTAAACTTTGGTCAACTCTAATTTGAACATATCAATAGCAGTTATAAAATACTGTTGTAATTCAATTAAAACTGCCAATATCATTCACTCTTACTCAAAGATAAAACTATTCTAGGACTTATAACTAATTTTGCATCATGACCCTGAGAATTATCTAGAACATTAGAGGTACCGAATTCCCAGTAGTAACCTTGTAACTGATACTGATGTGTCATCTGGGAGGCAAGAATTCTACCACTGAACCACCAATGCCTTTGATTTGTCATCTGAGTGTCGGTAACTTCCATTGTTCTCAGGTACTTCTTCCATAGGGAATGCTAGCAACATCTTATATTCTATAATTACAGTACTATTTGCATTCAGATTATTCTATAAGCATTTTCTAGCTTCCTAATTATGCTTTTTTGTATTCAATTAAATGTTGTTTTGCAAGGGAAAGGTAACACGCTATACAACATTCTGTATTTCCCTCAGGTAACGGGAGAGCTCAGGAAAGACATCAACTCCTGGATAGACTCTAGCCAAATGGCAAATGAATCAAAATATCCTTAAGAATGATGAAGTTAAGGTATCAAAGGTATGGTCATAATCGCTGAATGCAGTAGATGTTATTACATAATTAAATGAAAATGAAAAAGATAAAAACAATCCTTAAAAGAGTGAACATATAATATAAAAATAACAATTCAGCAACAATCATGTAGATCTACAGGTCCCACTTTAGTTAACAAAAGCAGAGTGGGAAAAAAAAAGAAAAGAAAAGAATCCAAAATTCTTCCTGCAGAGAAGGGCAAAACGCTGTTGAATCTTACTTTTTTTAATTTGATGACTAGATTAGTTCAGGCTAATGATATTTTTAAACACTTGTTCAAGTCCGTGGAACCTAAAATATGATGTCACTGTTTCACTCCCTATGAACGATAAAAGCAAATAAAACATGGAAACCATATGCCAAAGATTGAAAACCAAGGGGAAAAGATCATAAAAAAGGGATAAAACAGCAGGACAAAGAGTGTCATCAAATATGTCCATGATCGGGACTTCCCTGGTTGCGCAGTGGTTAAGAATCTGCCTGCCAATGCTGGGGACATGGGTTCGATCCCTGGTCTGGGACGATCCCACATGCCGCAGAGCAACTAAGCCCGTGCGCCACAACTACTAAGCCCGCGTGCCACAACTACTGAAGCCCGCGCGCCTAGAGCCCGTGCTCTGCAACAAGAGAAGCCACCGCAATGAGAAGCCCTCGCACCGCAATGAAGAGCAGCCCCCGCTCGCCGCAACTAGAGAAAGCCCGTGTGCAGCAACAAAGACCCAACACAGCCAAAAATTTAAAAATAAATTTAAAAATACATATGTCCCTGATAACATAAAATATAAATGATTTAAATGCACCTACTGAAAAATGACTCTCATATAGTTACAAAACAAATAAATGGCATAGTGGGATCAAAAAAGAAAAGAAGCAGAAAGAAAAAGAGAGACTGCATACATGCACACATACATGTGCACGCGCAAGTGCACACACACACACACACACAAAGACAAAAGTGGCAACACGAATAAATATCTTTTAAGAGAGAACTCACTCATGTTCTCCCTTAATCAGATTCCTACCAGTTCCCACTGACATGGTAAATAGAATATAAAAATAGAGGAAATCTATATATATCAGCCCTGGGAACTAAAATAGGATAAACTTGTGCAAGATAAAGTACAGAGGATGTACTGAAGAAAAGGCCAACTCCCAACTCATCCATGTGCAAACACTGTTCCTGCGAGTTAGTGAAACAGAATCCAGGATTCTAAATAGGAGGAGCCAAGTCCAGAGAACAGGTAGGTCAAAGGTATGGAGAGCTTGATAACTGGCACAGGGTATGTCTAGATCCCATAGGTCACTGCAGCAAGCACTTCTGACACTGAAAGCCACACTAAGCAGGGGTACTGTGGCGATGCTCAAACCTAGTGTGCCAAGGATTTGGGAAGCACTGTCAAGGCTGAGTTTTGAAAAAGACAGTCAAAACTGGGAAATACTCGGGGCACTGCCTAGAATTTCTGATGTCACCCTAATTAGAGAAAAGAAACTTCAACCCTAAGGCAATACTTCTTGCTAAAGCCACCTCCAGTTCTGATGCTGCTTCCCTCCTCTCTACCTGAGGCCCCTGAAGCCTGAAAGTTAAACTATGGTAAACCTAAACTTTTCTCTTCTCCCCTTTTATCACCTTGAAAGATTAAGAAAAACACACCAAACTCAGCTAGAAGCCTCTCACTCCCCAAACTGGGCAAGCCCACGCTGCATTCATCTCTTACTCTATTTAACAAACAGATGCTGGGAACAAAGTGAGAAATAAGATGCCATGGTCCCTGCCACCATGAAGCTTACATATGTGTAAGAATGATATTATTAGCTAGTACAATAAGGATCACGGAGAAGCAGAAAGGGAATAAAGATCCTATATAACAGAGGGAAGTAGTCTAGTTTGGGAGGCATAAGAAAGCCTTCCTGCAGGTAGTAATATTTAAACTAAGAATAAAGGATAAGACTGTGTTGCTCAGATTAAGAATGAGGAAAGAAGTGTACCAGACAAAGAAAAAGATGAGTAGCAGCCCTGAGATAAGAGTGTGTGTAACCCACTGAGGGTTATGAAAGAAGAGCAGGGTGGCTGGAAGGTGTAAGTGAGGAACAGATGGGGGAGATGACGAGGCTGACGAGGTAGGCAGAAGCAAATCTTGAAGCTATTATAAGAATTTGGAACTTCATCCTAAAAAGAAAGAGAAGTAATCGAAGGAGAGTAACATGATCAGATCTTTGAATTTAAAAGACTGCCATGACTAAAAGGTGGAAAATGGATGGGGGTGGCATCAGAACAGAGGTAGTGAGACTAATTGGGACACTACTGTAGAAATCTAGGCAAATGATTCATACAGGGCGTGAGATAGGGGGAAAAAATGAAGAGGACTCCAGTTCTGGCTCAAGGAACTGGGCACTTAGCAATACCATTTACTAAGCTAGGGAACAAGGTGGGAGACTTAAGCTTGGGCAAAAAATAATAATAATAATAAGTTTTGAACATGTTGAAGGTACACACAAGCAACCAAATGGAGATGCTATAGAAGAAAGTGGATATACAGAACTGTAGCTTAGGTACAGAACTAGGTTGTCGGTAAATTTGGGGGGAGTTAATTTATCAAATGGAACTGAAGCCATGGAGTAAATAAGATTGCCTAAGAAAATGTGTAAAATGAGAAAAGAAAATGTCAGAGCCCTGAGGAACCTCCACATTTGAAGGTGAGCTAGAAGAGAAAGAACTAGTAAAGAAGATGAAGAAGGAGCAGTGGCCAAAGAAGGCAGAGGTCAAGGAGAGTGTTGTTCCAGAACGACAATGATAATGATGAGACTAGGATGGTGATGATGAAGTTGCTGGCTAACGTTTACCGTGAATTAACTCTGTGGAAGACTCTGTGCTAAGTGACTCACATATGCTATCTCATCTAACGATTACAACAGTCCATGTGGTAGGAACGCTACTATCCCCATTCTGCAAGTGAAGAAACTGAGGCACAGATGATTTAATTAATTTGCCTAAGATCATATATCTAACTCAATACATATTTTTGGATGGATGACAGAAAAAGAGTGACAGCAAGGATGTGAACAACTTGTAAAACAACTTTGTCACAGAGGATGACAGGCTGAGTAGGCTTTTTGTTTGTTTTTTAAGATGAGAGAAATTTGAGCATATTTAAATGAGGGATATTAGGAGATTACCCAAGAGTTTAGGAAAACCTTAAAAAATTTGAAGTAATTGAATGTAAGAGAAAAATTAATTAATTAGGAAATTAATCAATTTAGGAAAAAATTACAGCTATACCAAAAAAGTAAGGATACAAAGGGATTTTCTCTCTCTATGCCAAAGTTTTTTGCTCTGTAATTTAAGGAGTTGGGGAAAATCAGCAATTTCTAATCACTATCAAGAACTTCCCTTTAATTATTTTCCTTCATGATCTCTCTTAGTTATTTCACACTTGGTTATATCACACACACAGGAAGTTCTGATTAGCAGTCACATACGTCTGATTACTAAAATAATCATACTTAACAAAACAGCTTAGTTGGGAAATCCAAGGCTCAGGAAGATTAAGTGATTCATATAAGGTCACTCACGTATTTTTTAAAAGAGGATGTCATTGTCTAAATATGAAGAAACTGGCCCAAATTAGCACAGAGAATCAATGGAATCAATTCCAAACCACACTCCAAAAGTAAAAAACTGAAAGATTTTAGAAGGATAATGAAGAAGGCATACTTTTTTTCTTCTAATTAGAAAAAAGAAAAAAAAAAAAGCAATAATAAATCCCAGAAAATGGGGGGAAAAAACCACACCTGTATAAAAAAGTCATGGTCTAAAAAAAAAAAAAGGTCATGGTCTAACCATGACACAAATTAAACTGGCATGACTTTAAGCAACTGGTATTGTACAGGAGAACCCATCTGAACATCACACTATGGTCATTCTTTTTCAAATGTCACAGAAACAATTTAACACCTTAAAAAGTTAAATGGGAAAAAATGTAATCAAAAGAAACGACTATGTAAGGAGTGAGTCAGAATAGCGTAATGATGAAGAGCACGGACTCTGGAGCCAGACTGCCTGGATTCAAATGATGGAATGCCTCAGTGCCTCAGGCACTAATCTTAATATATGAACTATCATAATAATATTGTACCTCCTTGATAAAGCTGCCACGAGCATTAAATGAGTTAATATATGTAAACAGTAAATACTTGAACTAGTGCCTGGCACATAGTAACATCTGTTTGTATTTGCTATTTATTATCATTATCATTATTATTATTATTATTTGATATATGGATAATGAAGCATAAAACCAATGGGAGAAAATACAAAGATTTGATCCACTGGAAAATACAAGAACCCTAACAGATAAATGTGCAAGGAGCAGAAATAAATAAAAGTAGAAAAACATATAGATAATAAAAGAAATGCTAATCTCTAAAAAAATTGAGTTATATACACCAATATGGATAACACAAATATAATGTCATGGGGGAAAAAAGCAAGCTATGGAAGTTATACAGCAGATAATACCATTTATGTAGCGTTCCAAAACATGCAAAACTAAACAATAAAACATGTAGGGCTACATCTATGGTAAACCTATAAAGAAAGCAAGAGCTTACCAGTTATCATTTGTGTTAAGTGATAATCACAAAATGCATGACTGTGACTAAGTAAAGGGAAGATAGGACTGGTGAAGGTCACAGCTTCAACATTCCATTCCTGAAGCTGAGTGGGGGTACCCAGAAATTATTCTTTATACCTTGTATAGGTGTTATATATTCTTTTTGTGTGTGTGAAATATTTTATAATGGAAAGGGAAAAACTTACTAATACATTTTAAAGGCAAGAGAAAAATTCTTTTAACCTCTCAAATTAGTAAAGTTTTTTTTTCTTTAAAGCTCAAGGGAAGAGATTTTCTTCTTTAATGATAAGACCAAATTAACTAGTTCTAAGAGTTAAATATATTTCTAGGATGGTCAAAGGCAAATTCCACTGGCAGTGTACCCTGATAAAAGAGGACTTTTCCCATCTGAGATATATCACTAAGCCTAAATAAGCAATTCTTAGCTGTACATTTAGAACAACCAACGTAATTTCTCCTGCTTAATGCCATTACTTTAGATGGGATAGCTAATATGATGCTTCTAATACACTGTAACCTATCCTCTAAATCAATACTAAATCTTTAACAGGGTTATGTAACTTTGCTTATGGATCAAATTACACTAGGCTACAAGGTTCAAATATAGGCTCTTAGTCTCAGAATAACCTTTATATTTAGTTCCACAAAATAGACAGCTTGAACCAAACATAACAAGAGAACACAATTTTGCATAATTTATTAATCATGTCACTTCCACTAAAAATTATGAAAGGTACTTGAAGACTTTTAGACAACCCAGAGATTATAGAATCATTCTATAGAATTATAGAATGCAAAAGCAACATCAGGTATTGCCCATCTGAATTCGTTCAATTTGCAGATGTGAGAACTGAGGCACAGGGAGTTAAAATGCCTTAGGCAAGAGCAGGACTAGGAAACCCAGTCTTCCAAGTCGCTATCCAGTGACTATGCTGACTCCCTTGTGACATGAACATATACACAAGAATGCAGATATGCTAATGAGTCTGCAATTTTTCAACTGATTCTGCACATAAGTAAACACCCTCTGCCTTCAACCCATCCTCTTCCCGGCCCCTTAGGGTGATCTGACTAGAAGGCATATTCACACACAAGAAATCAGGAACAAGAACAACAATGCATGCACTTTTTCTTTTTCATGCTTAATAACTGCCAGCTCAGAGCTCCAAGACCACTTGTGGCCCCTCACCCATTGTCCTATCTATTCTCTTGTACTGTGTACTGGGAGACATGGCCCTACCTTTCCTTACTTCACACTACTAATCTAAGATAAAAGAAGTACCCACCTACGATAGTCACTATAGATCTCTCCCAACCGCAACCAAGCCCAGATTCTCTCTCTGACAACCAAACACAATACAAGCAAGAGAAATGAAAGAATAATGTAAAATTCAGGGCTCTAGGATTTATACAAGGGCTGTCCTGATATTTTTTAAGGACTCTAACATGCAGCATGGGCTTATTTTCAATGTTGCCTTAACATATGTGCTGAAGGACTGGCTGGTTTTGTTTTGTTTGGATTTTCGTTTTTGTCTTTAAATAAAATAACTGACCCAACAAACCATAAAACTACACTGTGTAATTTATAGTAATAGAAGATAGTTACTCCATGGCCATAACAGAGACTGCAGAAGATATGTACTTGCACGCAAATCATCTACTAATTTTCATCTTTATAATAGCACGATAGCCCTAAAAATGATGCTTATATAACTGAAAATATAATTTTTAAAAAGTGTTCATGTACTAATCCCTGAGACTACATAATAGCCAGGCCTTAGCATAAAGTACATTGCCTGGCATAAAACAGGCAATTGCTGTTGAAAGAAGATGTTGAGAAGGAGTTTTCCTGTCATTGCAAAAGTTCAGCTACAGCTCAAATTTTCAAACAAAAGTCTCCCCCACGCTCTAAAGGGAGACGACAAGGAGTCGCTGAATGTTGAGAGGATCCACAAAGCAAGAAATCAAGTGTTGTCTATAGACTCTGTGAGTCATAATTTCCACATATGTGTACTTTCCAAACATATGATAATGCTTTTATATTTAAAAAAAAAAACTCAAATTTTTACAGTGGATTTTTGCTAGTATTTTCTCAGTCAACAGCTACTAAAAGCACAACTACTAGCACATGGGAGGGCCCCCTTTTTTAAAATGAGTTAGAAATTACTCTTAATCCTGTATATTGAACATAAACATGTCACTTTAGAGGAGCATTAGGAACAATGTACTATTTTTAGAAACTTAGAATCAGGATAGACCGTTGGTCAGGAAGCTAGGCCCTGAGAACACATTTCCTCTACCAGCACTGTTTCTCTATTTCACCTGCAGTCATCTCCATAATTTACAAACCTTTATATACAGTTGGTGCAAATAAGTCCTCTCAATGAAGTATTGGGTTGACCAAAAAGTGCCTTCAGTTTTTAAGTAAAAATAAAAGCCTCATTTTTCATTTTCACCAAGAACTTTATTGAACAACGTATTCATCCTTTTGTTCCACTACCTTCTGCCATTTTTCAGGCAACTTCGTAATTCCATCTTCCTAAAATTTTTTATCTTTTTGAGTAAAGAACTGTTCCAGGTGCCTTTTACAGTATTCCAGGGAATTGACATTTTTCCATTAAGAGAATTTTGTAAAGACCGAAATAAATGGAAATCCGAAGGTGCAATGTCTGGTGAATAGGCGGATGAGTCAGAACTTCCCAGCCAAGCTGTAACAGTTTTTGCCTAGTCATCAAAGAAACATGCGGTCTTGTGTTATCCTGATGGAAGATTATGCATTTTCTGTTGACTAATTCTGGCCGCTTTTCGTTGAGTGCTGCTTTCAGTTGGTCTAACTGGGAGCAGTACTTGTTGGAATTAATCGTTTGGTTTTCTGGAAGGAGCTCATAATAGAGGACTCCCTTCCAATCCCACCATATACACGATATCATCTTCTTTGGATGAAGACTGGCCTTTGGTGTGGTTGGTGGTGGTTCATTTCACCTGCCCCACGATCTCTTCCATTCCACGTTATTGTACAGTATCCACTTTTCATCTCCCGTCACAATTTGTTTTTAAAAAGGAACATTTTCATTATGTTTAAGTGAAGAATCATGTGAAAATACGGTAAAGAAGGTTTTTTTCACTTAACTTATGTGGAACCCAAACATCAAAGCGATTAACATAACCAAGCTGGTGCAAATGATTTTCAGTGCTTGATTTGGATATTTTGAGTATGTCAGCTATCTCTTGCATGGTATAACATTGATTGTTCTCACTTATTGTTTCGATTTGATCGCTATCAACTTCAGCTGGTCTACCTGACCGTGGAGTATCGTCCAGAGAGAAATCTCCAGCACGAAACTTTGCAAACCACTTTTGATGCGTTCCATCAGTCACAGCACCTTCTCCATACACTGCACAAATCTTTTTTTGCGTTTCAGTTGCGCTTTTACCTTTCCTGAAATAATAAACCATAATATGCCAAAAATGTTGCTTTTTTTTCCATTTTCAATATTAAAATGGCTACACAAAAAATTCACCAATTTTGATAAGTTTTTTTTAAAATGCACGTTGATAATGACAGCTGTCACATACAATCTAACAAAATTGTTTCGAATGAAGTTGAAGACAACTAAGTGCTACTAGAGCCATCTTACAGAAAAAAACGAATGAACCTTTTGGCCAACCCAATAAATTCCCTCTACTTTCCTTCAGAAAGTCAGGTACAAGAAATTGTCTCGCTGTTTCCAAATCAGCACACAGCTGGGCAACCCGATTATACAAATGCCAGGTCACAATGCTGCTCCAGGCTACCACAGCCAAGCATCAGAGTCAGGGTACTGTGGCCAGGGTGGCCAATTCAAGTGCAAGAACCTTGCAGGTGACACTTGAAGAGATAAGAGAAGCAAAGCATTCTGTAAGAAAGGGGGAGGGATGTGATTTATTATAAATTCTTTTATTATAGATTAGGAAATGGTCAATAATTATTGTATGGATAAGAACCTGACCATGGCAATAAAAATTGCCCATAAAGGCCAAAAAAAAAAGCCAAAGAGTCCTCCTTCTGGTGGGAATCATATCTGCTTCACATTCTTGGGGAAGGTAAAGGGAGGAACGGGGAGGAGACGGAGCAGAACGTGTGTTCAACGCCAACTGAACTTGTAGGAGGCCCAGAGCACAGAGGAGCTTGGTGATGATGAAGACTTTTAAGGAGTTAGTCCCTTATCTTAAGAAGCCACCGGAGGGGGTTAAACAAAGAAGTAGTAGCAACAATTCTGCAGGTTAGGTAGGTCATTCTGGCTGCAGCACCCTTTGTTCAGTGTTTCCCAGGCACTAACTGTGGAGGGAGTAAATGTGGTGTCCCCTAAACAAGGAAAGACCATGGACAGAACACCATGTACTGACTGGGCATCTTTCAAAGCCAGACCAAACTATATCTTCTTTATGATACTTTTCCTGTGCCCTTGCTCTTACTCCAGTCGACAAATTCTTCTTCTCCCCTTTATTTTTAACCTCCCTTACTCATACACGTTTTATCTCCAGCTCCAATCTCTCCAAGTTACAGCCTCACGTTTCTAATTCCACCACACATCTCCACATGCATATTCTTCCAGTGCCTCAAACGCAATAGATCTAAAACACAACTTACTTTTTACCCCCACCTATAAACCTGCTCTGAGTTCACTTCTCCTAATCGCCCAGGCTTAACATCTTACCATCACCTTTTATTCATCCCTCTCTTTCCCCACATCCAATTAACTGTTTCTCTCTGTCTAATTTGCTTCAGCAATACTTCCAATCCTATTGTCACTACCCTAGTTTAGGTCTTCATTCTCTAACAAAATCCCTTATAACTTTTCTTTATTAGTCCAATTGTTTCTTTCCCAATTCAATTCATCCTCTGAATTATTAGATAATATATCCCATAATTCAACTCTGATTATGACATTTCCAGCACCAAAAAAACTTCAATCTCATAGCTTACTAACCCAGTCCAAATTTCCTAGCCCAGCATTAAAAGCCTTCCATGTTCTAGGCCAAACCTAATTTTCCATCTTTATACTTTATTTTCCCACTATTCCCCTTCATATATGCTCCAATTATTTTCTACACCTGTTCAATCTGATCTGGTAAATATTGGGTACTCGGCAAAAGTTGATTTCCTTCCACATGAGTTTGCTATATTCTCCTTCCCCATGCCATCTCAATTTATAGGAAAACATCCTATCATTCTATATAGTTGATTCTCACACAGGAAATTAGCATATTCATGGAAAAGCCTGTAAAATCTAGAAAACACACAAGAACCCCGACAAAGAAGAGCCGTGTGACTGAGCTCCAATGTCAAAAGAAAAAGGTAGTGACAAGCAGGACGCCATAAACGCTTCAGAACATTTGAAAGGTTGAAAGCATTATACTTGGGACAATGGATGCTAACAGTCTACCAGAGTTCTTTGAGATGATTCATCGGTCTCATAGAACTTACAGTCCAGTGAAGAATATGAACACATATGGACTTTATAATGCCAGATGGTAAAACCGTGCTCCAACAGAGGTAAAAATGTCTTAGAAGCATAAGGAAATGAGAAATTCTAAGAGATGCAGAAAGCTTCACAAAATACCATGCAACAGAGGCCGTAAGGACTTCAACAGGTTATGAGACAAAGGTATTCCAGGCAGCAGATAAAGGAAAGGTAGAGGTGGAAAATGCTAGAAGTGTGAGAAATAGGGAAAAAAAAACTGATGAACTCTGGGTGCCTAAACTATTACTATTTTGAAAGTCTCTAATGATCACTTACATAGTTTTAATGAATTAAAACTATGTTTTACTTCAATTAATTCCTGAAAGTATGCAGATGATTATCTGCAGGATGGATCAGTTGTTATTAAACAGGATTTTCACAACTCAGTTGGATCCTGAGAAGCGTTGAATCCTGAATGTGGTGGGTGCTACACTCAATTTACTCCCCAGAGCCTGGCTCTTCAGCATTCCTGCAGCAGTATGAATGAACGGCTCTATATCTTAGGATCCACTGAAGGTGACACACTCTTCTATGCACACATTGCATCCAAGAGAAAATTATACATACATTTTAAGAACTAATAACCCCATAATATAAAATTGAAAAATGCAAAGTCAAACCATGTAAATGTTTGCACTTTGTACTACGCACTTTGCATAGTACAAAGAAGTCTAGAATTAGAAGAGACCATACAGAAAATCTAGATCAACCATGTGACCCAAGCTATGTCTATCAGGTTCTTTCTCTCAGGAATTCAGGGTCAAGGCTCACTGATTTAGTCTCTCCCTGTGCTTGGAACTGAGGGACACCTAAATACCCAGGAGCTGCTGAGCAGCCACATACAACTGTGAACACAGGAAAAAAGGGGGAAAAAAAAAAGGTCAGCAAAGAGAGAACAATGAAGCAAAGAAATGCAAAGACTAGAGACAGAGGAAATTCCAGGTTTTCCAGTCCCTGGTCCCTAATAAGGTCTGTGTGCATTTGGCTTCCATCAAATCCCTGTCTTTCTTTCTTTTTCCTAAAACTAGTTCAAGTTCATTTCTGTTACTTGGAACAGAAGCTTAAATGCGGCAATAACCAAAATCCTTCATAAGGTCAACTGGTTGATTTATTACTGATCTACCTTTCCTATACTTTCTTTTCATTTGTATTTCCTTAAAAGCCATAAATATGACTTTGGTATGCTATACAGACAAATATGTGAACAGAGATACAGGATTACGCTGAGCATTTTTAAAGGGAAAACCCATCATCCCCAGGAAAGAGAAAATATAGGAATACTCAAGGTAAAGCCTTGAGATAACTGTACAGCAACCAGAGATGCTAACAACTGGTAAATTAAATAGCTATCTGTTTACCGTCCTACCCAAAGCCGATTTAATTCTGAATAAACCCGATGGGTAGGTCCAATTCAGTCTCCTCTGAGGCATGAGAAAAAGGTCATAACTGAATATAGGGCATTTCATCTGGAATGCCCCAAGTAATTAGCACCCAACCACACAAAGGTTTGGGTGCTCTCCAGTGGTATCCCTAGCCCAGACCCAAATCCAAAACTGAATATCAAACCATCTTAGGGCTTGGCTTAACTATTTACCCCATGACATAACCAGCACTTCCTGCTATTAGATAAGGGGAAAAAAGTAACAGAAGCTTAATATCATGGAACTCTGTCCAGGTGTGTGCATCTGTGTGATATGCCACGTATCAAGACTTTCCTGAGACAGATCCAGTCTCCCCAAAGCTGGATCCACACCCATCAGATCTGACTACAAGTAAAGCAGTTAAACAAGTATAGCAAGTCAGAGCTGACAATCAGAAGTTTGAACCAATGTAGTGGGTGGCTCTGCAGGATTATATAAACAAAAACAATATTACAGGATCCTAGAGTTGGAAGGGACATGGAGACTCTGTCCAACTTCATCATTTTACAGAGAAGGAAGCCAAATATCAAAACCAAATTTATCAACCAAATCCCTAACTATAGTAACACAGGTGAGATAAAAATCAAAGGGACTGTGACCGGATTATGACAGAACCAAAAAGCATTATTTCCTAAAGCTGCTCTAATGGTTGAAAATTTATTTTTAATTATAAAAGAAAAATTGTATTAGAAAAATCTATGAAAACTACTGTTGAGACATTTTTTGGATATTCTTGTTACTTAAGTTTAGCAAAAGGGTAAAGATTTCTGACCAAATGGGTTAACGTTTCAGTTAAGATATTAGACCAAGCACCTTTAAAAGCCAAAAAACTGTGTGTTGATTCAGAACCTACATGGTTGTATGCTTGCAACCTTGGCAGACAGGCAGTTTAGGCACTGTGACAAAATTCTCAATGGCAGAGAGATGCTTATTTTAATATAAAAAAAACCAGACATTTATAGGGCCCTAATAAAAGTCACCAGAAATTAGACTTATGTGTCAGCTGGGACCAAAATTAAAAGAATAAATGTTTAAATGGTCCAAATATAAACTTGGTTTTCAAAATTTCTGGCAAGGGGCCATAGTACTATGGATTTGGGTCTTCAAGGGCTGCTTGACCACAAGTATTAGGTAAGTCAACACATCACTGAGGGAGGGCAAAAAGAAAAAACAACAGATAATCTCTGGCAGTTACAATCTACCCTTTATCGTTCAGCACAGTATATTTTAGAAGACTGCTGATAAAATGTGAAGACAGAACCTGTTGTGTTCCCCAAGAAGTGCTATTAAAGTTACTCCTAAAATATAAATCCATTAAAAAGTAGGTCTTCTTGAAAAACAATATTAATTAGAAGCAAACATGAAATTGGTATTATTACTTAAATTAACATCGATAAATACTAAATATTTTAAAAATCTCCCATCAATCTGAATTGACAATTTTATAAATTACATGAATCCTGAAGATTATTTTATAGACAAAACTATTTTTTAAAAATCTATTTTGCCACCAGCGCTGCAAATGGAAATATGAAGCGATAGACCAGAGGGTGTTGAATATAATCTATGCTTAGTAGAGTCAGCTTTCAACTAATTTATAAGTCCTAGTTGTTAGCCATATCTTATTTTGACAGTTTATTGGTGGCAAAAACAAAAGCAAACTAAAATTTCCTAAGAAATCTCAACTCTGAGGAATTATATTTTCTGTTCTTCCATTCCAGATAAAATTAAGAAGTGAGATGACTAGATACTCATCACAAATATAGAAGTTCGTGCAATTTCACATTTACCTTAAACTCTACATTTGTACTTTGAAATAATTACTTTTTATAGTAATCTTATGTTAAAAAAAATCCCGCACTGATATTTTCCACATGATTTAAAGAAAACTATCTTTAAAAATCATCCTGTTAAGACTGCAAAATTATCCCCACTTGACAGCTTATATCAAACGAGCTCATAAACCAAATAAGGTAGGAATGGCACCTTTCGATCATATAGTTGTAAATAGTCCAGGGTGAAACTTAACAAACCAGACTCGGATGCATTTTTTTCCGCTCAAAAACAAAACAAAACTGGTACCTGTAAAATTCGGGGTTTTGTTCGGTTTTGGCCTATTAGACACCCACAGGGCCCGCGGGAGCCTGACCCCGCGGTGCGGGCTGCGGTGCGCCTCTGGGTGCACCCCTAGTCTCCGCGCGCCCGCCGCTCCCGGCGCTGCCCCCCCAGCCGCCGGGCGCCCCACTCCCCTCCCCGACGCGCGGCGGGAGGCGCGGGCCTGGCTGGCCGTTCCCACGCGTCCAGGCCCGTTATCTGAGCGGCCGCGGTGGCGGGGCCGCCCCGCGCGGGGAAGGGGACTCCGGGATGGCCCCCGCGGCGGGCCCCGCGCCCTCCCGAGCTGGGGGCGGCGTCCTTGCCCCGGCCGCCCCTCCCTCGGGCGCCCGCGTCGGTCGAGAGCCTCCCTCGGGCTCAGGTTCGCTCCCGGAACGGGATAAGGTGTCAGCCACGCTGCCAGACGCCTCCCGTCGGCGGGGGCGAAGCCAGCCCTGCCCTCCTTCCATCCGCCCCTCACCGCCCGCGCCCCTCCTCAGCTCAGGAGACGAGGTGGGGGGGGTCCCCGCAGGAGGCTGAAAGGGGCGCTGCCGGCTCTCTCAGGGGAGCGGAGGTCGGGGTCACACCTCAACTTGGCAGGGTCGGGGCGTGAGGGCAGAGGCGCGGCGGGGAGGGAGCCCCAGACTCACCCGACTGAGCGGCTTCCCGGGCCGCGGCCGCGGCCAGGCAGAGTCTGAGGCAGACGCAGAGCGAGAGGGGGCGCGGGAGGGTCCGCCGCGGGCTCATGAAAGTGCCAGGGAGCCGCCGCCGCCGCCGCCGCCGCCGCCGTCCGAGCCTCCCTCCCTTCCTCCCCGGCTCCGGGCGACGGACGGGGCGGCGGGAGGCATGACGGGAAATTCCTGGGCACTGGCAGCCGAGTCCAAATATGAGCATAGGAGACGAGCGAGGGAGGATCGCGGAGCGCGCCCGCCGCGGACGGGGCCCGCTGCCCGGGCCTCGGCGGCCGCCAACTCCCTCCTCCTCCAAATCCTCCTCCTCCTCCGCGGCCGCCCCAAGGCCGCCGGCTGCCGAGTGCAACCGGGAGGTGGAATCCCTCTGCCAGAGGGCATCCCTTTCCAGTGTTGGGGCCCAAGAGCAGAGCGGCGCATCCCACCCACGGGTCCCGCCTAAGACCCCTAAAGGGGTAGAAAAGAGAGGAACCATCACGAGGAGAACCGACAGCGAGCCAGGGACCCGCGGGAAGACATTTAAGGGGTTTGAGAAGACTCTTGCGATGCCCCTAATCAACTGGGAGCTTTGTGAGTAAGTGGATACAAATATCTGGCAAGTGCGTCTCTTGAGTGTGGTCAGGTGAGGCTGGCGCGGCACTGCCAGTTACGCACACTCTCAGGTGAGACATCCTATACAAAACGAACAGGCATTATAATATATAAAACACCCCCCAGCATTCCAGGTGCGTGGGCCCTTTACACCAGGTGTGTGTGTAGGGTGAGTGTGTGTGTGTTTAGCCAGAGTTACAAACGGGCTCTCCCCAACCTTATATTTGAACACCATATATGGAGTTGAGGCAGACTGGCTGACAATAGTTTTTCATACTAGCTAAATGCTGATATTTATTTAGATTAGTCATTCTTTTCACCTCCAGGCTCTCTTCATCCCCCTTATATTAGTTTTGTATTTCTTGTAGCTTATCTGAAGGGCAGTGGTGAAATTTATTCAAAAGGTACTACCTCTGACGACCAGAAATGTCAGTCCCCGATGTTTAATTACAGGCCTAAGCCAATAGTTGCCTGACTTTTCTCTGGCACTGATAACTCCTCCAGTAATCAAGGCCAAATGACCCTTAGCTTTTCAAGAGGACATAATTATGTCTAATTACTACTTTTTTTTTTTACTGGCACTAATGGAACAGGCCCTGGAGATGTAGGATGTTATATAATTACTTGTGACCATTTTAAGATGCTACAGAAATGATTCACTGATGCAAAATACTTAAGGGGTAAAAGTCAAACAGATTTAGAGTGTGGATTATTCTAACATGACCTAAAGTACGGTAATTTGTACATCACACTATTTGTTTGAAAATGCTATATTTGAAAATTAGAAACTTTGTTTCAAAACGAATTCAATTCTGGCAAAGTATTAAGGCCCACATGCCAAAAACCAGTCCTTTTGCAAGTGGTTCCCCTTAAATCATCTGGTACTGAGAAACACCACATCCCGTGAATTATTCCTGGCAAATGGGCAGATTTCACCCTCAATGTACTCGCAGTGATAACGAGACAAAGGGCAGATGACCTAAGTAAACTAACAGTAAATAAAATGTAATACAGTAAATTAGGGATTTAAGAGACACACGGCATTATTATTCAACTTAAGTATCTAGAAGCTGGGTATCTTAAAGGGGATATTCAGGAAACTCTTTAAGCAGTCTCTCCCTTTCCTCTTTTTTGTATATTTTGTATTACATAAGCACTTTTCTTATTCATTTCCCCCACAACGTGTAGTATAATTCTTTGCCCATAGTTTTTTTTTTACTTTTATTTTTGGCTGCTGCGGGTGGGAGGAACGCAGGATCTTTTGTTGCAGGGCTCTTCATTGCCCCGCGCAGGCTTCTCTCTAGTTGTGGCGCGGACTTAGTTGCCCCGCGGCATGTGGGATCTTAGTTCCCCAACCAGGGATCGAACTGGTGTTCTTTGTATTGGAGGGTGGATTCTTAACCACTGGACCACCAGGGAAGTCCCGCCCATAGCTTAAATGTTTGTTTAAAAACAAAAGTAAAATGAGCACAGTCATTTGTAGACTGACATATAGGAGCTCCCTAAGTGTAGAGAAAAGCTTGTTTCAAAGGGCTGTAATAATTTTGGCTATATTTAAAATATTTTAGTTGACCTTAAGTACAAAAACATAAAATTACAAAGAATGCAGTATACCACTGCATGTTAATATAAGTGGAGGGTTAATTAATTGTATCAACTGCTGACTTGACAGCAATACCAGCAGCTGTTCTAAAGGCTTGAATAAATATGCTAAAGAGGGGAGAAAAGAACAAAAGTTACTGAGTACATAGTAAGTACCAGACACTGTGCTAGTTGTTTTACACATGGTATTTCGTTTAATTCTTCCAAATATCTTTGAGCTTTTTATTTTTTATCCCTATTTTACAGCTAAGGAGAGGCATAGATAAGTAAATTATGCTACTAAGAAGGGGTAAAGTAGTATTGGAATGCAAATCTCATTTCAAAGTCCACATATATTTTTACTGTACTAATCTGCCCCATTTTCTCTACATTAAAAACAAAACAAAACAAAAACCAGGGTATTCAAAAACTGTATTCATTGGGCTCTTGTGGTTTTAAGTAACTGGTGTGCACTCAGGTTACCTCAAGTAATAGGGGTAAAGAATACATGTGGAAATAAGACCAGAGACTTAACCGGCTTGTCAGGTCATCCTTTGTGGGCCCGGGGGTGGGGGCCTGTGCCTTTGATGGGTACCAGAAACAGGAAAGCTACTACCCTCTGACCACATTCCTATGAGTTTTGTAGCTTAAATCATATATTTCACATGTTTTCTCTTTGTTATTATAATCTTAATAACAATCATGTTAACATATTATCTTAAACAATGTTTGTTTTTAAGACAAAGGACCCAGAGGAGGTAACTCTTTCCTTTGCTTCCTATGTACCATCCCTCCCCCAACCCAGTGGTGTGCTAGTAAATATTTAACAACCAGATCTGGAGGAAGGAGGCCTGAATTGTAACAAAAACCAATTTATGTGGGTGTAATACTCCCACCAACCTGAGTCTCTGGAGGCGAAGCTGGGGAGAGATGTACTCAACCAGCTCTTGGGCCCCTATGAGCCAGCCCCACCACATCACTGCCCCAACCCCTCATAAATGTCTTCAGAACGCAGCAGAATTCAAGTTGCACAACCACAGCTTTTCCACTCTGGCTCCCACTACCAGCTGCCAATTCTCCTCTATAGCTCATAATCAAATGCCCCAGCAGGGAGAGTTTGATTCTACCACCACAGTCCCTCTTGGGGAAAGTTCTTGTATGAGGTTATCTCATAAGCCACTGAGCATCCTGTGGATTGGCTACCTCTGAGCCAGGTGTCCTCTCCTACTTCTGCAGCTGTAGCTAGGGTGGAAGGCTCACGTGGTACACAACATGGTCACCTGTACTAAAGAAACAGACTGTGCTGCTGCCTTTTTAGGGCATTGCAGTTGGGGCAGCCTCTTTCAAAGGGAGTCTGTAAGCATGGCAGGCATTCAAGCTACAGTCTCTCCGACATACTATTCTCAACTCTTTAAGTAAACCCCCTCAGCCGTTACGCAAAGCTTTGAGACAGTCCCCACTCCACACACCCAAAGGAACATCTTGGGTGGATGCCAACAACTGCAAACAGGAGAAAGGACACATTCGGACTAGACATTATTCAGAAGCCCTCAGGCAGGGTGAGAAACCCTAAGTTAGTACTTCAATTCAACGAACAGTTATCAAGTGCCATTGTTCTCAACCAATAATGATCAATTGGAAAGTAAGGGAATTAATTACCTCTTAGGAGGATGTAACAGATTCTCCAGAAGGAAGTTTTTCTAACTACACTCAATCCAAACTCCCAAAATTCTGCTTTCCTATCCTGCGAGGTAGTATGTCGTCACTCTCACCGGCGCTGAGAACACTTTTACACTGACGGGAGCACGCCCCCGCAACGCAAGGAGCTAGGGTGGGAAGAGCGTTAAGGAGAGCTCTTCTCAGCAGCATGAGGGACACAGAGTCAATGCTGACTGGCTAAGAGAGACACAGAACATCTTCTCTCATTCTGAAGAAGGATTTCCTCTTCCATGACACCCCTCCAGCCCCCAGTCACCAAACACACTAAAATGACAAGGACTTATTAAAGGCGGAAGACGGAATTAAAGTGAGCATTTTCCTTCTTGTCAAGGTAAAATGGTTCGCCCGCATCTCAAACGGTATTTTTTAATTTTACAGTTGAGGCCATCCCTTTTGTTGATTAATTCTGAAGAGATTTGAAGAATGTATTCCCATGATTGACGTGCTGCCTGATTCTACCAGCTTTGGCTGTGGATATGCTACAACAAGTACTAAATATTTAACAAGACGACTTTCAATATTGTAGAGAATTAAATAATCCTCTCTAGACCAGCAAAGCTGCTTGGCTTTTGGCACGATTGTATCACATGAAGTGGCATACGCAAAATCAACTACACACACAGAATAAGGGGGCTGGGAGAGAGGGACAAGAATGGACTTTTAAGTTGGTACAGGAAGATTTTTTTTTTTGAATTTTATTTTATTTATTTTTTTTATACAGCAGGGTCTTATTAGTCATGTATTTTATACATGTTAGTGTATTAGTGTCAATCCCAATCTCCCAACATCCCTCCACCACCCCACCCCCGCCACCCCTGCCACTTCCCCCCCTTGGTGTCCGTAGGTACAGGAAGATTCTGATGGGAGACTTGATTCTACTCTTTCACTCAGTCTGTTCCTGAATGCTTCTTATATCGAGAGCATCTCACACCATGGTGTGTGTGTCCGGTGTTTAAAGGTGTGTTTTTTTCACACAACTTATCCCTAACTGCAAACCAGCTCCTTCATGTGTTGTTCATCCAAAGAGGCTCCAATAGGAGGTAGAGGAAACCCTGGCTGTGTTTGGCTTCCTGGGAAATGGTATGTTGCCCTCCAAAGTGGTGCTTCATTACAGGATTTTCTGCAGTAGTTTTACCATTGCCATTAAAGCTTCTGGGACAATGGGTAAGTTACTTAATTACTCTAAGCCTTGATATTCTTTTTTCTCTGTATAATGGGAAAATAAAGGTACCTACCACTCATGATGCTTAGCCCTAGCCCCATGCTAGCAAATGGTAAATCCTTAATAAATATCAATATAGTACTAATGTGATTAACTTTTATCATTGCTTACTAACTTCCAATCACCACAAAGCCACTCTTTGCCTTTAAGCCTTATCTGATAGGAGTTCCTCTGTCTGAAATGACTCATAGTTTCTCTTCACAGCTCAGAGTCCTACACTTGTATTCATAATCACCTCTTAAGGAAATCTGTCCAGATTTAGTAATCCTGTCAACACATATTTTCTTCAAATTTACTTTTTATATTTATACCCAAGGTTACTAATAGTAACTATGTTTTCAAATATATTTTTAACTTCCTCAAAGTAATCAGAAGGCTACACACTTATATGATTATTCAAACTATTTTTGTGAAAACCAGTTTTAGAATTGCCATCAAAATATATGATACATTTTGAAAAATATCTTCAACACAGGAAAATCATCTTTGTATTCTTTCATTCATTCAACAAATATTTAGTGAATGCTTTCTATATGCTGGATAGACAATGAACAAGATAAACCAGTAAAATATTTAGTATGTTAGTGATAGAGAAATAAGGCAGGGAAGGTTGCTGAAAGTGTTGGGGAAGTAACATTAAAGACATGGAAGAAAGAAGGAAGCCATGCAGTATCTAGGAAAGGAGGAACAGCAAGTGAAAAGGCCATGCCCAAGGCAGAGGCAGGCCTGCCCTGTAGGAGGACCATCCAGGAGGCCGGATGAGGAGAAGAGGGTGAAAAGGGGCCATGGGCGGGGAGCACTAGAAGATGTGGCCTGAGTCATTATAAGGACTTTGGCTTTTATTGTGAGTGAGATGGGAAGTTACTGCAGGGTTTTGAGCAGAAGAGTGACATGATCTTACATTGGCTGGTCTGTTAAGGCGTGCAGAGACAGAAAGGGAGACCAGTTAGAGGGTCTTGAAGTAATCCAGGTGAGAGGTAATGGTGATTTTGGAGTAGGAAGGAGGCAGTGGAGGTGGTGAAAAGTGATCAAATTGCAGAGAAATTTGGAAGAAGCGGCCCAGAAGATTTGCTGACAGACCAAGTGTAGGGTGTGAAAGAAAGGTTAAGAATGTCTCTATACTTTTTTTTTCCTTTTTTTTTTTTTTCTGAGCATTACAGAATTGCCATTTCTTGAGCTCTGGATGACTTAGAAGTAGGTGGTGGGGTAGTATATTAGAAGCTCAGTTTTGGACATGTTAAGTTTGAAATGACTTTTAAACATACAAGATAATGTTCATCTAGACCATTAAATATGAAAATTGCACATACAGGGGAATGTCTGGGCTGCAGATAGTATATATGATATTTAAATCCTGAGAAGTCCCTGGATTGATTAAAAAGAAAAAAAAAAAAAAAAATGCCAGCAGGGCCACTGAGAAGGTGAGGCTAAAAAGGTAGTAGGAAAATCAGTCAAGTATGGAGGCCTAGGAAGCACATGAAGCTTTTTTTTCTTTCTTTCTTCAATTTATATACTTAGAATATATTCTTTGTGGAAAAAGAAATTATTTAGAATCAAAATAGGATAGATGAATAACCAAATAACGTTATATCCTTTTTATGCTTTAAATGAGTAAACATAAAATATTAAAAATGATTTTATTTTGTGACTTATAAATCGACTCTGAAACTTACCCTAAAAGATAGTGTCTAGATATCTGAGGAATAGCAGCGCTGGAATACAGGTGTATTCTACCGTTGTAACCACAGTGAAAAGCTATCCCTATAGGTCAAATGGCCAAATACCAAATATTTGTGGTGTGTAAGTGACAAGGTCTATCAGACAGGTGGGAATAAAGACATCTCTTCAGAGATGGAGAGGAACTTTTGTGAGGCTCAAATATATACAAAGTGGTTTAAAAACTGTTGTTTAAAGTATTGTACAGATGTTGCTTTTATAGTTTTTAAAGCTGGTGGTCATAAAAGCGGAGAGAGAAATAAACTTGCAGTTGGCAGATTTCTCTTCAGACTCTGGCTATGCCATGTGATAGTTGTGCATGATTTTACAGTTCACATCTCTGGGATTTAGTTACCTTATCTTTAAAATGAAATAATACCTGCTCTGCCTGTTCTGCAAGATGTTGGTGGAAGTCGAATTATATAATGAGGGAGCTTTCAAACTACTGATATCTAAAGCAAAAGTCATGATTGAGGCGAGGTGCATTTTTCTAAATTCACCTACTTTTGTTTCTTTGTATAAGCCACAGTTCTCTATGAATCTTGAAGATACCTCCTTGAGATCCCAATTTAAAAAAAAAAAAAGTTCCTCTAAGGAAAATGCATACATACACACAAGCCCACAAAATTTGGTATACAATTGCACACTGATCGAAAATCACTTTGGAAAGCAATAGGAGTCGTAATTTCTTGTGTGGAAGAGAAACCTAATGAAAGTATCATCTAAAAAAAAATTAGTGTGTAGCAGGCTATGGGGCAGATCAGAAGAGGATAGCAGTGTTGGGAAGGCAACCCAGGCAGATGCAGAAGCCCAAGCTTGAGGTAATGAGAGCCCCGAGTCTAAGATGGTAGCCTTGAGACCAGAGATGAACAAGGAGATGTGATAAGAATAGTTGCCAGATAAAATGCAGGATGCCCAGATAAATTTGAATTCTAGATAAACACCAAATAATTTTTTAGTATATCCTAAATATTGCATGGGGCATACTTATACTAAAACATTATTCATGGTTTATCTGAAATTCCATTTTAACTGGGCATCCTGTATTTTTATTTGCTAAGTCTGGCAACCCTAGAGAGAAACCGGTGAACTTATTCCTACCCTCATCCCCATGTTTCTGAGGCAGATTCTGAAACAACAAACAAAACAATGGGTACAACGTGACCACTGTGAAAAGGACAGAGTCATTAAGAGCTAGTCCAGCTCTTTTGTGGATCCTGAAGAGATCAATAAAGATGTCAAACAGTTCTTCACAGACCTATTTATTTCCCAGACAGGGCATGAGAGTTACTAATATTGTGGTTATATTCTATTCTCCATATATGAGTTTCGTACTGTCCAGTACAATCTACCTGAATGTGTGTGTGCACATGTGTGTTTAATGTATGGGCCAATTAGCAAAAGAACCACTGGCTCACAGTTGCCCTGGACAGAAACATGAATTGGAGGACCCACAGTCTGTCCATCATCCGCCACCTACACACACACACACACACACACACACACACACACACACACGTGCACGTGAGACTGGGCAGGGAAGTTTTTTCCCTGTGCAGCCCAAGCCTGTGGTCTTACTTGATTGGACAGTGTATGGTATGAGTGGGAAGGAAGAAGTTTAAACAACAAGGTCCCTTTCAGTGGAGAAGTAGGAACAGTTGAAATATTCAAAGAAGGAAATCCATTTGAGGTGATATTACAAACCCGAAGGCAGGATAGGCAGGAGCATTCAAGGTGACTTTCTCCATCTAAAAGCTTAAGGCCTTTAAGGTCTTCTCATCTCCTGGGTAATACAGGTGAAAATCCAAAATAGAGCTGCAAAACTTTAACCCTTATCTCTTCTACTTTGTAATTCTGTTCTGAAATGACCTTCACCATGTCCCAGTGTCTCACTCTGTGGAGGCGGAAAAGTCATGACAGCAAGGAGAAAGGGGTCTGGTTTCACTTCTCTTGTAGGTATAGCGGCAGACTAGGATTCACAACTGATGATCAGCAGTACCCAAGAACAGCCCACAGTGAAGCTGGAGACCACAAAAAGCCCACAGCCCACACCTCTGGAGAGCATTTTGGAGAAGACAGGTGGAGGAGAAAGTAAGGCCAAACCTCATGATTGGCCCGTGACTTGGTGAAGGCTGTCCCTGAGCAAAAGTGAGTTTTGCAAATTTGGGGGTAGTAGATATATGGAGCAAGACTTTGCAGGACTTGGATACTGACTGAACTCTTAACAGTAATAGAGAACTTTGAGAAGGAGCCTATATTCTTCTTTTGTGACTCCCCATAGTGTGATGAGTGCTCAATAAATGCTGTTGGCCAACTCTTTTAAACTGGGGATGGGGGAGAGGGGCACGAGGTTTGAAGGGGAAGGTGGGAGATGGTTAAGGAAGAATTTATGTATGTTCAACGCTCATAGAGAAAACAAATAGACCAAATAAAACTATTAGCCATTTAACTTTCCACAGTTGTGTAAAATGAAATAAAAATAAAAAAGTTAGTTCCTTCTAAAAACCATTATATTCTGTTCCCAGTGGTAACAATTATGACTAGAACTGAAATGAAAACATATAACTATATCACAACCAAAGCTCTGAAAACTCAAGATATTTAGGGGAAAGAAATCCTAAAGAAACACTTAGTAGAGTGTTTGAAGTAAAAGCAAAACATTAAAACAATAAAAACATTTTCCAAAGGAAACAAATGATGCTCAGCTAATTTCATGTCACTTCACAGCAATAAGGAAAAAAACGTTGGAAAATCTATACATTATGTAAGCAATGATGTTATAAACATGCAGGAAATAGCTCTGAACTGTTTCCAACTTTGCCTCTAAAATTCCTTTGGTGTGATGGCTGAACATATTATTTCCTGTTCTTGTACTCTGTGGGAAGTAGCACACCCATTTTAATCTTTGTCACTTTTTCCTATATCAACATTCATGGGAGGAATTAGCACTGATAATTCTCCCAAGGTTGATATCTCATATTCAGAAGTCTTGTGGCGATGGGTCTCAAACTTAAATATCAGAATACCTGGAGAACTTGTTACTATCCTGGGATCTCTCCCAGACACAGTGATTCAGCAGTTCTGGTGAGGGATTCAGGAATCTGCATTTCTAACAAGTACCCCAAATGATTCTAAGACAAGTGTTCCACAGACCTTTCTCTGGTTTAGAATAACAAGAGTAATTTTCATGTCTACTTTCCAACTGAGGAGGATAAGTTTCGAGCTCTTTTTTCTATAACGCCCATAAGAATGGTGGAAAGGATTACAGGAAAATACATGAGAGTATACATAACACAGCTTTCATGACCTTTACAGAAAACTCAAATAACTACAATTTTTGATTTATAATAAGTTTTGAAATGAGGCACTGAAAGATTCTGAGTTGCTTCCTGAGTCATCAGTGATTAATCTCCCCATAGTTTTAACGCTGTGAATATTTTATTGTATTCCTTGAAATTTGGTTATTTTTAAATCAGGTTATAACTCCTAGGTAAGTGGAATATTAATTTTTTAAAAAATTACTCCAGGTAAATGGGAATTTTCTGTACCTAATCTAACACTAGAATATGATACACTTTATGAAATACAGTTGATCCTTGAATAATACAGGAGTTATGGGTGGCAATTCTCTGCGCAGTCAAAAATTCAAGTATAACTTATAGTCAGCCCTACCTATACTTGGTTCCTCAGTATCTGCGGTTCTGCATCCACCAGTTCAACCAATCTTGAATTGTGTAGTATTTACTGTTGAAAAAAATCCGAATATAAGGGGACCCATGCAATTCAAACCCATATTAAAGGTCAACTGTACTTTATTATAGTACATATTTTTTTCTGAACATAATGAAAATAGCATTCTTCTCCAGACATTTAAATTACATAGGGCAATATTTATTCCACCAATGTCCATGTATAAGGTTCTGTTTGATAACTAAGTAGTGTTTTAAGTATATTCAGCTGTTCTTGGGGAAAACCAAGAAAAGTGATTTTGATTTTTCCATGTTATTAAAGCATAGTGGAAAATGAAAATGAAAATTTATATAATGAGGCAGTTTTACTTAGATATGATACATTGCAACTTTTGAAAAGGTAGTTTTATTTAAATGGGATATATTGAAATGTGGTTTATTTAAATGTGAAACAATGGAGAATTCATAACGATGAATAGCAGAATGAGTGGCCAATCAACAAGACTCATGGCTAGCTCTCTGAATGTGCAAACAGGATTCAACAACCCACATTACTGTTCATAACCAGTCTCTCTTCTTCACTGTCTGCTTCTTTCTCATCCCTATTGCTCCTGTTATCTTCCAGGGATCTACACCACACAAGAGAGCCTCAATGATACCAGATATATACCACATAAAATTAATTTGTAAGACTCCTACTGTTAAAAGATTATACCAGCCTATATATTTAGAGTCACATTAAGGAACATTGCAATAACACAGGACTGATTTTGGACAATCATTTTCAAGATTTAATGTCTTCTGTTGGTGAATCACAACTGGCCCTTTCCAGTCAGGCTGACATCACTCTAATGATTGACACTACCCTAGTTCCACTGATGATAATTCTTGAACGCTGTCATAATCAGGATCTTAATCTCAGTGTTACTCACATTGAGAAAAAGAAATTTGCATTTAGACTTTCTGCCTCTTTGAAGTAGAAGTACTGAGCATAAAAATAATTTTTGGACACAATAGTTGGGCAAAACTAATAATAAAATGAGTAATTTAGGAGAGATGAAAAACTAACAAGGTATACTGTTTCAAAGTCAAATAAAAAGGGAGAATACATTAGTTTCAAAAGAACAAAAGTAGTTAATGATGAAGAACAACCAGTTTTAGACATAATGGAAGATGTCAAAACTTCTGGGCTTTCAAAACTGCACCCAGTCAGGATATACCAGAGAATGCACCATTAATATGATGTTTACTTTAGATTTTTGGTAAATATCTTTTATCAGATTTAGGAAGTTCTCTTCTACTCCTATTTTGCTAAGAATTACTTTTCTATGAAAGGATATATGGATGTGGAATTTTATCAGATGGTTTTACTGCATCTATCTGAGATGATATTAAATTCACTTATTTTGTTAGTGGGACAAGTTACATTGGTTTTCTAATGTCAAACTAATCTTGCATTCCTGGAATAAATCCAACTTGGTCATGATATGTAATTCTTACTCAGATGTTGCAATTTGGCTTGCTGACCGTTTTGGTTTGTTTGGGATTTTTGCATTTATTCAGGGGGCTTGCCCTATAAATTTTCCCTTTCTGTTTGGTTTCTGCATCAAAGTTATGTTAATCAGTCCACTCCCTTTCTCTATTTGCTGGAATAGGAAATATATCATTTCAAAAAGGAGGCACTGAAGAGATTATAGATTTTCCAAGGTCTCTCTTATGTGTGAGCATTGTTAAGGGTGACAACAATGAAAAACAAAGGGATGTTAAAAATAAATCACATTATCAAGTAGTTGATTTCATAGAGCCTGATTTAGAGATGGCGACAGGGATATATGACAGCATTTTACATTATTTCATTTAATTCTCTCAACTGCATAATAATCATTGTTTTAAAAATGAGGAAATTGAGTCTTAGACTATATGACTTGCCTAAGGTCACACAACCAGGATGTGTTAAAGTCGAAATGTGAACATGGTTCTCTCACTCCAGAGACTGTGCTCTTAAACCACGCCTCCTTTTTTCCCCCTCTCTCAATACAGGAATCCAGTGTTTGGAAGACCTTTCATATCCTGCTAACAGTAACAACCCACAGATCTGCCACCAAAATAAACATAGCCTTTTCCAAAGTGCTGTAAAAAGTCTAAAATGTCTGAGCTTCATTACCAAAGGTTGGTAGTGATTCAAAATATACTAGCAGAGGAGATCAAATTAAGAAGATAAAGTAAAGACAATTATGGAAATCCTAATTAAGGTAAGCATTCAAATATATGTAATAAATGTTTGTGGAGAAATTTTGTAAAATACATATGTAATCTAACAGATTGGAATTCACTGCTAAATCTTGGAGTATTTCCCTCCAATAGTATGTATATGATATATTCCTTTCACTCTAGATATATAATTTTTCACTTTTAACAGCTCTTATAGAAATTCATTTTAGAATAAATGGTGTCTTAAAAAATCACTGTCAAAGTTATAAAAGAAAAAAAATTGCTGCCTAACCTGCATTACTTCCCATTTCTGCCAGGGAATTGATGTTTGCTTTTATCTGGGGAACTACTAACTGTAAACACTTTAAATTCTCTCTTTGCTTACAGATTTTTGCACCATGCTGGTGGAAGGAACTGAAACCAGTCTGAATGAGGATCATCTGGTTATTTTGCGGTCCCCTTCCAGATGGGACATTTACCCTGACTCTGAGGTTGTTCTAGCTTTATGGTAGGGTCTTCTATCAGAATCCACATCTTCGGTGTTACTTTTATTGTTGTTTTCCTTTCTTACTTAGTGCCAGAGAAAATGCTGCCTCTTCCAACTAACAGTATCTTAGATGAAATACAGTATATTTGAAATGATTATGCAACTTAAGAAACACATAGACAATATTTTCCACACCTTAAGTTTCCTCAAAGACATTATTTTAATGATTGCCCGTGATTCATATGATAATCCATATTTCATTATTTATTCTCACTTTTGTAGATTTCAATTGCTTCTAATTTTTATTACAGAATAAAGCTGTAATGAACATCATTTTCATATCTTCATGTCATCCTGATAATTTCTTCAGAATTCCTAAAAATTTATTGGACTTCAAAATGTATTGGCAAAACTATGTATTGCCAAATTGACCTATAGAAATGCTCATCACTTTACACAACTACCAGCATTAATATAAGGGGCCTACTTTCCCTAAACTTAAGAAAAATTGTAAAGTTTCATATGTTAGAAAAACTTTCTCAATTGTTGATTAATTTGCATTTATATCTGTGGCTGTTTCATATTTTTGTTGGCCATTTGCAGCTCTTCATTTGTGGGTCATCTCCTGATGTCATTTGACTATTTTTCTATTGGGATGTTAGTCTTTTTATGTTAGAATAATTTTTACTTGTAGAATATTATTGCAAATCACATATAGTGCTAACATCTTTCAATTTCCTTGTCTTTTCATTTGTTCTTAGACTTTTTGGATGTACTGATCATTTTAATATAACCAAACATGTTTCTTTATGGTTTCTTTCTTTGTTTCTGTGCTTAACCCTCTATCAAGTGTTTTCCTCTGATTTTTTTATTAGTTATTTTGTGACTATTTCTCAACTCTTTATTCCTCCTGGAATTTATCTGGGTATGTGTCGAAGACGCTTTACAAGTGAAAACACAGAAGACTGAAACTACTGTAGATACCATATTGATGATATAAAATCTAACATGAAAACAGAACTGAAGTGAATTCAAAAAGAAAACATCTAATCTGCCCCCTTATCCATTCTCTGCTACAATCTACCATCCTCTTCCCTAAACCAAATGACTCTATGTTTGCATATTATTCTCGTTCTCATTGTTTCCAGCTAATTGCTTAGAACAGTGCTCTCCAAACTTTTTTTACTTTTTACTGAAAGAAAAGGATAATCATTGTACAGCGCCCTGGTTAAATGGAGGAGGCTACTTAACAGCCTACCAGAGGTGACTAGGCCTTGAGCTCCACCACTCCAAGTCCTAGTGCTACTCTAAAGGCTACATCTAAATGGTACATCTGTAACCATTTATGGCACATCAGTTGGGAAGTCCATAATATTTCTGTCAGTTATCATGTTCCTCTGAAAGGAACCCTTCTCCAATATGTTACTAGGGTCTATAAATCAGATGCTGGTAGTGATGTAGAGAAGCCCAACTGTGACTGTCAAATAAAAAGAGAGCACTGAACAAAGTAAACTGAACGTTTGTTGTGTTATTGGGACATATGAAATTTTTGTGAAAGAATCCTCTCAGTCAAGTTAGTATGAGGAAATTGAGTGACTTCCACAGTGTGGAAGTATCTGGTCATTAAAATATTCTAAGTTACTACAAGCCAAAGGGTCTGTGCCTCTTCTAAGGAAACACAAGTTGCAGGAAACATAGGCTCTGGCCCTGGTATATTAGGGCTCTAACTTTTGCTCTTAATTTTTAAAAACTTTTATTGAATGATCCACTTTTTCCACTAATTTTTAAAGCCAATCTTTATCATATACTGAATTCTTATATATCAGAGTATCTTCGTAATTCAAGTATCCATTAACCATATACTGTTATGATAATGAATCATAAAATACTCTTACAAAAAGTGCTCTTTAAAAAGTCAATCCCAGGAATTCTCTGGCGGTCCAGTGGTTAAGACTCCATGCTTTCACTGCTGAGGGCGGGGGTTCAATCCCTGGTTGGGGAACTAAGATCCCACAAGCCGCACGGTGCAGCCAAAAAAAAAAAAAAAAAAAAAAAAAAAAATCAATCCCTCCTCAAACATTCTTCCCCACTTCACAATACCTCCTACATTAATGTCTGTCTTTGACAGTGTCTTGCAGATTGTCGTTCAAAAACACAATGCAAGTGCAATGAAAATTCACTACAAAGTGAACTTGCAAGTCTCACAAATATGTAGTATTTCATGAAATTGATAAAGATGATGGAAGACTATTCAAATCATGAGCATAGCCATAGAATGTGTCAATCAGTCCAGTTAAAAATTAAAGGAAAGTTGCCAAGAACAAAAAGACAATGATACAAGAAGCGCATAAGGGAATGATTTGACTAGAAGATACCCTTACAAAAATGGATGAAGTCTGGGATCTTTTGTAAAATGATTTGATTATGGAACAGCCAACATGAAGTAAAAATTATCATTCCATGTTTCAAATAATTTTGTCAAAAAATATTTCTAAGAGTTAAAATATTTATAAGTTAACTATGTTATATAGAAAGTTTTCTTTGTAATCTTAGCAAAAAATTTTAAGTTATAGTTCTAGTGAAACTATTTATGAAAATTTGGTCCCCAATTTAAATAGATTTAATTTAAGTGACCTTCTGGTATCAGTTATGCTCAGGTAAGAATCTGTTTCAAGGTATTTGTTGTCTGACTATATATTTGTGCAACAGTGTTAACACAGATTTAATTTGCTTTAACATCTGATAGGGCCAGTCTCTCTTTATTAATCATATTTTATTAAGAATTTAATATCTTTCTTGTTTATCCTTCCAGCTGATATTCTATAAATTCATTTAAAATACCAAGACATTAATTTAAATCTATGGAAAACTTTATTGGAATTGCATTAAACTTCTATACAATTTAGGAAGAATTAGGGAGCCTATTTGCTATATTCAGTCTTTCTATCAAGGAAAAATTATTGTCTCCATTTATTTGTTTTCTTTGATCTCTTTTAGAAAAGTTTTCCTCACATACATCTTATATATTACTTGTTGAATTTATTCATAGGTGATAACAGTGTACCTATTTATCAAATCACCATCTAAAACAGAATATCCCTATTCAACATGCAGGCACCAATCCCAAGACAGGAATTGTTTTTGTAAAGAGCATGAATGATTTTCAAAGATGGGGACAATAATGAATAGCATAACAGAACTTATTTCCAGCAATATGATGGAATAAGACATCCTGAATAAACCTCCCAATATAAAACATCTTTTTTACTGGATTAAACATGAAAAACATCTTTTAAAGTAAATTACTGATCTGGCAATAAAGAGGAATCCTTAGAGGCCAAAAATGAAACAAAAGCAGAAAATCAAAGATATAATCAGATGTGGGAGCCAGTGGTGACCCAAAGAGCACCAGCTGAACCCTCGTGACTTAGAGTTTTTAACAGCAGAATATACATTCTTCTCAAGTTCACATGGAACAGTCTTCAGAATAGACCATATGCTAGGCCATAAAACAAGCTTCAAAGGTTAAAAAAAATTGAAATCAAACAAGTATGTTATCCAACCACATGGAATGAAATTAGAAATTAAAACAGAGAGAAATACGGGAAATTCACAAATATGTGGAAATGAAACAACAAACTTCTAAATAACCAATGGGTCAAAAAAGAAACCACAGGGAAATTAGAATACTTTAAGATGAATGAAAATGAGGACACAATATATATATCAAAATGTATGGGACACAGCTAAGGCAGTGCTTAGAAGGAAATGTAAAGCTGTAAATGCCCATATTAAAGAAAGAAAGATCTCAAATCAATAACTTAAACTTCCACCTAAAGACACTGTAAAAAGAAGAGCAAAATAAACCCAAAGCAAGTAGAAGGAAGGAAATAATAGACTAGAGTGGAAATTAATGACATGGAGAATAGAAAAACAATAGGCAACATCAACAAAGCAAAAGATGATTCTTTGAAAATATCAAAATTGGTAAACTTGTAGCTAGACTGACCAAGAAAAAAAGAAAACTCAAATTATTAAAATCAGTAACAAAAGAAGGGACATTAGTACTGACATTACAGAAATAAAGAGGATTATAAGTGAATACTATGACTAACTATATACCAACAAATTACACAACAAATGAAATGTTAAAATTCCTAGGACACAAACTACTGAAACTGACTCAAAAAGAAATGGAAAATCTGAATAGACCTATCACAAGTGAAAAGACTGATTTAGTAATCATAAAACTGCCTATAAGGCCTAGGCCTGATGACTTCAATGGTGAATTCTACCAAATATTTAAAAAATAATTAATACAAGTTCTTCACTAACTCTCCCAAAAAACAGGAGGGACCACTTCCCAATTCATTCTGAGACCAGTATTACCATGATGCCAAAATCAGACAAAGACCTCACAAAAAAAGAAAACTACAGACCAAATATCTCGTTTGAATATAGATACAAAAATCCTCAACAAAATACCGGCAAACTAAATTCACCAACATATTAAAAGGTTTATACACCATGATTATGGCTTGAGTGTTATCCCAGGAATGCAAAGTTGGTTTAGCATTTGAAAATTAATCCCTGTTATCAGTAGAATAAAGGACAAAAATCATATGATCATCTCAACAGACACAGAGACAGCATTTGACAAAATCCAACACCCCTTCATGATAAAAACAATCAACAAATTAGAAATAGAAGGGAACTTCCTCAACTTGAAAAAAGAAAATGAGTAAATACATTGAGGTCAGTGAAATGAAGACACAACACACCGAAAGCTAACATCATACCTAATGGTGAAAGACTGAATGCTTTCCCTCTAATTTCAGGAACACGACAGGGATATCTGCTCTCCCCACATCTGTTCAACACTGTACTGGAAGTTCTGGCCAGGGCAAGGAAGTCAAAAAAAAAAAAAAAGCATCTAGAAAAATTAAAACTACCTTTTAGGCAGATGACATAATCTTAATATAGGAAATTCTAAAGAATTCACTAAAACCTATTAGAACTAATAAGTAAGTTCAACAAGGTGGCAAGACCCAAGATCAATAAACAAAAACCAATTGTATTCTATACACTTGCAATGAACAATCTCGAAAAAGAATTTTTTAAAAATTCCAATTATAATAGCATTAAAAAGAATAAAACACCTAAGAATAAATTTAACAAAAGAAGTATAAAACTTATACTCTGAAAACTATAAAACACTGCTGAAAGAAATTAAAGAAGACTTTTTTGAATTTTATTTTTTATTTTTTATACAGAAGTTTCTTATTAGTTATCTATTTTATACATATTAGTGTATATATGTCAATCCCAATCTCCCAATTCATCCCACCACACCCCCGCCACCCTCACTTTCCCCCCTTGGTGTCCATACGTTTGTTCTCTACATCTGTGTCTCTATTTCTGCCTTGCAAACTGGTTCAACTGTACCATTTTTCTAGATTCCACATATATGCGTTAATATACGATATTTGTTTTTCACTTTCTGACATACTTCACTTTGTATGACAGTCTCTAGGTCCATCCACGTCTCTAAAAATGACCCAATTTCATTCCTTTTTATGGCCAAGTAATATTCCATTGTATATATGTACCACATCTTCTTTATCTATTTGTCTGTTGATGGACACTTAGGTTGTTTCCATGAGCTGGCTATTGTAAATAGTGCTGCAACGAACATTGGGGTGCATGTGTCTTTTTGAATTATGGTTTTCTCTGGGTATATGCCCAGTAGTGGGATTGCTGGGTCATACAGTAAATCTATTTTTACTTTTGCAAGGAACCTCCATACTGTTCTCCATAGTGGCTGTATCAATTTACCTTCCCACCAACAGTGTAAGAGGGTTCCCTTTTCTCCACACCCTCCCCAGCATTTGTTGTTTGTGGATTTTCTGATGATGCCCATTCTAACCAGTGTGAGGTGATACCTCATTGTAGTTTTGATTTGCATTTCTCTAATAATCAGTGATATTGAGCAGCTTTTCATGTGCCTATTGACCATCTGTATGTCTTCTTTGGAGAAATGTGTATTTAGGTCTTCTGCCCATTTTTTGATTGGGTTCTTTGTTTTTTTGATATTGAGCTGCATGAGCCATTTGTATATTTTGGAGATCAATCTTTTGTCCTCTGATTCGTTTGCAAATATTTTCTCCCATTCTGAGGGTTGTCTTTTCATCTTGTTTATAGTTTCCTTTGCTGTGCAAAAGCTTTTAAGTTTCATTAGGTCCCATTTGTTTATTTTTGTTTTTATTTCCATTACTCTAGGAGGTGTGTCAAAAAAGATCTTGCTGTGATTTATGTCAAAGAGTGTTCTTCCTATGTTTTCCTCTAAGAGTTTTATAGTGTCTGGCCTTACATTTAGGTCTTTAATCCATTTTGAGTTTATTTTTGTGTATGGTGTTAGGGAGTGTTCTAATTTCATTCTTTTATACGTAGCTGTCCAGTTTTCCCAGCACCACTTATTGAAGAGACTGTCTTTTCTCCATTGTATATCCTCGCCTCCTTTGTCATAGATTAGTTGACCATAGGTGCATGGGTTTATCTCTGGGCTTTCTATCCGGTTCCATTGATCTATATTTCTGTTTTCGTGCCAGTACCATATTGTCTTGATTACTGTAGCTTTGTAGTACAGTCTGAAGTCAGGGAGTCTGATTCCTCCAGCTCCGTTTTTTTCCCTCAAGGTTGCTTTGGCTATTCAGGGTCTTTTGTGTCTCCATACAAATTTTAAGATTTTTTGTTCTACTTCTGTGAAAAATGCCATTGGTAATTTGATAGGGATTGCACTGAATCTGTAGATTGCTTTGGGTAGTATAGTCATTTTCACAATGTTGATTCTTCCAATCCAAGAACATGGTATATCTCTCCAAAGCGTGATCTTTGATTTCTTTTATTAATGTCTTATAGTTTTCTGAGTACAGGTCTTTTACCTCCTTAGGTAGGTTTATTCCTAGGTATTTTATTCTTTTAAAATTTATTTACTTTTATTTATTTATTTTTGGCTGTGTTGGGTCTTCATTGCTGCATGACGGCTTTCTCTAGTTGTGGCGAGCGGGTGCGACTCTTCGTTGTGGTGCGCGGGCTTCTCTTTGCAGTGGTTTATGTTTTGCAGAGCACAGGCTCTAGGCGCATGGGTTTCAGCAGTTGTGGCACATGGGCTCAGTAGTTGTGGCTCATGGGCTCTAGAGCACAGGCTCAGTAGTTGTGGCACACGGGCTTAGTTGCTCTGCGGCATGTGATATCTTCCCAGACCAGGGCGCGAACCCATGTCCCCTGCATTGGCAGGCAGATTCTTAACTACTGCACCACCAGGGAAGTCCTATATTTTATTCTTTTTGTTGCAATGGTGAATGGGATTGTTTCCTTAATTTCTCTTTCTGATCTTTTGTTGTTAGTGTATAGGAATGCAAGAGATTTCTATGCTTTAATTTTGTATCCTGCAACTTCACCAAATTCACTGATTAGCTCTAGTAGTTTTCTGGTGGCATCTTTAGGATTATCTATGTATAGTATCATGTCATCTGCAAACAGTTAGTTTTACTTCTTTTCCAATTTGTATTCTTTTTTTTCTTTTTCTTCTCTGATTGCCAAGGCTAGGACTTTCAAAACTCTGTTGCATAATAGTGGTGAGAGTGGACATCCTTGTCTTGTTCCTGATCTTAGAGGAAATGCTTTCAGTTTTTCACCATTGAGAATGATGCTTGCTGTGGGTTTGTCGTATATGGCCTTTATTATGTTGAGGTAGGTTCCCTCTATGCCCACTTTCTGGAGAGTTTTTGTCATAAATGGGTTTTGAGTTTTGTCAAAAGCTTTTTCTGCATCTATTGAGATGATCATATGGTTTTTATTCTTCAATTTGTTAATATGGTGCATCACATTGATTGATTTGTGTATACTGAAGAATCCTTGCATCCCTGGGATAAATCCCACTTGATCATGGTGTATGATCCTTTTAATGTGTTGCTGGATTCTGTTTGCTAGTATTTTGTTGAGGATTTTTGCATCTATATTCATCAGTGATATTGGTCTGTAATTTTCTTTTTTTGTAGTATCTCTGTCTGGTTTTGGTATCAGGGTGATGGTGGCCTCCTAGAATGAGTTTGGGATTGTTCCCTCCTGTGCAATTTTTTGGAAGAGTTTGAGAAGGTTTGGTGTTAGCTCTTCTCTAAATGTTTGACAGAATTCACCTGTGAAGCCATCTGGTCCTGGACTTTTGTTTGTTGGAAGATTTTTAATCACAGTTTCAATTTCATCACTTGTGATTAGTCTGTTCATATTTTCTATTTCTTCCTGGTTCAGTTTTGGAAGTTTATGCCTTTCTAAGAATTTGTCCATTTCTTCCACATTGTCCATTTTATCAGCATAGAGTTGCTTGTAGTATTCTCTTATGATGCTTTGTATTTCTGCAGTGTCTGTTGTACCTTCTCCTTTTTCATTTCTAATTTTGAGTCCTCTCCCTCTTTTTTGTGATGAGTCTGGCTAAAGGTTTATCCATTTTGTTTATCTTCCAAAGAACCAACTTTTAGTTTTATTGATCTTTGCTATTGTTTTCTTTGTTTCTATTTATTTCTGCTCTGATTTTATGATTTCTTTACTTCTATCAACTTTGGGTTTTGTTTGTTCTTATTTCTCTAGTTACTTTAGGTGTAAGGTTAGATTGTTTATTTGAGATTTTTCCTGTTTCTAGAGGTAGGATTCTATTGCTATAAAATTCCCTCTTTGAACTGCTTTTGCTGCATCCCGTAGGTTTGGATCGACGTGTTTTCATTGTCATTTGTCTCTAGGTATTTTTTGATTTCCTCTTTGATTTCTTCCGTGATCTATCTCTTGGCTGTCTAGTAACGTATTGTTTAGCCTCCATGTGTTTGTTTTTTAAATTTTTTCCCTGTAATTTATTTCTAATCTCATAGCGTTGTGATCGGAAAAGATGCTTGATATGATTTCAATTTTCTTAAATTTACTGAGGCTTGATTTGTGACTCAAGATGTGATCTGTCCTGGAGAATGTTCCGTGTGCACCTGAGAAGAAAGTGTAGTCTGCTGTTTTCGGATGGAATGTCCTATAAATATCAATTAAATCTATCTGGTCTTTTGTGTCATTTAAAGATTGTGTTTCGTTATTAATTTTCTGTCTGGATGATCTGTCCATTGGTGTAAGTGAGGTGTTAAAGTCCCCCACTATTATTGTGTTACTGTCCATTTCCTCTTTTATAGTTGTCAGCATTCGCCTTATGTATTGAGGTGCTCCTATGTTGGGTGCATATATAATTGTTGTAACTTCTTCTTGGATTGATACCTTGATCATTATGTAGTGTCCTTCCTTGTCTCTTGTAACATTCTTTATTTTAAAGTCTACGTTATCTGATATGAGTATCGCTACTCCAGCTTTCTTTTGATTTCCATTTGTATGGAATATCTTTTTCCATCCCTTCACTTTCAGTCTGTATGTATCCCTAGGTTTGAAGTGGGTCTCTTGTAGACAGCATATATATGGGTCTTGTTTTTGTATCCATTCAGTGAGCCTGTGTCTTTTGGTCGGAGCATTTAGTCCATTCATATTTAAGGTGATTATCGATATGTATGGTCTTATTACCATTTTCTTAATTGTTTTGGGTTTGTTTTTGTAGGTCCTTTTCTTCTCTTTTGTGTTTCCCACTTAGAGAAGTTCCTTTAGCATTTGTTGTAGAGCTGGTTTGGTGGTGCTGAATTCTCTTAGCTTTTGCTTGTCTGTAAAGCTTTTGATTTCTCTGTCGAATCTGAATGAGATCGCTGCTGGCTAGAGTAATCTTCGTTGTGGGTTCTTCCCTTTCATCACTTTAAATATATTGCGCCACTCCCTTCTGGCTTGTAGAGTTTCTGCTGAGAAACCAGCTGTTAACCTTGTGGCAGTTCCCTTGTAGGTTATTTGTCATTTTTCCCTTGTTGCTTTCAATAATTTTTCTTTGTCTTTAATTTTTGTCAATTTGATTACTATGTGTCTCGGCATGTTTCTCCTTGGGTTTATCCTGCCTGGGACTCTTTGCACTTCCTGGACTTGGGTAGCTATTTCCTTTCCCATGTTAGGGACGTTTTCAACTATAATCTCTTCAAATATTTTCTCGGGTCCTTTCTCTCTCTCTTCGCCATCTGGGACCCCTATAATGCAAATGTTGGTGCGTCTAATGTTGTCCCAGAGGTCTCTTAGGCATTCTTCATTTCTTTTCATTTTTTCTTTATTCTGTTCTGCAGCAATGACTTCCATGGCTTCCACCATTTTGTCTTCCAGGTCACTTATCCGTTCTTCTGCCTCAGTTATTCTGCTATTGATTCCTTCTAGTGTATTTTTCATTTCAGTTACTGTATTGTTCATCTGTTTGTTCTTTAATTCTTCTAGGTGTTTGTTCTTTAATTCTTCTAGGTCTTTGTTAAACATTTCTTGCATCTTCTCGATCTTGGCCTCCATTCTTTTTCTGAGGTCCTGGATCATCTTTACTATCATTATTCTGAATTCTTTTTCTGGAAGGTTGCCCATCTCCACTTCATTTAGTTGTTTTTCTGGGGTTTCATCTTGTTCCTTCATCTGGTACATAGTCCTCTGCCTTTTCATTTTGTCTATCTTTATGTAAATGTGGTTTTCATTCCACAGGCTGCAGGATTGTAGTTCTTGCTTCTGCTGTCTGCCCTCTGGTGAATGAGGCTATCTAAGAGGCTTGTGCAAGCTTCCTGATGGGAGGGACTGGTGGTGGGCAGAGCTCAGTAAAACTTTAATCCACTTCTCTGATGGGTGGGTCCGGGTTCCCTCCCTGTTGGTTGTTTGGCCTGAGGTGACCCAGCACTGGAGCCTACCCGGCTCTTTGGTGGGGCTCATGGCAGACTCTGGGAGGCCTCATGCCAAGGAGTACTTCCCAGAACTTCTGCTGCCAGTGTCCTTGCCCTCACGGTGAACCACAGCCACCCCCCGCCTCTGCAGGAGACCCTCCGACACTAGCAGGTAGGTCTGGTTCAGTCTCCTATGGGGTCACTGCTCCTTCCCCTGGGTCCTGATGCGCACACTACTTTGTGTGTGCCCTCCAAGAGTGGAGTCTCTATTTCCCCCAGTCCTGTCGAAGTCCTGCAATCAAATTCCACTAGCCTTCAAAGTCCGATTCTCTGGGAATTCCTCCTCCCGTTGCTGGACCCCCAGGTTGGGAAGCCTGACGTGGGGCTCAGAACCTTCACTCCAGTGGGTGGACTTCTGTGGTATAATTTTTCTCCAGTTTGTGAGTCACACACCCAGTGGTTATGGGATTTGCTTTTATTGTGATTGCGCCCCTACTACCATCTCATTGCAGCTTCTCCTTTGTCTTTGGATGTGGGGTATCTTTTTTGATGAGTTCCAGTGTCTTCCTGTCAATGACTGTTCAGCAGTTAGTTGTGATTCCAGTGCTCTCGCAAGAGGGAGTCAGCGCACGTACTTCTACTCCACCATCTTGAACTAATCTAAAGAGATGACATTTAATAAATGGAAAGACATCTCATTTTCAGGTATTGGAACACTTAATATTATTAAGATGGTAACACTCCCCATTTTACATATTGATGTGCAGATTCAACATAATCCCCACCAATATTCCAGCTGGTGTCTTTGCAGTAACTGAAGCTGATCCTAAAATTCATAGGAAAATCAAGGGATCCAGAATAGCTAACATAGTCTTGAAAAGGAAAATGATGACTCACACTTCCTGATTTCAAAACTTGCTACAAAACTATAGTAATCAAGACAGTGTGGTACTGGCCTAAGGACAGATATACAAACCAATGGAATAGAACTGAGAGTCCAGAAATAAACCCTCACTTTTACTGTCACCTAATTTTCAGCAAGAGTGACAAAATAATTCAAGAGGAGGAAAGAATAGTCTTTTTCAACAAATGGTGCCAAGACATCCCAAATGAATATTCACATATAAAACAATGAAGCTGAACCCCCACCTCTCATCGTATATAAAACGTAGCTCAAAATGGATCAACGACCTAAACATGACAGCAAAAATAATAAATCTCTTAGAAGAAAACATGAAAGTAAATCATCATGATCTAGGATTAGGCTATGGCTCTTAGACACCAAAATACAAGCAGCAGCAACAACAAAAATTAGTAAGTTGGACTTCATCAAACATAAAGATCTAGGCCTAGGGGAACAGTATTCCAGAGAGAACAAGTATGAAGGCCCTAAGGTAAGATGTGTATCAGAGGAGTAGAAAGTAAACCAGAGTAAGTGGAGAAAGTTGAAGCATGATAGGAGAAATATTTGAAGAGACGGGCATAGTCCAGTTTACAAAGGGCCTTGAAGGCCATGATAAGAAATTTGGATTTTATTCTAAATGCAATGGGGATCATTGGAAGATTATATTTTAGAGAATGTCATGTTCTGATACATGTTTTTGAAGACAAGTTTGATTCTTGCATGGCAAATGAACTGTTGCTGGGCAGGGAACAAGGGAACCAACTTAGAAAGTTTTTATAGCAATCCAGGTAAGACATAAATGATGGTATCAAGAGAACGGATAGATTGGAGATTAGACAGACAGATATGGAAGAGCTGAAAGGACTAATTGAATGTGGGAACTAAGGAAAAACGAGAAATAAAGAATAACTCCTAGGGGCTTCCCTAGGCGCAGTGGTTGAGATTCTGCCTGCCAATGCAGGGGACACGGGTTCGAGCCCTGGTCTGGGAAGATCCCACATGCCGCGGAGCAACTAGGCCCGTGAGCCACAATTACTGAGCCTGCGCGTCTGGAGCCTGTGCTCTGCAACAAGAGAGGCCGTGATAGTGAGAGGCCCGCGCACCGCAATGAAGAATGGCCCCCACTCGCTGCAACTGGAGAAAGCCCTCGCACAGAAACGAAGACCCAACACAGCCATAAATAAATAAATAAATAAATAAAATTTAAAAAAAAGAGAATAACTCCTAGGTTTTCAGTTTAAGCCTGCTGACATACGTGGTATAATTTACTGAGAAAGGAAAGACTAGAAGAAGAATAAGTTTGGAGGCAATTAGGCATGGAAATCAGAGTTTTGTTTTGGTATGTAAAATGTGAAAAACCTTTAGTCATCCAAACAGAGGTATCAAGTAGCAAGTTGAATAAACAAATCTAGACCTAGGGGAGGAGTCAAGGCTGGAGATAAAAATTTGAGAGTCATTCATTAGGCCTCTGTAGGACCACCTAGAGAAAACATCTAGATAGAGAAGAGCAGAGGAGCTCAGACTATGGCCCAGTGCACTGCAATATTAAAAGACTGAGTAAAGGGGGAGGAGCTGGCAGAGGAGATTGAAAAGGAGTAACCAGTTAAGTAGGAGAAAAAAACAGGATTGTGGTGTGTGAAGAAGGATAACTCAGAAATATTTAATTAGTTACTTGGGTGCAAATTTAGTCACATGAGGTAGACAATCAAAAACTTATCAAAGCAAAAAAGACAAAAAATGTGAAAGAGGTAAGAAAAGGGAGGGAACAAATTGCAGACAGTTTAGGAACAGTAAGTCTTGTTTATACAGTTTTTTAATAAACTGATTAGTTGGCAGCTAGCAAAAAGGTAGGCTGAGCAGACTGTCTTTGAGCAGGCTAACTTCATCATCAAAGGGAACTGTTTCAGTTTATGGCTTCACCAGAGCCTTGAGGGTTTAGCTGCAGAATATATTGGACAGGCTTTCTTCCTGTATTTTTCAGAGTCTACCCCCTTAGGCCAGGTGTAAATCATTTCCTCATCAGAAGTACTCAAGTGTCATGGAAAAAAAGAGGGGAAAAGTATTAAAAAGTATTTCAGAAAGAATATGGAAGCCAAAAATCGTGATAAGGAGGTGCAAATTAATCTCACAGGAGGTACCTTTATACCAATGGTTCTCAAACTCGAGTGTGCCACCAGGATCACCTCGTTTATTAAAACAGATTATTAGGACCCAATTCAAAATTTCAGATTCAGTAAGTCTGGAGTGGGGCCCAAAATCTGCTTGGACTAACACGTTCCCAGGTGATGTTCATACTGCTGATTTTTTTTTTTTTTTTTTTTTTAAATTTATTTATTTATTTATTTATTTATTTATTTATTTTTGGCTGTGTTGGGTCTTTGTTGCTGTGCATGGGCTTTCTCTAGTTGTGGTGAGCAGGGGCTACTCTTCTTTGCGGTGCGCAGGCTTCTCATTGCGGTGGCTTCTCTTGTTGCGTAGCACGGGCTCTAGGCACGCGGGCTTCAGTAGTTGTGACGCGAGGAACTCTAGAGCGCAGGCTCAGTAGTTGTGGCGCATGGGCTTAGCTGCTCGGCGGCATGTGGGATCCTCCCGGACCAGGGCTCGAACCTGTGTCCCCTGCATTGGCAGGTGGACTCCCAACCACTGCGCCACCAGGGAAGCCCCGTACTGCTGATTTAAGAACCATACTTTATGAGTATCACTGACCTAGAGAAACTTGAATATGTACAGCTGGAAACACATTCAAGAAGGAATGTTCATAACTACCTTGTTTATAATAGTAAAAAACTGAAAATAATCTAAATGTCCGTAGTTGAATGGATAAATACCAACATTAATATGTGGTAAAACTATAATGAAAAATAAAGAATTATTAATACAAAATTCAGGATAGTGGTCATCTGGGAGTTAGGAAAGAGAGAGAAGTATCAAGGACACACAGAGGTGCCTCAAAGTTAATGTTCTATACTTTAAATGATGTTGTACTTCAAAATGTAAGTAAAATATATATTTCATATATATTCTAATATGTGTGAATCATTTCATAATAAAAATTTTTAAGTAAAGTGGGAGATAATGATCAGCTATGTCAGATGGTGCTGAGAGTTCAAAGAAAGGTAAGGACACAGAAAAGACTATTGAATTTGGCAAAAGGAAATTTGTGGTGATCTCTAGAAGTGATTTCAGAGGAGTAATGAGGACAGAAGCCAAACTAGAATGGATTGGGAACACCACAATACAAGATAGAAACTGCCAAAACCATGAGAAGTGAAAATGAATATCAATATTTCAGGAGTGCACATGATAGGAATTACTTCCAACCAGGGGTCATCAATACCACTTCCTGGAAGAGGCAATTGTATAGGATTCTAGAGGATGGGCAACATTTGGGTATACAGAAGCAGGAAATGAAGGATGTTTCAGGCAAAAAGAACAACAGGAACAATGCCAGTAAAAGCAGAATCAAGCAAAAGTTAGATATGAAGGGGAAGGGCAAGCAGTGCAGTCTAGCTGGAGCACGGTGGCTGGGTGAAGACTAGGATTTAGCTAGAAAGGTACAGGTTGTTCAAGACTGGCACTGTCAACATGGTAGTCACTGGCTACATGTGGCTACTGAGCACTTAAAATGTGGCTAGTACAACTGAAGAACTGAAGGTTTAATTTGAATTAATGTAAATTTAACAACTGATACCTGATTTCAGTTATAGGAACACTTTTAAGTATATCTGGAAGAACCTGCATATATGAATAAACTTTTTCAAACAGTAGATTTTATGTAACCTAAATATAGACCAAGTATTTTCAATAAAAATGCAGCATCTGAATTAAGATGGGCTGTAAATAAGATGACCATCTGTACAAGTTTTAGCACTGTAAGTCACACAACACAGGGTCACCCTGGCTGTAAGAGTAATCTATATTCTAGATGTCAAAGCATGTAAAATAGCTCATTAATAAAATCTTTTATTACATGTTGAGATAATAATATCCTGTATATATAAGGCTAAATTAAATGTATTAAGGTTAATCTCACCTGTTTTTTACTTTTTTTAATGTGGCCATCAGAAATTTTAAAATTATACATGCCTGGACTTCCCTGGTGGCACAATAGTTAAGAATCCGCCTGCCACTGCAGGGGACACGGGTTCGAGCCCTGGTCCAGGAAGATCCCACATGCCACGGAGCAACTAAGCCCATGCGCCATAACTACTGAGCCTGCGTGCCACAACTACTGAAGCCCGGGCGCCTAGAGCCCCCGCTCCGCAATAAGAGAAGCCACCACAATGAGAAGCCGGCGCACCGCAACGAAGAGTAGCCCCCGCTCGCCGCAACGAAGACCCAACGCAGCCAAAAATAAATAAATAAATTTATTATAAATAAATAAAATTACACATGCCTGACATTATATTAAGTATTGGACAGCACTGGTCTAGATAAAGGCAGGCCTTAAAGACCAACTTGAGTTTTGGCTATTACTCAGTAGGATATAAAGTGCCACTGAAATCTCAAAATGTCCACATAAATTTTTTTTAAGTAAAAGGAAGTATTGTAGCATTTGGAACTATAAAAATAAAACTGCCCTCTGGAGTTAAAATTTTTTAATTCACTCAATAAATCAAAGGAGAAATGAAGTTGCCAAGAAAAAAAAATGGTTTCCAGGCCTATAAGACTTGACTAGTTTACAAAGGCTTTATAAATGTATAACACACATCATCAAAGTTCCTAGCTTTGGGTGCATGGCAAACCGTTTATAAACAGTCCTAGTTAAAAACCAACTTTTGTATTTATTCCTTCTTTTGACAGTCACAGGTTTACAGATCTACTCAACATCTCATTTTCTACAAATCAGGAAAATTTCTAATGAATACCAGAGAATCATAGACAATGCTAGAACATTATGTACGTTAACAGTTCTGTTTTTTTGGAGAGAGATTCTCAAAGACTGTCCCCTGTCACCCTTCCTCCAACAATGTCCTACAACAGAAAAATAAAAGTCAGAAGGATTATTTTGCCTAACATTTGCAATGCTGGGAAGTCTTATCTAGCACTCTGACTAGCATCTGGCTCCCGCCAACCGCCCATCCATAATTTAGGGAATGTCACCACCATCTAACCAGTTGCCCAAGCCAGAAATATGATAGTCATACTAAATTTCTACTTCAACTTCACCCCATTCAAAGACCTTTTCAAATTCCACCTTCTTAATTGGTTTCAAAATTTCCTTAATATTTCACCCCAACCCAAACCTCCACCTAAGGCCCACATAGCTAAATATGGCAGAATTAAGATTAAACTAAATTTCTGTCTCTATATGGACTCTCTCTCTCTGGGTCATCTGATTCACCTCTGTGGTTTTAACTCCCAAATTGTATCTCCAGCTCAGATTTTTCTCAAAATACCTCAGAACTGGAAATCCAATCACCTACTAGAAACATCCACCTGAATATTGGGATAGATAAATATTCCATCCCAATCTCAAAGTATCCAAAAATTCAATTTATCATTTTTCCCATCCAATTTGTTACGTATCACCTATTCTCCAAATGTTGGGATGGTTAGAGTTCCTACATTAGAAAACTGGACATCAATTTCTCTATCAATATCCAATTAATCAAGTCCTTCCCATTTTATCTCTATTTTTCAAATCCTTTCTCCATTTTTCATCCCAACAAATCCTCACCTGATCTCCCTTTAACAACCCACATCCAAACTTCAGAATGTGACCTACAAAGCTTTCCATGAACTGATCATTGCCTACCTTTCCTGTCTCTATTTACTGTCTTGTACTGAGTAATTCAACCATAAGAAATTGCTTGTAGTTTATACATGCACTAGGTTGTTTCTCATCGATCTTTTTTCATGTGCTATGCCCAGACAGCCTTCTTTCCAACTTTAAGGAGCATGTGCAGGTCTCCAATGTCTACCCATAGAAGAAACGGTATAGCTAAGTACTCAGGTTCTACTGGCATTAAAGTCCAAGAATCAACAAAATGAGTCTATCCTGCTGCCCCTGGTAGAGGTTCCTGGGTACAGAAATCTACCATCAGGATGTATTCCTAGTCATAAAGTTTCTCCAGTGGGGCTTAAAGGCAGTAGCTAGTTATGCTCACTAGACCAGTAGAATGAGCATTATGGACATTCAGTTTCTTTAAAGCACAACTTCTGGTTTCTAATTTTCAGTTAAGTACCTGTTCTTGAGCATCCTTTCCAAAAGAGTGGCTGCCAAAATTCTGCTTGATTTAGCATCTTTTGTTGAGTCATCTGGAAGAAGTGACTTGCCGAGATAAGTCTAGGAAAAAAGGGCGAAGAAGCCATGTAGATGACCTACAGTAATGTAATGTCACTAGGAGCAGGGAATGAGAATTGCAAGGTCAATCTTATTAAAGGAAATGTTCCGGGCACATGATATATCAAGACACTGTTCACTTGGAAATCACAACTTGTCATCCACACAAGGAAAATGTAACAAAGTCCAATATCAGGCTTCAATATTCACAAGATATTCAGGTTTCTACCGACCAAAGAGCATGAAAATGGATTTTATAATAACTCAGGTTCCAACACATTAATTTTTATGAGCTCATCACAAGAACAGAAGCTTCCCTCAGAGCTCACAGGAAAAGAGACTTACCATTGTACCTATACTAATTAAGAAGTGTCTGATAAATTTTACCTCATCTGCCCTGATGTCTTCTCAATCTATTAAGATGCATAAGGTACCTCTCTAATCTCCCAGAATTTTTTTTAAAATTAATTATTTATTTTTGGGTCTTCGTTGCTGCCCGTGGGCTTTCTCTAATTGCAGCGAGTGGGGACTACTCTTTGTTGCAGTGCGTGGGCTTCTCATTGCGGTGGCTTCTCTTGTTGCGGAGCAGGGCTCTAGGCATGCGGGCTTCAGTAGTTGTGGCACACGGGCTCTAGAGCGCAGGCTCAGGAGTTGTGGCGCATGGGCTTAGTTGCTCCGTGGCATGTGGGATCTTCCCGGACCAGGGCTTGAACCCGTGTCTCCTGCATTAGCAGGCGGATTCTTAACCACTGCGCCACCAGGGAAGCCCTAATCTCCCAGAATTTATTCTGCTTTCTTCTCTCACTATATTTTCCACACTATCTTTTAACTTAGCTGCCCTAGGTTCTCTAGATTGTGACCATCTTGAAGACTGTGCCATGTCTTTTTCATCTTTGCATCCCTAATATGTAACAGTGCCTGACATTTGTTAGCAACCAATAAAAGTCTACCAACTAAGTCAAGTCTTCTTTTTAGTTGATTAAACCATCGAAAAATCTAAACCAATGCTACTCAAAGTAGCTAGCCCATAAACTATTTTTTTATGATAAGGAGTTCGAGCCAGAATGTGTAAAAGAATGGCTTCCTTTGAGAAAGTCTTGCTATGAAAAAATGTCTAGCTGGGACTTCCCTGGTGGTGCAGTGGTTAAGAAGCCACCTGCCAATGCAGGGGACACGGGTTCGATCCCTAGCCCAGAAAGATCCTACATGCCACGGAGCAACAAAGCCCATGTGCCACAACTACTGAGCCTGTGCTCTAGGGCCCACGAGCCACAAATACTGAAGCCCACGTGCCCTAGAGCCTGCGTGCTGCAACTACTGAGCCCACGTGCCGCAACTACTGAAGCATGCACGCTCTAGGGCCCATGTGCCGCAACTAATGAGCCCGCGTGCTGCAATTACTGAAGCCCACCTGCCTAGAGCCCATGCTCCGCAACAAGAGAAGCCACTGCAATGAGAAGTCCGTGCACCGCTACGAAGAGTAGCCCCCGCTTGCCACAACTAGAAAAAGCCTACGTGCACAACAAAGACCCAATGCAGCCAAAAAAAAAAAAAAAGTCTAGCTAAACTAAGTAGTGCTTTAGTGATACATCTGATTTACATTCTTGCCCCACTTTAAGCCAAACACTTGAAAGTTAGACAAAGACATTTCCATAAAGAAAAGATGCTGAGGAATGGATGGTTAAAATTAACTTTAGGGTCTTCATCTATTTTTATAAGCATACATATATTTACAGATACCAAAAAAGATTAAAAATAAAGGCATCTATTTTCACTGGTAAAAAAAATAAAATAAAATAAAGACACAGGGCACTTAAAAAAATTTCTTTTAACGCCAAGACGCATTTAAAAAAAAAAACCTAATAAATTTTTAATTAGAATTTTTTCCTTTTTTTAAACAGGACAAGTAACAGATTACATCAAAATTCAGAACTTTTCAAATATCTAGTTATTATACACATTCCCATCTGTCTTGCAGGGAGGGATCTTGGTCGGCTTAACAGTTTCAGGTAAAATAAGCTGCATAAAAGTATATATTACAATAATAAATGTACAATGTTTACATGGAATATGTTTTAGAAGCAAGAAAAAGATGCATCTGCATCAAAAGGCGACCTCTTAAAATGCCACAACTTTTTTACATTCACTCCTGTAACAGGTCACAAGATGGGGTCACTAAGCACAGATAAATCACTGTGATGCACATAAAATATAGAAAGATTGGTTATTTTATATATTATATATATATTTATATTTTCACACTTTAGCATCTGAGACATAAACTGAGAATTTAAAATTTATTCTCTTCAGATAACAAATCATTTTTTATTCTTCATAAACATGGTGCCCACAAAAGCACATAGGTAAGGCACAATAGGGTTTTCTGTTACAGAACAGTGTGCATCATGTTTACTTAACCAGAAAACGTGCATTAACTGTGCAAGTTCATGCTGCAAACCCAACACATATACAATTAAAAAAAAAAAAAAAGAAAGAAAACTGAGCTTTAAACAAAATCAAAATTGGTACAATTCCAGCTGTTTCACATATTCATTTGGAGTGACAACGACATATCAACAGGTTATTTTTAAAAAGCCAATTGTTACAAGTAAACTTTGCTCCATAACTATTTTAATCTGAAATCATAAACAGTAATAAGGTAACTTCACTGAAACAAAGTAAATACTGAGGCACAAAGCAACCATCACTCCTGCATTTACTGTACTGCAAACTTTCATGACCCAAAATTGCAAATATAATTTCTCAAATACACATTTTGCTGCAACAATGTGCCCTGCTTTAAACTTGACATACAACAGGGAAGCTAACATCTCATTAAATTATAAATAGATTGGGAAAATGACTTAATCCCAATGGTACTATGTCATAGCCCTAGTATTTATAATAAATACAGCTTTTCACAAAATACTTTTCCAATATCTGCCAATTGCTTTTTTATTGCTCACATAAATTTGAATCCATTACAACTGGTATCGGAACTTTCACACAATATCATACTCAGACATTTTTATATAAAACCTATAAAAGATATTTTAAACTTTTATCTAATACTTCCAGGTGTTTGGCTGTTTGATCTATATGATAGTACAGCCATATGTATATATGTGTGTGTATATATACACATATACACATACATATATATATACATACACACATATATACACATACATATATATACACATTAGATTATGAATAAAATAGGAAGCTTATTTTACTGCTTTAATGCAGACATCCTCACAAAACAAGACTACTTTCGCCATCACCAGCATTTATACATATATACAAAAGCCAGTTTAAGTACATGTACATCCACTTATACTTATATGTAACCACTAAACCCAAATTGATTTTCCCATATTCCAGCTATAGCAAATGAATCTCTTACAAGCAATAGAAACCTAAGATTAAATTGGGAAATTAACAGTTTTACCACATTAGCCTGTAAGGAACTATGTAGGTGACTGTATACAAAAATTCACAACATTAGTTTACAGGAAATTATGGAAATACAAGAAGCCTTTTCACCATGCTTTTGTGTGGTTATCCAAACACTTCTTGGTGCAAAAATAACAACCACCACATCTGAAAATGCTTAATAAGGTCAATGTTCCTCATGCAAAACTTTAAGTGCATTGGCTTAACTGAGCTCCAAAAACTGAATGAAACAATTATTCTATCTACTCAGCATTGCTGCTTCACTGCTAAGTCCCTTTGGAACCTTAAGATTTCTGGAACGTTCAAACAGATCTGTACTCAATAAAAATATTACATACAAAAAGCATTTAAAAAGGGAGACGAAGCCAAACAGGAATTTTCCTATTGTAAATAACAGTCCTAGGAGTGGAAGAAAGTCTTTTCAGGAACCTCCTTGAGAATTGGCTAGGCCAGTCCGAAGACGAAGATGAGACATAGAGTTCATATGTTTATTTGATGGCTTCAAGGGAGTGTTGCAAGTAAGAGCTTGGGGAAAGCGATGGTGATATCTATCTAGTCGTAAATATTTTACTGTAACCAATTTCCCTGTTGTAAGATAAAAATAATATTTTAGATCTGTATGAATGTGCTTAATAGAAAACAAACTGTGGTAAAAGATATATGGACACAAAACACAAATAAAATAATCTAAAATTATTACTCTAAAAATGCTAACCTAAGATTCTTTAATTTAAAATCTGGTATAGTTTAACAGTAAACCATAATTTATCTTTTCAAAATGTTTGTCATACTCAAATTTCTTACCATCAAACCAAGAGCCATGCAATGCCTTAAAAGCTTTCCCAGCATATTCTGGAGACAGACATTTAACATATACACAACCCTGTGGTATTTTTTAAAAAAATAAAAAGGGAAGAAAGAAAATAAATAGTCTTAGTTTAGTAGTAACGAATCCAAAACGTAGAATTCAATAGTAAAAGTTACTTTACCTCACGTGAATTTTTGTCTACTGCAATGTGAACAATGCCATCATTATCACTGCATTTTTCTAAAATTGCTTCTTGAATTGCCAAATGCCACTGATCCCCTATTTCCCTAAAAAATTAATGAAAACAAAAATCAACAGCCATCATCAAAAAGTCTACAAGTAATAAATGCTGAAGAGGGTGTGGAGGAAAAGGAACTCTCCTACACTGTTGGTGAGAATGTAAATTGGTACAGTCACTATAGAGAACAGTATGGAGGTTCCTTGAAAACTAAAAATAGAGTTACCATGTAAACCTGCAATCCCATTCCTGGGCATATATCCAGAGAAAACCATAATTCAAAAAGATACATGCACCCCAATATTCATAGCAGCACTATTAATAGCCAAGACATGGAAGTAACCTAAATGTCCATCGACAGATGAACGGATAAAGATGTTGTATATATACATAAATGGAATATTAGTCAGCCACAAAAAAGAATGAAATAATGCCATTTGCAGCAACATGGATGGACCTAGAGATTATCATACTAAGTGAAGTAAACCAAACAGAGAAAGACAAATATCATACGATATTGCTTATATGTGGAATCTAAAAAAATGATACAAATGAACTTATTTACAAACAGAAAGAGACCCACAGACAAAGAAAACAGTTATGGTTACCAAAGGGGAAAAGGGCGGAGGGATAAATTAGGATTTGGGGATTAATTTACACACACTATATACACTATATACTTATAACATTATTTTATATATATAATGTATACATAAAATAAATATAAAATAGATGTAAAATAGATAAACAACAAGGATCTACTGCACAGCACAGGGAACTACACTCAGTATTTTGTAATGACCTATAAGGGAAAAGAATCTGAAAAGGAATATATATATACATATATATACACACACATATATATGTATAACTGGATCACAGTGCTGTATACCTGAAATTAACATGATATTGTAAATCAACTATACTTCAATAAAAAGAAATATTTTTAAAGAATGAGCAAAAAAAAAAACCCCAAAACACAAAAGATCTGTTGTACAACATAAAACTTTTACTTTTCAATCATACCTCAATACAGCTGGGGGAAAAAAGAAAAAAAAATCAACAGCTATATTCCTACTCAGAAGAAGTCTTTTGTTTCTTACAATATATATACCCAACTAGAATGGGGATAGTTTAAAAACCATATATTGTTAAAATTAACAGTATATAAATGCTTGTTACTAACAGTAGGTAGATTAAAAAATAATTTGCATTCAGAAGTCCCAGCCCTGCTCTCACTTTCCAGTCTAAGAACGCACACGCTGAGGCACTGAAGGATCAGCCTACTATAGCAGAATAAATGCGCTGTCATTTTTATGTTTAAAATCCTACGTACTTAAAGTCATTTCTCTTTTCTATCTAGACAAATGTTAATAAGCACTTTAATGAGTTATAGTAAACTTGTAAAGTATTAGTTTTTAATGACATTTTCAAATCCTAAACTTAAGGAAAATTCTTAGTATATAGTGTATTCTGCACTTCTTTTTTTCCAAAATAATAGACGTGTGAATATAGGACAAACATTTTGTACAAATAAGTCACCTTACTATTATGAAAGAGTTCTCGCTACAGTAACGCACATTTGTTTTTCTTGTGAGATATAGATGGTGGGTCCAAGGAAAAGGCTGTTACACTTCAAATTGTAAATCTTTATCTCAGGTAATAAAATACTGGACTGGCATAGACTTCCTAATCCCTAAGGTATGAGGTAAGATTCCAAATAGAGGGATCACCACACCGTTAATTGTTTCTACCTCTGCAAAATGGAGGGGATGCGTGTGTGTGTGTGTATACTGACAGTGCTTTGTCGCATTTACAATTTTGCTGTCACTTATTTGGAATCTTACCATATCAACTATTTCTTGAAATAAATGAGCTATCAGATGGGACTTATGGGTATTTTAAATGTAATACAATTTCTACTGTCAGCTTTTTTTAAAAAACAGAATTTGACTTGTCCTATCATTGGACAGATAAGTAGTCACCTCTAGGAAGCAAGTTCTAAAGATTATTACAGCTTATATGTGAAATATTATGGATTCTAAGGCAATAACTTTTGACTGTGCTATTTTCTGGATGCATGTGTTGTTGTAATTACATAGACAGAAAAGTTTCTCAAACAGTAAATGGACAAGTCTTGTAGAGGGGAAGGTATGTACATTTTTGTAGAAAACTTTTTACGAGTAGGATTTGGAAATTTTAAAAGAGCAGATGTTTCCATCTATATTGCCTATTGAGGCAAAGAACGGTGGCAGACATGACTTATACATCTAATAAAGGGTACTGTTGTTTGTCATCATATCTGTCATTAATTTGACTCGAGCATTTATCTGCTATGGGGATTCCCAGTGAATGCAAAGATTTATAAAAGTTTTACAAATCATTATACATCTGTGTCTTTTGGTGAAACCTTTGCTTGAAATTTAACAAAAAAGAAGAAATGAGAAAAACAGAACATTTCGGTAGTTAGAGATTCAGAAGTAAAAGATTTTTCAATTACAGACGTAGCGTTATAAGAGTATCATGCATTTTTCAGCCAAATATTCCAAATAAAAATTACATGTACCTTTCGTCATAATACTTACATAACTGGATCAAACATATTTCGAATCTTTAGACATGGCGTCAAACTATTTGGTGGTGAATTTCTTCTATCTAAATGAAATGCTATAAAAAACAAATTAGTTTTACTATTTTCCATTGTTCCATTTTGTTGAAAAGTATTCAGCCATTCAGTTTATTCAAAAAGTATTCACTGCATACTTTTATTATGAGCCAGACCCCTGGATCAAGGTGAATAAGACAGACACAGTCATTGTTCTCACAGACTTTAGTTTAGTGGGGGAGACAGATGAAAAACAGTGTCACCCAAGAAATCATAATTGTTGTAAATCCTAAGAAAGAAGAGTACAGAAAGCTCTCAGTGTAAGTTAAGCTAATCTGTGAATATCAGGTAACACTTCAAGGAGAAAGTATAATTTATGCTGGGACCTAAAGAATAAATACAATATAAATAGGCACAGTAAAGAGAGGTGTAAAGGACACCTCAAGCAAAGGTGACAGCTTGTACAAAGCCCAAGGCAAGAAGGAACTTGGTATATTCGAGTAACTAAAAGATAGTCACTGTGACTAGAGTGGGGACAATAGAAAGATAAACCTGAAGAAGGGGATGTTGGATTACGGAAGACCATGTAGGCCACATTAAAGCACTTAGACATTACCATAAAAGCGATGGGAAGCCACTCAAATGTTTTAAGGAGAGGAATAGTATGATGAGATCTCTTAAAATTATAAAATTTTTAAATAGAGTGTTATGTGGAGAATCAATTAGACGGAAGCAAAAGTGAATGCAAGGACACCAGTTAGGAGGTTATTATAGTTGTCAAAGAGGGAGATGATAGTAACGTGGATAAGACAGGCCAGCAATGCAGATGGAAATAACTGGACAGAATCAGGACATATTATAGAACAGATTTGACATGACTTGTTTAAAGACTGCACATGTGGGGGCTAAGGGAGAGATTAAGGATGACTCCCAGGTTTATGACAGAACCAACTGAGGAGGGGTAGGTATCATTAAGTAGACAGGAACACTGGAGGAAAGGTCAGTTTGGAGAGAGAAGACATTAGGTTCATGCACATGTTGAATTTCCAGTGCTTCTTAGTAAAGAACACAAGTATACAGCTGGGTATAAAAATCTGAAAACAAGAACAGAAGACTTAGTGCAAGATATAAATTTGAAAGTTATCAACATATATATAAAAAATGAAGTTGCAGCATAAGATCATCTGGGAAGACAGGGAGAATGATGAAAGATGGCCTGGAAAAACCCCAACACCTAGAGGACCAGGAAAATCTAGAAAAGAAGATTTAAGAAAGGGTAAGAGGTAGGATGAATACCAGAAGAAAGTGGCAACCACAAAGCCAAAACAAGAAATTTCCAAGGCAGGCTCCATTGTTAATACTGTTCAGTAAAATAAGGACAGGAAAGAAAAATGCCCACTGACTTTAGCAATATTGAAATCTGAGAGCTGTTTCCTTGAAATGATGGGGATGGAAAACAGATTGGAGTCAGTTGAAGAATAAATGGGAGGTGAAAAAGTAAAGACAGTGAGTAAATTGTTTAATGCCATCTGGCTATAAATAGGTAGACAGCTATAGGACAATGTATAGTGCAACAGTGTGTTTTAAAGATGAGACTACAGTATGTTTAAGTGCTGATGAAAAGATCCAGGAGAGGCAGGGATTTAAAACACAGTAAGGGAAGACACTTGAGAAGACCAGAGGGAATGGGATCCAGAGGGATCCTCTGAAGAGAAGGGCTCGGATCTTTGTTAAGTGAGACGGCTCCTCAATTGCAAGAGGAGGTGAGGATGAGTGTAGATTTTGGTAATTCTATGGATTTGGTGGTGGAAATTTGAGGCAGGTACAATCTGATTGCTTCTATTTGAGTCATCACCTGAGAATTAGAAGACAGAGAAGAAGGGCAAAAGGTTTGAAAAGAGGGGAAGAAATCTAAAATTGTTATTGAGTAGAGTAGGTAAGTGAAGTGACTAGTAAAACATGGTAAGAATAAGAAAGGCAGGTAGTACTGAAGACCTAATTGAGGTTGATTAGTTATAAAGGTACTAGTATGCCAAGTTGCATGATTTTCTCCTGCTATGCTCAGCCATTTGCATATAGACAGGCACAGATAAACAGTTTCATCCTTGGTTGGAATATACCAGGGTAAGATGAAGGACAAGTGATGACTTAAGGGTACTAGCAAGAGTGATTGAAAAGATGGATCATGAAAACTAAGATGCACAGGAAAAGAAGTAAAGATAGGAGAAATGCTGAAGAACTGGAGAAAGTAGGTGCATTGAAGAATCAGATTCTGGAGTTCCCAAATACATAAAGCAGGAAAGTTGAAAGGATGAGTTTATGATAAAGACCAGAGCGTATCAATTAAAGATTTCAGAACTGTCAGTGATAAGAAACATCTGGAGCATAAACGTCCGAACAGTGCCTGATACGGGGTGGAGGAATGGTCACTAGACATGAAAAATCTTTGCCAAATCTCAGATCAAGAAGGTTTGTGAACATCTAGTACCTTCCGAACTTCTCTACCAGTGTACAGATTCTGTTCTTAGATGACCTTTTAGCTGCAGACAATCTGACTTCCTTGAAATTCCAATAATGGCCTGGGCCAGCAGGGGATGAACCAGAGAAAACAGAAGCATTCATACCACCTTATCCTAGCCTAGACCCAAGTTTCCACAAAATAACAGACCTGGGAGAAATTATCCTTGGCCAACTCTAGTCACAAAGTAGTCCAAAAGATCAAATTGATTTTTAAGATATAAGCTTTATCTCCCTAACTAAACGCTAATTACCATGGCCATGTAAAGATACAGTAGTTACTGAATGATACATTTCAAATACCTCAGGAACTACCTTTGGGTCCTTCAAATGAATGTTGTTTATACCAAACACTACATTTGTCAGAAGCATAAATAATTCTCTGGCTCCCCAGCAAACTGGTACTTTAAAATAACTTTAGGGACTTCCCTGGTGGCGCACTGGTTAAGAATCCGCCTGCCAGTGCAGGGGACACGGGTTAGAGCCCTGATCCGGGAAGATCCCACATGCCACGGAGCAACTAAGCCCGTGCGCCACAACTACTGAGCCTGCGCTCTACAGCTCGCGAGCCAGAACTATTGAGACCGTGTGCCACAACTACTAAAGCCTGCACGCCTAAAGCCTGTGCTCCGCGGCAAGAGAAGCCACCGCAGTGAGAAGCCCGCGCACCGCAACAAGGAGTAGCCCCCCGCTCGCCACAACTAGAGAAAGCCCGCGCACAGCAACGAAGACCCAACGCAGCCAAAAATAAAATAAAATTAAAATTTTTAAAAATAAAAATAAATAAATTAAATAAAATACCTTTAGAGATACTAATGTTATATTATCACTGAATTTATATTTAACTACTTTTTAGAAATTGAACTAAAAATTCAATAAGGCTGATTATTTAACAGTTACTTGGGAAAAGTATCATTAAATGACAACAGCTTGTAGTGGTAGTGAACTCAAAAGACTACTGTAATTACCAACCCTCCAGATATGTACCATTTATTTATTTGGCCATGCCGCGCAGCTATGGGATCTCAGTTCCCTGACCAGGGATTGAAATCCAGTGAAAGCTCGGAATCCTAACCACTAGGCCACCAGGGAACTCCCCAGACATGTACCTTTTAAACCACTGCATTTATGAGGGGAGAAACATTAAGCTTGTTAGTAAGTTAAACTATCTGTTCACATAAAAAACCATCAGAACCCTCTAGTATATACCCATTTTTATACAGTACAACATTTGTGCTCAGATATATTTAAATGAAAGCAAAATTTATTTTATGTATTAATCATTTTAAAAAGCTAGGTCAGAGTCATTTAGTTACATTTAAATAGACTATATATTTAATAGCATAAAAATGTAAGTAATATTAAAACTAAATTCTCTCTGTATTAGAGCTATATGTTCTTAAATGAGGCAAAAAGATGTATAACTATCATTAAGAAAATTCCAACAACTTCTCATTATCAGCTTCTTGTAACAATTCTTCTTATGATGAAATTCTTAAAAGAGCTCAAGTCTTTCTTGCTATAAATCTAAAGACTTCCATTTTATCACCACAACCATCCAAAAATTGAATTGGTATACTTCAAGTAAATAGTTACCAAGTGTTCTATCTCAGGATTTTCTGCCTTCAGGCTAAAATTATCTCAGCCATTACACCTTTTTTTCTATTTGCTAAGTAGCAGGTGTCTTACTTTACTCTCAATTCCTTTCTAGGTCCAGGAACCCCTAATCACTGTAACTGTTTAGCAAAGACTGTCAAGAAAAGAGAGATTAAATTTACAATTCTTTACATGGCCCATTTAGAAATATGCAAATTAAGGTAGCTCAGTACTTGGCATATAGTTTCCAAACATTTAATACACTGAAACCTGGATAAAACACTTAATACGTAAAAAGTAGCTAGAGGGCTTCCCTGGTGGCGCAGTGGTTGAGAATCTGCCTGCCAATGCAGGGGACACGGGTTTGAGCCCTGATCCGGGAAGATCCCACATGCCACGGAGCAACTAAGCCCGTGCACCACAACTACTGGGCCTGCTCTCTAGAGCCCGTGAGCCACAACTATTGAGCCTGTGTGCTACAACTACTGAAACCCGCACACCTAGAGCCCGTGCTCCGCAACAAGAGAAGCCACTGCAATGAGAAGCCCGTGCACCACAACGAAGAGTAGTCCCCGCTTGACACAACTAGAGAAAGCCCGCACGCAGCAACAAAGACCCAACGCAGCCGAAAATAAATGAATGAATAAATTAAAAAATAAAACTATAAAACTTCTAAAAAATGTATTAAAAAAAAGTAGCTGGAGATTTTAAAAATATTGTATTAATTCAGGTTGAGTTTTAACTACTACTATAACTGACCTAAAGTTGTATTTTATCATTTTTGCACAGTCTTTTCCTAGCTAAAGATAATGATAAAGTGAAAATAATAGTCTGAGGTTTTAAATCCTAGAGATTATAAAGTGTCCAATTTAACACACTTAAATAAATCATACCACTACTAATTTTTAAGAACATGGATTATCTAGTTGAAAATTGCCTTTGGATTCATCTTGAAAATCTCACTTATTTTAAATATCTTATTTTAAAATAAGACAACTATAATGATAAAAAAAATTCATATGAACAAAAACAATGGCCTAGAACTTCAGACGCATACATGAGCACCAATTGTTAGCTCTATGATGAAATTAGGCTGAGACTCCACATGCATCATTATAAGGCACTAAGGTAATCAGATCTGACTGACAGCCTATGGTTTCATAGGACCCTTCTGCATGTACCCTAAAGCACATAGTTTATGGTTTAGTGTCATTTTGGCAACATAAAAACTTTATTTTTATGCCACGATTATAGAACCTATCACTCAAGCTCTTTGAAAGTGAAAATCAATTACAGAAAATCAGGAAGAGATTGGATTTTATTTTATTTCAATTTCAAAACAATTAACCTACCTTTCCCATATAGTCTATGTTTAGCAAGCATTGATAAATATGCTTTTTATCCAACAAGATTAAAAGAAACTCAACTCATTACTAGTTCTGAAATACAAATTAAACTAGCCATGAGATTTCTTTTTGTAAATAACCATTAAGATACAAAAAATTCAAATGAGGTAACAGTTATCACTTTGGGTACATAAGGCAACCAAACACCAAACCCTCTTATAAACTTATAAATACCTGTTTTTGCAACTATGCAAGCATTAAGAAAAATATGGAACGATACCCACAAAAGCTACTTGGCATGGGATATGCAGGTGGAAGACTCTTAACGAAAAAGAGAAAGGCAAGCAAAAATTGAAAAAAGAGCAGTTAAAAGTTATGATTCCACTTACACATGTTTTAAATACAGAACAAATTACATGTGTCTTATTTGCACAAAAAATCAGGGAAAAAGAATGCAGTTAGATCTTTAATATACTAAGTTGCTTTGGTAAGTGAAAGAGGAAAAAAAATCAAAGTAATGTATCTAGAATTCTATCACAGTGAAGACAAACCATGTTGTTTATATTAGCAAGGAGAAAAGTGGGAGGACATGTAAGAAGCTAACACTGATTCCTTCTATGGGATGGAACTGGAAGGGAGCTCTGCCTTCATACATCTTTCAGTTGTACTATTTTACTTTAAACACGTAAGACTTTTATATTTGAAAAAATTACATTTATATTTTTTTGTTGTCTAAAAATACATACCTTGACCTTGCCACACTTTAGAAGGTATTACTAATATTTTGTCACAGGATGCAGAAGGCTGGATCCACCGCCAAACTAGAAAATCTGCACCACCTATTCTTCGTGTTTCCGTGCGAACTCTAGACTCATTAGCAGCAAGGAAGTCAACAGCTCTATCCCAGACTTTACTCATTTTTCTCCTATCATTTGAAGGAAAATGACAACTTTACTATCATCTTGGCTTGTCATCTTTTTCAAATATTAGTCATTGAAGGTAGTAGTTACTCTTAACGCGGGCTGTTCTTATCACTGCTTATGGAGAAGTTTTTTCCAAAAAGATTTAGATGACTGAACCTCACCTCAGATTGACTATATTTGGAACAATGCACTGGTATCCCCCCCACTCCCCCACCCCCCCGCACAAAAGCTCCACTGGTGATTCTGATGTGTTGCTAGGGTAAGAATGTTGCTTTAGAATGTGACATCATCTTTTATTTTCAAGATGTTATTGCTTAATTCTTTTATTTAAAAAGCTTCATTAACAACAAAAGGAAGTATTCTAAAACATTATTAATAAAACATCTCTGGCTATTCTCTGTCTCTGTTTCCTTATCAAGACAGAATTAAAGGAAATAAGGTAGAGACTGACAACAAAGAATCAAAAGTGTATATTTTGAAATCCAGTTGTCTATTATGCCACTCAAAATCAGGAAGATAATAGATGAAAATTTAGAAAAGAGTTTAAAGTACGAAAATAAAGCCTGTACAATAAAACAGGTCTAGCTGAGAAGGGTCACAACTCTCAGTGTAATTTTCATGACTACAGAAGATACCAACATTCTGATTTACTTCAACTCATAATGTGTTGAACACACCTGTCGTGAGGCTGTATTAAGGAATTTCGCACATGGGGAATAGGCATGTATGGCTGTAAATCTTTATTTTCCTGGCAAGCTTCATTATGACTTCGTAAAACATCTGAAAGTAAATCAAACAAATTTACAAATGAAGCAGTCACTGGACATCATGTCGTTTATCACATAACGACTATCCTAGAAGTAGTTTAGATTTTTACGAATACTATACCTATAATCTTTACCACCATATCATACATCTGCCTTGTTTCTTCTTCCTCTTTTGTCCAGCGATATTTCATGTAACGTAGAACAACGCAAACCATCACTACACCTGCAATATTTATATATTGTGTTTTTAAAACAGTGGTCAATGGCATTCAATAATATTCACTGCAACTTGAAGTTATTTTGTCAGTTGTTAAATGTGGTATTAACAAAATAAAGCAAAAAAAAGCCATTTTGACAGTGACTATTTTAACTGCCATAATGGGATAATGGAATAAGCCTTCAAGACAGTGGTCTGAATTACCTACATGATCAAATTACACAGAAAAATTTAATATTAAACATTTCCCAGAGTGTCACTTAGTATCTCCAGAAAAACCATTTCTTCATGACGCTGACAACTGAACATTTAAATTCTATTATTTTTTTTGAAAACAAAGTAACGTAACTATGTGTCACAAACTTTTTTCTTTCAGCATTAAGCTATGAGAAAAGTGAGTCTTATGAGACTGTAAACAAACTACCTCTAACTTTAAGTAACCTGAATTATTTTTACAGGACTTGGGCAGAAAAAAGAAAAAAAATGAGTATCTCCCAAACTCCTATTATGAATCAAAATAGTCACATAAAATCTAGGAATCTGAATGAAAATTTTAATTCATTTAATGGTATTTTTTTAATTAAAAATAATTTTAATGACGTTAATTTCTAATATAGTATTTTAAAAATAAGCTTAATTTTTGTATCTTCCTGTTCTACTTCCTAAAGTAGATTTCTATCTATGCACTAAATTTGCTTTTTCTGTGACATTCACATGACAAAGTTTGATTCCCACCTCTCCTCACAGCACTGTTTTCTAAACCCTTAGATTGATAAGGACATTATAGAAACCCTCAATATTATTATACCTTACTGAAGACTTCTGGATGTGATTTATAATGACAACTATCACAGAAGTATATTCTCAACCCTGGCATTTGGTGAAATACAGACACAAAAATTCTAGACTACAATGTATCTGCTTTCTCATCCTCACAACTTACCTAAGCATAACAACAATAACCTGTGGGTGACAGTAATAAAAGCACGTCGAAAACGACACCAGAAGGACATCTGTGGTCTTGTGGATTGTAAAAACTGTATATCAGCTATATCTGTCAATTCTTCCTCAGGGCCATAACCAACACATCTATTTAAAAATAATTAAGGGAGAGTTTAGAGTCAAAATCACTTCTTAGACTACAAAATGGACAAAGTGGAAACCAAATCCTTTACCTTATTCCAACATCTTTTCCATTTTCAAAAATCCACTGCAATGAGATGTTAAATATATCTTCATATTCAGGACCTAAATCCTAATAAGAAAAATAGAGAAAATAACTAACTATTCTTAATAATTCACATCCACTTGTTATGGGTAAGCTGTCCTATAAATAACATACTTTAAATAACACTTTAAACTATATAACATAATAAAAATGTATTATTCATTACAGAAAAATGAAAGGAGAAAAAAGAAAAAAGTCACCATTTCCCCACCACCCTAAGATAACCACTGAACATTCTGCTATGTTTTCTTTTCATTTTTTTATTTACAGATTTAAAAAAAAATAATTTTCTTTTCAAGTATCATTGTGATTAAGAGTAAATTAGTCCCCCCCCTTTTTAATGGAACACTATCTGTAGATGAACAAATGACAAATTATTCAGACTTGGATGTTTAACAGCCGTTTTCTCAACAAGTGAATGAAGTTAAGCCCATCAACTCCAGAAAAACAACTGATTGTGTTATCAATGATAAAATTCCAGCTTTCAAGTGAAAAGTAGAATTTCAAGAAATGCGCATCCATTACTATGAGCCTAACAACTTCACAATACTTGAAAACCTTTGCAATGAGACTATGCTGTGATATTAACAAATGTGACTTTTGAGCATGGCATAATAAAATGTGTCAACATTTGGAAGATCTGCATAACCAGTGAACCAATATTTTCCAAATGAACAATCATGAGCTATAAAATCTTGCATGGGTAAAAGATCCATTCTAACTGCAAAACAGACCAAAGGGCTTTAGTATGAAAAGTATGAGTACAAAAAGTTCGCTGACATAGTTTTAAATTCTACATTGCCGCTAATCTTTAAGAAACTACTACTTGTAGAGCTTTGGTATTGAAGAATATCTACAATTATCGGAATAGAGAATTAAAATACTCTTCCCTGTTTTGACTACGTATCTGTGTGAGGCTAGATTTTCTTGAGGTACTTCAACCAAAACAGCATCACGATGGATTAAATGAAGAAGCAGATATAAGAAGTCGGTTATTTTTAATTAAGATAGACATTAAAGAGATTTGCAAAAATATAAAACAATGCCACTTCTCACTAAATGTTTTTATTTTGGAAAATATAGTTATTTTTCATAAAAATACAGTATTTATGTTAACGTAATAAATTCATTATTCTTATTTTAAATGAATAAGTAAATTTTTAAATGTTGTCTTAACTTTAACATGGCAAATATATATCTAAGTATAAATAAATACATATCTAGCCCACAAACAGATGTCATTTAGAATCATCAGTAATTTTAGGAGTGCAAAAAGTTTAAGAATTGCTGAGCATAATGGATTATGTATTTTTTAAATCAAAATATTAAAAACAAAAGTGGTATTACATTACACATACTGTTTTTCTACTTGCTTTTTTCACAGAATGAGGTGGCATGAATGTCAATGTCAGTACACATGGAACAACCTCAATTTTTTCCAGCAAGATAATATTCCATTGTGTGGTTATTTTACACTAATCACCCCCTTATTAATGAACATGAAGTGTTTCCAATTTTAGTATACTAAATAATACTGTAAATAAACATCCTTGAAAATTCTTTCATTCAAAATATTTATTGAGGGCTCACTATGTGGCAGGTACTGTTCTAGGACCTAGAGATGTAGCGCTAAACAAAAAGCCAAAATTCCCTGTGCTCATGGAGCTTGCATTCTATTCAAAAAGTATGTCTTCATGTACTTTTGGAAGTGCAAAAAATGAATTTCTAAAAGTAGAAATAAGAAATCACTTTTTAAAATCCCTTAAAAATGTTTATAAGTAATAGCTATTGAATTTTAACAACATATTCTTCAACAGCTTTGGAAATTACAAGGTTCTCATTTGATCAGTTTACTTCCTAATATGAAACTGGCAGTTATTTTAATATATCAAATTTGAAAGTATAGTAAAGAATTTTATGAAGCAGAACTAATCTTGCTAGGCATCATTACTTATGTGTAACTACTACCAGGATTTTCAGATGCTGAAGATAACTATAGGCTATCTGTTACTTTTTTAAGTGTGATAATTTTGGCAATATTTATAAATATCAAAAAATTGCAGCCAATGTTAGTATTTAATTATTGAGAAATGGTCTATATGTGAGATCACTTCAGTGGGATATTATGAATTTAGAAATGATCATGATGAGAGCTAAATAGCTATATGCTTTAAAAAGTAAAATACAACATTCAACTTATTTATAACTATAAAAGATATATACTCATTTGAGTAAGAACTAGAAAATAACGAAGAAAAAGTGAATTTTGTTTAATATTGCCCCAAGATGTTATGCGACTATACAAAACAATTTCAGGCAATTACTGTTTTAATTGTTATAAAATTAGAAATCACTTTGTATGTAACTAAAAATCAAACAGAATGCACATTCACATACTCTAAAATTAGAGCAGATTCAAGCTTTGATAAAGGAACACCAACAGAACATACTTCTGGTTACACTGCATGGATCAGGATTAGATAAAGCACAAGTTATACAGGATTTTGAAAATCCATAAAGCAATATTAATATGGGTTATTAATATGGGAGCTGAAGACCTTGCGTTGATTCCTCTTTGTAATATATTGGTTTTTAAAAATGATTTTGTACTCATTTAGTTCCTTTCAAAGACTTTATCTTTCAAAGACAAAGACATGAAGCACCCTTGAAAGACGTGGATATTTTTAAAAAATCAATGAAATACATACATTGTATTTAACCTGTATTTACATATATGCTCTTCAGTTTGTATTAATACCTTATGCAGAATATTATGACATGTTTGCATTATTACACAGAACTTAGAAGGCTAGACTATAAACATATGTCAAACAATGTAAAAACAAATAATTTTCCAAGTTTACTAGTTATATAATATAAATATAAAAATTTTAGGAAGCTAAAAACATTATAAACAGCATTACTACCCTCATTAATTATCCTTAAAAATGTACATAATGGTTCAAATTAACAAGGACACCTACTCTAATAAGTTAAGTATGTGGAGGAACAAAGAGCTTAACACTTCTAGTTATAAAATACTAAGGATAGAAAAGGGCATCCGTTGTTATTTTCCCATTTTCTGTTTTCCTTTCCTATGTTAATACCCCTGGATATCCAATGACTACCTGGAATACAACAGAACCATGGAATGTTCCTTTATGAATACAGATTTTCAAAAAACAAATGATAATTTATTTAAAACTTCATTGAAGATTAAAAGGGTGTTGAGTTCTTAAATAAGCTATTACTTCCACAAGTATTCTACATAGTGCTTAGACTTCTACAGTATCATAAAATGGAATTTTTATAGACATAGAAGTTGAATTTTTTTCTGGCTTATGCTAATTAAATAGCTCATGCTAACACTGTAGCATACACAGCATCTACCTGATCTTAAGAGTCTGAAGTGTTTTACTGTTCACTTTTTGGAGCTACCTGGAAAGCTGTAAGGCAGGGGTAGGCCAACTTTTTTGTAAAGGGCCAGAGAGTAAATATTTTAAGCTTTGCAGCAGTATACACTTCTGGTCTCTGTCACTTTTTTTTTTTAAGCAACCTTTAAAAATGTTGTAAAAACACAGCTAGCAGGCCATACCAAAAAATGGCTCATAGGCTGCAGTTTGCCAGCTCTTGAGGTAAGGCATTCCTGTATCATAAAACACCCATTTTCTAATAACTGATGACAAAACTCAGGAGGAAACTAAGTTTTTAATTTTTAAAGCAGGTCTACTATTAACATAATTGCTTATTACTAGTTACTTATAGGCAATAGTTCTAACACACTGCTGATTGCTTCATAGAAATCTTTCTAAATTCAAAGCATGTTTTCCCAAATCTTTAACAAATCTATTTTAATACACTATATGTGTACACACACACACCCCCATGATTCCCAATTACTAATTTACTTATTTTCAAAATAACTAGCCAAAAATGTGTATTTAAAAACCTGTATCAGATGCTTCAAACTTGGTTTACAAAGTACAAAAATAATACTGTTTCATGTAAAAGATTCCGTTCATTAAATAAAGCAACAAAACATTTGTAAGGAGGGAAAATGATACTGGTACAGGGAGAAGTCAAGCAAAGATTAAAAATCTATTGGATATAGTTCACAAATGGATAATTTACATGGTGATAATAGCTACGTGGCTTTCTAGTTAGTGAATATTCTGCCTAATTGTGAGATGATATATGCCATACATTAGATGCTACCTTTAAATTAAGTAAAATATGACACACAGAAATCAATAGTGAGTATGACTTAATTGTTGATGATTCAGTGGAAACTTGATCTTTCACCTGCAAGAATAATGGAAAGAACATGGTCCTTAGAATCAAAGAGGCCTGGAATCAGATCATGACTCCACTACTGAATAGCTATGTGTATAACCTTAAGCGGAAATAAGAGAAAGTAAGTCATTTATGCAGATGCATATACTTTGATCAATTCTTCAGATTCTAAACCCTATTCAGGGTCAGTCCCTTGACCACTCAATAGATGAGGGTAGGGGCTATAAACCCAGGCCTTCCATCTAAGAGGCAGAACAATACAGTGAAAAGAGCAAATACTTTGATTCTATTCACAGTTCCATCACTTACTAGCTGGATGACCTAGTTATTAAACCTCTCTGAGCTTTAGTTCCTTTATAAAGTGGGTCTGATACCACCTACCTTTCCGGATCATTGTGAAATCAAAGGTAACATACAGAAAGTACTAAGATAAATTATACTTGAAATATTATAATTATTATGAAATGTATCCCTCACTCCATTTCTTAGAATACTTATTTTTCCACAAAGACACAATTTTATTAACAGTGATTAGCATTCCAAGCTAGTTCATAAAAAATCTATCCAGCCCATAATTTGGCACATTTGCAGCTATCTTCTTTCCTACTATATTCTTCACAAACCTTAAACATATTGGGTTAAAAATTAAACAGGTCTTGAAAGTGACCTAGGAAATGAACCACCATCCATTACATCATTCTATTGTTAAGTTATCATACAAAGCTCCCACCATTTAACTTAAAAAGCAATCTATGTCTTTTCATGAAAATATAGTGCCATGTACTTCCTAAATGTTCCACCAGAGGGACCTCTTAACTTTTTACAAATCAAAACAAGCTTTCAATCTCAAAAATGATGAATAAAAAGTTCGAGAAAAACACTGGAGAAGTAAGAAAAAGTGTTTAAGTTATTTAAATTAACTGTCACATTTATTTAAATTTCCTTTGAAGGAGAAAGTGGGAGCAATAAAATAAAAATAGAATGTAAAGAATCAAATTGAAGAAAAATTTTAAACATTTTTACTGAGGCTTATTCACTCATTTTACTCCATCAAACATTTACTAATACTGTGCTTAAAATGCACTAGAAGTTGGGAAAAAAATTAGCTTATACTGTAGGAGTGCTACATATTCTCTGGTTCATTTACTCCTGAATGCAAAAACTTAATTGTGTTGCAGGTGAAACCATAGTACAAATAAATAAAAGGTACAATAGGTCTCTCTCCACAAGCAGAAAGCCTACAATATATATATGGTCATCATTATTTGATACCAGCTTCATAGTGGGGTTCTTCCATACTTATTCTAGAACTTGGGTAAAATAAAATATCAATTTTGGATAGATTGTGCTAAAATTATCATTAAAAATTAGAAATTAATTTGGCAACATATATCAAAAGCATTAACAAAAGTTCTTTGAACAAGTAATTTCATTTCCAGGACTATTTCCTAAGGAAATGATCACAAAATCAAGTACTATAATGCAAAAATTAAGGTGCTTTCATAATACCAAAAAAACCACAAACCAGTACAATACAATCATGTAAAGAAATATTATCCAGTGATAAAAAGAAACAATTTTTAAAAACCTGAACAATGACATGGGAAAACACTAACAACTTTAAGGAAAAAAATATGTAAATATTTATAATATGACATATTTATAATATTTATAGTGATACTAATTTTGGGGAAAAAAATATAAGACTAGAGAAACATGGACCAAAATGAGTGGCTAACCTTAGGTGGTGAATTTGAAATGCAATTTTCCTTTTATTTTCTGTATGAGTTAAATCATAAGCATGGGTTAATGTTATACTGAAAAAATAAGCATTATTAAAAACAGCACCTAAAAGCTTTTATCTAAACCTTAAAACTTTATTTTTTTGGAAAAAACCCTGTTTAATGCTTTTCTTCCTTTTAGTAGCAGTCCAAACTGCATCTTTGGTGGTAACAAGCCATACCAGATTTCACAGCATTTGAAAAGCTAAAAATGGGACTCCAAAAAGAAAAGAAAAGGTTAACACTAACACACACACACACACACACACACACACATATACACACACACCCCTAAATGTATAAGGATATTACCTACATAAAATAACTTCACTTAACTAATTAAGAAATTAATCCAAAATCTTTTGTAAAAATATACGTTAGAAATTCTACTGAATTAAAAAAAAAAAAAAAGGGGCAAAACCCAATCTGAAACATAAAATAGTCCCAGAGAAAAGATATTAAAATCTTTTAAGACCGGAATTCGTTAACATCACTTTTTTTTTTTTTAAACTCAATACCGGCAGTTCCCAACTAACTCATGCATGGGTGTATCCATTAACTCCTTTGCTGCCAGTCTTTAATCGAACTAATCTCTTGTACCCTACTGCTGCCTGGCTTAGACTCCAACTTGTCCCAACCCTGGTTCTGTGTCCTTCTTTTTACCTTATCCAATCAAATGGCTGGGGACGGGAAAGAGAGGCAGTTAATCATCCTTCCACACCAACCCGACTCTTCTTCAGCTCCAGCTTAACTACTGATCAAGCCCTATCCTGTTCCCAAGCCCTATCCCATCCAACCCTTTAGTCCTTCCTTCAAATACAATTCAGTAGATTTTAAGAGTCTTGAGGTTTGTCTGAAATGTAAATTAATCCTGCTCCAGGAATTTATGACCAATGATAACAGATATCTGATATCTGTGCCATTACCTCTCTGAGAGATTCAACTGGGAAAAAAAAGAAGAGAAAGCAGGAGGGAATCACTGGTTGGGATCAGTTTTTCCCACTGCTAAAAGTAAAAACACTTTCAAATCATAACGAATGGCTTGCTGGCTTTGGATTCCCACATGCTATGCCCTCTTCCTGGAATATTTGATTCTATGTTCCCTTTAGCCTACTCAATCCAATCCCTTCTTTGCCCCCACCCCCATAATCCATCTAGCAATTTTTCCATCCCTTAAGACAAAGTCCCATAATCGTAAGCCCTCCTTATTTAGACCTTTTTGGATCCTAGTCCTTTAGGTATCCAATCTATTAACTATTACGCTATCCACGAATCTGCCTGTCATCAATGTTCTCATCTAGGTCAAAACTGAAAATGAAGAAAAGAACAAGGTTGAGAGACAAATCCTGCAGCATGTTATTAGAAAACTCTCTTCAGAGTGACACTGGTTTAATTAGTTAGGAAACACACAAAAAAAGATATAAAATTTATTGGAAGTTATTATAATCATCAGGCACTGACCTAGGTACTTTATATTCTCACAAGTCTCCCAACAACTCTGACAGGCATTAATAAGAACAGTCCCACTTTCACACTGAGATACAGGTACAGAAACGTGAAGGGACTTTACCAAGACACACGGCTTCTATGAGCCAGTGCTAGAATTGGAATCAACGTCAAATCTCCATCATATTATTCTGTCTCAACATCTTTTAAGTATCTACATATAAGTTATGAATTAAGTATCTACATATAAGTTATGAATTAAGTATCTACATATAAGTTATGAATTAAGTTAAAAACTGAGTCCATATTTCTCTTTTTTGACGAGCATATCATGGCAGATTGTCACTAAAACCTCGCTGAAAGCCTTAGAACTATACTACATTCTAAATTAAAAAAAAAAAGAGGGGGTGACGTCAGCAAGATGACAGAATAGGAAGCCCCAGACCCTCCTTCCCCCATGGAGACACAAATTCAACAATACGCAGCCCAGTTCCCATTGTAAGAAATCTAGAAACCGGTTAAGAGCCTCCTGCACCCCAAGCATGTGCAAAACTAGCTGCATGAAAGTAGGAAAATTCATAACACTCACTCACCGGAGCCCCTTCCCCTGGCATACCATAATGTGATCTGGAGAAAATTCCCAACTCCTGGCTTATCTTTGAGGAGGGAAAGAGAAGACTGGAACATATGCCCAATGTTCAGACTTTTCAGGGGCTGCCAGAGGGACTGGCTTCTGTCTTGCTTGAATTTTAGCACTAATAGCTAAGGGCACCAGGTTGGGGGCTGCCAAGAACAAAGGCAATGAACGAATACACACTCACTTGCCACTGCCCCTCCCTGCAGCTCAGTGAAGAATAAGTGGCAGAAAACCCCCAACTCCTGGTTTCTCCCCGAGGAGGGAAAGAGTTGGAACATGTGTCCAATGTTTCAGTTTCTCAGGGAGCTGCCCAAGGGACTGGTTTCTGTATCACCTGTTTCAGAGCCCTGAGATCTAACATAGTCTAGATGCCTGGGGGTTGCTGAAAATAAAAAAGAGCTGGACAGCTTCGTGCTGTTCCAGAGGACCCGCAGTATAGCAGACAGACACCAGAGGGAGCAAGAGATTACAAGCTCCAATAAAAAGAAACCTGCAAAATCTCTCTAGTTGGGAATATACACCCACAAGTCCAGAAAAGATGCATCCACAAAAAAGGTTTGAGGGGACCCCAGAATCTCTATCTGAGCTCAGTGGTAAAGGTCTTCCCCTGCATGAAGGCAGTCTGTAAAGACTGGGAGATGTGGCTGTGTTTTCAAATGGTAGATCCCAACACAAGGTAACAAGGCACACAAAGGAAACAAGGAAACACGGCCCAACTAAAAGAACAAAATAAATCTCCAGGAACTGACCCTAAAGAAACTGAGCTATGTGAATTAATAAAAATCTAAAAATAACTGTCTTAAAGATGTTCAACAAGCTCAGGAAAACAATGCATAAATAAAATGAGAATATCAATAAAGAGAAAACACTAAAAAGAACCAAACAGGAATTTTGAAGCTGAAGAATACAATTACTGAATTGAAAAATTCACAAGATGGGTTCAAAAGCAGTCTTAAATCAAGCAGAACAAAGAATCAAGGAACTCAAAGATAAGTTGTTTGAAATTATCCAGAAGAACAGAAAGAAAAGAAAATGAAGAAAGGCTTAAGGGACTTATGGGACATTATCAGTTAGATCAATACATGCATTATGGAAGTCCCAGAAGGAGAGGAGTGAAAGGAGCAGAAAGCTTATTTGAAGAAATAATGACCCAAAACTCCCAAATCTGGGGAAAGAAATGGACATTCAGATTCAAGAAGTCCAACAGCTTCTTATGGGATACAGCAAGGGCAGTTCTAACAGGGAATTTCATAGTGGTAAATGCATTACCATTACTACATTAAAAAAGAAGAGACTCTCAAATAAACCACCCATCTTTACACCTCAAAGAACTAGAAAAAGAAGAATAAATTAAACCCAAAGTTAACAGAAGGAAATGATAAGGATTAGAGCAGAAATAAAATAGAAAAAAATCAACAAAACAAAGAGGTGGTTTTTAGAAAAGATCAGCAAAATTGACAAACCCTTAGTTAATAAAAAGAGAGAGAAGCCTCAAACAAAATCAGAAATGAAAGAGTAAGTATTAAAATTGATGTCAGAGAAATACAAAGGATCATAACAGACTACCATGGACAATTACTCACCAACAAACTGGATAACCTAGAAAAAAAATGGATAAATTCCTAGAAACATATAACCTATCAAGACTAAATAATGAAGAAATAGAAAATCTGAACAGACCTATAACTAGTACAGAAACTGAATCAGTAATCAAAAACCTCCCAACAAAGAAAAGTCTAGGATTCAATGGTTTCACTGGAGGATGCTACTAAACATTTAAAAAAGAATTAACACTTAAGCTTCTCAAATTCTTCCAAAAAATTTTAAGAGGAGGGAACACTTCCACACTCATTTTATGAGGACAGCATTACTCTGACACCAAAGCTGAACGAAGACACTACAAGAAAGGAAATACAGACCAATATCCCTGATGAATACAGATGCAAATCCTCAACAAAATATTAGCAAACTGAGTTCAACAGTTTTAACAACACATTAAAAGGATCAGACACCATGACCAAGTGGGATTTATTCCAAGAATGCAAGGATGGTCCAACATACAAAAGCCAATCAATGTGATACACCACATTAAAAGAATAAAAAATTAAAAATCACATGATCATTTCAATAAATACAGAAAAAGTATTTGACAAAATTCAACACCTTAAATTATTAAAAACACTTGACAGATCAGGAACAGAAGCAAATTACCTCAAAATAATAAAGGCCACATATGAAAAGCCAATGTCTAGTATATACTTAACTGTGAAAAACTGCAAGTTTTTCCTTGGAGACTAGGAATAAGGCAAAGATGTCCATTGTTACCATTTCTACTCAATATAGTACTAGAAGTCCTAGCTAGGGCAATTAGGTGAGAAAAGAAAACGCATACAAATTGGAAAGGAGGAAGTAAAATTATCTGTTTGCAGAAACACGATCTTATACGTAGAAGACGCTACAGACTCCACAAAAAAACCATTACAATTTAAGCAAATTCAGCAAACTTGCAGGATAAAAAAATTAATATAAAAAAGAAGTTGCATTTCTATACACAAAAATGAACAATCAGAAACGAAAATTAAGAAAATGTTATTTACAAGAGCATCAGAAAGAATAAAATACTTAGGAATAAACATTACCAAGAATGTGATAGACTTATACACTGAAAACTACAAAGCACTGCTTAAAGAAATTCAAGACACAAATAAATGAAAAGGCATCCTGTGTTCATGACTGGAAGCCTTAATATTGTTAAAATGTCCATACTACCCAAAGCAATCTACAGATTCAATGCAATTCCCATCAAAATCTCAGTAGCACTTTTTTGAGAAACAGAAAGATCAATTCTAAAATTCATATGGAACCACAAAGGATCCTGAATAGCCAAAACAATTTTAAGCAAGAAGAACAAAGCTAGAGGCCCCATACTTCCTGACTTCAAAACATATCACAAAGGTACAGTAATCAAAACAGTACGGTACTGATGTAAAGAGAGACACATAGAACAATGGAAGAAAACAGAGAAAGTCTCACATATATGGTCAACTGATCTTCAACAAGTGTGCTAAGAACACACAATGGGAAAAGGATAGTTTCTTCAACAAATGGTGTTGAGAAAACTGGATTTCCACATGCAAATGAATGAAACTGAAGCCTTATCTTACACTACACAAAAATCAACTCAAAATGGATTGAAGACTTAAACAAGACATGAAACTATAAAACTCTTAGAAGAAAATACAGGGGAAAAGCTTCATGATATTGGTCTTAGCAATGATTTTTTAAATATGACTTGGCAATGATTTTCTGGATATGACACCAAAAGCACAGGCAACATAAGCAAAAAGAGACAAGTGGGACTACATCAAACTAAAAAGCTTCTGCAGGGCAAAGGAAACAATCAACAGAGTAAAAAGGTGATCTGTGGAATAGGAGAAAATATTTGCAAACCAAATATCTGATAAGGGTTAACATCCAAAAGTAAATAAGGAACTCCTACAAGTCAATAACAAAAAAATCAGATAACCTGATTTAAAAAATGGGTAAGGGACCTGAATAAACATTTCTCCAAAGAAGACATACAAATGTCCAATAGGTATATGAAAAGATGTTTGAAATCACTAATCATCAGAGAAATGCAAATCAAAACCACTGTGAGATATCACCTTACACCTGTTAGCATGGCCATTATTAAAAAACAAACCAGAACCAAAAGAAAACAAAATAAGAGTTTTCAAGGATATGCAGAAAAGGGTACCCTTGTAAATGTTGGTGGGAATGTAAAATGGTGCGGCCACTATGGAGACCAGTATGGAAGTTCATCAAATTACTAAAAATAGAACTATTATATGTTCCAGCAATCTCACTTCTGGGTATTTATCAAAAGAATTGAAAACAGGATCTAAGAGATATTTGCACTCCTATGTTCACTGCAGTATTATTCACAATAGCCAAGAAGTGGAAACACCTAAATATTCACCAGCATATCAATGGATAAATAAAATGTGGGGTATATACAGTGGAATATTATTCAGCCTTAAAAAAGGAAGGAAATCCTGTCATATAGTACAATATGGATGAACCTTGAGGGCACTGTGCTAAGAGACATTAACCAGTCACAGAAGGACAAATACTGCATGATTCCATTTTTACGAGGTATCTGCTGTAGTCAAACTCACAGAAGCAGAAAGTGGCATGGTGGTGGTCAGGGGCTGGGAGGAGGAGGAAAGGGGGAGTTGCTGTGCAATGGGTACAGAGATTCAGTAATGCAAGATGAGAAAGTTTGAGAGATCTGCTGCACAATGATGCATATATAGTTAATAATACTGTACACTTTAGGGTAGATCTCATGTTACGTGTTTTTTTACCACAAAAAGGGGGGAAATGAAGTTTGTATGACATCACTTGTTCACAGTGAATGGATGCTAACTTCTAGGGATCAGCATTTCCATCTGCAAGTACTCACATCTTTATGGAATTATCTTTATGGAACTGGATTAACATCAAGCTCCCCAATATGGTTTTCAAAATCCACTATCCCCTTTTTGGAAATCAGAGTGACACCTGTCCATCTTAACCTTCTAGTACCTTTCCTTTTATCTAGGATTTCCTAGATTACTTACAGTGGTATAGAAAATACATCTGCAAGTTCTCTTAGAACCCTGAAATAAAATTATCCCGGGGCAGAAGAACTGAAATAAATGACAATGGTTAGATGCTTACTTGCTTTCTTATATGCTACTTACTTATCTCAATTTCTCTCTCATCAATGGTGTTTGCACCCTTTCCAAACTAATGTGCATTCTCTCACAGAGAATGTTCTAAAACAAACTAAAACAGAAAATGTTGAGTAATTTTGCTTTCTCTATCTGCTCACATTACACCAAACAGCAGGCCCAAGCTTGTAACAGTACAATTAAAGTAATCAAATGCATGGCACTGTAGATATAAGTTGTGATGATTTACATAAACTTTAAGAATAGAGCTATTAAAATTCTAATTTCACTGCTTACTTTCAAATATGCAGCTGCCTCTTGGACAGAAAGTGTTCTCTGACTAGAACTGCCACATTCATGATCTCCTGGAAAGATTAGCATATTATTAATTTTGAATCAGTACTATGTTAAACAGAAGAAAACAAATATGATTAATCAAACTAGTTTTACAAATTACACAATTATAGATTATATTATTATAATCAGTAAAGAAAGAAGATAAACACTCAATTTTATTTTCTAGAAATAAATTCCAATAGGCAATATAAACAAATATTTTTATATCAACCACAACCTTTAAATGTATTTCAGTCTAGATAGAAACATACATTCCTCTTACATTCCCAATGAAATTGTTAGCCAGGGGTAGGAACCGTGTCATGCTGATGCCTATCCATAGATCTTGGCACAAAGAAAGCCCTCTATAGATGTATTATTTTTCAAGGGGGAAAATTCATTGTGCTAACTCATACATCTATTAACTAAAGCTAATAATTCAAGAGTTCAAGTAAGTTTGAATTAAAATGTGCATTTTCGGAGTATTACTAAGCCTATCTTTAGCAAGGAGTATGCATAACTTAAAAAATTATTATAACACAAGTCAACAGGGAAATTAGAAGCTTCTACCTATAATCCGGTTTCTACAAATACGTGTACTACATACAAAAGTTTGGAAAACTACATTTTCCTTTTCTTGTACCTATTTATAAAAGAATCCAAAGCCTTTTTTTTTTCAGGCTATCTGTGGTTATTAGAGATCAATTATCCTTACATTGAACTTCAATTTTAAGTTTCTCCTACTTGTTTCTTTCAAGTACTTTTTAAAAAAAAATTTAACATAAAAGTACAATAATTAAAGTAAAATCCTTGGCAAATTTTTCTATCATAAAAGCAACCACGTTCCTATTTATCAGTTTTGTTCAAGTAGCCAGATTTTAATGGTCATGGTTGTAAAACAGGTAGAAATACCTATTAGATATGTAAGTCTTCAAAATTTATCATCCATCCTCACAGATTCTGATTCCACAGATCTACAGCAGAGGTTGGCAAACCCACAGACCAAATCTGGCCTACCACAGGTTTTTATAAATGAAGTTTTATTGCAACACAGCCACGCTCATTCATGTATTATCTATGGCTGCTTTCAGGCTCTAACAGCAGAAATGAGTAGTTGTGACAGAGACAGTCTAGCCCGCAAAGCCTAAAAAATCTACTATCTGGCTCCTTCACAGAAAAAAGTTTGCAGACCCCTGCTGTAGAGGAAGGAATCTATATCTTTAAAAGCACCCCAGACTATGCTGATCTAACACACTTCATAAAACACTGCTATAGAGACAGCTATAGAAGCTTGTAGCAGCAACATGAGGAATTCCATGTAGATTATATACTTCATTTCTGGGTGCTACAGCATACCAAATAAATGTCATCAGTTTGCAGCATATGTATATAACAGTCTGTCAGTCAATGCAAAGAAGACTTTTAGTGATATACACATAATTATTAGCCCAAAAAAACTGACCAGAATTAAGGACCCCCCCCAAAAAAACAAAAACAAAGATTGGTGAGAGCATGGGGAACTGTCAGGATTCTCAACGCTTCCATTCGACCAGAGAAGTTCCACATTCACCTACTAGGTTTCTACCAATGATCTAGTTTCTACAAAAGGATCTGCTACAAACAAAAGTTTGGAACACTACATTTTTCTTTTCTTGTAACTGTTTATATGAAGAGAATCCAAAGTCTCTTCTTTCAGATTATATGTGAAATAACTGAAAAAAGTTAAAAGGTAATAAACAGATAAGGTGCTACTACAGCTTTTATAGATGCTAAACTTCATGCCAATTCACCTATATTATTCTAATTGCAGATATGTTGCATACCTGAGAACTCCCAAAGTCTTACTAAGACCAGAATATGAGGAAAATGCGATGTTTCAGGAGAAAAAAATTCTGTAATATATTTACTTTATCCAAGGAAATGACACCTATACAATCACCAAAGGAAAATCTGCACTTTTATATTTAATCGAGGATTTTAGTTAATCCACTGCTTACCCAATTTAACTGATATATAAGCTTTCAGAATTTTGTTATTATCAATGCAATAAAAGAATGTGATGACTTTTACTATAGAGTATATATCTATATTTCATCGTATACATATGGCAGGCAGGAAAAAGGGCTTGATTAAACGTATCTATACAGATAAAAACCCACTCCATATAAGGACTAAAAACTTCTAAAGAGAAAACACCCCACAAATATAACATAACAACACTGAACTTGGGAAAAACCATTTCTACTGATACTGCATGCTATATATGCAAATTAATTTTCAAAACAATTTTAGAGACTATGAATGTTAAAACAATTACCTGCAAGCTGTGCCAATCGATCATGAAGCTTGTATAAAGTGTTCATCATAAGATTTTTCTCACTTTCCTAAATTTAAAAGAAATTATTATAAAATATCCGATTCCGGGGGGAAAAATGCACCAATTAATAATTTTTATTCAAAAAGAAAAACAGTGAATGAATTTAAAAACCATAGAAGCTACATAATCTGAAAGACAAATTCATATTTAAGCAACAGCTACCATATTTTAAAGAAACCTTAATCTAAGAATCTAAACTATCACTCTAAATATTTTACCTTCTTGAGGATGATTGGGAAACTGGCACTAAGGTTAGTGCTAGAAAAGGTCTCATATACAACAAACTCCCCCAGCCACCAAAACAATGCTCCCAATCCCCCTCTATACAATGCAAGCTCATGTGTATTTTTTTTTTTTTTTTTTTTTTTTTTTTTTTTTTAAATTAATTTATTTATTCATGGCTGTGTTGGGTCCTCGTTTCTGTGCGAGGGCTTTCTCTAGCTGCGGCAAGCGGGGGCCACTCCTCATCGCGGTGCGCGGGCCCCTCACTATCGCGGAGCACAGGCTCCAGGCGCGCAGGCTCAGCAACCGTGGCTCGAGGGCCCAGTTGCTCCGCGGCATGTGGGATCCTCCCAGACCAGGGCTCGAACCCGTGTACCCTGCATTGGCAGGCAGACTCTCAACCACTGCGCCACCAGGGAAGCCCCTCATGTGTATTTTTATGAGACTGTTTTCTTCATGTTTTGTTTTAACCTGCCTCAACCACATAATAAGGGAATGAGTAGTGACACTTCAATTAAATTAACCCTCAACCCCTCCTAGGTCCCAAAGTGGCCCTGTATAAATTTAAGAACCATTAAAGTGAAACAAACATTTAATGAGCATCTACTAGGAGTTAAGAACTGTTCTCAGCAAAGCGAGAAACCCAGGGAACAAGATGGTTCCTGTTCTCAAGGGCCAAAAACATACTAAATGTTATATTATAGTTGCAAACAAGGTACAATGTAAATACAGAAGATGGAGGGGAGGGAAGATCCATTTATGGAAGAGGGAATATCTGAATCAGGCTTCACAGAAAGAACAGAATTGACCAGCATTCCAGGCAGAAGGAACAGCATGGGCCTGAAGGAATAAAAGCTTTGGTTATATTTCTTACATAACCAGAGCCTACTTTAACTCAGCAAACTACTAGAAAAGTAGTTTGGAATCAATGGCTAGAGAGCTCTAGATACCAAGACAAAGAGTTTGACTTCATTCTGAACATTTAGGAGAAGAAAAGTAAAACAGAACTGTGCATCAGGAATATTATTCTGACCATATGAAAGGAAACCAGAGTGGAGACTACTGCAATGTCTAAGCACCCTGACAAGTAGTCTAAAGCAATGAGACCTCAATTTAAGAGCAATCACAATTAAGAGAAACTGATATAAGCAACGGGGGAGGGTAGGTTAGGAGAGCGGGTAAGAATAGCTTATCACACTATTTGAAATAAATTCATGATTTATGAGGGGGCTATGTCTTTATTATTTCCTTTCTCCTTAGGTTTCTGACAAAATAGGATTACTGTATGAATATGACCAGGAACAAATTCAGACAGGATAGTAAAAAAGCTGGGAAAGTAAGATTCATATGCCCAATGACATGTAATCTCATCCATTTGTTTTCACGCTATATGTTCAAGGACAGAAGAGACAAGTCTGCACACTATGGATGGCATGCTTCTATCAATGCAGCTTTAATGAGTGGTACTAGGAAGAGAAAAACTCATCAAAGGCTCCACAATCCTACCACCAGAGTCCCTGGCTTTATGTGAGATGGTTGATAGAGGTAAGTGACATTCCTTCAGCTGACTACTTGCCTTCCAACCCATTTGCTTTTTACCCCCTCAACTCTATCTCAACCTGATTCAGAATCAAGCCAGTCCTTATCACATAAACTTAAAAATCCAAACTGCAAAAATTAGACATCAAAAAGTAACTGCAGGGGTTGAAATTCAAGATTCTGAAAGCTATGCATCTGTGATAGATTAAACCACAAAATCGTTTTTTAATAAATATGATCAATATAACAAGATGAGGAGTTCCAATGATAGTGTAGGTTGTGGACTTGACATATAAAACCAAGGTAAATCTGATTAAGCTTCAGGACTAAAGTAGTTGAGAGTTTTGAAGTTTGTTTCCTTCCTTAACTGGAAAAGAGACCGATTCCCTTTTCGTTTTGCATGTCCTGATCATGCCTATCCCCACACCCCTTTCAAAACCAAAACTAAATCCAAAAATTTGACACTGTCCTCTGTGATTACATCTTTAATGAACGTCAGAGGCCTGGGAATAAACTTCATCTTTTGATTCACATATATCAACCCTGGACTAGGACTTCCCTGGTGGTGCAGTGGTTAAGAATCTCCCTGCCAATGCAGGGGACATGGGTTCGATCCCTGGTCTGGGAAGATCCGACATGCCATGGAGCAACTAAGCCCGTGCACCACAACTACTGAGCCTACGCTCTAGAGCCCACGAGCCACAACTACTGAGCCCGCGCACCACAACTACTGAAGCCCGGGCACCCTAGAGCCCGCGTGCCACAACTACTGAGCCCACGCGCTCTAGGGCTTGCGTGCTGCAACTACTGAGCCCACATGCTGCAACTACTGAACCCGTGCGACTAGAACCCATGCTCCGCAACAAGAGAAGCCACCGCACTGCAACGAAGAGTAGCCACCGCACGGCAACGAAGAGTAGACCCTGCTCACCACAACTAGAAAAAGCCTGTGTGCAGCACGAAGACCCAATGCAGCCAAAAAATAAATAATAAATAAATACATTAAAAACAACAACAACAAAAACACTGGACTAGACAAGTAGAAGAAATAACAAAACCTAATCATATGTAACTGGATCTCATACTGGATAACATACATGCTATTACATTCGCATACAATGCGTTTAAACGCCCCAAAAGCTCAGCTATAATTTTTTCAAGAATTATTTTTCCAATGGCAACTCATTCAAAATGACCATCTATATATTACAAGGGTGTCAAGTGCCATCCAAATGATCAACTAAATTATGATCTAAATAGTTTTTATGGACATTTTATTAATGGGAACAAACCAATTTTGAGAAATAGAAAGGTTCAATAATCTTTAGCACCAATATGCTAAACTAGAAGTAAATCTGAAAAGGGTGTAAATCAAATGTTAAAGTTACTTTCTTACAGAAACTTATATTGGCTTATAGTTTCATTACAAACTTCTTCCATTCTGTCTGCTTTCCAGATTGCCTCCTAATATTCAGCTTGAAATGTGTCTACTGATCACCCTGAAAACAAGTTAAAGATCTACAAATAAATCCATATTTAAGGTAAGTTTTCAAGTAACCTTCCATTAAACAAAAATAATTTTTTAATTTGAAATAGCTACCTTCTAACTGCATGTTTTGGTAAGCTCCAGATTTTCTTTTACTAACACAAATCATTCTCTGAAGCAAAGTTCTCATTCTTGGGGGGAAAAACCAAACTGTAGGGTGACCCTACCAAATTTTCTCACACATTATCACCTTTAAATATTTCCTTCTTGTATCTCAGCCAATTTCCTCCTCAAGGATATTTTCAATTTTTGTATCAAGTCCCTGATTAAATGATACTAATGGATTTTAAACACTTAGCATAGTGCCTGGCACAGAATAAACACTTAACGTAAGTTAATTGCCATTATCTTCATTACAATTATTATTATTATTTAGAGATTAGGAACTTCAGGTTCCCCCAAGGGGAAAATTATACAGAAGAAAATAAAGTCTTGTCTTTTCAATGTTCAGTGAGTATACTGTGCAAATTTAAATTATGATGCCAGCAGCAATGTTATACTTAATATGATAAAGTCAACTTTTTTAAAAAAACAAGTATCACCACAATAGAATACTACAGAAAATAATCATTACTAACAATCTAAAGTAACAGTCTATGGATCTGATTACACATTATTACATATCGTTTAGTACAACAAATAATGTTTTCCGTACAGGTCTGTATTACTGTCAGTTCCTATAATAAAAAAAAAAAAATTTAACAACTAATTGTGTATTATAATATAAACTCAAATATCATAATCTTTGGAGTGCCTATGATGATGAATGGTAAGTGAAAAATATTTTCATGTGAGTAAAACTTAGGTTAAAATTAATATTATAAATCCTTTAAAAATAAAAGGAATCATAAATAAGTTGCATAAGACTCTAAATCCTTTGCCTTCCTAACAGTTGAAAAGGCATGCCAATGAGCAAAAAATTGAAAGAGAACAAAAGGAGGGCAAAAAAGACAAAAGCTGCTAGGGTACCCAACAATTAAGGAAACAGGCATACTTTTAAAGGTAAGACCAGATCCCCAGATGACATGCCACTGCCATTTTACTTGGCAGTGGCTTTTACCTCAAAGTGATAAACAGGTCAGCTCTTAGGTGGAAATCGGTGTCAGATTTAATTATACTGTGGTCAAGGAATACTCAAAAATAAGAAAATCTATTGCCTTTAAAATTACTACTTTTTAGGTGATAGTCATCCTACTACCTTTATCATATAAAACATGAGACAAAGTATCAGTATTAAGATTTTTTACTTACTTTTATGTTTCCAAATGTTTCATCAAAGGGGTTTTTTACTATCAAGGAAAGAAAAAGAGAGAACTATTAGCATCATTTAAGAATGAGAATTAGAATCCCCCTAAACAAGCCCTCGGAAATGCCAACATGTACTATGCTAAAACTGAATGTAAACATGCAAACAATATATAAACAAACTGATGATAATAAAGGTTGGGGAACTAATTTTTCAGACTTACTATATTTACCATTCTCACTATGATTTTGTGGTTTGCTCTATAATACTTAGAGTGACTTGGTTCAAGTCCTAGCTCCACTACTTACTAGCAACGTGACCTTGAACTACTATCTACTTAGCCACTCTAAGTTGTAGTTTCCTCTTCTGTAATGGAAGGATGTAATGATGATACCTACCTTATACAGTTGTGAGGATTAAATAGATAAACCATATAAAATGCTTGGCATAGTGTCAAACACTTAATATATGTTACCTATTATCGTTACTATTAATGACTATCATTTCTTCACCTTAACTTGGTTTCTCTTCAAAATATAGACTAAAGGCAGTTACTACTTGAGGAAATCTATAAGATGCTTTAAAACTGAATAATTCATTTAGAATTCTTACTTCCAATGATTAAAAAACAAAACTTCCTAGTCCTTGCTAACATCTGGAAAAGTGGCAAGAAACAAATATACACATCAAAGTAGCTAAGAATAAAGTCTCAGTATTAAACAACTTCTTACTTCTAATAAATATTATAAAGAAAGGATTTACCACTTTCCATCCAACCTCCATACACCCACCCTCCCCCAAAAGATACAAACAAGTTCATGGCTGATTATGTAGCATCTCTCTGGTTATTACTTAGACTCTCCTCCTTTTCCTCTATTTTAAAATTGCATGCAAAAATATTCAAAGCTTTCAGATACCTGGATCTCTATAAGCCAGGTCACAACTAAGACTAACTGAGCCTACAAAGTAGTTCACACTGACCAGGTTTCCTTTCTGAGGTGCTTTTCTATTTTTATTTGAGAAAACAGGAAGTCCCATAGGAACCAGGAACTGCCTGATTCTAAGAAAGTTCATGTGTGAGACCATTTAAAGTTAAAAGGTACAATAAAAAAACAAGGCAAAAATGTATTCTGCTATCATCTAAAGGGATTTGGTAATGAATTTTCAGACATCAGTTTTCTATAAAGCAATAGGGTTTTCATGCTGAGAAAGAAAAAATTTTGAAAAACAGAAGATCAAAAGTACTCAGTAGGGGACTAGGAAGAGGAATATAGCTTAAATAAAATGTTAAGAATCAGAACATGCTTAGACTAAAAAGATACTTTTTAATAACACTAATTTTAATTAATGTAAAATGTGAACAATTTAAAATAAAGCCATATTTAGTTCAATCTACTACCAAAAATGCTTTTGTCAATCTACTTAAAATAAATTGGTCAAACAATACTAAACAATGAGTATTTTATTTGCCCTCTATAAGAGTAATTCTAAAAAATATTAAAACATGCAATCCTAAAAACAGGTTTTAATATCTATGAAGAAAGGCCATGAGAGGACCATTTTTTGACTGCTTACAAATTTGTTTCTGTCAAAATTATTAAATGGAAAACTAGCTCTTCAAATATCTCTATGAAAGTATTACTGTAGATTGTGGATGCTCTGCCACTAGACTGCTCTACTATGAGTTTCTCACGACAAGGGATCACGTGTATTCACGTTTGTATGCTTGGAGCCAAGCATAGTACTGAACATACAGTCAGTGCTTGAAAAGTACTATTTGAGCTGTCTAGGCTAAATCTGCCCTTCTTTACTCTACTCTATGTGTTAACACTGAAGCAAAAGTGTTAAACTCTGCAGGAAGCTGGAGAAGGGTATGTTCTGAGTAACTGGGAAGGGAGAGGAATAGGATAACAAAGAGAAAGCCAAAGAGCAGAACAGTAATTCTATTGAAAAACACTGCTCTGCCATTTGTATCTTTCTAAGTTTCTGCCTCTTGTCTAATAGGCTTAGATACCCGAGAGTGTACCATATCTGAAAGCCAACAATATACATACCTACTGATAAAAAAATGTTCCCCAACTTCCTGTGACAACTGTCACCTATTAAATTCACAGACGGACCTATTAAATTAACAAAAGTAAATGTAGTCTTGAGGTTAAGTTTAGAAAGGAAATTCCATCTAAAAACAGCAATTTTAGCAAACCAAAAGCATTTTTATGCATCTAACTTTTATTCCCCTAAATCATTTCAGTATTTCTAAAACTACATCAGTACTTTTTATCTCATCCACATTACCTACAATTTTTAATGGATACAACAAATATTGTTACCCCTAGTGAAAACATTCCTCCCTCCCCCTGCTAACTAGGCAATTGTAGAGAAGAAACCATATTCCAAAAGCAATCTACAGCAAATGCCACCTCATTTTTTAGCCTCTTTTCTAGGGATGGAAACTGAGAGTAAATTACAGTTCTTATCTCTTATACTAAAGCAATGATAATGCCAAGTTGGTATTTCAAACTTATTGTCCTCCTATATCCCCTACACCCCGAACAGATTCTCATTACTGCTTTTTCGCAAATTCTCTTGGTGTGGCCATTTCTCCTTCATTTTTCTTGTTCAGATTATTTCAAACCTCAAATATACCAAACTTTTTTTTATAAATGTCCTTAAATTTTGACTTCTCTTCTTTGGACTATCCTAATAATTGTAAAAATCAAAGTCCTAAAAATATTTCTTTAATTATACTACTAGACCCCTCAAAATCGTCCAATGATTTCTCATCACATTTTGCTTCAAGGAACTAATTCTAATCTTGTGATACTTTCCTACTTACTTTCAAGACACATTGTTTCCTCTCCTTCTCTAAGCCTCTTTCTCTCACATAAATTGCAAAAAAAATGTTACTAGTTTTACTGATCCTTTCTATCAAGTGTAAACTTTTTTCCATTCTCTTAGGCTGAGATCAAATTGTCAACCATTATGAATTCCCAGATAAAAAGGAAAAAAATGAAGTATATTATAAATGTACGTACATTGTTTTTTTAGACATAATGCTATTGCACGCTTAATGGACAGTATAGTGTAAGCATAACTTTTACAGGCACTGGGAAACCAAAAAACTCTTGTGACTCCCTTTATTGCAATATTCACTTTATTACAGTGTCAGGAACCAAACCTGTAATATCTCCGAGGTATGCCTGTATTCGCAAAGTATATGTTTAATGTTGACCAAATGAACTGATGTCCTCCTCAGGAAGGCCCCATTTTGGTCACTCAGTGGCAATAAAGGGAAGAAAAGTCTGTGGTGACCAAAGTTCTTTTACAGCGCAGAAAGAAAGATAAAGTTTATTCATTTAATAAGTATTTATTGAATAGTTTGTGCTAGGCACTGGAAATGTGGCTGTGAATAAAATAAATAATATCTCTGCCCTCAAGGAGCTTATATTGTAGAGGAGTTAGAAAAGGCAATGAGCAAATACACTTTTAAAATATATAGTATGTCAAATGGTTCTAAATGCTTTGGAAATAAAACAGCAGGAATGGTGCTAGACATGTGAGGGAACTTCTATACTGTTTTCCATAGTGACTGTACCAATTTACATTCCCACCAACAGTGTACAAGGGTTCCCTTTTCTCCCCTTTTCTCAGATTGCATTTGAATAGAAACCTGAGAGAGCTGAGAGAACAAGCCATGGACTGTGAAGGAAGAGATTTACAGACAGAAAGAACAGGAAGTGTATGGGCTGTGAAGTGGCAGCATGCCTGCCATACTACTGGAAATAGAGCAGTGTGGATGAGAGGGCAAGTAGCAAGAAATGAAGTCAAACTGGTAAAATTATTTAAGGGAGTTGGTAGGTAAGATAATGTAGAACCTTGAAGACTTTTTATATATTACTCTGAGCAAGAAACCTCAGAGAATTGGAAACATGTTATCCGGCTTATGCTTTAAAAGAAAGACACATGTAATAAGTGACAGGCCACTCTCTGGATTAAGTTTAAGAGTCCTAAACATTTAGATAATGAATGATCTGCTATTCATGAACCAGGAAAACTGAGGAAATAGTACATTCAGGGTACTTTCCTCCTGCTTTCTCTACATCAGCACAGCCAACTGCAGACAGCCTCAACATTTTTCTGTTCTGAATACTTGAAACTACTATTAGCAGTCATATAAAAATATTCTGTCAGAAAGAACTGAATAGACATTTTTCTAAAGAAGATATACCTGGCCAACAGGTACATGAAAAGGTGCTCAACATCACTAATCATTAGGGAATTGGAAATCAAAACCACAGTGAATTATCACCTCATACTTGTTAAAATGGCTATCCTCAAAAAGATGAGATAACAAGTTTGGTGAGGGTGGGGAGAAAAGGGAACCCTTGTACACTGTTGGTGGGAATGTAAATTGGTACAGTCACTATGGAAAACAGTATAGAAGTTCCTCAAAAAATTAAAAATAGAACTACCATATGATCCAGTAAAATCCCACTTCTGGGTATACATCCAAAGGAAATGAAAACAGGATCTCAAAGAGAGATCTGCATCCCCATATTCATCGCAGCGTTATTTACAACAGCCAAGATATGGGAACAACCTAACTGTCGATGGGTGAATGGATAAAGATGATGCAGTACGTATATACAATTCAGCCAGGAGACAGAAGGAAATCCTGCCATTGGCAATAACACGGATGGACCTTAAGGGCATCGTGCTAAGTGAAATAATTCAGACAGAGAAAGACAAATACGGTATGACATCACTTATATGTGGAATCTAAAAAGTCAAACTCAGAGAAACAGAGAGTAGAGTAGTGGTTACCAGGGGCTGGGCAGTGGAGGTAATGGGGAAATACTGGTCAAACGGTACAAACTTCCAGTTGTAAGATTAACAAATTCTGGGGATTTAATGTACAGCATGGTGATTATAGCTAATAATACTGTATTATAAACTTGCAAGTTGTTAAAGAGTATTTCTTAGATGTTCTCACCACAAAAAAGAAATGATAATTATGTGACAGGATGGAGGTGGTAGCTAATGCTATGGTGGTAATCATTTTGCAGTACATAAATTTACCAAATCAACATGCTGTACACCTTAAACTTACACAATGTTATATGTCAATTATATCTCAAAAAGCTGGAAAAAAATTTCTGCCAGAAAGGCTCTGAGCTTTTGATCTTTCTGATCTTCTTCAAGCCTCAATGTTTTTCCTTCTCCTTCATTCTGTCTTTAAGGTCCAGTTTGCAGCTCTCCTGCAGTCATGAAGGATGCCTAACCACTGCAGCTTATCAGGACCTTCCTCTTCTCAGAACGTCCATGTATTTACTCTCAGTATCCCACTACCTTAACTATTTGTTGTTGTTTCCTCCACCAACAAGACTGCAAAATCTCTACCTGCTTTGCAGATACTGGGTGCTAAATATATGCCGAAAGAATAGAAGCTTGAAGTCACAGTGCAGTCTCCTAGAATACCAGCTTCACCAATGCCAGAGGGGTACTATAGTCCTGCTTACTCTACAAGATTCTCCTTTGAATAAAAAGGAAATAATATTTCTTGAGCTCTTGATATGTTCCAGGAATACTGATGCCACGCTTTTAGAAGGTAGCTCATTTCATCCTTACACCACTATTTTACAGCAGGTATTACCCCTATTTTTATGGACAGAGAAACTGATGCATGATCCTTCAGGTAAATGCAGTTTAAAGAGCTGGGATTCAAAAAGATGGGATTCAAACCTATGTCTGACTCCAAAGCCTGCATTCTTTTCATTATAGAAAAAACTACAGAAAAGAAAATATTTATTCTATTTGGTTTAAGGAAAACATTCTTCTCTAGAACTTTCAGGTTTGGAATCATTAAACTTTAATCTCCTTATGATGTAATGCATGAAAAATGCCCAAAATCGGGATAAGGAGGAAAAGACACTGCTTTTGGGAAAATACACTGATGTCTCTTAGATGAGGAAAACTCTTCAAAACCAAGTTCTCTAATTGTAGTCTAGAAAAGATTTTCCATGACCTATCAAAACGTAAAGTGTCTGATGACCACCACGGGCAGCATTAATCATTGCCCTTCTCTCTGCTGCCATGGCACTTTGTTCTTAACACTGCTATAAAACTTACCACAAGGCATCGGCTTTAAAAAAAAATCATAATTTTCTAATTTAGTACCATACCACATCTAAACAATATTTTGGCTTCATCTGGTAACGTAAGATACTCACAAACATATATAAAGTTGCCTACTAAGTGTCAGGCGTTATGCTGGTTGCAGGATATTAAAAAATGAAAATATATAAGCCCTGAACTCAAGAGGTTCAGTCTGGAGGGCAGTAACTCTGCAGATATGTTCTTTCAAAGGCAGTCTCTTGTAATTCTAAAAGTCTATGACCTTAAGGCTAGGTTTTAGTCTTTGGAAACTTCAAGTCATCTAGTCAATTAAATTGAGTTGCCTAAATGACCAATTATCTCTCTGAGTTGTACCTTTTTGTAAACAGACATTCAAATTCTCAAATCCCATCTTCTAGCATTAATGGTTTAAACAGAGCATAATTATATGTGAAGAAGTGGGGGGTAAGGGGGAGGGCAAATGTTTCCAACAGCTGCAGAACACTGCACCTGTATGGCCAACACTTCTGCATTTCACTGCCAGCCAGACTGATCTAAATATGGACAGGGTGAACAAGGCAGTACATTCTTTTGCAACACAGCACGCTGCCCATTTGTTCTCTGAAAGTTCACCTATTGTTTCATGGCTCTGCCAAATATGTGGTCATTCTAAAGCACAGGAACAGTTCACTTGAAGTGTACTTATTAGTAAACTACTGTGAATATTGAGATTAAAACAGCAATCAAAATAGACAAAATTATATGGACAAGCACTGTCTACTACAAAACTTGCCTAAGGTAAACTCTTTGTTTTTTTGTTTTTTGGTTTTTTATTATTTATTTATTTATTTATGGCTGTGTTGGGTCTTCGTTTCTGTGCGAGGGCTTTCTCTAGTTGTGGCAAGTGGGGGCCACTCTTCATCGCGGTGCGCGGGCCTCTCACTATCGCGGCCTCTCCCGTTGTGGAGCACAGGCTCCAGACGCGCAGGCTCAGTAATTGTGGCTCATGGGCCTAGTTGCTCCGCGGCATGTGGGATCTTCCCAGACCAGGGCTCGAACCCGTGTCCCCTGCATTGGCAGGCAGATTCTCAACCACTGCGCCACCAGGGAAGCCCCTAAGGTAAACTCTTATACCACCTTGTTCTACTCATAAATAACCTTTCCGGGGTCTGGGCAAGATGGCGGAAGAGTAAGACACGGAGATCACCTTCCTTCCCACAGATACAGTAGAAATACATCTACACGTGGAACTGCTCCTACAGAACACCCACTGAATGCTGGCAGAAAACGTCAGACCTCCCAAAAGGCAAGAAAATCCCCACGTACCTGGGTAGGGCAAAAGAAAAAAGAAATAACAGAGACAAAAGAATAGGGACGGGACCTGCACCTGTGGGAGGGAGCTGTGAAGGAGGAAAGGTTTCCACACACTAGGAAGCCCCTTCGCGGGCGGAGGCTGCGGGTGGCGGAGGAGGTAAGCTTCGGAGCCACGGAGGACAGCGCAGCCACAGGGGTGCGGAGGGCAAAGCGGAGAGATTCCCGCACAGAGGATCGGTGCCGACCAGCACTCACCAGCCCGAGAGGCTTGTCTGCTCACCCGCCGGAGCAGGCGGGGCTGGGAGCTGAGGCTCGGGCTTCGGTCGGACTGCAGGGAGAGGACTGGGGTTGGCTGCGTGAACACAGCCTGAAGGGGCTAGTGCGCCACAGCTAGCCGGGAGGGAGTCCGGGAAAAAGTCTGCAGCTGCCGAAGAGGCAAGAGACTTTTCCTTGCCCCTTTATTTCGCGGCGCGCAAGGAGAGGGGATTCAGAGCGCCGCCTAAACGAACTCCAGAGACGGGCGCGAGCCCAGGCTATCAGCGCGGATCCCACAGCAACAGGGGTGCAGAGGGAAAAACGGAGAGATTCCCGCACAGAGGCTCGGCGCCGAGCAGCACTCACCAGCCCGAGAGGCTTGTCTGCTCACCCGCCGGGGCGGGCGGGGGCTGGGAGCTGAGGCTCGGGCTTCGGTCGGGTCGCAGGGAGAGGACTGGGGTGGGCGGTGTGAACACAGCCTGAAGGGGTTAGCGCACCACAGCTAGCCGGGAGGGAGCCCGGGAAAAAGTCTGCAGCTGCCGGAAGAGGCAAGAGACTTTTTCTTGCCTCATTGTTTCGCGGCGCGCAAGGAGAGGGGATTCAGAGCGCCACCTAAACGAACTCCAGAGATGGGCGCGAGCCGCGGCTATCAGCGTGGACCGCAGAGATGGGCGCGAGCCGCGGTTATCAGCGCGGACCCCAGAGACAGGCATGAGACGCTAAGGTTGCTGCTGCCGCCACCAAGAAGCCTGTGTGCGAGCACAGGTCACTCTCCACACTGCCCCTCCCGGGAGCCGGTGCAGCCCGCCACGGCCAGGCTCCCGTGATCTGGGGACAACTTCCCCGGGAGAACACACGGCGCGGCTCAGGCTGCTGCAACGTCACGCCGGCCTCTGCCGCCGCAGGCTCGCCCCGCATCCGTACCCCTCCCTCCCCCCGGCCTGTGTGAGCCAGACCCCCCCTAGTCAGCTGCTCCTTTAACCCCGTTCTGTCTGGGCGGGGAACAGACGCCCTCAGGCGACCTACATGCAGAGGCGGGTCCAAATCCAAAGCTGAACCCCGGGAGCTGTACGAACAAAGAAGAGAAAGGGAAATCTCTCCCAGCAGCCTCAGAAGCAGCGGATTAAAGCTCCACAAACAACTTGATGTGCCTGCATCTGTTGAATACCTGAATAGACAACGAATCATCCCAAATTCAGGAGGTGGACTTTGGGAGCAGGATATATTAATTTTTCCCCTTTTCCTTTTTTTGTGAGTGTATATGTGTATGCTTCTGGGTGCGATTTTGTCTGTATAGCTTTGTTTTCACCATTGGTCCTAGGGTTAGGTCCGTCCGTTTTTTTTTTTTACTTAAAAAAATTTTTTTTCCTAATAAATATATTCTTAATAATTTTTTCCTTATTTTCTATTTTTAAAAAATTAAAAAAATTTTTTTAATAAGTTTTTTCATATTATTCATTTTAAAAAATTAAAAATTTTTTCTTAATAATTTTTTTCTTATTTTTTATTAAAAAAATTAATAAATCTATTTTTTAAAATTAAAAAAATTTTTTTCTTAATAAATTTATTCTTAATAATTTTTTTCTTATTTTTTTATTATAATAGCTTTATTTTATTTTATTTTATCCTCTTTCTTTCTTTCTATTTTTTCTCCCTTTTATTCTGAGCCGTGTGGATGAAAGGCTCTTGGTGCTCCAGCCAGGCATCAGGGCTGTGCCTCTGAGGTGGGAGAGCCAACTTCAGGACACTGGTCCACAAGAGACCTCCCAGCTCCACGTAATACCAAATAGCGAAAATCGCTGAGATCTCCATCTCAACATCAAGACCCAGTTTCATTCAACAACCAGCAAGCTACAGTGCTGGACACCCTATGCCAAACAACTAGCAAGACAGGAACACAGCCCCATCCATTAGCAGAGAGGCTGCCTAAAATTATAATAAGGCCACAGACACCCCAAAACACACCACCAGACGTGGACGTGCCCACCAGAAAGACAAAATCCAACCTCATCCACCAGAACACAGGCACTAGTTCCCTCCACCAGGAAGCCTACACAACCCACTGAACCAACCTTAGCCACTGGGGACAGATACCAAAAACAACGGGAACTATGAACCTGCACTCTGTGAAAAGGAGACCCCAAACACAGTAAGATAAGCAAAATGAGAAGACAAAAAAACACACAGCAGGTGAAGGAGCAGGGTCAAAACACACCAGACCTAACAAATGAAGAGGAAATAGGTAGTCTACCTGAAAAAGAATTCAGAATGATAGTAAAGATGATCCAAAATCTTGGAAATAGAATAGACAAAATGCAAGAAACATTTAACAAGGACGTAGAAGAACTAAAGAGGAACCAAGCAATGATGAAAAACACAATAAATGAAATTAAAAGTACTCTAGATGGGATCAATAGCAGAATAACTGAGGCAGAAGAACGGATAAGTGACCTGGAAGATAAAATAGTGGAAATAACTACTGCAGAGCAGAATAAAGAAAAAAGAATGAAAAGAACTGAGGACAGTCTCAGAGACCTCTGGGACAACATTAAACGCACCAACATTCGAATTATAGGGGTCCCAGAAGAAGAAGAGAAAAAGAAAGGGACTGAGAAAATATTTGAAGAGATTATAGTTGAAAACTTCCCTAATATGGGAAAGGAAATAGTTAACCAAGTCCTGGAAGCACAGAGAGTCCCATACAGGATAAATCCAAGGAGAAACACGCCAAGACACATATTAATCAAACTATCAAAAATTAAATATAAAGAAAACATATTAAAAGCAGCAAGGGAAAAACAACAAATAACACACAAGGGAATCCCCATAAGGTTAACAGCTGATCTTTCAGCAGAAACTCTGCAAGCCAGAAGGGAGTGGCAGGATATACTTAAAGTGATGAAGGAGAAAAACCTACAACCAACGTTACTCTACCCAGCAAGGATCTCATTCAGATTTGAAGGAGAAATTAAAACCTTTACAGACAAGCAAAAGCTGAGAGAGTTCAGCACCACCAAACCAGCTCTACAGCAAATGCTAAAGGAACTTCTCTAGGCAAGAAACACAAGAGAAAGAAAACACCTACAATAACAAACCCAAAATATTTAAGAAAATGGGAATAGGAACATACATATCGATAATTACCTTAAATGTAAATGGATTAAATGCTCCCACCAAAAGACGCAGACTGGCTGAATGGATACAAAAACAAGACCCATATATATGCTGTCTACAAGAGACCCACTTCAGACCTAGAGACACATACAGACTGAAAGTGAGGGGATGGAAAAAGATATTCCATGCAAATGGAAATCAAAAGAAAGCTGGAGTAGCAATTCTCATATCAGACAAAATAGACTTTAAAATAAAGACTATTACAAGAGACAAAGAAGGACACTATATAATGATCAAGGGATCGATCCAAGAGGAAGGTATAACAATTGTAAATATTTATGCACCCAACATAGGAGCACCTCAGTACATAAGGCAAATAATAACAGCCACAAAAGGGGAAATCGACAGTAACACAATCATAGTAGGGGACTTTAACACCCCACTTTCACCAATGGACAGATCATCCAAAATGAAAATAAATAAGGAAACACAAGCTTTAAATGATACATTAAACAAGATGGACTTAATTGATATTTATAGGACATTCCACCCAAAAACAACAGAATACACATTTTTCTCAAGTGCTCATGGAACATTCTCCAGGAGAGATCATATCTTGGGTCGCAAATCAAGCCTTGGTAAATTTAAGAAAACTGAAATCGTATCAAGTATGTTTTCCGACCACAACGCTATGAGACTAGATATCAATTACAGGAAAAGATCTGTACAAAATACAAACACATGGAGGCTACACAATACACTACTTAATAACGAAGCGATCACTGAAGAAATCAAAGGGGAAATCAAAAAATACCTAGAAACAAATGACAATGGAGACACGACGACCCAAAACCTATGGGATGCAGCAAAAGCAGTGCTAAGAGGGAAGTTTATAGCAATACAAGCCTACATCAAGAAACAGGAAACATCTCGAATAAACAACCTAACCTTGCACCTAAAGCAATTAGAGAAAGAAGAGCAAAAAACCCCAAAGCTAGCAGAAGGAAAGAAATCATAAAGATCCGATCAGAAATAAATGAAAAAGAAATGAAGGAAACAATAGCAAAAATCAATGAAACCAAAAGCTGCTTCTTCGAGAAGATAAACAAAATTGATAAACCATTAGCCAGACTCATCAAGAGAAAAAGGGAGAAGACTCAAATCAGTAGAATTAGAAATGAAAAAGAAGAAGTAACCACTGACACTGCAGAAATACAAACGATCATGAGAGATTACTACAAGCAACTCTATGCCAATAAAATGGACAACCTGGAAGAAATGGACAGATTCTTAGAAATGCACAACGTGCCGAGACTGAACCAGGAAGAAATAGAAAATATGAACAGACCAATCACAAGCACTGAAATTGAAACTGTGATTAAAAATCTTCCAACAAACAAAAGCCCAGGACCAGATGGCTTCACAGGCGAATTCTATCAAACACTTAGAGAAGAGCTAACACCTATCCTTCTCAAACTCTTCCAAAATACTGCAGAGGGAGGAACACTCCCAAACTCATTCTACGAGGCCACCATCACCCTGATACCAAAACCAGACAAAGATGTCACAAAGAAAGAAAACTACAGGCCAATATCACTGATGAACATAGATGCAAAAATCCTCAACAAAATACTAGCAAACAGAATCCAACAGCACATTAAAAGGATTATACACCATGATCAAGTGGGGTTTATTCCAGGAATGCAAGGATTCTTCAATATACGCAAATCAAGCAACGTGATACATCATATTAACAAATTGAAGGAGAAAAACCATATGATCATCTCAATAGATGCAGAGAAAGCTTTCGACAAAATTCAACACCCATTTATGATAAAAACCCTCCAGAAAGTAGGCATAGAGGGAACTTACCCTAACATAATAAAGGCCATGTATGACAAACCCACAGCCAACATTGTTCTCAATGATGAAAAACTGAAACCATTTCCTCTAAGATCAGGAATAAGACAAGGTTGTCCACTCTCACCACTATTATTCAACATAGTCTTGGAAGTTTTAGCCACAGCAATCAGAGAAGAAAAAGAAATAAAGGGAATCCAAATTGGAAAAGAAGACGTAAAGCTGTCACTGTTTGCAGATGACATGATACTATACATAGAGAATCCTAAAGATGCTACCAGGAAACTACTAGAGCTAATCAATGAATTTGGTAAAGTAGCAGGATACAAAATTAATGCACAGAAATCTCTTGCATTCCTATACACTTACGATGAAAAATCGGAAAGAGAAATTAAGGAAACACTCCCATTTACCACTGCAACAAAAAGAATAAAATACCTAGGAATAAACCTACCCAAGGAGACAAAAGACCTGTATACAGAAAACTATAAGACACTGATGAAAGAAATTAAAGATGATAGAAACAGATGGAGAGATATACCATGTTCTTGGATTGGAAGAATCAACATTGTGAAAATGACTCTAGTACCCAAAGCAATCTACAGATTCAATGCAATCCCTATCAAACTACCAATGGCATTTTTCACAGAACTAGAACAAAAAATTTCACAATTTGTATGGAAACACAAAAGGCCCCGAATAGCCAAAGCAATCTTGAGAAAGAAAAAAGGAGCTGGAGGAACAGACACATGAAAGAATGCTCAACATCATTAATCATTAGAGAAAGGCAAATCAAAACTACAATGAGGTATCATCTCACACCGGTCAGAATGGCCATCATCAAAAAATCTAGAAACAATAAATGCTGGAGAGGGTGTGGAGAAAAGGGAACACTCTTGCACTGTTGGTGGGAATGTAAATTGATACAGCCACTATGGAGAACAGTATGGAGGTTCCTTAAAAAACTAAAAATAGAACTACCATACGACCCAGCAATCCCACTACTGGGCATATACCCTGAGAAAACCATAATTCAGAAAGAGTCATGTACCAAAATATTCATTGCAGCTCTGTTTACAATAGCCAGGACATGGAAGCAACCTAGGTGTCCATCATCGGATGAATGGATAAAGAAGATGTGGCACATATAGACAATGGAATATTACTCAGCCATAAAAAGAAATGAAATGGAGGTGTTTGTAATGAGGTGGATGGAGTTAGAGTCTGTCATACAGAGTGAAGTAAGTCAGAAAGAGAAAAAGAAATACAGTATGCTAACACATATATATGGAATCCAAGGAAAAAAAAAGGTCATGAAGAACCTAGTGGCAAGATGGGAATAAAGACACAGACCTACTAGAGAATGGACTTGAGGATATGGGGAGGGGGAGGGGTGAGATGTGACAGGGTGAGAGAGTGGCATGGACATATATACACTACCAAATGTAAAATAGATAGCTAGTGGGAAGCAGCCGCATAGCACAGGGAGATCAGCTCGGTGCTTTGTGACCACCTAGAGGGGTGGGATAGGGAGGGTGGGAGGGAGGGAGATGCAAGAGGGAAGAGATATGGGAACATATGTATATGTATAACTGATTCACTTTGTTATAAAGCAGAAACTAACACACCATTGTAAAGCAATTATACTCCAATAAAGATGTTAAAAATAAATAAATAAATAAATAAATAAACAAATAACCTTTCCATGTTTACCCCACTTACCTATCTGGATTTACAGAGGTACAGACCTAGATGGGGATAATCAGTGCAAGAGAAGGGAAGGAGGGCAAAAACGCAAATACTTCTTTACTTCTCATATCCTACAGGACTCCCAACTTTTCACTGGCGCTATTTTGAGAGGCAACAATCCTGTGCTGCTTCCAAATAAGCTTTCTTAAAGAATAACAGAATATACAGAGTGATTTTATAAAATAAAAATAAAAAGGGCTTTAAATGTGGTTATCAAAGTACTAAGAATATAGTGAAAACTGAAATAATGTATCCAAGGAAATAAAAGGTCAAAACTCATAATTAAATTGGCAATAGCCTTATTATTTGATTGGTTCTTATCCTTCATCTCTATATGATAAGGAACATTATGGTCTCTTTCAACCTTGTGGTCATTTGAAAGTCTCACATTTGCTCACCATAAAAATGAAGACTTCCTTGGAAAAAACTGATAACAGACTGTAATTGAAATTGTTATTAAATTTTTGTTTAATCTTCATTCAAGCACTAATTTCACATTATAATTGTACCCCAAGTTTGGGATCTCTGTAACAAAAGCTGTAAGAAAGACTTCTAACCATAGACTGTTCAACAAGTATTAATGGAGCATATTCTATACTCCATGTTCTGAGAACATGCTGCATACGGAGTAGTGGAGATAAACGAGTAGCTATGATATAACAGCTATATATACATGGCTATAATATATATAATAAAAATAGCTATAATATAATCAATACCTTAGAGTTTAGAATAGAGTGCTTTAAGAATTCAGAAGGGGATAAATAATTTCTGTGTAAAATAGATCTGAGCCTTAAAAATAAACCAAGAGTAATAAAATGGAATGTACTAGAAAATGCAACATTAATATATCTCAAAAATATCATGCTGAGTGAAAAAAGCCTCACAAAAGAGTATTCTATGAATCCATTTATATGAAGTTATAAAACAGGCAAAGCAAATCTATGGTGAAAATGATCAAAACAGTGATGGAGTATTGACTGGGCAGGAGGAAACTTACAGAGGTGACGGTAATGTTCTATATCTGTAGGGATTTAAGTTACACAGCTCGAAGCGTTTGTCAAAATCATCTGATGGTACGTTAAAGATTTGTGCATTTGACTGCATGCAAATCTTACCTAAAAAGAAAAAAACATCTCACTCTAGTTAATAATATACACGAAGTATGTAAGGGTGGAATATCCTAGTATCTTCAATTTACTCAAATATATTTTTTAAAAAAACAGAATGGTGGATGGAGTGATGAATAAGATATATAATAAAGCGAATATAGGAAGTGTGTAAACTGTAGACTAGGTGTGGGTATGAGTGTTCACAGCACAATTCTTTCAATTTTCTGTTTGAAATGTTTCATAATAAAATGGTAGGGGAGGAAAAGTATAAAAAAACAAAACGATGAATATTCGTTGATGGTGCTAAAATCATATCAGAGAACTGGTAAAAGGTCACTTCAATTCCTAGATACATTAGGTTAAACCCCAATTTTAAAAGCTGCAGCTTATTGTACAAGAAAAAAAATTTTTCTTCCTTACAAATCAGTCTAAATTCTTAACAAATTGAAAACTGAAAAAGAAAATTTCCTCTTCTTTTGCAAAAAACTAGAAGAGTTACTGTAACATAAGGGGTTTTTTGTTTTGTTTTGTTTTAGAAAGACCTGGCTATTATAGTCTTAGTTTTAAAAATTCATATAATTCACATTTACAAATATGCGTTTATCTTTTTTACTAAAATAGTGTCATAAAGTTGGCAGATAGGGAAGTAGCCAAAATGTAGGAGCCTGTGTCTAGTAATTTTTAAAAAGTAAATGTTTGACAAACATTCACGATTATTTTCTAACATGCTTAACCTACTGAGTTGGAGATAATTCATCTACCAATGATTTTACAAGACTGGCTTCATTTACCTAAAATAAAATTAATACTATCGGGTTGGCCAAAAGGTTCGTTCAGTTTTCCCATACGATGGCTCTAGCGGCACTTAGCTGTCTTTAACTTCATTCAAAACAATTTTGTTAGATTGCATTGTGACAGCTGTCATATCAGCGTGCATTTAAAAAGAAACTTATCAAAATTGATGAATTTCTGTGTAGCCATGTTTTTAATATCGAAGATGGAAGAAAAAAGCAACATTTCCTGCATATTATGCTTTATTATTTCAAGAAAGGTAAAAACGCAACTGAAACGCAAAAAAAAAGATTTGTGCAGTGTATGGAGAAGGTGCTGTGACTGATCGAACGTGGCAAAAGTGGTTTGCAAAGTTCTGAGCTGGAGATTTCTCGCTGGACGATGCTCCATGGTCGGGCAGACCAGTTGAAGTTGATAGTGATCAAATCGAGACATTAACTAAGAACAATCAATGTTACACCATGCGGGAGATAGCCCACATACTCAAAATATCCAAATCAAGCGTTGAAAATCATTTGCACCAGCTTGGTTACATTAATCTCTTTGATGTTTGGGTTCCACATAAGTTAAATCAAAAAAATCTTCTTGACCGAATTTCCGCATGCAATTCTCTACTGAGTAATGAAAACATTCTGTTTTTAAAACAAATTGTGGTGGGCGATGAAAAGTGGATACTGTACAATAATGTGGAACGGAAGACATCATGGGGCAGGCGAAATGAACCACCACCAACCACACCAAAGGCCGGTCTTCATCCAAAGAAGGTGATGTTGTGTATACGGTGGGCTTGGAAGGGAGTCCTCTATTATGAGCTCCTTCCGGAAAAACCAAACGATTAATTCTAACAAGTACTGCTCCCAGTTGGACCAACACGATGAAAAGCAGCAAGAATTAGTCAACAGAAAATGCATAATCTTCCATCAGGATAACGCAAGACCACATGTTTCTAGATGACCAGACAAAACTGTTACAGCTTGGCTGGGAAGTTCTGATTCATCCGCCTATTCACCAGACATTGCACCCTCGGATTTCCATTTATTTCAGTCTTTACAAAATTCTCTTAATGGAAAAAATTTCAATTCCCCAGAAGACTGTAAAAGGCACCTGGAACAGTTCTTTGCTCAAAAAGATAAAAAGTTTTGGGAAGATGGAATTATGAAGATGCCTGAAAAATGGCAGAAGGTAGTGGAACAGAAGGGTGAATACGTTGTTCAATAAAGTTCTTGGTGAAAATGAAAAATGTGTCTCTTATTTCCACTTAAAAACTGAAGGAACAAACTCAAAATGGATTAAAGACCTAAATGTACGGCCGGACACTATAAAACTCTTAGAGGAAAACACAGGCAGAACACTCTCTGACATAAATCACAGCAAGATCCTTTTTGACCCACCTCCTAGAGTAATAGAAATAAAATCAAAAATAAACAAATGGGACCTAATGAAACTTAAAAGCTTTTGCACAGCAAAGGAACCCTTAAACAAGACGAAAAGGCAACCCTCAGAATGGGAGAAAATATTTGCAAACGAAGCAACTGACAAAGGATTAATCTCCAAAATATACAAGCAGCTCATGCAGCTCAATATCAAAAAAACAAACAACCTAATCCAAAAATGGGCAGAAGACCTAAATAGACACTTCTCCAAAGAAGACATACAGATTGCCAACAAACACATGAAAAGATGCTCAACATCACTAATCATTAGAGAAATGCAAATCAAAACTACAATGAGGTATCACCTCACACTGGTCAGAATGGCCATCATCAAAAAATCTAGAAACAATAGATGTTGGAGAGGGTGTGGAGAAAAGGGAACCTTCCTGCACCGTTGGTGGGAATGTCAATTGATACAGCCACTATGGAGAACAGTATGGAGGTTCCTTAAAAACTAAAAAATAGAACTACCATATGACCCAGCAATCCCACTACTGGGCATATACCCTGAGAAAACCATAGTTCAAAAAAGATACATGTGCCGCAATGTTCACTGCAGCACTATTTAAAATAGCCAGGACATGGAAGCAACCTAAATGTCCATTGACAGATGAATGGATAAAGAAGATGTGGCACATATATACAAAGGAATACTACTCAGCCATAAAAAGGAACGAAATTGAGTTATTTGTAATGAGGTGGATGGACCTAGAGTCTGTCATACAGAGTGAAGTAAGTCAGAAAGAGAAAAACAAATACTGTATGCTAACGCACATATATGGAATCTAAAAAAACCGGTACTGATGAACCTAGTGTCAGGGCATGAATAAAGACGCAGACATAGACAACGGACTTGAGGACACAGGTCGGGAAGGGGAAGCTGGGATGAAGTGAGAGAGTAGCCCTGACACTACCAAACGTAAAATGGATGGCTAGTGGGAAGTTGCTGCATAGCACAGGGAGATCAGCCCGATGCTTTGTGACGACCCAGAGAGGTGGGATAGGGAGGGTGGGAGGGAGGCTCATGAGGGAGGTGATATGGGGATAGATGTCTACATATAGCTGATTCACTTTGTTGTACAGCAGAAGCTAACACAACATTGTAAAGCAATTATACTCCAATAAAGATATTAAAAAAAAAACCTGAAGGGACTTTTTGGCCAATCCAATAAATTAGCAAATTAGATCACTAGCAAATCAAAATATCAAAATATTACATTTAAAAGACTTTAATGAGTCAGTCTATTCCTTCTAAAAATTAATTCTGATATCTTAATAGAGCATCCATAACTCAAAGAATATCTGATAGAGTTACTGATTCCTGAATCTGACTAGCAAATAAAAGTGAAGTTCCCATTCAAAAAATGTTTAATCCAAAAGAAGACTTAGACTTTAAGAAAATATCAACAGCTTACTCTAAAATAAACTATGAAGATAATAATGAATTTCTCCCCACATCAACAAACATACATACACACACACCCCTAGTCTCAAAACCAGAGGGAAATGATTAGGCTGCTGATCATTCATCATCCTCCATCTAATTTCATCAGCTAAAGACACTCCTGCAGTTTACCCAATATTGGGAGGAAAGACAGTATAAGAACACATTCAAATAAAGACAAAGCAATATGTCTACTTAAATTATGGGAGCTTTATACTGCCCAAGATCCAAAAGTTTGAGTGATCTGCTTTTTCAGTACTTTCATAGTTTCTTCTTGAAAACTCTTTTGCATATACGTCAGTTAAAGAATTATGCTACTGCATGGTGACAAATGAATAGAAAAATAAAAGTAAGTCAACCCACAAAGGTTAGAAACAAACCTATAAATAATAGCAAGCATCTGTGCAACAGATATCTTGGCACCCAAAGGAATTTATGCTAATGCAATACTGCAATTTATTAAACATGGTGACAGCTCACTGTATTAAGAGATTTTAAACATTAACTGTTATACACTAGAGACTGGCTATAACACTTCCTCAAGGTTTACATTGCCAAGAATACAAAAGAAACTGTGTTATAAAGAGGGCTGTTCTGAAAGAATATTGCTAAAAGAGAATTTAGAGATCCAAAAGGGATCTGTGATACATCGTGCAACCCATCTCCAGCACAATACAATAAAGAAACATGCATTTCCCAGAGAATTAAATTCATGAGGTCTTCTACTTAGTAACATTCTCAATTACAATGTGTGTGTTTACCATTTTAAATGACTAGGGATAAACACTACCACCACTTTAGTTTTGTGTAGCAGAGACATTATGCAAATAAGAAAACTGGAGAGAGAAAAGCTACAGTGCAATGAAAAGGTGAATAGAAATGAAAAAAAAAAAAGACAGTAGTTCTTATTCCATTCATCAAACAGGGATAAGGAGCATAGCTCTGATAAAAGGGAAGAAGGCATTATATGCATAGACAAAGAACAGAGATTAAAGTATGACCAAAACTAACATATAAACTGAATATGGAGCTAAAAGAAAAAAATATATATATATCCCTAACATTGACTTTATGAGCAACAAGCTTAAAAGTTACATCTTGACTTTTAGCTATGGAAGAAACCAGACAGAAATGAAAAGTCATTTGGGGAATAGAGGAATTTATCATCATTAGGTTAAAAAAAAACAAAAAACAACACATTGGGTAAAACAAATATAAGCAGTTATGACACGTGGTAAACTAGGCTAAATGAGACTTTTTTGTTGGTTAAAATATATTATATGAAACCTTAAGAGTAAAACCCATGCTTCCACATGAACACAATGAACAGAAAGTACAACATATGCTGGAATCATCAGATTTTCACCTAACGTCTACTTCTAAAGTAGCAGAAAGAGACAATAGGAATAAATGTGTGTGAACAAATACTTAAGGGGAAAAAAAAAAGGCATGCACTTCCCCACAACTGTAACTGTTACAGTCAATAGGCATGTGCCCTAGACAAAGCCTGAGATGGGAGATGCGATATTGCCATTCCCTCAGCTGCTCTCAATTTCCATGTGGCTCATAACTAAGAATACTTAAAACACCGAGTATGATTCTAATGTTTAAAGATGTACTATGTTCCTTAGTGCTCCATCAGGTACTAAAATGGTCTATTCTTACACTGGAATGGGGTGGGGGGGAAAAACTGGCCTTCTTGAGAGATCACACGGCAGCCTCTAAATCTAGGGGACTTTTCAACAGCAGTTTTGAACACACAAATTTTCCTTTATGCTCTGATTTCAAAAACCTAACTTCATAGAACTACTATATACTAGAGCTGGAAATTTGAAACTGTCAGTAACAAAACAATTTTCTGAACCAAGTAAATAAAACTGATGCTCTCATACCCATCTAGTAAACATTCAAGGTATCTTAAGACTCCCATATTATGACTAATTTTAAGCTTATTTCCCCACACACCATCTCTTATTTGTTAAATTCTCTTCAACAAATATTTTTGAACAATCAAAAACCAGGTGCTAAGGAATACAAAGATGAAAACTCATACTACCTTCCCCAGAGCAGCTGACAATGCAGTGATTCTCACTATTTTGGAGGGTCAGAGACCCTTGAGAAATGGATAAAATCTATGGACCCTATCCCCAGAAAAGTGAATACACTTTCAAAAATTTGCATAAAATTTCAAGGAGTTACTGTTCACCTGGAGGCCATTTATGGCTTCTTTAAGATTCAGGGACCACTGGGGTTAAGAACTCCTGGTCTAGTAGACTTTTTTGTAAGACTTTTTTAGGGGGTGGTGAGGATAATTCCAAAGGAAATCAAAAAAAAAAAAAAAACAGGAGATGATACAGAATCATGTAAAGAGTATAGTACAGGGAAAAAGATCCCATACCAGAAGTCAGATTATCGGTATTCAAATCTTGGTTCTACTACTTACTGACTTTAGACAAGTTTCTCCTAAACCTCAGTTTCCTCATCTAAAGGGAATGCTAATAATACCTGGCTCTTAGGATTGTTTAAGAATTAAGTGCAATAATTGCATGCAAAATTTAGGACAGTGCCAAGACAGAGGCACACACACAAGTACAGACCCAGAGCCCTTTGAGTTGAATTGATTTCCTAAAGTCTTTACAGTCCTAGCCCACATACATCCTCAGAGTAAACCCTGTTTCTTAAGACTGTCTTTATGACCAAAAGAGCCCAACTAAAACATCATCTTCTCTCAAACGCCACTGCACAAAGTAGCTAGTGACTTCTAAAAGTCCTTTAAACTCTAAGGTGATCGTATATGGCAAAAATGTTGACTTTAAGTTTATCTACTTTTATTTATTCAGTGTAACCTTCCTTCTTCCTTCCCCCAGAACCAGAATTTATTAACAAAAATAGCCAAAAAAAAAAAAAAGTATGGCAACAACCCTGTAGTAAACTGGTAGAAAAAAAGTCTTGTAAATTAAAGCACAAGATAACATATTTACATTCATATTGTGTCTGCTCTAGTTAGCAAACTGACTTGCCAGAATTTTGATTTACTACTTTAAGCTGTTTTTTTTCCCCAAATTGTACACCCTACTATAGGCTATTTAATCTTGCTTTTTAAACATCAAAATCCGTACACCATGGATTTACAAAATCCATTACAAAATTTATTACCAAAAGAGAATTTTAAAGAAGATAGGAAGTGTTTGCTTAAAAAAATAAAATAAGCAATCTAAACCAACCCAACAGAATGTTGTATTCCTATTTTTTTTTAATGTATTTGGACTGATATTCTGCCTACAACAAAATTCAGGCAAGGACACTAAATCACTCTAGTTTCTCTCATTTTCTAACTCAAATATTACAGAATTTTTTTAAAAGGTACTAAATATTTTCAAAGTAATTGGATGATTATCTTTATCCTTTTTCCTTCTTGGATGACACAGTATTAATATAATTTATAACTTTAATATATTAATTTCAACCTAGTATAATTTTTAAACTTTAAAATACAAATTAAATTTTTTTAATTTAAATAAAAATTTCCACTAAGTAATGTTTACTTCTGAAGTTAAGTCATTTAGATGAATGAAAAATATCTTTTCACACTGAAAGGCAGTGAGGTAAAATGGAAAAAAAAACTCTCTGGAGCAAGGAATACTTGTTCCAAAATTTATGACTTGTGACCTTAGGCAAGTCACCCTCTCTGAGACTCTATCTAGTAAACTAACATAAAATGGGATGTTTTGTGACTATGCATACCAATATGGGGAGAAAAGAGATTAATAAATCTTAGCTTTTTTTTTCTTTTCCCAATCCTTGCATGAAATTAAAAAATAGACGGCACTCAGTTTACAAAATAACACAACATACCACTACTCCATTCCTCATTCGTCTATGCCATGGAGCTACTGGGAAGAAATGACAGAGTTCTCAGAAAATCTGTGAGTTAGAAAGAGACGAAATGGAAGACCCCAAGGCAAGGCTCCCTGCCAAAAACCTTCTTATAATACCTGAATTTTACACTAAATGCCAAAAATTTCACTAATCAGAGAGAGAAGCTGGGTTAACTAAGATCTTGTATTTAAAGTGCAATCACCTCTGAGACGATTAAAGGGCTTTTACCAGTTGATAGGTTGGTCAGTCAGTCATTTAAACATTACAACTGATTTCCCAACATTCACTATGATTGTCTTGAAAACAAATTCTAAAATATAACCAGTATATACAATTTCCTTATAGCATGCTTTAAGCAGTGTTTCTTCACTTTTTAAGTAAAAGGACTTCTTCATTTATATCAAGATGTTCAGATCCCCAAAGTAGTATTTTTAGTATTCACATACTAAGAAAATATGACAAAATTCTACCATGAATATATAATTTTTTTGTATTCTAATCATAGCAGTATTGATACGTAGTTGAAAAATAATAGAACAATATGAGAAGGGCAAATCATTTGTTAGGTCCTCAGACAATACCTTGTAATGCGTGGTGTTCCCAAAATGTTTTTCAGCGCATAAGTTGAGCACTATGGACCTAACTTCTAACTGAAAAATGTAGGCAACCCAACTAACTATACATATAAGGATGAAGGATGATTTAGGGAAGCTGGGTTAATTTCTGATTCCATATTGGCTCAATCCTCACTAAAGATAATCACATTATCAAATTTTATCATAAAATCACATCATTTTTATTATCAGAATTCTATAATATTGTGAATTAATTCAATCGAATGGGTTTCTCTATCATTTAGCTAAAAGTACCTGAACTGAGAAAATAAAGAGTTCCAATTTGGTAAAAGGGTAAGAGGGAATGCAAGAGAGAAATGCAGTATAGTACAATGGTTAGGGGATGAGCTTTCAAGTCATACTGCCACAGTTCAACCAACAAAAAAACGCCACAACTCCCCTTTCTGACCTATAACCTTGGACAGAGTGATTAGCCTAATCTTCCATTACAGATTCTTCATTTATCAAATCATGTAAAAAATGCTTAAGACTTAAATGCTTAAGTGTAAACATTTATGTTTATACTTGCCAAGCACCCAGTAAGTAGACCTACTATTTATTACAGAACATTATACTACATGAAGTCAGTCAGACAGAGAAAGACAAATTCTGTACGATCTCACTTGTATGTGGAATCTAAAAAAAAAAACAAACTTGTAGAAACAGAGCAGACTGGTGGCAGCCAGAGGTGGGGGGTAGGGAGGTGGGTGAAATGGGTGAAGGTGGTCAAAAGGTACAAATTTCCAGTTATAAGATGAATAAGTCCTGGGGATGTAATGTACGGTGTGGTGACTATATTTAACAATACTGTACTGTATAAATGAAAGCTGCTAAGAGAGTAGGTCTTAAAAGTTCTCATTACAAGAATATAACTATATATGGTGACGGATGTTAACTAAACTTATTGTGGTAATCATTTCACAAAACATACATATATCAAATCATTACGTAGTACACCTTAAACTAACACAATGTTATATGTCAATTATATCTCAATTTTTTTAAAAAAAGAAAAAATTTGTAGTACTGAGCACTTAGATGTTTAACCAAGATCACAGTAGAATGCCAAGTAGCTTAGGCCAGCATAAGAACAGGAATTAAGAGACAGAAAAGTATAAGAAGAGAAAACATAAAAAGCCAAAAATAAACTTGCTTCCTCCTAATCCAACTCCCACAGAACATGACCCACACTCTGAGGACCTAAAACTTACACCAATACTATACTAGTACTAAGACAGGATATGTTTTTTTTAATTGAAGTATGGTTGCTATACAATATAAGCTACAGGTGTACAATACAGTGATTCACAATTTTTAAAGGCTATACTCCATTCACAGTTATAAAACACTGGCTATGTTCCCTGTGTTGTACAATATATCCTTGTGGCTTATTTTATACATAATAGTTTGTACCTCTTAATCCCCCACCTCTATGTTGCCCCTCTTCCCTTTCCTCTCCACTGGTAACCATTAGTTTGTTCACTATAACTGTGAGTCTGCTTCTTTTTTCTTATATTCACTAGTTTGTTGTATTTTTTAGATTTCACATATAAGTAATATCATAGAGTATTTGTCTTTCTCTGACTTATTTCACTTAGCATAATACCCTCCAAGTCCATTTATGTTGTTGCAAATGTCAAAATTTCATTATTGTTTATGGCTGAGTAGTATTCCATTGTATATATACATATACGCCACATCCTCTTTATCCATTTATCTGTTGATGGACACTTAGGTTGCTTATATTGGCAACTGTAAATAATGCTGCTGTGAACACTAGAGTGCATGTATCTTTTTGAATTAGTGTTTTTAAAATAGGATATGGTTTTAAATAGGCTTCTATGGGCTAGCCTGGGAACTTAGAAACAGTGTAGTTAGATATGTTCCAAGTTCAAACAACTATTTTACACATGATCTGGAAGATAACCATTCAAAAATTAAGGACTGTCCATTTTTTTCTTTTAGAAGTAAACAGCTTGTCTTTGTGAGCAAACATTCTCTATGAATCTAAACATAATTCAAAGAAATTACTCAAATTCATTAATGTTGCTAAGTATAAATCCATCATAAAATAACACCATGCAAAAGAACTGAGATAATTTTTATAATTCAAAGAGCATGATGAATAAGACCATCCCAAAATCTTTCTCAAAGTGAGGTACTGAAACCTTTAAAATTTTTTTTACTACAACAAAAGTTTTATTAGTCATCCTGTTTTCATTTTTCTCAATAGTAGCTGACTTTCCCCTTATCTCCCAAAACAGTCATGTGCCAGAATCAAAAGGTCATCCCTCCCTCCTACGTGTCTACTTTGAAGAGCTATACAAAGCAGTTTACAACAGGACACGGTGAAAAGAATATAAAGGAATATTCCCAATTAGAAATATAAGTAAGAATTTAGGGGATACCTCTTCCACTTTAACCTAAAAATGCTCTGTATTTATATTTTAAAACAAGGACTAATTAAATCAAAAGTCACTGCAGTGAATCAAAAATAACTGAGCAGTGAAGAACTAAATCTCATTCACCAACCTGCCTTAGGTAAGTGGCCATGCTTTAAAACAGTGCAATACAATGAAAAGGACAAGAATTTTGGGGTCAGACTTGGTTTTAAATCCCTGCTCTCCTACAGACTACCTGTTTGACCTTAGACCTTAAACAAATTAACATCTCTTATACCTCACTGTATTTATAAAAGGAGAAGAGTAAAATCTGCATCATGGAGTTATTATAAAGATTAACTGAAAATATTATAGAGAACACAATGCAAAGCACATTGTAAGATTCAAAAATTAGTAGCTGTTAGATCTCATTAAACCAACAATATAACTCCATAACTCAGGGCAGTCTAGAGCTGCGCTATCCTATATAGCAGCCACTAGCCACATGTGGCCACTGAGCACTTGAAATTTAGCTAGTCTGATTTGAGACAGGCTGTAGGTATAAAATAGGCTGTTAGTACAAAAAAAGAATATAAAATATCCCAATAATTTTTAAACTGATTATGTTGAAATGATAATATTCTAGATTACCAGATTAAGTAAAATCTATTATTAAAGTTAACTTCACCTGTTTCTTTTTACATTTCAATATGGCTACTGGAAAAACTAAAATTACACATGTGGTTTATATTTCTATTAGACAGCTCTGGTCTGAAACCACATCTTTGATACAATTTCAAATGCAAAATGAGATGAAAATTTCATTATGTGCTTCATATGAATTATCTAGGAGACTGAAGATCCTAACGTACTTTAAATTCCTTATAATTTAATTAGCATGATTTTAATGTTTATCAAATTCATTTTATTATTTCATCCCCCCCCAATTTCTTGATCACCCCCACTCAATCTATTGCCTATTCATGGGGACACACCTCACCTTCCCACTTTACCAATAATAGTACTCATGGTATCTTACAAACGGGATGAAGAACAGCATGTGACAGGCCATTCTTCTCTACCAGCTGCAAGTACTTTCTGTCCTTCAGATAATGTTAACAGAAGACTCATCCATATTCCTAAGAAATGTTTTTCTGTCTCAAATTCACTACTATATTTTGGATTAAAGCAGTGTATCCCATCTCTGTCTTTCCTATCAGCAAGTCTACCTTCTAGCGGTCCAGGAGGCTAAAATCTAGTTTCAAATTGTGCTTCACAATCTATTACATTAATATAACTGCAAAGATAGAAAATTCTTTTTCAGCACCTAGAGATAAGGCACTAACTAGGTAATGTAAAAAGATGATTCCTTTTATCTGCTCAGACAACTTGAGAGAAAGCTTAAAAAAATACTGATAAGAACTATAAATTTAACCAACTCTTCCATTACTTATTAACATTACCAACAGGACATGTCATAGTGCTGAACACGTGCTGTTTAAATTAAACTACTATAGCTGGGAAATTCTAACTTACAGCATTAAAAATATACATTTATACATCACTTCTAATTTCTCCAAAGCATTTCCATAGACATTATCACATCAGTTCCCTACAAAAGTCACTGGTTGGAAGTAGAGCTGATTTTACTATCCCCTCATTTGACAGATGCAAAAACCAAAGCCCAGAGGTCACAAGCGATTTACCTGCCGAAATAAAGTTAGTAGGTGAGAAAAGATACCTAAGAAAATCTATGGCTTCCCAGTGGCTAAGACTGTGGACCCTTAGTCAGATCATGGGTTCAAATGCTGGCTTTAAAACTTAGTAGCTGTGGGATCTTAAGTCACACCTAACCCTATTCCCTCTATATTTCAGTTTTCTCATGGAGATAACATTGATAGTTTCCCTCATGGAAATTAATATAAAGGTGCTCACACACAGAAAGTTCTCAATAAATGCTTTTATCATTTAAGGCTTTAGAATCTAAAAGAAGGGACATTTAAAGGTGATTTTCTTATTTTAAAAAACAAAGTAAGACTTTTGTCATAAGCATAAGAACATTTCTAGAACATCTTAAACCACAATCATAAACATTTCAAATTGATAATATTTTCATTTTTGACAAATTCATTCTTCATGTCTCTTCCTTTTTTACTCCTTAAATTACTTCTAAAATCCTGTAAGAAAAGAAACTATTTCTTTTGTAGTAAACTTTATCATAGGGCATACTCAAATTTGCAGAAACTAATTTTTAAAGTCATGTTTCCCGAGTCACAATGGACAAATCTGAAACAATGTTGCACAGTAACCAAATCTCAGTTCTGAAGGCTAGCTAGTGCATTTTAGGAAAAAGAAGAGAATGTTGGGGCTGGGAGGGGGAGGGAGGCCGCGTGCTGGGGAAAGAGTATCCCTCCTACAGTTCTAGAAAGTATATACTCATCTTCCGGTATCACATAGTAGGCGCTCAATAAATAATTTATGAGTGAGTAAATGGATGAATGAACAGGAGAACTAAATCAAGCAAGAAAGCATTTGTGTTACCAAAGTAGGTGTCCTTCTAAACCCAGAAGTCATTACCAAGGTTGACCAAGGTTCTAAGCCATAGCCCAGGGACTGGAAGAAACAAATATTCTAAGATTTCCTCCTGCTAATTAATTTCAATGACCCTCTTTATATGTGTTTAAAAAATTATACCTAGGTTGACATGTATACACTGATGTGTATGAAACGGATGACTAATAAGAAAAAATAAATAAAAAATAAATAAACATTAAAAAAAAATTATACCTAGGTGAATTCCTACAGAGCAAAAGCTTCCTTTATAAGTATAACGTGCTTTCAGGAATTAGCCACAATCAGCAAATTCCTTTTGTACATATATACACACATAAAAGGGGTCTCTAACTGCAAAACAAAATTGATGTTCTATGTGTTAAAATGCCCATTGCTCCTAAAGGATTTTTTTCCATTCATGTATATTCAGGACAGGAGAGCAATTGTTGGTGTATACTTAATCACTTATCACTCAACTTGCAGTTTTGCACCCAGCCTTATTTTAAATGTTAGCTTGCCATTTGATATCAACATAGCTATAAAGATGAATTTAGAAGTCATCTTGCAAAAACATTTTAAGCAAAAAACTATGACATAGAGCAATAACTCTGCTACCCAGGCAAAACAAGTGGTATAATTTTAAACTCTATACCTCTAGAAATAAAGAAAAATAATTAAGACCTTGTAAAAATAATAATGATGGCTTCAATGTGACAGACTTGTTATCCTAGTTTCAGATATTACCTGTTAGTATAAATTTTCACAATCTTTTTAAAAGCTAATTTCCTTAGAAATATATTTTCAAAAGAATGATGTAAAACATGTAAAATTTAACTATAAAATGTTAGATAAATATTAAAACCTAAACACTTCCTTCCTAGTCAACTCTCGTTTTGTTTTGTTTTTTAAAGATTTTATTTATTTATTTGGCTGTGTTGGGTCTTCGTTGTTGTGCACGGGCTTTCTCTAGTTGTGGCGAGTGGGGGCTACTCTTCATTATGGTGCATGGGCTTCTTATTGCGGTGGCTTCTCTTGTCGCGGAGCACGGGCTCTAGGAGTGCGGGCTTCAGTAGTTGCAGCACGCAGGCCCTAGAGCGCGCAAGCTTCAGTAGTTGCGGCACATGGGCTCAGTAGTTGCAGTGTGTGGGCCCTAGGGAACATGGGCTTCAGTAGTTGTGGCACTCGGGCTCAGTAGTTGCAGCGCACGGGCTGAGTTGCTCCGCGGCACGTTCAACTCTTATTTAAAAAATATTTTTGACAGTGATGTTAATAAAGAATATTAATTAGATCAAATTTTACATATTTTTTTTAACTATCACTTGTGTGATTCAGGTTAAAAGATGCATTATTAAAACAGCAAAATCCAAATATACTGCTACTGGTTCACTTTAAAATCTGTTAAAAATAAATTCTGAGTATGAAAGTCAAAATATAAAGTTATGAGACAATACATGTTATAATAATTTCTACAATTAGTATTGTGCTGGATTCCCAAACTCAATAGTAGCAATTTTTAGTGTATAATAAATTAATACAGGATTAGAATAAAGATATACCATTAGTAATATGCTTTTCATAAAGAAGTTACTACTACTTGCTTACCATATATTTTACAGATTTCCAAAAGTTTAAGGTATACTTCATTTTTTATTTATTTATTTACTTATTTAATTTTTGGCTGCGTTGGATCTTCATTGCTGCGCACAGCCTTTCTCTGGTTGCAGCAAGCGGGGGCTACTCTTTGGTGCAGTGCGCAGGCTTCTCACTGTGGTGGCTTCTCCTGTTGTGGAGCATGGGCTCTAGGCTCGCGGGCTTCAGTAGTTGCAGCACGTGGGCTCAGTAGTTGTGGCGCACTGGCTTAGTTGCTCCGCAGCATGTGGGATTTTCCCAGACCAGGGCTCAAACCCATGTCCCCTGCATTGGCTGGCGGATTCTTAACCACTGCGCCACCAGGGAAGTCCAAGGTATACTTCATTTTTAAACTCTTATAAACTAAATATCTCTTTGCACTGACGTTATAACCTCTTTGCTCTGAGGTTCCTTTTATTTATATAAAATATTTTTCAGATAGGTAAATATACAGAATGATTAGTGAGCGAGGAGAAGCTATTTTAAAACTTCATAACTCTACTGAGTAATCATAAAATTATCTAATTTTTTAAAACATCCCTGAAATTACAGAATGCTTCATTCCCATTGAAACAAATATACGCATAGGGAAAATACATTCAAAGCTTTTTTAAAAGGTGCAAAAAAAGGGAGAACAAATGTACTAAAAGATTTTTACATCTTGAAAATGAACAATGGAAAACCTAAGTTTTAAAGTGGTAATGCAGGGGACTCCCCTCCCCTGGTGGTCCAGTGGTTAAGACTCCGTGCTTCCAACGCAGGGGGCGTGGGTTCGATCCCTAGTCAGGGAACGCCACGTGGCCAAAAAATAAAAATAAAATAATTTTTAAAAATTAAAAAAAAAAAAAGTGGTAATGCAAATCAGAGGACCACTATCCCCACCAGTCTGAGACTATGCAAATCTTTTAAAAATTAGAAATAGTATCATATGCCTTATAGTTTTACATGCTATATAATTTGTATTATATTATAGCAGACTGTCCTCCTCATATATCAATGAATTAATTAATCTAAAACCTTATAGAAGGATAAACAGTTCCACATGATTCCTAATCGTCAAGTAAGTACAAATTTGTACTTTCTTGTACTAACGTTAGGTTTCAAAGATTATCCTTGGCAATTCTAGGATTTCATGCATTAAGCAGCTTCACCCATCCACATCTTTCATAATTTCCTGGATAATAATAATAGTGGAGAACATATACAGAGCCCTTATGTACTTGCACATATTAAAAGGCAATCTAGCAGGGTGGTTAAGTGCCACTATCTGAGTCCAAATACTGCCTCTGCACGCATGACCCTAGGCAAGTTATGTAACTTCTCTGTGTCTCAGTTTCTTTATCTATAAAATGGGATAAATACCTGCCTCATGAAGATTACTTGACAATTATAATTGTTTAGGCTCAGTGCCTGGCACAAAGTGCTACATAAGGGTTAGCTGCTGTTATTATTATTCCTATGTGTCATGTGCTGAGTCGAGTACTTTACATGCATTATTTCATTTAATTCTGACTTAACTCTATTTTACAGATGAGAATATTGAGGTTTACAGGGGTTCAGCAACTTGCCTTTAATAAAAAAGCTAACAAGAGGAAGGGCCCAAATTCAAACCCAGGTTGCCTCTTTAATGATCCAAGCCCTGATATCTATGCCAATGTTTCAAACTAGGCTCCATGAATACACTCATAGGGAACTTACAAGTTTTTACTCTGATGATTTTTATTTTAAATTATGCTAGAGATAATTTTCAGATGAAAGACATTTTTACATAGTAGATTTTAATTTCTCAAATCATTAGACTGGGATATGCAATCCCCTGGTATTCCCAGGAATATTCTGAGAGGTCTAAGAATTTTTTTGTTCTTACAAAGTAGTCAACTTCTCACTCAGCTTTCATTCTTCAAGAATGAGGGCAACAACTACTTTTCAAAATCCTTATGCCCATTTCATTACAGATTCAAAGTTTTGACCTTTTGGCTAGTCTACTTGAAAAAGTAAAAATACAATTTTTTAAAAACTATGGTACCTTTTGCAGCACTCAGTCTTGTCTTTAAGAACGAAACACCCACACGAAAAGAAGAAACAAATATTAAAAAGGTATCTATTCCTTTAGTAAACAGTACTTTACTTTCACATTAAGCATCAGTTTCTCATCTTTAATCCAATTATATAACTACAATAGCCTACAGGATATTGCTACTTGAATAACTCAAAAAATAAGCCCCAAATAAACTCATTTTCTCTATGCAGCCTTTCCCCCAAAAAGACCCCTTTTCAACATCTCTAATTCCTGTCAATGGTATTACTGTTCTCTCAGTCATCCAGGCTCATGACCCTGTGGTCAAGAGAGAGAAATGAAAGAGCCTGTGCTCTTTTCCAGTGTACTCAATTCCTCCTGTAGGAACATTACCTCAAGGAGCTGTAATCTATCTGGCACAGTGGACATACACAATTATAAACATGAAATAAATGCTGTGAAGGATGCATAAGATCTTCTTTGAGTAGAGAATGATGGGCCAAACTCTAGGGTAAAGAGGATAGGGAGACAGAGAAGACATCCAGAGGTGAGACTTTTAAGAACGAATAGCAGTTAGTAGAGAGGAAGAAACAACCTGCACATGCACAAAGGCACAAAAATCTCAGTGACATATTCAGTGAACACCAAGTAGTGTTCCAGAAAGTTCCAGTTTTCCAGAAAGTAAAGTGTGATAACAGGGACTGCTAAGAAATGAAGCTAGAAAGAGCAGGCATACTTAGATCATGAACAGTTTAGCCAAGGAGTTTACATTCTATCCAATGAGTAAGGGAAAGCCACTGAGTAATTTTAAGCATGAATGAATTACTGCATTCTTGTTTTAGAAATATTGCTCTGACACTGAAAAACAGACGGGAAGAGCTACAGCCGAGAAGCACGGACAACTGTTAGAAGACTGCTAAATCAGTTCAGGCAAGAGACTAGCCTAAAGCAGTGGGGAATGGAGAGAAATAGACTGAGTCAAAAGATAGGTAGCAGGTAAAACTACAGAATTTGGTAACAAGATAGACTGTGCTTTGAGGTTTGGTAGGAAGATGGAGGAAAGGAAGGAATCAAGGCAAATTCAAGGTTTTTAGCTTCAGCTCTGGGTGGATGGAAATGCCATTAACTAAAACAGGGAACAAAACAGGAGAAACAAGGTAAAAGGAAGTAAAGCTGATGAGTACAGATGGTGTTAGTACTTCTGGTACCTCCAGAAGAAATTGTCTAACAAATGGTTAAGTCTAGAACCCAAGAGAGAAAAATTTAAGATGAAAATATAAAATTGGGAGGTATTAGCCAGTAGAGTGGATGAAACTGCCTAGGAAAACTGTACGAAAGGATAAGAGTTCCAGAGACCATCAATATTTAAAACACAGGCAGACAAATAAATGAAAAGTAGAAGAGAGTGGTGATACAGAAGTTTGGAAAGGAGAGAGTTTCACAAAGAAGGGAACTGTCAGTGTACTGAATGTATCAAAGAGGTGAAGAGAACTTTAAAGCTTCTCTCGGTTGGCAATTAAGTAACTGGTGACAGAGAGGTTACAGAGGAATGGATGGTAAAAAAAAAAAAAAAAGCTAAACAGACAGGGGTTGAGTGAATGGCAGGGGAGGAAAGAGTAATCTTGGCTGAGATGAGACTAAGAGCTAGAGGAGAACAGAGGGTTAAAGAACATTTTCAGGATGGCAGAGATTTTAGCATTTTTATCGGACTAGAAAGGGACCAGTGAAATGTGAGATTTTTAAATTATGCCTTTGTACTTAAACTTACTATAAGGAAAGCTACCCATTATACAATACTAAGTGAAAAAAGAAACTGAAGAATATATATAGTAGGATGTTACTTAAAATAAAATTCAGACTCTGTTTTATGCCTTTCAAGTTACTACCATTACCATGTGTTAGCAACTATCTGAAATTCTTATTTGTTTAGTTGTCTATCTTCCCCCCTAGAATGTAAGCTCCATGAGAAGAGAGATTTCATCTGCCTTGTTCTCCACATATTCCTGCTGCTTAAAATAGTGCTTGGCACATAGTAGGCACTCTACTGTTGAATGAAAATGTGTATGTGCACACACACATACATATATATGAATGCATGTATTTACATGAAAAGCATAAAGAAAGTTCTAATTTATTATTTGAACTTATTTATGCCAGGGGTGAGTGTGAGACTAGGAGGAGAGGTAAACAATACTGATTCATTTTTTGCTTCATAGATCTCTATTCAAATTTTCTACAAAAATCACGTCTTTTGTAACTGAAAAACAACTTTTAATAATGATCAGATGAGCCTAAGAAAGTTAATCTATTCTGCCTCTCTATGTTCTTTTGGTGGGTTGTCTTGATCTAATCTGACTGCAAGCTGATCCTTGAGCTGTTTTGGTAGGGCGGTTCAAAGTTAGAATCTTAAACCTTAGAGCTGGAAAGAACGTAGACATCATCTAAGCCAACTCCCTAGTTTTACAGATGAGAAAGCAGACACTCATAGTAATTTAATAAAAGTAACTTAATTAATAAAATTAGGGTACTGATGAGAAGTTTTTAAAGAACAAATGATTAGGAACTATTTAAAAAGCTAATCTATTACATGCTATACATAATTTAAATGGTAACTAATGAAAGCTTATGAAAGCTTACTCTCACATATAACCTACAATCTTCTGGTGAAATTATTACTCAAAGTAAAACTATTTCCTTAAGCACACTATTTGACCAATGAACCCTACAGTTAAGCACTGGCTAACCATTATAATATGACAAAGGATTCAGAATACATAAATATAGGGAGTGAAGTTATTCACCGTTAGGTGTGCAAACTAACTGAACTAACAGGCACTTCTTTCTACCAGGATACACAATAGGTCGAGTATATAATACATTTAAGGATTCATCACACTTTGACTCAAATTTCTGTATTAATGTCTACAATGTGTATTTAATAGAATTTAATAAAAATTAAATGTTGAATAGGTAAGAAATACACTACTAAATATTTACAGAAATGACTTAACTATTTCTCTTTACATATATACTGTAGTTTACCAGGAATACAACAAATTTTATCTAAACTTCTGAATATCACTTTAAGCTTGTTTACAAACTATCTCATTTGATCCTCACAACAACCCCATAGACAGCAGAAATTATTACTCCCATTTAATATGTAAGAATGAGGCTCAGAAGTTAACTTGACTAAGGTCATTTTGACAAGTCCTAGGACCCAGATCCTCTACCTCTTAGCCACTGTTATTTCCATCACCCAAGCTACCTCATATTTACCATTTATTAAAGTGCAAACCACTTTATAATTTCCTTCCTTCCACAATGGTGGAGGTGGGGGGGGAGGCAGGTACCTAAGCCCTAGCAATCCTATCCCTTTCTATTCCATTTGAAAGTTTAGTACTTAAGAGAATATTAGCCATTCATCTTAATAGTGACAAGAAAGATGTGACAAGTCACCTTAGTTGAGAATTGTGCACATCAGTAATTCTGTATGAAATCCTACCAAGTACTCAATTATTTTCTTAATTCTAATAAAAGTATCCTCTTATTTAGAAAGCTCTCTATAAACAACACCCAAAGTAGTATAGGCTTAATAGCTGAAAAAAATCTGAAACCAAATCTTAGTCCTATCACTCACTAGCTGTTCAACTGTGGGTACATTTCTTAACTTCTTTGAGTCTCACTGTCCTCATCTCTAGAGTGACGATGACACCATCTGCCTCTGTGAGTTGTTGGGCAGATTGAGTGACAATATGTGCAAAGCCTTTAGTTCTTAGAAAAGGGCCAGAACAGACCAGGTTCTGTTGGAGAAACAAACATGCAGGAAGGCACTACTCATGGGTAATGTCATTTATGCGAACTTTACTAGTATAACTTCTAGTGTGACCTTATTTCTTGTCTCTCTCTAATATCTGGGGCAGGATACAATATATCACTCTTGCTCCCAGGGTACCAATTTACAGTGAGTGCTGGATTTCAGCCCTCTTCTACATCCTCTAGTTAAGGAATATCATAATCTATTATTTGACTATCTTAGAATTGGCTATACCAAACCAAAGCTTACACTATTTTCACTCCACTCTTTATGTCTGCTAACTGCATCATTCACTATTTTGAAATAAAGTAAGAGTAAGCCAATTTTATAAATACAAATCATGATACAGCGAATTCATGTTGGGTGAAAAGGGCAGGAAGTTTCAGGGGGCAGGGGGAGGGGAGAAGGACCTAACACTGAGAAATTATGTATTCAGCAGTCCATCATGCACTAAATTTACTTTCTCTCTTTTAATCTTCCCAGGCATCATTCTAATCAAGATTAGCATCGTTTTACAGATTTTGCAAGGGAAGCTTAAACTCTGGCTCACTCCCCCTTGCTCAAGGTACTATAACCTACAGGAAGGCCCTTGCTCAACTCAAGGCCTTTCCTCCTCCTCTTGTAATCTCTGCCCAGAATGCTCTCCTGTCTCCTACAAGGCCGTCGCCTTCTCCTGCTTCAGGTCTCACTTCAAATAGTTCCTACTCTCTCTATCTCTAAAGTAGAATACACCAGTTACTCCATCCTTATTTCCTTCATAGAACACAAAGCCATCAGTATTCATCTTCCTGTGCTGAAGGACAGCATAGATGATGCTGGCTTAATGAATGAGTGAACACACCTGCCTACAGACATTTAGCAAGTAAAAGGCAGGGCCTGGAGACCAATCCAGATTAATCTGACTGCAAACCCCTGCAGTTCCCTACCACTATTTTTTTTCACTGGTGGAAGGGGAGGTGCTTCGGGCTGGGAAATCAATGTAGAGGTATGCCTTCCTACTTTCTATCTGTATTCATTCACTGTAAAGAAATTACAAAACTACCTACACATATACTTAATACTACAAAACATTTAACCAGAATTTCAAGAGATCTTACATTGCCTTTTAGAACCACAACTCAATTTGGGAAAACAAAAACAAACCAACAAAAAACCCACTGCATTTATGATGCCCCTGAACAAAATACCTCCAAACTGTTGAGTAATTGGATTGGCATCTCCACATATGGTTATTTAAGGCCAAAAGAAAATTTAACAGACTTGCTTGTAATATTTTGTTCTTTTATAAGAGGTTCTGAATTTCCCCGTACTTCATACAGAAAAATCTTAAAACCAGCCATGGGATTATCATTCTTATCATGGTAATCACGTTCTTTCTTAAAGAAAGATGATACGAATGCACTCCATCTGTTGTGTTTCACTATCAAACCATGTTCTTGCAGACAGAAGTCACCTCGGGTAAAACGCCCAGTGCGGTGAGAGCCGACCACTAACACCATTCCCTTTGTTGCCTTCCCCACGGGGTTTAATACTTACTGCTGAGTCCTCCATCCTCGGAGACTCCTGTCCCTCTCATTCCTAGGTAAGTCAGTCCCAATATGAGGAAAAATAGGCAGGCAGCAGTTAAGAGAAACATCGACAAGTAGTGGGCACTGAAACCCCCAGTTGGGGACACCTCCTCCCGTTTAAATTGCTGGAGAAGTTCCTCCTCAGGTTCGGAAAGCTTCGGTTTGTTATATGTATTCTTCAGGTAGGTATGATTGGAGCCCGTATGATTGGAGTGATTGATCCTGAGTGAACTAGAGGCGGCCACCGCCGCACTGGGAGGGAGGCTGTTGGAAAAAATCCTGGGGGAGTCCACGCCGAAGGCCACACCGCCGATATGATTATTGGTTTTAAGAAGGGAGCCTGCGGACGAATCCAAGGTTGAGTCCACGTCCGCGAGCGGTGGCTGCAGGAGAGGGGCCAGTTTCTTAGCGTTAGCGCGGTATCTAGGAATGGGGCTGGAGTCCAGGGGATCAAACCCTCCTCCCTGCTCCGCCGCCGCCGCCGCCGCCGCCGCCGCCGCCGCCGACTCTTCGACGTTTCGGCTCCTGTCTAGACTCCCGGCGGCCGCCGCCCTGTCATTCATCGAGATTCCTCCCCCTCCCTGAACTGAGGTCTCCAGTCGGCCGCCGGCCGATTTCGCAGGCAGCGGAGAGAGAGGCTTACTATGGCCCCGCCTGGGCCGATGCCGGGAAAGGGAGTCGTCCTTCAATACCTGTCTGCTGGAGGCCACGTCGTCGTCCTCCTCTTCTTCCGAGTCCGAATAGTTCTCCCGGCAGCTGTAGGGGAGAAGCCGGCTGCCATTCACGGTCCGGCCGGACCACAGCGGCTCCTCGGCCTCCGGGTCCCTGTCCTCGCCGTCTTCTCCCTCCTGCTCCTCGTCGTCCGCCGCCCCATCTCTCCCCGACGGGCTCGGCAGCTCGGCAGCCGCCGGCCTCCTGGCCCCCCACCACGAGTGGGGCTTCCTCCGCTCGACCGAGTTGCTGTTAGTCACCTCGCTGGAGGCCAGGGGCGCCGACGTCGGTTTGAGCCCGCGATACTGGAGCGGAGCCCGGTCTTTCCTCCCGCCGCCGCCGCCGCCGCCGCCGCCGCCGCCGCCGCCGGCCTGGTCCCGGGGACTGGCCTCCACGTCCGACTCGTCCGAGCTGAAGCCCAGCAATACTTTGCTGCCAGCCGTGGGGGCGGCCGAGGCGCCCCCGGGCCCTCCCAAGGGGCTCTCCGGGCCAGAAGCCGAGATCCGGCCCAAGCCCCCAGGAGTCCGTAAGTAGGAGAGGTCGCCTGAGACCTGCCGGACCCCCATCCCCACGGCCGCCGCCGCTGCTCCCGCGGCGGCGACCGTGGCGGTTGCCGTGTTATTGTTATTACTGTTCCGTGTCTTGGTGCCGCGGCCCCCGGACCGGTGCTGCTGCTGCTCTTCCTCTCGAAGCTTCTTCAGCTTCTTGAGGTAGACCGGGCGGGTGCTCTCCGTCACTGGGCCAGGAGATAGGCCGTAACGGCGGAGCTGAGAGAAAAGCTCCTCATCCGAGAGCTGTTGAGGCGCCGAAGCCGCTGCTGCCGCCATTTTCTCTCCAGGGTGTTTTACAAGCTCCGCGCTACCGGAAGTGACGCGCCGCCCTAGACCCTGAACTAGACCGGACTGCGTCGCCCTCCCAGCGCCACTGGCGCCTTGGCCAATGGGAGGCGCGGGAGGAGCTCACCTGAGCGGGAAAGGGCCACCTGAGTCGCGCGCGGCAGAGACTTATGCGCTTTCACCTCGGGGTGCCAGCGCCTTCTTCCCCTCCCTTTCTGTCACCTTCTCCGGCTGTTCTCCGCCCTGCCCTTCCCAGCGCCTCTCCCGGGAACTGCCTCTCGCCAAACCACACCTTGACCTCTTCTTCCCAGGTTCCTGCCACCGGGCAGTAATATTGAAGGGAAAACTGAAGTTCATGGCAGTAGTTTTCTTTCATCTTGATTACCGCTGCCAAGGGGAGCTTAGAGACTTAAAGGAATCTTGATGGCCAGACGATTGGTAATTTCCCTGCCTGACTCCTGGTACTCTCTTTTCGCTTTGTCTTTCCGACTGACTTACCAAAAAAAAAAGTGAGTTACTCTCGCTTCTCATTTTGAGAAGCCTCTCCTCTAACATTCCAAGGAAAAGATAGAGTAAACCAGCCCCAATACAGTTTTCTTCAAGAGTAATGGCTATTCGTTCCCTAGTTAGTTGTAAGGTATTATCGTTTTTCCCCTTTTAAAATCTGATAACCTTGGTAGGTCGTCGTTTTCGGAATTGAAAGAGCCAATCACATTATATGACTGAAAAAAAGAGAACGTGCCATCCTGCTTATTTCCTTCTTAAGACCTTTCCAACCTATAGTTATTTATTTATTTATTGCTAATGAGTATTTTTATGCATTTGTTTTCCTATTTTTAAATTTATTTATTGTCTTATCCCTTTGAACTGTAAGCTTTATGAGCAGAGGAACCTTGCTTCACCGCTTTAGTGCCTGACACTTCAGGCACGTTCAGTAAACGTTTGTTGAACTAATTAATGAATTGCAAAGCTAGGATAGTGTGAGATGAGTATTTTGACATGGGAGTGGTGACAGATGAAGAGGAGAAACCTTCACACACAGTCAAAAAAACAGAAACGATTAAGACCTGGATATCCAACCCCCTCATTTATAGACTGGGAAATGAATCTCAGAGAGATGAAATTTTCCCAGTTTGGTAAAGATCGCTTCCCTTTTCCTCCAACACTGGCAGAGCTGACACTTCTTGAATACTTAAACCCTAGCAGGTACATGGCAGCACCTAGCACAATATCTGGCACACTATGATAATTTTTGTCAAATAAATTATTTTGCCCTATTACATTATACACATCTGAACGGAAAAATATGTTAGTCAAAAGTATAGATACTAGCTTTTCAACATCCTGAATCCAACAGCAGAATAATACTCAGTAAGCTGAACTTTTGACTTTTCTTAGCAAAAGCTTGCCGTCTCCTCAAAAATACTCTTACGTGGACGGGCACTTCCTTGTCCTTTATCAGCGGACTTTAAAATCTACAAATATTCCTGAATTCTAAGAATGTTAAGTACTTGAAAAAGCACTTGACATAGAGAATTTTAGCCACTATGATGATAATGACCCCAAATTTATTACCATAATTGTCTGGGTGGGGAATCAAATGATTACAAACGTATTAGACCTGTGTCTCAGGATAGCAGAGGAGTTAAGCTGTGAGTCTGAAGTTAAGCAATACTGGATGGGGACCCAGCCCTGTCGCTTACTTTCAACATTTGTTCCATACCCTACTGGCTCTCCAGGTAGGAATCATAGAAGTCAGCCTCTGATTTTCAGGAATCTTTTGATCTCCTATAAGGATTTGCAGACCATTTTTATTTCTGCCTGTGACTTAGGGCAAGTTATTTAATCTTTCTGAGCCTTAGTTTCTATATAAACAAAATAGAGATGATGAACCTTCCTCAGAAGGCTATTTTAAGGATTAAATGAGAATATGTCTGCATAATTCCTAGCACCACACCTAACACACAACGTACGTTCAAATGTTAGCCAGTAATGTACAGCCAAGCATTGTGTGTGTGTTTGGTAGCATGGCTTCTGAGAGAGAACTCCATGTAACAGCAGTTAAGGAAAATACCACTGCACAGACAAAAGTAGAAATGGTGAACCTTTGCCCAAGGCATCAAATAATCACATTTAGTAATTAATGAAGACAAAGGTGTTTGGCACCCATGGTCCTTGGTCGTTTTAGCCCTTGGGGGCAGAAAGATTTGGAATGAACTAGGAACCAAAGGTCTGGAGTCTCCAAGTTATGGGACTTAGGGAAAATCTTAGGTTCTCAGAACCTCAATTTATTCTTTTCTAAAATGCTGATAATATTGTCTATCCTTCTTGGGCACACAATTAATATTCAATAAGTATCTGTTAAGAATAATGAATGAATACTGTATGTCAAAATTCTGTTCAAATACATTGTTTACATGCTAGGTATTATAGCCAGATATTCACAACGATGAAAGCTACAATTGGTATAAACTTTATACTTTACAAAGAGATTTTATATACATGGTCTCATGGAGTCTACAAGAAACCTTTCCTCCTTAAAGATACTGAGGGCATGATTTGTTGCATGGAACTATGTGGGGTTATAATTACCCTTTGAGTGTTTGAGCAGATCTTATACTTTCTCAGGAGAACCTTCACTGACTCAGCACTGTCACTACCTGCTTCCAAACTTCTCCTTATTTACCAATGGATCTTACTCCTGCTTCCAGATTGGCTAACTTTTAAAACACAAGCCCCTAAATTAGCAACCTGCACCCATGGTCTACAGGGAATGCAATCTCAAACTCATTCCTGCTCTACAGCTTTCAAAATTTTGACTAAGGGAAACATTTATGAAGGATTATAGAAGGATAGGCAGTCTATCTCTTCCTCTGTATGTTTTTTTTTTATAAACCACTTTATTGAGATAATATATCACACAATTCTCCCATTTAAAGTACACAATTCAGTGGTTTTTAGTATATTCACAGACTTGTGCAACCAACACCAGAACCAATTTTAGAACATTTTCATCAACACAAGAGATAATCCCACCCCCCCATAAGCAGTCATTCCTCATTCCTGTCACCCCAGTCCCTGGTCACCACTGCTCTGCTTTCTGTCTCCATGGATTTACCTCTTTGGGTCATTTCATAGAAATGGAATCATTCAATACGTGGCCTGTCGTGTCTGGCTTCTTTCAGTGAGACCATGCTTTAAAGGTTCAGCCATGCTGTAGTGTGTGTCAGTATTTCATTCCTTTTTTTTTTTTTTTTTTTAGTATTAGTTTTGTTTCTTTGTTTCTTTGTTTGTACTGCAGGTTCGTATCAGTCATCAATTTTATACACATCAGTGTATACATGTCAATCCCAATCGCCCAATTCAACACAGCACCATCCCCACCCCACCGTGATTTTCCCTCCTTGCTGTCCATACGTTTGTTCTCTACATCTGTGTCTCAACTTCTGCCTTGCAAACCGGTTCATCTGTACCATTTTTCTAGGTTCCACATACATGCGTTAATATACGATATTTGTTTTTCTCTTTCTGACTTACTTCACTCTGTATGACAGTCTCTAGATCCATCCACGTCTCAACAAATGACTCAATTTCGTTCCTTTTTATGGCTGAGCAATATTCCATTGTATATATATACCACATCTTCTTTATCCATTCGTCTGTCGATGGGCATTTAGGTTGCTTCCATGACCTGGCTATTGTAAATAGTGCTGCAGTGAACATTGGGGTGCATGGGTCTTTTTGAATTACGGTTTTCTCAGGGTATATGCCCAGTAGTGGGATTGCTGCACCATATGGTAATTCTATTTTTAGTTTTTTAAGGAACCTCCATATTGTTCTCCATAGTGGCTGTATCAATTTACATTCCCACCAACAGTGCAAGAGGGTTCCCTTTTCTCCACACCCTCTCCAGCATTTGTTGTTTGTAGATTTTCTGATGATGCCCACTCTAACTGGTGTGAGGTGATACCTCATTGTACTTTTGATTTGCATTTCTCTAATCAGTAGTGATGTTGAGCATCTTTTCATGTGCTTCTTGGCCATCTGTATGTCTTCTTTGGAGAAATGTCTATTTAGGTCTTCTGCCCATTTTTGGATTGGGTTGTTTGTTTCTTTAATATTGAGCTGAATGAGCTGTTTATATATTTTGGAGATTAATCCTTTGTCCATTGATTCATTTGCAAATATTTTCTCCCATTCTGAGGGTTGTCTTTTCGTCTTGTTTATGGTTTCCTTTGCTGTGCAAAAGCTTTGAAGTTTCATTAGGTCCCATTTGTTTATTTTTGTTTTTATTTCCATTACTCTAGGAGGTGGATCAAAAAAGATCTTGCTGTGATTTATGTCAAAGAGTGTTCTTCCTATGTTTTCCTCTAAGAGTTTTATAGTGTCTGGCCTTACATTTAGGTCTCTAATCCATTTTGAGTCTATTTTTGAGTATGGTGTTAGGGAGTATTCTAATTTCATTCTTTTACATGTAGCTGTCCAGTTTTCCCAGCACCACTTATTGAAGAGACTGTCTTTTCTCCATTGTATATCTTTGCCTCCTTTGTCATAGATTAGTTGACCATAGGTGCGTGGGTTTATCTCTGGGCTTTCTATCCTGTTCCATTGATCTATGTTTCTGTTTTTGTGCCAGTACCATATTGTCTTGATTACTGTAGCTTTGTAGTATAGTCTGAAGTTAGGGAGTCTGATTCCTCCAGCTCCGTTTTTTTCCCTCAAGACTGCTTTGGCTATTCGGGGTCTTTTGTGTCTCCGTACAAATTTTAAGATGATTTGTTCTAGTTCCGTAAAAAATGCCATTGGTAATTTGATAGGGATTGCATTGAATCTGTAGATTGCTTTGGGTAGTGTAGTCATTTTCACAATATTGATTCTTCCAATCCAAGAACATGGTATATCTCTCCATCTGTTGGTATCATCTTTAATTTCTTTCATCAGTGTCTTATAGTTTTCTGCACACAGGTCTTTTGTCTCCCTAGGTAGGTTTATTCCTAGGTATTTTATTCTTTTTGTTGCAATGGTAAATGGGAGTGTTTCCATAATTTCTCTTTCAGATTTTTCATCATTAGTGTATAGGAATGCAAGAGATTTCTGTGCATTGATTTTGTATCCTGCAACTTTACCAAATTCATTGATTAGCTCCAGGAGTTTTCTGGTGGCATTTTTAGGATTCTCTATGTATAGTATCATGTCATCTGCAAACAGTGACAGTTTTACTTCTTCTTTTCTGATTTGGATTCCTTTTATTTCTTTTTCTTCTCTGATTGCCGTGGCTAGGACTTCCAAAACTATGTTGAATAATAGTGGTGAGAGTGGACATCCTTGTCTCGTTCCTGATCTTAGAGGAAATGCTTTCAGTTTTTCACCATTGAGAATGATGTTTGCTGTGGGTTTGTCGTATATGGCGTTTATTATGTTGAGGTAGGTTCCCTCTATGCCCACTTTCTGGAGAGTTTTTATCATAAATGGGTGTTGAATTTTGTCAAAAGCTTTTTCTGCATTTATTGAGATGATCATATGGTTTTTCATCTTCAATTTGTTATTATGGTGTATCACATTGATTGATTTGCCTATATTGAAGAATCGTTGCATCCCTGGGATAAATCCCACTTGATCGTGGTGTATGATCCTTTTACTGTGTTGTTGGATTCTGTTTGCTAGTATTTTGTTGAGGATTTTTGCATCTATATTCATCAGTGATATTGGTCTGTAATTTTCTTTTTTTGTAGTATCTTTGTCTGGTTTTGGTATCAGGGTGATGGTGGCCTCATAGAATGAGTTTGGGAGTGTTCCTTCCTCTGCAATTTTTTGGAAGAGTTTGAGAAGGATGGGTGTTAGCTCTTCTCTAAATGTTTGATAGAATTCACCTGTGAAGCCATCTGGTCCTGGACTTTTGTTTGTTGGAAGATTTTTAATCACAGTTTCAATTTCATTGCTTGTGATTGGTCTGTTCATATTTTCTATTTCTTCCTGGTTCAGTCTTGGAAGGTTATACCTTTCTAAGAATTTGTCCATTTCTTCCAGGTTGTCCATTTTATTGGCATAGAGTTGCTTGTAGTAGTCTCTTAGGATGCTTTGTATTTCTGCGGTGTCAGTTGTTACTTCTCCTTTTTCATTTCTAATTCTGTTGATTTGAGTCCTCTCCCTCTTTTTCTTGATGAGTCTGGCTAATGGCTTATCAATTTTGTTTATCTTCTCAAAGAACCAGCTTTTGGTTTTATTGATCTTTGCTATTGTTTTCTTTGTTTCTATTTCATTTATTTCCGCTCTGATCTTTATGATTTCTTTCCTTCTGCTAACTTTGGGTTTTGTTTGTTCTTCTTTCTCTAGTTCCTTTAGGTGTAAGGTTAGATTGTTTACTAGAGATTTTTCTTGGTTCTTGAGGTAGGCTTGTATAGCTATAAACTTCCCTCTTAGAACTGCTTTTGCTGCATCCCATAGGTTTTGGATCGTCGTGTGTTCATTGTCATTTGTCTCTAGGTATTTTATCAATATGTATGTTCCTATTACCATGTTCTTAATTGTTTTGGGTTTGTTTTTGTAGGTCCTTTTCTTCTCTTGTGTTTCCCACTTAGAGAAGTTCCTTTAGCATTTGTTGTAGAGCTGGTTTGGTGGTGCTGAATTCTCTTAGCTTTTGCTTGTCTGTAAAGCTTTTGATTTCTCCATCAAATCTAAATGAGATCCTTGCCGGGTAGAGTAATCTTGGTTGTAGGTTCTTCCCTTTCATCACTTTAAGTATATCATGCCACTCCCTTCTGGCTTGTAGAGTTTCTGCTGAGAAATCAGCTGTTAACCTTATGGGAGTTCCCTTGTATGTTATTTGTCGTTTTTCCCTTGCTGCTTTCAATAATTTTTCTTTGTCTTTAATTTTTGCCAATTTGATTACTATGTGTCTCGGCGTGTTTCTCCTTGGGTTTATCCTGTATGGGACTCTCTGCGCTTCCTGGACCTGGGTGGCTATTTCCTTTCCCATGTTAGGGAAGTTTTCGACTATAATCTCTTCAAATATTTTCTCTGGTCCTTTCTGTCTCTCTTCTCCTTCTGGGACCCCTATAATGCGAATGTTGTTGTGTTTAATGTTGTCCCAGAGGTCTCTTAGGCTGTCTTCATTTCTTTTCATTCTTTTTTCTTTATTCTGTTCTGCAGCAGTGAATTCCACCATTCTGTCTTCCAGGTCACTTATCCGTTCTTCTGCCTCAGTTATTCTGCTATTGATTCCTTCTAGTGTATTTTTCATTTCAGTTATTGTATTGTTCATCTCTGTTTGTTTGTTCTTTAATTCTTGTAGGTCTTTGTTAAACATTTCTTGCATCTTCTCGATCTTTGCCTCCATTATTTTTCCGAGGTCCTGGATCATCTTCACGATCATTATTCTGAATTCTTTTTCTGGAAGGTTGCCTATCTCCACTTCATTTAGTTTTTTTTCTGGGGTTTTATCTTGCTCCTTCATCTGGTATATAGCCCTCTGCCTTTTCATCTTGTCTATCTTTCTGTGAATCCCTCTGTATGTTTTTAATATTATCTCTGCCTTAAGCCTGCTGGTCAGAGACCAGTGAAGCTTGAACCACATTGCTAATACCATACTCCCCCTGGTTCCCAGTTAAAATACCTATTGCCATATTTCCCTTCATAGTCATGACATCAGCCTTTATTGAAGGACCTTCTAAAGAATGATATGACATTCAGCATTATGTTCAGAGATATTGTTAAGGGTTTATTTCCTTAGAGAATGTCCTTTCAGGCCTCAGTATTAGAAATAGTTGTACTTTTCCAGACAACTCATTTGTTTGGGTTTTGGATTGGTTTTGCTTTGTTTAATGTATTTATTATTATTTTTTTTTATTGAGGTAAAATTCACATAGCATAAAATTAACCATTTAAATTAAACCATTTAACCATTGGTTAAAAAATTAACCAATGCACGATTGGTGGCATTTCGTACATTTACAAAGTTGTGCAACCATCACCTCTAGTTCCAAAACATTTTCAACATTCCCAAAGGAGACCCCATACCCATTATGCAGGCATTCCCTATTTCTCCCCCTCTTCAGCCCCTGGCAACCTAATCTGCTTCTTGTCTCTATGGATTTGACTATTCTGGATATTTCATATAAATGGACTCATACAATAATGTGACCTTTTGTGTCTGACTCCTTTCACTTAGCATTTTGAAGTCATCAGGATGTAGCATGTGTCAGTACTTCATTTCTTTTTATGGCTGCATAGTATTTCCTAGTATGGATATACTACATTTTATAGATAATTCATCCATTGATGGAAATTTTGGTTGTTTCTACCTTTTGCTATTGTGAATAATGCTGCTATGATGTACAAGATGTACAAGTATCTGTTTGAATACCTGTTTTCAATCATTTTGGGTGTGTACCTAGGAATTTCAGTTCATATGGTAATTGTATATTTCACTTTTTGAGGAATCACAAAACTACTAATTTGTTTTTAACCTTATGGATGGATGCTGTTGGTTTGCTGACTTGCCATGTTTCCCTGTTTGAGATGACAGCTAGGAAATTCATACTCAAATTTGTGTCCCAACTATAGCAAGTGTTTAGGGCTCCATAGCATATATTTAAAAAATTAATCCCATTGCTAATGCCATCTACATTTTCTGACTTTATATTCATGTGCCTCATTTTAAAAAAGTGATTGCAATTTTATTTTCTCTTCCAAAGATGATATGCATCTTTTTAGCTGTCTTTTAATTATTTGGGGAATACCATATAATTCCTTTGACAATCCAAAGGGTAGGTTTTATTAGTTTTCATCTTTTACAAGTAAAGAAACTGAGATTAGAAAAGTTACTTGATTCAAGTCTCAAGAACCAGATGGAAAACTGAAACCCATGACCTCAGAGTCCAAATTTCATGTTCTTTCCACTACAGCACACCACTTCTTGAATACCTTTCTTAATTCATACAGTAATATGTGTAAAAATAAACTTAGTTCCCTCTTTTCTCACCCATCCTAAAGAGGGAGTAGTCTGTAATGAGGTGAGGAAGAGGACAAAAGCTTTTACAGTTGACCTATTTCTTAGTTTTATTTCTACATGCAACAACTAGAAAGAAAACTCAGAAATATAAACTGATTATTTCACTTAACTTTTTAGCAGATCAAAGAAGTAACACAGTATCATAATGATGGTATCACTTAACTTCTCTTAAAGTGCCTCAAGGATGTCTTCACTGGTTCGATCTACAAAGTTCCTGATGTTTATTTTTCTTTTTAATTGCTTAACTTTTATTCAACACCAACAGTGATTCTAAGGAAGAAGCCAGAATAAACAGGCTGAAAATACAACATGGTATTGAGAAATGTTAGATAAAATTCTTATCCTATATTGCTGTGAGAATTAGCCAAGAAAGTTTCATAGCAAAAGCATCTGTTTTATTTTTATAATATAATTATAATATATAATATATATAATTATAATATAATTATATATAATATATAATATATTATTAATAATAATAATATATTACTATATATAATAATAATATATTACTATATATAATATATATATAATAATTATCAAAATATATAATATTTTGATAATTATAATCTACTCTGTGCAAGAAGGTGAATTGCTAAATCATATACTGGGAGTCGTAGAGAGTATTTCACATTAATATGTGAGGGACAAGGGTCTAAAAGTTATGAGATTTGAGTTCTATTTCCAGTTCTGCTCTTAATTAATTGTAGTAATATTTTACATTTTTTAAATTGCCTCATAATCAGTAGCGCCTTTTCATGATCTCATTTGATCTTTCCACCAACCCTAATAGGCAAGCAATTATAATCCTTGTTCTGTAGAGGAGAAAACTAAGGCTTAAGAAAGTTTGATCATTTGTTCTTTATGAGAGCTTACTAGATGAGATCCAAAACCATTCCTAGATTGTCTCACCCTAAGTTCACTGTTCTTTCCAGCCCACCACAATGCCTCACATGAGTTGATTGTACTTCACAGAATGAGTCATTTAACCTTTTCTCTTTTAGTTTCTTCATCTGTAAAATGAAAAAGTACGAATACTTGACCATTAAGGTCTCTTACAAATTCAAAACTTTCTGAAAGTACTTTCTTAAAATACTTCTTATTGTACATTTTTATTAGACTTATTTATATACTTGACTTATTTTTCCATGTTCTTTGAGATAAGGATCTGTGTCTGATTGAAATTTGCATCCTTCCAAGCTCCTGGCTTATTAAGTGATACCACATGTCACAAAATAGTATTAGAAAGACGTTGAGGTGACACACAAAGAAGAAATACATTAGGGATAAGACTCGTATAGGATTATCTAGAAATAGTAGAGAAATGTGAGTCTACAAATTCAGCATGAAGTTTAAGGAATACACCTGTAAAGAGGCTCATGACCCAGGCTGCTCTAGAGATTTGGTTTCCTTAAGCAGCAAAAGGCATCTTAACGCCGAAGTTTTCTGTCCCACATCATATAAGCAATGGTGTAAAGAGATCTGAACGCCTCAGTTTATGATTATCTATTCTTTTCAGTGCAATCCTTTAAGTGTTGTTTTATTTGTTATACAGGAACTTCATAGGAGATAGGCATAGAGAATCATCAGGTTTGTGTTTTATAATACTTTCAAACTTTGGGTTATGTATCCTTTGATGTTTCTTATCCATCCTTCCCAGAAGCTTAAGCATGGAGAGAAGGGATAACAGGGGAAGAGGACCACTTTTAGTTTTTGTTGATGGGATGGAAAGCTTTGTCTCCCATCACTCATGACTGAAACTTGTTCCTGACCCCTGCTTGCCTCTAAATAAGATCATTTCTGGCCACCCATACAAGAGGAACATTTCTTCTTCTTCTTCTTTTTTTTTTTTTTTCTTGGCTGCATTGGGTCTTTGTTGCTGCGCACAGGCTTTCTCTAGTTGCGATGAGCGGGGGCTACTCTTCATTGCGGTAGGCAGCCTTCTCATTGTGGTGGCTTCTCTTGTTGTGGAGCATGGGCTCTAGGCGCATGGGCTTCAGTAGTTGTGGCACGTGGGCTCAGTAGTTGTGGCTCGCGGGCTCTAGAGCGCAGGCTCAGTAGTTGTGGCGCACGGGCTTAGTTGCTCCGTGGCACGTGGGATCCTCCCGGACCAGGGCTTGAACCCGTGTCCCCTGCATTGGCAGGCGGTTTCTTTACCACTGCGCCATCAGGGAAGCCCTGCAACTTACATTTTTGGTCAATACTTTATTTGTGCAATTCAGATGTATGTAACTCCAATTCAGGCATTTTCCCTATATCAAATCAATGAATGTCATGCCGACTTTTCAGTTGCTCATGTGTATTTTGTCAGGTCTCTAATTAAGACTACAGGGTTTGTTCATTCACTTGTTCAACAAATATTTATTGAGTGCTTATTGTGGGCCAAACATTGTTCTAGGTGATGGAGATACTACAGTGAACAAAATAACATCATAGACCTTACATTTTAGCTCAAGAAGATAGACATTAACAAATAACATGTAATGGGTCAGTTAATGATAGGTGCTAAGAAGAAAAACAAAACAAGGTAAATGGGATAGGGCGTAAAGGTGACAGGTGGATGATGCTATCTCATGTGGATGGTTAGGAAGACCTTTCTGATAAAGGGCCATTTGTGTAGGCATCTGAAGGGAATGGTAAGTACAAAAACCCAGAGTGAGAATGTGCAAGGTGGGATCCTGCTTTCACAGAAAGGAGACCAGCATGGCTGGTGAAGAGGGGTGGGGTGGGGCATGAGCCATGGAAGATGAGGTCAGATCAGCGGTGGAGAAAGAATGGAGATCTTGTAAGGCCTTTTAGGCGATGGTAAGGACTTTGGATTTCACTCTGGGTGAGATGAGAAGCCAAAGTAGGGTTTTGAGGAACAGAGCAAAGTGCTCTAATTTACTTGTAAGACCTGTTGTGTTGAGAATAGACTTTAGGAGGGGAAAGGGAAAGAAAAGAGATAAGTTAGGAGGCTATTGCAAAAATCCAGGTGAACAAGATTACGGGTTGGAACATAGTAGTAGGGGGTGGAAGTAAGAAGCATTGGGATTCTGAATATATTTTAAAGGTAGAACTAAGCAGGATTTACTTACAGATTGGATGTTGGATATGATAGAAAGGAGTCAAGAATGACTCCAAGTTTTGGGGGCTGAGTATCCAGAAGAAAGGAGCTGTTATTTACTGAGATGTAGCAGCTTGGAGATACAATATTTTTCGGGGGGAGTCAAGAGATTCATTTGGATATGTTATGTTTGGGATTTCCAAGTAGAAGAGTCTGATAAACAGATGTATTATATGAGTCTGGGCTAAAGTTATAAATATGGGTATCAGCAGCATATGGATGGAATTTAAAGCCATGGAAAATAACTAGATAGAAAAGAGGAAATGTAAGGGAACTGAGCCCTGAATTACTGCAACATTTAGGGGATGAGAAGATAACACGAAACCTGCAGAGGAGACTAAAAACAAGCTGGTGGTGTGTGAGATAGAGAAAAACTAAGAAAGTGATGTCTTCGAAGGTGCTAAGCCAAATTTCCGAAGATTCTCCTCATCTACTCTCGCTGTGGATAATGGACTCTTCCCATGAAGTCCTAAAGTTGATTATTGCCCCAAAGTTAAGGAACTCAAATATAAACCTGAGTAAATTTATAAGTAATTAAACTAAATTAAGTAAAACTAAATTAAAAACTAATAAATGTTTATAAAGTTTCATACAGTAGTGAGATTATGAATAATATAATATGAATTTTGCTTTAATCATTTTAAATGTTTAATCACGTTTTTAATAAAAATTAGCTTTGTAAAAGAATCTGAGGTAATGTCCCAACTCATCTTTCTCTTCTTCGTTCATATTAACTTATGTTCCCTTCTTAGCATTTTGACATTTTTGTGTAAAAGTCCAAGTGGTGCATTTTTTCTAAAGGAAAGAAGAAGTAATTGATGGCTAATGTCTGAATCATTTAAACTTCTTATAAAAAGATTAACTATTTTTATTTAAACAAGATGCATTATTGTTATTAAAGTCTTTAGTACCCATGGGTTTTGGGTGGGGTCTGAGCTACAAAACTTATATTCAGTAAGTAGAAAATTCTTTCTAGTTTAGCCCAAGTGGTTCTTTAATTACTTACCTAAACTTCTTGGTTTCAATTTGGTGTTTTAGGACTCTTTTAAAAGGCTTTAGCTCTTACAGGCCCTGCACCTCTGCTCCTATTTGAAATGCAGCATGAATATCTTAGTCATTATAAAAGCCACCAGACATGTACCTTAATGAAGACAAATGTGCAAGTAAGATTTGTGTTATTCTTGAGTGTGGGCCAGCATGACAGCTTTTCAAAAATTCAAAAGCTGAGAGGGATCTTAGAAAGTATGTAGGCAAATCCTATTGTTTTTAGGTTAAAAAAATAAAGCCTATATTGTTTGTCCAAGGTGCCTGAACTAGTTAGTGAGAAAATGAAGGTTAGAACGCAGGCATCCTAACTTCAGACCAGCTCTCTATACTATGGAGCTATATTTTAAGGGGAAAAAAAAGTAACAGGATAAGAGAAGAAGCTTAGGAGTTCCCTGGTGGTGCAGTGGTTAAGAATCCACCTGCCAGTGCAGGGGACACGGGTTCGAGCCCTAGTCCGGGAAGATCCCACATGCCGCGGAGTAACTAAGCCCGTGCGCCACAACTACTGAGCCTGTGCTCTAGAGCCTGCGAGCCACAACTACTGAGCCCGTGTGCCACAACTACTGAAACCCGCGTGCCTAGAGCCCGTGCTCCGCAGTAAGAGAAGCCACCGCAATGAGAAGCCCACACACCTCAACGAAGAGTAGCTCCTGCTTGCAGCAACTAGAGAAAGCCCGCTCACAGCAACGAAGACCCAACGCAGCCAAAAATAAAATATAAATAAATAAATAAATTTATATTAAATAAAAAAGAGAAGATGCTTGTCTGATGGTAACTTGGTTAAGGGTCTCTGGCCATTTTTCTTATTTTATATCAATACTCCTTTGTCACTGCCATGATCTCACTGAACAACCCTATTGAATGGCAGAAGCAAGTTATGATTCTCAGTTTATATAGGTGATGAAGTTGAGGCATAGAGTTTCATTCACTTCTCCAAGATCACAAAGCTAGTAGATGTGACAGTACCTAGGTCTTCTGAATTCTATTTAATTTTTCTTTCTATAATTAATCATATCAGGAGAAATATTTAAATATCTAGCAAAATAATCTCAGCAAAAAAACAAAACAAAACAACAACAACACTTTCGAGGTGCATACCAGTTGGAAGACAAGGGGGACAGGCTGATGATGGAAAATGTAATGGCTGAAAAAATAGTAACATCTAACAGTGTTGCCATAGTAGCAAAACTGAGCAATTAGAAGCATCGATGCAAATGTCTTTGAACAAAAAGAATCAAATTCTATGAAAGAAGTAATTTTTGGTCAGTCCTTACATTGTTTCAAGATACCAACTGCACAAATGCAAAGATGAGAAGATTTGAATTAACATCAATTTCTGGGTGAAGACATGGGAATTTTTGTTCATTAAAAACAGAATGGATCCAATGTTATGACACGGCTGCCAAAAAAGCTATTGTAACCCTACGTGACAGTGATAAAAGGATGTATGGAGTAAAATTCGCTGGTTATACTAAAATTGTATCACCATGTTAATCTTGGTGCCACATTTTAAGAAGGACACTAAAAACCTAAAGTTCGTATAAGAGGCTGACCAGAATGGAAGTCTGGAAGCCATTTGAGCCATTGAGGAACTTTTTAGGAACTAGGGCATTAATTTGAAAATAAGGAAAATTAAGGGTTCTCTAAATTTATTCATTCACTCAACTAAAATTTATTGAGTGCTTACTACATGTCAGATTAGGTAGGGCCTTTTAGGTGACTGCAAAGACTTTGTCCAGTTTCTGCGTGAGTTGGGGAGCCATGTGGAGGATTTTAGATAGAGGAGTGACTGTATCTCACGTGTTTTTGAGGCATCATTCTGGGAGTTATGTTGCAAAATAGGCTGTTGGGGGTGGGGCTAGGGTGGAAGCATGGAGACAAATCAGGTTACTGAAATAATCAGGCAAGAGCCGATGTTGTTTGGACGAGAATGGTGGCAGTGGAGGAAAAGAGAAGTGATTGGATTTAGGATATATTTTGAATTTGGGATATATTTCATATATGTGAAGGGGTTTTTTAGGTTAAACTTAATTTAAATCTCTGTGTCTCCAGAAGATAGCACCAGGATCCATGGATGGTGTTGGGAGGGGAAATGGGAGCAGGAGGAGGGGATTTGCCAATTGACAGACTTTTCAATGGCAGAGAGAAGTGGGGGGGGGGGGGCAGAGCTGGAACATGAGTCTCTCCCTCTAATGTCATAGCATTTTGACTCAGTGTCACAGAGGGAGACAACATTCATAGCTGTGAGAAATATTATAGAATTTCAAAAGTTCATGAAATTAGCAATATAAATTGCAAAGCATAAAACTGCTGTTATATTTGTTCCACAATAGTGTAAAAACAATACATTTTTTACAAAATATAAAAGGAGAAGAAAGACTAGGACCCACCACTTTCTTAAAGAGTCACTTGGAATTACTAATAGCAAGTTACCTGCATGACCATCACCACCTCACATGCCCATTCATCCCACAATCATTTTTTGCACTCTACAACTATGAAACATAAGAAGTAACTAATAGGGGAATTCCCTGGCTGTCCAATGGTTAAGACTCAGCGCTTTCACTGCTGTGACTCGGGTTCAATCCCTGGTGGGGGAACTAAAATCCCGTAAGCCATGCAGGTCATGGCCAAAAAAAAGTAACTAATAGAAAAATGAACAGCAAGGCTAAATATAGACGAATATTTCTACCTCAAAATGGTCTGATGTAAAAGTAATTGAAATTGGACTCATAGGACATGAACACCATACCTATGCCATTTGGGGAAGAAGAATTGAAATGTGGGCTGAAAGCAAGTCTAACATAAAAGCAAAGGAGGACTCTAACTAGTAAAGGTATCACAATAATGGACTGATTTTTTTTATTGAAGTGTAGTTGAGTTACAATGTTGTGTTAGTTTCTGGTGTACAGCAAAGTGATTGCTATATATATATATATATATTTTTTTTTTCCCCCTGTGGTATACAGTAGGACCTTGTTGTCTTGTTGTTTATCTATTTTATATACAGTAGTTTGTGTCTGATAATCCCCTTTTGGCCATCTGCATGTCTTCTTTGGAGAAATGTCTAGGTCTTCGGCCTGTTTTTTTGACTGGGTTGTTTGCTTTTAGTGTACAAGCTGTTTGTATATTTTGGAAATTAACCCCTTGTTGGTCATATCGTTTGCAAATATTTTTCTCCCAGTCCGTAGGTTGTCTTTTTGTTTTGCTTATGGTTTCCTTTGCTATGCAAAAGCTTGTAAGTTTGATTAGGCCCCATTCATTTATTTTTGCTTTTATTTCTATTGCCTTGGGAGACTGACCTAAGAAAACATTGCTATGGTTTATGTCAGAGAATGTTTTGCATGTGTTCTCTTCTAGGAGTTTTATGGTGTCGTGTCTTATATTTAAGTCTTTAAGCCACTTTGAGTTTATTTTTGTGTATGCTGTAAGGGAGTGTTCTAACTTCATTGATTTACACGCGGCTGTCCAGCTTTTCCAACACCATTGCTGAATAGACGGTCTTTCCTCCGTTGTATATTCTTGCCCCCTTTGTCAAAGATTAATTGACCATAGGTGTGTGGGTTTATTTCTGGGCTAAAAAATCTAAAAAACAGTGGATACATGTATACATATAACTGATTCACTTTGATGTACAGCAGAAACTAACACAACATTGTAAATCAACTATACTCCAATAAAAATTAATTTAAAAAAATAAGAGGGATTGCTTTTTTTACTGTCCCTTTCTGATATTTCATCATTAGTGTAAAGAAATGCAACCGATTTCTGTATGTTAAACTGGTATCCTGCTACATTGCTGAATTCGTTTATCAGTTCTAGCACTTTTTGTGTGGAGTCTTTAGGGTTTTCTATATATAGTATCATGTCATCTGCATATAATGGCAATTTTACCTCTTCCCTTTCAATTTGGATATCTTTTATTTCTGTTTCTCCTCTGATTGCTGTGGCTAGGACATCCAATACAATATTAAATAGAAGTGGTGAGAGAGGGTATTCTTGTCTTATTCTAGATTTTAGTGGGAAGGCTTTCAGCTTTTCACTGTTGAGTATTATATTGGCTGTGGATTTGTCACAAATGGCTTTTATTATGTTGAGATATGTTCCCTCTATATCCACTTTGGTAAGAGTTCTTTTTTGTTGTTTTTTTTTAACATCTTTATTGGAGTATAATTGCTTTACAATGGTGTGTTAGTTTCTGCTTTATAATAAAGTGATTCAGGTATACATATACATATATCCCCATAACTCCTCCCTCTTGCTTTTCCCTCCCTCCCACCCTCCCTATCCCACCCCTCTAGGTGGTCACAAAGCACCGAGCTCATCTCCCGTTACTATGTGGCTGCTTCCCACTAGCTATCGGTTTTACATTTGGTAGTGTATACATGTCCATGCCACTCTCTCACTTTGTCCCAGCTTACCCTTCCCCCTCCCCGTATCCTCAAGTCCATTCTCTAGTAGGTCTGCGTCTTTATTCCCATCCTGCCCCTAGGTTTTACATGACCTTTTTTTTTTTTTTTTTTTTTTAGATTTCATATATATGTGTTAGCATACGGTATTTGTTTTTCTCTTTCTGACTTACTTCACTCTGTGTGACAGACTCTAAGTCCATCCACCTCACTACAAATAACTCAATTTCATTTCTTTCTATGGCTGAGTAATATTCCATTGTATATATGTGCCACATCTTCTTTATCCATTTATCTGTCAATGGACACTTAGGTTGCTTCCATGTCCTGGATATTGGAAATAGAGCTGCAGTGAACATTGTGGTACATGACTCTTTCTGAATTATGGTTTTCTCAGGGTATATGCCCAGTAGTGGGATTGCTGGATCATATGGTAGTTCTATTTTTAGTTTTTTAAGGAACCTCCATACTATTCTCCATAGTGGCTGTATCAATTTACATTCTCACCAACAGTGCAAAAGGGTTCCCTTTTCTCCACACCCTCTCCAGCATTTATTGTTTGTAGATTTTTTGATGATGGCCATTCTGACTGGTGTGAGGTGATATCTCATTGTAGTTTTGATTTGCATTTCTCTAATGATTAATGATGTTGAGCATTCTTTCATGTGTTTGTTGGCAATCTGTATATCTTCTTTGGAGAAATGTCTATTTAGGTCTTCTGCCCATTTTTGGATTGGGTTGTTTGTTTTTTTGATATTGAGCTGCATGAGCTGCTTGTAAATTTTGGAGATTAATCCTTTGTCAGTTGCTTCATTTGCAAATATTTTCTCCCATTCTCAGTGTTGTCTTTTCATCTTGTTTATGGTTTCCTTTGCTGTGCAAAAGCTTTTGAGTTTCATTAGGTCCCATTTGTTTGTTTTTGTTTTTATTTCCATTTCTCTAGGAGGTGGGTCAAAAAGGATCTTGCTGTGATTTATGCCATAGAGTGTTCTGCCTATGTTTTCCTCTAAGAGTTTTATACTGTCTGGCCTTACATTTAGGTCTTTAATCCATTTTTAGTTTATTTTCATGTATGGTGTTAGGGAGTGCTCTAATTTCATTCTTTTACATGTAGCTGTCCAGTTTTCCCAGCACCAATTATTGAAGAGGCTGTCTTTTCTCCACTGTATATTCTTGCCTCCTTTATCAAAAATAAGGTGACCATATGTGTGTGGGTTTATCTCTGGGCTTTCTATCCTGTTCCATTGATCTATGTTTCTGTTTTTGTGCCAGTACCATACTGTCTTGATTACTGTAGCTTTGTAGTATACTGTGAAGTCTGGGAGCCTGATTCCTCCAGCTCTGATTTTCTTTCTCAAGGTTGCTTTGGCTATTCGGGGTCTTTTGTGTTTCCATACAAATTGTGAAATATTTTGTTTTAGTTCTGGGAAAAATGCCAGTGGTAGTTTGATAGGGATTGCATTGAATCTGTAGATTGCTTTCGGTAGTATAGTCATTTTCACAATGTTGATTCTTCCAATCCAAGAACATGGTATATCTCTCCATCTGTTGGTATCATCTTTAATTTCTTTCATCAGTGTCTTATAGTTTTCTGCACACAGGTCTTTTGTCTCCTTAGGTAGGTTCATTCCTAGGTATTTTATTCTTTTTGTTGCAGTGGTAAATGGGAGTGTTTCCTTAATTTCTCTTTCAGATTTTTCATCATTAGTGTGTAGGAATGCAAGAGATTTCTGTGCATTAATTTTGTATCCTGCTACTTTACCAAATTCATTGATTAGCTCTAGTAGTTTTCTGGTAGCATCTTTAGGATTCTCTATGTATAGTATCATGTCATCTGCAAACAGTGACAGTTTTACTTCTTCTTTTCTGATTTGGATTCCTTTTATTTCTTTTTCATTTCTGATTGCTGTGGCTAAAAGTTCCAAAACTATGTTGAGTAATAGTGGTGAGAGTGGGCAACCTTGTCTTGTTCCTGATCTTAGTGGAAATGGCTTCAGTTTTTCACCGTTGAGGACGATGTTGACTGTGGGTTTGTCACATATGACCTTTATTATGTTGAGGTAAGTTCCCTCTATGCCTACTTTCTGGAGGGTTTTTATCATCAATGGGTGTTGAATTTTGTCAAAAGCTTTTTCTGCATCTATTGAGAGGATCATATGGGTTCTATTCTTCAATTTGTTAATATGGTGTATAACATTGATTGATTTGCATATGTTGAAGGAGAGACCGAAGATATGATCTGTCTTGGAGAATGTTCCATGAGCACTTGAGAAGAAAGTGTATTCTGTTGTTTTTGGATGCAATGTCCTATAAATATCAATTAAGTCCATCTTGTTTAATGTATCATTTAAAGCTTGTGTTTGCTTATTTATTTCCATTTTGGATGGTCTGTCCATTGGTGAAAGTGGGGTGTTAAAGTCCCCTACTATGATTGTGATACTGTCAATTTCCCCTTTTATGGCTGTTAGCATTTGCCTTATGTATTGAGGTGCTCCTATGTTGGGTGCATAAATATTTACAATTGTTTTATCTTCTTCTTGGATTGATCCCTTGATCATTATGTAGTGTCCTTCTTTGTCTCTTGTAATAGTCTTTGTTTTAAAGTCTATTTCATCTGATATGAGAATTGCTACTCCAGCTTTCTTTTGATTTCCATTTGCATGGAATATCTTTTTCCATCCCCTCACTTTCAGTCTGTATGTGTCCCTAGGTCTGAAGTGGGTCTCTTGTAGACAGCATATATACGGGTCTTGTTTTTGTATCCATTCAGCCAGTCTATGTCTTTTGGTTGGAGCATTTAATCCATTTACATTTAAGGTAATTATCGATATGTATGTTCCTATTACCATTTTCTTAATTGTTTTGGGTTTGTTATTGTAGGTCTTTTCCTTCTCTTGTGTTTCCTGCCTCGAGAAGTTCCTTTACCATTTGTTGTAAAGCTGGTTTGGTGGTTCTGAATTCTCTTAGCTTTTCCTTGTCTTTAAAGGTTTTAATTTCTCCATCAAATCTAAAGGAGATCCTTGCTGGGTAGAGTAATCTTGGTCGTAGGTTTTTCCCTTTCATCACTTTAAATATATCCTGCCACTCCCTTTTGGCTTGCAGAGTTTCTGCTGAAAGATCAGCTGTTAAACTTATGGGGATTCCCTTGTGTGTTATTTGTTGTTTTTCCCTTGCTGCTTTTAATATGTTTTCTTTGTATTTAATTTTTGATAGTTTGATTAATATGTGTCTTGGCGTGTTTCTCCTTGGATTTTTCCTGTATAGGACTCTCTGTGCTTCCTGGACTTGATTGACTATTTCCTTTCCCATATTAGGGAAGTTTTCAACTATAATCTCTTCAAATATTTTCTCAGTCCCTTTCTTTTTCTCTTCTTCTTCTGGGACCCCTATAATTCGAATGTTGGTGCATTTAATGTTGTCCCAGAGGTCTCTGAGACTGTCCTCAATTCTTTTCATTCTTTTTTCTTTATCCTGCTCTGCAGTAGTTATTTCCACTATTTTATCTTCCAGGTCACTTATTCATTCTTCTGCCTCAGTTATTCTGCTATTGATTCCTTCTAGAGAATTTTAATTTCATTTATTGTGTTGTTCATCATTGTTTGTTTGCTCTTTAGTTCTTCTAGGGCCTTGTTAAACGTTTCTTATATTTTCTCCATTCTATTTCCAAGATTTTGGCTCATCTTTACTATCATTACTCTGAATTCTTTTTCAGGTAGACTGCCTATTTCCTCTTCATTTGTTTGGTCTGGTGGGTTTTTACCTTGCTCCTTCATCTGCTGTGTGTTTCTCTGTCTTCTCATTTTGCTTAACTTACTGTGTTTGGGGTCTCCTTTTCACAGGCTGCAGGTTCGTAGTTTCCGTTGTTTTTGGTGTCTCCCCCCAGTGGCTAAGGTTGGTTCAGTGGGTTGTGTAGGCTTCCTGGTGGAGGGGACTAGTGCCTATGTTCTGGTGGATGAGTCTGGATCTTGTCTTTCTAGTGGGCAGGTTTGTGTCCAGTGGTGTGTTTTGGGGTGTCTGTGACCTTATTATGATTTTAGGCAGCCTTTCTGCTAGTCGTTGGGGTTGTGTTCCTGTCTTGCTATTGTTTGGCATAGGGTGTCCAGCACTGTAGCTTGCTGGTCGTTGAGTGGAGCTGGGTCTTAACGTTGAGATGGAGATCTCTGGGACATTTTCACCATTTGATATTACATGGAGCTGGGAGGTCTCTGGTGGGCCAATGTCCTGAACTTGGCTCTCCCACCTCAGAGGCACAGGCCTGACACCCGGCCAGAGCACCAAGACCCTGTTATCCACACGGCTCAGAATAAAAGGAAGAAAAAAAGAAAGAAAAAATAAATAAATAAAATAAAATAAAATAAAAAAGTTATTAAAGTAAAAAATAAAAAATAATTATTAAAATTTAAAAAGTAAGAAAAAGAAAGAAAGAAGAGAGCAACCAAACCAAAAAACAAGTCCACCAATGATAACAAGCACTAAAAACTATACTAAAAAAAAAAACAAAACGGACAGACAGAACCCTAGGACAAATGGTAAAAACAATGCTATACAGACAAAATCACACACAGAAGCATACACAAACACACTCACAAAAAGAGAAAAAGAAAAATATATATATATATCGTTGCTCCCAAAGTCCACTGCCTGAATTTGTGATGATTCATTGTCTATTCAGGTATTCCACAGATGCAGGTACATCAAGTTGATTGTGGAGATTTAATCCGCTGCTCCTGAGGCTGCTGGGAGAGATTTCCCTTTGTTTTCTTTGTCCGCACAGCTCCTGGGGTTCAGCTTTGGATTTGGACCTGCCTCTGCGTGTAGATCGCCTGAGGGCGTCTGTTCTTCGCTCAGACAGGACGGGGTTAAAGGAGCAGCTGATTCGGGGGCTCTGGCTCACTCAGGCCGGGGGGAGGGAGGGGTACGGATGCGGGGCGAGCCTGCGGCGGCAGAGGCCAGCGTGACATTGCACCAGCCTGAGGTGTGCCATGTGTTCTCCCAGGGAAGTTGTCCCTGGATCACGGGACCCTGGCAGTGGTGGGCTGCAAAGCCTCCCGGGAGGGGAAGTGTGGAGAGTGACCTGTGCTTGCACACAGGCTTCTTGGTGGCGGCAGCAGCAGCCTTAGCATCTCATACCCGTCTCTGGGGTCCACGCTGATAGCCCGCAGCTCGCGCCCGTCTCTGGAGCTCGTTTAAGTGGCACTCTGAATCCCCTCTCCTTGCGCACCACGAAACAAAGAGGCAAGAAAAAGTCTCTTGCCTCTTCGGCAGCTCCAGACCTTTTCCCGGATTCCCGCCCGGCCAGCTGTGGTGCACTGACCCCCTTAGGCTGTGTTCACTCAGCCAACCCCAGTCCTCTCCCTGCGATCTGACCGAAGCCCGAGCCTCAGCTCCCAGCCCCCGCCGAGCAGACAAGCCTCTCGGACTGGTGAGTGCTGGTTGGCACCACTCCTCTGTGCGGGAATCTCTCCGCTTTGCCCTCCGCACCCCTGTGGCTGCGCTCTCCTCCGTGGCTCCGAAGCTTCCCCCCTCTGCTACCCGCAGTCTCCGCCCGTGAAGGGGCTTCCTAGTGTGTGGAAACTTTTCCTCCTTCACAGCTCCCTCCCACTGGCGCAGGTCCCGTCCCTATTCTTTTGTCTCTGTTTTTTCTTTTGTCCTTTGCCCTACCCAGGTACATGAGGAGTTTCTTGCCTTTTGGGAGGTCTGAGGTCTTCTGCCAGCGTTCAGTAGGTGTTCTGTAGGAGTTGTTCCACACGTAGATGTATTTCTGATGTATTTGTGGGGAGGAAGGTGACCTCCACGTCTTACTCTTCTGCCATCTTGAAGGTCCCCAGGTAAGAGTTTTTTATCACGAATGAATATTGAACTTTATCAAATGCTTTTTCTGCATCTATTGAGATGATCATGTGGTTTTTATCTTTTCTTTTGTTGATGTGGTGTATCACATTGATTGATTTACATACGTTGGACCATTCTTGTGATGCTGGGATGAATCCTACTTGATCATGGTGTATGACCTTATTTATGTGTTGTTTGTTGGATTTGGTTTGCTAATATTTTGTTGAGAATTTTTGCATCTACATTCATCAAAGATATTGGCCTGTAATTTTCTTTTTGGTAGTGTCTTTGTGTAGTTTAGTATCAGGGTCATGGCAGCTTCATAGAATGACTTTGGGAGTGTTCCCCCCCTCAAGTCTTTTGGAAGAGTTTGAGAAGGTTTGGTATAAGTTCTTCTTTGTATGTTTGGTAGAACCAGTAAAGCCATCTGGTCCTGGACTTTTGTTTGCAGGGAGTTTTTTTTTGTTTTGTTTTTTTTAATAATTGGCTGATTTTTGGCAACTTACAAGTATTCTTAGTAATTGATAGAAATATTTTGGTATTGTAATATAATCAAGAGTTTATGATTCAATCAGTAATTTTAAGTTAAGTCTTATCACTGTTATTATACATTTTACATAATCAGAATTATGTTGTAGACGTAAGAGATAGTTTATTGAATCTGTATGTGTCTTTTATGTGCCAGGCAATGTGTAAGGGATTTAATCCTGAACAGAACACACTAACTGTGCCACGTCCTCAAGTAATTTATATTCTGGCTTAGTGGTTCTTAAACATTAATGTACTTGAAAATCACCTAGAGAATTTGTTTAAAATGCAGATGGCCAGCTCCTTCCACTCCTACCCCTGCAGAAATGCTGATTTGGTAGATCTAGAGAGAATCCCAAGAATCTATCTCCATTTTAAACAAACTTCCCAGTAGATTCTAATGCAGGCGGTCCATGGACATCACTCTGAGAAATCCTGGAATATGACAGAGAATGAGGAGAAACGATGGGTCTCTGTCAGCCTCTCGGGGGCAAAAACTGGTGACTAGAATCAGTATGACTACTTACAAACAAACAAGCAGGTATCCTTTGGTGGAAAGATTCTTCATAGTGAGTAGGAAATCTTGGATGATTCTTAGAAAAGGATAACTTCCAATTCCCAGGCTACAGTTTTTCAAAATATCTGACCTTGTGGGGAGCATTTACCCATCAAACACACACCGGACCAATCAGTCCATTTACCAGGTACCCCAACAGTACCTTCTACCTTGACCTGCCACATCCACTGCCTCTAGAGGGATATACAGTTAACTTGCTCCTACCTCTTCCCTAGCTGATTTGACTAAAGGTGAGTAACTCAAAGCCAGCCAATCTACTGGCAGCCAGAGAGCACATTTTTCTCCCTTGGATAATCTGAACTAAGAGACATAGAGTTGTAGTCACTGATTGTATGTTAAGCTAAAAGATCATGAACAGTCAATATGAGATGATTAAACAGAAACCCAGCAAGAATAGAGACCAGAATACATGTGTAGAAAATAGCAGTGAAGCCACAAGAGAGACACAAATATGAAGGAGAACGCTTGACTCCTGAGAGATGGAAAGAATAACCACAGTTCCTGACTTCCCATTTCCCTGCTTTAATTCCCTTGGACACAGCTCTAATTCCTGTCCTTAGTGCCTTGAGGCTTCCTTGTGCTCTTTCAATAAAACTCATTTTTTGAGTCAGCTGGAGTGGGTTCTGTCTATTGCAACCAAATTGTCCCTAACTAAGTTAAGCAGCAACTAGACACTTCAGGGAAAAGCAGCTACCCACTCATTCATATATAGTGTTTTGGTTAGAGATTTGAATTGCAAGCAACAGAAACTCTAAAAGATAATTTAACCATTGGGAGGCTATTGGCAGTGCTTAGACTTGAGATTAGAGAGCCAGATTCTGAGATGAACAATAACCAAGGTAACACAACTTTATCTGAAAGCTGAAAGTGCAGCCACTGTCTCATAACTGCACATGTAGTTGGCATACTACCTCTGTGCTGAATGATGTCTAACTTTTTTTTTTAATTCATGCCACATTCTCTTAAAATTAAAAAACTGAAGAGAAAGTTGACCAAACCTAGGACACATACTTTTGCTGGTTTTATGAGGGCGAGGAAAGGAAAGATTTGCCCTTTGTTTCCAAAGTGGGAGGCAGGCACACAGGTTTTTTTCTTCCGAAAACCATACATCACGGAAGAGATATGATTTCCTAAAAGGAAATTGAGGCCTTTTGTGAGTGGGAATGGATATCTCTGGAGAGATATACAGAGATACTTTGAAACAGAGATAAGTAGCAAAAGACCATGTGCTTACCCTGAGACAGAAAAAATTACAGAGAAATGATTTGGTATTCGACATTAAAAATAAAGTTCTGATGATTAGAAAAATGGAATAGCCAGGTTTGTGAAATAGGGAACTCTCTATCACTCTAACTATTCAAGCAAGAGCTGGATAACCATTAGTCAGTAACATGGAGGGGATTTCTAAATTAGATGACAAATGGGCTCAATGACTTGTCTGACTACTTACAATTCTTAACGGTATATGAGGAAAAATACATATAAATATATATATCTATTTCACATCTTGGGGGTAATGAGTACCGTACATATACTAAATACTTTATGAAGTACCTTTGCCTTTTATTCACCTTGAAATTATTCTTTTAAGCTTTAAACTGCTCTGCTTATTGCCCTGTCCCTGCATCTCTCTAATTGTTATCGCTGAGATAGCTTCACCTTGAGCTAAAGGTATACTCTTGCCCAGCAATTTGGGATCAAACTTGTTCCTAGTCGTAGGGAATGGCAGGAGCCACAAGAGCCCCAGGGCAGAGGTTTACCAACTCAACACACACACTGCATTGCAGCACAGCCTGTCCTGAAGTTGATTCTGGTTCCCTGATAACTAGGGTAGTGCATTGTTTTCTTTGATAGAGACTGTGTCTGGCACACCTGTCTCTCCAGGGTCTTAATTTCTGTCCCTGAACTGGCTGTTTATTTCCATATCTGCCGATTACCGTTTGTTTAAACCTTTGCTGAATGTCTCTCCTGACTGTGTGTATCACAGTGCTGGAAAGAGATGCCACCTGAAGTATTTTAAACAGAAAGGGGTTTATTACAAAGAATTAGATCATTTAAAAAAAAATCACTGGAAGGGCTGGAAGACTGAGTTATAAGCTGAGATCCAGGAATGGCTCCTTAAACATCACAAAACTGATCTCCCAGTGGCGTTACCTCCTCTGCCATAAGCAGGAAGGTGGGGAATCAGGAGTTTGCCACTAGGACTACTAAAGTTAAAAACAAAATAAAACCAACCAACCAACCAACAAAACACTGTAGCTGCAATCCAGAGGTCAGGAAGCTGATTCTACCGCCTCTTGAGAGCCATGAAACTGGAGACTGGACACTGCCGAAAACCCCACAGTTCCATGACTGTGTTTGTCATCAGTAAACAGCCAAAAGCGGCAGTAAGAGGACCTCCACTTTAGCTTCACATTTTCTCATGTGTGTAGGTGTATCTAATTGGTGGAATCTAGCCAACTGTAGAACTCTGATGCCAAGGGAGTCTGGGAAACTTAGTATTTAGCTTTCCATCTACTCAGCACAGAAGGTCACACTAGAAGGAAGTGGGAAGAAATGCCAGGTGCTGTATCCACCACATCATGCCCACGTTGTACTGGAAGTCCTCGCCAGTGTATTAAAGCAAGAAAAATAAATGAAGGGCACACAGTCAGAAAGAAGGGAGTAAAACTAGTCTTATTCACAGATGACATGCTTTAATACAAGGAAAATCATCAAGAACCTACCAAAAAAAAAAAACCTACTAGAATTATTATTAAGTATATATATCAAGATCCAGAATATATGGTCAGTATTTTAAAAATTCAATTTTATTTCTCCATGTAAGCAGTTAACAACTGGAAATTTAAAAATTTTAAATAACAATAAATAATAAAAATAATAAATTTATAGAAGCATTATAAAACATGAAATACTCAAAGATGGATTTTATAAGATATGTGTAACATTTGTACATTGAAAACTATAAAATATTGCTGAGTGAATTGAAAAAAGACCTAATTAAATGGTGAGTTGTATTATGTTCACAAATTGGAAGACTTAATATTAAGATGTACACACTCCTCAAATTTACCTTTAAATTCAATGCAAATTCAACCAAAATCTCAGCAGGTTTTTAAAAAAATTTATTTTATTGAAGTAAAGTTGATTTACAATGTTGTGTTAATTTCTGCTGTACAGCAAAGTGATTCAGTTATATATTTATATACATTCTTTTTCATATTCTTTTCCGTTATGATTTATCACAGGATATTGAATATAGTTGCCTGTGCTGTACAGTAGGACCTTGCTGTTTATCCATTGTATATATAATAGTTTGCATCTGCTAATCCCAGACTCCCAATCCTTCCCTCCCCCAACCCCTTTGACAACCACAAGTCTGTTTTCTATGTCTGTGAGTCTGTTTCTGTTTTGTAGATAGGTTCATTTGTGTCATATTTTAGATTCCACATATAAGTAATATCATATGGTATTTGTCTTTCTCTTTTTGACTTACTTCACTTAGTATGATAATCTCTAGGTTCATCCATGTTGCTGCAAGTGGCTTTATTTCATTCTTTTTTATGGCTGAGTAGTATTTCATTGTATATATGTACCATTCATCTGTTGATGGACATTTAGGTTGCTTCCGTGTATTTTTTTTTTATAAAAGCTTTATTGAGATAAAATTAACATACCTAAAATTCCCCCTTTTAAAGTGTACAATTCTGTGTTTTTTAGTATATTCACAAGGGTGTGCAGCCATCACCACTATCTAATTCCAGAACATCTTCATTACCCTAAAAAGAGACTCCATACCTAGTGGCAATCAATCCCAATTTCCCTCTCTCCCTAGCCCCTGGAAACCACCAATCTATTGATACTTTCTGTCTGTAAAGATTTGCCTGTTCTGAACATTTCATATAAATGGAATCATATAATATGTGGTCTTTTGTGACTGACTTCTTTCACTTAGCCTAATGTTTTCAAGGTTCATCCATGTTGTATCACTACTGAATTTCCTTTTTATAGCCAAATAATAGTTAATTGTATGGATATATGACATTTTGTTTACCCATTTGTCAGTTGACAGAAATTTGGGTTGTTTCCACTTTTTTTTTTTTAACATCTTTATTGGAGTACAATTGCTTTACAATGTTGTGTTAGTTTCTGCTGTATAACAAAGTGAATCAGCTATATGAATACATATATCCCCATATCTCCTCCCTCTTGCGTCTCCCTCCCACCCTCCTTATCCCACCCCACTAGGTGGTCACAAAGCACTGAGCTGATCTCCCTGTGCTATGCAGCTGCTTCCTGCTAGCTATCTATTTTACATTTGGTAGTAGTGTACATATGTCAATGCTACTCTCTCACTTCGTCCCAGTTTACCCTCCCCCTCTCCGTGTCCTCAAGTCCATTCTCTATGTCTGTGTCTTTATTCCTGTCCTGCCCCTAGGTTCATCAGAACCTTTTTTTTTTTTTTTTTAGATTCCATATATATGTGTTAGCATACGGTATTTGTTTTTCTCTTTCTGACTTACTTCACTCTATATGACAGACTCTAGGTCCATCCACCTCACTACAAATAACTCAGTTTCGTTTCTTTTTATGGCTGAGTAATATTCCATTGTATATATGTGCCACATCTTCTTTATCCATTCATCTGTCAATGGACACTTAGGTTGCTTCCATGTCTTAGCTATTGGAAATAGTGCTGCTATGAACATAGGGGTGCATGTATCTCTTTGAATTATAGTTTTGTCTGGATATATGCCCAGGAGTGGGATTGCTGGATGATACGGCAACTCTACTTTTAGTTTTTTGAGGAACCTCCATACTGTTTTCCATAGTGGCTGCACCAATGTACATTCCCACCAACAGTGTAGGAGGGCTCCTTTTTCTCCACACCCTCTCCAACATTTGTTATTTGTAGTCTTTTTAATGATGGCCATTCTGACTGGTGTGAGGTGGTACCTCATTGTAGTTTTGATTTACATTTCTCTAATAATTAGCAATGGTGAGCATGTTTTCATGTGCCTGTTGGCCATCTGTATGTCTTCTTTGGAGAAATGTCTATTTAGGTCTTCTGCCCATTTTTCAATTGGGTTGTTTGTTTTTTTTGTTATTGAGTTTTATGAGCTGTTTGTATATTTTGGAAATTAAGCCCTTATCGGTCATATCATTTGCAAATATTTTCTCCCAGTCCATAGGTTGTCTTTTCGTTTTGTTTATGGTTTCCTTTGCTGTACAAAAGCTTGTAATATGATTAGGTCCCATTTATTTATTTTTGCTTTTATTTCTATTGCCTTGGGAGACTGACCTAAGAAAACATTGCTACAATTTATGTCAGAGAATGTTTTGCCTATGCTCTCTTCCAGGAGTTTTATGGTGTCATATCTTATATTTAAGTTTTTAAGCCACTTTGAGTTTATTTTTGTGTATGGTGTGAGGGTATGTTCTAACTTCATTGACTTATATGGGACTGCCCAACTTTTACAACACCACTTGAAAATCTCAGCAGGTTTTTAAAATAGACATTAATAAACTGATTCTAAAATCTATACAGAAATACAAAGGACCTAGAATAGCTAAAACAATGTTGACAAAAACCCCACAAAGGTGGATATCTTACATTACCTGACTTCAAGATTCTTTTGGGTTCCTGGACCCAATTCCAATGTATGACGTATGTGTGCATGCTGACTGGATAGGAGGAATTTCCCACACAATACCAAGCAATTCTCTGGCATCAACAAGGTGTCCAGGAATTCAACTCAATTCTGACACTACTTACCCAGAGATAGCATCAGATTCCACAGGTAAAGGGCTCAGTCACAGATGACTAACACCTCCCAGGCCCCCTCATCCCCTGCAATTCAGATGCCCCTTGCAAGCCCAGATTGTCACTTGTGCTTCTGACCAACTGGCTATAGATTGGGGGTTCCAATGACTCCCCCCCACCTTGGACTTTAGACACCAGTCACAAGTTCAGGTTGCTACCTATACTTCTGACCAACTGGCTATGGATCAGAGGTTTCTAGGCCCCCTTCCCTGTGTTTGATTAATTTACCAGAGCAGTTCATGGAACTCAAAGAAACATTTTACTTACCAGATTGCTGGTTTATTATAGTAAGGTATAACTTGGGAACATCCAGATGGAAGAGATGCATTGGGCAAGGTATGGGGAAAGGGCATGGAGCTTCCATGCTCTCTCCAGGTGCACGATTCTCCCAGCACCTCCATGTGTTCACCAACCCAGAATCTCCCAAACCATGTCCTTTTGGGTTTTTATGGAGGCTTCATTACATAGGCATGATTGATTAAATCATTGATGATTGATTCAACCTCCAGTCCCTCTCTCCTCCCTGAGGTCAGACTGAAAGTTCCAACCCTGTATTCACATCATTGGTTGGTTCCTCTGGTGACCAGCCCCCACCTTTATGTAATTTAGGGGTATTCCAAAGATCACCTCATCAACATAACAAAAGACACCTTTGTCACTCTCAACACTTAAGTAATTCCAAGGGTTTTAGGAGCTCTGTGCCAGAAATATATATTTCTTATTATAAATCTCAATATCACAAAGATATGTTGTCAAGTTACAGTAATCAATACAATGTGGTATCCATATAAGAGTAGAGATACAGATCAATGGAACAGAACAATGGTTCCAGAAATAGACCCACACAGACTGTCAATTGATTCTCCAGAAAGGTGTCAAGGTAATTCAGTGGGAGAAAGGATAGTCTTTTCAACAAATGATGACAGAGCAACTAGATATCCATCGGGGGAAATGAATTTCAATCCTTCCTCACACCATATACAAAAATGAACCCAAATGGATCACAAACACAAAAATAAAAACTAAAATGTAATACTTCTAGAAGAAAACATAGGAAAATATTTTCATGACTTTTACATATACAAAGATTTCCTAGACAGGATACTGCATAGTATTTAAGATTCAAAGGGATTTGGAGTCAGGTAGACTCTAGTTCTGCCACTGATAATATTTAAGCATTTAGTCTACTTATTTTATTACTCAAAATCCGAGTTTCCTCTTCACTAAGGCTTTTTGTAAGGATTAAATGAAACATTATATGTGAAGTATTTAGTACACTGCTTATTGAATATCATACACCCACAAAATGATACATATTAATATAAACAAAAGTGTTTATAATATAAACAAAAGTCATATTCATGGACTTTTGTAAGATTTACCTAGATTCTAACCTAATTCTGCAATTTTCAAGCATCCCAGGTGAATAACAGAAAGGTAGCAAATTGAAGCTGAGGCTTACATTTTCTTAAGCTGGAGTTCCTAAAGTTCTAGTCATATTTTTAAAGAGTGATAAATTAGATGTCATTAAAACTAAAAACTTCTGCTCTTTGAAGACCACATTTAGTAAAATCAAAAAGCAAACCACAGAGTGGGAGAAAATATTCACAAATACATATATCTGATAAAGAACTTGTATCTCAAATACTTATAATTCAATAAGAAGACAAACGACCCAATTTAAACATGGGCAAAGTATTTGAGCAGACACTTCTCAGAAGAAGATATATGAGTGGCCAATAAACACATGGCAGTATGCACAACATCACTAGTTATTAGAGTAATGCAAATTAAAACACAGTGAAATACAATCACACACCTACTAGAATGGCTAAAATTCAAAGGAGTGATAGCATCAAGTGTTGACAAGGATGTGGAGCAGCCAGTGCTTTCACACATTGCTGGTGGGAATGTAAAATGGTACACCCACTTTGGATAACAACTTGGCAGTTTCTCATAAGGTTAAATATATACTCACCATATAATCTAGCAATTCCACTTCTATATATTTGCCCAATAAAAATGAAACATATCCACACAAAGATTTAAATATGAATGTTAATGACCTAAAGGGACAGGAGAAATCCCCACGTGATTAGGTAGGACGTGAGGGGGAAGGAGAGGAGGAGGAAAAGTGGAGGTAGGATGGGACCGGCACCCCTGAGGGGTGGCTGGGGAAGGGGAGGGGTTCCCACTATCAGAGGGGCCCACCCACAGTGCAAGGATCAGTGGGGACAGGGAGGGACCTTCAGGGGATTGGGGAATTAGAGGGGAACTCAGCCAGTATTTCCCCTGCCCACTTGGGCCCTGGAGAGTCTGCCGGGGTCCTGGGCCTGAACCTCCACCTTCCAGAGCCCCCTCCATCTGCACTGAGCCTAAGCCCTGCCCCTGCACTCCCTCCAGGGCCCTTTCCAGCCACATAGGTCCTGAGCCTAGGCCCTGCCTCCACGAAAGTCCGTGCCCACCACCCCCCACTGCGCCAAGGGCTTTTCCGACCTTTTTTTTTTTTTTTTATTCTTTATTATTGTTCTGCTCTTTTTTTTTCTTTTTTCTTTCTTTCTTTCTTTTTTTTTTTTTTTGCCACGTCACGCAGCTTGCGAGATCCTGGTTCACAGGCCAGGAGTTGGGCCTGAGCTCCTGTGGTGGGAATGCCGAGTCCAAACCGCTGGACTAACAGAGAACTTCAGACCCCAGGGAATATTAATCGGTGTGAGGTCTCCCAGAAGTCTTCATCTCGGCACCAAGACCCAGCCCTACCCAGCTGCCTGCAGACACCAGTGCTGGACGCCTCAGGCCAAACAACCAGTAAGACAGGAACACAGCCCCACCCATCAAAAAAATGAGATGACAAAAAAATATGTTACAGATGAAGAAGCAAGGTAAAAGCCTACAAGACCAAATAAATGAAGAGGAAATAGGCAACCTACCTGAAAAAGAATTCAGAGTAATGATAGTAAAGACGATCCAAAATCTCGGAAATAGAATAGAGGCACGGATCGAGAAGAAATGTTTAACAAGGACCTAGAAGAACTAAAGAACAATAACTGAAATGAAAAATACACTAGAAGGAATCAATAGCAGAATAACTGAAGCAGAAGAATGAATAAGTGAGCTGGAAGATAGAATGGTGGAAATAACAGCCAAGGAGCAATAAAGAAAAAAGAATGAGAAGAATTGAACCTAGAAGAAATGGACAAATTCTTAGAGAGGTACAACTTTCCAAGACTGAATCAGGAAGAATTAGAAAATATAAACAGACCAATCACAAGTAATGAAATTGAAACTGTAATTAAAAATCTTCCAGCAAATAAAAGTCCAGGACCAGACGGCTTCACAGGCTAATTCTATCAAACATTTAGAGAAGAGATAACACCTATCCTTCTCAAACTCTTTCAAAAAATTGCAGAGAGAAGAACACTCCCAAACTCGTTCTACAAGGCCACCACCATGCTGATACCAAAACTGTATAAAGATATCACAAAAAAAGAAAATTACAGACCAATATCACTGATGAACATAGACGCAAAAATCCTCAACAAAATTCTAGCAAACAGAATCCAACAGCACATTAAAAGAATCATACACCATGATCAAGTGAGATTTATCCCAGGCATGCAAGGATTCTTCAATATAAACAAATCAATCAGTGTGATACACCATATTAACAAACTGAAGAATATAAACCATATGATCATCTCAGTAGATGCAGAAAAAGCTTTTGACAAAATTCAACACCCATTTATGATAAAAACTCTCCAGAAAGTGGGCATAGAGGGAACCTACCTCAACATAATATGAAGGCCATATATGACAAACCCACAGCAAACATCATTCTCAATGGTGAAAAACTGAAAACATCTCCTCTAAGATCAGGAACAAGACAAGAATGTCCACTCTCACCACTATTATTCAACAAAGTTTTGGAAGTCCTAGCCACAGTAATCAGAGAAGAAAAAGAAATAAAAGGAATACAAATTGGAAAAGAAGAAGTAAAACTGTCACTGTTTGCAGATGACATGATACTATACGTAGATAATCCTAAAGATGCCACCAGAAAACTACTAGAGGTAATCAGTGAATTTGGTAGAGTTGCAGGATACAAAACTAATGCACAGAAATCTCGTGCATTCCTATACACTAACAATGAAAGATCAAAAAGAGAAATTAAGGAAACAATCCCATTCACCATTGCAACAAAAAGAATAAAATACCTAGGAATAAACCTACCTAAGGAGGTAAAAGATCTGTATTCAGAAAACTATAAGATACTGATCTTTTTTGACCCACCTCCTAGAGTAATGAAAATAAAAACAAAGATAAACAAATGAGACCTAATGAAACAAAAGCTTTTGCACAGCAAAGGAACCCCTAAACAAGACGAAAAGACAACCCTCAGAATGGGAAAAAATATTTGCAAATGAAGCAACTCACAAAAGATTAATCTCCAAAGTATACAAAGCAGCGCAATATGAAAAAAACAAACAACCCAATCAAAAAATGGGCAGAAGACCTAAATAGACATTTCTCCAAAGAAGACATACAGATGGCCAAGAGGCACATGAAAAGCTGCACAACATCACTAATTATTAGAGAAATGCAAATCAAAACTACAATGAGGTATCACCTCACACCGGTTAGAATGGGCATCATCAGAAAATCTACAAACAATAAATGCTGGAGAGGGTGTGAAGAAAAGGGAACCCTCTTGCACTGTTGGTGGGAATACAAATTGATACAGCCACTATGGAGAACAGTATGGAAGTACCTTAAAAAACTAAAAATAGAACTACCATATGACCCAGCAATCCACTACTGGGCATATACCCTGAGAAAACCATAATTCAAAAAGACATACGGGGGCTTCCCTGGTGGCGCAGTGGTTAAGTATCCGCCTGCCAGTGCAGGTGACACGGGTTCAAGCCCTGGTCCAGGAAGATCCCACATGCCGCGGAGCAGCTAAGCCCATGCGCTACAACTACCGAGCCTGCGCCCTAGAGACTGTGAGCCACAACTACTGAGCCTGCGTGCCACAACTACTGAAGCCCGCATGCCTAGAGCCTGTGCTCCACAAGAGAAGCCACTGCAATGAGAAGCCTGTGCACCACAACAAAGAGTAGCCCCTGCTCGCCTCAACTAGAGAAATCCAGTGCAGCAACGAAAACCCAACACAGCCAAAAATAAATAAATTAATTTAAAAAAAAAAGACGTGTACCCCAGTGTTCACTGCAGTACTATTTACAATAGCGAGGACATGGAAACAAGTTCAATGTCCATCGACAGATGAATGGATAAAGAAGATGTGTTACCTGTATACAATGAAATATTACTCAGTCATAAAAAGGAACGAAATTGGGTCATTTGTAGAGATGTGGATGGACCTAGAGTGTCATACAGAGTGAAGCAAGTCAGAAAGACTAAAAACAAATATCGTATATTAACACATATATGTGGAATCTGATGAATACAGATGAATCTATTTGCAGGGCAGGAATAGAGACATAGTTGTAGAGAATGGACATGTGGACAGAGTGGGGGAAGGGGAGGGTGGGACGAATTGGGAGATTATGATTGACATATATACACTACCAGGTGTAAAATAGATAGCTAGTGGGAACCTGCTGCACAGCACAGGGAGCTCAGCTCCGTGCTGTGTGATGACCTAGATGGGTGGGATGGGGGGGTGGGAGGGAGGTACAAGAGGGAGGGATTATATATATAAACATAGCTTATTCACTTCATTGAAACTAACACAACCTTGTAAAGCAACTATGTTCCAATAAAAAAAATGAATGTTAATAACAATTTTATTCACAGTGAGCAAAAACTGGAAACAGAATCTATCAACAGGTGACTATATAAACAAATTTTAGTGGAACTAATGAAATTGGAACTGTATTGGAACTACTCAGTAATTATAAGGAATGAACTATTAATGTACATCAATCTGGAGACATTTGAAAACTTTTCTTTAGTTACAAATGACACAAAAATTACATACCATATGATTCCATTTATTTGAAATTTTGAAACAGGAAAAATAATCCATGGTGACAGAAAGCAGAATCATGTTTATGTTTCGGGAGGGGGCGGTTAGAGAGAAAATGACAGCAAAGGGATATGAGTGAATTTGGAGGGTAATAAAGTTTTTTTAAAAGAATCTAGATGAGCTTACTGTCCTTCAAATATTTTATAGAAAAAGGAATGCAGCAATCCGGTTAGGGTAGCATGAAAAAAAAAAAAATGCAGGTTTGTACGCGGTGCTGTTTACATCCGGGAGCGGGATCTGCCTGGCATCAGGGGCAGCGGTTGCACTTGTCCAGTGCTGCTGTGCAGACACAGCCATGGGTATGCTTGGCACAGCCCATGAAGCAGCAGGAGGGGCAGCCCTTCTTGCAGGAGGTGAGTTTGCAAGAGTTAGCACAGGTGCAGGATCCACCAGTGGAACAGGAGCAGCTAGGGTCCATTTCAAGCCAAGGTGACGCCAGAGGTCCAAAGCAGTGGCAGAGAGGCATTTGGGCTGGTGCAAGGTTTGTACAAAGTTTCCTTTATTTTAATTGGAATAGTAGTTACGTGGGTACGCTTTCATCAAAACGTACCAAACAATACGCTTAAATGAATGTATTTTATCATATGTAAATATCAATAAAGTTGATTTAAACTGTAAAACCCCGAAGTATATAGTATATGTACCTCTAAATATAAAATCTAATTCCCAATTTATACTCCCCTCCCTCAGGAGCACATAACCATATCTTTTTTTTTTTTTTAACATATCTTTTATCTACACTGATAACAATACTGCAGGTGATAAATCCTTTAAAATTTTATTCCATTTGCTACACAGAAAGAGGTATCTAACTGGCTTGCATTGCCCAGATATTAGTGACTTGTCTGAAATGCTAACTTTTAAAGGACAAAGGAAGAGAAACTAACATGTAAGACTAAGAAGGAACAATGAGGGAAGTAAGAAGAAAACCTGTTTTTACAGGAGTAAAGGAAATAAAATTAACATTTCCAGCTCCTCTAGGGTGTTCCCTGTGTCCCTCCCTCTCTCTCTCTCTCTCTCTCTCTCTCCCTCCCTCTCTCCCCACATTATTACTGTCTGTCTGTACTCTCCGAGTCAAAACTTGAGGAGCTATTTTTGGTTTCTCCTTACCCTGATCATCGTAATCGTTTTCAGGTCACTTGCTAATCCTTTGTAATAGTTCCTGCATCAGCATCCTTTCCCTCCTGTCCATTACTTCTGCAACTTTAGTGCATTTGACCTTTTTCTACTCTAAGTAGACCAGCTAGGTCCTTACCTCTAGGCTCTCTTTCCAATCCAAACTATCCTCTGCTCTGCAGTTAATTTTCCTGAAGCACATTTCTATGATGGTGCTCACAGGATCAAGCACAAACAGTAAGAAACAACAACAAAAAATTTCAATGAGTTGCTTACTAAATAAAATCCCGATACCAGCATTCCAGGTCCTCCAGAATTCGGCTGCAATCTGCATTCCTAGCCCTATATTCCATTATTTTCTCACCTCTACTCAGGCTGTACAGTGTAGTGTTTGAAAGCTGCTGTTATCTCTGTATTAACAAAAGTAACGTGGAGAGCCAAATATTTCTAAATAAGCTGTGTGCAAAGAGCAACCTCTGGCACTTCATCAAATATTCAGAAAGACCTTTATTCATATGCCACAGGTGTTTCTGTGGCCTGGTTTTTCTGCAAAGTACATGTTTCTTTCAGGTCTACTGCCATAAAAATTGTGTGTGCCTTGTCTTGTGTTGTTCAGAGACATATTTAGCTAGTTCATTCTCTAAGCAAAGATTTACATATAGTAAATAGCCTTTTGTACTTGAACAAGCCTTGGTTTCTTCAGTGATCTCTTGGTTATTTAGTAACGTATTGTTTAGCCTCCATGTGTTTGTGTTTTTTACGTTTTTTTCCCTGTAATTCATTTCTAATCTCATAACGTTGTGGTCAGAAAAGATGCTTGATATGATTTCAATTTTCTTAAATTTACTGAGGCTTGATTTGTGACCCAAAATGTGATCTATTCTGGAGAATGTTCCATGCGCACTTGAGAAAAAAGTGTAATCTTCTGTTTTTGGATGGAATGTCCTATAAATAACAATTAAATCTATCTGGTCTATTGTGTCATTTAAAGCTTCTGTTTCCTTATTTATTTTCATTTTGGATGATCTGTCCATTGGTGTAAGTGAGGTGTTAAAGTCCCCCACTATTATTGTGTTACTGTCGATTTCCTCTTTTATAACTGTTAGCAGTTGCCTTATGTATTGAGGTGCTCGTATGTTGGGTGCATATATATTTATAATTTTTATATCTTCTTCTTGGCTTGATCCCTTGATCATTATGTAGTGTCCTTCCTTGTCTCTTGCAACATTCTTTATTTTAAAGTCTATTTTATCTGATATGAGTATAGCTACTCCAGCTTTCTTTTGATTTCCATTTGCATGGAATATCTTTTTCCATCCCCTCACTTTCAGTCTGTATGTGTCCCTAGGTCTGAAGTGGGTCTCTTGTAGACAGCATATATATGGGTCTTGTTTTTGTATCCATTCAGCAAGCCTGTGTCTTTTGGTTGGAGCATTTAATCCATTCACGTTTAAGGTAATTATCTATATGTATGTTCCTATTACCATTTTCTTAATTGTTTTGGGTTTGTTTTTGTAGGTCCTTTTCTTCTCTTTTGTGTTTCCCACTTAGAGAAGTTCCTTTAGCATTTGTTGTAGAGCTGGTTTGGTGGTGCTGAATTCTCTTAGCTTTTGCTTGTCTGTAAAGGTTTTAATTTCTCCATCAAATCTAAATGAGATCCTTGCCGGGTAGAGTAATCTTGGTTGTAGGTTCTTCCCTTTCATCACTTTAAGTATATCATGCCACTCCCTTCTGGCTTGTAGAGTTTCTGCTGAGAAATCAGCTGTTAACCTTATGGGAGTTCCCTTGTATGTTATTTGTCGTTTTTCCCTTGCTGCTTTCAATAATTTTTCTTTGTCTTTAATTTTTGCCAATTTGATTACTATGTGTCTCGGCGTGTTTCTCCTTGGGTTTATCCTGTATGGGACTCTCTGCGCTTCCTGGACTTGGGTGGCTATTTCCTTTCCCATGTTAGGGAAGTTTTCGACTATAATCTCTTCAAATATTTTCTCTGGTCCTTTCTGTCTCTCTTCTCCTTCTGGGACCCCTATAATGCGAATGTTATTGCGTTTAATGTTGTCCCAGAGGTCTCTTAGGCTGTCTTCATTTCTTTTCATTCTTTTTTCTTTATTCTGTTCCACAGCAGTGAATTCCACCATTCTGTCTTCCAGGTCACTTATCCGTTCTTCTGCCTCAGTTATTCTGCTATTGATTCCTTCTAGTGTATTTTTCATTTCAGTTATTGTATGGTTCATCTCTGTTTGTTTGTTCTTTAATTCTTGTAGGTCTTTGTTAAACATTTCTTGCATCTTCTCGATCTTTGCCTCCATTCTTATTCTGAGGTCCTGGATCATCTTCACGATCATTATTCTGAATTCTTTTTCTGGAAGGTTGCCTATCTCCACTTCATTTAGTTGTTTTTCTGGGGTTTTATCTTGTTCCTTCATCTGGTATATAGCCCTCTGCCTTTTCATCTTGTCTGTCTTTCTGTGAATGTGGTTTTTGTTCCACAGGCTGCAGGATTATAGTTTTTCTTGCTTCTGCTGTCTGCCCTCTGGTGGTTGAGGCTATCTAAGATGCTTGATGGGAGGCTCTGGTGGTGGGTAGAGCTGACTGTTCACAAGCCTTTATTTTACATAGTCTGCTTAAAAAACCTTGGTCATGCTTTCAGAATAATTTTTTCTGTCTTAAATTATACAATCTTTATTAAATTTAACAAATATTTATTGAGTACCAACTCTGTGAAATATGCTATACAAACAAGGGCCTACAGAAAATTAAAAGATAAGTGGGACAAAACCCTTTAAACAATTTACGATCTGGTAAAAGATCAAGATAACAGATCCTGAAAATCTTTAATTTAAAGAAAAATATTTTCATCACTATTAGAGGCATACAGAATGCTACAGTGGCTTGAAGAACAAGCCATAGCTGGTGCATGAATCAAGGCTTTTTGACAAGGGTGGTTTCTGACAACGTCCTGGAAGGTTAGATAGGATTTGACAGGCAGAGATTGTTCAAGAACACTTTCCAGGCAGAAGAAATATCAAGGATAAAACCAGAGAGTTCAGAAAATGTTTGGGGTTATCAAGGAGGGGTCAGTGTGCCCAGTCAACTGAGCCATAGTGTCCATAAAGGCGGCAGTTGGTGATGTAGGTTAGACCCATGTTAGTAGAAAGCCTGGCATGATGGGCTGACGGGTTTAGACTTATGTTCAAAACAAGGAACCTGTTAGTTAACATATAACAAATGCATGATTGGCACGATGTTTGAGGAGGATTAATCTGTAAGGATAGCAGAAGGGAGAAGAAATTGGAAAATAAGGAGGAAAACTAGGAGTGTAACTCAATACTAGTGAAAAGTAATACATTGGAAGGGGGGAGTCATAAAGAGGAAGGTAAACACAGCGGCATTTTTAAAAGTTTTTTTTTACAGGGCTTAACGATGTAGTAAAGTTAAAGGAGGATAGGGAAGTAGACCGGCATGGACTGTGCAGCTACATGATCCAGGCACTGGGCTCAACTATCTTGCTGAGGGGTGCGGGCAAGGTAAGAGGAGCAGCAAAGCTTTCCAGATTAGGGAATGGGGAGAATGCTTGTTCCATTAACAGGAATTAGGAAATTAGGAGATAGTTTAATTTGGATGTGTTGAGCTCGATGTGCTGGTGGAATATTTAAGTGGTGATTTGTACGAGAAATTGAAAGTAAAACAAGGAAGCCCAGGAGTGGTGTCCAGGTAGGTGACATAGGTTGGGAAATCATCCAGGTAGTTGTGATAGTGAAAGCTGAGGATAAGATCACGAAAAGAGAGCTTGCAGAGAGAGAAGGGCTCTGTGTGGAGTGATAATAATATTAATAATCCTCCTCATCATTGCAAACACTGTTGAAGGATTAGTATGTGGCAAGCATCATGCCAAATACTTTTCATGCATTAGCTCATTTAATTATCACAATAAAGGAATCTGTAAATGTTATCACTATGACTAATTTATTATTAATACACAATGTAAAAGTTAATTTTCCAGAAGTAGAATTCCAGATGATTTCAAGATGTTAAGTAGTGAGGAGGGGGCCATAGAATTGGATTTATTTTCCATTGGAATCTGAGTCTTTGACTTTTTACTAAAAATATTAAACTCATTTACATTTATAATCATAAATCTTACATGCATGTATTTGGTTTTAACATGTAGAAATTCATCTTGAATTAACTTAGGCAAAATGGAAATTCATTGGCTCCTGTAACCAGAAAGGGCAAGAGTGCAGCTAGAGACCCCCTGAGTCAGAGACTTGAGGCTACCACGATCTTCTAGCTCCACCTCCCTTCTTTGCTTCTCTCTGACTACTCTTTTTTTTTTTTGGCGGTGCCGACCAGGGATCGAACCTGCGCCCCCTGTCGTAGAAGTGCAGCGTCTTAACCACTGGACCGCCAGGGAAGTCCCTCTCTGACTACTCCTTGTCCACACATACTTCTCCACCCATCTTCCCAGCTTTATCATCAAAGTTAAAAAAACCCATTTGCACAAGTCCTGTTGAACAAACCCTGGAGAAGTAATATGATGTTCACGGTTTGTGCCAAATGTCTATTTGCCTATGAACCCAACCAGTATACAGGACTGTGTGGTGAGTGGGTGGGGATGATGAGGTTCTAGGATTGACCCAGCTTAAGTCAGATACTCACTTCTGCATAGTCTAGACCAGGTACATAAGATCATGTAAAACGACGTTATCTCCATTTGGAGTCTATGGTTAGAGTGGGGATGGGGGCATGGGGTTCTTTTCTCAGAAACATGCAGAGGTACTGGGCAGAAAAAGAGGTAAATGACCATTTTAATTGTTACAAAAATTAAAAGATCTTATTTTATACTTCCTGGGTTTTAATCCCTTTCCTCTTTTAGACATGGATTGTTAGTTTGTTCTTATTCTCTGCAATAATTAAGAAGGAAAGCATCCTGTTTCAGTTAAACCATTCTTAGACTTTTGCCATCTAATTATTAAAATCAAGGGCAGCATAAGAACTTTACTCCCCATTATGAAGGATGTGAAACCCAGGGCTTTGGTTTCCTTTGGTGAAGCTTCTCCTTTCTCTCCAGTGTTTTTTTTTTTTTGGTGGTGGGGGGAGGGTGTGGTTTCATTTAGACCGTAGTCATAAACTGCATCACTGTCTTCGTGCTAAATAGTATAAATCATCTGTTTCAAGTAACTTTATTTCAAATTTATACACTATTTGTAAAAATTCAACTTCTCTCTAGATATTTAACTTACCTTATTGATTACCCCAATTCCTTTAGCCACCACTTTTGTTTTCTTGAATCTAAATTTTTATTAATATGTTGGGGTTCTGAAGTAGGCCTTCAGGGCATTTATTTGGGAAGACAATCTGGCTTCTGTGTTCTTGGATACCTAAAAATGTCATTCTATGGCTTTCTCACCTGATAATAAATGGCCTAGGTAGCTCAGAATGAATGGAACGTTAATTCCTTTACTTACTGAGTCATGGTCACTGTGGCAACAAGTAATAAGCAAGAACAAGGTTCTTATATTTCAATCCTACTTCACAGAAAGTTAGGCAGGATTATTTTGTCTCTTAACAGAATCTGACTATATCTTTTATTTTACTATGTTCATAGACGAGTTTTCTCATTTAAGATACTCTCCTGGTTAATCAGGAGGGCATTTGGAAGAGATTTTTCATTGTGTCCTTTATCACCATTGTAGGCAGAAGGCGAGGTTAGCTCTGTGATTCTACAGCTGGGTTTGGCAGCTTCAGAGTATGAGCAAAGAAAACAGACATTAGAGATTCCTAAGCTCGAGGTCTGGCCAAACAGACTATGGCACAAGTATACGTATCGATGAGACAGTCCAGTCTAGTGATCAAACGAGCACCACTGGCATAGCGTCACACGGGGTAGGGAGATAAATGAAGCTGCAGCCTGTAGATATGCTGAAAGAACAGGCAAATGTAACACTTGAATTTATTATTTGGACAAATAGGACGTTCAGTAGGAGTGAAAGAATGGGATGATTAGGATGCTGTGATCAGAGAAGGAAATGTCAGAATTGGAAATCTGATCGCATCTTAGTTGCTCATATCCCTTTTAATTCAGCATTTCAGGTTTATCCTACATTCATATTTTATTTGAATCCCTCAGTCATTATCAGTTTGATGCCATTAGTCCATTATTGGGTTGTCTTTCTTCCCATTGTATAATTAAAAAATAATTTTATCTCTGGCTCATACAAATGTGGGATTGCTTATTTTCTGTAAGCTAGATTCCTAAACAGCCTTTCCAGTTTTCTTTATGGAAACATACTGTAATTAAGAGTCAGGGACAAGATACCCATTTTCCTGTCTAAGAATAATGCCACCTCTGTTTTAACCATCAGCTCTGGCTTTTGAATGTTCATTCTCACTGTAACTAATATGCCAAAACTTTCATAATTATGCGTATGCAGGGAGAACAATGTGCACGTCTGTTCTGAAGTAGAGAAGGATTAGAAGGATAGACTAATGTTAACTCCAGCTTAGTAAGCACATACTTGCTATTCATGTCACAGAGCATTCAGACTCTGATGAAGACGCTTTTCGTGATTCCCTGATTACATAATTGAGCTTTATAATTTATGTTCTACTATATATTTTGCAGCAGATTTCATGGACTGCTTGATTGTGGTTGTGACGAAGCCTAAAATCAAATTCTAGTGTTTTAATCCCAAGTCGCGTTCTTTCCACTATCCCACATTGGTCTTTGTGTCTTTTTAAAAAAACTTTATTGAAGTATAGTTGATTTACAGTGTTAATTTATGTTGTACAGCAAAGTGATTCAGTTATACATATATATTCTTTTTCATATTTTTCATATTCTTTCCCATTATGGTTTATCCCAGGACATTGAATATATCCTATGCTATACAGTTGGCCCTTGTTGTTTATCCATTCTACATAATAGTTTGCATCTGCTAATCCCAACCTCCCAATCCGTCCCTCCTCCACCCCCCTTGGCAACCACAAGTCTGTTCTCTATATCTGTGAGTCTGTTTTTGTTTTGTAGATATGTTCATTTGTGTCATATTTTAGATTCCACATATAAATGATATCACATGGTATTTGTCTTTCTCTTCCTGACTTACTTCACTTAGTATGATAATCTCTAGGTTCATCCATGTTGCTGCAAATGGCATTATTTCATTCTTTTTTATGGCTGAGTAGTATTCCATTGTATATATATACCACATCTTCTTTATCCATTCATCTGTCGATGGACATTTACATTGTTTCCATGTCTTGGCTATTGTGAATAGTGCTGCTGTAAACACAGGGGTGCATGTATCTTTCTGAATTACAGTTTTGTCTGGATATGCTCAGGAGTAGGATTGCTGGATCATATGGCAAGTCTATTTTTAGTTTTTTAAGGAACCTCCATACTGTTCTTCATAGTGGCTGTACCAATTTACATTCCCACCAACTGTGTAGAAGGGTTCCCTTTCCTCCACACCCTTTCCAGCATTTATTATTTGTAGACTTTTTGACAATGGCCATTCTGACCAGTGTGAGGTGGTATCTCATTGTAGTTTTGATTTGCATTTCTCTGATAATTAGAGATGTGGAACATCTTTTCATGTGCCTGTTGGTCATCTGTGTGTTTTCTTTGCAGAAATGTCTATTTAGGTCTTCTGCCCATTTAAAAAAATATATTTATTTATTTATTTGGTTGTGCTTGGTCTTAATTGCAGCAGGCAGGCTCCTTAGTTGTGCCATGTGAACTCTTAGTTGTGACATGCATGTGGAATCTAGTTCCCCGACCAGGGATCAAACCTGGGCCCCCTATTAATTGGATTTACACCTGTGGTTCAAAACATTCAATCAGAAAAATACAAATACACTGGCAAATCAAATCCTCATTCAATAAACTACTCTCTCCAATTTCATCTCAATTCAAACCTTATACAAGCACATCCACACAAAATTATAAAAATTGTGGGCATTCACTAAGTATGGTTTTATATCTCATTCTCACTTAAACGTTGCTTTATGAGCGTTCCCTAGGTTAGTCAATACAATTATGCAGTTAGCCATTCATAGCTGCCTCATATTCCATCTTTTCCCTTGTGTTGGCCATGCACCTTGTTTCTAATGTTTTTGCTGTTGTAAATTATGCTGCAAACAACATTCTTGCCCCTAAGTCTGTGTCTGTACGTTTGATTATTTCTCAAGGATAAATCCCTATATCAGCCAGGGTTTTAGCAGGGAACTGATGGCATATTCCAAATGTTTAATTCAAGAGACTTTCATGAAGGGACTGATGACAAGAGGTGTGGGCAGGGTTAAAGAATCAACAAGGAATGGTGAAGCACTCAGGGACTGGCAAACACACCCTTCCCATGCCTAACCAGACAGAGAAAAGGGCTACAGTGTCACTGCCTCACAAAGAAAGTCTCAGCTGAGCAACTAGGGCTACCCCACAAGGAACCGTGGCCTTAAAGCTGTACTTCTCAAAGTGTGGTCCCTGGACCAGTAGCATCAGCAACACCAGGAAACCTATCAGAAATGCAAATTCTCAGGCCTTACCCTGTCCTACCAATTTGGAAACGAGGCTTCCAGATGATTCTGATGTGTTGAAGTTTGAGAACCACTGGCTTTAAAGAACAAAGTTGCTCACAAAACCATGGCAGCAGTGAGGAATCAGGTGGTGGGAAGTAGATGTCCCCAGATCTCCCATTTTCTGTCCTCTCTTCTCCTTTCAGTGCTTTCACTGGCTAAACCCAACTAGAAGCTAGAAAGCAAGGGAGCTCAGGGATCTTTCCCTAGACAACATAGAGTAGGACCAAAAAGGGTGGAGTGGTGACATGGAGGGACAGAAGGAGGAAAACCAGCCAATCCCTATACGTAGAACCACTGGAGCAAAAAGGTAAACATTTTTATACCTTTTAATACATATTAGCAATTTTTTTTCATAAAGTGCTCATAAAACATTTTTACCAGCAGTGGCTATGACTGCCAGTCTGGTGGAATTCTTGCTAACTCTGAATATGAGTTTTAAAAAAAGTCTGTTCCAGTTTTGTCAATTTAAAATGGTATCTTGGTTGTGTTTTAATTTGCATTTCTTCATTTAAGATGAGATAATTTTTTAAAAACATATGCTTGTTGCCATTTGCATTCTTCCTAGTTATTATCTATTTATGTCCTTTGTCCACTTTTCCATTAGGAAATTTTCTAATTCGATAGAGCTCTTTTTTGATACTAAGGTGATTTCTTCTATGTCTGTCATATTTGTCGCAGGTATCTTTCTCAGTTTGTCATTTGTTTTTTATTTTGGATATATGGAAATTTTACATCGTCAAATTTATTAACCTTGTAACTTGGCTTCTTGGCTTGGCTTGGATTCTCTATCAGTTTCCTATCACTGCTGTAACAAACTGCCTCATAATTAATGGCTTAAAACAATACAAATTTATTATCTTATAGTTATGGAGGGTAGAAATCCAAAATGGGTCTAATTGGATTAAAAGCAAAGTATAGACAGGGCTGTGTTGCACCTGGAGGCTCTAGAGGAAAAACCGCTTTGTTTTCTCATCTAGCTCCTAGAGGCTGCCTGCATTCCTTGGCCTGTGGTCCTCTCCTCTCTCTTCAAAGCACATCACTCCAATCCGTGCTTCTGTTATCACGTCTCTTTCTCTAAGTCTGACTCTCCTGCCTCCCTCTTTCACTTACAAGGACCCTTTGATCACATTGGGCCCACCTGGATAATCCAAGATGATCTCACCACCTCAAGATCTTTAACTTAATCACACCTGTAAAGTCCTTTTGCCATGTAAGGTAACATGTCCAGAGGTTCTGGGGATTAGGACATGGACATCTTTGGGGGCCATTATTCTGCTGACCACAGTTCCTACCACCCCATTCTAGCTCCTGCCCAGAATGGTCCAGTGTAGAAACCCACCTAGGTACATTGCCCTTATTCTCCTTCAAAGAATATTTTCCAGGCACTCTTTCCAGGTTGAAATAACCTTTTGTTCAAAGACCGTTTTATTATCCCCTTTCTTTTGTAAATCACCCACAGAATCTTAAAGTATCTGTTGACTGACAGTTTTCTCCATAACCCAAAGAGCAGTTTCTATAACCAAATTCCCCATATTCAGAGCCTGTTTTACTTCAGCCTTACCATTTGGCTGAATCCCATGAACTATACTGAATAACTAAAGCTAATTCATTTGTGAAGCTAATCATCTGCCAAATATTACACTATCTCTTCTACTTATGGTCACTTCCAATTTGCATCACACTTAAAGCATTAAAAAGTCATTTTTAGAGGAGTCCATCATATTCCAATATTCATGATTTAAGAAGTAAATCCCTATTCATTGGAATGAACATTTCTTTTTCACTCATTTACACTGTGCTTAGTGTTAGTGTTAGAGATACAGACAAAAATAGGACATCAGGACTTCTCTGGAGGTCCAGTGGTTAAGATTCTGTGCTTCCACTGCAGGGAGTTTGGGTTTGATCCCTGGTCAGGGAAGATCCCACATGCCGCGCTGTGTGACCAAAAAAAAGCATATTATTTAAAAAAAATAGGACATCATCTTTGCCCTCAAGGTCAAGGGGAAAACATGGTTCCAATCATATTTTTTAAATCAAAAATAAAATCAGAAGTTCATATGTTTGTCTTTTTTCTTAACATGTAAGCTCATTGAGAACTTAGATTCCATGTGGTGTGTATGTATTTGTATAAGTACATTCATATATGTACTATATATTCTGAAAAGAGAATATGGTATAGTAAATAAGACATGGGTTCAAATCTTGGCCCTACCCTTTATTTGCTCCATGATATTATATGAATAATTTAACCATGAACCTTAGTTTCCATATTTGTAAAACGTGGGTAAGAGTACCCACCTCACTGGACTTTGTAAGGATTAAGTGAGAACTTTAACATATATAAAGCATGTAGAATAACATGTGTGGGTGGAGTCAGAATGTAGGGATGGTTTCCTTATACTGCAGAGAGATTAAGAGCAAACACTCTGGAGCCTGGCTATTTGGTTTAAAATCCCAGCTCTATCACTAACTAGCTGTGTGACCTTGACTGTCAAGTGGGGATAATCATCGTTATTATTAGAGTCATCGCAAAGATTACATGAGTTATATACGCTAACACATGTAGAATGCTTAGACGTGTGCTTAAAACCTGGTAAATACCATATAATCGTTGGCTATAATTATATATCTCCCTAAACTTTTAGTTCCTCAAAATAAAATATTACAGATATATTAGTTATATTAACTAATACAGTTCTATTAATTATATTAACCAAACTTATGGTTTCTCAACGTAAGGTATTACAGCTATTATTACAGTGTAATGAAAAGACAAGTATAATGGGTTGACCCACATTTATAAACAAGGCTGAATGAACAAGGTAGTACTGCTGTGAGATGGTATCTTCCTCTGTGAAATGGTTACACTAATCTTTGCCTAACACAGGATTCTTTTGTCATCAACACTAAGAAATACAGGTATCACAGACGATCTAGGTTTGAATCCTGATTACTGGATATTTTACCTTGGATGAGTCCTTAACCTCTTTCTTTCCCTTCACTATATGTAAAAATGTTTAATGGAGAGAAGTGATTTCTACAGCCCTCACCATAGTTCTTCCTAAGGTGGGGGAGAGCTGTTTTCATTTAGGAAAATACATTAACAATAATTGGGAAGTGCAAGTGGGATCTCAGAGCATGTACTGAAAGGGGAAATTTTACCTAAACTGTGCTTAATGGAGAGGTAAACAGATTAGAGATGAGGGAGAACATGAGGGAGGGAAGAGAAGAAAAAAGGTGAGAGAACAAGGCTGGTGCCTGGGGAGAAAGCTAGCCAGTGGGAACTGTAGGGTGAAACAAAAGGAACTTTAAGGAAAAGAGATGTCTAGTATTTAAGTCTATGTTTGCATTTCTTTGATGTAAACACCCTCTCCTTCCCCAAAACTTCCCTGAAGTCTGACCTGTCTGTTCTTACATGTAAGTGAGTCAGTGGGGAAGAAAAAGCCAGCATAGGAAGTGCAGCCTACCCCATAGTCACTTCTTCCTGATACTTGTGTGGAGCTTAAGATCATCATGTGACAATGACAATAAATTTGGAGTTTCAGGTGGCAACAAGGAGCAAAATACATGGTAGTCCAATGAAGTATCTCTTCTATACCATATTCTAGGGATGTGACCTTAGAAGGAGGGAAGCTGTGAAAAAATTACCAATATCTATTTTCTAGTGTTGTGGTAACGGTTAACTGTAAAATATGTCACACATAGGGTTCCTATATAGAGCTTTTTATTTTCTCTCTGTCTTAATTGATTCAACAAATACGCATAGAGTGCCAAATAAGTGCCAGGCATGATCCTAGGTCCTGGGAATATAGCAGTGAACAGAATAGACAAAATCCCTGCTCACAGAACTTAGTTTTGGGGAGTGTGGAGATAGGGAGAAGAGAGAGTGTATTAAGTGCATAAGCTATGTCAGATGGCGATAAAGGCTACTGATCAAAATGAAACAAGGAGGGGAGACAGGGAGTGTCAGAGCAGGGTGGAGGAGGATATGGCTTTAAATAGGGGGGACAGGAGACTTCAATGCAAAGACAAATTTGAGCAAAGGCCTGAAGGAGGGGAGGGAGCAAGCCTGTGGCTGTCTAGGAGAAAAACATTTCAGGCAGAGAGAATAGTTGATATACAGACCTTGAGCAGGGAGTGTGATGGATGGGTTGGAAGATCAGTGTGGCTGACTGAAATGAGCTAGGGAAAAGTTGTAGAAGTCAGAGAGGTAGAGAGTGTACGTGTTGGGTACAAGCAAAGGTTCTGAACACTGACTGCACGTTAGAATCACCTGGAAAGCCCCAGCTTGATGCTGCCAGCCCTGATGTTATTGGGTTGGGATAGGACCTTAGCATGGGTAGGTTTCAAAAGAGCCCCATGAGATTCTGTTATGCAGCCAGGATTGAGAACCACTAATGTGAACAATGTAAGCAACTGAAAACTTCTTCCTGTGATAGAAGGGAGGCTTCTGCAAGGTTTTGAGCTGCAGAATTACATGTTCTTTTTTTATTTTTATCCTTTTTATTTTTTTTTACAGCAGGTTCTTATTAGTTATCTATTTTATACATGTTAGTGTATATATGTCAATCCCAATCTCCCAATTCATCCCACCACCACCACCTCCACCCCCTGCTTCCACCCCTGGTGTCCATACATTTGTCCTCTACATCTGTGTCTCTATTTCTGCCTTGCAAACCAGTTCATCTGTACCATTTTTTTAGATTCCACATATATGCATTAATATACGATATTTGTTTTGCTCTTTCTGACTTACTTCACTCTGTGTGACACTCTCTAGGTCCATCAATGTCTCTACAAATGACCTAATTTCGTTCTTTTTTATGGCTGAGTAATATTCCATTATTACTTATTATATTGGGGCAAATGTGTCTTTTTGAATTATGGTTTTCTCTGGGTATATGCCCAGTAGTGGGATTGCTGGGTCATATGGTAATTTTATTTTTAGTTTTTTAAGGAACCTCCATACTGTTCTCCATAGTGGCTGTACCAATTTACATTCCCATCAACAGTGCAAGAGGGTTCCCTTTTCTCCACACCCTCTCCAGCATTTGCTGTTTGTAGATTTTCTGATGATGCCCATTCTAACTGGTGTGAGGTGATACCTCATTGTAGTTTTGATTTGCATTTCTCTAATAATTAGTGATGTTGAGCAGCTTTTTATGTGCCTCTTGACCATCTATATATCTTCTTTGGAGAAATGTCTATTTAGGTCTTCTGCCCATTTTTTGATTGGGTTGTTTGTTTTTTTGATATTGAGCTGCATGAGCTGCTTGTATATTTCAGAGATTAATCCTTTGTCAGTTGCTTCGTTTGCAAATATTTTCTCCCATCCTGAGGGTTGTCTTTTCATCTTGTTTATGGTTTCCTTTGCTGTGCAAAAGCTTTTAAGCTTCATTAGGTCCCCTTTGTTTATTTTTGTTTTTATTTCCATTACTCTAGGAGGTGGGTCAAAAAAGATCTTGCTGTGATTTATGTCAAAGAGTGTTCTTCCTACGTTTTCCTCCAAGAGTTTTATACTGTCTGGTCTTACATTTAGGTCTTTAATCCATTTTGAGTTTATTTTTGTGTATGGTGTTAGGTAGTGTTCTAATTTCATTCTTTTACATGTAGCTGTCCAGTTTCCCCAGCACCACTTATTGAAGAGATTGTCTTTCCTCCATTGTATATCCTTGCCTCCTTTGTTATAGATTAGTTGACTATATGTGCGTGGGTTTATCTCTGGGCTTTCTATCCTGTACCATTGATCTATATTTCTGTTTTTGTGCCAGTATCATTTTGTCTTGATTACTGTAGCTTTGTGGTATAGTGTGAACTCAGGGAGTCTGATTCCTCCAGCTCTGTTTTTTTCCCTCAAGATTGCTTTGGATATTCGGGGTCTTTTGTGTCTCTAATCACAAGTAGTGAAATTGAAACTGTGAGTAAAAATCTTCCAACAAACGAAAGTCCAGGACCAGATGCCTTCACAGGTGAATTCTATCAAACATTTAGAGAAGAGATAACACCCAACCTTCTCAAACTCTTCCAAAAAATTGCAGAGGAAGGAACACTCCCAAACTCATTCTACAAGGCCACCATCACCCTGATACCAAAACCAGACAAAGATACTACAAAAAAAGAAAAGTACAGGCCAATATCACTGATGAATATAGATGCAAAAATCCTTAACAAAATACTAGTAAACAGAATCCAACAACACATTAAAAGGATCATACACCATGATCAAGTGGGACTTATCCCAGGGATGCAAGGATTCTTCAATATACACAAATTAATCAATGTGATACACCATATTAACAAACTGAAGAATAAAAACCATATGATCATCTCAGTAGATGCAGAAAAAGCTTTTGACACAATTCAACACCCATTTATGATAAAAACTCTCCAGAAAGTGGGCATAGAGGGAACCTACCTCAACATAATAAAGGCCATATATGGCAAACCCACAGCAAACATCATTCTCAATGGTGAAAAACTGAAAGCATCTCCTCTAAGATCAGGAAAAAGACAAGAATGTCCACTCTCACCACTATTATTCAACAAAGTTTTGGAAGTCCTAGCCACAGCAATCAGAGAAGAAAAGGAAATAAAAGGAATACAAATTGGAAAAGAAGAAGTAGAACTGTCACTGTTTGCGGATGACATGATACTATACATAGAAAATCCTAAAGATGCCACCAGAAAACTACTAGAGCTAATCAATGAATTTCGTTAAGTTTCAGGATGCAAAATTAATGCACAGATATCTCTTGCATTCCTATACACTAACAACGAAAGATCAGAAAGAGAAATTAAAGAAACAATCCCATTCACCGTTGCAACAAAAAGAATAAAATATCTAGGAATAAACCTACCTAAGGAGGTGAAAGACCTGTACTCAGAAAACTATAAGACACTGATGAAAGAAATCAAAGATGACACAAACAGATGGAGAGATATACCATGTTCTTGGATTGGAAGAATCAATATTGTGAAAATGACTATACTACCCAAAGCAATCTACAGATTCAATGCAATCCCTATCAAATTACCAATGGCAGTTTTTTACAGAACCAGAACAAAAAATCTTAAAATTTGTATGGAGACACAAATTATATGTTCTGATTTAGACTTTAAAGAATCCCTGGCTTGAATATGTATGCCATCCAGTGATATTCAATGTATCTTTTTTTTTTAACATCTTTATTGGAGTATAATTGCTTTACAGTGTTGTGTTAGTTTCTGCTGTATAACAAAGTGAATCAGCTATATGCATACGTATATCCCCATATCCCCTCCCTCTTGCATCTCCTTCCCACCCTCCTAATCCCACCCCTCTAGGGAGTCACAAAGCACCAAGCTGATCTCCCTGTGCCATGCAGCTGCTTCCCACTAGCTATCTATTTTACATTTGGTAGTGTATATATGTCAATGCTACTCTGTTACTTCATCCCAGCTTACCCTTCCTCCTCCCCATGTCCTCAAGTCTATTCTCTACGTCTGTGTCTTTATTCCTGTCCTGCCCCTATCTTCATCAGAACCATTTTTTTTTTTAGATTCCATATATATGTGTTAGCATACGGTATTTGTTTTTCTCTTTCTGACTCACTTCACTCTGTGTGACAGTCCAGAGTGTAGTGAGGTCCATCCACCTCACTACAAATAACTCAATTTTGTTTCTTTTTATGGCTAATATTCCATTGTATATATGTGCCACATCCTCTTTATCCATTCATCATCAGTCAATGGACACTTAGGTTGCTTCCATGCCCTGGCTATTGCAAACAGAGCTGCAGTGAACATTGTGGTACATGACTCTTTTTGAATTATGGTTTTCTCAGGGTATATGCCCAGTAGTGGGATTGCTGGATCATATGGTAGTTCTATTTTTAGTTTTTTAAGGAACCTCCATACTGTTCTCCATAGTGGCTGTACCAATTTACATTCCCACCAACAGTGCAAGAGGGTTCCCTTTTCTCCACACCCTCTCCAGCATTTATTGTTTCTAGATTTTTTGATGATGGCCATTCTGACCAGTGTGAGGTGATACCTCATTGTAGTTTTGATTTGCATTTCTCTAATGATTAATGATGTTGAGCATCTTTCCATGTGTTTGTTGCCAATCTGTATATCTTCTTTGGAGAAATGTCTATTTAGGTTTTCTGCCCATTTTTGGATTGGGTTGTTTGTTTTTTTGATATTGAGCTGCATGAGCTGCCTGTATATTTCAGAGATTAATCCTTTGTCAGTTGCTTCATTTGCAAATATTTTCTCCCGTTCTGAGGGTTGTCTTTTTGTCTTGTTTATGGTTTCGTTTGCTGTGCAAAAGCTTTTAAGTTTCATTAAGTCCCATTTGTTTATTTTTGTTTTTATTTTCATTTCTCTAGGAGGTGGGTCAAAAAGAATCTTGCTGTGATTTATGTCATAGAGTGTTCTGCCTACGTTTTCCTCTAAGAGTTTGATAGTGTCTGGCCTTACATTTAGGTCTTTAATCCATTTTGAGTTTATTTTTGTGTATGGTGTTAGGGAGTGTTCTAATTTCATTCTTTTACATGTAGCTGTCCAGTTTTCCCAGCACCACTTATTGAAGAGGCTGTCTTTTCTCCACTGTATACTCTTGCCTCCTTTGTCAAAGATAAGGTGACCATATGTGCATGGGTTTATCTCTGGGCTTTCTATCCTGTACCATTGATCTATATTTCTGTTTTTGTGTCAGTACCATACTGTCTTGATTACTGTAGCTTTGTAGTATGCTAATCAATGGATTTGGTAGAGTATCAGGATACAAAATTAATGCACAGAAATCTCTTGCATTCTTATACACTAATGATGAAAAATCTGAAAGAGAAATTAAGGAAACACTCCCATTTACCATTGCAACATGAAGAATAAAATACCTAGGAACAAACCTACCTAAGGAGACAAAATACCTGTATGCAGAAAACTATAAGACACTGATGAAAGAAAGTAAAGATGATACAAGCAGATGGAGATATATACTATGTTCTTGGATTGGAAGAATCAACATTGTGAAAATGGCTATAGTACCCAAAGCAATCTACAGATTCGATGCAATCCCTATCAAACTACCAATGGTATTTTTCACAGAAGTAGAACAAAAAATTTCACAATTTGTATGGAAACACAAAAGACCCTGAATAGCCAAAACAATCTTGAGAAAGAAAAATGGAGCTGGAGGAATCAGGCTCCCGGACTTCAGACTATACTACAAAGCTTCAATGTATCTTTTAAACCATTTAAAAATCTCTCTTGAAACAGTCGCGTATAAATTAAAACGAATAAAACCACGTTTGTGTTCATGAAAGTATTTGACACAAGTAAGTGTTAGTGTATTACCATGTATGAGTATGGTTTCATAAAAATATAAGATATAAACATTATAACAAAAAATGCTTCATGTTTAAGGTGGTATATATGGTAAAAATTCTCTTAAGTATTATCCTTCAGTTTCTGTTGGAAATTTATTGAATGTTACCCAGTGAATTAGGGAAGAATATGCATAGACTTGTGAATATGAGAATAATAGCTTAATGCTTATCTACAAAATCTTGTCTGAGATTGGAAATTATGTCTACCTGTGATAAACTGTCTGAAACTCCTGTAAGGATGATAAATAATAATGGAGAAGATGGAAGTTAAATGACAAATCTTTTCTATACTGGGCTAAATGCCGTTTATAGCAATTCTCTGTGAAATGTTTTATTGTCATGTAAATTATATGCCATTTTCAATCTGGCAGTTTCCAAATTGCTTCTCTTTTTTGCAAAAAAAAAAGAAAAAGAAAAATATTCTGTTAATAATGGAAGACATTCTTTTCTGTTCTGGAGGGTTTGAAGATAATAGCTCTAAAATGTGAATTGCAATACAGTGTTCCAAATATGTAGTAACTCTGGGAACTCTATAAAAGTGAAATCCACCCACAGCTTTCCAGAACCTAATATCCACATTCACCAGGGGAATTATTAACCTTCTCTAATATCCCTAAGTATCTTTATTTCAAAAATATGTATTATAATCATTTTAAGAGAAATTAAAGTAATTGAAAAAGGAAAAAGTATGTCTCGATAGTACTAAAGCTGGTAATGCAAACCCACAGCATAAGCTATTTTTGTTTCAAAATGGGTAAGTGAAATAAGGGATGGGTATATTGTCTACACAGAAAAAAAAACAACTTTGTTTTAACACATATTTCTCTTCTTTCAATTTTTAATGTTATATTTGAAAACTGTCAAGCATATTCAAAAGTAAATAGAATAGTATAACCAACTGGCATATAGCCATCACCCAGCTTCAACAATTATCACTAATATTCACTATCTTGAAGTCAATTTTCTCTGATACTCATAATGCCTCTATTTCTTATGAATAGTTTTTCCTTGGTATACATTTTTTTCAATCCTTTTCTTTTAACTTACCTGAATCTTTATATTTAAAATACTATTTTTGTAAGCAGCATTGTTGAGTCTTCCTTTTTAAAATCCAATCTGACAATCTCTGCTATTTAAATGGGGTATTTAGACATTTATAGTTAATGTAATTAAAGATATAGTTAGCTTTAAGTCTACAATTTTGCTATTTGTTTTCTACTTGTTATATTTGTTCTATATTATTTTCCCCCTTTTATTTATTTATTTATTTATTTATTTATTTTTGGCTGTGTTGGGTCTTCGTTTCTGTGCGAGGGCTTTCTCTAGTTGTGGCAAGCGGGGGCCACTCTTCATCGCAGTGCGCGGGCCTCTCATTATCATGGCCTCTCTTGTTGCGGAGCACAGGCTCCAGACGCGGAGGCTCAGTAGTTGTGGCTCACGGGCCTAGTTGCTCCGTGGCATGTGGGATCTTCCCAGACCAGGGCTCGAACCCATGTCCGCTGCATTGGCAGGCAGATTCTCAACCACTGCGCCACCAGGGAAGCCACCCCCCCTTTTAGATTGAGTATTTTTAGTATTCTATTTTATCTCCAGTATTGTTTTGTTAACTATACCTCTTTGTTTTATTTTTTAGTGTTTTTTCTAGCATTTACAACATTCATCTATAACTAAGCACAGTCTACCTTCAAATAATATTGTACCACTTCATATATACTGAAAAACATTATAAGACTATACCTCTGTTTTCTCCCTCTCATTCTTTGTACTATTGCTGTCATATGTTTTACTTTTATGTATTATAAACTTCACAATACTATTTTTGCTTCAAAGAGTTAATTGCTTTTAAGGAAAATTTTTTAAAAGAAAATATTATTTTATATTTATCCACATATTTAGCTTTTCTGAGTTCCATCTTGTATAATCTTCCTTTCTTATTTCTTGTAATGCAAATTTTCTAATGACAAATTTTTTTCAACTATTGTTTTAAAAGTTTTCATTTCATTTTTAATTTATTGAAGGACATTTAAATGAATATAGCTTTCTAGGTTGCCTTTTTTTCTTTCAGCATTGTAAAATCCATTTTTTTCTGCCTTGAATTGTTTCTAAAGAGGTCTTAAGCTTATTCCTCTATAAGTAATGTGTCTTTTACTCTCTGCCTGCTTTAAAGATTCTTCTCTTTATCACTTGTTTTCAGCAATTTTATCTTTATTATAGCTGCCATCTCTCTCCTCATTATATTCATGTTTTTCTTTAAACTCTTGAGCATATTTAAAGTAGTGCTTGAAAATACTTATCTGTGAATTCCATCATTTCTTGATCTTTTTCTATTGATTCATTTGTCTTCTGGTTTATGTATTACCTTTTCCTGCTTCTTTACATGCCTAGTAATTTTTTATTGGATTCTGAACATTATGAATTTTAGGCTTCAAATGTCTGGATTTTAAAATTTTTCTTTAAAGAGTGTTGAGTCTTGTTCTGAAGGAAGTTAACTTACTTGCAGATTAGTTTGATCCTTTTGAATCTTGTTGTTAAGCTTCATTAGAGTCGATCTAGGGTAATTTTTATTCTAGAGCTAGTTTAACCCTACCGTTAAAGGATTATCCTTCTGGGGTCTCCACCAAGTGCCTCAGTGTTCACCGAAGTCTCTACAGTTTGATTCGTTGGAAATCAAATGTCTCCCTGCTTTGCATGAGCTCTGGGAACTTTTCAGCTTATTGCTTTTGAGTAGTTCCTTAACCAGCCTTGTGAAGTTTCCCCCTATGGATTTTCATCTTAGTATTCAGAAACAGACTCAAGGAGACTTCTATGAAGAATTCTTAAGCTTTTTTTCCCCCATAATCTTTCTTCTAAGTTCTTTGCTTCACAAATTCCAGCTGCCTCGGCCTCCTCCATCTCTGTCTCCTCAGAGACTACCTTGCTCTGCTTGGATTCCCTCTCCCTACTCCATAGTCAGGAAAGTGCCTTCAGAAAAACAGCCAGAGTGATCATTGAGCTTAAATAATTTGTCTCCTTTCTTTTAGGATTTACAAACTTTAACACTTCCTATCATTAAATGTCTTCAAACAGATTTCTTATATTTTGTCCACTTTTCTAGTTGTTTGCAATAGGAGGACAAGTTCGGCACCATTTACTCCATCATAGCATCAGGGGAAGTTTCAGTTCCAATAATTATCTACTCATGGCCAACCTTATTTTGTCTATACCTCCACCTCCACTCCCACCCCTCCAATTTTAAGTTGATGGTGGATGGGACAATTCCAACCACAATTATGAGTAACTAAAATAGGAGTACCACTTGAAGGTTGATGGTGTACCACAGATGCTAGAATGTACAGTGTGAGCATTGGAACCTTCATCTTGACTTCAAATCCATGGTTCAGCTTACAGTCAGTAGAGGTACATTTTGGTTTTTGTTTTTAAGTCATTTGAATTCACAATTCCAAGTCAGTTATTGTGAAGCAAATTTATTAAAGTGGCACTTATTTAGTTCTCCTTTTAGAAAGCCAGCATACTGGATATGAATTACAGGTTCTTAGCACAAGTATCAATTAATGATTATCTAAATGTTATATTCTTGTTACTTATTCATATAGCTTAATTGGTTAAATAGTTGTTAGGCAAGAAAATTTAAAAAGCTAGTAATTCATCATTTTGACATCTGTTCTTTGGATATTATCCAAATTAAGGCATTTATTAGGTAATGTTCCTTCCTTAACCATTTTAATCACCCACAATAAGTGAACTAAACATTTCTACCTGTTAAAATTTCCCAAAGCAGTTTCAGAAGGCTGCAGAATACATACTGTTAAATGGCAAAAAGTCTTTAACACCCCAGCCAAAATGCTGACCAATTGTAAACATCTTATAAAAATACAAGAGACTTGTATTTTCTCTCAGTAGAAGTGACATTTTAGTACACTTTTCTTCTAGGAAACAAAAGCAATTTTTTTTTTTTTGCATTCTTTGTAAACTCAGGAGGTAGTATAATGTGAGTCCTGGTATTTTATTTTATTTTACTTTATTTTATTTTATTTTAGAGTTGTAATATAGCAATGAATGGAAAAGCTTAAGAATTCACAGCATTCTTCCATTTAAGCACAAAACTAGTGAGGCAGTATGGTGTAGTAAATATTCACTAGAATTAGTGGCTAGGTTTTAATCCTAACTGCCAATAACTTACTGGCTTTGATTGAGCTATGGTTCATTCATTGTCATGAATCCTATTAAAAAAGAACTTATATCTCTCCACATATCTGATACTATTCACAGGAGAGTGATAAGAATGAGTAGTTCAGTCACTAGAGATGTGAACTGTGGGAGCATAAATATCATCAGAGTGTCTATGGCCTAGTTCAGTGGTTCTCAACACTAAGACCCAACACTACCATTTTGGTTGTTTTATTTTCTGTGTTATTGTTTGTGGGTTTTTTCCCCAAGTTTTTAAACATTTTAAAAATTATATACAGGGGCTTCCCTGGTGGCGCAGTGGTTGAGAATCTGCCTGCCAATGCAGGGGACACGGGTTCGAGTCCTGGTCTGGGAAGATCCCACATGCTGCGGAGCAACTAGGCCCGTGAGCCACAACTACTGAGCCTCCGCGTCTGGAGCCTGTGCTCCACAACAAGAGAGGCCACGATAATGAGAGGCCCGCGCACTGCGATGAAGAGTGGCCCCCGCTTGCCACAACTAGAGAAAGCCCTCGCACAGAAACGAAGACCCAACACAGCCAAAAATAAATAAATAAATAAATAAATTTTAAAAAAGAGAGAGAAGGCTGTCTTTAAAAAAAAAAAATTATATACAGCAAAATTCAATTTTTTTGGTATACATGTCTATAACGTTTGACAAATTCATGCAGTCATATAGTAATCACTACCATAGTCAAGATTCAGAACAGCTAACATTGCCCCCCAAGAAATTCCCTCATGATGCCTTGTTGTAATTAAACCGTCCTGGAAACCCATGGCCTTTGGTAACCATTGATGTATTCCCTGATTTTCTAGAATGTCACATAAATGGAATCACATAGTATATAGACTTTACAGACTGACCCAAAGCTGCCTTCTGTTATTCCCCCTTTATGATCCTTAAATAGAATCCAAATGGATGCTTGCATCTACTTTAATGAAAAGTTTGGTTTCAAGGGAAGTAAGAAGATCAGAAGCTATTATATATAAAAGTACAGGAAAATGAGAAAAGCAGAGGTATGATGTGATTTTTTCCAAAACGTGGATAATTCTTGGTAAAGATCCAAACAAAACCAAGTACAAACTTACTTTTCACAGAATCTCACTATTCCCAGTAGTTGCATTTCTGGAAAATTCAGTGTATATTAAAAACTGTATGTTTATATGTAAAATGGAGCTAGGTTTCTAGGTTCAGATAATTATAAACAGGTTTTCATCTACATGACTCTCCAATGGGGTCATCAAAAGATGTGTAGACTGTGGGACAATTCATGTGTGGTCCTGTCTCGTGCATAGCAGGACATCTACTATCCCTGCCCACACCCTGTAAGAGCCCAAAGTGCCCTCTAGTCGTTGTAGCAACCAAAAATATCCCCACAAGGCATTTCTAAAATGCTTCCTAGTGGGTGGCAGTTGAGACTCACTGGCCAAGATGAAGTAACTCTCATGCCATCCAATACTGTCAGCTGGGATCAATGTTCACCAATCTTGTGATTACCAAGTGAATTCTGCAGATATCTTCATACTAGGAAAGGGAAGTCTTGGAATGCTGACTTTTGTATTCTAGTTTCCAAAAATAGATTCCCCCTGTTAGAGATTAACAAATTATCATTTTGGTTTATCCCACTTCTGTTTTGAGTTTGTTTATCCTGAAACAGTCTCTGAGGACATGATCAACTTGAAAGTGACAAAATTGAGATTTGTCTGCCCCAAATTAATTTCCTATTTTGTGTTAACTCTGCCAAGGAATTTTTCCCTCATTAGGTCTTACTTTCACAATTAGCTGATCTCCCTTGAAATTTTGAATGTGTCCTTTTGAAAATTCACAAGTGCATATTTTTAAAGGTTACTACAGGCCAAATGCTATTCAGTATTTTACCTAAATGAAGCCAGTCACATAAACTGGCATTGTTTGATTTTGATTATTCCCATGAACGGAAAGAATATGTATCATGTTCAGATGGTCCAGAGAAAAATGCCTCAGGAAACTTGAGTATTCTCAAGAATGAGTGCAAGATAGAAGAATTCAACCCTCATTGTGATTATCAGTTATTAATAAGGCAACTTCCACAATATATTTTATAAAAAGCCTTGGGAAAAGTTTTTTAATTATGAAGATAATTTTTTCATATGTGAGAAGAGTTTTTAGAGTCACAGTGTTTTCTAAGATGCTAGTTGATGCTGCTAGGGTTGCACAGATGATGAAGCTAGACCTATGCCCCCCATTGTCTATTAATGGTAAAGTTTTTATTGCCATAACCAAAGGGCAGAGCAAAATTTCCTCTTGGGCACAAGTTATATGGCTTCATGTAAATTAGTGATAAATATTCAAGGCATTTGTGCCATTAGAATAACCTCTGTTAAAAGTAAATTTTTGCAGACAGCCTGTAGTAACTTGGAAGAAGCTAGTAATTTACAAGAGGGAACCAACCAGAGCCATGTGGATCCAAATATTTCCTTAAGTCTTTCAGTGTATATTTTGCAGACGTTCATGAAGTACCTATTATATTTCAGACGCGTTAAAGTGCCAGAAGCATTCCTTAAACTAAATCTGAGTTGAAGTAGCTAATCAAACAAAGTGTCCTCAAATATTCATTGGTGGGGTGTGGAGCAGTGAGGAGGCTGTCTTGTTTCCACAATCCATATTTTTTCCATAACTCTACATTGCCTCCCAAGTGGCACTAAAAACCCAAAGAAAAGGTGAAATTTTGTGGGAACTATAAATATATTGTAAACAAGGCTCCAAACAGCATGTAATCCCTTGGTATTCTTGCATAAATGAGCGTGGTCTTTGTAAAACCTGATTTTAATCAAGATTGTTGATAGCTAACCTCACATAATGCTATGGCAGACTCCAAAACAGTCATCATTCATGGAGGTACATGACATTTTGATTCAATCTCTTTGCTTGAAAAAAAAAGCCATTAAATATTTTTCAAGCACAGTGAACTAGCTTTACTACTTTTTCTTATTAATACAGCTTTATTTTAAAAGATTTAGATAATACAACTAAACAAGATAAAGTGAAAATCTGTAGTAACGTAATCATTTAATCACTGTTAACATAAGTAGTGTCCAGATGTACACAAATATGTTAACATGCATAGACATATTTTAAACCATTCTGTAATTATACTATTGATTATACCACAATCATTCATGCTTTTTTCATTTAAAATAATGAGGATTTCTTTTAATGTCAACAAATTCCATTAGAACCCATTTTAACTTGCATCGTGGCATTCTACTGTGTGCTTGTTTGTTCAGTTTTGATGGGAATTATTTCTAATTCTTTAATATAGTAAAGTTCGTCAAGAACATTCTTGTTCATATACATTTTATGCACATCTAATTATTTCATAAATTCTCAGAAGTAAAAATTTTTGTTAAAGAGTATGCCTATTGGGACTTCCCTAGTGGTGCAGTGGTTAAGAATCCGCCTGCCAATGCAGGGGACACGGGTACGAGCCCTGGTTCAGGAAGATCCCACATGCCATGGAGCAACTAAGCCCCTGTGCATCACAACTACTGAGCCTGCGCTCTAGAGCCCATGAGCCACAACTACTGAAGCCCGTGCGCCTAGAGCCCATGCTCCACAACAGAAGCCACCGCAATGAGAAGCCCGTGCACCGCAACGAAGAGTAGCCCCCGCTCGCCACAACTAGAGAAAGCCCATGCACAGCAACAAAGACCCAATGCAGCCGAAAATAAATAAATTAATTAATTACTTTAAAAAAACCTGCTTTAAACAAAAAAGAGTATGCCTATCTAAAACATCGATATGAGATTACATATTGCTCTCTGGAAAGATTGCACCAATTCCTACTCTCAACAACAGCGAATGCTATCAATCATTTTCCTCTAATGAAAGGTAAAGGGAAATATCTCATTGTTTTTATTTGTATTTCTGCGATTACTAGTGAAGTTGGATATCTTAAAATGTTAAAGAACCATAGTTTTAAAAAAAATTTTTATTGAAGTATAGTTTATTTACAATGTTGTGTTAATCTCTGCTGTACAGCAAAGTGATTCGGTTATACATATATGTATTCTTTTTCATATTCTTTTCCATTATGGTTTATCACAGGATATTGAATATAGTTGCCTGTGCTATATAGTAGGACCTAGTTGTTTATCCATTCTATAGATAATAGTTTGCATCTGCTAATCCCAAACTCCCAATCTTTCCCTTCCCCACTCCCTTCCCCTTGGCAACCACAAGTCTGTTCTCTATGTCTGTGAGTCTGTTTCTGTTTTGTAGATAGGTTCATTTGTGTTGTATTTTAGATTCCACATGTAAGTGATATCATATGGTATTTGTTTTTCTCTTTCTGACTTACTTCGCTTAGTATGATAATCTCTAGGTCCATCCATGTTGCTGCAAATGGCATTATTTCATTCTTTTTTATGGCTGAGTAATATTCCATTGTATATATATACACCACATCTTCTTCATCCATTCATCTGTCGATGGACATTTAGGTTGTTTCCGTGTCTTTAAATGGCCATAGTTTTTAATTTATTTGTATGTGTATGTCAATTACGTGGAGCTTTGCGCATATTTGCCATTTTTCTATTGGGATAGTCGTCTCTTTTAAAATTTTGGCATGAATTGTCTTATATTAAGGATTTTAACCCAAAATTTTCCCCCCAGGATATCATTTATCTTTCAATGTTAAATATTTTTTATATCCCTGAGATATAGATTTAGATATGGTTGTAGATATATAGATACATATAGAGAGAGATACGTATCTATATGCATACAGAAACCATGTAAAGATGAAGATATATATGTACGTATATCTTTTACATGTGTCTTTGGTACATATATATGATATATATCCTTGTATATCTTTGGTGTGTTTGTTTAGAAAGATTGCCAAACGCACACCTAAATTTTTTTCTAAAATGTTTAGAAACTATCACATGCAAGATTTCCTTTTCCCAAGTGGTATACAAACTAGATGTCTTCCCCCCACCCACCAGCTCTTTGCCATCCCTCAACCTCACCAGACAGAGAAGGACTCAGGGAAGGAAGGAGTGAGGGTTACCTTGTGGTGGTAGCAGCCCCATTCTTACTGGCCCCAAAACAACGCTGTCAAAAGGATGAGGGAGAATGGTGTGTCTGTGCCTGCTCTAGGCAAAATGGCCATCATCAAAGCTCTATGTCAAAACTGTCCTGCTGCTTTTTTGAGGCTCATTCTGAATGAAGCTCCTTCACATAGTACTTCTGTTACCCATGGAATTTTCCGTTGCTTTAGGAGTCTGTGTTCTAGGATGTCTGTGTCTGTGATGACTTTCTGGATGTAGGAATGGGTCAAGGACTAGAACTCAGATTAGCAAATAAGCTGGAGAGAAGAATCAAGGGAGGAAGGTTCACAGTGTTCTGGAGACTTCAGAGATCAGTGATCACAACAAGAAAAGCCTCCCACTCCTCTGTCCTGAGGATGGCCTCAGATATACAGGTGAGCGAGCAGCTCCACACCCAGGCCTTGAGTCTTGGCTATTCAGACCACTGCTGCTGGAACTCATAAAATACCTGCTACGAGTGGGGCTTTTCAGGTTACAAAGTGCTTTCATGTGAACTATCCAGTTATTGTTGAAACAACACATTTGTATTCTGAGTTCCTTTTCAGCAATTCTGTCTCTTGCCTGAGAAAATTACATTCCTGGATGGGTCCAACCTTTCTGTCCATCTCTCAGTCAACTCCCAGCTCCTACTTCATATCTCAATGCCTTCGTTCCTGACACAATTTCTCATACAGGGAATGTTTTCCTAGACTGTCTGGGAGGAATTTTAATTAGGGATTTCATTGGGACCTGACTCTTTAATAATTTAAAAGGCCACAGTCATGTGCTGTATGTGACATGGACACAGACTTGGAATTAAACTTGCCTGAGGTATTTCCTTAGCTCTGCTGAGTTTTAGCTGTGTGACCTTATACACAGTACCTAACCTCATTGAGCCTCTTATATGAATATGCATAGTGACCCCCTGACAGAACTTTTGTGAGGAGTACATTAATAAAACCAATGCCTCTTACATAGAAGTGACTAATGTGACTGTTAGTGTCCTTCATTCCTTTCACAAGAATCCATAACTACTATTTTAGCAATAATTTTCGATATATAAGTAACTTTTTTGTTATAGAAATGTTAGAAAATAATGACGAGCAAATAAAATTAAAACAAGCAAAAAGAAGGTAAAAGTAAGAGGAGAAAATAAAAACTTGAGATAGCTACTATTAACATTTTAAGGTTACATTAAATATTGAAATATGCACATTGTTATGCAACCATCACTATCTGCATCCAGAACTTTTCATCACCCCAAACTGAAACTCTGTACCCATTAAACAATAATCCCTCATTCTCCCTCCCCTCCTGTTATCCACTGTTCTACTTTCTGCCTCTATGGATTTGCCTACTCCAGGTATATCATATTAGTGGAATCATACAATATTTGTCCTTTTGTGTCCGTCTTATTTCACTAAACATAATGTCTTCATGTTTCATCTATGTTGTAACATGCATCAGAATTTAATTCCTTTTAAGAAATTTGTTAATATTCCATGGTATGTTAATACCACTTTGTTTATCCATCGAAGGACATTTGGGATATTTCTACCATTTGGCTATTGTGAATAATGCTATAAACACTGGTGTTACTGTTAACATTTTGAAGTATTATCCCTGCAGTCATGTATTTTCACACACACACACACACACACACACACACGTTTTAAGTAGGTTCCCACAGTACGTAATATTTTTCATGTGATTTTTTTTCATTCAACAATATATCATAGATGTTGTTAAATGTGATTATGCAACTTTCCAATACTCCTAACTGTGCATAGTTTTTTTAAAATTTGTATTTAAACTAAAACTGATGATTGGACATTTAGGTGGTTTCTAGTTTTTTACTACTATATGTAAAATAGCAGTGAACATTGTAGTTAAGTTTAAACATTTTTCTTTATGCTTTCTGCCTTAAATACCTCCTTTTCTCAGGTAAACACTAACTCATATTTTTTTATAGTATTTTGTTTCCTGTTTTATATTTAAATATATATAAATATTTACATTTATACATAAATATACTTATATGTATAACCTATCTGACACTTATTTTGGAATATGGTATGAAATAGAGATCTTTTATTTCCCAGCAGAAACCAGTTGCCTCAATATCATTTATTCAATATTCCATGGTTTTCCTGCTGATATTCTGAGTGGTTGTATCTAGTCTGCCTCTCCCTACTATATAAGTACAGGATTGTTCTGGTTATTCCATTGGGGCAAGTTTCTCATTTCTCATTAACATTTCAGAGCATTTTTATATTATTTTTGTGTGTTTATGTTACACATAATATATTACACAGAAACATTCTTTTCTTGGGGTTATTTTTCTCATTCAAAATTATATTATGAGCTATCAGAAAGTATTTGGAAATGTCATTTAAAAAAACATTTCTTAGACTTTTATTTTTGAAAACAGAAAAGCAAAGAGAAGAAAATTTAAATGGCTCATAGCATGTTACCTAAGTAATTTCTATTAACATTTCAAAAAGTAGAAATCAACTATATGTCTAAAAAATTTCAAATAATAGAGAAAAATAGAATTAAAAAATCCTCTCTCCCCAAACTCTTCCTAAACCATAGTTCCTTTCACCAAAGGAAACTAGCATCAAGTTTCCTATGTATTTTTCCTGCAGATAAATTTATGTGTGTGTGTGGCTGGCTATGTGTGCACATGGTGATGATATCTGTGTTTTTGTATGTACATGTACATCTGTGTTTAAGTGTTTGTGTGTGTATTAATTTTTTATGTACACTAAGGAACACATACTACAAACACTGCTTTGCATCTTGCTTGCATCTTCTTCACTTCATAATGAATCTTGGAGAACTTTCATAATCAGCACAGAATTTCTTTTTTCTGGATAATGGCTGCCTGATATTCCACTGAATACTGTACCATACTTTGACTACTTTCCTATTAATGGATCTTTAGATAGTCTCAAGTTTTTTGTTTCTTTGTCTTTTACCATTACAAAGAGAATATCTTTGTAAATGTATTTTGGTGGTGTTTTTCCATGTATATTCATGGAATAAATTCCTAACAGTGGAATTATTGAGTCAGAGGATATATGCATTTTGAATTTTTGATGGATATTGGAAAATTAGAAATTATTCTCCGAAACGGATAAGTTAACATGTTCATTAATAATATATGAGAGTATCTGTTTGTCTACTTTCTTGACAATACTTTATATTCAGTAATTTTAAAATTTATCAAATTTTTAATTTATCTAATTTTATATTTGTCAATTTTTATATTTTGGGCATCAGTAAAATAAAACAATATCTCATTGTTTTGGTTTGCACCTCTTCCATTATGAATGAAGTTAAGCACCTTTTAGCCTTTTGTATTTCTATTTCTGTGAAACAGAAATCTATATTGTTGTCCATTTTTCTACTAGCTGATATGGTAAGCATAAGCATTATTGGTAAGGATAAGCATTTTGGAAATTTGAAGATTATCCCTCTGTCTGTCATATGTTTGCAGATATTTTCCCCAGTAATCTGTTTATGGTGTAGCTATTTTTATATTAATTGCTACATAGCTATTTAAAACATTTTTTCCGGCCAAATTTATTTATCTTTTCTTTTATGGCTTTCAAGTGTCTTGCTCAGAAAGGTCGTTCCCATTCTAAGCTTATACATACATTCACCTATGTGTTCTATCTTTTATAATTTTGTTTTTTATATGATATAATAATTTTTAGTAAATGTTTTATTGAAATATACACATAGAAAAGTGCACAAATCATAAATTCGTTCAATGTAACGAATTTTCACAAAATAAACATTCCCATGTAGCAAACAACCAGATCAAGAAACAAAACATTACCAGCACCCTGAGGCACCTTTTACATCCCCTTCCAGTCATTACTCCCCTCCAAAGGTAACCCCTTCATTATCTTGACTTCTAATATTAGTTTTTCCTGTTTGGGGAATTTTAGTAAATGGAATCATGCAGTATGTACCCTTTCGGTTTATTTAGCTCAACCTGATGTCTGTGAGAGTCATCTGTGTTGTGTGTAATTGTAGTTTGCATATTCTCATTGCCGTGTAGTATTCCATCGTACCAATAATAATAATTTATTAATTCATTCCACTGTTGATATTTGAGTTGTTTCCATTTGGGGGCCAAGATAAATAGTGCATGTCTTTGGATGGATAGGTGCACTTTTTTTTTTCTTGGGCTTATCCATAGGAGTGCAATCACTGAGCTTTACTAGCTATTTCCAAACAGTTTTCCAAAATGATTGTACTAATTTACACTTTCATCAGCAGTATAGGTTTCACTTCTTCACCAACTTCATATAGTCTTTCTTTTTTAATTTTAAGCATTCTGATGGCAGTGAACTGGTTTCACTGTAGTTTTAACTCTGATTGCTAATGAAGTTCAGCAGCTTTTCATGTGTTAATTGGCCATTTAGATATGCTCTTTTGTGAAGTGCTTATTCAAGCCTTCTGCCCATTTTTCTACCGGATTGTTTAACCTTTTTCTTATGAATTTGTAGAAATTCTTTATATATTCTGGATAAGAGTCCTATATGCCCAAGTATCTTCTCCTACTTTATAGCTTGTCTTTTCATTCTCAATGCTATCTATTGATTTAAAAAGTCTTAATTTTAATATCACCTAATTTACCAATTTTTTCTTTTATGGTTAGTGTTTTTTGTGTCCTGATGAAACATGAATATTTTTTATTTCTTAAAAATTTTTTAAACAGATTTAATTAAATGCAGTTGCCATATAATAAACTGCACATATTTAAAGTATATGATTTGTTCAACTTTTGGGAGTGATGGATAATGGATTTTATCTTGACTGTGATGATAGTTTCATGGTTGAATACATAGGTCAGAACATTAATTTTAATAGTTCAATAATAATTCCTCTTATGAAAGTATTCTAATTTGTTTTCCATTTCTCTAATATTGGGCAGTACAATTGTTTTCCCTTTATTCCCAATTATAAAAAAAATAGTGCTGTTAAATGTCATAGGGATGAAACAGCATGGATGAACAGAAAATAATGGGTATGGTTTGTGGAAGACAAGATATGCTAGGTTGCTTGGCAATGCCATCATGTGAGGAAAGAAGAGCAGGAGTGTTACATGCGCTGATGAGGAATCCTCAAGCTGTGCTGTGCTTCAGTAATGAGCTGTCATGGGTTGTGATGTACAGTTCTTAAGTGATAAAGTATGCAAGCAGCATAGCAAGAAGTGCTGGCCTAGGGTGGTGACAGCTGCCTACTTTGAGAGAAACTGACTGAGCAGGAGAGAAACAACCTTTCTTCTTCAAAGTGGTTTTTAATTACAAGAGCATCTGCCCATTAAAAAAAATATCAGAAAATATTTGTGCATAAAGTGAAAAATCATTCCCTCATCCCAGTCTCACTCCTCATAGGTTACCCTTGGAAATATTTTGGTATGTAACCTTTTAGACATTTTCTCTGCATGGTTTTATATACATATTCACTAGATAGATAGATAGGCAGATAGATATTGTGTTTGGTTTTTTAAAACAGGGCTGCATTAAAACAAGGCTTGGCAACTTGCTCTCTTTACTTGCTATCTTGTGTCTTGTGGCTCCCTTTCCGTACCAGTGTGCTACAGGGGTGCCTGCTCCCCTCTTTCTCCAAACGCAGCTCAGGGTGCAGCTGATATGCCCTAGTCTCGGTCCCAACACCTGTCGTCACCAAAATAGCTCTGGCGGAGACCACAAGGCAGAGTGGCCAGCAGGATGGCAGTTTGCTGGGGTGAACGGGTGGCTGGGCAGTGGCAAGATCCTCCTCTACAGCAGGCTTTGTCCTTGTTCCCACACAACTGCACTTCCAGGCTGAGGGATGGGTCAGCCCCCTCAGGCACCTTCCCACTCCCTGTCCCATGGCCTCTCCTCCAGGCCATGAGTAGCGAGTAGCAAACTTCTGGGCCTCCAGAAGCCCAGCAAGTCAAGTAAATGAGTGGAGCAGGCTGGAAAGAAGAGTATTGTAACTGTACTTACACCACTACTCACACACATCCCCTTGGAAGGGAATATGGCCAGATGTCTCAGTTTTACTTGAGAAAGCCACAAGAAGCCAAAAAAAAGCCTCGAGAACCTGAAAATCCAAATTTTTATGAGAAATCCTTTGATTTTCAAATGTCAGCACTTTAGTATTTTTGTTATTGGAATATAGTTGATATTTACAATGTTGTGTTAGTTTCAGGTGTACAGCAAAGTGAATCAGTTATACATATACATATATCCACTTTTTTTTTTAGATTCTTTTCCCATATAGGTCATTACAGAGTATTGAGTAGAGATCCCTGTGCTATACAGTGGGTCCTTATTAGTTATCTATTTTCTATATAGTAGTGTATATATGTCAATCCCAATCTCCCAATTTATCCCCCTTTGCCCCCCAGGAACCATAAGTTTGTTTTCTACATCTGTGACTCTATTTCTGTTTTGTAAATAAGTTCATTTGTGCCATTGTTTTTAGATTCCACATATAAGCGATATCATATGATACTTGTCTTTCTCTGTGAGGCTTACTTCACTCAGTATGACAATCTCTAGGTCCATCCATGTTGCTGCAAATGGCATTATTTCATTCTTTTTAATGGCTAAGTAGTATTCCATTGTATATTTATGCCACATCTTCTTTATCCACTCCTCTGTCAGTGGACATTTAGGTTGCTTCCATGTCTTGGCTATTGTAAATAGTGCTGCAATGAACATTGGGGTACATGTATCTTTTTGAAATATGTTTTTTTCCGGATATATGCCCAGGAGAAGGATTGCTGGATCACATGGTAGTTCTATATTTAGTTTTGTAAAGAACCTCCATACTGTTCTCCATAATGGCTGTACCAATTTACATTCCCACTAGCAGCGTAAGAGGGTTCCCTTTTCTCCATGCCCTCTCCAGCATTTATTGTTTGTAGATTTTTTTGATGATAGACATTCTGACCAGTGTGAGGTGATACCTCATTGTAGTTTTGATTTGCATTTCTCTAATAATGAGTGATGTTGAGCATCTTTTTGTAGTATTTTAGTATTTTTGAATGTATCTAGGTCTACCATTTATTTTTAAAATAAACTTTACTTTTTAATTTTTTAAAATAAACTTTATTTTTTAGAACAGTTTTACATTTACAGAAAAATGGCAACGATAGCACAGAGTTCCATAAATCCCGCACCCAGTTTTCCTTCAATTAACATTTTACATTAATATGGTATATTTGTCACAGTTAATGAGCCAATATTGATACATTATTATTAATAGTTTATTCAGATTTCCTTAGTTTTTATCTGATGTCCTTTTTCTGTACCAGAATCCCACCCAGGATACCTCATTACATTTACTTGTCGTGTGTCCTTGGGCTCCTCCTGGCTGTGACCATTTCTCAGACTTTCCTTGTTTGTGATGACCTTGACAGTTTTAAGGATTACTGGTTAGGTATTTTGTAGAATGTCCTTCAATTGGGTTTTTCTGATATTCTTCTCATGATTAGACAGAAGTTATGGGTTTTTAAGAGAAGACCACAGAGGTGAAGTACCATTCTCATCACATCATATCCAGGGTACATACTATCAACATGACTTATCACTGTTGATGTTGACCTTGATCACCTGGACAAGATCACCCATGTCTGTTAGGTCTCTCCACTGTAAAGTTACTCTCTTTACCTCTTTCCATATGGAACTCTATGAAAGGAAGTCACTATGCGTAGCCTACACTCAAAAGTGGGGAGTTACGCTCCACCTCCTTGAGGACAGTGTCTCTCCATAAATTACTGAGAATTCTTCTCAGCACAATTTCCATAACCAACTCCTACTTCCCTTTTTGGCTTCATCCATCCCCCTCTCCCCCACTCCAGCCTCATCACACTGCAGATCAGTACATGCAGGTCCTGGATGGTACCATTCCTTCTCTCATCTCTGTTCTCACTATTGCTGGACATCCCTTGTCTCTCTCCCTTGCATGTTCAATTCCCCTTTAACCTTCAGAACTGCTTGCTCAAGTACCCTGGCCCCTAGGAAGTCTTACCAGAACCCAGTCTGCATTAGGGGACTTCTCTCCCAGTCCCAAAATACCCTGTGCACATCCCCATCCTGGCATTCATTCTTCTTTATTGTTCATTCTTAACAATCTCCCCTGTTAGACTGAGAGTTCAAGAGCAGGGGCTGTCTTTTTACTTGCCTTCCTATCCCCTGTACCTGTACAGTGCATACATCAGACACACAGTCAGTGTTTTTTTGAATGAATGAATGAATGAATGAACTAAAAAACTTTCAGAATCCCAGATATGAGATTTCTCCTTTGAATTTCCAGTCCTTTTGTCTTGTCAACAATCACTGTATTCTGCCTTGAATTACGGTTACTTGGGTACTTATCTTATTCATTTTAATAGCTCCAGTGGTCTTCAAGGGCTGGGATCGTGTTTTGTTTCTCATGTAGTTTCGTGATATTTTTCACCGGCTTTGTCTTTCCTGTTGTTTCTAGGACAGTGTCTTGCACAAAATGGGTGTTTAATAAATATTTGTTGAATGAGTGAATGAGTTAATGAACAAATACATGAAGTTGCCTGCAAATGTAATTCACAAGAATGAATTACACAAGGAAAGGAAGGATAATGGACTGGAAAAATAAATGGTAGGATTTTCAAACTAAATGAAGTTAACTCGCAATACCTCCTAGCATATTATTTCCAACATTTTATCATGTGCAAATAAATATTGTTGCATTTTTATTTGAGCAGAGAAATTTTAAAACATGGCTTTTTTCTGAATGAAAAAGCCTCTTTGCTCTTTAACAATAGAAGGGCGAGTCCAGCCTGATTCAACTCTTATTTGGACCTTCCCCCCAAAGATACACCATATTACTCTTGAAAATAGCTGACTGGTTCCTTCCTTCCCTTTAAAAACCAAAAGAGCCCAAATCCAATATTTTTAAATAACACTTTTCTCTATCATAAAATGTAATTTTTCTAAGTGTCCACTGCTGGGGAGAAGCGAACAGAGACCCGTTGTTCTGGAAAGAAAAATTCCTTACAGCACGATATACTACCAGCATCACCAACACCAAATTCAACTGTTGCAGAAGGACCTCACTCAGAGGAGGGTGAATTAGGAGAGAATTTAGTCCCTCTTTTTCTCTACATAAAAAGTAAATTTTATGAAGGCTATTTCTCAGTTAGTATTTGATTAGAACAACCTGTAGAGGGAGTCCTTGCATCAAGAGCCGTAGGGGTTTGAACACTACTGAGGGGAAAAAATATTTTCAATTAAAACGACAACTTTCTGGAGTAAAGGAAAATGTCCACTGTGTTGCAAAATTATTATCTTCAACTGGGGGACAACTGGCGTTACAATGCTAAAGTGCTTTAAGGGTTGCAGAATGTATATGAATACATTACATAAATGAATATTCACTGAAATAAAAACTCATGAAATCTTTGAAAAGAGGTAAATATTATTGTAAAGAAGAATGGCTGTGAAGCTTTGGATGCAAACAGACTTAATTATGATTTACTTATCAGTGGAGGTATAGTGGTTAAGAGAATAGGCTTTGAAACCAGAGTGCCTGGAAATTTGAACCCTGACTCTGCCCCTGACCCAGTAAGTAACCATAGTTACCACTGGGTAACCACAGTCAACTAACTTACTGGACCTTTTTGAGCCTTGTTTCCCCATCAATAAAATGGGAATAATAATAGTACCTATTTAAAAGAGTTGTGAGGATTAAGTAAGCACTTTAAAGTACTTTTACAATTACAGCACAAAGTTCAAATCCATTGTAGATTTCGTCTAGTTCTTTTCAAAGATCAACAGTTGCACAGTTGAAAATATTTCATAATTGGAAATACATATTCTGTTCTTTTTAGTAACTTCTCATGACCCAACGCTTAGCTGAATTCATGCACGTGTTCCGCTTCTCTTCCGTTGTTGCCGGTTTGCTCTCCCCTCTTGAGGTATCCACTATTCTGCAAGGGACTGAGTGAAACAACACGCCCAGCCCCAGATGCTCAGTCCTTGGGACATTTGTCCAGCATTCGGATGCCAAAAAATACAGAAGTAAACAACTCTTTTCTGAGTCTGAAATCTAAGTTAAAAAAATTTTAAAAACCTTTGCTTCCGTTTTCATTGCTCATCCAAGGGATTAGGCAGGGGGTAAAACAAATCCTCTCTGCTGGGGTCGAGTCGGTGTGGTTGGGCTGGAGCCCACTGCCAGCCAACTACTCTTCCCACAGGCAAGGCCAGATCCTTGGTGTTGCTCTAAAGCGCCTGCGATTTCAGTACCAGCGCGGCACGCCTCCAAATTTCTTAAAATAACCGGCAACTATGAAGATATTCACAACTTTTGGGAGCCCTACCCCAGCAGGTCAGGTAAGCCTGTCATCCAGAGCTCAGGGAACTCTTCCAAGTGCTTCCGGTGAGCAGGGAGAAGAGCCTCCACAGCTGTTAAAAAGCATCCTCCACGGTGTCAGGCAAGTGAGGAATGAAACCCCACGGCCCCGCCAACCTGAACGCCAGCCATCAGGGCACCACTGGACGGTCGCGTCTCGGGTTTTAAATGGATGGGAATGCACCGTGTCAGGCTACCGCGGATGGGTGAGGATAGGGTTTGCAGAGGGAGGAATGACAGTAGCGGAAAGGGAGAAGTGGAGGAATATGCGCCTTCATTTAGCCCCGGGGTACAAATGGGAGTTATCGTCATCATCATCTGCGCTCAGTCAAGCCCTGTGAAGTCCGTTCACCCCACTTCCCTCCATTCTTGCCTCGTCTGGCCAGAGGCAGAAGCGAGGGACGTCCCAGAGTCGCCTTTGAGCGCCCTTCTCCGCATCTCCCTCCACCACGTGCGCCTTTCGTGCGTGCTCCCACGCGGCGCACAGCGGCGTGGACGCGGCCTCCGGGGTCCCGCGCCGCCCCACCCCCGCGCGTCTCCCCAGCGCCGCCCAGTGGCGGCCGACTGGGCCGAGTGCCTCCTCGTTCGCCCCGCACTTGCGCCGGCCCTTTCCGCTCTTCCTCTCCTGCTGTATTTAACCCTCTGACTGTTGGCCTCGCTCGGCGGGCTGGCATCTCCTGCTTTGCCAGTCTTGCGTCTCTGCTCTCCCCTCTTCCTCCTGCTCGCCCCACCCCTTGCCCCGCTCTCGCCGGTTCTTCCACTCCCTTCTCCTCTTCCTCCTCACGCTCACTCGCATCAGAGCCGGGAGGCTACACGCCCAGCTGACTACGCGGGAACGGCTCCGGTTGAGAGACAACTTAACGGCTGCAGGTTGGGTAGGTGCGGCAGGAGTTTCAGCTGCGAGAGCCACCAGCCAGGAGGTCCGGAGTAGTATGGCCCGGAGAAGCGCCTTCCCTGCCGCCGCGCTCCGAGTCTGGAGCATCCTCCCGTGCCTGCTCGTGCTGCGGGCGGAGGTCGGGCAGCCGCGGGAGGAAAGCCTGTACCTGTGGATCGATGCTCACCAGGCGAGAGTGCTCATAGGTAAGGTTTCGCGCCTAACACGGGAGCTTCTGCTTCTTCCCCTGCCTGGGTCTTCACTCTCTGTCCAGCTTTTCCATTAAAGGAGGAGAGATGCATACATTTAGTATGTTTTCAAACCTTAATTTCCAAGGAAGATTGGTCGCCCCCTTTTAATTAGCTATTTTCTATCTAAAAGCGTAGAAACTTTTCTCTCAAGAAACCTAAGCTGATCTAGTGTTCTGATCATGCTGTTGCTAGTTTTTACAATCCTACGTTTTTAGGTGGACCCAGCATTTGCTAGCACCAGTTAACTCCACGTCCACTCCTTTTCCCTGAAAGCATGCGTCTTTGGCATCATTCTTATCACCCACAGGAATATCAATTGGTACGAAGGCAGGTGCCTTGTGAAAAGAAATGACCCATTACTAATTCTTTGGTGTTCTTTTTGCGTGCAAGTTCTTATTTGGATGCTTTTAAGTCCAGCTAGTTTGATAGTTTTATTTGTTTTTTTTAAACCAGGATTTGAAGAAGATATCTTGATTGTTTCAGAGGGGAAAATGGCCCCTTTTACACATGATTTCAGAAGAGCACAACAGAGAATGCCAGCCATTCCTGTCAATATCCATTCCATGAATTTCACTTGGCAAGCTGAAGGGCAGGTGAGTTATGTTAACCAGAAAGGTTGAAGAAAATTACCCTTTAATATTTACAGCACCTGATGGCAGGTAGAAATTATACTATATAGTGTGTAGTCGGCTACATTTTTTTTTTTACAGTTTTTAAGAGTGATTTCTCATCTGATCTCCAAAGCATATAAAGAGTTAACTCCCATTTATTTAAACATGTCACATAAATTAAAGATTCCTAAAAGAAAGGGGTAGGCAAAGTGCCTAAGGTCACTATTTTGATAAGTCTCAATGTCTTCAGGCTGCTGGAAATATAATGACCTCAAATACCAACATTACTTTTTTTTCTGTGTTCACTGACATTGAAATTTAACATAATATTTAAGACTTTTTTCTGTAGTATATACCAACCACCTGTGACATTGTTTACACTTCACAACAGATTTTAAAGTCGATAAGTATTTTTGACATTGTGCCTTTGAAAAAAATTGGTACGTTGAGTGTTATTCACTGGAATGATGTGAACACTATATATTTCTGGCAAGAATTCACAGACTCAAAAAGTGTCATATAAGAATGTTTGTAACATATTGCAAACTACTGTTTTTTTAAATACTTTCATATGGAAAAAGAAAACTACACTATATTTTTATGAAGTGTTCCTTTTATTTCTTAGCACATTAGCATCTTTTGTATGTTACCTTTTGTAAGGTTCAGTATTACATAAATGACCTCTAATTTGGGAAAGAAAGGGAGAATAAACATTATGTGAGTTTAGTTTCTTTTGTGCAGTTGGAGAATTTACTGTAGAGGACAAATGGTAAGTAAGAAATTCTTTTGCTCATTAGTTGGTAAAATGTGTCTACTTATGAAAATCATTGTAATTATAATTAAAGTCACATTTTCAGGTCTTTTTATTCTAAAACTGTTTAAATGGATATCTTCATAAAGAATGTGATCCAGAAAACACTTTATAAAAATTAGCTATTTTGAATTGAGACACCACTAGCGTTCCCTCTAATTACCTGTTGTAGTATGGGCGTGACCATTTTAGCTGCCTTTTTTTTTTTTTTTTTTAAAGGTATGAAATTAAGGCCTGGGGAATTTTTTTTAATTTTTTATTTATTTTTATTTATTTATGGCTGTGTTGGGTCTTCGTTTCTGTGCGAGGGCTTTCTCTAGTTGTGGCAAGCGGGGGCCACTCTTCATCGCGGTGCGCGGGCCTCCCACTATCGCGGCCTCTCTTGCTGCGGAGTACAGGCCCCAGAGCGCAGGCTCAGTAATTGTGGCCCACGGGCCCAGTTGCTCCGCGGCATGTGGGATCCTCCCAGACCAGGGCTGGAACCCGTGTCCCCTGCATTGGCAGGCAGATTCTCAACCACTGCGCCACCAGGGAAGCCCCCTTAGCTGCCTTTTTTCCTTTAGGTTTGTTCTCTCATTTTTCCTTTCTAAAACAGATCAAATCTAGACCCTTCAACACTTCCATTGTCATAAAGGAATAGATGTTTTGGATCCACCAAAGTTCCTAACAGGAAGGTCATCTATTCTAATGCCCCCATTCTGCAGATAAGTTCACTGAGGCTCCTATTGCTCTATAGGGAGAGTATTCCTCTTTTTTTTTTTTTTCCTACAGTTTCCTCTTCATAGATACTTTATGGACAACTAATTTTGAAATATTATGAAATCAGTAATAAATCAGTGAATGACCTTTTATTATCTCCTTTTCTTTTTCACCTGAATCTATTGTGTTTGACCACTTGTCAGCTGGGATCAATATTTTTAAAAAGAACATTTTCTTTACTTATAAAGAAAATGGATTTGTAAGAACCATTAGAAGGTAGTTTGACTTGCACCCCTCCCTAGCTGAAAGGGTTCAGTAACTGCACTTGAAGTAGAAAATGTCAATAGCTCTGATTGATTGATTGATCAATTTATTTATTCTTCCTATGAGTTTGTCTTCTGAAGAACGGAATTTGAAGCAAAGGCTTAAGTTCCATGCTGTCTCCCCTTTGCAAACGTTGGCATATTGTTGAGTACAAAATGGATTGCGTATCAAACAATCTCAGGACTATTTCTTGTAGGGGATTAGAGAAGATGGTAGAACTGGCATGGAGATGAAGCTTCTAGAATCTTTCCCTCTCTTGTTTAGGTGTTGATTACCCATGTGGATTATGCAGGCCAATATTAGCACCTCAGTTATCTTACTCTCTATGTCCAGTCTGCTCCAGATAGGTTACCACAGGTAACTGTGTGAAATTTGGTATGTTTTTTTTGGAGCAGTGTGGGGTACTGGGAAGGGGGAAAGGATTGACACAATGCCAAACAGCAAGATGTTTTAAAATATTATTTAAATTTGACTAATGCCAATAAAGTTCTGTGATTCCAGCACCATAATTTTTGAAATGCATGGAAATTTTGAATATGGGAAAAATGACTTCAACACCAATTAAGTATTTTGAAAGGCATCTTTGGCTAAAGCCAAACCACATCAAAATATCTACATGGAAAATGAAAAGTTCATTCCATTATCTAGTTATTTCATTCAAAAGAATATCAAACATTTAGGGATTTCAACACAAGCAAAATGCATAGCTGATTAATGAAATTTTAAACTTAATATTTAAGTGTTTTGGAAACATGTGGAAAAAGTTAAAATAACTTTAGGATTGAAGATCTAGCAGAGGCAGTAGGTGTTATCTACTTCCAATAAAGTATTGTCCAGTAACCCAAGGGGTTCTTGGAGCCATTTAAAATAACTTTCATGTCCTACTTCAAACAAATGCAAATAAAAAGTACAGTGAGAATCATTTCCTCACATCACATTGGTCAAGTTTTTTAAAAGTGTTTTTAGTATGTGGAGAATTATGCATACTTATTTGTAGCTGATGCGTATGTTAGCCTTTCTGCAGGGCAGTTTGACTTTGATGGCAAAAGGCTTGACATAGATCCTTTGACTAGAAAATTTTACTTCCAGAGATTCCTCCTAAGGAAATAATCATGGCTATGAATAAAGTTTTTGGTGCAAGCCTGTTCCTGGTCATGCTATTTATAAAAGTGAAAAACGGCAGAACCTAGAGGTCCGTGATAGTGGCAAGAAGCATTAATAAGAATATTCTAGACATCTACTCAATGCTATGGAAGGATGTTCATGACAAATTAAGTCAATCATCTATAACACTATATTCTGTTTGGTTCCATTACAAAATATGTGGGGAGACATAGGAAAACATGTCTGATAAAGGTCTAATCCTCCAAGGTGTTCACATTAGTTATATCTACATGTATTATGTTTTGGTTTTTCCACAGTGAATGTGTATTGATTTGTAATTTTTAAAATTATTTTACATTAAACGTGTAAAAAGTTGTACTTTAGAGTTTAAAATTGTACGATGTTCTGTATTGTAAGTAGTTTATTTCATTTATTATCCAGTATCATTTATCCACTATATATCACTCACAAAATGGTAACAGAATTTGATTTCATGGCCAATTGTAACCTATGTAGCCCAAATTTGCTAATGTTTACCTTATTCTTACCTACCAGTTTCTTGTGAAATCTTCAAAAATCTGCTTTGCAAAGCTTTCCTGCCTGAAATCCAATTCCCTGGCCTCTTCCTCTCCCTGTAATCCTCATTTTCCATGGAAAACCCTGTCTCCACTTTATCTGCAATTTGAAATATTCGTTTTCTGACATGCTCCTTCTCAAGGCTTTTTTTTTTTTTTTTGGCTGCACTGGGTCTTCGATGTGGCCTGTGGATTCTTCTTTGTTGTGGCGTGTGGGCGTCTCTAGGTGTGGCACATCACAAGCCTTTTAGATTAGAGAAGAATTTCTACTACAGAGGCTTAGGCTTAAAGGATTTTTGGTAATTAAAGTGAAAATGCTCTTTATTACTGTACATAACTTATAATAGTTGATATTTTTCAATGAGGTATTCCTTATTCTAATTTTTCCCTAAATTTGAGACAAACAACAAGGACCTACTGTATAGCACAGGGAACTATATTCAATATCTTGTAATAACCTATAATGGAAAAGAATCTGAAAAAGAATCTATATATCTGAACCATTTTGCTGTACACCTAAAACTAACACTATATTTTTTTTTCTAAGTGTGCACTACAGTATTTTATTTTATTTTTTTTTGACAGCTTTATTGGAGTATAATTGCTTTACAATGGTGTGTTAGTTTCTGCTTTATAACAAAGTAAATCAGCTATACATATACATATATCCCCATATCTCCTCCCTCTTGCATCTCCCTCCCACCCTCCCTATCCCGCCCCTCTAGGTGGTCACAAAGCACTGAGCTGATCTCCCTGTGCTATGCGGCTGCTTCCCACTAGCTATCTGTTTTACATTTGGTAGTGTATATATGTCCATGCCACTCTCTCACTTCATCCAGCTTACCCTTCCCCCTCCCCGTGTCCTCAAGTCCATTCTCTATGTCTGCATCTTTATTCCTGTCCTGCCCCAGGTCCCTCAGAACCATTTTTTTTTTTTTTTTTTTTAGATTCCATATATATGTGTTAGCATACGGTATTTGTTTTTCTCTTTCAGACTTACTTCACTCTGTATGACAGACTCTAGGTCCATCCACCTCACTACAAATAACTCAGTTTCGTTTCTTTTTATAGCTGAGTAATATTCCATTGTATATATGTGCCACATCTTCTTTATCCATTCCTCTGTCGATGGACACTTAGGTTGCTTCCATGTCCTGGCTATTGTAAATAGAGCTGCAATGAACATTGTGGTACATGACTCTTTTTGAATTATGGTTTTCTCAGGGTAAATGCCCAGTAGTGCGATTGCTGGGTCGTATGGTAGTTCTATTTTTAGTTTTTTAAGGAACCTCCATACTGTTCTCCATAGTGGCTGTATCAATTGACATTCCCACCAACAGTGCAAGAGGGTTCCCTTTTTTTTTTTTTTTAACATCTTTATTGGAGTATAATTGCTTTACAATGGTGTGTTAGTTTCTGCTTTATAACAAAGTGAATCAGTTATACATATACATATGTTCCCATATCTCTTCCCTCTTGCGTCTCCCTCCCTCCCACCCTCCCTATCCCACCCCTCTAGGTGGTCACAAAGCACCGAGCTGATCTCCCTGTGCTATGCGGCTGCTTCCCACTAGCTATCTATTTTACATTTGGTAGTGTATATATGTCCATGCCACTCTCTCACCCTGTAACATCTTACCCCTCCCCCTCCCCATATCCTCAAGTCCATTCTCTAGTAGGTCTGCGACTTTATTCCCGTCTTGCCACTAGGTTCTTCATGACCTTTTTTTTTTTTTCTCCTTAGATTCCATATATATGTATTAGCATACTGTATTTGTTTTTCTCTTTCTGACTTACTTCACTCTGTATGACAGACTCTAACTCCATCCACCTCACTACAAATACCTCCATTTCATTTCTTTTTATGGCTGAGTAATATTCCATTGTATATATGTGCCACATCTTCTTTATCCATTCATCCGATGATGGACACTTAGGTTGATTCCATGTCCTGGCTATTGTAAATAGAGCTGCAATGAACATTTTGGTACATGACTCTTTTTGAATTATGGTTTTCTCAGGGTATATGCCCAGTAGTGGGATTGCTGGGTCGTATGGTAGTTCTATTTTTAGTTTTTTAAGGAACCTCCATACTGTTCTCCATAGTGGCTGTACCAATTTACATTCCCACCAACAGTGCAAGAGGGTTCCCTTTTCTCCACACCCTCTCCAGCATTTATTGTTGCTAGATTTTTTGATGATGGCTATTCTGACCGGTGTGAGATGATATCGCATTGTAGTTTTGATTTGCATTTCTTTAATGATTAATGATGTTGAGCCTTCTTTCATGTGTTTGTTGACAGTCTGTATATCTTCTTTGGAGAAATGTCTGTTTAGGTCTTCTGCCCTTTTTTGGATTGGGTTGTTTGTTTTTTTGATATTGAGCTGCATGAGCTGCTAGTAAATTTTGGAGATTAATCCTTTGTCAGTTGCTTCATTTGCAAATAGTTTCTCCCATTCTGAAGGTTGTCTTTTCATCTCATTTATGGTTTCCTTTGCTGTGCAAAAGCTTTTAAGTTACATTAGGTCCCATTTGTTTATTTTTGTTTTTATTTCCATTGCTCTAGGAGGTGGGTCAAAAAGGATCTTGTTGTGGTTTATGTCACAGTGTTCTGCCTATGTTTTCCTCTAAGAGTTTGATAGTGTCTGGCCTTATATTTAGGTCTTTAATCCATTTTGAGTTTATTTTTGTGTATGGTGTTAGGGAGTGTTCTAATTTCATTCTTTTATAGGTAGCTGTCCAGTTTTCCCAGCACCACTTATTGAAGAGGCTCTCTTTTCTCCATTTTATATTCTTGCCTCCTTTATCAAAGATAAGGTGACCATATGTGCATGGGTTTATCTCTGGCCTTTCTATCCTGTTCCATTGACCTATATTTCTGTTTTTGTGCCAGTACCATACTGTCTTGATTACTGTAGCTTTGTAGTATACTGTGAAGTCTGGGAGCCTGATTCCTCCAGCTCTGATTTTCTTTCTCAAGGTTGCTTTGGCTATTCAGGGTCTTTTGTGTTTCCATACAAATTGTGCAATTTTTTTGTTCTAGTTCTGTGAAAAATGCCATTGCTAGTTTGATAGGGATTGCATTGAATCTGTAGATTGCTTTGGGTAGTATAGTCATTTTCACAATGTTGATTCTTCCAATCCAAGAACATGGTATATCTCTTCATCTCTTTGTGTTATCTTTAATTTCTTTCATCAGTGTCCTATAATTTTCTGCATACAGGTCTTTTGTCTCCTTAGGTAGGTTTATTCCTAGGTATTTTATTCTTTTTGTTGCAGTGATAAATGGGAATGTTTCCTTAATTTCTCTTTCAGATTTTTCATCATTAGTGTATAGGAATGCAAGAGATTTCTGTGCATTAATTTTGTATCCTGCTACTTTACCAAATTCATTGATTAGCTCTAGTAGTTTTCTGGTAGCATCTTTTGGATTCTCTATGTATAGTATCATGTCATCTGCAAACAGTGACAGCTTTACTTCTTCTTTTCCAATTTGGATTCCTTTTATTTCTTTTTCTTCTCTGATTGCTGTGACTAAAACTTCCAAAACTTCGTTGAATATTAGTGGTGAGAGTGGGCAACCTTGTCTTGTTCCTGATCTTAGTGGAAATGGTTTCATTTTTTCACCATTAAGAACAATGTTGGCTGTGGGTTTGTCATATATGGCCTTTATCATGTTGAGGTAAGTTCCCTCTATGCCTACTTTCTGGAGGGTTTTTATCATAAATGGGTATTAAATTTTGTCAAAAGCTTTTTCTGCATCTATTGAGATGACCATATTATTTTTATCCATGTTTGTTAATATGGTGTATCACATTGATTGATTTGCGTATATTGAAGAATCCTTGCATTCATGGGATAAACCCCACTTGATCATGGTGTATGATCCTTTTGTGCTGTTGGATTCTGTTTGTGAGTATTTTGTTAAGGATTTTTGCATCTATGTTCATCAGTGATATTGGCCTGTAGTTTTCTTTCTTTGTGACATCTTTGTCTGGTTTTGGTATCAGGGTGATGGTGGCCTCGCAGAATGAGTTTGGGAGTGTTCCTCCTTCTGCTACATTTTGGAACAGTTTGAGAAGGATAGGTGTTAGCTCTTCTCTAAGTGTTTGATAGAATTCGCCTGTGAAACCATCTGGTCCTGGGCTTTTGTTTGTTGGAAGATTTTTAATCACAGTCTCAGTTTCAGTGCTTGTGATCGATCTGTTTATATTTTCTATTTCTCTCTGGTTCAGTCTCAGAAGGTTGTGCTTTTCTAAGAATTTGTCCATTTCTTCCAGATTGTCCATTTTATTGGCATATAGTTGCTTGTAGTAATCTCTCATGATCCTTTGTATTTCTGCAGTGTCAGTTGTTACTTCTCCTTTTTCATTTCTAATTCTATTGATTTGAGTCTTCTCCCTTTTTTTCTTGATGAGTGTGGCTAATGGTTTATCAATTTTGTTTATCTTCTCAAAGAACCAGCTTTTAGTTTCATTGATTTTTGCTATTGTTTCCTTCATTTCTTTTTCATTTATTTCTGATCTGATCTTTATGATTTCTTTCCTTCTGCTAACTTTGGGGTTTTTTTGGTTCTTCTTTCTGTAATTGCTTTAGGTGTAACGTTAGGTTGTTTATTTGAGATGTTTCTTGTTTCTTGAGGTAGGATTGTATTGCTATAAACTTCCTTCTTACAACTGCTTTTGCTGCTTCCCATAGGTTTTGGGTCATCGTGTTTTCATTGTCATTTGTTTCTAGGTATTTTTTGATTTCCTCTTTGATTTCTTCAGTGATCTCTGGGTTATTTAGTAGTGTATTGTTTAGCCTCCATGTGTTTGAATTTTTTACAGATTTTTTCCTGTAATTGATGTCTAGTCTCAGGGCATTGTGGTCGGAAAAGATACTTGATATGATTTCAATATTCTTACATATACCAAGGCTTGATTTGTGACCCAAGATATTCTCTATCTTAGAGAATGTTGCATGAGCGCTTGAGAAGAAAGTGTATTCTATTGTTTTTCGATGGAATGTCCTATAAATATCAGTTAAGTCCATCTTGTTTAATGTATCATTTAAAGCTTGTGTTTCCTTATTTATTTTCATTTTGGATGATCTGTCCATTGGTGAACGTGGGGTGTTAAAGTCCCCTACTATGATTGTGTTACTGTCGATTACCCCTTTTATGGCTGTTAGCATTTGCCTTTTGTATTGAGGTGCTCCTATGTTGGGTGCATAAATATTTACAGTTGTTATATCTTCTTCTTGGATTGATCCCTTGATCATTATGTAGTGTCCTTCTTTGTCTCTTGTAATAGTCTTTATTTTAAAGTCTATTTTGTCTGATACGGGAATTGCTATTCCAGCATTCTTTTGATTTCCATTTGCATGGAATATCTTTTTCCATCCCCTCACTTTCAGTCTGTGTGTGTCCCTTGTAGACATCATGTATACAGGTCTTGTTTTTGTATCCATTTAGCCAGTCTGTGTCTTTTGGTTGGAGCATTTAATCCATTTACATTTAAGATAATTATCGATATGTATGTTCCTATTACCATTTTCTTAATTGTTTTGGGTTTGTTACTGTAGGTCTTTTCCTTCTCTTGTGTTTCCTGCCTCGAGAAGTTCCTTTAGCATTTTTGAAAGCTGGTTTGGTGGTGCTGAATTCTCTTAGCTTTTGCTTGTCTGTAAAGCTTTTAATTTCTCTGTCAAATCTGAATGAGACCCTTGCTGGGTAGAGTAATCTTGGTTGTGGGTTTTTCCCTTTCATCACTTTAAATATGTCCTGCCACTCCCTTCTGGCTTGCAGAGTTTCTGCTGAAAGATCAGCTGTTAACATTATGGGGGATTCCCTTGTATGTTATTTGTTGTTTATCCCTTGCTGCTTTTAATATTTTTTCTTTGTGTTTAGTTTTTGATAGTTTGATGAATATGTGTCTTGGCGTGGTTCTCCTTGGATTTATCCTGTATGGGACTCTCTGCGCTTCCTGGACTTGATTAACTATTTCCTTTCCCATATTAGGAAAGATTTCAACTATAAGCTCTTCAAATATTTCCTCAGTCCCTTTCTTTTTCTCTTCTTCTTCTGGGACCCCTATAATTTGAATGTTGGTGCATTTAATGTTGTCCCAGAGGTATCTGAGACTGTCCTCAATTCTTTTCATTCTTTTTTCTTTATTCTGCTCTGCAGTAGTTATTTCCACCATTTTATCTTCCAGGTCACTTATCCGTTCTTCTGCCTCAGTTATTCTGAGTTCTCGGTTATCCCTTCTAGAGAATTTCTAATTTCATTTATTGTGCTGTTCATCATTGTTTGTTTGCTCTTTAGTTCTTCTATGTCCTTGTTACATGTTTCTTGTATTTCCTCCATTCTATTTCCAAGATTTTGGATCATCTTTACTATCATTACTCTGAATTCTTTTTCAGGTAAACTGCCTATTTCCTCTTCATTTGTTTGGTCTGGTGGGTTTTTGCCTTGCTCCTTCATCTGCTGTGTGTTTCTCTGTCTTCTCATTTTGCTTTACTTACTGTGTTTGGGGTCTCCTTTTTGCCGGCTGCAGGTTCGTAGTTCCCGTTTTTTTTGGTGTCTGCCCCCAGTGGCTAAGGTTGGTTCAGTGGGTTGTGTAGGCTTCCTGGTGGAGGGGACTGGTGCCTGTGTTCTGGTGGATGAGGCTGGATCTTGTCTTTCTGGTGGGCAGGACCGCGTCTGGTGGTGTGTTTTGGGGTGTCTGTGACCTTATTATGATTTTAGGCAGCCTCTCTGCTAATGGGTAGGGTTGTGTTCCTGTCTTGCTAGTTGTTTGGCATAGATTGTCCAGCACTGTAGCTTGCTGGTTGTTGAGTGGAGCTGGATCTTAACGTTGAGATGGAGATCTCTGGGAGAGCTTTCGCCATTTGATATGTGGAGCTGGGAGGTCTCTGGTGGACCAGTGTCCTGAACTCGGCTCTCCCACCTCAGAGGCACAGGCGTGACACCCGGCCAGAGCACCAAGACCCTGTCAGCCACATGGCTCAGAAGAAAAGGGAGAAAAAAAGAAAGAAGGAAAGAAGGAAGGAAGGGAGGAAGGAAGGAAGGAAGGAAAGAAAGGAAGGAAGGAAGGAAGGAAGAAAGAAAATAAAGTTATTAAAGTAAAACATTAAAAATTATTAAAAATTTAAAAATTAAAAAGTAATAAAAAAGAAAGAAGAGAGCAACCAAACCAACAAAAAATCCACCAATGATAACAAGTGCTAAAAAACTATACTAAAAAAAAAAAACGACAGACAGAACCGTAGGACAAATGGTAAAATCAAAGCTATACAGACAAAATCACACAAAGGAGCATACACATAGATACTCACAAAAAGAGAAAAAGAAAAATATATATATATCTATATGTAAAAAAAAAAAAAAAAAAAAGGAGAGCAACCAAATCAATAATCTACCAATGATAATAAACTCTAAATACTAAAGTAAGATAAACATAAAACCAGAAACAAGTTAGATGCAGAAAGCAAACCCCAAGTCTACAGTTGCTCCCAAAGTCTACCGCCTCAATTTTGGGATGATTCGTTGTCTATTCAGGTATTCCAGAGATGCAGGGTACATCAAGTTGATTGTGGAGAATTAATCTGCTGCTCCTGAGGCTGCTGGGAGAGATTTCCCTTTTTCTTCTTTGTTCGCACAGCTCCTGGGGTTCAGCTTTGGATTTGGCCTTGCCTCTGCATGTAGGTCGCCTGAGGATGTCTGTTCTTCACTCAGGTAGGATGGGGTTAAAGGAGCAGCTGATTAGGGAGCTCTGGCTCACTCAGGCTGAGGGGAGGGAGGGGTACGGATGCAGGGCGAGCCTGCGGCGGCAGAGGCCGGAGTGACATTGCACCATCCTGAGGCGCGCCGTGCATTCTCCTGGGGAAGTTGTCCCTGGGTCACGGGACCCTGGCAGTGGCAGGCTGCACGGGTTCCCGGTAGGGGCGGTGTGGATAGTGACCTGTGCTTGCACACAGGCTTCGTGGTGGCTGCTGCAGCAGCCTTAGCATCTCATGCCTGTCTCTGGTATCCGTGCTGAAAGCCGCGGCTGGTGCCCGTCTCGAGCTCATTTAGGCGGTGCTCTGAATCACCTCTTCTCGCACACCCTGAAACAATGGTTTCTTGCCTCTTAGGCAGGTCCAGACCTTTTCCCGGACTCCCTCCCGGCTAGCTGTGGCGCACTAGCCCCCTCAGGCTGTGTTCACGCAGCCAACCCCAGTCCTCTCCCTGCGATCCGACCGAAGCCCGAGCCTCAGCTCCCAGCCCCCGCCTGCCCCGGCGGGTGAGCAGACAAGTCTCTTGGGCTGGTGAATGCCGGTCAGCACTGATCCTCCATGCAGGAATCTCTCCGCTTTGCCCTCCGCACCCCTGTTGCTGCGCTCTCCTCTGTGGCTCCGAAGCTTACCTCCTCCGCCACCCGCAGTCTCCGCCCACGAAGGGGCTTCCTAGTGTGTGGAAACCTTTCCTCCTTCACGGCTCCCTCCCACTGGCGCAGGTCCCGTCCCTATTCTTTGTCTCTCTTTTTCCTTTTTTCTTTTGCCCTACCCAGGTACGTGGGGAGTTTCTTGCCTTTTGGGAGGTCTGAGGTCTTCTGCCAGCGTTCAGTAGGTGTTCTGTAGGAGTTGTTCCACATGTAGATGTATTTCTGATGTATCTGTGGGGAGGAAGGTGATCTCCACATCCTACTCCTCCACCATGTTGAAGGTCTCCCCACAATATTGTAAATAAACTACACTTCAGATTTTTAAAAAAGCTGAATTTGGGTGCTACTGACTGGAATCATTCACAAAGAAACAACTATCCAGGCAAAGTTCTCAGGCTTTCCTTATACTTGATTTTGTATTATTATTGTTGTTCTTTCTTTTTTTTTTTTTACATCTGTATTGGAGTATAATTGCTTTACAGTGGTTATTCTTGTTATTTCTGGCAGTTTTCAATAATTCAAGAAGTTTTCTTTAATTGATAGGTAGCTAGTAAAGTTTATGAACACATTTAAATTAACCTCACATGTTGGAAAATATTTCACTTTCTACACTGTATCTTGAGTATATCTAATATTTTCTATTTTCAATGATCACACATCGAACAAAGGAGCATGTTTCTACAGTTTAACCCAATAAAGTCAATTGTCCACAGTATACATGTGTGTATCTGTATCCAAATTCAGCTTTAAAATGAGGAAAGTACCACTGGAAAAAAAAAGTTAGAAACAGGCCACTTTGCTGACAACTGACTCACAGTTTTGCTAATTTTTTAAAAAATAGAATCACTCTACTGACATGTATGTGTAAGATCAACTGGATAATCTAGTTTCATCATTCAAATACCCCTAAAGCTCCAGATAGCTTGTTTTTGCAACGTTATGTTTGATATGATGTAACACTGGCCCCCTTAAACTAGCTGCAGTTCGAGGTCTCAAATTTCCCCTTGGACTGGTTGAGTTAAGGAGACCTGTATTGAAATGGCTTTTTCTTCCTTTCTCCCCTTGACAAAAATCAAAGAAAAACAATTGAGAGTGAATTTTCATTCAAGTACTTCCTCTCCCTCTTCAAAAGAACTGCCAAATGCCCTTAAACATCGCCTCCCAACTCTGAAGTTATGGTAACACTTATTATTATTATTTAAATCCCTTAATGTGTACTGTCCACATTTTTTCCTAATGGAGTTATGATTGTGTTGGTAGTTACAGCCGAGTAGTTGCATACCTTTGTACTCCTGGGGTTTGCCGTCATACCTTTGTGGTGGTTTTATGTCATGAAATGGAGGAAATGCCTCGTTTTTTGACCCCTGTTCCATGGTTTCAAAGTGGGAATGTGAATATGTTTACATACTGTGAGCATGATTTTTTTAAAGGAAAGTACTTATATCAAAAGCACAGCTTTAACAAACCTCCCTTTATTTTTTTTTAATATTTGATGCATTTTATTCCACTCGAATAAATCCATTTTCTACAAAAAAAGAAAAACACAACACAGCTTTAAACCTTTAGTGTTTAAATTCTGCTATGCCGTAGTATTTTGCATTGTGGTGTTGTGGACATGCCACAAGGGAATCAAAGAGTAATTCTGCAGAGGGCCCATTTCATTTAGCAAAGCAGGCATGTGCTAGCCATCTGTCGTATCTGCTGATAGAAAACGGCAGTAAGTTTCTCAAACTTTTGCAAGGAAAAAAAAAAAAGGCTTTATAGCTTAGAGGAGATGAGTTACAAGGTACCTTGTAAGCCACATCTGGTTCTAGAGCGATTTACATGGTATAAATGTAAACTGTGCTTTGTCTTCCTTACACAGTGGTGTAAAGGCACGTAAACAAACCCTTTGCCGTTATCCTCTATCTTTATTCCTGACTTTTAAATGGTTGCACCAGTAGAAATCTTTTAAATCATTGTGGTGAAGTGGAAAGGAATGATGTTCAATAAAGCATTTTGTTTTGGATTAAGCTCATTTAACTTAAATGTCCCTAATGAATAGGATGGGTGTCGTGAGGAAAAAACTTTGGGGATTGAGAGTATAGTGAAAATGCTTTTCATCCTTCAGCCGGATCTCTGGAAGAGGTATTGTCAGATCAGGGCTTCTTTTGCTGCAGTTTTTTAGCCAGCTTTCTCCATTTGCCAACCTGGGATGAACTTGGTTACATTCCCCTGAACCTTAGTGGACGGGGAGTTGTTCTCCCATGCAGGAGAACATGTTCTCTGCCTTCAGCACACAGTCAGTCAACAAACACAGACACTCAGTCAGTCACAGGAGCATACAAGGAGGAGTAAACATGGTCCCTGCCCTCAGGTAGCTCACAGTCTAGGAAACAGATAGCCATCACACTCAGGCAAATGAGGTTAGAAAGTCTAAGACTGGCAGAGAACACAAAGAAGGCCACACTTTTCCCTGTCTGGAGGAGGAAGGGAGCCAGGAGCCGAGCATGTGATGTCCGAATTCATTCCTGCAGAATGAGTAAGCTTTCATCAGACCAGCAAGAGAGGAAAATGCCTTCCAAGTGAAGAGCTCAGCATGTTCAAGTGCATGGAGGTCTTAAAGGGAAGGCATGTTCTAGGTGATCACGATGGACCTTGTATCTCATCTGCGAGGTAAGGGAAATTCAGTGAAGGGGATGTCAAGGTCAAACAACGGAGAAGGGTTTTGGGGGAGGAGAAGAAGGTGGAAACAATTCAGGGAGGTTTCTGTCTTCTCTACTGTGAAGAGAATGGACTCAACATTTTGCAGCTTTGTCCCAGGGAAGTATTAAGTAATCTTTGGTTTCTCTGTCGGGTAGACAGTGGCTTTTCTTTTCTTTTTTAAAAATGTATTCAAGTATAGTTGATCTACAATGTTGTGTTAATTTCTGCTGTACAGCAAAGTGATTCAGTTATACATACATATATATGTATATACATTCTTTTTCATGTTCTTTTCCATTATGGTTTATCACAGGATCTTGAATGTAGTTCCCTGTGCTATACAGTAGGACCTTGTTGTTTATCCATTCTATATATAATAGTTTGCACCTGCTAATCCCAAACTCCCAAAACATCCCTCCCCCAACCCCCCTCCCCCTTGGCAACCACAAGTCTGTTCTCTATGTCTGTGAGTCTGTCTCATAGATAAGTTCATTTGTATCATATTTTAGATTCCATGACAGTGGCTTTTCTACAACTACCATTTAGCTCTTCTTTCTTACTAAACTTTTGGAAGAGTTTGCAATGATTAGTCTCAGCTCCAGGTTAAATTTTTTTAGGTGATTAGGGCACAGAACTATAAAAAATCACTTATGTGAGTGCATAGGAAAAATTTTTTCTAATGGAATCTAGAACTTTGAACTTACTGTAAAAGGATGCTTGAGTAAAGAAAATAATGTTAATTTGAAGAAGAATTGACTTAGCATCTATTCTCAACTCCCATACTACCTTTCTGATTATCAAGAAAACTTTTCTAAGTATCAAGAAAAGTATAATAAAGATACAGAAATTACACTTGGCAGGTGATCTTTCAGTTAAAATAATGAGAGGTCGAACACTGGAAATGGGTTAATTCAAACTAAGCCTGCTTCTTCACGTACTTGATTTTCTTTCAAAACCTAATAGTTAAAACTCTAAAGTCATAGGACAAATTCTCTTCTTCCCTGTTTTCCTCAGGTAGAGATATGGCTGTCTGTGCCTCTGAGCTGTACATTTTGTCTTCTTTTTGGATTTTATGGATGAATCTGATTAAAGAATCTTGGAAAATATCAGGCATCTTTTGAAACCCATTCACCTGAACAGAATCTCATAGGGCAGCAGTGTGTTGTGGGCCTGGGACAAGGGGACAGATTTGGGGAGTGAGTTCTTACCTGGCAGTGATGAGAGAAAGGACGTGAACCCAGTCCTTGCGTAGCTGCTCTTGGCCAGAACTTGGATCATGCACTGCGTGCAAAACATGATTAAGAACCAAGTCCATGCCCTTGAGAAAATTAGAAGCTAACTGGAGAGGCAGCTATATATAACCAGATCATCTTAATAATTCCTGGTAAGTGGTATTGTAGAAGTACTGAGGCATTCCCAGGTTGGAATGAGAGTACACAGGAGAAGTAACTCCGGCACTGGGTCTGACTATAGAGTTGGACAAGCACAAACATGGAGGAGGGGATGATTTTAGGGAAAGGAGACAACGTCAGACAAGGCAGAGAGACCAGAGATACGTTATCTAGGGAACTAGTACTTTGGTGTGGCTGGAGTGTATATGCAAGGTAGGAAGTAGAGAGGAAGGCAGGGGGTAGGTCTAGATGACTTTGTCCTTCATGTTAAGGCATCTGAGACTTACTCTATAGGCCGTGTTGAGTCAGTCTGTGAAAAAGTATAAAGCGGAGGACAACAGAGTCAGAGTTACAGTCTTTAGGTCATCCTGTCAGCAGAATGGAGGAGAGCTTTGAGGGGAGTTGACAGCAAGGAGAGAAATCAGAGATAATGAGATACAAGATCAAGGATGAAGAGAAGGGAAAATGGATTGGGGAAACATTCAAGAGATAAAAATCTGAAAGTCTTGGTGCTAAGAATAAGGAGTGCCTCATTTCCTCCACTTTCTGGTTCACTAACTTGGCAGTAGCCCTGTTAGCCTTTCTGTCCCTTACCCCCAAGCTTACCCTTCCTGCCTCAGGGCCTTTGCACATGAAGTTTCCTCTGCCTAGGTGCACTCCTGCCAGATTTCTGTGTGGCTTGTTCCCTCGTCTCCCCCATGTCTGATCAAATGTCACCTCCTCTAAGAAACTTTTCCTGACTGCCCCCTCTAAAACAAGAGCTACCCACCGCCCAGCACTCTGAGTCTTCTGCTCTGCTGCATATTTTTCCATGGCACCTAAAATAATGATAATACTTGATTATATTGGATTTTAATTGTTTGACTCTCCCAATAAATGTAAGTTCATGAGAGCAAGGACTTTGTGTCCTATTCACCATATAACTCCAGGTCCTGGAACATGTCCTGATACACAATAGGTAGTCAATAACTATTTGTTGAATGAATGAATATACTATTGTTCCCATTTGATAGATAAAGCAACTGAGACACAGAGGAGCAAAGGAAACACAGGTAGCAAGGGACAGAACTGGGATTTAATCCTAGGCAGGTGAGATCCAGAGCCCTTGCTCTGATAAGTGCTAAATAGAGGTATGAACACAGAGCGAGCTCTGGGAACACAGAGGAGGAGCTAATTTTGGCTGAAGAAGTAGGGGAAGGCTTCACCAGAAAAGATACAGTAATCGAACTGGGACTTGAAGACTGTGTATGAGGTGGTTTAATCAGCTGAGATGGGAGCAAGGCACAGGAAAGAGGGCTATCACAGGCAGAGGCAAAAGAGTTGTGAAAGTGCATTCTGGGAGAGGCTGATGGTGCCCGAGACTGAGGGTTGATGAGTGGAAGGGAGAATATTGGGGGCTAGGGATGGTGGGAGATGAGGCGATAAGGCTGGATATTTGGTAAGGGCCAGATGGAGAAACACTAGAACCCACAGAAAGGTCACTTGACCCAATTCTTAAATCTATAATAAAAGCAGTTTAGATGACCTCTAAACGCCTTCTGAATTCTGAAATGTTATGATTCTGTGTCTTTAGAACATCTTCAGTCATTTAATATTAATGGTAATATCTTTATACAAACTGTAACGTCTGTCTCTAGATTTTTTTTAAATCAAGGCAGAAAGATTCTTCCTCCAAAATGGTCTTGTTGTCAAATTTAAAAAGATTCATCTGAGAATCCTTTCTTTATCCTATGTTAATAATAACAGCCAATACTTACATAAAGCATACTCTGAACTGGGCACTCTTCTAAGCACTCTACAGATATTATCTCATCAGATCCTCACAACAGTCCTGAGGTAGATACTATTATTATCCCCAATTCATAGATGAGGAAACTAGGGCATAAGGAAGTCAAATTACTTGCCCAAGACTATACAGCTAAGAACACTTATGTACACATTTATATACTTCAGAGATCTTTCTTTGATGATTTTTGGAATATCTTCTCATTCCAAAAAATAGCAATTCAAAGAACACTTATCAATGTTTACATGTCATAGGTTCTGAGAGTACAAATTTTGATTGATCTAACTGCCTTCTAGGAATTCACCAGCTGGTGGTGAAGACTGTGACATCAAAAAGGCAATCATAATCATTGTGATAAGTTCTCAGGGCCACCATGTACAGCTGAACAAGGTTTTTCATTGCATGAGGGAACCTGACCAAAGAGGCGGGTTCAACCTGACCAAGCTGAAATCCAGCCCGTGTTTCACTTGTCAAGTCTTATAGCCTGACACAGAGCTGCCTCTGCCTGGGGCGGGGTTGGGGGGGGGCACTTATACCTAATTTGCACAGAGCCTTCATATGGGCTAGCTGTAGCCCCCATTAAATGCCCTAAGAAAAGTGCTACTGGAGCATAAAGCCAGAGGATTTTGCCATTGATCAGGTAAATTTGCAGTTGCTTATATTCTGGAATAGACATCACAGAGGAGGTAACATCTAAACTGGGTCACAAAAAAATGTTCAGTAGGCAGAGAGTGGCCAAGGCAGGTAGGGATTGGATGGGCATTCTAGGTCTGCTGAATGACCTGTGGGGAGGCACACAGGATTGAGAATCATTGGTGTGGTTGGAGAATGACAATTAGTTCAGAATGGTTAGGGTTTATGGAACAGACCTGAAGAATATAGATCTAAAAAAGTAAGTTTAGGAAGATTATGATGACTTCTGTATGCCATAGCTGACTTGTATTGTAAAAAGTGGGGAGCCATTGAAAGTTTAAAAGTAGATGATAATGTCGTATCTGTGTGGAGGATAACTTCGGTGGCAGATGGAGGATAGATGATGAAGTACCTGGCTGAGGACAGGAGCCAGTTAGGAAGTTACTTAAGACACCACAAGAGGTGATGAGGATATGAACTAAGGCAGGTAATTGGGGGAGAGAGGGAGGAGAGAGGAAGATACCACTGAGAGGTCTCTCTCGGTGTAATTGACAGGACTTATTGAATGTGGGTATTACGGAGATGGGGGAATAGAGGATGACTCAGATGGTTGGGCGGATAATTATGTCTTAACTGAGAAATTAATTACAGGAGCAAAAGCAGAACAGTTTGAGGTACAAAGACAGTAGGGTCCATTTGGAAATTGCTGAACATGAAATTTCTGCTGAACCTTTCAGATGGCAAAGTCTGGTGTGCATTTGAAAACTGGAGTCTAGAGCTAAGACTTGAGGAATAGAATAGAAATACTGATTTTGGAGACTTTGGAACCTTCTTTTCTTCCTCCCTTTCTTCCTTCTTTTGACCTCAACTCAATAAATATTTATTGGGGGCCTACCTAATGCCAAAGCATGTGTTGAATGCTTAAAAAAAAAATAAATGTGAATTGTATATGATGCTTGCCTTCAAGGTGACTACAATCTGGTACAGAAACGGATATGAACCAAAATAACAATAATACAATATCAACCATGTAATAATGCAATATGAACAAGATTCTATGAAAGTACTGAAGAAGGGATCATTACCTCTGTTGGGAGACGAGTGAATTAGCAGCATAGGGTCCCCAGTGTTCTTCAGGGCATAGCCTGAGACCTGTGAAACTAAGATATGTACATTTGGAACAGCTTCTCTGCTTAACTTCATGGCTTTTATGTACTTGAGATAATTTGGCCTAATGTATTCTGCCTTCCACTTGCCATATTTTTTTTTTTTTGAAATGACTGCAACAAATGTCACTATACTGCTAGGTGATAGCGTAAGTCAGCTCTCCCAAATTAAACATTTAAAACTACTTTTAGGAAACTATCTGTGGGAGCTTAAGATACACCTGAATAAACCTCCAATGTAGGACTTGTTAGGATGCCTCATTTCAAAGGGTTATTTCAGTACTGGTCATGGATGCACCACTGGGAGGATTCATAAGTCCAAGTAGGACATCGCCTAATCAAGGCAATAACCAGATGGGTCTCCAATAGACTTGTAAAAGTACTTTGGTATTTATTTGGGTTTTGAGTACTTAGTGAAGTCATCTGATTTCTATCATTTGTAAATTCAATCAATATTCCTATTTCCAGTTGGAATCTGATTAGGATTTGAGAGTGTATTATGTTGCCGTCACTTACAGCAGTAGCCAGTAGCCAGCAGATGGCAATGTAAAGGTTACTCCTTTGTGAAATTTTTCACCCCAATACTTTTAAAGGCTGTAGGGGTGCTCTCTGTATAACAGAGACCCATTTTGGACAACTATGATCTTTATGTAACTCATTTCAGTAGATCTTTAATATATTCAGCAAGTGAGAAAACAACTTGCTCAAATTCAGTGCCCCTGAAAACTTTAAAACTCATCCTATGTTTGAGAACTCATCCTAAATAACTAAAAATGTGAATGATTTCATTATACACTGATTACCCATTTCTTCCTTTTAAACAGTTGCTCAATTTCAGGCAGGAGTCAAGCTTTGAGTTACGTGTCCGTGTTCATCCAATTTTTTCTTTGCTTTCTCTGGCTGTATCTTTAGATGTCACAGAATAGAGCTGGAAGAGATCTCAGAACTCATCCGTCCCATGAATCCCATCCTTTCTTTGAAGCATCCAGGAATCGTGGTCGCTCAACCTCTAGTTGAACATGCTCAGTGGCAAGGAACTTATTAAGGCAGATTTTATTTAGTAATTTTGATTGTGTTAATTATAGAAAGTTGTTCTTCGTAATAGGCCAAAACCTGTCTTCCTGTTGTAACTTGAATATACCAAGACTCTACCAGTCTATGGACTCGAATTTGGTGAGTCCTACTTTGCATTTATACCCTAAAATTTACTGACTTGTCCCCTCCGTTGCTGATGTAAGGCCTCTGGTTCATTTACTCCTACTTCTCCCCTAGCAAAGACCAACTATTTCTGTGAGTTCTTGGAAAGGCTCTACCCATGCCATCCTGGAGGGGAATGTCTTGACCTCTGCTGCTGCAGTGTGGCACTGTGAGAAGTCTGCTTCTCAGGTCCAGGTTCAGCCTCTCCCTGCTCCCCAAGCTATACAGACTCAAAGGGTCAAGCTGGGCTATATTCTCCACAAGGCTTACAGCCTCAGAGCAGCTTGGTGTTCTGTGCAAAAATGAGGAATCTACCCCTGTCCGCAGTTTGGCATTGAACTTTGTCACTTGCTACTTAATGCAGCAAAACTTAAGACCCTGACATCAACTGAAGCCACCAATATTGAGTTCCCGCAGCCCATGCCATTTAGAGAGTCCTACTTTACAAGGCAAGTAACAAATCATCTAAGTCAAGATCTAGTTCAGATGCCAAATAACACTTGACCCTAGACTGGCTGAATGTCTTTGGTTCCCAAAGTTTGATCATTAAACTTATCTGATTTCTTGGATATCTGCAGCATTGAGTTTGGAGAGTTATCATTGCATGTCCTATGTTGTCCAGGGTTTGAGGAAACATTACTTGTTAACTGAGGGAGAGTGTATGAACTGATACAGCTCTCCTGAATTGAGGTAAGAGGTTGTTCTATCATTCTGCTAATAGTAGTGACACTTTTCTGTATTGCACTTAATAGTTTAAAACATGTTTTCATTTATATGATCTCATTAGGTTCATTCAGTCCTCCCAATAACTGTGAAAAAATCATGCATCAGTGAAACTGTAGATAACCAAATGTGAGGAATAACTATGATAATTTGCAATGAGTGGCCTTTAGCCAAAAGTAAAATAATTCAAACCTAATCTTTAATAGCTATGCATTTTTCTATAATACACAGAAGATTTGTGTGTTTGTGATTTTGTAGAAAGGCTTCTGCCTTTCAAAAAAAATAAATGAGGCCCCATGCAATAAATACTATTTAAATTATAAGGAAACATTTTCAGTGGAAAATATAAGTGAGTTATCATTCCATTCCATAGTAAGTGTAGAAATAATTACCCTTCTTCTGTTTCCTTATTTGGTATTTCAGATATTTTTTGCTATCAATTCCTTGAGAAACTCTGCATACCCAAGACTTTTCTAGAATGGTATTTACGTGATTGTAGAAAGTTGTTCCCCGGTATAAAACACTTCAGTTTTTAAAAGGTAATCAAATCTGCCCTGTTGAGTGGAACATGCGGCCAGGACCAGGGCGAGAGAAGTAAGGCACCCAGGGTGCTTGTTGAACCTGGCAGTGAGTGCCTCCATAAATTTGTGCTCTGGGTGCCTTGCTTACCTCCCCCTAGTCCAGGTCCTCAACACACTGAAGAATACGATGGATGATGGTTGCTTTAATGTGTCAACTTGACTGGGCCACAGGGTGCCCAGACATTTGGTCAAACATTATTCTTGATAGATCTGTGAGGGCGTTTTGGATGAGATTGACATTTGAATCAGTAGACTGAGAGTGTGCGGCCCACATACATTGGGCCATTGTGTGTGGGCCCCATCCAGTCAGTTGAAGGCCTGAATAGAACAAAAAGGTTGACCCTCGTGAAGGAGTAAGGGGTATGGGGAACACCTCCTACCTGCAGCCTTCAAATGGAAAGATCGACTCTTCTTGGGTCTTGAGCCTGCCTTCTTTCAGACTGGAAACATTGGCTGTCCTCATTCTCAGGCCTTTGGACTCTGTCTGGAAGAACACCACTGTCTCTCCTCGGTCTCCAGCTTGCTAACTGTCAGCCTCCAAAATCATATGTACCATCTATCTAACTATTTATCCTTTCGGTTCCTTTTCTCTGGAGAACTCTAACACATCAGTTTTCTGTGTTAGCTGCCTAACAGTGGGAGAAGTTACCATCAAAGAGAGGCAAATGGCAGCCCGGGCCAAATCTTGATCACTTAAACTCCTGGGGCCTTGGTTTCTTCAAGTACTAAAAGAAAAGAATTAATTTACTTCGTACAGTGGCAGCAAAATGCAGTTGCAGAATGTGTACAAAGTACTTGACACATAGCAGACACTGAAAAAGTAAGGTCTTTTCTTTCCTTTGTATTAATGAGCTGTTAGTGCTAAATGGGAGCCATCAGGCCAAAGGAAGGTAGTGGGTCAGATCCCAGGCAAGGGAGTGTACTGGCAGGATGCCCAAATGCCACTCCAAGTGATGGTGTCCAGCTCTCTGAACGCAGAGGGTCACACTGAGCTGGCCTCGGGAGGCCTGGCTTCCTGCCTGCCTGGCTCCTACACCATTTCCCTGGGACCTCAGAGAAGTATTTCATTTTCTTTCTCATCTGTAAAATAGGAGGGTTCCTTTCAGTTCTGAAATGTCTGTGATTTATTATTTGTCATTACCATTTCCGCATTGTTCATGGTTTTGTGTCTGAATTCAAACCCCAGGAAGAAAAACAGTTTGGACAGTACGGTTTATTGTATCAAAAAAATAAACTTTGAGCAGAATTAACTTTTCAAAATCCTGTTTGCCTTCATAAGGCTGATCAAATCTCCTAAGATCGATTTTAGACAATTTTTCTCTGGTTTTCTTATTAGCTTGGTGTCAGTCCATTCAGTTTGACCGACTTTTGGAGTTAAACTCTGAGGCAGGTAAGGCAGGACAGCTATGTTACTAATATTTATCCTTTAAGACCTTCTCCGAATTGTAGCTCCTTTCTGGGTATTCATAACATTTATTGCTGCCTTGGCTCTTTACAAAGAAGCGAGGAATCAGCTCTGAGATGTTGTCTCTCTGTTACAAATTGAGATTTTTTTTTAATTGCGAGCTGTCTTTGTAGTGATTATGACTTGCGAAACCCATTACTCACTCAGGAGCATAAACTGAACTTCATTAGAGTTTGTAGTACTTAATTTCCTGGGTATAACTGTTTCATTTTATGAATCCTTACAGAGTTTTATTTTAAGTTCATTACTTTTTTCCATCATAAACTAGTATACCCTCTAAAAATTTTTGGAAAATACAGAAGAAGAGAAAGAAGAATGGGGAAGTCATGTATAGTTAAGAAATGTTAATATTTTGGTGTTTTTTCATCCAGTTGTTTGCACTGAAGTAATGATTTGTGTCCTTTTTTGTTTGTTGTTTGCTTAAGGACAGTGGGGCAGTTTCTCGTGTTATTACGTTTATTCTCTGGTTTATTTAAACATTCTCCTATTTTGATTATGTCTTTAGATAATTTTTCACTATATAAATAATACTGTGAAGAGCAACTTGATGACTAGAAGTTTTTCCATATTAGGATTAATAATATTAATAATAGTTCCTTAGGACTGAGTTCCACAAGTGGAATTTCTGAGTCAAAGTACCTGGGATCATTGTACAGGCTCTTGGCACATACACTATTGCTGAATGGCTTGCACTGGCTACTCCATACTTCCAACAGAATTATGCAAGGGTGTCCTTTTCAGTATTCTTTTGTGGCTTATTTCTAAACCTCCAAATGAAGCTTTCCAAACGGTACTGATGGTTGTTGATTTGTGCCTGCATTTTGCTAAGTTCTGACTAGTTCATCTAGTGGGAATTTCATACTGTAGGGGGCAGTGGGGGATCAGTAAGTGGGTCTCGCTTCCATACAGGGATGTTAAGTCCGCCAAGGTAAAAAGCTCTGCCTAGGGATGATTATTAATTGTGAAAATAGGACTCTTCAGATATATATTAATTATAAATTATACTTCTAGTCTACAAATACAACTGGTGGGCGATTTCTAAAGAATAAAACAGGTAATTCCTTTTTAACATAGCAACAGAATACATTTTCTACTAATTTTAAGTGAATGTGGATAAATATGTTTCTCTTTGTGTTTCATATACACATTTAGACATATTTATCCAGAAGTATTTTTGAAATAACAGTGATTGGAACATTTATTTTTGCATGTATACTCTTCAAAAATTTTTTTAATATATTAAGTAATTTATTCTCCCAACACTCAGCGGTATAATTTTCTCACTTTTGACAGGAACAAGGCAGAGAGGGATTAGCAAGTAGATCAACTTCAAAGCCTAGAGAGTTATTGTCATCAGTGGCTAGAAGATAGCACTTCTAAGTGCTATCTTTCTAAGAGGAAGAATGTTGTATTTTGCTCCATTTATCAAAATAAGGGAATTCTTATGGGTGTTCTGTAAAAGGGAGGACGTATTACTTTGTAATCAGAGCTGAACATCCAAGGGGGTAGAAGGGGAAAGAGAGTAGAAGGGGAGTATTTAAGAGAAAGTCCTCAAGCAGCTAAAGAGATGGTTTCACTTGATCCAGCAGTCTTGATATCTGAGTAAATACTCTGCATTTTAGCCTTTGAAGTGTCTGTTAACTTCTGCTGAATTTGCTCTCTGTGGAATAAAATATTCAGGGGGGAAATAAAGCCTGGTAGGTAGACTCAAATTATTGTTTATAAATTGCTGGCTTCTCTGCTGCTGAGCGTCTTCTGCAGCCACTTCAAAGGCAGGGCCCTCACATGCTTCTTTGAGTGACATCTTCTGCCGTGAACACGTGGTGAACAGAAGGGAAATGGGCAGGTCTGATGGAGGTAAATCATTCTCAACCATCCCATTGGCTTGCCCTCAGTAATCTCATCAATTGCTTCTCAAAATGTATCTCTGCACTTTGAAAACATCAGCTATTGATAAAAACAAAAGTGTCATCCAAGGATGTCTGTTGCTGCGAATGTCCAGGTTTCATATGCTTCTGAGGTTACTCTAATGAGTAATGAGTCTTAGATCACTAAGAGCACAGATCTAATATGCCAAGACTTTAACATTGAGAACCAACTCTTTATTGAGCCCAATTCTCCACCTGGCTATCTATGCAGAATGAACTACATTCTTCCCAAATGCTCGGACTCTATGTTAAACCTTAGAAGAATTTGTCAAGGGCTGCCTCCACTTAGAATTATAAACTCTTAAAAGGGAGGGAGTCTTAAAGATTCCTTCAGACACCTTCCTTTTCAGTTAAGAAAACCAGAGATGATGACTGACTTTCTGAGGATCACAGAGAAAGCTGGCCACAGAACTGGCAAAAGAGCACGTATCTTCTGACAGCCAGAGCAGAGCTTTCCATTTTGTTTTCGTCTGAATGTTTAAGCTGTGAGAAGGTGTAGCATCACCACATCACAATTCAACGGTCCCATAAAATGTGGAAGGAAAGAATTGCCTACAATTTTTCTCCTGGAATGGAGCTGAGGAAGTCAGTTGATCTGTTCTTGTGTTTTCCAGTCCTGTAAGCACGTGCGCATACACACACACACACACACACACACACACACACACACTTTAATGTTCAATCTGGGGGCAATAGCTGGATGGGATACTTATGGGCACCGCTCAGTTCTGGCCATGGTATTTTTTACCCAGCGCAGTGCCTAGGACGTGGTAGATATTTAACAATGGTAGTCCCCCAAATCTCAGGCTAATGTCAGTGTGGGGTTTTCCCCTTTAATTTCAACATTAGCATAATGGAAATGGTTGGTAGGGAGGCAATGTGGTATTGTGGAAAGCATGCTGGGCCAGACCTGCCTGGATGGGCCTTGGAACTATAACTTAACCTCCATGGCCTTCAGTTTCCCCATATGATCTCCTAGAATTTTCCAGCTCTAAAATGTCACCTTCTACCATTTTACCTTAGAGGAGCTTTGTGAAGCCTGATCTGTTTACAAAGCTCTCTGAGATCCCGAATTGTGGAAATCCCAACAGCATCAAAAGGAACTACAGATACAGATTTTTCAATGAGAGTTGAAAAGTGTTTAATAGTCGGATAATATATATCTTTAAAAATAGCACTGTTTTTACATGACTTTGAAAATTTGGCCTGGGTTCATAGATTGGCTTTGTCTTTTGTCCACTACCTAAGAAGGAAGAAAGACATTATGTTAGCACAACTTGTACTGACCCTTATGTTCTGTTGTCCTCTCAATTCATTTTAGAATGCTGGCTCTTTTTTGGGTTTAGTTCTTTCCCCTAGAATCCACTGATCTTAGAATTACAGCTTCTCTCCCTTTCCTTCCCTCTTCCATTTAATAAACATGATTTTTCCCCATGGTATTAGAACTTCTATTACTTTAATTTCCTCTAATAGTATGAACCAAAGTGATATGGCACAACCAGAGAAAATTGAGGGAAAACAATAGAGATAGAAATACATAAGAGATAATGCCAAGGTGATTCTTTAAAAAAAAAAAAAATGCTGATGGAAAGAGTTCTGTGGGAGGGAGATAACTCAGAAATAAATGTTATGGAAGGTTTGATTTTTTTTTTTTAGAGCAAAGCAATTTTGGAGGAATTAGAAAGAGTGATACAGAGTAGCATGAACAAATGATAAAGTTTGGGAGTGGAAAAAGTCGAAACAGGAAGTAGGCAAAGCACCAGTCCAGAGCATGAGGAGTGGGGAGGAAATGTTGACAGGGAGGCTGCTTGTGAATGAAGAGACTTTCAAGGTCAACTGTAGATTAGTAGAGCTGGAAGGAATCTCAGCCTCTCATAGGAAGCATGCAGGGCAGATCTTTAAGCGCCTTGTGTAAGAACTCACCTGTCATTTTAGCTATCCAGACTTTCATCATGTTGATGGCACTCACTTTCTATCCATCCAGAATCTTACTTGCTACAGTGAAATCTCATTTCATTTTGTTGTTCCTTTAAGGACTTGAGAACAGCCATGTAGCAAAAATTCACTGAAATCAGAGACTGGTTTTCCAGACTGATATGTAAAACAAAAACAAAGAACAAAAACAAACAAACAACAACAACAAAAAAAACCTACCAAGAATTAAAGACAAAAACGAAATTAGAAAAGTAATCAATCTGGATACTTAATTTTCAAAAACAGTCCTTCATAAGCCGTTTTAAATGGTTTTAATAAGCTTTTGGTATGTTTCTCTGAATCCTTGGGATTCATTCATATCATTTAAAATAAATACTAGTATTATATCTAATGCATGGCATGAAGTAAGGATTTTACACACAATAAGTTTCATAAAAAAGTTGACTTTTTTCAGATAGCATAAAATTGCTTACTCAAATCCAGGTTATGATAAACTATGGTTTTCTAGATTGATCTGCCTAGTTTCAGTTACCCCAGTATGCTTCAGTGGTTGGCATATTTTTTTTTAGTTTTAATAGTGTTGTATTTTAATTGGTTAAGATTTGGATATTTCTGTCTTCTAGAGTATTAAAATCTACTTAATTTAAGAAAGTCTGCAGCTTTTGTGAGCAACTTCACATTTTGTTTATAAAAGTCACTAATAAGAATATCTAATAGGTTGGTTTTCCAAGACCAATCTGAATGAAACACTATCCAGTATGCAGACCAGGCTGACATAGGTTTATGCTTTGGGTGTGGCTCTTAATTTGATTGTTTTGTCATCCCACAGAATGGTAGAAAGGCTGGACGTCCCAGTTGTGGGAAGGACTCAATAGTAATTTTGAAATAGAGGTGGACTCTCTCCGTTGCTTCTTGTCCTCTCTTTTGAGGAAGGACATCAGCTTAGTCAGGCACTGTTTGTGTCATGTGACTCTGTGTTGATGTTATTCTTTTAGGTATTAAAAGAGATATTGATGCTGACCAGTCTATAATTTCCAGAGCCATCCTTTTTTTCCCTCCTGAATACAGGAGACCCATTTCTCAGTGCTTTTCAATTTCCACATATTCACACAAATCATGATTCAGATCATATCAGCTCTGCTGATTTGCATCCATACAGTTTTCCCATTGGCCTATTTCTTTGCCTCTTTATGTAACGTGTTATCCTCTGTCACAACTAGGGACCAAAACTAGCTCACTGATATTTTCTTAAAAAACAGTCAAGCTGAAGATGTTAGAAACAAAAAAGCCTGATCCTTCTTCCCTTTGATGTTACTGGTCTTCTTTGGTCATCCCTTTGTGTGTGTGTGTGTGTGTGTGTGTGTGTGTGTGTGTGTGTGTGTGCATGCACACAGATATTTGAATTTACTTTTATAAAATGATGTTGGACCATTGAAAAGAGATTGGTAAATAGTTATGGTCTCAGCCTCTAGGAATTATAAGCAAATAGATATGAAGCCAAATATCACATTTCTCTGTAGATGGGTACAATGAATGCATTGTGAGTCAGTAATTCAAATTTTAATTTGAAAGCTGGTAACATATTTGCAAGTGGAGAAGTTCTATATAGTGACAGTAGAGTTACAAAGATTGAGCAGTGCTATTTTGAACTAAGGACTCTAAAGGCATATACATTTGCTGGAAATTAGGTTTCCAACTTTCAAATATGTTCCAAAAGAAAAAAATTGTGATAACAGGTAACAAAACTGAATAGGTGACACTGGGGCAGGGGTAGTAATAGTTGTGAGGGAGGGGGTCAAGATGCCAAAATAATTCCTTTGATGTGTCCTCTCTTTACTTTATATACTTATCTCTCTTTAAAGGTCTGGTGTTTAGTACAAAAAGATGGGGCTAATCTTTCTTTGGATATCTTTTATTCTGTCATTAAGTGTTCCTTCAATTTAGACTTCTTCTTTGTCCCTTACATAGATCAGAAAACTCTGTTTTGGGGGTTTTTGGTTTGTTTTTATTTGTTTGTCTGTTTGTTTTTAGCTGCCATGGCCCTGGATTAGGTACTTTTCTTCCCAAATCTTCTCTTCTCTTGCATGCTTACTGCCCTTCCTCCCAAAGTGAAGCTAATTAAGCTACACTAAACACCCACATTTTAAATTTAGTAAAAATGTAATTTAGTTCAACGAGAGAGAGAGATAGAAGTAAATATAAATCTTAGATAATGTAGATAATGACATAATGGCTTCCTAGCCAGGTGCCAGTCATTTGAGAACTTCACATGAGAGCATGCCTTTTGCTAAATGAATATATTTTCCGTTTATATTTTAACGGTGATTTGTTGGAAAAGTCTTTTATTCCCCTGATATATTTTTTTAAAGCACACAAGTCATGCAATTAAGTAAAAAGTTACTGGCTCTGATTAAATTGCTTTGCACAGATGAGTGTCTATTGGATTTGGGGGAAGTATCCTTTTAAGCTTTCCAAAAAATCCTGCCCGTTAGGTACCCACACACTAGCTTAAGGGCCTGAAGAGTTCAAGGCTGAACTCTTTTCAGTAGCTGTGAAAAGTTTCATGGCCTTTTAAGAAAGTTCAATGGCTATGTTTGGGGAAGAGATATATGTATTATGCAAGACTGATAGCTAATGCAGAGATTGTAACATATGGAATTCATAAAGGTCCAATTACAGGACCATCACTGTTTGCCATGGTTTTAACTTATGTAAGTTATTGATTATACTTTCATGAGATCATAATCAAAAGGTTATTCTTTGGTAATGGTGTGTTAGAAGAGCTTTATCCTGAACTTCAAAGCCGTCCTCTGAGCCCCAAGAACAAAGGCTTAGAAGTTTGAACCAGGCCCAGAATCAGTCTGTATGAGTTAACGATGTCCCAGACCATCCGGGAGCCGAATCGACCCGTCCACGTGCGTGAACTTTCTCTCATCACATCAGATCAACAGTCATCACTAAAAGATGACAGTTGATTCAGCTTTAATGTGCCTTTTTTTTTTTTTAAATGAATCAGCTTGACTAACCATGGTGTCTGCTCGCATCTGCCTCAAACTGCTTAACTGTAAAGCACTGTCATTCACTGTGCTTTTGGAAAAGAGTGATTATCATTAACTAGGTTTACCTCTAGGAAGAGGAACTGCAAGTACCAAATAAATAATCTACAGGAAATAATTTTTAGAAATGAGAAAGCGAATATGTAACATAGCAATTAAAAAGTAACAAGGGAAGGTTCAGATTGGCCCTAATATTCTGACATGTTTTAAGTGGGCAAAATAGAGAGGCCGTGAGGTTGGCTAATATTCAGATGGAAAATATGCTGCCCTGTCTTTGGCTCTTAAAAATCCTCCTGTAAGAATCTAAGGGCTTAAAACTATTACACTAAATAAGCAAAACGCCACAGAACTATCTTTTTCACAACAGCACCTCCAAACTTACTATGTAGGCTTCTTTCTCCTGAGCCTTTGGATGAATCCTCAGGCAGATCCTGGAATTTCGCTAGTCAGCCAGAGATATAAAATGTCCTCTGAGTACTTTAGTGCTAAGACTATTCTCATTTCAGTAATTAAACTATCCATTTCTGTATAGTAGTAAAAATTCTGATCTTTATTCATAGTTAAAACTCCTCTCCTCCCTTAGCTGTGACCTGGAAGGCACCATGGCTGACTCTTCTCACTAGACCACTTCCCACTCCTCCAAGGCTAGATTGGGGCAAGGGGGTACAGGTGGGGGTGGGGGGAGCATGAAGAAGTGAGAGGAGACAAGAGGCAGGGTGTTGATGTCACCCACAGTGTTTAACTCTGGCCCCAGAGGATGTTTAGAGCTGATCTTGTTCTTATGAGCAGCTTTCCTGGGTTCCTCCACTGGGAGGATCTGACCCCTTTGCCTGTGACAGGGCAATGCTTCCCCTCCAGCTAGGGGGGCGGTTTATGAGCACATAATGAGCACATAATCACAGTGCCCCATCCACTCTGGTCTTGCCACCCTGGCCTCCGTGCTGTTTCCTCATTGTCCCAGGTACCATCCCACCTGAGGGACTTGGCACTAACTATTCCTTCTGCTGGCTTGCTCTTCCCCCAGATATTTGTTCAATTATTTACAAGTTTTCCTCACACTCATATTCACCTACTTGTATTGATATAGAACCTTTTCTGACAAAAACAACAGATAAATTTTTTTTTTAAGTACTGGTTTAAGTCAGTAGTATTTATTGCCTACATTGTCTAGTGTATAGTACAGTGTTAAACAAGGCAAGAGCTACAGAAGTCTTAATTTTTGTCTTAGAGAAACTCTGATAGTAATACTATTTGCCTGAACTTACTTAAGAATATAAGAGTACCGTCATCCCTCGGTATCCACAGGGTATTGGTTCCAAGAGCCCACACAAATACCCAAATCCGAGGATGCTCCATCCCTTAGTATATAAAGTGGCTCAGTGCAATGAATACAGTTGACCCTCTGTATCTGCGGTTTCGCATCGGCAGTTTCATCCAATTTGAATCCATGGTTGGTTGACCGGCTGTATTTTCTTCTGCTTAAATTAAATTCAGTGTTTTATCCCATACAAACAATTTCCTATATTACCATTTGAATGGAAAGAAATCAGACAATAGGTAAAATGTTACTGTGGTTAAATTATACTGTGCTTATGTTTCCAAAAGTATGTTTGATTTTCCTGTATCTTGCCTTTTATCCTAGGGATCAATTTCAGCCAACAGCTGTGATGATGGCAGAGGTTTTAAAGTAAATTAATTCCAATTAATTAATAAAAACGTTTCCAAATTGAAACATGAACAGAAGAATAGGTCATTGTATTTAGCGTAGCTTTCTTTAGTTATTCCTTCTTTCATTTATCCTATGAATATTGATTGAGCACTTTCCATGTGGCAGGCACTGCACTAGGTGCCAGGGATGCAGCAGTGAACAAAAGAGGTAAAGTGCTGGCCCTCATAGAGCTTACTTTCCATGTGGTGAATAGGAGACATAATTTTTAAAAGTTTAAATGGACATATATCAAGTGATGATAAGTGCTATGTGGAAAATTAAAGCAGAAAATAAGAATATGCATGGTGGGTATTGCTATTTCAGAGACGATGAATGAGCCAGGCTGCTTGGATGACATTTTACTTGAAACCGGAATAAAATTCAGGGAGCAAGCTGTGCAGATATCTGGGGCAGGAGCATCACAGCAGAAAGAATAGTTAGTGCCAGGCTCCTCAGGTGGGAATATACCTGGCATGTTAAGGCAACAGCAGGAAGCTAGTGTGTCTGGAGCAGGTGGGGAGCCTTAGTTACAAGCATCCAGCCAGAGGGGAAGCATTGCCGTATCGCTTGGGATGTGTTATTCTCTGTGAATTGAAGCTTATTCAGTCAACATAGATGCCAGTATGAGACTTCATTTTCTTTTTTAAAAAGCTTTTATTATGGAAAATGTAAAAAAAAAATACAAATATAGACAGAATAGAAAAATGAACACCCATGTGTCTGTCACCCAAATTCAAGAATTACTAACTCATGGCTGGTCTTGTTTCATCTGTACTCCCCACCTACTTCCCCTTCCCATAGTATTTTGAAACAATTTCAGGTATCGTATCATTTCACCCACAAATATATTTAGTATGTATCTATAAAGATAACTTTAAAAACCCCACACTATTAAATTATTAAAAATAATTCTCTAATACAAACAAATATCCAGTTAGTGTTTAAATTTCCAACTATCTCTCATAAACATCATACATTTTTAAAGGTTTGTTTATTTGAATGAGGATCCAAAAATAAGGTCCACATATTGTGATTGGTTGATAAGTCTTTTAGGTCTCTTTTAATCTATGTTTTCCCTCCATTGCTCTCATTTTTAAATTTCTTCAAATTTTTGTTGAGGAGACTAGGTTTCTGGCATATAGAGTTTCCCATAGCCTAGATTTTTCTGATTACATCTCTGTGGTGTAGTCATACTTGTTCTTCTATCCTCTAAATTAATAGTTTGAAAAGACATTTCTAACTTGTTTTAAAGCTAAAGAAATAAGGTAATTGCAATTTTGCCTACATAGGATAACCTGAACTGTAAACCTATGTCTGCAATAAGCATAAAAGGAAAAGTGTTTTAGACAATTTTCACAGCCACTGCTCTCCTTTCGAACTCTTCTCCCTATAACCACAGCACATGGCTGATGTCCTTCGGGACTGTGAGAACCCTCTAGATCACACTCCTCCAGCCCCAAACACCCAGAAATCCTCAGGCTGCTCCGTTCTACCTATGGGTTCTCCCACTGTCTAGAAACTGCTGCCACACCCCATCAATAAGGGACTTGCGTATTAATCCTACTATTTGTTGAATGCTTACTATGTGCCAACATTGGCTGTGTACTTTACACACATTATTTATTTTAATCCTTGCAACAGTGCTATAAAGCAGGTTCTGGCCTCCCTTCAGTTCCTCATGCTTGCCAAAGTCCCGTCAGAGCTCACACACCTGATCTTTCCTCTGCCGAAAATGCTGCTCCCTCTTTCACCTGTTTAACTTCCGTGCATTCAGCAGACCTCAGGCGAGCCTTTCTTGACCCCAAGCTAAGTCAAATTATGTATTCTCAAAGCTCTACATACTTCTCTGAAGTACTTTATCACAGTCTTAATTATTTGATTAATGATCAGCCCCCTTCCAGCCTGCAAACTCCATAAGGACAAAAACTAGATCTGTTTTCACTCATCCTTGGCATTGTAGGCATACACAAAGCCTAGTGCCTGGCACACTCAATACATATGTGTTGAAATGAATAAGAAGCTAAGATTTTGCCCAAGGCCAGCTAGTAAGTAGTGGAATTAGAATTCAAGCCAGGTTGGTCTGACTGTAGCCCAAGTCTCACCCAAATTCACCCCAGCGTCTGGATGGTGTTATTTGGACTGCTAGCTGTCTCAGTGGAGAGCCAGCTCAGGAGCAGCTTAGTTTTGTGTGTGGCCTCATTGTCACCTGTTTCCTGCTGACTTGTGATTGGAATTACAGTCTACCTCTCTCAATCAAAGCTTCACAAGTATACTGGGGCTTCTGTTTCATTTAAAGTCAGAAATTTCATGACTTGGACTAGACATGGTAAGACATGATTTACCTGTTATTTTTAAGGAGATGACTAATTGGACTTTAAGCTTGTATCTGTTTTTTTATAATCATTTTTGAGCCACAAAAAATATATTAGTCACCGGGGATTCAAATAAGAACAGACAAGATCCTCTGCCTAGAGGAGAGTGGGAAGACAAGTAAATAGATTGTTAGCATAAATACAATAGTAAAGATAAGGAAGAGTACAGGAAAGAAGCATCTGGAGTGGAAAAGTTTTACCAAAGAGGTGACATTTCACCTGAGTCTGGAGAGGTAAGTCAAGGTGGACTTTGCTTGGTGGACAAGGGCAGGGGTAGACATTCCAAGTGTAGAGGAGGGAGCAGGGTTCATGAGAGAGCATGGCAGCTTAGTGGATTCAAAGCTTGCTGTGGCCGGATCAATGCCTTGTGAGGAAAGACATGAGAGAAGAGGCTGGTGGGCAGAGCCCAATACAAAGCTGTAGCTAAACTCCTCCTTGTGGTTAGAAATTATTAAGGGTTTTAAGTAGGAGTGGTGATGTGGTCCAGCTGGCATTCAGGAGGAAAAACTGGATGATAATGTGGATTGGAGGGGATACATCTGGAGGTCATTCATTAATAGGAAGATTTGTTGAGGGACAATTACAGGAGCATGAGTGAGAAATGTCTGAATTTTGGTCGTAACAATGGGAAGGAAAGAAGGAAATCGATTTGAGAAATCAGTGAAAGTTTGTGGAGGTGGGTGTTGAAAGAATAGTCTAAAAAGACTGCCACGTTTATAGCTTGGGCCATTGGTTATAGAGTGCTTGCTGTCTAAAGACATATAAGTGAACAGGTTCATTGGGAAGATAATGAGTTTGGTTCAAGCATGTTAAGTCCAAGGGTAGATGTCTGGTAGACAGCTGTTGATATGAATCTAGAGCTCAGAAGAAGGGTGAAAACTGGAGATAAAAATTTGGAGATCATGGAAATGTAGGTGTAAATCGAAGACATAGAAACAATTACGATACCCCAAGAAGAGAGCAGAAGCAAGAAGAGCAGACCAGAAGTTGTATCCTGGAAACATCAACCTTGAAGGCAGTGGTTCTTAACTTTTTTTTTTTTTTTTTTTTGAGTCATGGACTCCTTTAAGAATGTGATAAAAGCTAGGGTCTACTCTCCCCCCAGAATAGTCACATACATATAAACACAAAAGCTATGGATTCTCTAATGGTGTGTGGGCCCACATTCCAAACTCGTTGTAAGGTGCAGTTATAAAAAGAGAAGCATGTGAAGGTCATAGAGAAAGACTGATCAGAGAAGGAGACAGAAAACCCAGACTGTTGCTATGTGTAGGTCAAAGAGAGAGAGAAGTTGATTGTGTTAAAAAACTTAAGAGAATACAGGAGAGAAAAGTGCTCAATGGATTTAACAACTTGGAAGTCATCAGTGACCTTTTAGGAAAACATTTTAATAGTAATGAGAGAAAAAGCCATACTCTAGTGAGCTGAAGACCGATGGGTAAGAAAACCAAGGCCACAAGTATAGCCTCCTCTGGAAGCATCATAATAACGGGAAGGAAGAAAGATAGCCTGGTAGGCACAGGGTTGGGTTTTTAACCTTTTCATCACATTATTATAGATGAGAGAAGATGACATTATTGATGGAGCCAGTCTCAGAGGATGTGGGAAGGAAGCAGGATGGAATGTGGATGTGGCCTATTTGTAGGTAGACAGAAGAAAGTTGAGAGAATTCCTATCTAGCAGTCCTGTTTTCATTGTGGATAAGATATTGTTGTCAGTTGAGTGAAGACAGCAGGAATGGGGCAGAGGACTGGGGGAATCTATGGAATTCTCCCAGTGTAGGAGAAGGGAGAAACTAGGGATGTTTAAAAGAATTGCTCAGGGGTCCCCGGAGACGACTGGAGTTGGCCACATAGATTTAGCCAGTCCTCAGATTATGGGTTTTCAGCATCAGTAGTCTCCAGGAAATTGCTTCAGTTCTGTTTCTCTTTTTCTTAAAGAGGGATGATTGGTGCATGGATGACTAACAATTTTATAACAGCAAATATCCAGAGGAGCTTAGAAGATTTAAAAGGCTAATTGTGCTGTATGTTCGAGGCAATGGCTTTTTCTGAAGTATAAAAAAATTTATAGTGGTGACTATTATTTGAATCTTTTGCTAGTAAGACTAGTTCTCTAAATTTTGGACTTTGAAAATCTAATTATGAGGTTACAGATTTTTTTTCTCTTTGGCTCTTAGGTAGGAACAGAACAACTGGCCATTGGAGGATATCTTGTCACATAGTATTCTGATATATGAAATTGAAATGATATGAACAAAGAAGTCAAATTAAGGCATATCTCATAACCATTAACAAGTTAGTTTAATGCATTTTTTTAAAACATAAAGTTAAGGGAGAAAGTCTGTTTTTTCTGGTTTTTATCAAAGAAGTTAATACTGTCCATGTGGATTCAATTAAAAAAAAAATTAAAGAATTGCAGAAGCAATTCTTTACCTGAAGCTTAAACTAAGAAAAATATGACCTAATATTAAATATTTCAAAAGCCATCACTGAGACTATCTCCTGACATTTCTAAGTCCATTAAAAATTTCAAACACTTTTTATCAATAGAATGTAATAAATATATACCTCTAGAGATAAATTATAAAGAACTCTGAAAGAAATGGAATATTAACTTTGCCTCTTTTGAGCTACTTATATGTACTACCCAAATTTATTGGTACACTTTATAAGTGTCATTCTGCCCCCCAAAAATGTGATACGCTGAAATATACCACCAAGTGAATTATGTGAAAGAGAATAAGGGGATGAGATACTGATGAAGAATAAACGAGGTATAAGGGTACTTGCACAGTTTCTAAATTATTATTAGAAAAATAGCTCTTAGCACATTCTCTCCCACCCACTGCCTCCGTAAGTGAATACCCGATGACTGCTTCTGAAGCTTTAAGAAAAGAAATATTCAAATATAAATCTTGAGATGTGAAGGAAAAAATAGAAAAAGTAATCCTTTTCCTTTGTCAGAACTGAACTCTCCCTCTCCCATCTCTTCCAGAACACTTGCATTCATACTGCTGCTTTATTAGCCCTTCCATGGTCTCCAATAATTATTCTTAGTGTCCAGGAGACATTGTAGCTGTGCTCCTGAGTTCCTCCACACTGGTTTTTTACCCCATACCTCCTGTATAGACTGTCCCTAGCCCTCAAAGTGCCAGCTGCACCATTTGTAATGATGTTTTCTTTCCTCAGTCCCTTACCTTACCCCACGCAATATTGCCCAATACGGTCCTTCTTCCTACTGCCCAGTTTTTAGGTTGGCACTGACCCATAACTTTGCAAATGCTTGAATTAGGGCAGGCTTATTCTGAGAAGGAGGTACTCGTCCCAGAGGCTTGAGGAATAAAAAGAAATGAAGCTTTCAGAAACCCCACTGCTGTCGATGATCTCAGAGAGGCAGCAGTGAGCGGTCCTGAAGAGAGATCTTAGTTCCGTGCCCAGGAATTGAACCTGGGTAGCCTGGATGAAAAAAAACCAGGAATCCTAGCTGCTGGACCACCAGGGGCTAGAGGCTAAAGACAAAATTTCCCTGGCTCTTATCCCCATTTGAAAGCAAGAATGTTTCAAGGAGGTAAAAACAGGTACAAAGTTTATTATCAGAGACACAGTGTAACATGTAGGAGAGCACACAGATAAGGAGTTTGTTTATGTAAGACAGAACCAAGGCAGAAATACACACCCAGAGAGAAAGGGTATGGGCATCCTTCCTAATGCGGAGGAGTGCAGTAAGTCAGAAGCTAGGCAGACATCCATACCCAGAGAGAAAGCGTACGGGCGTCCTCTCTAATGAGGACGAGCGCGGTAAAGAGGTGATTCAAATCACTTATATAGGACAGTCCTTCCGGGTCTTTGTTTACCTTTGGACAATTATCTTGTTCTATTTTCCACACTTGACTGGTCCTAGGATCCTCCCCAACATGTGTGCGCAAATTTTTGCTAATATGGATCCCACCGCAGAGGCCTGTGGGGCGTATGTCCACACTTATTATGAGGGTGGCGCCCCCTCCCTTTTTCACCCCCAAGGAGCTTTCCTGTGCGTGTGCAGACAGGGAAGTTTTCCTTGACCTCGGCAGTGGTCATCTTATCTCTTTACTTCAGCAGAGCTCAGCTTCTGGAGTCTGGTGAGAACAAAGCTTCAATTTTACTCCACCTGACAAACACCAGCCATCCAGCCCAGGGGCCCATCTGTCTCCTACCCTACCAACATTGCTCTTTCCAAGGAAAATTTTGGCAGTCTGGTGAATGTGTGCTGAACGGGGCTGTATTTTGTTTAGAGCCTACATGGTCTTTATACTGATACCCTTTTTTTCAGTCTTCAAAAAAACTTTAAAAAAACCTTTTCCATTCTCTAATGCTTTGCTTTTCTGCTGCCTTGTTATACCCCTCCCTCAAAAAAATTAAAAAGAAGACAAAACCTAACTTTTCATTTTATCTAATACAAAATAGCAATATAGCTCTCTTGCATTGCTTTCCTGTCTTTAGGAATCTTAAAAGAGAGTGACTAGCCAGGGATTTGTCAGATAACCGGGTCTGTTTCTGGTTTGCATGAGCGATGATGGTTCCAAACCCTAGGAGGAAAAAATGGAAAATGTCTTAGATATTTCAGATTCATGTGAAGCCAAACTGTGTGATCTCCTGCCAGTTTTAGTTTACAAAACTCTTGTGGTCCCGGGTGTGTTTACTTGGACTTTAAGTTTTACTATTACCATTATATTCCAATAACTTCACTCCCTCAACCAGCCCACTGACTGTGGTCTACTCTAGTGTGTATAAAAACGATTACTAGAACAGAAGAACTAGGCTGATTGAAATTCTCTCCTTAAAAATGTTAATTTCAATGTCAATTTAATCCAAGCCAGCGACATAATTAAATAACTACTCTGCATGAGAAGGTGCTTTTTCTTTTTGTTGTTGAAACAAGTTCCTCTTAGGGCCAGTTTCAAAAGAAAACAGGAAAAAAGTCATTGTTGATATTTCAGTGACATTGGCAATTGCATATTGTAACTTACAGAATGCAAAATTTATGTAAATTTATACAATTTTACAAAATTTATAAACTTTTAAAATTATATAAATTGTATGTCATTATAATTATATATATGTAACTTATAGGAGAGATGCAAGTGGGAAATATGAACCAGAAGAGCATTGGACAGTCATGTTTCAGAACTGGACCTTGTTTACACGATTTGCTTATATTCCTTTTAGGAGCCTGATTGCCAAGGTTTTGTCCCCAAACAAGCATAAAACGGTTACAAACTATGCCCAGATTGGCTGGATATCAAATGTCAATGTTTGTTTGATTGCTCTTTTCTTCTAAAATGTTCTCTATTCTCTATGTATGCTGGGGTGACTGCCATACAGCAAAGTAAAAGAGAATCTTTTGACCCATAAAAGTAATTTAGCAATTGCCAAAACAGAGAAGCTGCTGCCTATCAGTAGAATCAGAGGCTAATGCCACTTCACCACCACAATGTGTTCTGGAACGCAGTGGGCTTACACATCTGGATGTTTCTTGGTAGGTCATTCATTCATTCAGCAAATATTTATTAAATACCTTGTGCTGTGCACAAGGCTGAGTGAATCTCCAACAGAGTTTTAGAAGAAAAATATAATCCCATCCTCAACACAAAGAATCCAAAATGTATATGAGAATACATGATATACACATGTGAAAAGTTTCATAATAATACATGGCGGTACATGTTTAAGGGCCAGGCTGGCTTAAGTCCTATCACAGGTCAGTATAGGCCAAAACACTGGAATACAGGTGTGGCTCTGGTATGTACAGAGCAGGCCAGTTGAGCTCCATCAGTGTATCCCTGTTGGGGAGTAGTAAGAAATAAAGGAAATGTGGAGCCAAATTGTGGAGGACATTCAAACAGGCTAAAGGCCTTATCCTGGAGATAAAGAGAGACAGGAAAGGATTGTGATGTGGCAAAAGTGATACTAATTCAAAAAGATACATGAGCCCCTATGTTCATAGCAGCACTGTTTACAATAGCCAAGACATGGAAACAACCCAAGTGCCCAACAGATGATTGGATTAAGAAGGTGTGGTTTATACATACAATGGAATATTACTCCACCGTAGAAAAGAATGAAATACTGCCATCTGCAGCAGTGTGGATGAACCTAGAGAATATTATGCTTAGTGAAATAAGTCAGACAAAGAAAAATACTTTGTATCACTTATATGTGGAATCTAGAAAATAATACAGGGACTTCCCTGGCGGTGCAGTGGTTGCGATTTCGCCTTCCAGTGCAGAGGGGGATGTGGGTTCAATCCCTGGTTGGGGAGCTGGGATCTCACATGACTCACGGCCAAGAAGCCAAAACATAAAACAGAAGCTATATTGTAACAAATTCAATAAAGACTTTAAAAATGGTCCACATCAAAAAAATAATAATACAAATAAATGTATATACAAAACAGAAACAGACTCACAGATATAGAATACAAACTTGTGGTTACCAAAGGGGCGAGGGAAGGGGGGAGAGGCAAATTAGGAGGATAGGATTAAGAAATACAAACTACTATATATAAAATAGATAAGCAACAAGTATATACTGTGTAGCACCAGGAATTATACCCATTATCTTGTAATAACCTATCACGGAATATAATCTGCAAAAATACTGAATCACTATGTGGTACACCTGAAACTAACACAATATTGTAAATCAACTATACTTCAATAAAAAAGTGATGTTTTCATTAGATATATTGGCTTATGTTATGGCAGATATTTTAAAGAGGAAGGATATTTCAGAAATGTTACAGTAATGCCACCTTGAAGAAATAAAGGTTGGGTGAGGGTGAGCAGTGGGAATGAAAGGAAGAGACAGAATCAAAAGAGATTATGAAAAGAGAAAGGATAAGATTTTGGTGTCTGGCTATCGGGAGAGGCAAGAAACAACTCTAAGGTTTGGTGCCTTTATTATGGAAAAATGATAATACTGTGGACAGATGCAAAGAAATCAGGTGGGGATGGTGCTTTGTGAATGAGGCTCCGTGCTGACACAGCATGCCATGACGTGGTGTGAATGGTTCGCGCTGAGCATCATTGCTCAGAAGGAAATATTCAGTACTTCAGTCTGTGAAAGTGCAGGAGTTTTATGGCAGAATGTAAAGAGTGAAGAGCTGAGGCTTGAGTCCGAATGATTTTCTGAGACTGTGAGCTGAGAGGAGACTTAATAAGGACATGCAGGAAAGTCAAGATGTGGGAGAAGAATCAGCGGACTGTCCCAGAATCCAAGGATAAGGAGTTGTGACGTTTGAAGGATGAAATTTTGCAGAGAGGTAACAAGAAGAATGCCGAGGAAGAACGTGAGATCTGGCATTTTTGGTCTAGACATTCAGGTGTCAGATTATTTTAAGCATTGGGCATGCTTATTCGTTTTGTTTGGGACTTCAGCATTGAACTCTTTTCCTTTCTTGCTTATTTTAGATTTCTTCTTGCATTTCACATACCGTGTAGGAGCTATTTTATATCCCTTTAGTAATTCTCATGCTCAGGGCCTGGCTAATCTGAACATACTTGTATGCTATAATAGTAGGTTGTTGTGACAATTAAATGAACAGTGACTAGAGTATAATGAACACTCAGCAAAAATTATTTGTAAAATTTCAAACTCTATGGCAGTATATTCTGTATTTTTTAAATATATTTATTTATATTTTTTATTTTTGGCTGCGTCGGGTCTTCGTTGCTGCGCGCGGGCTTTCTCTAACTATGGTGCGCGGGGGCTGCTCTTCATTGCGGTGCGCGGGCTTCTCATTGCGGTGGCTTCTCTTGTTGCAGAGCACGGGCTCTAGGCACGTGGGCTTCAGTAGTTGCAGCACACGGGCTCCAGAGCGCAGGCTCAGGAGTTGTGGCGCACGGGCTTAGTTGCTCTGCGGCATGTGGGATCTTCCCAGACCAGGGCTCGAACCCATGTCCCCTGCATTGGCAGGAGGATTCTTACTCACTGTGCCACCAGGGAAGTCCTGTTCTGTATTTTTAAATCACCTGAAATTTTTGGAGGGACAAATACGATACCTTTATTGTTTAAGTTTTCCCATGAACACAGGCCAACATCGTAATACATGAAGTTAAAAGAGGTTTGAGAGACATGGTTTTATGAAGAACCTTTGATTCTTAACTCAGAGGTTCCTGCAATTATTGTGCTTATTAGATTAAGTGTACACCATAAACTCAGAACTTCAAAGGTGGAAAAGAAATACTGGATTCTCTCCATTCCTTCCAATGGTTAATGCAATTCTCTGCTTCCTTTCTCCATGTCTACCCAAAAATGAGTGCCAGAGCAAAGGCCTTATGAGTTATCCCATTTTGCTGTTTAAATGATGTCTTCATCTCTTCTGGAAGGAACAACTCTAATATTCAGCCAAGTTGCTTGGAAGCAAGTTAAACGGCTTCCAGCCCTCCTTTCTTGATAATATTTGGGTGTCTTTTATACCTCTCTATGAAAAGAAAATTTACTGCATGGCAAACCAGGCCAGCAAGATTTCTCAGCAACTTAATTTAGAAGTGAATTATTCTTCTGAATAGACCCATTCTTTGTTTGAATACAAGGCAATCCTTTCATGTGTTTCCCAAATAAGCATCCTAGTTACCGCTACCTGAGTTTCCACTAGTGTCATTCAATGTAACAGAATGTAATTTTTCCTAATAGAGGTTTTATGCTCTCCAACATGCCACCTCCTTATTGCAGTTCATGCTCTGAGTTACTTTTATCTCAATAATAAATCTGCAATTTGTGAAACTTGTTCCCAAACTTTAAAGCTAGCTCTCTGTTCTCTTTGGCATAGAATTTAGGTTTTATTTGCCCCAAAATAAGTTTTTCCAGGAGAGAGGTTTGGGACTAAGAATGTTTATTATAAATAAAGTAAAAACAGAAAGTCCTGTCTAGGAGTTATAATATGACATTAATAAATCTATCACCTCTTTCATCAGCCATTTTCTGTGATTTTGAGGGAAATATTTAAGCCCTTAAGCTAAATGAGGAATATATTTCATCTCTACCTCATGGTGATGATAATTTATTTGTAAAAATATTTATATGGTATTGGCGGTTTTGATAGATTGCTTTATAATGAAAAGGTGAAACTTTGAAAGAAGTCAGTGTTGAGATCAGACAAAGGGTTGGTCAATTTCTAAGTGGTTTTCAAGTTGGAGTTTTTAAGAAGGCAGTGGACATGAACAATGGACAAAGTCCTTTTGAAAAATATATACCAGGTATGAAGAAAATTATATACTTTAGAGATTATAGCATCATCATCTCTAAAAAGAAAGCCAAATAAGTAAAAAGGTTTTCTCTGGCAGCTGCCTTTGGCTGATAAGATCCGAAGAAGAAACTGTTTTGACCAGTTCCTTGTGATAGTGTTAGAACTGTAGTAGAAAAGCCATGATGTTTACTGATTCTCAAAGAAATCAAAGGGATACCCTAAAACCTGTAGTGTAAAATTTGTGATTGATAAGATCAGAGTATTGGCTTGCCAGAGAAGTTCATTAAACCTAGCTGCATCCTGTGGCGAAGCCATGCCAATGCTAATTATAAACTCTCTGGAACTGAATATAGCGCATTTGTGCTTCCCAACCTACTTTACGTGACCACACTCAAAAGCAACAACAGGAGACCCAAAGGTTCTATGAAGTTATATTTCTGGACTGAGTGAAATTCTTTCAGTCCCACTTTCTGTGAACATCATCAAAAGCTTTTGAAAGAGACATTCAGGATCTGCTTAAATACCAAGTGTTGTTTTCTGGAAGCACACTTTCAGGGAGACTGCAAGAGATTTAAATACATTGTTACGTGAGCGTGGCCCCACTAAACAGAAGCCCAAGAAGAATATTTCAACTATGATCAGAGATTTATACAAATAGAGCCAATGATTATCATCAGCCACACAGAACTGAAAGCAGGGTATGTGATTAATGTCTGTTGTTAAATAAGTGTATTTATTTCACTATAAAAGGCATGGAACCACATGTAGAAAATTTGGAAAAGAGAGAAAAAGGAAAAAAATCAGTTACTATCAATCCTACACAGTCATGCAGGGCAGGAAAAGAGACGCAGACGTAGAGAACGGATTTGTGGACACAGGGTGGGAAGGGGACGGTGGGACGAAGTGAGAGAGTAGCATTGACATACATAACACTACCATGTGTAAAATAGACAGCTAGTGGGAAGCAGCCACATAGCACAGGGAGCTCAGCTCAGTGCTCTGTTATGACCTAGAGGGGTGGGATTGGGGGGTGGGAGGGAGGCTCCAGAGGGAGGGGATACGTGTCTACATACAGCTGATTCACATTGTTGTACAACAGAAACTAACACAACATTGTAAAGCAATTATACTCCAATTTAAAAAAAAAATCCTACAGTCATTGTTTTAATCTTGGTGTCTAGTCTTTCATCCTTTTTCTTATTAATGCAAAAAAATGATTTTAAAAACTTACTGAAATTATAGTAGTTTTTATAAATGCAATTTTAAAATACATCATCCATGTAAACACAGATTTAATTTATAACGTGAAAGGTATAATTATGGAGCAGCAAATGATAACATTATGTGTTATTTGAAGCAATACAGCTACTGAAATGTTTTATTTTCAACATATTTGCACTGTCCATTCAGCTCTTTTCCATTGTTAAATGTACTATAAATACAAATATTTTGAATATTTTGGCATGTGGAATTTCACAAGTGGTTGTTGTGTTATTGTTGCTAGCTGATATTACTGTACTTGGTAATATAAATAACCAAAAGTTATTAATTACAAGGGCATACAGTGCTAAATCCCTTCATAATACCAACCGTGATATGCTTTAGAACAAAAAGGGGAATGACAAATATTATCTAGTAAAGTATAGAGGGAAGCACAGCTGGTAGAAGTCATTTACAACACCTAGATTCACGAAACGCCATCTAAGGAGTAGCCCACTTTTAATAGTCGTTGATTTTCCTGAAGGGACATAAATAATGTTTTCTTTTTCAAAGGAATTCATTCCAATTGAATGACCTTTCCTGATGACACTCCTTTCATCAGAATTCTTGCAATCCTTCCCTTAGACAGGGTAGAAATTAACTGTCTTATGACCCTTTATCCTCAGGGCCCTCCTAGTGAATGAATTTAGTAAAATTAATTCACACAACTCTTTTTACCCACCCAGGGAACCTTTCACAGTGGTCTTCTGGAACCACTGACACAATTCAAAGAAGCGGTTGCAGAGGGAATTTGGTCAGTGAAGGTGCCCCTTTTGACCTAGTGAAACCTGCAAGTGCTTTTCAACTCACTCCAGGCATGGACAGTGTCCCTATAGCTGCTGAGATTACCCTCTTGCATTATCACCCTCATGGTAAAGTCCTTATTAATGCCTAATACATTTTTATTGTGACTTAAGGCAGAAAGTTGTGTCAATGTCTACCATATATCTCATATCTTGCACACTGGAAAATAAATTTTATACTGCATATAAGAAAGGCTGTATTCTTTTTTAAACCTCTTCCTAGCCCATGTTTATATAATCAACTTAATTAACCCATCCAAATTCTGGATATCTCTACAGATAACTGCAGAACCACTCAATCTGCCTATCTTTCATTTCAGAATCTGTGCTATTTATTGATTGTTCTTTATTCCTAAGCAAGAACACACAGTTTCCATCACAAACCGTTTTAATAATCCAGCTGAGAATCAGTTAAGCATCAAAGCTCTACAGTGAGATTATACATCACTACTTTCAGTATTTCATGGCCATTCAAGTAGCAAGAATCATTTTCTCAACTAGACTCAGTGGGAAAATGAAAATGTTTACAATGTAAAGCTTTACAGCTTGTCATATTGAAGAGGTGGTTTTTACATTTTTAGACTTCTCTCTCCATAATTAAATTGAAATGTTAAATATAAACCTTCCAAAGGGAATGATACTGAAAAATAAATGTTAACACCAAGATAATTAAATTTTGGACTTTCATGTCTTCTTTTGCCAATAGGTTGCTGCTTTCATTATCACTTATTTATTACATCTTTCCAAATTCTGGTCAAAGACTCACGTCAGATTTGAAAAGAATTAAAGAATGACCCAAGAAGCTGAGATGGATTTTCTAAGGGCTAGTTGAAGATTGTTTTGACATCACCTGTTTCCTTAAGAGAAGTTTTCTCAATCCTTTTAAGCTAAAAGGCTACCTTGTGAATATCTTGGATATGTGTTATTAATATTTTTAAAGAATCACTTCTCTCCAAGCAGAGTCTAATTCTAGAGTTCTAAAACCCAGAAGAGAGAGTTATGCCTACACAATATTTTAAGTGCCGTGTGCTCCAGAATTCCTGTAGCGAAAAATGTCAGTCTTCCATCAGAGGGATGATGAATTGAGAAGTGCCTTCCCACTCTCTGTGGTTTCCATGGTGCTGACTGTCAATGCCTTTTGTTGTAGGCAGAATACTTCTATGAATTCCTGTCCTTGCGCTCCCTGGATAAAGGCATCATGGCAGACCCAACCGTCAATGTCCCTCTGCTGGGAACAGTGCCTCACAAGGCATCAGGTGGGTGGTCTTTGCCTCAGAGAAAGGTTTACACTTAAAATATAATAGCGATGGGAATAATATTTTAGATCCAGATGTCACCCATCAGAGAGATTACAGAATGTTTTCCTGAAGAGATCTATTGATTTTAGGGCAAATCAGTTGTTATGTCCCTATTTCCTTTGGGCAAAAGATTAGGATAGGCGTGAAGAAATGGAAGTTTTAGAATTTCCTAAAAACTCAGTTCATAAATGATTCCAGATTAAAAAAAGAAAAGTCACTATGTGAGATATACTTGGCCAACAAATGTGAATTAATGTAGTACATATAAATGTGGCAAAGATGCAAAGTAAGTGATCGAGAGAGAATGGGACAAGTCAAGAAAAACATCCCCTAAATGAGCATTGTATTGAATAGGAATTTGAAGTAGAGAGGAGACATAGAAAAGTCGGAGAAAGGGGTTCAGTCTTTAAGATCTAATCATCCTTCTCTACTAAGAAAATCCAGTATGCAGTTATTTGTTTAGAACTTTTCAACTTACAAAACACCCGTTCATGCATTATCTAATTTGTGTTCTGGGAGGGAGTCAAGGCCTGAATTACAGCTCCATTTTACAAATTAGAAAATTGAGGCTTGTGAGGTTTAACTGACTTTTTCCAAAGTCATGTATTAGTAATAAGCAGTGGAGCTGAGACTAGAGCCTAGGTTTTATGACTTTTAGAAAAATACAGAGATAACTTATGTTACATTGAGTATATATATTTTTTACATAATTGTAGTAATATTATATATTTGGTCTTGCATAATGATTTTTTGGCTTTTAACATTTTAACATAAGCATTTTCCCATATCATTACAGATTTTTCCAAAAGTTATTTTTAATGCCCTTATAATATTCTGTTTTATGAACATACCGTAATTTATTTACTCATTCCCTTATTGTGTTACTTAGATTGTTTTTAGGGTTGGCATACTAGAAATATCACAGTAAACATCATTTTTAAAGTAACAGATGGTCAGTAGCCCTGTATGTCTTATTCACCATGACTGCCAACACAGGGCCCAGCATAGGACAGGCTCTCAGAAAATACTTGTTGGATTCATGTGTGTAGCAAAATCTTAAAGTTCATCTCATTATTTTGTTAAGAATAGATTCTTAGATGTGAAATTATTGTGTCAAAGGATATGAACTGTGAACTTTTTAAAAGGCTCTCAAATTGCCAAAATGCCAAATTACTTTCCGCAAAGGTTGTGCCTATTTGCACCCTGGCTAGCAGTGTTGGAGAGTGCCTGACTTACTAACTTCATCAACATGTGTTATTAATCATGTTAGCTGTTTTGCTGACTTAAAAAGTGAAAAGTGGTTTCTCAGTGTTCTTTCAATTTGATTTTTTAAATTCCTATGAGGTAGGAAGTTATTTTCTTGTATCTATTAGACAGTGTAAATGTCTGTGTGCCGTGCTCATTTTCATATTGAAATACTGTGGTTCTTCTTATTAATTTGCAAAGCTCACTATAAAGTACTGACTGTTGATTGCAATTTTTTCAATTTATCTTTTATTTAATTTTTTTGAGGAGGGATATGCAGAGGCTTTAAAATCCTGTGTGGTCAAAACTATCTTTTCCTTTGTGATGTTTTTCCTATTACTTTTATGCTTGGAAATTAATTCCTATTCCAGAGAACCGTTAGGTGATAATTTACACATGCTTCTAATATTTTATAAAAATTTATTTTGGCAGTAGTATGAGGTAGGGCTCAACCTGAATTATTTTTCTGAATTGTCGACTTTTCCAGTGTAAGAGGTTGGACTGACTCAAGATATGCTCTTTATTTTACAATAAGTTTTTTATAGATAAGAGTTGGTTTTAGAGACTACTGTTTGTTCTAATATTATAATATTTATAGTTTTATAATATATTAAAATAATTGATAGCACAATCCTGTGTCTTAAAAAAGAAGATTAGTCTTATTTTTTAGAGGAACATTAGAATAATTTGTCAGACATCAAATGAAGATCTCGTTAGGAGCTAATTTTTTTTTTTCCATTAGGGTTTATTATAGGATATTGAATATAGTTCCCTGAGCTATACAATAGGACCTTGTTGCTTATCCATTTTATATATAACAGTTTGCATCTGCTAGTCCCAAACTCCCCATCCATCACTCCCCCACACCCCTCCCCCTTGGCAATCACAAGTCTGTTCTCTATGTGAGTCTGTTTCATATATAAGTTCATTTGTGTCATATTTTAGGTTCCACAGATAAGTGATATCATATGGTATTTGTCTTTCTCTTTCTGACTTACTTCACTTAGTATGATCATCTCTAGGTCCATCCATGTAGCTGCAAATGGCATTATTTCATTCCTTTTTATGGCTGAGTAATATTCCACTGTATATATATACCATATCTTCTTTATCCATTCATCTGTTGATGGACATTTAGGTTGTTTCCATGACTTGGCTATTGTAAATAATGCTGCTATGAACAAAGGGGTGCTTGTATCTTTTCAAATTAGAATTTTCTCTGGATATATGCCCAGGAGTGGAATTGCTGAATCATATGGTAGATCTATTTTTAGTTTTCTGAGGAACCTCCATACTGTTTTCCATAGTGGCCGCACCAACTTACATTCCCACCAGCAGTGTAGGAAGGCTTCCCTTTTCTGCACACCCTCCCCAGCATTTGTTATTTGTAGACGTTTTAATGATGGCCATTCTGACTGGTGTGAGGTGGTACGTCATTTTAATTTTGATTTGCATTTCTCCAATAATTAGTGATATTGAGCATCTTTTCATGTGCCTGTTGGCCATCTGTATGCCTTATTTGGAGAAATGTCTATTTAGATCTTCTGCCCATTTTTTGATTGGGTTTTTTTTTTTTATATTGAGCTGTATGAGATGTTAGTATATTTTGAAAATTAACCCCTTGTCGGTTGCATCATTTGCAAATATTTTCTCCCAGTCTGTAGGTTGTCTTTTCATTTTGTTTATGGTTTCCTTTGCTGAGGAGGTAATTTAAATTGATGAAATAATCAGGAAATCAGGCACCCTTACAGAGTCCATTTTCAGGTTGTAGTTATCTACTACTTCCAATGTGTCTGTATTGCCACATCCCAGCACTGTAAGAGTTGGAGGCTAAATAAGCACAGAGTTTCTCTAATTTCCTGGCATAGGTGCCCATGTGGGTATAGACAGGAAGAGTGTGAATCTGAGTTTCTCTTGGGTCATCCCAGTGCTGCCGATATGACTCACAGCCCTCCCAGAGGATTTACTTCCAATCCAGATGGGTTTAGGTTCTAGGAAGCTCCTATGAAGGAAAAAGGCCTTGGGTTCTGGAGATACATGCACCTAAGATTTGTAGCCTCAAGGATATGAATATCCCATTCCAGATACATGGGCACCCTAATTCCGCTCAGATGATAATGCTAGTACTATTGCATACTGCTACATCATGGAGACAAGAAAGTTCTTAGAATATGTCCACCAAATTCTTGGAATAGGGCATTACTCAGTCTCATGCCATGTCACTTGGTCTTCCTTTTTAGTTGAAGATAATTTTCTATAAAATTTTTCTTGATCATATTTGTTCTTTTTCTTAAGAAGTGGTCAGGAGTAAGATGAATACATAACATGTCTCTCAATTTCCATTTCATATTTTTGAATTTTTCTTTTGTCTTTTTCTGATTATTAAAGAAGTACAAACTCATTTAGCCCATTAAAAGGTATTAATTAATTGCACAGTTATACCTGCTTAACTTAAAATAAATCTTGAATCTTTGGATTTCTAATCAAATGCTTATATCCAAAATCTTCCCAGTTTTATCAATTTTTTGTGTCTAGTAAAAAAAAGCTTACTGAAATTCTACTTCTTAGGATATTGAGGCAGTAAGGTTTTGAATATATGATATGAGAATATTTTAATAGGTCATGTTTAGAGAAAACATCATTTGCTAATAATTTAGAATCTTTAATAAAATGTAGAGGAAAAAATGGATGATGCTTTGGGCAAGGTGAGACTAAAAAGAACAAGCCTGGGATGAGGTGACCCATGCACATGTGTGCGCGTTTATACACACACACACACACACACACACACATTTTACACGGACAACCCCCCCTCCCCCCACAGAGATTTTTGGAGGCAGATGTAGGATTTGTTTGCAGAAATGCAGGTGCAAGAAGTTTATGGGAATTTTAGTTCATTTCAGGGCAGTTATTCATTAGCCTCATTAAGCTCAGTCCCCCCAGCGTGAGCAGTGAGGGTAACTTGAATTATTAAAAAGTAACCAAATCAGTGTGTCTTGCTCCTAAGCATCCAGGTAGCGTTCATTACTCTGCTGGTCTATTTAATACCCTCAAGCTGCTAAGGTGTTCTTTTATCCTACAGACTCCTATATGCCTAAGCGTTGCACGAAAAAGAAATCTCTTGATCTTTAACAGTTATGAAGTGCCTGCTTCTGGCATCTGAAGAGAACAAAAACAGGAAATACAAACTGCAGGGTGGTTCAGTAAAATTCCTGAGTTGGATAACGAAAAACAGTTTCCATCAAGCCAAGGCTTTACCTGTTGGAACACTCTTTCTCTGTCATCCCATGAAACCAACAGAGCAGGGGTGTTTCTCAACCAAGACCGTCAGGAATCCAATGTGTAGAAACTGTCAAATAGGTGTTAATGCTGGGAGGACCATCTTCTTCCTGGTGACCCCCATCCTTAGCAGAAAGTGAAGCCCAGAGTAGGTACTCAGTAAATATTTGAGAATGAATGGATGACTATTTGTGTTGGATGATTTATATTCATGGAACAGTTTATAATCATGTGGTGTCAAGGATGAGCTCTCGCCCACCTTATTCATCTCTTCCCTTGTTGTGAGGCAGTGGTTTGCATGACCGAGGCTGAGGCTGTATGAGCACCATGCTGGTCTCAGTGTGGAAGAGGTTTTTTTTTTTAAACACCTTTATTGGAGTATAATTGCTTTACAATGGTGTGTTAGTTTCTGCTGTATAACAAAGTGAATCAGCTATAAATATACAATTATCCCCATTTCTCCTCCCTCTTGCGTCTCCCTCCCACCCTCCCTATCCCACCCCTCTAGGTGGTCACAAAGCACCAAGCTGATCTCCCTGTGCTATGTGGCTGCTTCCCACTAGCTATCTGTTTTACATTTGGTAGTGTATATATGTCCATGCCACTCTCTCACTTCGTCCCAGCTTACCCTTCCCCCTCCCCGTGTCCTCAAGTCCATTCGCTACGTCTGCGTCTTTATTACTGTCCTGCCCCTAGGTGCTTCAGAACCTTTTTTTTTTTTTAAGACTCCATATATATGTGTTAGCACACGGTCTTTGTTTTTCTCTTTCTGACTTACTTCACTCTGTATGACAGTCTCTAGGTCCATCCACCTCACTGCAAATAACTCAATTTCATTTCTTTTTATGGCTGAGTAATACTCCATTGTATATATGTGCCACTGCTTCTTTATCCATTCATCTGTCAGTGGACACTTAGGTTGCTTCCATGTCCTGGCTACTGTAAATACTGCTGCAATGAACATTGTGGTATATGACTCTTTTTGAATTATGGTTTTCTCAGGGTATATGCCCAGTAGTGGGATTGCTGGGTCATATGGTAGTTCTATTTTTACTTTTTTAAGGAACCGCCATACTGTTCTCCATAGTGGCTGTATCAATTTACATTCCCACCAACAGTGCAAGAGGGTTCCCTTTTCTCCACACCCTCTCCATCATTTATTGTTTGTAGATTTTTGTTTGATTATGGCCATTCTGACTGGTATGAGGTGATACCTCATTGTAGTTTTGATTTGCATTTCTATAATAATTAGTGATGTTGAGCATCCTTTCATGTGTTTGTTGGCAACCTGTATATCTTCTTTGGAGAAATGTCTATTTAGGTCTTCTGCCCATTTTTGGATTGGGTTGCTAGTTTATTTAATATTGAGCTGCTTGTAAATTTTGGAGATTAATCCTTTGTCAGTTGCTTCATTTGCAAATATTTTCTCCCATTCTGAGGGTTGTCTTTTCATCTTATTTATGGTTTCCTTTGCTGTGCAAAAGCTTTTAAGTTTCATTAGGTCCCATTTGTTTATTTTTGTTTTTATTTCCATTTCTCTAGGAGGTGGGTCAAAAAGGATCTTGCTGTGATTTATGTCATAGTGTTCTGCCTATGTTTTCCTCTGAGAGTTTTATAGTGTCTCACCTTACATTTAGGTCTTTAATCTATTTTGAGTTTATTTTTGTTTATGCTGCTAGGGAGTATTCTAATTTCATTCTTTTACATGTAGCTGTCCAGTTTTCCCAGCACCACTTACTGAAGAGGCTATCTTTTTTCCAGGCTGTCTTATTGAAGAGGCTGCCTCCTTTATCAAAGATAAGGTGACCATATGTGCGTGGGTTTATCTCTGGGCTTTCTATCCTGTTCCATTGATCTATATTTCTGTTTTTGTGCCAGTACCATACTGTCTTGATTACTGTAGCTTTGTAGTATAGTCTAAAGTCAGGGAGCCTGATTCCTCCACCTCCGTTTTTCTTTCTCAATGTTGCTTTGGCTATTCAGGGTCTTTTGTGTTTCCATACAAATTGTGCAATGTTTTATTCTAGTTCTGTGAAAACTGCCATTGGCACTTTGATAGGGATTGCACTGAATCTGTAGATTGCTTTGGGTAGTATAATCAGTTTCACAATGTTGATTCTTCCAATCCAAGAACATGGTATATCTCTCCATCTGTTTGTATCGTCTTTAATTTCTTTCATCAGTGTCTTATAGTTTTCTGCGTACAAGTCTTTTGTCTCCTTAGGTAGGTTTATTCCTAGGTATTTTATTCTTTTTGTTGCAATGGTAAATGGGAGTGTTTCCTTAATTTCTCTTTCAGATTTTTCAACAGTAGTGTATAGGAATGCAAGAGATTTCTGCACATTAATTTTGTATCCTGCTACTTTACCAAATTCATCGATTAGCTCTAGTAGTTTTCTGGTAGCTTCTTTAGGATTCTCTATGTATAGTATCATGTCATCTGCAAACAGAGACAGTTTTACTTCTTCTTTTCTGATTGGATTACTTTTATTTCTTTTTCTTCTCTGATTGCTGTGACTAGAACTTCCAAAACTATGTTGAATAGTAGTGATGAGAGTGGGCAACCTTGTCTTGTTCCTGATCTTAGTGGAAATGGTTTCAGTTTTTTACCATTGAGAACGACGCTGGCTGTGGGTTTGTCATATATGGTCTTTATTATGTTGAGGTAAGTTCCCTCTATGCCTACTTTCTGGAGGGTTTTTATCATAAATGGCTGTTGAATTTTGTCAAAAGCTTTTTCTGCATCTATTGAGATGATCATATGGTTTTTATCCTTCAAGTTGTTAATACGGTGTATCTCATTGATTGATTTGCGTATGTTGAAGAATCCTTGCATTCCTGGGATAAACCCCACTTGATCATGGTGTATGCCCTTTAATGTGCTGTTGGATTCTGTTTGCTAGTATTTTGTTGAGAATTTTTGCATCTATGTTCATCAGTAATACTGGCCTATAGTTTTCTTTTTTTGTGACATCTTTGTCTGGTTTTGGTATCAGGGTGATGGTGGCCTCGCAGAATGAGTTTGGGAGTGTTCCTCCCTCTGCTCTATTTTGGAAGAGTTTGAGAAGGATAGGTGTTAGCTCTTTTCTAAATGTTTGATAGAATTCACCTGTGAACCCATATGGTCCTGGGCTTTTGTTTGTTGGAAGATTTTTAATCACAGTCTCAATTTCGGTGCTTGTGATTGGTCTGTTCATATTTTCTATTTCTTCCTGGTTCAGTCTCGGCAGGTTGTGCATTTCTAAGAATTTGTCCATTTCTTCCAGGTTGTCCATTTTATTGGCATATAGTTGCTTGTAGTAATCTCTCATAATCCTTTGTATTTCTGCAGTGTCAGTTGTTACCTCTCCTTTTTCATTTCTAATTCTATTGATTTGAGTCTTCTCCCTTTTTTTCTTGATGAGTGTGGCTAATGGTTTATCAATTTTGTTTATCTTCTCAAAGAACCAGCTTTTAGTTTTATTGCTTTTGCTATCGTTTCCTTCATTTCTTTTTCATTTATTTCTGATCTGATCTTTATGATTTCTTTCCTTCTGCTAACTTTGGGGTTTTTTCGTTCTTCTTTCTCTAATTGCTTTAGGTGTAAGGTTAGGTTGTTTATTTGAGATGTTTCTTGTTTCTTAAGGTAGGATTGTATTGCTATAAACTTCCCTCTTAGAACTGCTTTTGCTGCATCCCATAGGTTTTGGGTCATCGTGTTTTCATTGTCATTTGTTTCTAGGTATTTTTTGATTTCCTCTTTGATTTCTTCAGTGCTCTCTTGGTTATTAAATAGTGTATTGTTTAGCCTCCATGTGTTTGAATTTTTTACAGATTTTTTCCTGTAATTGATATCTAGTCTCAGGGCATTGTGGTCGGAAAAGATACTTGATATGATTTCAATATTCTTACATATACCAAGGCTTGATTTGTGACCCAAGATATTCTCTATCTTAGAGAATGTTGCATGAGTGCTTGAGAAGAAAGTGTATTCTGTTGTTTTTCGATGGAATGTCCTATAAATATCAATTAAGTCCATCTTGTTTAATGTATCATTTAAAGCTTGCGTTTCCTTATTTATTTTCATTTTGGATGATCTGTCCATTGGTGAACGTGGGGTGTTAAAGTCCCCTACTATGATTGTGTTACTGTCGATTACCCCTTTTATGGCTGTTAGCATTTGCCTTATGTATTGAGGTGCTCCTATGTTGGGTGCATAAATATTTACAGTTGTTATATCTTCTTCTTGGATTGATCCCTTGATCATTATGTAGTGTCCTTCTTTGTCTCTTGTAATAGTCTTTGTTTTAAAGTCTATTTTGTCTGACATGAGAATTGCTATTTGAGCTTTCTTTTGATTTCCATTTGCATGGAATATCTTTTTCCATCCCCTCACTCTCAGTCTGTATGTGTCCCTAGGTCTGAAGTGGGTCTCTTTTAGACAGCATATATACGGGTCTTGTTTTTGTATCCATTCAGCCAGTCTGTGTCTTTTGGTTGGAGCATTTAATCCATTTACATTTAAGGTAATTATCGATATGTATGTTCCTATTACCATTTTCTTAATTGTTTTGGGTTTGTTATTGTAGGTCTTTTCCTTCTCTTGTGTTTCCTGCCTAGAGAAGTTCCTTTACCATTTGTTGTAAAGCTGGTTTGGTGGTGCTGAATTCTCTAAGCTTTTGCTTGTCTGTAAAGCTTTAAATTTCTCCGTCAAATCTGAATGAGACCCTTGCTGGGTAGAGTAATCTTGGTTGTAGGTTTTTCTCCTTCATCACTTTAAATATGTCCTGCCACTCCCTTCTGGCTTGCAAGTTTCTGCTGAAAGATCAGCTGTTAACTTTATGAGGATTCCCTTGTGTGTTATTTGTTGTTTATCCCTTGCTGCTTTTAATATTTTTTCTTTGTATTTAATTTTTGACAGTTTGATTAATATGTGTCTTGGCGTGGTTCTCCTTGGATTTATCCTGTATGGGACTCTCTGTGCTTTCTGGACTTAACTATTTCCTTTCCCATATTAGGGAAGTTTTCAACTATAAGCTCTTCAAATATTTTCTCAGTCCCTTTCTTTTTCTCTTATTCTTCTGGGACTCCTATAATTCGAATGTTGGTGCATTTAATGTCCCAGAGGTCTCCGAGACTGTCCTCCATTCTTTTCATTCTTTTTTCTTTATTCTGCTCTGCAGTAGTTATTTCCACTATTTTATCTTCCAGGTCAGTTATCCGTTTTTCTGCCTCAGTTATTCTGCTATTGATCCCTTCTAGAGAATTTCTAATTTCATTTATTGTGCTGTTCATCACTGTTTGTTTGCTCTTTAGTTCTTCTAGGTCCTTGTTAAACGTTTCTTGTATTTTCTCCATTCTATTTCCAAGATTTCCTCTTTACTATCATTATTCTGAATCCTTTTTCAGGTAGACTGCCTATTTCCTCTTCATTTGTTAGGTGTGGTGGGTTTTTGCCTTGCTTCTTCATCTGCTGTGTGTTTCTCTGTCTTCTCATTTTGCTTAACTTACTGTGTTTGGGGTCTCCTTTTCGCAGGCTGCAGGTTCATAGTTCCTGTTGTTTTTGGTGTCTGTCCCCAGTGGCTAAGGTTGGTTCAGTGGGTTGTGTAGGCTTCCTGGTGGAGGGGACTAGTGCCTGTGTTCTGGTGGAGGAGGCTGGATCTTGTCTTTCTGGTGGGCAGGTCCACGTCTGGTGGTGTGTTTTGGGGTGTCTGTGGCCTTATTATGATTTTAGGCAGCCTCTCTGCTAATGGATGGGGTTGTGTTCCTGTCTTGCTAGTTGTTTGGCATAGGGTGTCCAGCACTGTAGCTTGCTGGTTGTTGAGTGGAGCTGGGTCTTGGTGTTGAGATGGAGATCTCTGGGAGATTTTCGCCGTTTGATATTACGTGGAGCTGGGAGGTCTCTTGTGGACCAGTGTCCTGAACTTGGCTCTCCCACCTCAGAGGCACAGCCCTGGCGCCTGGCTGGAGCACCAAGAGCCTGTCATCCACACGGCCACAAGAGTCTTCCAAATTATTCTCCTCTGGATATCAGTCGGTAAGGTAACTGCTGGTCATCACAATGCGTATTCAGAAAAATCCACGTTTTACTCCTGTGCTCTTTTTCTTGTTTTTGCTAGCAATTAATATCATGAACAGGATACCCATTCACAAATGACAAGTTCACCATAAAAGCAGATAATTCCATACAGCTCTTCCCTACAAGACTGCCTCCAGTTAGTTCTCAAAGTGCCCGATTGTTCGGTGAAGATACAATCCAGGTGCAGAGCAGGGGAAAAAAAAGAAAACTGGGAGAAAAAAGAAGAGGCAGATAGAAAAGGAGAGACTGATAGAGGAGAGGGCAGAAAAAAAGGGAAGACATTTTTTAAAAACAAGGAAAGAAAAGGCCGGTAAGTGAGGAAGTCTGTGAGCTCTACGACAAGAATCGGAGTCTTGCTTTTTGCAAATCTTCTGTATCCATGTAGCCTTTCAGATCCCCTTGGTCCCCAAGTAAAATTTCCAGATCCGGGATGCAGCCATAAGAAAGAATCCTATGTATATTTCACAAGTATCCTGCAATAACAGATCCAACGGGGTTTTCCTTGTACAGTCCTTTGCTTCGTTTTGAAATGGAAATCCCTACTATGGATTTTTGTATTTTGTAAATTTGCATTTTCATATATACGATTTCATTAAACCAAGGTTTTCATTGGGGACAATTATACTTTGGGACTTCAGAAACAAGTTTGTTTTTTTTCTCTCTTTTTATCTCTGTTAAAATATCTGGGTTTTTTCATCATTTAATTATTTATAATGCTCAGATCTCAAGATTCAGGAGAACTGGAAACCCATGTTATTTGGAGAAGAGCACAGTAATGAACACTGACAATGCCAAAGCCTTGAGAGTGGTTTCTGGTTGCCAAGCACGTTAAGAAGATTGTATGACCAACTGGTGTGCAGTGCATTATGGAAAAGAACACACTGATTTCTAGTTCATTTCTTCTTGTAAAACTAGGGGAAAGGTTTATGAAAACTCTGAAGGGAAAGGATTTTTCTTGGCATGGTACGATTTTCCCAAGCTTGGCAGTAACCATAACCTGCCATACAGAAACAAAATGAAACAGAATTTCATATGTATACCTCTTAGCAATATTTGTTCTATTCATAAGGAAGAACTGGAGTCTAGTGGATCAGCTAGATCAGTCTTCTCCAGTGGACACGTTAGGATAATCCAGTGGATTTCAGAAATTTATGAAGTCAGCCTCTCAGCCAATGACTTGAGACAATTTCCACCCAATGATTTGTGGGTATTTCACAGCTGAAGTTGTGGACAACTCCTCGCCGTCTCTGTACAGCAACACTATTAGTTCCCACTCTCTGCTTAGTCTACACCTACATACCCCAAGTGATCATCAGTTTCACTAAAAAGAAGTGGCTCCTCTTTAGGAACCTAAACCATTAGATATGTCTATTGTGAGATTACTTCATCACAGCAAACTCTCTTCTAGATCCCCAAGATATGGACACTTCTCAATATTAACAAATAGCCTGAGAAAATATTAAATTTATTAACTCAGTCCAATGATTGGGGTCTAGTCTGAGTTGTAGAATTTTTCCAAAGAACATATTTTGTCACTTTCAAGCACACAGAGTAAAAATAAACCAGTGGGGTGTTGCTTATAGGGCTTTATTTAATAGATTCTGCAGTGTTAACTTTTAGCTCTTTTTGAATTATATGGAGGCTGCTGAAGGTGTTCACAAAGTTTCTTCCCCTAATTAATCTATTGCTACCTTTACTTTTTAGAGAACATTTTACCATCTTTTTTTTCAAGATGGTACAAGTTCAGACTATGAACAAAATATCCCCAATTTCATATTAGTAGGGTACAAATTAATGAGGGTCATTAATTCTCCACTCAGCATGATGTACACGTTCTGTGGAGAATGCCCAGATAATCAAAATACAGTCCCTACTCTAGTGGAGATACAAGCATATCTGATAACAAAATGTGAACATTTTTGCTTTGTTCTTTGTCTCTCTTACCAAGATTTCTGTAAAACTGGGATCAACTAGATAAACTGTTTCTCCATACCTTCTTTTTCTTTAGTTGTTCAAGTTGGTTTTCCATGTCTCGGCAAACAAGATGGAGTGGCAGCATTTGAAGTGAATGTGATTGTAATGAATTCTGAAGGCAACACCATCCTGCAGACTCCTCAAAATGCCATCTTCTTTAAAACATGTCAACAAGGTAATCAGTGATGGTGATTCCAGAGAAGGCTCATAAGGCTTCCAGGTGTGATTTGGGCCAAAAATTGTAGCTAGATAGATAGATAATTATTTTGTATAATTAAAACCACACCAGTGGGAGGAGGGGTAAACGCAGGGTCCAGTAATAGTACTAAGACAGACTTTCTCTGCTTTGACTGCACTCACAATTTTAGGAACTCCAGTACCCTTCAAAATGCCCTGTCTTCCACCTCTCTTCTTTCCCTCCTCCAACACAATCTTTGGGAGTCCCCAACCTCATAGCAAGGGTGTCAGTCATCACCAGCAACTACTACGACCCATACCCCCTGCCAAAAGCTTGGTGCTTTTGATTTCCAAAGATCACGCCAGTGATCTGCAAAGGTACCTCTCCACCACAGCCCCGATACCCAGTTAAGCATGAAGGCTTTCCCATGCTGTCTCCTTTCCCATCCTGATACAGGCTCTTCCAGCACAGAATTTAAGCTCTGGAGGCTTTCAGTGCCCTAAAGATGTACCAAAAGGTCATTCCCCCCTCTGAAAATGAATACTGAGGGCAATATCCATCATTCTGTTTCAGTGTGAATTTAAGGAGGTGCAGTAGATTGATGGGTGGGAGGAAGGCAGAACATAAAGCTTGCTTTGCCTTCTTCCACGAGCTCCCTACTGTTGGAAGTAGGATTGAGAGGCAGTATCTTACTTTCATGAAGACTTAGTGAAGTACAGGCAGTGTAGAGAGAATGAAGTGGAAGTACTGGTATTCAATAAATTATGATAATTGGTGTGCTGGGGAAAAAGTGACCGTTAGCCTCTTCATGCTCCCTGTAATTCACTCAACATGATTTGAAAGCTTTCTAAATAAACCTTGTTTCTCTTTGGTGAAGCTGAGTGCCCAGGAGGGTGCCGAAATGGAGGCTTTTGTAATGAAAGACGGGTCTGCCAGTGTCCTGATGGATTCTACGGACCTCACTGTGAGAAAGGTAAGAACAGAGACAGCCAGCTTCCCTGCTTGCTTCCTAATGAAATGGGTGTTACACAGGAGCCCCACATGTATTTTTAACACATCACCTGAAATTATTTTTCTGGTCACATTGTAAGAATTTGTGCAGTCTTAAAAAGCCACAGAAAAGCTATTGGAAAGTATTCTTCTAGGAGTGGTTTTCTGTTAAATCCAATGTGTGGTGACAGGAGCAGAAAACTGGCACAGTGTCTACATTCTTTGTGGCCACTTTCACTCTCCTTCACCCCCCTCCACAATTCACTATTATATATACTATGCTTTAGCATAATCTTATGAAAGTTTTGAGGTTTTTTCCCTCCACTAAAATCGGTTTTAAAAACCTAGTATTATGAGTGATTTGAAAGTATCTACTCCAATTAAAAGTAGCTTGTTTCACAATTAAGCCTCCACCTGAGTTATGAAGGTACTCTAGGCAAAAAAAAAAAAAAAGGATGAAAATCATTTGTGTAGTAAATATATATATTTTGGTGAAATTACTACTAAGAAAGCTATATAAAAAAAGAGATGGACATGAAAATGTTTATTAACCACAAAGGTGTCTAAACCACAAGCTCACATATACTGAGCTTATTTGACCAGAGTAAGCAAAATATTTTTCATCTTCAAAAAATAGATTTTTTACTTGTTTGCATTGATTTTTTTCTTTATTTTATTTTATTTTCTTAATTGAAATATAGCTGGTTTACAGTGTTGTTAGTTTCAGGTGTACAACAAAGTGATTCAGTTATATATATATATATATATATTTTTTTTTTTCAGATTCTTTTCCCATATAGGTTATTACAAAATATTGAGTATAGTTCCCTGTGCTATGGAGTAGGTCCTGGGTATCTAGTAGTGTGTGTATCTGTTAATCCCAACCTCCTAATTTATCCCTCCCCCACCTTCCCTTTCTCCTTTGGTAACCATAAGTTTGCTTTCTATGCCTATGGGTCTGTTTCTGTTTTGTATATAAGTTCATTTGTATCTTTTTTTTTAGATTCCAAATATAAGTGGTACCATATGATATTTGTCTTTGTCTGTCTAGCTCACTTCATTTAGTATGATTATCCCTAGGTCCATCCATGCTGCTGCAAACGGCATTATTTTATTCTTTTTATGGCTGAGTAATATTCCATTGTATGTGTGTGTGTGTGTGTGTGTGTGTGTGTGTGTATGTATATATATATATATATATATATCTCACATCTTCTTTATCCATTCAGCTGTCGATGCACATTTAAGTTACTTCCATGTCTTGGCTATTGTAAATAGTGCTGCAATGAACACTGGGTGCAATTTACATTCCCACCAACAGTGTAGGAGGGTTCCTTTTTCTCCACATCCTCTCCGGCATTTATTATTTGTATTATTTTTGATGATGGCCATTCTGACCAGTGTGAGGTGGTACCTCATTGTAGTTCTGATTTGCATTTCTCTAATAATTAGTGATGTTGAGCATCCTTTCATGTGTTTGTTGGCAATCTGTATATCTTCTTTGGAGAAATGTCTGTTTAGGTCTTCTGCCCATTTTTTGATTGGGTTGTTTGTTTTTTTGATATTGAGCTGCATGAGCTGCTTGTATATTTTGGAGGTTAATCCTTTGTCAGTTGCTTTGTTTGCAAATATTTTCTCCCATTCTGAGGGTTGTCTTTTCCTCTTGTTTATGGGTTCCTTTGCTGTGCAAAAGCTTTTAAGTTTAATTAGGTCCCATTTGTTTATTTTTTTATTTCCATTACTCTAGGGGATGGATCCAAAAAGATATTGCTGCAATTTACCTCAAACAGTGTTCTGCCTATGTCTTCCTCTACGAGTATTATAGTATCTGGTCTTACATTTAGGTCTTTAATCCATTTTGAGTTTTTTTGGTGTATGGTGTTAGAGAATGTTCTAATTTCATTCTTTTACACGTAGCTGTCCAGTTTTCCCAGCACCACTTATTGAAGAGACAGTCTTTTCTCCATTGTATAGTATTTCCTCCTTTGTCATAGATGAATTGACCATAGGTACATGGATTTATTTCTGGGCTTTCCATCCTGTTCCATTGATCTTTGTGTCTGTTTTTGTGCCAGTACCATACTGTTTTGATTACTGTAGGTTTGTAGTATAGTCTGAAGTCAGGGAACCTGATTCCTCCAGCTCCATTTTTCTTTTTCAAGATAGCTTTGGCTATTCGGGGTCTTTTGTGTTTCCATACATATTTTAAAATTTTTGCTCTAGTTCTATGAAAAATGCTGTTCGTGATTTAATAGGGATTACATTGAATTTGTAGATTGCCTTGGGTAGTATGGTCATTTTAACAATATTGATTCTTCCAACCCAAGAACACAGTACATCTTTCCATCTGTTTGGGTCATCTTCAGTTTCTTTCATCAGCATCTTATAGTTTTCAGAGTACAGGTCTTCTGCCTCCTTAGGTAGGTTTATTACTAGGTATTTCATTCCTTTTGATGCGATGGTAAGTAGGATTGTTTCCTTAATTTCTCTTTCTGATCTTTAATTGTTAGTGTATAGAAATGCAACGGATTTCTGTGTATTAATTTTGTATCCTGTAAATTTACTGAATTCATTGATGAGCTGAGTAGTTTTCTGATAGTGTCTTGAGGATTTTCTATATATAGCCTCATGTCATCTGCAAACACTGACAGTTTTACTACTTCTTTTCCAATTTGGATCCCTTTTATTTCTTTTTCTCCTCTGATTGCTGTGGTTAGGACTTCCAAAACTATGTTGAATAAAAGTGGCAAGAATAGACATCCTTGTCTTGTTCCTGATCTTAGGGGAAATGCTTTCAGCTTTGCAATGTTGAGTATGATGTTAGTTGTGCATTTGTCATATATGGCTTGTATTATGTTGAGGTATGTTCCTTCTATGCCCACTTTCTGGAGAGTTTTTATCATAAATGGATACTGAATTTTATCAAAAGCTTTTTCTGCATCTACTGAGATGATCATATGATTGTTATTCTTCAATTTGTTAATGTGGTGTATCACACAGATTAATTTGCGGATATTGAAAAATCCTTGCATGACTGGGATAAATCCCACTTATCACCGGGTATGATCCTTTTAATGTATCGTTGGATTCAGTTTGCTAGTATTTTGTTGAGGATTTTAGCGTCTATGTTCATCAGTGATATTGGCCTCTAATTTTTTTTGTGTGTGTGGTATCTTTGTCTGGTTTTGGTATCAGGGTGATGTTGGGCTCATAGAATGAGTTTGGGAGTGATCCTTCCTCTGTAATTTTTTGGAATAGCTTCAGAAGGATAGGTGTTAACTCTTCTCTAAATGTTTGTTAGAATTCACCTGTGAAGCCGTCTGGTCCTGGACTTTTGTTTGTTTGGAGTTTTTGCATCACAGATTCAATTTCAGTACTGGTAACTGGTCTGTTCATATTTTCTATTTCTTCTTGGTTCAATCTTGGGAGATTGTACCTTTCTAAGAATTTGTCCATGTCTTCTAGGTTGTCCATTTTATTGGCATATAGTTGCTTAGTCTCTTATGGTCCTTTGTATTTGTGGTGTCAGTTGTAACTTCTCCTTTTTCATTTCTAATTTTATTGATTTGGGCCCTCTCCCTTTTTTTCTTGATGAGTCTGGCTAAAGGCTTATCAATTATATTCATCTTTTCAAAGAACCAGCTTTTAGTTTTATTGATCTTTTTTATTGTTTTCTTTGTCTCTGTTTCATTATTTCTGCTCTGATCTTTATGATTTCTTTCCTTCTACTAACTTTGGGTTTTATTTGTTCTTCTTTCTCTAGTTGCTTTAGGTGTAATGTTAGGTTGTTTATTTGAGATTTTTCTTGTTTCCTGAGGTAAGCTTGTATCATTATAAACTTCACTCTTAGAGCTGCTTTTGCTGCATCCCATAGCATTTGGATCATCGTGTTTCCATTTTCATTTGTCTCTAGGTATTTTTTGATTTCCTCTTTGATTTTTTCAGTGATCTATTGGTTATTTAATAGCATGTGTTTTTTGCAGTTTTCTTCTTTTAGTTGATTTCTAATCTCATGCGTTGTGGTCAGAAAAGATGCTTGATATGATTTCAATTTTCTTATATTTACTGAGGCTTGATTTGTGACCCAATATGTGATCTATCCTGGAGAACGTTCATGTGTACTTGAAAAGAATGTGTATTCTGAGGCTTTCAGATGGAATGCTTTATAAATATCAATTAAGTCCATCTGGTCTAATGTGTCATTTGAGACCTGTGTTTCCTTATTGATTTTCTGTCTGGATGATCTGTCCATTGATGTAAGCGGGGTGTTAAAATCCCCCACTATTACTGTGTTACTATCAATTTCTCCATTTATGTCTGTTAACGTTTGCCATATTATTGAGGTGCTCCTATGTTGGGTGCATATATATTTACAGTTGTTATTATCTTCTTCTTGGATTGATCCCTTGATCATTATGTAGTGTCCTTCTTTATCTCTTGCAACAGTCTTTATTTTAAAGTCTATTTTGTCTAATATGAGTATTGCTACTCCAGCTTTCTTTTGATTTCCATTTGCATGCAATACCTTTTTCCATCTCCTCACTTTCAGTCTGTATGTGTTTCTAGATCTGAAGTGGGTCTTTTATAGACAGCATATATACAGGTCTTGTATTTGTATCCATTTAGCCAGTCTGTGTCTTTTGGTTGGTGCATTTAATCTGTTTACACTTAAGGTAATTATCAATATGTATGTTCCTATTGCCATTTTGTTAACTGTTTTGGATTTGTTTTTGTAAGTCTTTTTTCTTCCTTTCCTCTTTTGTTCTCTTCTCTTGTGATTTGATGACTATCTTCAGTGTTGTGTTTGGATTCCTTTTTCTTTTTTTTGTGCGTATATATTATAGATTTTTGGTTTGCATTTACCATGAGGTTTTGATATATCAGTCTATACACATACACAATTGTTTTAAGTTACTGATCTCTTAATTTCAAATGCATTTCCAATATCCTGCATTTGTACTCTCCTGTTCTCACGATTGCTGGTTTTGATATTGTATTTGTGTGCAGATGATTTCCTACCTTTACTGTATGTTTGCCTTTACTGGTGACCTTTCCCATTTCATAATTTTCTTATTTCTAGTTGTGGCCTTTTCTTTTCCACCTAGAGAAGTTCCTTTAGCATTTGTTGTAAAGCTAATTTGGTGGTGCTGAATTCTTTTAGGTTTTCCTTGTCTGTAAAGCTTTTAATTTCTCCATCAAATCTGAATGAGAGCCTTGCTAGGTAGAGTATTCTTGGTTGTAGGTTTTTCCCTTTCATCACTTTAAGTATACCATGCTATCTTCTTCTGGCCTGCAGAATTTCTGCTGAAAAATCAGTTGATAACCTTATGGGGATTCCCTTCTTTGTTATTTGTCGCTTTTCCCTTGTTGCTTTTTATATTTTATCTTTATCTTTAATTTTTGTCAATTTGATTAGTAGATGTCTTGGTGTGTTCCTCCTTGGTTTAATCCTTTATGGATCTCTCTGCACTTTCTGGAGTTGGGTGACTGTTTCCTTTCCCATGTTAGGGAATTTTTCAGCTATTATCTCTTCAAATATTTCCTCAGGCCTTTTCTCTCTCTTTTCTCCTTCTGGGACCCATATAATGCAAATACTGGTGCATTTGATATTGTCCCAGAGGTCTCTTAAACTGTCCTCATTTCTTTTCATTCTTTTTTCTTTATTCTGTTCCACGGCAGTGATTTCCACCACTCTGTCTTCCAGCTTACTTGTACGTTCTTCTGCCTCATTCATTCTGCTGTTGATTCCTTCTAGTGTATTTTTTCATTTCAATTATTGTATTCTTCAACTGTTTGGTTGTTTTTTATATTTTTGAACTCTTTGTTAAAAACTCTTGTAACTTCTCGCTCTGTGCATCTATTGTTTTCCTGAGTTCTTGGATCATCTTTACGATCATTACTCTGAACTCTTTCTTGGGTAGATTGCCTATCTCCACTTAGTTGGTCTTCTGGGGTTTTATCTTGTTCTTTTGTCTGGAATATATTCTTCTGCCATCTCATTTTGTCTAAACTTCTATTTGAATTTTTATATATGTGGTAGGTTAGTTATGTTTCTTGACCTTGGAGAAACGGCCCTCTGTAGGGGATGTCCTGTGTGTCCCAGAAGTACACTCCCCTCTCATCGCCCAGGGGCCAGGGACCAGGGACCAGCTGGTAGATTCTGACCCGTGTTTGTGGACTCAGTTCTGCAGCCTGCTGGATCATAGTATTCTTGCTTCTGGTGTCTGCCCCCTGGTGGGTGAGGCTGGTCTAGAAGCTTGTGCAGGCTTCCTGGTGGGAGGGGCCAGTGCCTGCTCACTGGTGAGTGCAGCTGGGTCTTGGCCCTCTGTTGGGGAGGGCCATGTTAAGGGGTATGTCTGGAGGCGGCTGTGGGCTCAGGAAGTCTTTAGGCAGCCTGTCTGCTGATGGGTGGGGCTGTGTTCCTACCCTGTTTGTTGTTTGGCCTGAGGTGTCCCAGCACTGGAGCCTACAGGCTGTTGGGTGGGGCCAGGTCTTGGTGGCAAAGCCTCCAGGAGAGCTCATATCAATGAATACTCCCTGATACCTCTGCCACCAGTGTCCTTGTCCCCAGAGTGAGCCACAGCTGCCCCCCGCCCCTGAAGACCCTTCAAAACTAGATGAGTCTGGCCCAGGCTCCTATGAAGTCATTACTTTTGCCCTGGGTCCCAGTTACACAAGAACTGGTGTGCACCCTCCAAGAGTGGAGTCTCTGTTTCCCCCAGTCCTGTGGAGCTCCTGCATTCAAGCCCTGCTGGCCTTCAAAACCAACTGCTCTGGGGGTTCCTCTTCCCGATGTCAGACCTCCAGGCTGGGGAGCCTGATGTGGGACTCAGAACTCTCACTCCTGTGGGAGAACTTCTGCAATATAACTATTCTCCAGTTTATGGGTCATGCACCTGAGGGGTATGGGATTTGATTATATCACGAGTGTGCTCTTCCTACTGTCTCGTTGTGGTTTCTTCTTTATGTCTCTGGATGTAGAATATCTTTTTTGGTAGGTTCCAGTCTTTTTATCGATGATTGTTTAGCATTTAGTTGTGATTTTGGTGTGCTCGTGAGAGGAGGTGAGGTCAAGGTCCTACTCCACCATCTTGTCCTGACCTTCATCTGCACTGATTTTGAAATTGGAAGATTGAGGAAATAAGGCAAGAAAAAATATTTACAGTCTTAAGAAGACCACATCTTAGTTAAAATAATGATTCTGGGCAAATTTTAATTCTCTTCTATGAAATTGGTTGAAAAATAGCCTATTTACTGCATAAAAATAATTTTTAATATAGCAAACTTCTATCTCTAAAGAGTGACTACTTTAGTGTCAACTACAAAGCTTGAAAATACAGACCTGTTGTATTATTGACATTTCCAAAATGGTCCTGCTTGCAAAACCCTATTTGGTCTTAATCAAAATTCTCTCTCCCCATTAGCCCTTTGCACACCACGATGCATGAACGGCGGGCTTTGTGTTACTCCCGGTTTCTGCATCTGTCCACCTGGATTCTATGGAGTCAATTGTGATAAAGGTAACTTTCTAAGAACAAGGTTCTTTTTACTTTTTAAATGTTTCATTAAAAGACGTATATTTACTATATCATCACTCTTCATAACAGCTCTGTAAATAGGATGTACCACTTCACTGGCTGCTATAACTTTTTTGTTGTTGTTATTTTTTATATAAATTTATTTATTTATTTATGGCTGTGTTGGGTCTTCGTTGCTGTGCACAGGCTTTCTTTAGTTGCGGCAAGCGGGGGCTCTCTTCGTTGCTGTGTGCAGGCTTCTCATTGCGGTGGCTTCTCTTGTTGCGGAGCATGGGCTCTAGGCATGCGCGGGCTTCAGTAGTTGTGCCACGCGGGCTCAGTTGGCTGCTATAACTTTAACCCCAAATTTTAGTGTAGCTTAACACAGTACAAGTTTACATTTGCTCACAGAATGCTCCAGTGCAGGAATACTTGGTCAGTGGGCAGGGCAGTTCTTCTCCATGCAGTGATTTAGGGTCCCAGGTGCCTTCCATCAGTGGTCCTGCCTAGAACTTTGGAGCTCTCCAGATCCAGCCAATAAGCAGAGAAAGAAAGACTGGAGTAGGTACTGCTTAAAAAACAAACAGAAAAACAAAACAAAGAAAAGCCCAGAAGTGACCTACAAAACTTCAACACCTATTCCATGGATAGGAATTAGCTCCATGATCCTACCTGGATGCAGGCAGGAGAAATGTCATCCCTGGTTGGACAACCATCTCCCAATGACAACTTTATGGGAGGGGAGCATGGATTTTTATGAACAATTAACTGCTCCTTCCCCATTGGGGTTTTGGTTATGTCCCAAATTAGTTTTATGGGTGAGCTTCAAAGACTGAAATGAAACAATCTCTTCCAAATTGCCTGACCTAGAAGTTCACTGATCCGAATTTAATTCTCTGCTCACAGATCACATCCCTGAAAGATCAGGATCCTCCTTCCTATGATGCTGCATCATAGCCAGATTTTACTCTCAGAAAGTGGATTCAAATGTGGCTCTAAAATAGTACTGAATGATTCATACTCTTTACAGGACACCTATCTATTTTGCACAGTTCACATCTTTTATGGAAAAAAATTAAATTATATCCTTAAAGTGTATGTATTTAATGAAATTATCCTTGTGTCCAAAATGCTAATTGCATGAGTAGGGCACTGTTTTTTTTAAATAACTACTTGCCTCAAAATAAAATGATGTGTTATTTTAGAGAAGTGTCTCTTTAGTGATAATGCAGATAGCACCAGTTAAGATTGAAATGAGCAGCTTTTTAAAAAAGAAGGAAAAGCTAAAGGAAAGAGCCCTTAATATGAGTCAGAATAATCATTTATGGTTGTCTGTTATTTTATGATATACAAAGTACCTTCATACAATTACCTAACTTTACTCTCAACAATCTTTTTTTTTTTTAATTTAATTTTATTTTATTTATTTATGGCTGTGTTGGGTCTTCGTTTCTGTGCGAGGGCTTTCTCTAGTTGTGGCAGGCGGGGGCCACTCCTCATCGCGGTGCGCGGGCCTCTCACTATCGCGGCCTCTCCTGTTGCAGAGCACAGGCTCCAGACGCGCAGGCTCAGTAGTTGTGGCTCACGGGCCCAGCCGCTCCGCGGCATGTGGGATCCTCCCAGACCAGGGCTCGAACCCGTGTCCCCTGCATTGGCAGGCCGACTCTCAACCACTGCGCCACCAGGGAAGCCCCTCAACAATCTTTTGAGATATGTAAAGCATCATCCATCTCAATCTCAGCTAAGCAAAATGAGGTTTATAGAGCTTGAGTAGCTTGGCCCAAATTCACACCCTCCACTGTACCATGTTGCCACTCAGGCTACCTGTTTCACATCCTAGATCCTCTACCAGTGACTGCTTCTGGGCAGAGAACCTCATCTCTGTGGGCCATGCTTTTCCCAACTCTAAACTGGAAATTAAGCCATTGACGCCTGGTTCCCCCACCTCTATGCTAAATGAGATCATGTGTGAGGGCATCTCTACCTTTTAGTTGTAAGTGATCTTCTAAAACTATAGCATTGGAGTGAAAATAATTTTAAAATTTTATGTTCATAAAGATTAAGCACTAATGACACTGATAATAATAGCCAGTGAATAAAATTCTTTCCTGTGAAGCTTCTTTGCATTTGTCTAAATGTAGCCTTCAGCATCTCTGCTACTTCAAAACTGGGCAGAAGTTGATTCTTGAAGCAGAATTAAACTCATATCTCAAAACTATTAGGAAATAGAGCAAATCCTTCAGAGACTTGGATGAAGAATGAATGTATTATCAGATTTAGAAAGACCATCTGGAAGGCCTGCTTACGTAGATGAGGCTGTTACTGGTGCATCTGCACCGTGGACTGTCAGTTGTAATGTTTTTCTTACACTATGGTGTCACAAACGCTGCATGGTCCCTGTTGAAGGAAAAGATCTATGTGTATTCCCGTTTCTTTTACGTTTGTAATATTTTACCTTTCAGATGAAAGATTTTCTTACTTGTTAGACTCCAGTAACTTTTTTTTATTCTTTTGGAAAGTCTGTTGAAATTCCACTTGGTTTCCCCAGAGATCTGGGAACATTAAAAAATAATGTTTTTTACTCCCTCAACAAAAAGATGCATTTATTAACCAAGAGGGAGTGTAGAGCTTCTGAAAAATGGTTTAATTACTGGCATGGAGCTAGACCTTAGCCCTACATATTTGAAGAAACACTAAAGATTAACTTTTATTGGCTCTTGGGACATCTGTTGCAAACTTTAACAGTTGAGTAGTTAAACACTGGCCTAGCAAACCCTCAGCCCCAGTGAAAGTTACTTGGTGTCTCTGGCTCATTTTCTGAGTCAAGAATCATTGCACATGGGACTCCCCTGGTGGCACAGTGGTTAAGAATCCGCCTGCCAATGCAGGGGACACGGGTTCAATCCCTGATCCGGGAAGATTCCACATGCCGTGGAGCAACTAAGCCTGTGTGCCACAACTACTGAGCCTAAGCGACTAGAGCCCGTGCTCCACAACGAGAAGCCACCGCCACAAGAAACCCGCGCACCGCAACGAAGAGTAACCTGTGCTTGCCACAACTAGAGAAAGCCTGCACACGGCAACGAAGACCCAACGCAGCCAAAAATAAATTAATTAACTAATTAATTTAAAAAAAAAAAAAAAGAATCATTGCACAACAGAAATGTAGAGAAGCTTGGTCCAGATGGTAAAGTATTATGCAAATACTCAGGGTGTGGCCAAATTCAATAATCAGCTTTGTCATATTCTGTAACTTTTGATTACACTCCCAGGTTCATTGCATTCTACACATTAGTAAGGGATAGTGCCCAGAGGGCTCCAGCCAAGTGGACACAGGTCCTGACGTTTTCTCATCTCTTCTTATTATCCCCAGGAGAAACAGGGACAAGTGGGGAGACAGGACATGCTCACAAAAACAACTGTCTTGTGCTCGCTTCAGCAGCACATGTACTAAAATTGGAATGATACAGAGAAGATTAGCATGGCCCCTGCATAAGGATGACATACAAATTCGTGAAACATTCCATAATTTTTAAAAAAAACTGTCCAGCCCTAACAATACTAGCAGCAAGTAGCAAAGAGGAAGTCCAAGAGCTGATTCTCCTAAATCCTAAGTTCTATACCCCAATGCTGCCGCTCCCCTCTACATCAGGAGACTTGATTTTGCCAAAGCAAGTACAGCATGGCCTTAAGCTGAGAGGTCCTTATGATGTTTAACAAATAGCTTTATCATTTAAGAAGCATGATATTCATAGAATATTCCAGTTGGACTTCTTTTCCACAAAGAAAGCATACACTTAGAACTTTTGGATTTCCTTTCTGATTTTCTTACCGAAAGCTTATTCCAGCTTTCGTTCATCTATAGCCAACTTTGGCCTGTTTTATATAGGACAAGAACAAATAGGCCATAAAACTGGAATAGCTGAGAATCCAAGTTCTTATTTTCATCTCCTTTATAGAATGAGCCAACTTGTCTATTTTTAGATATTTGCTCTCCCCCGTCCCCATTTCTGTCCTCCCTCTATTTTAGGTGCCAGTGAGTGGTGAAATTTCAGAAGCTGACTCTAAGAGAGAGGGTTTAGTATGAATCACAAACAGTATGATTATTACCTGGAAAATCTAGTTAATTGGACTCCCACAGTAATATACCCACATTCTTCATCCCTCCAGCTCATGCTGCCGCCACTTCCCTGCCTGTGGGACCCGCAAGGGGCAACAGTCTGTCTTTTCCTGAATATAATTACTCCTTCCTGCAAATGTCAAAAAAGTCTATTTTTTAAAAATTCCTGTTATATAAGATGCATCTCTGTTCCTCTTATTCAGAAAAGAAGTTGCTTTCTCTTTTGTCTGATCCCAATATTTATGACTTCTCTCCCTTTTATCTATTCCAAAGAAAGTTTTCTCCTTTTACTCTTCCTTCATCTTAAAAAATATTTTCTTGGGTTCATAGAGTTCTTCTCCTTTAAGAGCATAGATATTTATAAGAAAATAAAAAAGATAATTTTTTTTTTTACACACGTTGCCTTTTTTCACTAAGAGGTAAACCCCTAGAGGTGGGTCCTGTGTAATGTGTGTGGTATCCTGTTATGTTGCTGGAATCTGCAAATGGTCAAGCAATTCCCTACAATTCCTGTATGTGTAAAGTGGCTTGTTTTATTAAATAAGTAAATGGGCAAGTAGCAGATGCCTAAGAAGAATCACTTAGCCTTAATGAAATGTTGTTGTTGTTGTTAGATTTAAGCTACTATCTAATGCAATACTCTGTTTTCATTCTAACAGCAAACTGCTCAGCCACCTGCTTTAACGGAGGGACCTGTTTCTACCCTGGAAAGTGTATTTGCCCTCCAGCACTTGAGGGGGAACAGTGTGAAATAAGTGAGTATTGACCCTCATTGTCTTTGTTTGGGGGGTAAACTTAGAAGCTCCATCTAACCCCTTCGTTTTATTGATGAGGAATCTGAAGCTCAGAGACAATGAATAGCTTGTCTAAGGTCTCAGGCCAGTGGTTTCTTTTTACTAGATTGAGCCGCCATCTGTTTTGGCTAAAGGTGGGCAAAGAGTGACATAGCTCAGCACAGATGACTCAGAGCAAATGCTCTCTGACTCAAGTTATCTGGGTTTGGGTTATTCACCATGTTGCGTTGTTTCTTCTTAGTGATTTTTGCCCCTTCTCATTGTGCAGAGCCCATAGTTTCAGCCTGGAAATGTAGATCAGAGCTTTAGGACAGCTGGAATTTGTTCACCTGCCTGCAGGCATAGAGAGTTTTTTCTCTGGCACTCACTGCCACATTTCCTAACCAGACGGAGTCTAGTAACTCATCTCAGAGAAAAGGATAGACTCAAGAAAAAAGAGGGGAAAAAGAAGTGCAGAGCAATAAAAACAAACAAACAAAAACCTAATAGCACATTGCAACAACATGAATGAATTGCACAGATGTTATGCTAAGTAAAAGGAGCTAGACACAAGAAAGTGCATGCTGCATGATTCCATTTTTATGAAGTTCAAGAACAGGCAAAATAATGGATGATCATAGAAACAAGAATAGTGATTGGGGGCACAAAGGAACTTTATGGGGTGCCAGAAATGCTCTATATCTTGATTGAGGAAGTGTCTCATGAGTGTTTATTTATGTAAAAAACAAAAAAAAATAGTTGAGCCATAAACTTAAAATCAGTGCACATTATGCCTTCACTAGATGTTTGTCATGCTTTGATACCAAAAAAAAAAAAATGTAAGGGTGGAATGTGGTAGGTAATCATTGTTTTGGGAATCAGGATACCAAACTGCTTGCCCTGGCCCTGTCACCTCCCAGTCACGTCACTGAAGCTCTCTGCTCAACTCAGAAATGAGCCAGCCCCACTCTCAATTGCTCTATGACCCAGAAGACAGATAACACCGAAGCCCCGCTCGGGAAGGAGCAAAAGGAATGTGAGTGAGCACGTCTGCTAAAAGTGCTGTGTCCCTGGCTTTCTGGAAGTTCTGGAATATGGCATTTTCACCTCCAGCTATATTGTATCCATAAAACACCACTGTGTTTGGTACAGCCATAGTTTTTGAAGTTGTACTGTGTTCAAAATTAAATAATACTGACTTCCTATTTTAACTTTCAACCTCTAATTTATTTGTGGGTTTTTGTAGTTTAATAAGTAGTAGCTGAAGTGACGGTTTTTTATAGAGTTCAAATGAAGGACCTCTGAAGTTTCCATAGGACATGTAATTAATTGTCAGGACGTGGTTTCTGCTCTTATTAATTACCCTGCCCTGATAAAGATATCTCTGAGCTCACTCCCCTCAGTTTTCTTCCCATACTTACTCTCAAACTTCGCATATTTAGTTGGTTCATGTTTATGAATCTTTGTTCATGGGTTCATTTCTCTTCATGTAGATATCTGTTTCATGCCCTTAGGTTTATGACCTTTCCATTGGCAGAAACTGTTTTCTATTCTTTTTTTTTTTTTTTTTTTTTAACTGCACCACAAATGTGGGCCTTTTGAAAGCTCCTGATTATCCCCGTCACAAGTTATACTCAAATCCTTTTAGGAAATTTTTTGTTTCTATTACAGGAACCAAATTACCAGGAAAAAATTAAAATGGGTCTTGAGTTGAAAAGTGCCTCTAGTGTAATAGAGACAAAAAGTTGAATTACGTATCCTATTTTTAAATCGAGATACAACTCAAATACTGTAAAATTCACTATTTTAAAGTATATAATTGAATATAGTCACAAAGTTGTGCAGTATCGCTTCTCTCTAATTCCAGAACATGTCATCATCCCCCAGAGAAGCCCTGTACCGACCAGCAGTCACTCCTCACTGTCCTCTTCCCAAGCCCCTGGCGTCCACTAATCCACTTCCTGTCTCTTTAGATTTGCCTATTCTAGACATTTCATATAAATAGAATCATCCAATATATGGCCTTTTATGTCTGACTTCTTTCACTTGGCATGTTTTCGAGGTTCACCTACGTTGTAGCATATATCATTACTTCCTTTTACTTGCTAAAGAACATTCCATTGTGTGGATATACCAACCACATTTTGTTTATCCATTCATCAGTTGATGGGCATTTGGGCTGTTCCCACTTTAGGACTCTTACGAATAATAGTGCTGCTACGAACATTTGTGGACAAGTTTTTATGTGAACATGTTTTCAGTTCTCTTGGGCATATACCTAGGAGTAAAATTGCCAGACCACATGTTAACTCTTTAATTTTTTGAGGAACTGCTGAACTGTTTTCCAAAGTGGCTGTACCATTTTACATTCCCACCAGCAATGTACAAGGGTTCCAATTTCTCCATATGCTTACCAACACTTGTTATTGTCTGTTTTTTTAAATGAAATATGTATTCTGATGCTATTTATATTTTCATTTCTCCTGGCCTCTATCAGAATTGATATCTTCTCAAACTTCATTCTGACTTGACTGTGAGATATACTTGCAGTTTAACAAATAAGACCATGGTTAGAAGTATCTAGATGTATGTACCTATGTTTATCTTGTTCTTTAAGGATCACAGACTTTACAAGAATCTTTAATGAACCTTCAGTTAAAAAGACCAAATTATTTATACTGTACTATAAATGTTTTTTTAATACCTTAATGGGTTCTTCTTATTATAAAACTTATCTGTATAAAATATTCTCCATAAAAAATTAGAATATTGGATAAAACAATTAAAAATCACTCATAATTCTAAGACCCAGAGATGACAGTTACTGGCGCTTATTGTAAACTATTTTTATCTTTTTTCTATGTGAAGGATAGTCACAAATTTAAGTTACCTCACAATCTGATGGGCAGAGGAAGTTTAATATCTTTATTTTGTCAATACCTTATCTCACTGTTCTCACTGGTTAGAGTTAAAATTCAGATTGTTTAGAATTAGTCAAATCTGTTTGTCTTCAGGCAATATTTAGTCTCATTTGGGTAAAAATGTGTAATCGCTCAAGTTGACTCAGTTTACCACTGTCCAATGGATAGATTGGTTGCAAAATATTTTCAGGAAAAGGAAGTCAATGTTACAGACACTTATAGAATTTGTAATTTTAAAATAATCATCTCTTCATGATGTTTTGGCTCCATGAGGTTTGATCTAGGAATGGCCTTCTAACCGTCACTGGCGATCATATTTCTGTGGTGAGATAACCAGGAGAGAACGTCCTCCTTCCTGGCTTCAGTGATCCTAAGGGTCCTCACTTCCCTCTTGCCAAGAAAACAAAAAGATCCTTGGAGTCAATTAAAAGATTCTCTCCTGGGGCTTCCCTGGTGGCGCAGTGGTTGAGAATCCGCCTGCCAATGCAGGAGACACGGGTTTGAGCCCTGGTCCGGGAAGATCCCACATGCCGCGGAGCGGCGAAGCCCGTGCACCACAACTACTGAGCCTGCACTCTAGAGCCCACGAGCCACAACTACTGAAGCCCGTGCGCCTAGAGCCCATGCTCCGCAACAAGAGAAGCCACCGCAATGAGAAGCCCGCACACCGCAATGAAGAGCAGCCCCCGCGCACCACAGTTAGAGAAAGCCCGAGCGCAGCAACGAAGACCAAAAAAAAGCAGCCAAAAAGAGAAAAAAACAAATACCGTATGCAGCCAAAAAAAAAAAAAAAAAAAAAAATTCTCTCCATCAATCATTCTCTGCATTATCCCTGGATACCAAGTTCACATCTCATAGAATATGGGGAAACTTTGGCTCTCCAAGTATTTCACAATAACTCCTCTATCTTTTCTGCCATATAGCTATTGTCCCACATCTTGCTTACTTGAAAAAACCCAGTGCATTGCAGAGTACTGTGATATCCAATTTTGTGCATATGATGGGGACAGATGTTTCTCTGATGCAAATGGAAATTCAGAATTAGGTATTCCTTTCCTTAAATTAGAGTTGGGATCTTGACCAAATAGTAAATGCTATTATTTGTATCCAAACCTATCAAAAAGTACACTTTTGGATTTTTAATGGTCCATAAAAAGGTGGCATTCTAATATTAAGATTGTTTTAATACACGTTTCTAGAACATCCCTGCGTCAGAAGAACCTACAGGTCTAATGGCATTCCAGGTTCTTGAGAGACTCTAACATCTCAATATTATGTCTCTATTATCTCCACAATGACTAAATGCTGCTTTGGTTGATTTATATATGAAGAAAGTCATTTTTGGAGAAATAAAAAGAGAAGAAAGTGTTTTTAGCAAAATTATTTTCATATGGGATTCACTTCATGTTTGTCAAGCATAATGCTTGCCTGGAAAAAAACTTCAGCCTTAGGATGGCAAATTCTAGATTGCAGAGGGAGAATTAATAGCTTCAAAAGTAAGAAAGAAGAAAAATATTATATAATTTTTACATCTAAGGCCCTATTACAGCTCTAAAATCCTGTGATTCAAAGATCTGTGAAAAGACTAGCAATACTCATTTGGCACAGAGATAAAAGAAAGAATGATGTATCATTAGGATCTAAGACATTCCAGAAAAATGCACAGGTGTGGAATCAGGCACCTTTTGTGCCCCACCTCATATCCTTCTCAGCCAGCCTTTCACCCCAGCCACTGCTATGACCTATTTTGCACAGACATAGCCTAATTGCACCTTAGCTGTGTCACACTTCTCTTGCTTTCCACCCAGAGACTCCTGAGTACTAAAAAAAAAAAAAAATACAATCTGCACTCACACAGTCACAGAATGGAAACGCAAGAAAGTTATTCCATGGGGTGACCTTTGATCAGTGGGAGACAAGTACAGATGAATAAATGCTCCCCTCTTCCTTCCTTCAGTCAACTTGAAGGTGCAGTCAGTCTACCTGGCTCCTCAGAAAGACGCTGCAGGATAGAGCCCAGTTGCCCATAGTGATGACCAACCCACAAACATATTATACTTTTGTGTTGGCTTTCCCTCCTTCGCTGTTTTACTCTCCCCACACCCCATTCCTGATCCCTAGGATCACTTCCCAAATAAACTCTGCACGCAGGCCCTGCTTTCTGGAGAATCCAAGGCTAAGACAGAAGTCATCATGTCCAGGTATAGGCCTGCTTTCAGAAAAAGTGACATACAAAAATCAGAACTCAGAAAAGATCAGTTAGGGCATCATTCATATCTTCATTTTTCGTATACCTTAAATTACAAGCGTTTATGAATCAGTTAAAACATTATTCTGTTTATTTAAAAAGTAATATGAATACATTTGAACAACATATTCATTGTAGAAGATACATATCCAGAATCATAAGTAAAAATACTAGCCTGTTTGTTCCAAAAGCGAGACTCAAACAGTAACAAAAGCCTGGGTAGATCAGAAATAAGTGGAAATAACTGCTACTTAAAAGGCTTGATCCTCTCAAAGCCTTGCAGTTCCTTTGAAAAAATGTAATTGCCTCTGAATGAAGCACAGAGTTCCTTGCTTATTTGCATTCTTCTCTATCTCAGGCAAATGCCCACAGCCCTGTCGAAATGGAGGTAAATGCATTGGCAAAAGTAAATGCAAGTGCTCCAAAGGTTACCAAGGAGACCTCTGTTCAAAGCGTAAGTACCCCGTACACATAGTCGATCTTGTGTCACAGGATAATTAAACTAGTAGGAGTCTCGATCTCTTCATAACTTCTGTACCTACTGCATGTTGCTTGGGCATCACAATTAACCTTTCTTCACTGACATATGTTTCCTTGAAGTAGACCAAAGACGTTGTATGAAATCCATGCACGTAAAAAAAACTTAGACACATTCGCACACACAACCAAACTTTTTAACTCTTAGGAGTTTTCTTAAGGAAGATGAACTTCCATTGCCCAGCAGTTTCAAAGTCCTCCTGAGCGTCTTTTGTGAATGAGAAGCATCAAGTCTAGTTTAAGATTACTCTCAGGACTGTTTCAAAAAGTCCAAAACTGACTTCTAGCTGGAGACTGACTTAGAAGGAAGGAAAGAAAAAAAAAAATTAAGGGATGAAGCCAAAACTAACACATTCTAAAGAACTGCAGGAAAAGCAGCTGCGTAATTCTGTTGACAAATGAAAGCTCAGGAAACATTCTATCTCCTTTGACTCTAGCTGTCTGCGAGCCTGGCTGCGGTACACACGGAACCTGCCACGAACCCAACAAATGCCAATGTCAGGAAGGCTGGCATGGAAGACACTGCAATAAAAGTGAGTGCGAGCCGTCTGGGGAGCCAGCCTTTTGCATGTCTATTTCCTGGCTCCAAAGGCGGATGGACAAGCCTAACTCAGCCCTGCTTTCCTTTTCATAAAAGCAACTTCTCCTCCGCTGCCTATTCTCCCCCATGCTTCTCTGCATGCCACACCCCGCCCCACCCTGTACTCTCTAAACTTTAGAGCCTAAGCTTTAGAGTATAAAGAGGAAAGAAAGCATCACTGTAAAATAGCACCACAAATATCTTCCAGGTTAAATTAGTACTACGTGGTGATTTGGTAATACGGTATGTTAACTGTGATAGAAATAAGTAAAAGTAAGATTTTAAATCAAATGTAGATCGGTATCTACATGGTTCTGATTTTATCATTCACAATTGATCAGTCAGCATATAGAACATGAAGAGTTCTGCTCTGTAAAATCTTTAAACTGTATTGGTTATGGTATGCTTTAAATGGGTTCTTTTGTGGGAGAGTAAATGTCTGTGAAGCACAGGAGAGATGTTATCATGGAGTTGTGTTTTTTCAAATTTATTGAGTACCAAAAATGAGCTAGCTATAGGCTAATAAACCACTGACCTATTTTATACACAAAATGAAAGTTGCTAAATTCAATCATTCCATTTTGATTGATATGCTAGGCATGAATCCAGGCACTGGAGACATACCAGTGAACAGACAGAAAAGGCCCTTCTTGGTAGCACCCAGGTTCAAGAGGGAGGGACAGTCAATCAGCAAGTGAAGGAAATAAATAATGCAGTTTCTGCAGGTTCATCCTGCAGCTTGAACTCAGTCTCCTGAGTATGGACCCACTGGCCATTTTCCTTTGAGGAAAGAAAGGCTTCATTCAGTCATACAACTCCCTTGATTAACAGACATCCAGATTGTGTCTACCAAATTGTGTCTCCAAAATAATGTACACAAATTGAACAGATCACTTTCACATCAGATGTTTTTCTAAATCAGTGGTCTCCAAAGGGTGATGCATGTAGCCCAGTGAGTGTGGAATGATCAGCTGGGTGCTGAGGGAAAATATAGTTTGAAAACATTTTTTATATTTTATATTCTTTTATTACATTTATGTATAAATTTTATAAGTAATTTATATATAGTTATATATCTCAATCTCTAATTTCTAATTTTTGTACATATTTTATAACTCACATTATATTATTCTGATATGTATATATATCATTTATGTGTAGGTATACATGTTTATTTGTTTATTTTAAAGTATACTGGTGTCTGGTCTAGGCTAAGCCATTGATTTGAGTCTTTTTCACCCACTGAATTGGCTGGATGGTAGATTGAATTGGCTTCAGGTGGGCATAGCTTAACAAGAAGTGGAGCTCCTCTAGAAAAGCGTTCCGTTACCGAGGTGGGAATGATTGAATTGTATTCCTGTTAGGACATACTTGGTGGGAGGACCTTCTTGGGAGTAAAAGACCTATAGAAAACTAACCATTTCTGGAGCCATTTTGGAAAAGAGAGTTAAACCAAACCCTTTACGCCACCTTTAACTCAGGATACAAACTGTGCAGTTTGTCCCCAAATCAGAGTAAGTTTCCAGAAGTCCTTGGGCCTAGGGATGACCTGAAGTGAGACCATACGTCCCAGGACTCAATTACAAAGGTCTTCTGGGACTCACATTTGGGGCCTGGTGACCGCCAACGATGATGGGAGGGGAGTACAAGAGGCACTGTTCCTGCTGATACACCCGGTCGCTCTTCCAGGAAGGAGGCAAGTTAGGGGCCCTCATGCATGTAGTTTAGATGAGCAATTCTGACAGGTCTGCCAGCCACCAAATAGCACTCCCACTTGTAGACTTTGCTGCTGAAAGCTTTTGTCATCTGTTCCTCCTTCAGATCCAGGCATTGCATGTCAAGAAGATGCCTTGGTGTTTGATTCAAATGCAAACGTGTTTTCCGGGAGAGGCCCCCCCCAGCCATTCTGTACATTGGCTGAGAGAATCAGGCTGAAAGAATGAGGTTTATTTTGTTTAAAGGGAGGGGACAAGGAAGCCCTGAGGCACAGAGTTCTGCTAAGAACAGACCCCCAGCAGGGTGACACGCTGAGAGGTCCCAGGCACCCAGACATCCTACTTGGGAGGAGGACACTAGAGACAGACTGCCCGGCTTAGGCTCCCCTCACCAGGGAGGCGTGGCCTTCATGGGTGGCAGGGCGAGCAGCAGGGTAGGGATTTACTCCAGCGAATTGCTGGCTCATTGTTCTGGCTGCGCCGTGAGCTGCTAGCCTTACATACTGACAATTCAGAGAGACACATTCAGGAACAAAGTATTCTGTTCTCAGTAGTTACTCAATGGCATGCTTGCATTCATTTATTTATTTATTTGGCTGCGCCAGGTCTTCGTTGTGGCATGTGGGATCTAGTTCCCTGACCAGGGATCGAACCCAGGCCCCTGCACTGGGAGTGCGGAGTCTTAGCCACTGGACCACCAGGGAAGTCCCCCCATGCTTGCATTTAAAAACCACAAGGAAGGGACGTCCCTGGTGGCACAGTGGTTAAGAATCCGCCTGCTAGTACAGGGGGACACGGGTTCGAGCCCTGGTCCGGGAAGATCCCACATGCTGCAGAGCAACTAAGCCTGTGCGCCACAACTACTGAGCCTGTGCTCTAGAGCCCGCGAGCCACAACTACTGAGCCCACATGCCACAACTACTGAAGCCTGCGCACCTAGAGCCCGTGCTCCGCAACGAGAAGCCACCTCAATGAGAGGCCTCTGTGCAACGAAGAGTAACCCCCGCTTGCCGCAACTAGAGAAGGCCGGCGCACAGCAACCAAGACCCAACACAGCCAAATAAATAAATTAATTAATTAATTAAGTTAAATAAATTTTACAAAAAACCACAAGGAACAAATGAAATGCCAAACTTGACTCTAATGCACAGGAAGATGGAGGCCTATTTTTAAAGTGTGATTGCTGTTTTGGATCAGTTTTAGGAAATCAGTAGAAGTGAGTCAGTGCCCCAAGCATCTCCAGAAGTTCACAAGTAATAAGAAAAGAGGCTTCAAGTTGTGTAACTCAGTGTTACACTCCACTTACAATGAGCTGGAAATGCTATTGATAGATGCCCACCTTCACCAAAACTCACAAATCCCCACTGATAAGGAGTCAGTTCAAATCATAACCTTTCTCTAACATGTGTACTGGAGTCCTTAATTCTTATAAAATTCCTATTTTGTGTAAACGCAATAGCCACGCCTAATCATGTGATCTATATGAAGAATGGGGGTTGTTACATTGAACTAGGTCAATATAATGGAGGCTGGTTTTACAAGGCAGTGAAAGGATCAATGACCAAGTCCTCTGCAGAAGCATCCCTGCTATTGAGACCTCAGTGCTAGATCCTTACCAACCCTTGGGTGGAGAACATCCTTCCATTCAATCACATTCATCCAAAGTTTGCATCAAGAGTATCTGCATGGCCAAAATACATAGTGAATCAGAGATTCAGTGGAAGCCAGATTTGAACGGAGTTAGTAAAATGGATTTCTTTTAACAGAGATCTTGAACCTGTAACATCTCTTCATTCAGGTAGCTTTTTGTGATTGCTGTGGTCTTTCACTCTGGGTTGAAAAGGGAAAATGGATTTCATTTGAATGATTAATAATGAATCTGAAGAGCCTGTTTTTGTAGTTTCTTTTCTTTTAAGCTGTGAATAATTTTGCAGGGTACGGAGCCAGCCTCACGCATGCCCTGAGGCCAGCAGGCACCGGGCTCAGGCAGCACACGCCTTCACTTAAAAAGGCCGAGGAACGGCAGGACCCACCTGAATCCAATTACATCTGGTGAACTCCGACATCTGAAACGTTTTAAGTTACACCAAGTTCATAGCCTTTGTTAACCTTTCATGTGTTGAATGTTCAAATAATGTTCATTACAGTTAAGAATACTGGCCTGAATTTTATTAGCTTCATTATAAATCACCGAGCTGATATTTACTCTTCCTTTTAAGTTTTCTAAGTACATCTGTAGCGTGATGGTATAGATTTTCTTGTTTCAGTGCTTTGGGACCGATTTTATGTTATGTAAGTTGTTCAGGTTAAATTTTTGTCTTTTCAGTGTGTAGTTGGCAGATAGTTTCCAAAAGTACAATGCATTCATGATGTCGAGGGGCTGGGCAACATTAGAGAAGATAAATGGAACAAAAATGCATAAATCACAAGGGTCTGGATGAAGCAGTTAAAAGTGCTGAAGTTATAGCATTTCAAATTATATTGTCATGTACTTTACTTAGACATTTGTCACATTTTTTAAATTCCCCTTATTTCTAAACTCACAATACATTTTGACCTTACCATGATTCCAGAGAATTCAGTATTGAAAAAAAAAAAAAAAAGAGAAAGAAATAACACTGTGGTAGTGGCATTTAACGATATAATATATTGTAAACACAATAAAATAGGGAATATAATGTATGAACTTTTGGCATTGGCTTGAAGCAATATAATATATTGTAAACAAACACAGCTCTTACATAAACATTTTATACTGTTTGTATGTATAAAATAAAGGTGCTGCTTTAGTTTTCTGAGTGTTGTATGGAGTGGTCTTTGCATGTGTTTGTTATTTTATGAAAATAAAGTTGGTTGCAATTGAGTGGAAGTTAAAACTTTGCAGTATCACAAAAAAACAGAAGATGTTCTTTCCCTGACTCTGTCCTAGCTCTCCAGCCTCATCTCTCCCTCCCAGTTCTGTCTCTACTCCAGCCATGTCACACTACGCTCTGTTGTCAGAGCCTGCAACACTCCTGTTTATGTCAGCTCCCAGCTTAGTTGTCATTTCTTTCAAAAAGTCTTTTCTAACTAGGATGTGTTAAATATCCCTTAGTGAAGATTTCCTAAAGGTGTGAAAATGTTGCAAATAAAAGTGCTACCAGTTGGGAATTATTCAATAAATTGGTGCAGCCACTATGGAAAACCGTATGGAGGGTCCTTAAAAAACTAAAAATGGAGTTACCATATGATCCAGCAATCCCACTCCTGGGCATATATCTGGAGAAAACCATAGTTCAAAAAGATACGTGCACATTCTTAGCACTATTTATCAATACAATAGCCAAGACATGGAAACAACCTAAATGTCCATCAGCAGATGAATGGACAAAGAAGATGTGTGTGTGTACAGACACACACACACACACACACACACACACACACAGTGGAATATTACTCAGCCATAAAAAAGAATGAAATAATGCCATTTGCAGCTACATGGACCTAGATGGACCTAGAGGTGGTCATACTGAGTGAACTAAGTCAGACAAAGATACGATATCACTTATATGTGGAATCTAAAAAAAATGATACAACTGAGCTTATTTACAAAACAGAAACAGACTCCCAGACTTAGAGAACAAACTTATGGTTACCAGTGGGGGAAGGGTGAGGGGAGGGATAGACTGGGAGTTTGGGATTGACATGTACACACTGCTATATTTAAAACAGATAACCAACAGAGAAAGACAAATAGCATATGATATCGCTTATATGTGGAATCTAAAAAAATGGTACAAACGAACTTATTTACAAAACAGAAATAGAGTCACTGATGATATAGAAAATAAACTTATGGTTACCAAGGGGGTAAGGTGGGGGGATAAATTGGAAGATTGGGATTGACATATACACACTACTATATATAAAATAGATAACTAATAGGGACCTACTGTATAGCACAGGGAACTCTACATAATACTCTGTACTGACCTATATGGGAAAAGAATCTAAAAAAGAGTGGATGTATGTATGTGTACAGCTGGTTTGCTTTGCTGTGCAGCAGAAACTGTTACAACATTATAAATCAACTATACTCCAATACAAATTAATTTAAAAATAAAATAGATAACCAACAAGGACCTACTGTATAGCACAGGGAACACTGCTCAATATTCTGTAATAACCTAAATGGGAAAAAAATTTGAAAAAGAATAGATACATGTATATGTATAACTGAATCACTTTGCTGTACACCTGAAACTAACACAACATTGTTAATCAAATATGCTCCAATGTAAAATAAAAATTTTAAAAAGATGTGATATATATATATATATATATATATATATATACACACAATAGAATATTACTCAGCCATAAAAAAGAATGAAATAGTGCCATTTGCAGCAACATGGATGGACCGAGAGATTATCATACTAAGTGAAGTAAGTCAGACAAAGACAAATATCATATGATATCACTTATATGTGGAATCTAAAATATGATGCAAATGAACTTATTTACAAAACAGAAACAGATTCACAGACATAAAAAACAAACTTACGGTTACCAAAGGGGAAAGGGGGAGGGGGAGGGATAAATTAGGAGTTTGGGATTAGCAGATAAACACTACTATACATAAAACAGATAAACGACAAGGTCCTACTATATAGCACAGGGAACTATATTCAATATCCTGTAATAAACCATAAAGGAAAATAGTCTGAAAAAGAATATATATATATATATATAAAATATCTGAATCACTTTGCTATACATCAGACACTAAGACACACTGTAAATCAACTATACTTCAATTTTTTTAAAAAGTGCTACCATTTATTAAGAACCTATTGGTTCCCAAGAAAAATACATGTTACCTTACAACCCTACGGGGCAAATATCATTACACCCTTTTACATATAAGAAAACTGAGTCATGGAGATAGGAAGCAGTTTACCCACGATCACACATGATAGGGACGGTTTTGAATCCATGTCTTCTGCCTCTGAAGCCTTAACACTATGCTGTTCTTCCTCCCTTCCTTTTCTCAGCAAATACAGCAGAACACAAAACTCTACAAATCCTAGGTAGCAACTTTCCAACATATTTTATTCTCCTCATTCTCCCAAGGGAATGTAGACCTTATTTTATAGATAGTCTAAAGTCCACAAGTTCTCTTACACCAGGCAGGGGCATAATCAGATGTGTGATTTAGGGAAGTGACATGTGTCATGGGAAGAAATCAAGGGAGAGGCTGGAAGCAGAGTGACCGTATCTTGTTACGGTGCTAGACCACAGCGATCTTTCTCCTCTAACTAGCCAGAGCCCAGAGTGTCAGCCTGTGCTCACAAAGACTTGGCAAAGCAGGCCAGGAGCCAGGGAGCTAACCTTGAGAATCCTAATATGAGAACTGACTTATTTATTAAAGACTTTTAAATAAAAAGTCCAGATGCATGATTATAAGGATCTAAAAGGTGGCAGAATGTTAAGTTTGGGGACAGGATAATAATAATAATAGTTGACACTTAGGTAGTGCTTAGTTTATTCTGAACACATTACTTGTATTAACTCATAATGAATAACAGAATAGTGGGGAAGTTAGACCGAAGGCATGGTGACAAACTGCAATAGTCTAGGTTGGTCATCTCCAAACGATTTTGATTGCACACTCCAGTAGAAATTTTTGAACACATAGTCCTATATATGACTATTATTTATTTACATATATAACTGTTCCAATATGTACATCATAAAAGCCAGAAATGTTAAAAGAGGTAAATTCTACACTGTTGGTGGGAATATAAGTTGGTGCAGCCACTGTGGAAAACAGTATGGAGGTTGCTCAGAAAACTAAAAATAGAGTTACCATATAATCCAACAATCCCACTCCTGGGCATATATCCAGACAAAACTATAATTCAAAAAGATACATGCACCCCTATGTTCATAGCAGCACTATTCACAATACCCAAGACATGGAAACAACCTAAATGTCCATTGACAGATGAATGGATAAAGAAGATGTGGTACATATATACAATGGAATACTACTCAGTCATGAAAAAGAATGAAACAATGCCATTTGCAGCAACATGGCTGCAACTAGAGATTATCATACTAAATGAAGTAAGTCAGAAAGAGAAAGACAAATACCATATGATATCACTTATATGTGGAATCTAAAATATGACACAAATGAACCTAACTATGAAACAGGAACAGAATCACAGACATAGAGAACAGACTGGTGGTTGCCAAGGGAAAGGGGGTTGGGGGAGGGATGGATTGGGAGGCTGGGGTTAGCAGATGTAAGCTATTACATATAGAATGGATAAACAACAAGGTCCTACTGTATAGCACAGAGAATTACATTCAATATCCTATGATAAATCATAATGGAAAAGAACATTAAAAAAAGACTATGTAGGGACTTCCCTGGTGGTCCAGTGGTTACGACTCCACACTGCCAATGCAGGGGGTGCGGGTTCGATCTCTGGTTGGGGAACTAAGATCCTGCATGCTGCACGGCACGGCCAAAAAAAAAAAAAAGGAATGTGTGTGTATATATATACATATATATATATATTAGTGAATCACTTTGCTGTATAGCAGTTATTAACACAACATTGTAAATCAAATACAGTTCAATAAAAAATAAATTTATAAAGGAAGAGGTAAAAATATATGTAACAGCTCTAATACTTTCTTCACTTACCCCAAAAGATAGCTTTATGTACACCTGGAGTACACACACAGCCCCAGGAGACTTCAGGTAAAGGGGAGAGATAACAGGATCTGAAATGTCTTTAGTGTCAGAGAGGAGAGTTTGGACTCAAGAGAAATTTCAAATCTAAGCAGGGGACTGGATGACTGATCAGATGTAAGGGTTAAGAAAAGAGAGGAATCTGAACAGTGACGCTAATGAGCAAGGAGGAACAAGTGTGAGCAGGGGTGAGGGTTTCCAGATATACTCAGTTTGGTTTTGAAGATGCTGAGTTTAATGTGCCTTTAGGACATCTTGGTGGAAATGTCTGCTACGGCATTTGGAAATACAGTTAGGAGGTTAAGCCAAAAATTTGTTGACTATTAGTCATATTATAAATGAATAATACTAGTTATATATTGAATTACTTTTAATAAAAATATACATAATAGCTTTATTTGGTGAGGTGCAGTATGAGTCACTTGTATTTTATTGTGTTTTTAGATTCTACATACAGTTAACATCCTTTGCTGCTTACCTATGTATATGTTTACTTATATAACAGTAAGGTCTTTACTATTTGGCAAATTGATTGAGCCCGTCCTTCATCCTTCCCTCCACCATATGTATTATGAATCTTCATCCTTTGGTCACTTTGTCAATTTATGTAGAATCACAACAATGGAGGTCAGCTCTTGAAACGAAGGCCAATAATATGGGGTATGAAATAATTGTTGTTACTCTTATGAAGTTACCACGGAAGAGGAGGAGGGGGAGGAAGAAGATAAAGAAGAAAGAGGAGAGAATATTAATATACCTAAAAAATAATTTAAAAGTTGAAGTAGGATGGAGTGAAGGCAGCCTGAGAAGATGTACACCATTTGGCAAGATAAAATAAGTACGAGAAATGAGGCAAGAGGAAATAAAAGTTAGACAGTAAAACGGATCCAGGAGTGAGCTTAGGACAAAGGCGTACAGGGACTTCTTCACACTTGGGAGAGATGGACTGCATACTTAGCTCTAAGCTCTGCTCCAGCACCTCAAAGAGGAAACCATGGCTGGTTATGAGTCCCAAAGACCATAAACACAGAAACTAAATAGTTGCTCAGGGGAAGTTAAACTATACAAGGAATTCACATTAGGACTTGATCAAGACATGTAGGTCTGTGGGAAAGCTACTTTTTGGCATACCTTCAAGCTGACAGTCTTTAAAATACCTCTTCCACATTTATTTACAGAGGAGCTGCATGAATAAAAGGTTTCTATATAAAGGTTGCCGACAGGGTTCAGCTTCTCATCCAGTATCCCAGGCAATTTTTCTCTGACTCCAGAATTCTATGCCCCACCCAGAAAACAAAAGCTCTCCAGTTAAATCCAGCCAAACTACTCAGAGGGAAGATTATTGGGCATACTGTTACTTGATCATACCCCTTGAAATTCTTAACACCTCTGCAAGTGGCTTCTCAAAGTATTCCCTTCAACCCTATACAGTACTCCTCCTAAAAGGAGTTTCTTTGTTTTTGTTTTTTGATGCTTTTTATTTTATTTGGCAGTGCCATGCGGGATCTTAGTTCCCTGACCAAGGATTGAACCCACACCCTCTGCAGTGGAAGTGCGGAGTCTTAACCACTGGACCGCCAGGGAAGTCCCAAAGAAGTTTTATTAACTAGATTTTTTTTTCTCATCTCATCCCATGTCCAGTGAGCCTAATGACACAATCTGAGCTTGATATGCTAGGCATAGCCCCAGATGAGCCAGGCCTTATACCAACTCCAATTGAGAGCAGAGAGCAATGTCTCCTGTGGGTTCTCATAATGAGGTCAGAGTGTCACGTAATACAAAATGCTCTCAGTAATACAGACAGAGTAACAACAGATAGGCCTGTTTCTTTCCACATTCTTCAAGAAGGCACAGATCATCACAATAAGGTACAGTTTAATGAAAACTTTTCTACCAAAGTAGGAGAGAGGAAGGGGCTATTGGAGGAGAGCAATTTTTAAATTGGGTAAATGAGAAACACGGCCCTTTCAAAGAATTTCCTGAGGCAATGAAAAAGAAAAACAGAAAAGGAAAGAAAACAAATGCCTATCCAAAGAAAGGAGTTTCATCATCATAATTTTAGGCAGTTTATGCAAGTGGTGCAAATATACAAGTTTAATAAGCATATTGAATAAATGTCCTCCATATGGCTCAACATAAAGAAACAGAAACCATGTATAGGAAACTGACATCATAAAACAAAGTATTCAGGTGTTCAGCAAGATTTTTTTGTAATTCTAATGTAAACTCCAAATGTAAATTGATTTTGCACCTGTTTACTGGTTTATTATCAGTAAGAGTATAAAAATTACAAATGAAAAATAATTTGTATTAAGCATTGGCATTATGGGATTGTTCCTTGGTAACATGTTTCCCTTCCTAATCATGATTGGCTTGCACAACTGTTGAAATTACCTGGTACGTTTTGAAAATTCAAACAAAGAAGAGCTACTCTGAGATGACAAATAATGTAAAAAATCCACAGGAGAATCATTGAAAGTTGGTTCACTGCAGGGTGAATCCTTAGCTTCCTGCTCCAGTGGACAGGACACTGGACAGTCCAGCCTTGAGCATGGTCTTCAGGCTGGATCTGGGGCCATGGGTGGGAGAAAAGAGCAAGAGGAGAGCAGAGAGCCTTAATCAACCGTAATCCAGGGGAAGGACCAGCTAGGAAATTTGAGGGGCTCAGAGCAAAGTGAAAATGTGGGGTCTCTGTTCAAAAAGTATTAAGACTATCAACATGGTGACAACAGGGCACTGAACCAAGCCTGGGATCCTTCTTTGTGCGGAGCCCCATGCAACTGCACAACTCAGACATCCAGGAGCAAGGCCTTAGGTCCATGGACAAGGAGGTTCAAATAAAATGCAGGACATCAGCCCCTCCTTAGACACTGGCCAAATGAGCTCTTCCCTTTCCTCTCCTTCTCTCGACTCCAGAACCCAAGCCTCAAGAACGAAGGACTCAGTAGCTATCAAACCGAAGTCAGTGACCATTTACTGAATTTCTCCTGCATTAATATCACAAACACAAAAACAGGAAAGAAATTAGAGGGCAAATTAAGGGACACATATTTATTGCTTTATGCTTCAGTCCAGTCAAGTTCTTTGAACTTCAGTTCCTGCTTGAGAAAGAGTTTGTAGCTTTAAGTTTACAGCTCACGAGGGAAAGATACATTTCAGAATTCTGTGAATAATCCATTTTAACCAAAAAGATAATCTTGGGTTTTTCCAACTTATAACTGGTGTTCTTTATTGGGAGACAGAAAGGCAGAAACCTGGCTGGAGATGGGATCTTAAGCCTTGTGATAGAAATTAAGTCCATCTCCACCCATGGAAGCTTGATTCAATGAAGAGCCTTTATGACACTCTCCAGAAACTCCAAAGACAAATGTCCCCAGAGTCCAAATTAGTCTTGCCTCACTTCAGGGAAACACCCAAAAACTAAAAAGCAAATCTGTCGGTTTTTTTCCTACTTTGTAAAGATCAATATTTACTCAGAGTTTGCATTTGAGCCTAAAGCTTAACACACTTTGGGAAGAAGCAAATGCTGCCTCTGCAGAAGCAAGCCAGCCGCGGGCACCTAGTCCACTGGGCACCTCGTTGAATAATGAATCCTTGGCTAGTGTCACAAGAGCTAAACCCCCAGTATCCTACTGGAGTTTTAAAGCTGCTTTGCTTTTTAGTCATTTGGATCTTCTGCCCTGGCGTATTTGGATTACGTACTACCTTGTTTCTAAACCAAAACCAGACTGAGAAGGCAGCTTCAGAGTAACCAGCCGAGGTGAGCCTTAAGGCTGCAGCCATCCTGGCTCCACATTTAAGCCACCCTTGAAATGAGGATGTGAACACAGGTTATTCCATGACAACTTGTCTCGATATAGGTGGCTAAAAATGTACTAAAGGAAATTACTGCAGCGTTTGCGCCTTTAGAAGAAAAAAATGACCTTTAAAACAGACCATCAGGTTGAAATATAAGCAAGTTGTAGCTTCCTTGGCTTTGCCGGGTGTCCACACTTTTATGTGCGTGCCAACCGGAGACGGACATTCCACGGAGGGGTATTACTGAGAGTCCTGGCAGAATGGGGTAATAGAAGAACTAACAGGGTGGCTTTCTGGTAAATGAACATTAGCCCAAGACAGAAGTAGCATGCCAAAGTTTTTAGGGGACCTTTCCATGGAAGTTTTGGTTCACAGCATCTCTGTGAGGGGGTTATTAGTTCAAAGGCGAAACTGAGGCTAGGGTTTGCTGAAGATCATAAAACAATTTAGAAGCAATAATAACAATCCTAGTTGTGGAGATTACAAAATCGTGTCCTGGAGGACACTGGTTGCTCGAGATGTTTGTAGGAGTTACATGAAAACAGGATTCTGGGGTCAAATAAGTCTAAGAGATGGGGAGTGACGCTAAATTAGGGAGTTGTCTCTACAATAGCCCTGCTCAGAGCTTGTACTGCTGAGCCTCGTACATCTCTGAGAGGGGATTAATATGCAGCATTCCCCAAGCTTATTTGATCAGAGACCTTTTTCCCCTAAAGCATTTCCCAGGAATAAAATTCCACACAGCACACTTTGGGGAGCAAAGCCATGAAGTTTCTGGAGGCAGGTCTTTACCACACCCTTTTTTTCTTCAGAATTTTTTATGTTATCCTATCTGTTTGAAGGTAATCCAAGGAAAACTGAAATTTGTAGCTCGCAATACAAAGAACTTTCAATTTAAATTGTGAATCAGTTGGTTCTAGGTAATTTGCTTATTTTCTCCCTATGTATTCCAGAATAAATTGATCTGTTATATTCTGGTTTTACTCATTTAAAGGAGTATTAGAAAACACTTTCATTACTATAAGTACTTTTAAACTTTATTTTTTTTATTGGAGTATAGTTGCTTTACAATACTGTGTTAGTTTCTACTGTACAGCAAAGTGAATCAGCTATACGTATACATATATCCCCTCTTTTTTGGATTTCCTTCTCTTTAGGTCACCACAGAGCACTGAATAGAGTCCTCTGTGCTATACAGTAGGTTCTCATTAGTTATCTATTTTATACATAGTATCAATAGTGTATATATGTCAATCCCAATCTCCCAATTCATCCCACCCCTCCCCTTTCCCCTTTGGTATCCATATGTTTGTTCTGTACGTCTGTGTCTCTATTTCTGCTTTGTAAATAAGATCGTCTATACCAATTTTTTCAGATTCCACATATATGCGTTAATATACGATATTTGTTTTTCTCTTTCTGACTTACTTCACTCTGTATGACAGTCTCTAGGTCCGTCCATGTCTCTACAAATGACCCAATTTTGTTCCTTTTTATGGTTGAGTAATATTCCACTGTATATATGTACATATACATGTACATATGTACATATGTATATATAGATTTAAGTTTACAATTCATGGAACTAGTTTCATCAGCAAAAGGATAAATGGATACTTATCATGAATTACTTTTCTAAGTATTTAAGTAACATCCAACATTGAGGGAGCCCAGGTGAGTTACCTAGCGAAAGCACTTTAAGTCAGCTGCCTTTGGACTGTGTTTATGGTGATTCATCAATTCTTGATCTACACATTGCTTTTTTTTTTTTTTTAAATAGATCTTTACTGGAGTATAATTGCTTCACAATCCTGTGTTAGCATACATATATCCCCATATCCCCTCCATCTTGAGCCTCCCTTCCACCCTCCCTATCCCACCCCTCTAGGTCATCACAAAGCACCGAGCTGATCTCGCTGTGCTATGCTGTTGCTTCCCACTAGCTAGCTATTTTACATTCGGTAATATATATATGTTGATTCTACTCTCACTTCGCCCCAGCTTCCCCCTCCCCTCACCGTGTCCGCAAGTCCATTCTCTACATCTGCGTCTTTATTGCTGCCCTGCCACTAGGTTTGCCAGTACCATTCTTTTTTTTTTTTAGATTCCATATATATGTGTTAGCGTACGGTATTTGTTTTTCTCTTTCTGACTTACTTTACTCTGTACGACAGACTTTAGGTCCATCCACCTCACTACAAATAACAATTTCATTTCTTTTTATGGCTGAGTAATCAAAACTACAATGAAGTATCACCTCACACCAGTCAGAATGGCCATCATCAAAAAATCTACAAACAATAAGTGCTGGAGAGGGTGTGGAGAAAAGGGAACCCTCTTGCACTGTTGGTGGGAATGTAAATTGATACAGCCACTATGGAGAACAGTATGGAGGTTCCTTAAAAAACTAAAAATAGAACTACCATACGGCCCAGCAATCCCACTACTGGGCATATAACCAGAGAAAACCATAATTCAAAAGAGACATGCACCACAATGTTCATTGTAGCACATCACTTCTTAAAAACCAGTCAACTTTAAATCAGAGATGGAGGTGGTGGGAAGAGAACAAAAGGTCGCCATCTAAAGACTAATAGAGAGACAGACTGGGAATAAAGAGCTACAACTCTGCCACTCTCTAGCTAGGCTTCTTACCCAAGACCCCAACTATGGTACATCTTAAGCTAGATGTTGCCCTACGCATTCCCCTCTCTGGGCCCTTTCTTTATTCTTAAAGAGCCCTCAAGCCCAAAGTGGTCTGAATGCATCAAGCATTCTGATAAAGAGATCGAGAAGCTACCATTTCCTTCATTTTGCTACCAATTCAGTGCTCTTCTTGGGCGCTCACGTCCTTAAATTTAGGTCTCTCCTAACAGCGATTAATCATGCGTGGGGACAAGACAGGATCCTAGGCTAGTGCCAGGGCTTTTCCAGGATAATAAATAAAAATACCTAACTTCAGCCTTTATAGTTCTTTACATACATTAATTTAGGTGAGCTAGAGTCAGTTTATACCAGTTCCCGAGGGAGTGTCAATTGTTAAATTTTTAAGAAATTTATGAGCCAGTTGTTAAACCCAGCCCATTATTAAAAATTAAATTATATAAATACAATTAAATAAATTATTAAAAAAACAAGGTTAAGAAATACTTAAAACTAATGTCTTCCTAATTATTTTACTGCATTTTACTATTATCTACATTCTTGGGTTTAAGTATCTATTGTATCTGTATTAGAGGAAATATTACATCATGGTGTGCTACTGTGCATCTCTTCCAACTTCTACCTTCAGTGATGCTACTTTGATAGCTTAAAATTGTTCACGAAGGTAGTACTTATACCACAGAATTTGGCAAATATTACAAATCGAGAGAGCTGGTTGTTAAACTGTTACTGTTTAATCCTCACACAAACCTTATGAGTTATGTACACTTATTATTCCAATTATACAGATGACATGCCTAGAGCCACACAGCTAGTTAGTGGCGGAGCCAGTATTCGAACACAGGTTCCAGAATCTTGCCCTCCCGATGGTTACAGGCAGTAAAACTGGTTTGGACACAACATAAAATAAAGTATATCAAGCAATGGCAGATATGTAATTTCATTCCAGATGGAAAGGAAAACATATCCACTATAAAGGAAAGTCAGTCAAATAAAGCTACTAGAAATTCAATGGTTGAAAATTAATGACTAAATGAGTAAATGAATGCATTTCATTCATAATAAAGGCTTACTCCAAAGGAAATGGAAAACTCTTTGTCTCCTACATCCAAGACTATGTTTACGATCTCCAGATATGCTGTGTTTCAGCTTTTACTCCTGCTCCATTCAGCTACCATTTTTAGCAAATTGTATTTGTTTCCTGCAGATGCTGTAACAAATTACCAAAAGCAACAGAAATTTATTCTCACAGTTCTGGAGGCCAGAAGTCCAAAACCAGTTTCAGTGAGCTGAAATCAGATGTCATCAGAGCCTCACTCCTTCTGGAAGATCTAGGAGAGAAGCTGTTCTCTGCCTCTTCCAGCTTCTGGTAGCTGTCAGCATTCCTTGGCTTGTGGCCCCTTATCTCTCTGCTCTGTGTTCACATGGCCTTCTCCTCTGTGTGTCTGTGTGCAATCTCCCTCTGCCTCTGCCCTCTTACAACAATACTTGTGATGGCATTTAGGATACACCCAGATATTCCAGGAGGAGCCCCTCCTTTCAAGACCGTTAACTTAATCACATCTTTTGTCATATAAGGTAATATTCACAGGTTCCAGGAATTACAATGTGGATATATCTTTGGAATCACCATTCAGCCCACTACAGCAATCATCATTAATGACCACAGACCTACTCTATGCTGAGAGTTATGGTTACACAGAGCTACAGGCAGGAGTGCTGTCCCCTAGAAGCCTATAGCCTGTAAAGGGAGACAGAACTCATATGAAAAAGTCAATCACAGGGAACATAAAATGGTGCAGCTGATGTGAAAACAGTTTGGTAGTTTCTTAAAAAGTTAGACATAGACTTAATCATATGATGCAGCAATTCCACTCTTATGTATATGCCCAAGAGAAATGGAAACATATGCTTATTCAAGGACTTACACATGAATGTTCATAGCAGCCTTATTCATAATAGCCCCAAAGTGTAAACAGCCCAAATGTCCATCAACTGGCAAGTGACAAACACAATGTGGTGTGTCCAAACAATAGAACACCATTCAGCAATAAAAAGAAATGAAAAACTGATACATGCTACAACATGGATGAACTTCATGCTAATTGAAAGAAGCCAAACACAAAAGACCAACTTTGCATGATTCCATTTATATGAAATATCCAGAAAAGGCAAATCTATAAGAGATGGAAAGCAGATGACTGGTTGGTCTGGGCCTGGAGGGTAGGAAACAGGGGTCAACTGCCAATGGACATGATCTTATTGGAGTAACAGAACTGTTGCAAAACTAGATTTTGGTGATGGTTGCCAAATTCAGTAAACTTACCAAAAACAAAACAACAACAACAAAACCATTGACTTGTACAGTTAAAATGGGTAACTTTCATGGTATGCAAATTATACTTCAATAAAATTATTTGTTTAAAGTGAATATAGCACAAGGCCACATACAGTAAAGGTAAAGTGAGTGATGGAAAGGTTGAAAAAAGGATATGAGTGTGGAATATGCGTGTGTGTATGTGCTGTATGTGTTATCTTGGGCTGGCAGACAAGCACAGATGGACCCAACCAGAGGCGCAACGGGAAAGATCAGGTTCAGGTCTGGCCCCATGGCCCACAGTGTCATTCTTTCCTCTGCCCATTTCTTGACCTCCTGCTTGCTCACCCTTGGCAGGCTGCCTGGAGACCCAGTGGTCTGTGGCCCAGTGGACTTCCTGAGCCTAGCTGGACTCAAAGGCCAGTGTCAGCAAAGCATGTCACCACTCTCCACTCCCACATACCTAGCTCTCCATCAGGCTGGCTGGGGCCTCCTCCGTCAGAGAGGGGACTTTGGGAGTGAAGACCTGCTTAGCCTGCAATGGTCTAGTCCTAGCCTTCCAAAGCACAATGATAACACCTTTCCATGTCCCCTTGGATCCGTCCCACATTATTTCCTATGGGTTTTCTCACAGGGAGATTGACAGGAAGCTCTGAGCTGGTTGTTTACCTCTGATAATGATGGCTTTCCATGTATTTAGGGATCAATCAGGCCCCCTAACCTAACCTTGGATTAACCATCACACACCAGGGGTACACATAAATGACAGAAAATAAATAAAAATGAATGAATTCTATTTTTGAGAGTTTGAAACCTTCCAACTTAATAGGAAACAGAGTGGAAATGGGAATGATATCCTCTTGTTCTTTCAAACATCTCTGTGTCTTAGGGTCTTATAGAAAGCAGATTCAAAATAGATGCTTATTGGATTGATTAGTTCAAAAGAAACAATAACAACATTCCCTTTTTCTAAAATTCCAGACTCGATTTTGGAACCAGCCAACTCCCCTTTGGAAATCCAACAGAAAAAAAAGTAATTCATTGAAAAAATAATAATAGGTTCCTTCAGGAGACAATTCCTCTGAGAGGAGGCATGTATCTTGCTCCAGCTGGTATTTTCACATGTAAATGATTTCTTAAATCATTCAAGACATAATGACAAAAATGCCATTGACCTTTTCCTTTCTGCTAAGGTAACAAGAAAATGGCCTTGGAGATAAACTCTAGAAATTTTTCTTTCATACGACTATTAGTGTTCTTTTTTAATCTCTGAAAGACCTAGGACAGACTTTAGAAATTAGATACCTTCTGTCAAATTGCAGTCTAACAAGATTACAGGTTAGTCTTGGGTCTCAAGTCACATGTTATAAAGATGTGAAGGTCATCATTTGGAAGAAATACAGTTTGTAATATGTACTCTGATAGTAATCTCTCTGGGGCCCCAAAATATGATGGTAACTACTTCATAAGGTTGGTGAGTGGATGATGCAATGTGCAGGGATTGGCACACAATGTAGTACCCAATCAATGACTGTGGTAACAGTGGTAATCACCCTTTAAATATAAATAGAAAGAAGAGGAAAGGTAAATAGCCAATAATCATTTGAAAGGTAAAGGCAGATTTAAACCAAAATTTTCAGCCACTCCAGCATAGTACTAAGAGTTAGAAAAATTGTGAAGCAACGGGAAAGCCCATCCACTGCTAGTAGGAATATAAATTAATACAACCAAATTGGAAAGGAGTTTCACATTATCTTGAAAAGTTCAACATACACATCCTCGATGACCCAGAAATTCCACTCCTAGGTACATACCCTACAGAGATTTTGTGTATAACGCCTCAGCGATCATGAGCAAGAATGTTTGTAGTAGTGTCATTTATCACACCAAAGAGTTAGAAACAATCCTACTGCCCACTGAGCTTGGATAAATAAACAGTGGTATATACACACAAGAGAATAGTATATAGCAGTAAAAACAAATGAACTGTAGTTGTTGAATTCAAACATTTTATTTTACTTTATTTTTTTAATTGTTTAAAGTTTTTAATTTCTAGTAGGAAAACATTATCTGAATGAATACCCTAATGGCAAACCACTGTAAAATATTTCAGCTGCATTTGGGGCAGAGGGGTAGGGATTATCCTCAAAGCACCCCAGCTTTCTTCATGAGAAGGTCAGAGGTACACAGTTTGTATTACTGTGACATCCATTAGGTGATCTAAGTTGCTTTACCTTCAGCAGGGGCTTTATTTGTCAGAGGGCATTATGCTTGACCTCCAAATTTGGCCGACAATTTACTGATGAGATTCGTAACCTTTGGGTTGCTCTGATATTTTGACATATTTGCTGGGTTCTGAGCCACATCCTGGAAGGCCACCATAACTTCTGGATTCCGCATGGCTGCAAGAACCTCTGGATCACTAAGAATTTCATTGAGCCCAGGCATTCCTGCCATTCCAGGCATGCCCCCTCCCATTCCAGGCATTCCTCCAGGAAAATTACCAGGATTCCACCTGGAAAAGAGCCATACTGAGCTCCTGACTGTCGTCTGGCTTATTCCTCTCTCTGGGCTCTCTCATGTTCTTCCCGAGCCTTCTTGACCCTTTCTATTCTTTCTTTGATCTCTCGCCCTTCATGTTTTCGCTCATACTTTCTCCGACGTTCAGCAATTTTCTGGGCCCTTGGTTGAACTTCTTTCATAATTGCACTAGCATCTTCATCATAATCCAGCTTACAGGCAAGGGCAAGATCATGGGCAGCTTCTTCCCAATGGCCCAAAAGTCTTTGCGCTTTTCCTCGCCACTTGTATGGCTGAGCTGAATCAGGATTTCTTTCAATAGCTCTGTCACAGTCTCAGATGGCAGCATTTGGCTTCTGTAATTTGATGAAGACACTGGCTCTTGGCATACAGAATGGCCAAATGAGGATTTAGCTTGATGGCATCTGTGAACAAGTCATGGCTTTCTGTAGTTCACCATCATTTAGGGCATCAACGGCAGCCACTTTTTAATCATTTGCCTAATCCATCATCTCCTCAGTTATCTCTACATTTTCATCTTCCATTTCTGGAGGGGCATCAGTGTCTGGTTCATTCACACCTTCATTGTCAATTTCTAGATCACTTTCCTCACTTGATGGTTCATCTGTCTTTATGTTTTCCTCCACCTTCTTACTGTTTTTTCTTCCTTGGTATTTTCTTCCAATTTAGTTTTATGAGTAGCAGGTGGTATTTTACCCCCCATGCTCTCCACCCACTCCCTCAGGAAGCACATTTCCTCGGTGTGCAGAACGCTCGGGTCCTGCTTGCACATTTTCACGAAGGCTCGAGGCTCGCTCACTTTGTGCCGGTCCACTGTCCGGAGGCGGCGGGAGGTGGCGGGCGCGGCGGAGGCTGCGGCCAGATTCCAGCAATCAAACATTTTAGAAACACAATGTTGAACTGCAGTATGACTCCATTTTCAAAACAGACAAAACTAAACAATATGCCATTGGGGACACACAAAAAAGCAATGGTTTCTCTGTGAAGATGTTGAGGAATGGGACTGGGAGGCATTCAACTGGGACATTAGGATTTCAAAAGAACTGACGATGTTCTATTTCTTAAACTGGGCGGTGGGTTCAGGAGTATTTTTTTTTTTCTCTAAATATATTCTCTTGTGTGCACAAATTATTCCTAATAAACATGAAAATAAATCTTAATATTCACTACAAAAAATCAATAAGGAATGTGATCAGGTGATCCCCCAAAGAAATCAATAACTAATAAGCTGATTTTTAAATATTCAAACTTACTAGTCGTCAAATAGTTGTAAAATTTTTTAACATAAAATTTTAAAATGAGTAGTGTTCTTCAGCACTCAGGTTAACAAAGATTTTTTTAAATAATGCTTAATGCCTGTGTTAATGCAATGAGATGGACATAGTTATACTCTGCTGGAAGCGTAAATCAGCACAAGTTTTCTAAAAAGCTGTTTGATGACATATATCAGAAAGCCTTAAAAGTTGTTCCTTTGATTCAGTAATTCCATGAAATCTCAGAAAATCACAAGAGATTGATACAGAGATTTAGACTCTATATAGCATTGTACACAAGTAGCCAAAAATGCAAAAACATTTATACATTCATGCAACAAATATTTATTGAGCACCTACTATGTGCCAAGTAGTGTTTGGGGCACCTGCAATACACTGGTGAACAAAATTGACAAAAATCTCTACCCTCATGGAATTTACATTACAGTGGGAGGAGTAGATAATAAATGGTAAACTTAGTAAATAAAGTAAAATAGTACATGAGAAAATAATAGACGCTGTGAAAAAAAAAAAAGACAAAGCAGAGCAAGATAAGAGCAATCAGGAGTGGCTGGAGGCAAGACAAAAAGGAACAGTTTGCTTCAGTAAGAAGATGACGTCTGAGCACAAGATTCTAAGGAGGTGAGAAATCTGGGTAGTGGGTCCTTGGGCATTCCAGGCAGAGAGAACAGCTAGTGCAAAGGCCCAGGGGCACAGCTTGTCTGGCAATTAGAAAAACAGTAGGGAGTCCAGTGGGGCTGGTGTGGCCTGGGCAGGGAGAGGAATAGGAGATGAAGCCAGAGAGGTAAGAGTTGGGGGCAACCTTGAAGGGCCTCAAAGGCCATCATAAGGATGTAAGCTTTTACTCTTAGCAAAATGGGGAGCCCTTGCAGTGTTTGGAGCAGAGAGCTATGATACGACTTATATTTTTATAAGTTCAAACAATGTTCATACAATAGAGCAATGACTAAATAAATTACAGTAAGTCTTTGCTTGTTCAGAGTAGGAACTCAGAAAGTATTTGGAGAACAAATGTACATACTAAAATATTACACAACCATTCAAGATTGTAACTGCAGTGAATATTCAGGGACATGGAAAAATTCTTATCATGCATATTAAATGAAAAAAATATGGTTAAAAAATTATGGTTCCAATTTTGAATAGATAGGTAGGTATGTAGATAATTGATAGATAAGGGAAAGAGAAATAGATTTTTTAAAAAAAACTATAGGGAGATACCATCTAATACAAAATGGTTTTAAGTAAGTGGTGAAATTACAGGCATTTCTATAGTATTTGTTGTATTTGGGGTATTTCTGGATGTTTTAAGAATAATAATGTATTACTTTTATAATCATAAAAAAAATAAATTTATATTTTTAAAACCTACCATAAGCATATGGTATTCTTTGTAATTTCTACGCTGAATGTCAGGAAATATATCCATTGATCAAAATTATTAGATTTTTTTCTGGGTTCCTGGGAAAATGGAAGGTATTTGATATTCATTGGCTGAATTTAACAGCAGGCAGCCTGCAGTTCATCAGTGAGGCTGTCACCAGTAGTTCAATAAATCCATTGGAATCACTACAGAAGAATTCTAATGGGATCATGGAAACAATTTGGCTGGTAGAAAACAAATGATTAAAAAGTCATTACATTATCTACACAGGCAGAAGAATTGCCTAATTTAACCACGAAAGTCACTACAAAAGACCAAAATAATTACACTGTAAATGGATACCCCAAATAAGGGAATCATTTGATTTTAATGATATCCAGAGAGAAAATTATAGGTGCGGGGTGAATTTGCCAGAGCTGCGTAGAACAGCTCATTAGCGCCTTCACTGGATTCAATCGACTGCTCATTTGAATCTGAGGCGCCCATTCTCCCTCATGGGAGCCCCTTCTTGTTAATTTCATTTTGGTGTCTGGGTCTGATGTCTTCAAATGCCTGAGTCTCACTGAAGGCATGCCAGAGGACAGATGAGAAGCATCTCCTTTTAAGTTCCTACCAGGCTCAGTTTGTAGCAGGATATCAGCCTCTGTGGCCAAGAACATGTTGAACCACCAGAAACATGTAGTAATTTGGTCCATGAGGCATATGGAGTGATGAACCAAAAAAGAGTCCTTAAGAGAACCAAAAGTGAGATTCCCATGAAACATTTGCAAAGCTCCCAGAAACATGCTTTCTCTCCCTCAAGGGAAGGTTCCATGTCCACTATTTCCTGAGGAGCTGGAGGGTGCCCCGTGTTCAATAGAATCTTCAGATCCAAAGTGTCTTACCCAGCAAAGGTGGCTGCAGAAGTAAATTGTTGCTCATTTATTTAATCATCTGACAGATATTCATTGAATTCCTACCATGTATCATTTAAGGATGAATAAGTCCCTGCATTAAAAAGCGAATCATTCAGGGACTTCCCTGGTGGTGCAGTGGTTAAGAATCCACCTGCCAATGGAGAGAACACGGGTTCGAGCCTTGGTCCAGGAAGATCCCACATGCCGCAGAGCTACCAAGCCCATGCACCACAACTACTGAGCCTGCACTCTAGAGCCCGCGAACCACAACTACTGAGCTTGCGTGCCGCAATGACTGAAGCCCGCACACCTAGAGCCCATGCTCCACAACATGAGAAGCTATCACAGTGAGAAGCCTGCGCACCTCAACGAAGAGTAGCCCCCGCTTGCTGCAACTAGAAAAAGCCTGTGTGCAGCAAGACCCAATGCAGCCAAAAATAAATAAATTAATTAATTAATTAATTTTTTTTTTAAAAAGTGAATTGTTTAGAAAGGAAAGCAGACAATAGCAAAGATCAATAAAACTAAAAGCTGGTTTTTTGAGAAGATAAACAAAATTGATAAACCATTAGCCAGACTCATCAAGAAAAAAAGGGAGAAGACTTAAATCAATACAATTAGACATGAAAAATGAGAAGTAACAACTGACACTGCAGAAATACAAAGGATCATGAGAGATTACTACAAGCAACTATATGCCAATAAAATGGACAACCTGGAAGAAATGGACAAATTCTTAGAAAAGCACAACCTTCCGAGACTGAACCAGGAAGAAATAGAAAATATAAACAGACCAATCACAAGCACTGAAACTGAGACTGTGATTAAAAATCTTGCAACAAACAAAAGCCCAGGAACAGACGGCTTCACAGGCGAATTCTATCAAACATTTAGAGAAGAGCTAACACCTATCCTTCTCAAACTCTTCCAAAATATAGCAGAGGAAGGAACACTCCCACTCATTCTACGAGGCCACCATCACCCTACCTGGGTTTGGGATGATCTCACACATTGTACCTTACTACTCGGGAAAAAAAGAGCCTTTCGGATATATGGGTATGGTATGAGCTATAATATCAATTGTGTTCTTAGGTTTTATTGTATGGACCCATCACATATTCACAGTAGGTATGGACATTCATACATGAGCATACTTTACATCAGCTACTATAATTATTGCCATCCCTACAGGGGTAAAAGTATTTAGCTGATTGGCAACATGTCATGGAGGCAATATTAAATGATCACCGGCCCTGATGTGAGCCTTGGGTTTCATCTTCCTTTTCACAGTCGGTGGACTAACAGGTATTGTCCTAGCTAATTCATCATTAGACATTATACTTCATGATACCTACTATGTAGTCGCACACTTTCACTATGTGCTCTCAATGGGAGCTGTTTTCGCTATCATAGGATTTGTACACTGATTTCCACCATTCTCAGGGTATACACTCAACTTGACATGAGCAAAAATTCACTTTGTGATCATATTCGTGGGTGTCAACATAACCTTCTTCCCATAACATTTCCTAGGCTAATCTGGCATGCCTCGACGATACTCTGACTATCCAGACGCCTATACAACATGGAATACCATCTCATCAATAGGCTCATTCATCTCATTAACAGCAGTCATACTGATAGTCTTCATTATCTGAGAAGCATTCACATCCAAATGAGAAGTATTAGCAGTAGAGCTGACTATCACAAATTTAGAATGACTAAATGGATGTCCTCCACCATATCATACATTCGAAGAACCAACCTACATTAATCTAAAATAGTCAAGAAAGGAAGGAATCGAACCCTCTCTTATCGGTTTCAAGCCAACATCATAGCCACCATGTCTTTCTTCATGAACTAGGTATTAGTAAAATTTTATATAACTTTGTCAAAGTTAAGTCACAAGTGAAAATACCGTATATCTCTATGGCATACCCCTTCCAACTAGGTTTTCAAGATACAACATCACCCATCATAGAAGAACTGCTACATTTTCACGACCACACACTAATAATTGTTTTCCTAATTAGCTCCTTAGTCCTCTATATCATTACACTAATACTTACAACTAAGTTAACACATACTAGCACAATAGATGCCCAAGAGGTGGAGACTATTTGGACTATCCTGCCAGCCATTATCTTAATCTTAATTGCCCTGCCATCATTACAAATTCTTTATATGATAGATGAAATCAACAGCCCATCTCTTACTGTAAAAACTATAGGCCACGAATGATACTGAGGCTATGAATACACTGACTACAAAGACCTAAACTTTGATTCCTATATAATCCCAACACCAGACCTAAAACCAGGAGAACTACGACTACTAGAAGTAGATAACCGAGTAATTTGACCTATAGAGATAACAGTCCGAGTACTAATTTCCTCCGAAGACATACTACACTCATGAGCCGTACTCTCCTTGGGCCTAAAGACAGACGCAATCCCAGGGCACCTAAACCAAACAACCCTAATATCAACATGACCAGGCTTGTTCTACGGACAGTGTTCAGAGATCTGTGGGTCAAACCACAGCTTCAGGCCAATTGTTCTTGAACTAGTGCCCCTAAAATACTTCAAGAAATGATCAGCGTCTATACTATAAACTCATTAAGAAGCTAGATTAGCATTAACCTTTTAAGTTAAAAATTGAGAGCCAAAGTTCTCCTTGATGACATGCCACAACTAGATATATCAACATGATTTGTTACTAGTTCATCTATATTTCTAACACTATTTATTATATTTCAACTAAAAATCTCAAAGCACATCTACTACCCCAACCCAAAATCAACACTCATTAAAATACAAAAACAATATGCCCCTTGAGAAACAGTATGAACGAAAATCTATTTGCCCCTTTCGTAACCCCAGTAATAGGCATCCCTGTAGTCATCCTGATCGTTATATTCCCAAGTATTCTATTCCCAACATCAAAACGACTAATTAATAATCGCATAATCTCCCTTCAACAGTGATTAATTCAACTCACATCAGAGCAAATAATAGGTATTCATAATCATAAAGGACAAACCTGATTGCTAATACTAATATCACTCATTCTAGTTATCGGCTCAACCAATCTTCTCGGACTATTACCCCACTCATTTATACCCACCACACAGCTCCCAGTCAATGTAGGAATAGCCATCCCTCTATGAGCCGGTGCTGTCATTACGGGCCTCCGTAATAAAACAAAAGCATCCCTAGCCCATTTCTTACCACAAGGCACACCCACTTTCCTCATCCCTATGCTAGTAATTATCGAAACTATTAGCCTATTCATCCAGCCAGTAGAACTGGCAGTACGACTAACAGCTAATATTACGGCAGGCCACTTACTAATACACTTAATCGGGGAGACAACCCCCGTGTTAGTAAGCACCAGCACATTCACAGCTCTTATTACATTTACTATTCTCACCCTACTCACCATCCTTGAATTTGCTGCCGCTATAATTCAAGCCTATGTATTTACCCTCTTAGTAAGCTTATACCTGCACGACAACACATAATGACCCACCAAACCCACACGTATCACATAGTAAACCCCAGTCCTTGACCCCTCACAGGAGCTCTTTCAGCACTTCTCATAACATGAGGCCTAATCATATGTTTCCACTTCAACTCAATAGTTCTCCTAATACTGGGCCTACTGACTAATATTCTAACATATATCAATGATGACAAGACATCATTCGAGAAAGCACTTTCCAAGGCCACCACACACCAACCGTCCAAAAGGGACTTCGATACGGAATAATCTTATTTATCGTATCAGAAGTTCTACTTTTTACCGGCTTTTTTTGAGCCTTCTACCACTCAAGCCTCGCCCCACCTCCTGAACTAGGTGGATGCTGGCCACCAACAGGCATTCACCCCTTAAACCCCCTAGAAGTACCACTCCTCAACACTTCTGTGCTATTAGCCTCTGGCGTATCCATTACCTGAGCCCATCATAGCCTTACAGAAGGAAATCACAAGCACATACTCCAAGCCCTTTTTTTTTTTTTTTGTTTCAATAAAACTTTATTAACAAAAACAAGTAGGGGGCCGGATCTGGCCCTCGGACCCTAGTTTGCTGATTTTAATGACTCAAATGGCTTGAACAGAGTAATTAATCTTCCTGCTGATTTGGGGGGACATTCGGTTGCTTCAAATTCCATCCCAAATTTATTTTTAGAGGCCCCCAGGTCAGCTAAGATGGGATGCAGGGCTCCTTGTTTGTTTATTCAGTGATGAGCAAGCACTCTAATGAATACTCAGGTGTGATCTAACCCAGGCATTCTTCCTCAGCATCCTTCTCAACCCAGCAGACCCAGGAAGGTTCTGTCCATGGATCGGAATGAGATGCAAGACACAACTTCCCTGCTGTCTTGACTTGGACTGAACCTTGAAGGTTTCACTCCCACATCTGCCAATATTTATTTTTCTTTCTGGAAGGATTTTTTTTTTTTTTTTTTTTAAACATCTTTATTGAAGTATAATTGCTTCACAATGGTGTGCTAGCTTCTGCTTTACAACAAAGTGAATCAGTTACACATATACATATGTTGCCATATCTCTTCCCTCTTGCATCTCCCTCCCTCCCACCCTCCCTATCCCACCCCTCTAGGTGGTCACAAAGCACCGAGCTGATCTCCCTGTGCTATGCGGCTGCTTCCCACTAGTTATCCATTTTACATTTGGTAGTGTACATATGTCCATGACACTCTCTCACCCTGTCACATCTCACCCCTCCCCCTCCCCATATCCTCAAGTCCATTCTCTAGTAGGTCTGTGTCTTTATTCCCATCTTGCCACTAGGTTCTTCATGACCTCTTTTTTTTTTTTTCCCTTAGATTCCATATATATGTGTTAGCATACTGTATTTGTTTTTCTCTTTCTGACTTACTTCACTCTGTATGACAGACTCTAACTCCATCCACCTCATTACAAACACCTCCATTTCGTTTCTTTTTATGGCTGAGTAATATTCCATTGTATATATGTGCCACATCTTCTTTATCCATTCATCCGATGATGGACACCTAGGTTGCTTCCATGTCCTGGCTATTGTAAACAGAGCTGCAATGAATATTTTGGTACATGACTCTTTCTGAATTATGGTTTTCTCAGGGTATATGCCCAGTAGTGGGATTGCTGGGTCATATGGTAGTTCTATTTTTAGTTTTTTAAGGAACCTCCATACTGTTCTCCATAGTGGCTGTATCAATTTACATTCCCACCAACAGTGCAAGAGTGTTCCCTTTTCTCCACACCCTCTCCAGCATTTATTGTTTCTAGATTTTTTGATGATGGCCATTCTGACCGGTGTGAGATGATACCTCATTGTAGTTTTGATTTGCATTTCTCTAATGATTAAAGATGTTGAGCATTCTTTCATGTGTCTGTTGGCAATCTGTATATCTTCTTTGGAGAAATGTCTATTTAGGTCTTCTGCCCATTTTTGGATTGGGTTGTTTGTTTTTTTGTTATTAAGCTGCATGAGCTGCTTGTAAATCTTGGAGATTAATCCTTTGTCCGTTGCTTCATTTGCAAATATTTTCTCCCATTCTGAGGGTTGTCTTTTGGTCTTGTTTATGGTTTCCTTTGCTGTGCAAAAGCTTTTAAGTTTCATTAGGTCCCATTTGTTTATTTGTGTTTTTATTTCCATTTCTCTAGGACCTGGGTCAAAAAGGATCTTGCTGTGACTTATGTCATACAGTGTTCTGCCTATGTTTTCCTCTAAGAGTTTGATAGTGTCTGGCCTTACACTTAGGTCTTTAATCCATTTTGAGTTTATTTTTGTGTATGGTGTTAGGGAGTGTTCTAATTTCATACTTTTACATGTACCTGTCCAATTTTCCCAGCACCTCCAAGCCCTTTTTATTACAATTACCCTCGGTGTTTATTTTACACTCCTACAAGCGTCAGAGTATTACGAAGCCCCCTTTACAATCTCAGATGGAACCTATCGATCAACTTTCTTCGTAGCCACAGGATTCCACGGACTGCAGGTAATTATTGGGTCTACTTTTCTTATTGTTTGTTTCCTATGCCAACTAAAATTCCACTTCACATCCATCCACCACTTCGGCTTCGAAGCTGCTGCTTGATACTGACATTTTGTAGATGTTGTATGACTATTTCTTTACGTATCTATCTATTGATGAGGCTCATAGTCCTTTTAGTATTAATTAGTACATCTGACTTCCAATCCGCTAGTTTCGGTACACCCCGAAAAAGAACAATAAACCTAATACTGACCTTACTAACAAACACAATACTAGCCTCATTACTCCTACTTATCGCCTTCTGACTTCCTCAACTAAACCCTACGCAGAAAAAACAAGCCCCTACGAATGCGGATTTGACCACTATAGGATCCGCCCGCTTACCATTTTCCATAAAATTTTTCCTAGTAGCAATCACTTTCCTTCTTTTCGACCTAGAAATTGCCCTCCTACTACCCCTCCCCTGAGCAACCCAAACAAACAACCTAAAAACAATACTTATCATAGCCCTATTTTTAATTTCATTATTAGCAATTAGCCTGGCCTACGAATGAACTCAAAAGGGGTTGGAATGAGCTGAATATGGTATTTAGTTTAAAATAAAACAAGTGATTTCGACTCCTTAGATTATGGTTAAACTCATAACTACCAAGTGTCCCTAGTACATCTAAACATTATTATAGCTTTCACTATATCCCTTGTAGGGTTACTAATATACCGGTCCCACCTAATATCCTCACTACTTTGCCTGGAGGGCATGATACTATCACTATTTATCCTAGCAGCCCTGACAATCTTAAACTCACATTTCACCTTAGCCAGCATAATACCACTCATCCTACTGGTACTCACGGCCTGCAAAGCAGCCCTCGGATTAGCCCTATTAGTAAGAGTATCAAACACATATGGGACCGATTACGTACAAAACCTCAACCTTCTCCAATGCTAAAATTTATTATCCCCACAATCATATTAATACCTCTAAACTGGCTATCAAAAAGCAACATAATCTGAATTAACTCCACAACCCACAGCCTATTAATTAGCCTTACAAGCCTACTTCTTCTTAACCAATTCAACGACAATAGCCTCAACTACTCACTAATATTCTTCTCCGACTCCCTCTCCGCACCATTACTAATCCTAACAATATGACTCCTCCCCCTAATATTAATAGCCAGCCAATCCCACTTACTCAAAGAATCACTAATCCGAAAAAAACTATACATCACAATACTAATCATGTTACAAACACTTCTAATCATAATTCACTGCCACAGAGCTAATCCTATTTTACATTACATTTGAAGCCACGATAGTCCCTACCCTTATTATCATTATCCGCTGGGGTAACCAAACAGAACGACTTAATGCAGGACTTTACCTTCTATTCTACACATTAATTGGGTCACTCCCATTGCTAGTGGCATTAACATACATACAAAACATCATAGGCTCCCTAAATTTCCTAGTACTTCAATATTGGACCCAACCACAATCCAACTCCTGATCCAACATCTTTATATGATTGGCCTGCATAATAGCCTTTATAGTAAAAATGCCGCTCTATGGCCTCCACCTTTGACTACCCAAAGCACACGTAGAAGCCCCCATCACAGGCTCCATAGTCCTTGAAGCCATACTACTAAAACTCGGGGGCCACGGCATGCTACGAATCATGTCAATACTCAACCTCCTAACAGAATACATAGCATACCCTTTCCTTATGCTTTCCTTATGGGGAATAATCATAACTAGCTCTATTTGTCTAAGTCAAACAGACCTAAAATCACTCATTGCCTACTTCTCAGTCAGCCATATAGCACTTGTTATTGCAGCTATCCTCATTCAAACCCCTTGAAGTTACATAGGGGCTACCACCCTAATAATTGCTCACAGCCTCACGTTGTCTATATTATTTTGCCTAGCAAACTCAAATTATGAGCGAACCCATAGCCGAACTATAATCTTAGCCCGAGGCCTGCAAATTCTCCTCCCACTAATAGCCACTTGATGACTATTAGCAAGCCTAACAAACCTGGCCTACCCCCAACTATTAATCTAATCAGAGAACTGTTCGTAGTTATATCAACTTTCTCATGGTCAAATCTCACTATTGTCCTAATAGGAACCAATATTGTAATTACAGCCCTATACTCCATGTATATACTAATCACAATGCGGCAAATGTACACACCATATCGATAATATTATACCTTCCTTCACACGAGAACATGCTCTTATAGCCCTCCATATCCTACCACTTCTACCCCTGTCACTAAACCCTAAAATCATCTTGGGTCCCCTATACTGTAAATATAGTTTAAAAAAAAACACTAGATTGTGGATCTAGCAACAGAAGACTAAGACTCCTTATTTACCGAGAAAGTACTGCAAGAACTGCTAATTCATGCCCCCATACCTAATAGTATGGCTTTTTCAAACTTTTAAAGGATGGTAGTTATCCATTGGTCTTAGGAACCAAAAAATTGGTGCAACTCCAAATAAAAGTAATAAACCTATTCCCTTCTTTTGCCTAATCACACTACTAGTACTAATTATTCCAATCATGATAACTAGTACAAACTTCTACAAAAATGATAAATATCCATCATGTGTAAAAAATACCATCTTATGTGCTTTCATTACCAGTCTAATCCCAACAATAATATTCCTTCACACAGGCCAAGAAATACTCATTTCAAACTGACACTGAATTACTGTCCAAACACTTAAATTGACACTTAGCTTCAAAATAGGTTATTTCTCAATTATATTCATACCAGTGGCATTGTTTACCACATGATCTATCACAGAATTCTCAATATGATATATACATTCAGATCCTTACATCAACCAGTTCTTCAAGTATCTACTTCTCTTCCTTATCACCATACTAATCCTTGTTACAGCCAACAACCTCTTCCAACTTTTTATTGGATGAGAAGGGGTAGGAATCATATCCTTCCTGCTCATCGGATGATGACATGGACGAACAGACGCAAACACAGCTGCTCTTCAAGCAATCTTATATAACCGCATCGGAGATATCGGATTCATTATATCAATGGCATGATTTTTATCCAACACAAATGCATGAGACCTACAACAAATTTTCATACTCGACCTAAGCCCTTTAAACCTCCCCCTCACAGGACTCCTACTAGCCACAGACAGAAAATCAGCCCAATTTGGACTTCACCCCTGACTCCCCTCAGCAATGGAAGGTCCTACCCCAGTCTTGGCCCTATTCCACTCAAGCACAATAGTTGTAGCAGGAATTTTCCTACTTATCCGATTTTACCCTTTAACAGAAAACAACAAACTCATTCAAACAATAACGCTTTGCCTAGGAGCCCTTACCACCCTATTCACAGCCATACGTGCTCTCACCCAAAACGACATTAAAAAAATTATTGCCTTCTCTACCTCAAGCCAATTAGGCCTAATGGTCGTAACAATCGGTATTAACAAAACTCATCTAGCATTTTTACATATTTGCACACATGCTTTCTTTAAAGCCATACTATTCATGTGCTCTGGATCCATTATTCACAACCTAAACAACGAGCAGGATATTTGAAAAATAGGAGGCTTATTCAAGACCTTACCCTTCACTGCAACAGCCCTTATCATTGGATGCCCAGCGCTAATGGGAATACCTTTTCTCACCGGTTTTTACTCTAAAGACCTAATTATCTAAACCGCCACCACGTCTTATACCAACGCCTGAGCCCTATTAATAACTCTAACTGCTACCTCCCTCACAGCCATCTATAGCACTCGCATTATCTTCTTCTCATTACTGGGACAGCCCCGCTTCTCTCCTTCAGCTCCTATCAATGAAAACAACCCCCTCTTAGTTAACTCCATCAAACGCCTGTTAATCGGAAGTATTTTTGCTGGCTTCGTCATCTCCAACAACATCCCTCCAACAACCATCCCCCTAATAACTATACCTTTGCACTTAAAACTAACTGCCCTTACAGTAACAGCTCTGGGCTTCGTACTAGCATTCGAAATCAATCTTAACACACAAAACTTAAAATATACTCACCCCTCAAACTCCTCTAAATTCTCCACTCTCCTAGGATATTTCCCCACCATAATACACTGCCTACCTCCCCATCTAAACCTATTAATAAGCAAAAAATTAGCTGCCTCCTTACTAGACTTGATCTGACTAGAAACTGTCCTACCAAAGACTACAGCCTTCATTCAACTAAAATCCTCCACACTAATCTCAAACCAAAAAGGCCTTATTAAACTATACTTTCTATCATTCCTCATTACCATCACCCTCAGTATACTCCTATTTAATTACCCCGAGTAATCTCCATAATAACCACAACACCAATAAATAATGACCAGCCCGTAACAATCACCAACCAGGTACCATAGCTGTATAACATCGCAATCCCCATAGCCTCCTCACTAAAAAACCCAGAGTCACCAGCATTGTAAATAACCCAATCCCCCAACCCATTAAACTTAAACACAATTTCCACATCCTCATCCTTCAAAATATAAAACACCATTAAAAACTCTACTATCAACCCTAAAAGAAATGCCCCCAGTACAACCTTATTAGAAACCCAAACCTCAGGATATTGTTCAGTGGCTATAGCCGTTGTATAACCAAACACAACCAATATCCCCCCAAAATAGATCAAAAATACTATCAGACCCAAAATGAACGACCAAAATTTAACACAATCCCACACCCAACACCACCATCCACAATCAACCCTAAACCCCCATAAATAGGCGAAGGTTTTGAAGAAACCCTCACAAAAATAATACTTAAAATGAATACAATATATGTCATCATTATTCTCACACAGACTCCAACCATGACCAATGACATGAAAAATCATCGTTGTCATTCAACTATAAGAACACCAATGACCAACACCCAAAAAACCCACCCACTAATAAAAATCCTCAACAACACATTCATTGACCTCCCTACCCCATCAAATATCTCATCATGATGAAATTTTGGTTCCTTCCTAGGCATCTGCCTAATCCTCCAAATCCTAACAGGCCTATTTCTAGCAATACACTACACACCAGACACAACAACTGCCTTCTCATCAGTAACACATTTGCCGAGGCGTCGACTATGGCTGAATCATTCGATATATACACGCAAATGGAGCTTCCATATTTTTTATCTGCCCTTATGCCCACGTAGGACGCGGTCTGTACTATGAATCCTACACCTTTCAGGAAACATGAAATGTTGGAATTATCCTACTACTTATAGTCATAGCCACCACATTCATAGGTTACGTCCTACCTTGAGGACAAATATCATTCTGAGGCGCAACTGTCATCACAAACCTACTCTCAGCAATCCCATATATCGGCACTACCCTCGTCGAATGAATCTGAGGCGGCTTTTCTGTAGACAACACTAACACGATTCTTCGCCTTCCACTTCATTCTCCCTTTCATCATCACAGCACTAGCAGCCGTCCACCTATTATTCCTTCACGAAACAGGATCCAACAACCCCACAGGAATCCCAGCCGATATAGACAAAATCCCATTCCACCCTTACTATACAATTAAGGATATCTTGGGTGCCTTACTATTAATCTTAGCTTCACTAATATTAGTCCTATTCTCACCTGACCTGCTAGGAGACCCTGACAACTACACCCCAGCAAACCCACTCAGCACACCACCATATATCAAGCCAAAATGATATTTTCTATTCACGTATGCAATTCTATGATCAATCCCCAACAAGCTAGGAGGAGTCTTGGCCCTGCTGCTCTCAATCCTAATCCTGGCATTTATTCCAATACTCCACACATCCAAACAACGAAGCATGATATTTCGGTCCTTCAGCCAATTCTTATTTTGAGTACTAGTGGCAGACTTACTAACACTAACATGGGTCGGAGGACAGCCCGTGGAACACCCATACATAATTACTGGACAACTTGCATCCATTTTATACTTTCTTTTAATCCTAGTGTTAATACCAGTAATTAGTCTCATTGAAAACAAGTTCCTAAAATGAAGAGTCTTTGTAGTATAACACAATACCCCGGTCTTGTAAACCGGAAAAGGAGAACAACATATCTCCCCAAGACTCAAGGAAGAAGCACTAAACTTCACTGCCAGCACCCAAAGCTGAAATTCTATATAAACTATTCCCTGAAAAAAGTATAGTATAAGACATTCATAAAACTACAGTACTATGTCAGTACTAAAAATAATTCATTCTACTACATACATGCTATGTGTACCGTACATATTTGTTACCACCACATAACTGCTATAATGTCTTTTTCCCACGTATGTATACATGTACATCGTATGTATAATCGTGCATTACATTATTTACCCCATGCCTAATGAACATGTACATTCTATCATTAATATTACACAGTACATATATATTACTGATCGTACATAGTACACTAAGTTAAATCAATTTGAACCAACATGTTTGGTAACCCTGTCCATTAGACCACGAGCTTGATCACCAGGCCATGTGAAACCATCAACCCGCTTGGCAGGTGTCCCTCTTCTCGCTCCGGGCCCATAGCCTGTGGGGATTTCTATCAGTGAACTTTATCAGACAATCTGGTTCTTACTTTAGGGCCATCTCATCTAAAATCGCCCACTCTTTCCCCTTAAATAAGACATCTCGATGGGTTAATGACTAATCAGCCCATGCTCACACATAACTGCGGTTTCATACATTTGGTATCTTTTATTTTTGGGGGGGAAATTGCTTGGACTCAGCTATGACCTTAAAAGGTCTTAACGCAGTCAAGCAAATTGTAGCTGGACTTGTATGTATTTGTTATTTGGCTAGAGCAACCTACGTTGTGCAGTCAGTTAATGGTTACAGGACATAGCACTTCACTATTCCCCCCCTGGCTTAACATAGTTATATATCATAATGAATCAACCTCCACCCCCCCTCCTATCATACCAATGAGCTATTTAGATATTCACCACCCATATAGACAGACTTCCCCCTAGATTCGCCAACCATCCTATCAAAAATCTAATACTAAATCTGACATAACCACATAATACAACCATACAAACATCACTTACGTGCAGCAAGTTAATGTAGCTTAAACATCTCATAAAGCAAGACACTGAAAAATGTCTAGATGGTCTCACCAGCCCCATGAACATAAAGGTTTGGTCCCAGCCTTTCTATTAGTTTTTAATAGAATTACACATGCAAGTATCCGCACCCCAGTGAGAATGCCCTCTAAATCACTATGATTAAAAGGAGCAGGTATCAAGCACGCCACACCAGCAGCTCACCACACCTTGCTTGACCACACCCCTACGGGAGACAGCGGTGATAAAAATTAAGCCATAAACGAAAGTTTGACTAAGCCATATTAACTAGGGCTGGTAAATTTCATGCCGGCCACCGCGGTCATACAATTGACCCAAATTAATAGAACTACGGCGTAAAGCGTGTTAAAGAACCATACAAGCTAAAGTTAAACCTTAATTAAGCTGTAAAAAGCCATAATTAAAACAAAAATAAACTACAAAAGTGACTTTAATATATTCTGATCACACAATAGCTAAGACCCAAACTGGGATTAGATACCCCACTATGCTTAGCCCTAAACCCAAATAATCATAAGAACTAGACTATTCGCCAGAGTACTACTAGCAACAGCTTAAAACTCAAAGGACTTGGCAGTGCTTCACACCCCTCTAGAGAAGCCTGTTTTATAATCGATAAACCCCAATAAACCTCACCAACCCTTGCTACTCCAGTCTATATACCGCCATCTTCAGCAAACCCTAAAAAGAAGCAAAAGTAAGCATAATTATGGCATATAAAAACTTTAGGTCAAGGTGTAACCTATGGGGTGGGAAGAAATGGGCTACATTTTCTACACCAAGAACACCCTTTATCCACACTAAAGTTTTTATGAAACCTAAAAACTAAAGGAGGATTTAGTAGTAAATTAAGAGTAGAGCGCTCAATTGAATAAGGCCATGAAGCATGCACACACTGCCCGTCACCGTCCTCAAGTGCCATGACAAAACCACAATCCATCAACACATGCTAAACAATTATACGAGAGGAGATAAGTCATAACAAGGTAAGCATACTGGAAAGTGTGTTTGGATAAAACAAGACATAGCTTAAATAAAGCACCTAGTTTACACCTAGAAGATTTCATGATCTATGTATGTCTTGAACTAAACCTAGCCCACACCTTTCCCACCATACTAACACAAGCTAGTCAAATAAAACATTCACCAGACATCTAAAGTATAGGAGATAGAAATTTAAACACTGATGGTGCTATAGAGAAAGTACCGTAGGGAATGATGAAAGAAATATTAAAAGTAATAAAAAGCAAAGCTTATCCCTTGTACCTTTTGCATAATGTCTTAACTAGTAACAATTTAACAAAGAGAACTTAAGCTAAAATACCCAAAACCAGACGAGCTACTTATGAACAATTACTAGAACAAACTCATCTATGTGGCAAAATAGTGAGAAGATTTATAAGTAGAGGTGACAAGCCTAACGAGCCTGGTGATAGCTGATTGTCCAGGAAAAGAATTTCAGTTCAATGTTAAATAATACTAAAAACCACAATAAGCTTCAACGTATATTTAAACGTTAGTCTAAAAAGGTACAGCTTTTTAGAAATGGATACAACCTTGACTAGAGAGTAAAAGGAAACAATACCATAGTTGGCCTAAAAGCAGCCACCAATTAAGAAAGCATTCAAGCTCAACAACAAAACACATTTCAATTCCAATACTAAGTAAATCAACTCCTAGCCTTATTACTGGACTAATCTATAAGACTACAGAAGCAATACTGTTAACATGAGTAACAAGAAATATTTCTCCTTGCACAAGCTTACATCAGCAACAAATAATATACTGATAATTAACAGTAAATAAATATAATCCAACACTAAACTGTTTATTAAAAACACTGTTAACCCAACACAGGCATGCACTTAAGGAAAGATTAAAAAAAGTAAAAGGAACTCGGCAAACACAAACCCCACCTGTTTACCAAAACATCACTTCTAGCATCACCAGTATTAGAGGCACCACCTGCCCAGTGACAATCGTTAAATGGCCGTGGTATCCTGACCATGCAAAGGTAGCATAATCATTTGTTCTGTAAATAAGGACTTGTATGAATGGCCACACGAGGGTTTTACTGTCTCTTACTTTCAGTCAGTGAAATTGACCTCCCCGTAAAGAGGCAGGGATAACAAAATAAGACGAGAAGACCCTACGGAGCTTCAATTAATCAACCCCAAAACCATAATCTTAAACCGCCAAGGAATAACAAAATTTCACATGGGTTGACAATTTCAGTGACCTCAGAGCACAAAAAAACCCCCGAGTGATTAAAGCCTAGACCTACTAGCCAAAGCATAATATCACTTATTGATCCAAAAAATTGATCAACGGAACAAGTTACCCTAGGGATAACAGCGCAATCCTATTCTAGAGTCCATATCGACAATAGGGTTTACGACCTCGATGTTGGATCAGGACATCCTAATGGTGTAACTGCTATTAAGGTTTCATTTGTTCAACGATTAAAGTCCTACGTGATCTGAGTTCAGACTGGAGCAATCCAGGTCGGTTTCTGTCTCTTACGCATTTCTCCCAGTACGAAAGGACAAGAGAAATAAGGCCCACTTTAAATAAGTGCCTTCAAAACAATTAATGATCTAATCTCAACTTAATAAGCAAGCACAAACTAATCACCCAACACCAGGGTTTTGTTGGGGTGGCAGAGCCTGGTAATTGCGTAAAACTTACACATTTATACTCAGAGGTTCAAACCCTCTCCCCAACAAAATGTTTACAATTAACTTTTTTTTTTTAAAAACATCTTTATTGAAGTATAATTGCTTTACAATGGTGTGTTAGTTTCTGCTTTATAACAAAGTGAATCAGTTATACATATACATATGTTCCCATATCTCTTCCCTCTTGCATCTCCCTCCCTCCCACCCTCCCCATCCCACCCCTCTAGGAGGTCACAAAGCACCGAGCTGATCTCCCTGTGCTATGCGGCTGCTTCCCACTAGCTATCTATTGTACATCTGGTAGTGTATATATGTCCATGACACTCTCTCACCCTGTCACATCTCACCCTTCCCCCTCCCCATATCCTCAAGTCCATTCTCTAGTAGGTCTGTATCTTTATTCCCGTCTTGCCACTAGGTTCTTCATGGTCTTTTTTTTTTTTTTTTTCCCTTAGATTCCATATATATGTGTTAGCATACGGTATTTCTTTTTCTCTTTCTGACTTACTTCACTCTGTATGACAGACTCTAACTCCATCCACCTCATTACAAATACCTCCATTTCATTTCTTTTTATGGCTGAGTAATATTCCATTGTATATGCTGATCATTCCTATGCGCCTAGCCGTAGCATTCCTGACACTAGTAGAACGTAAAATCCTAGGCTACATACAACTCCGAAAAGCACCAAACGCTGTAGGCCCTCATGGCCTACTCCAACCCTTTGCCGATGCAATCAAACTATTCACTAAGGAACCCCTACGACCGGCCACATCTTCCACCTCCATATTTATCATTGCACCCATCTTAGCCCTAACCCTAGCCCTCACAATATGACTCCCTCTACCCATACCATACCCCCTCATCAACATAAACCTAGGAGTATTATTCATACTAGCAATATCAAGTCTAGCCGTATACACCATTCTATGATCTGGCTGGGCCTCCAACTCAAAATACGCATTAATTGGAGCCCTACAAGCAGGAGCACAAACAATCTCATACGAAGCAACACTAGCAATCATCCTCTTATCAGTACTCTTAATAAATGGATCCTTCACCCTGTCAACCCTAACCACAACACAAGAACAACTATGACTAGTCTTCCCATCATGACCACTGGCCATAATATGATTTATTTCTACCCTAGCAGAAACCAACTGAGCCCCCTTTAACTTAACAGAAGGGGAATCCGAACTCGTATCCGGCTTCAATGTAGAGTACGCAGCAGGCCCCTTCACCATATTCTTCTTAGCAGAATATGCCAACATCATTATAATAAATATATTCACAACAATTCTATTCCTAGGATCATTCCACAACCCCTACACACCAGAACTATACACAATTCACTTCATTATTAAAACACTGCTACGAACAACATCCTTCCCATGGATTCGAGCATCCTACCCTCGATTTTGATATGACCAACTAATACACTTACTCTGAAAAAACTTCCTACCTCTAACACTAGCCCTATGTATATGACATGTGTCACTATCCATCATAACAGCAAGCATCCCTCCACAAACATAAGCAATATGTCTGATAAAAGAGTTACTTTGATAGAGTAAATAATAGAGGTTCAAACCCTCTTATTTCTAGAATCATAGGAATTGAACCTACCCTTAAGAATTCAAAATTCTCCGTGCTACCACATTACACTACATTCTACAGTAAGGTCAGCTAAACAAGCTATCGGGCCCATACCCCGAAAATGTTGGTTTATATCCTTCCCATACTAATAAGTCCCATTATCTTTATTATTATCCTAACAACTGTCATTTTAGGAACTATAATCGTAATTACCAGCTCTCACTGACTGCTAGCCTGAATTGGGTTTGAAATACATATAATAGCCATCATCCCTATTATAATAAAAAACTTTAATCCACGAGCCATAGAAGCCTCCACTAAATATTTTCTAACACAGGCCACTGCATCCATATTACTTATAATAGCAGTCATCATTAACCTGTTGCATTCCGGCCAATGAACCATCACAAAACTATTCAACCCAACAGCATCCATAATAATAACAATAGCACTAGCTATTAAAGTAGGACTATCCCCCTTTCACTTTTGAGTGCCCGAAGTAGCACAAGGCATCCCCTTAACAGCAGGCCTAATCCTACTAACATGACAAAAGCTTGCACCCCTGTCAATCCTATATCAAATTTCACCATCAATCAATCTAAATCTAATATTAGCCCTATCCATACTTTCTATTCTAATCGGAGGTTGAGGTGGATTAAACCAAACACAACTCTGAAAAATCATGGCCTACTCATCAATCGCCCACATGGGATGAATAACAGCCATCTTACTGTATAACCTAACCATAACCATCCTAAACCTACTAATCTACATCATAACAACCCTCACTATATTCATACTATTTATTCAAAGCTCAACCACCACCACACTATAACTATCACACATGAAACAAAATACCTGTCACCACAACCCTCACCATACTCACTCTACTCTCAACGGGAGAACTCCCACCACTATCAGGATTCATGCTTAAATGAATGATCATTCAAGAAATAACAAAAAATAATACCATTATCCTGCCTAAACTCATAGCCATTACAGCACTACTCAACCTATACTTCTACATACGGCTCACATACTCCACAGCACTAACTTTATTCCCCTCTACAAACAACATGAAGATAAAGTGACAATTCAACTCCACAAAACAAATAACCCTTTTAACAACCATAATCGTAATATCCACAATACTTCTACATCTCACACCAATACTGTCAATCCTAGAATAGGAATTTAGGTTAGACCAGACCAAGGGCCTTCAAAGCCCTAAGCAAGTACAATTTACTTAATTCCTGCCCAATAAGGACTGCAATCAGTTGAATGCAAATCAAACACTTTAATTAAGCTAAATCCTCACTAGATTGCAGGGACACATTTCCCACAAACTTTTAGTTAACAGCTAAATACCCTAATCAACTGGCTTCAATCTACTTCTCCCACCGCGAGAAGAAAAAAAAGGCGGGAGAAGTCCCAGCAGGGTTGAAGCTGCTTCCTTGAATTTGCAATTCAAAATGATCATTCACCACAGGACTTGGCAAAAAGAGGGCTCAACCTCTGTCTTTAGATTTACAGTCTAATACCTGCTCGGCCATTTTACCTATGTTCATAAATCGCTGATTACTCTAAACCAACCACAAAGACATTGGTACCTTATACTTACTATTTGGCGCCTGAGCCGGAATGGTGGGCACTGGCCTAAGTTTATTAATTCGCGCTGAACTAGGCCAGCCAGGCACACTGCTCGGAGACAACCAAATTTATAATGTGGTAGTAACAGCCCATGCATTTGTAATAATCTTCTTTATAGTCATACCCATTATAATTGGTGGGTTTGGAAACTGGCTAGTGCCCCTAATAATTGGGGCACCCGATATAGCTTTCCCCCATAAAATAAAATATAAGTTTCTGACTACTCCCTCCTTCTTTCCTATTACTACTAACATCATCAATAGTCAAAGCCAGTGCAGGTACAGGCTGAACTGTGTATCTACCCTTAGCAGGAAACTTAGCACATCCAGGAGCTTCAGTTGACCTTACTATTTTCTGTCTACATTTAGCTGGTGTATCCTCAATTCTCGGGGCTATTAATTTTATCACTACTATTAGCAACATAAAACCACCCACTATAACCCAATTCCAAACACCACTATTCATATGATCAGTTCTAATCACAGCAGTGATTAGACAGAGATGTCACAAAGAAAGAAAACCAGACAAAGATGTCACAAAGAAAGAAAACTACAGGCCAATATCACTGATGAACACAGATGCAAAACTCATCAGAAAAACACTAGCAAACAGAATCCAACAGCACATTAAAAGGATCATACACCATGATCAAGTGGGGTTTATCCCAGGAATGCAAGGATTCTTCAATATACTCAAATCAATCAATGTGATACACCATATTAACAAACACAGATAAAAACAATATGATCATCTCAATAGATGCAGAAAAAGCTTTCAACAAAATTCAACACCCATTTATGATAAAAACCCTCCAGAAAGTAGGCATAGAGGGAACTTACCTTAACATAATAAAGGCCATATATGACAAACTCACAGCCAACATCATTCTCAATGGTGAAAAACTGAAACCATTTCCTCTAAGATCAGGAACAAGACAAGGTTGTCCACTCTCACCACTATTATTCAACATAGTTTCGGAAGTTTTAGCCACAGCAATCAGAGAGGCAAAAGAAATAAAAGGAATCCAAATCAGAAAGGAAGAAGTAAAGATTTCACTGTTTGCAGATGACATGATACTATACATAGAGAATCCTAACGATGCTACCAGAAAACTACTAGAGCTAATCAATGAATTTGGTAAAGTAGCAGGGTACAAAATTAATGCACAGAAATTTCTTGCATTCCTATGCACTGATGATGAAAAATCTGAAAAAGAAATTAAGGAAACATTCCCATTTACCACTGCAACAAAAAGAATAAAATACCTAGGAATAAACCTACCTAAGGAGACAAAAGACGTGTATGCAGAAAACTATGAGACATTGATGAAAGAAATTAAAGATGATATAAACAGATGGAGAGATATACCATGTTCTTGGATTGGAAGAATCAACATTGTGAAAATGACTATACTACGCAAAGCAATCTACAGATTCCATGCAATCCCTATCAAACTACCAATGGCATTTTTCACAGAACTAGAACAAAAAATTTCACAATTTGTATAGAAACACAAAAGACCCTGAATAACCAAAGCAATCTTGAGAAAGAAAAATGGAACTGGAGGAATCAGGCTCCATGACTTCAGACAATACTACAAAGCTACAGTAATCAAGACAGTATGGTACTGGCACAAAAACAGAAATATAGATCAATGGAACAATAAACCCACGCACATATGATCACCTTATCGTTGATAACGGAGGCAAGAATATAAAATTGAGAAAAGACAGCCTCTTCAATAAGTGGTGCTGGGAAAACTGGACAGCTACATGTAAGAGAATGAAATTAGAACACTCCCTAACACCATAAACAAAAATAAACTCAAAATGGATTAAAGACCTAAATGTAAGGCCAGACACTATCAAACTCTTAGAGGAAAACATAGGCAGAACACTCTATGACATAAATAACAGCAAGATCCTTTTTGACCCAGCTCCTAGAGAAATGGAAATAAAAACAAAAATAAACAAATGGGACCTAATGAAACTTAAAAGCTTTTGAACAGCAAAGGAAACCATAAACAAGACAAAAAGACAACCCTCAGAATGGGAGAAAATATTTGCAAATGAAGCAACTGACAAAGGATTCATCTCCAAAATATACAAGCAGCTCATGCAGCTCAATATCAAGAAAACAAACAATGCAATCAAAAAATGGGCAGAAGACCTAAATAGACATTTCTCCAAGGAAGATATACAGATTGCCAACAGACACATGAAAGGATGCTCAACATCACTAATTAGAGAAACGCAAATCAAACCTACAATGAGGTATCACTTCACACTGGTCAGAATGGCCATCATCAAAAAATCTATAAACAGTAAATGCTGGAGAGGGTGTGGAGAAAAAGGAAGCCTCTTACACTCTTGGTGGGAACATAAATTGATACAGCCACTATGGAGAACAGTATGGAGGTTCCTTAGAAAACTAAAAATAGAACTACCATATGACCCAGCAATCCCACTACTGGGCATATACCCTGAGAAAACCATAATTCAAAAAGAGTCATGTCATATATACACTACCAAATGTAAAATAGATATCTAGTGGGAAGCAGCCGCATAGCACAGGGAGATCAGCTTGGTGCTTTGTGACCACCTAGAGGGGTGGGATAGGGAGGGTGGGAGGGAGGGAGACGCAAGAGGGAAGACATATGGGCATATGTGTATATGTATAACTGATTCACTTTGTTATAAAGCAGAAACTAACACACCATTGCAAAGCAGTTATATTCCAATAAAGATGTTAAAAAAAAAAAAGAAGAGTCATGTACCACAATGTTCATTGCAGCACTATTTACAATAGCCAGGACATGGAAGCAACCTAAGTGTCCATCGACAGATGAATAGATAAAGAAGATGTGGCACATATATACAATGGAATATTACTCAGCCATAAAAAGAAACGAAATTGAGTTATTTGTAGTGAGGTGGATGGACCTAGAGTGTGTCATACAGGGTGAAGTAAGTCAGAAAGAGAAAAACAAAATAGCATATGCTAACTCATATATATGGAATCCAAAAAAAAAAAAAATGGTTCTGAAGAACCTAGGGGCAGGACAGGAATAAAGACACAGAGGTAGAGAATGGACCTGAGGACATGGGTATGGGGAAGGGTAAGTTGGGACGAAGTGAGAGAGTGGCATGGACATATATACACTACCAAATGTAAAACCGATAGCTAGTGGGAAGCAGCCGCATAGCACAGGGAGATCAGCTCAGTGCTTTGTGTTCACCTAGAGGGGTGGGATAGGGAGGGTGGGAGGGAGATGCAAGAGGGAGGAGAAATGGGAATATATGTATATGTATAGCTGATTCACTTTGTTATAAAGCAGAAACTAAGACACCATTGTAAAGCAATTATACTCTAATAATGATGTTAAAAAATAAAAAAAAATTTTAATTACAAAATAAAGGCAGAGTCTTCCTCTGCTCTCACTGAAATTGTTAGCCACATCTTCAATCTTCCTCAACCCAGATGGATCGACCAGGGTTACTTGAAATCATACTAAGAGTTACATGGTAAATACTTTTCTGAAAACTATAATAAAAAGAATCAGATCTTTCTCCTTACTGGTCTGAAAAGATATCTCTTTCTCAGTTATAAGTCAAAAGATATGGGTGAACTATCTAAATAGAATATAATATGCTTTTAAAACAATTATGCTGAACACATTTTTTTCTGTGCCAAAATTTAGGAGAAAGCTCTCCTTTTCTTCTATTCCCCTTCCCCTTCATTTTTCTCTCCTGACTTTCCTGAAGAATTCAATCCTAAAGCCATTAGGTGGGGCAGACCAAGGTGGGTTTCCACACTGGCAATGGGAGTGGGACAAGAGCTGCAGAGCCCAGAGCACAGTGTCAGAGTCTAGGTAGGATGAGAGGGCACCACACATGGAGGAAGCTACGTCAGGGTGTCAGAGCCCAAGTGCGGTAAGGAGGGTATCCACATGCGGGGGCAGTCCAGCACAGAATGGCAGAGCCTGTGTGAAATGAGGGGCAGCACAGATGGCCAGAGATAGAGCAGGGGAGGGGGGCATACAATGTGAGGTGGTTCAGCGTAGATGTGAGAGCCCAAGCAGGGCGAGGAAAGGTCACATGGAGGGGTGACCCAGCAAAAGGTGTGGGAGTCCCAGCAGGGTGTGAGGGTGTGGAGGGGGACCCTATAGAGGAGGAGATGGCGGTGGAGAAGGGAGGTTGGTTATCGTCAAGGAGCTAGATCAAATAAGCAAATATATTAAAGATAATGGGAGTCAAGTCTCTCATTGTCAGAAAAGGAAACTACAGATATGAAGCTTGTGATGTTGGTGTCAGACTAGAATCAGAGGTATGGACGTGAACTCACGGTTTTCCGTATATAAAGCTAGTCATAGAAATAAAGATTTCTGTGTGTGTGTGTGTGTGTGTGTGTGTTATTGTTGTTCCCCACTGGAGCAGGGAAAATACAAGATGTGCTTAGAGTATCTTATACCAGGAAACAAAAGTACTCAAAGAATGATGAAGACGTGTCAAAAGGGCACAGAAGCCAACTTGAAGGAGGCCCACTGATCACACCGAGGGACAATGAAATTAGAGCTTTTAAAGAAATAATGACAGCAATGCATTATAGCCCGCTAAATAAAGATGACAGAAACCATACATACTTAATTAATAAAAGAATAAATTGAAAGTTTGATGATGAATGGGATAGTTACATAGTTTCAAATTACCTCCCCCCCCTCAAATACCCATAATTATAAGTAACTATATGGTGGAGAAAGCAGGCACACACCACTCTAATCAAGTAATCAAAGTGAACATTACCAGTCATGGCACAAATTAAAATCCTGTGCCTTCTGATAGGCTGCAATGAGTGGAATATAGCCTCGTTTCTGCAATATCACTGCCAAAAATGAATAACCCAAATCTAATGATGAGAAAACAGCAGAGATACTCAGATTGAAGGACAATCTACTAAATAACTGGCCTATTATCTTTTAAAGTGTGAAGGTCAGGAAAGTCAAAGAAAGACTGAAGAACTGCAGCTGAATAAAGGAAACCAAAGAGGCACAATAACTGAATGCAATGCATGGTTCTGAACTGGATCTTTTCACCGGCAATAAAGGGCATTATGGAGACAGCGGGTGAAACTACAGTGGAGGCTACAGTTCAGATGGTAGTGATGTACCTGGTAATATCCTGAATCTAATGGTTGTACTATGGCTATGTAGGAAAATGTCCTTGCTGTGTGTAATACCCACTGAAGTATTCAGGGATGAGGGCCATCAGGTCGGCATCTTATTCTCAAATAGTTCAGAAAACAATGTTTTTATACCATAGTTTCAACTTTTCTGTAAGTTTATGGTTGTTTCAAAGAAATTCTAAGTATTTTTTTTTGCGCCAGGGCAAATAGGTCCTATGGTGACAACAAGGCTCTCCTGGAAGCGTCAGGGTGTCTCGCTGCTCTGTCCACTGTGGGTAAGACAGAACTTCCCAGGGCAGTTCTTTTGGCTTTTCCAAAAACAGCTGGGTCTTTGTACTTGAAGTTAGGCTTTCTCTCCATCATGGAGCCCTCGTTCTGGATGACTTACACTTGTAATCAACATGGTTTCTCCAGGCTTGAAAATCCATCCTATGCTTAAGAGAACTTAGAACACAAAAAGCCAGGCACCTGTCCCTTAAGTTCCCTTGCCAAGGTAGTGCTGAGAGGTTGCCACCAGCTGACCTCTATAAACTGTGTGGTTGCAGCAGCTCACTGGTCAGGAGCCAACGCCTCCGAAGGACGACAAATGGTTGGTGCTGGGATACCAGAGGAAAGCCATTCCCTCCTTTTGTTTCATTGAAAAAAATATTTATTAAGTACTTATTATGAGCCAGACATTGTGCGCAAAGCAGGGGATAGAGTGTGAATAAAATCACAATCCCTCACCTCAAGAAGAGTACAACTTGGGTACTTTTTAAAGAAAACATTTTTTAATTGCACTGTAACGTATACACAAGAAAGCACACAGATCATAATTGTACCACTCAGTGAATTTTCATAAACCAAACACACTTGTGTAACCAGAACCCAAATCAAAAAAGAGAACTTTACCAGTGCCCAGAAGTTTCCTTGCTCTTTCCAATCACTAGCACTCCTTCCCTGACCCCTAGCCAAGGTTAAGCACTCTCCTGACCTTTAACAAAGCCAAGTTTTTCAGAAAGAAGTTCACTTTTCAAGGAGATTTAAGGGAGGAAAACTAAGTACTGGTTTTTTCCAGAACGGAGCCTCTCTTTCTGGGGAACAATACTAACATCGTACTCCCTATGCTTTACCAGATTCTCATTCTCCGTAATGCTACAAGTTGCTGATTAATGGGTGGCAATTTGAGTTTTGCCTCGAATGGATCTGGACAATAATTCCCATATGAAGAGTTTGAGCAGGGCTGCTGAATACAGCTGCCAGCAGGGGCACCTGCTCAAATCCAGCCTGGCCCCTTTTGCCAGACCAGATGGAATATGGAGGGATACTGCGTGTCCATCTCACACAAAGGCCTAGTGGCAACCCTGAGTGTGCGAGTTGTTTGGGTTGGGAAAGTGAATGGAGAGGCAGAGTGACCTTTATTCACGGATCCAATGGCAAGTCATGGGCTTGCGTGAGTCTTAGGCGTCCCAAAAGGAACCTAGCCCTGGCTTCTTTAACAGGAAGCCTGAAGGGATGCCGCCCCAGTTTCCCATGGTGGTGCTGTGCCCGTAGGACTGCTCACTTTTATAGTCGGTAGATCCCACGTCTGTCTCACAGACTAAGTTGATGTGTCCTTTTATTGGTGTAACATAAAGTCCATAGAGCTCAAGAAGAAGTAGGCGCATAGACTCAGCTAGGCCAGTTAAAGCATCTCTAGTTCTTTTTAGAAATTTTGAGCAATTGGAGGGCTGTCGAACTCACAACTGTGGAACTCCTCTCATCCTGAGGGCTACCCAGGGACAAAGTCCATTCCTCACTGTGGCTGTAGTTCCTTCCCTCACCAATTCCTTTCTCATCTCCTCCTCCTTTTCCTCTCATTTTGGCCAGATTCTCCTTTTCACTTTTCTCTTCCTTTCTTTTTCCTTCACTCTATATTATTTTTAAGGGTTCTACTTGGGCCTCATCATCTGCAATTCCTACTAAGAACAGAAAGAAAGGAAGAAGACTTTCCCCCAGAAGAAAGGCAGGCAAGAGAAGCACACGCCTATGGATGGCAATGTTTGTCACAGGTCTTTTTTTTTTTTTTTTAATAAATTTATTTAGTTATTTAGTTATTTTTGGCTGCACTGGGTATCCGTTGCTGTGTGCGGGCTTTCTCTAGTTGCGGCGAGCGGGGGCTACTCTTTGTTGCGGTGCACGGGCTTCTCATTGCGGTGGCTTCTCTTGTTGCGGAGCACAGGCTCTAGGCACGTGGGCTTCAGCAGTTGTGGCATGCGGGCTCAGTAGCTGTGGTTCGCGGGCTCTAGAGCACAGGCTCAGTAGTTGTGGCGCACAGGCTTAGTTGCTCTGCAGCATGTGGGATCTTCCTGGACCAGGGTTCAAACCTGTGTCCTCTGCATTGGCAGGTGGATTCTTAACCACTGCGCCACCAGGGAAGTCCCTGTCACGTCTTTAGCAAATAAAAACTAGAGACATATACTGCTATTTTAGGAAAAGAAAATTTTCTCCTCTAATCTCTTAGGGTCTCCAGCTGGGTCTAATTAAAGAATTAGAAGGACAAAAGATAGATTAATAGGGAAAAACCATACAAGTTTCAATTTCTTTTTACTTGTACATCGGAGCCCTCACAAGAGAAATGAAGACCCAAAGAAGCAGCCAAAGCCGAACACTAATACATTAAGTTGGACAATTAAGGTGGAGTAAATTGTGAAAATACGACAAGGCAAAGGGGCTTGGGCTAGAGTAATTAATTGCCGAGGAGTGATTAGGAGGATGAGGATGAGCTTAATAGGGTTTGTTTGAACTAATTTCTCCCCATCCCTGGTGATAAGAATGTTTCTTTCCTCCTGATATATGCAGGACATCTTCCATATGTGAGTTTCATCTCCTGCTTTCAGGAAGAAAAAGGAAGGTAAGAATGCCCTTCCGCTGTTTCTGAAATGCCTTTAACTCAATATTTTGAGTTAAAGGCAAGAGCAGAATATTTGGGGGTCGTGTGTTCCGAACTCTTTCACTATATAAGAAATATTTTATATGAAATTTTCCTTTTCAAGAGAATTTTGAGGAGGTTGCCAGAAAGGGTGACTAAGAGACACAAGATAAAGCCATAGAATATTATATTTGAGGGCATAAAGAACTTAGAGGGTTCTGAAAGGTCATCCAACCCAATGTCTTCATTTTACAGATTAGAAAGCAGGTCCAGAGATGCTATCTGATTCGCCTAAGGTTGCACAAGTAGTGGCAGAAGCCCACATCTGCAGTCTCCCAATTCGGCGCTCTTTCCCTCGTGATTGTTCTTGTAAACTGGTAAAACACACAGAAGACTCATCCTAGGTGTCCTGCTTAGTGGCAAGCTCCAGCAAGTTGAGAAAGGAAGAATTACAGCATTTGCAAAAGCAGCCATCAGAATTATTCCAGCTTCAGAAAGCAGAATACAAAAGAACCCTCTCCCTTACTACCTTAAATCACGGGCAGCACATTTCGTGAGATTTCCCTAACCTACTTGTTTTGGAAGTGTTGAAACTTTTCTGATGAGTCCAATCTTTTGTCTTCCTGTGGTTTGTTTGAAATTCATTACCCTCTTTCATCCCCTATGATCCCTTTTTCTCCCTCCTGTTCTCCACCCTTCCACTCCAACCCACTCTCATGTCAAATCTGAAGGATCTTAAAGGGAAATATCACAGTCACCAAGGACTTATCATCACCAAGATTGATCCCATATGGTGTCTACAAAGATGAGGGGTGAGGCTACATTTCTCATGGACTCTACAGGGATGATGTGGGAACACAATTTCTTTCACTCTTCATTCCCCATCCCTGAGATGAGCTCAGCCTGCTAGAACCAAGAATTTCTACTCTCCTGGCTTCAATAGACCTTCTAAGTCATGCTTTTTCCATTTCTTCAACCGTGTTTCAAGAGCAACAGGATTCAGAGGTTTGAAAAGCTTTTAAAAATACATTTCATCTGATCCTGTGCTGACAGAATTCATGCTCCAGTTTATCTTTGAGCTCTTGCCTACTCTTACTAAATCAATTGTTCCTTTTGTGTCTATAAATTATATTTGGATTTTTTTTTCCTTCCTCTAGTTTGTTTAGTTTCCAGGACAGAAGAAATCTCAACTCAGGCTCTAATTACAGCTCCAGTATTAATCTGTCATTTGTTTCCAAGATGTTTGAAGAGGTGTCTCACAGAGTTCTTCCCTTTCGAGCCGGCTTCTCAGTATGTCTGGAGATTTCCAGAAGCGTCTTCCACTAGCCATGCGTTGATGTGGAATCTGAATGTTTTCCCCAAGGTGATGTGCTACAACAGAGGCAGGGTGGCACAGAAGAGTCAGCACAGGAAATTCCGGGCTAGGATGGCATCCAGCCATCCCCTCCAACATTACCCCTATGGCATTGGTTCCTGAAGCAGCTTGTCCTCAACTACAAAATGGCAACTTAATGATGTTTTGAGTTTGTTCCTTTTAAAGAAAGAAATGACTTACTGTTTGGTTTCTTCCCATGGTCTTTGTTTCTCTGGCTGTGTTTGGAGAAGCCAGGAGAGCCTGGCTAAAAAAAGGAAGATCTGTCTGGCTCGACTAATTGCTTGCCCAGTTACCCGAGCATTAGGGCTCATGCTAATGACCACACTACTGAAGAGCCAGCCAGCAATGGACATGAAAGAGAAAGGACACATAAAAGCAATTCTGCTCCAGTAAACCATTTCATGGCATTCAAGGGGAGGAAAGACAAACAAGTCAAAATACAACCTTAAAATGTGCTCAGCAAGAAACAAACTGCCCACTGGGGGCCTTTGGAACTTTGCTCTCATGCAAAGCTCAATTATACAAATTGAAGTACTGAGTTATTGAAAGTCAGGAGGTAGTGGAAGAGAATAGGCACTCTTGCCCTATAGAGTGCAGCTCTGAAAAAGATTTATCACATAGCTGATCGACTTGCCATATGTTGAGGACATAATGTTAATTTTATGAATTCTTTCCCTTTTTTTCCTCACATGCCAAAAAAAGATTGTCATTGTGGTGATGGGAAAATGTCTGTAATAATTTTAACACATGTAAGATTACCCAAGAGGTGTAGCGTATTTTGATGGTTTCAGAATTTCATTAATCTGCCTTCTAGGAATGTGATATTTTACAGATTGTACTTGTACACAGTACAAAGACAGAGCTAATTCTTAACAGACGCTGAAGAGCAATCTTCTCTTTCCAACATGCTCCTCACATTTCTCTAGTTGTTCAAACAGGAAAGTAACTTGTTAGATGCTCAGCTCCTGGCTTCTTATCCAGATCCCCTTCAGAAAACAAGTAATTTCTGCTCAAATAAAGTTTTTATATAAGATGGGATTCAGGGCCAGACATTGTATTAATCAATTAGACAGGACTGACACCTGTTAATTTCTTTTTGTTAGATTTGCTATACAAATATCAATTTCAAAGATATAAAATATAAATCACTGAGTTGAAGTGTCTCTGTGGGGTCGGCCAGGAAAAATCCTGCAATAAATTTCCTAGGATGGCCATTTACAGCTATCTCCTTTACCTAAATATTAAATACGAACGTTGCTCTTTTTTAGGCAAAAACATCTGTTACCATGAGCCCCTGTGCTTTTGAGCTAAGTGCCATGTTAACCTGCTGACTTCTTTATCTCCTGGAATGTGATCTTTGAGTGACTTATGGAATCAAGGCACAATGTTGAATGAGTATCTTCTTGCTCCAGCCGGACTCTTTGAGACTTTGCCAACAGAACAAGCGTGGATCTGAATGGAAACTGGAGATGTTTCGCTATAATTCAGGACTAAGTGCAACCCTTGTCTAGAATTTAGAGATATGTAGAACTGCAAAAGAGAATTTAGCCAGTCACCTTGTTACTCTAGGCCCATGCTCAAATAAATCCCACAAATTTCTTTTTTTTTTTAATTTTTTTAAAAACACAGCAACACGGATGGACCTAGAGATTATCATACTAAGTGAAGTAAGCCAGACAAAGACAAATATCATATGCTATTGTTTACATATGGAATCTAAAAAAAAAATGATACAAATGAACATATTTACAAAACAGAAATAGACCCACAGACATAGAAAACAAATTTATGGTTACCAAAGGGGAAAGGGTGATGGAAGAGGTATAAATTAGGAAGTTAGGATTAACAGATACACACTAATATATATAAAATAGATAACCAACAAGGACCTACTGTATAGCACAGGAAACTATACTCAATATTTTGTAATAATCAATACGGTAAGAGAATCTGAAAAGGAATATATGTATATGGTATATGTGTGTGTCTGTGTGTGTGTGTGTGTGTGTGTGTGTGACTGAATGACTGTGCTGTACACCTGAAACTAAAACGATATTGTAAATAAACTATACTTCAATAAAAAAATTTTTCTAATTTAAAAAAAAAATCAGTAATTATTAAATGCCTCCAGTGCCAGCAAAAAAGAAGTATTAAACACATCTTGGCTGAAGGAGCTAAAAAGTTGATGGTAAAATGAGCTATATAAAATGATTACAGATGATTACATGATCCTACACCACTTTCATAAGCTCTCTTACTGCAGTCACTACTGTTCCTTCTCCAGGAATGCTGGTCTCCTTGCTGTGTGTCAGTCACACACTTACCTTAGGGCAACTGCTCTTCCCTCTGCCCGCAATGCTTATTCCCCAGGTACCCAAATGACCAGCTTGGGCACCTCCTTCAAACCGATGCTCAATCTCACCTTCTGAATAGGGCCTACACTGACCACTCTATTTAAAATTGCATCCTGCCCTCCAGCCCCACACTCCCGACCCCACTTCCCCTGCCCTTCTTTTTCTTTTTCAGTAACATTTATGAAGTTTTAATATACTATATAATTTACTTATTTTCTATGTCTATTCGTTCTCCCCTCATTAGAATGTAAACTTCACAAAGACGGAGGTCTTTGTTTTGAGCGCTGATGGAGATGTACAAGATTAACCTTGTTTCCATGTCTGCTAACACAGCATCCATTCTACAGCTCATGGATCCAGGAGTAATTTTAACTTTCAAGTCTTATTACTTAAGAAATACATTTCATGAAGCTATAGCTGCCATAGATAGTGATTCCTCTGATGGATCTGGACAAAGTAAATTGAAAACCTTCTGGAAAGGATTCAGCATTCTAGATGCTATTAAGAACATTTGTGATTCATGGGAAGAGGTCAAAATATCAACATGAACAGGAGTTTGGAAGAAGTTGATTCCAACCCTCCTGAATAACTGTGAGGGGTTCAAGACTTCAGTGGTGGAAGTAACTGCAGATACGGTGGAAACAGCAAGAGAACTAGGATTAGAAGTGAAGCCCAAATATGTGACTGAATTGCTGCAATCTCATAATGAAACTTTCACAGATGAGGAGATGCTTCTTGTGGATGAGCAAAGAAATTGGTTTTTTGGAGATGGAATCTACTCCTGGTGAAGATGTTGTGAAGATTACTGAAATGACAACAAAGGATTTGGAATATTGCATAAACTTACTTGATAAAGTAGCAGCAGGGTTTGAGAGAATTGACTCCAATTTTGAAAGAAGTCCTACTGTGGGTAAAATGCTATCAAATAGCACTGCATGCTACAGAGAAATAGTTCATGACAGGAAGAGTTAATCGATGTGGCAAACTTCACTGTCGTCTTATTTTAAGAAACTGCCACAACCTCCCCAACCTTCAGCAACCACCACCCTGATCAGTCAACAGCTGTAACATCAAGGCAAGACCTTCCACCGGCAAAAAGATTATGACTCACTGAAGGCTCAGATGATGTTTAGCATTTTTTAGCAATAAAGTATTTTTTTAAGTTAATTAATTAATTAATTTATTTATTTATTTTTATATTTATTTTTGGCTGTGTTGGGTCTTCGTTTCTGTGCGAGGGCTTTCTCTAGTTGTGGCAAGTGGGGGCCACTCTTCATCGCGGTGCGCGGGCCTCTCACTATCGCGGCCTCTCTTGTTGTGGAGCACAGGCTCCAGACGCGCAGGCTCAGTAGTTGTGGCTCACGGGCCTAGTTGCTCCGCGGCATGTGGGATCTTCCCAGACCAGGGCTCGAACCCGTGTCCCCTGAATTGGCAGGCAGACTCTCAACCACTGTGCCACCAGGGAAGCCCAGCAATAAAGTATTTTTAATTAAAGTATGTAGATTGTTTTTTTTAAGAAATGCTATTGCACACTTAATAGACTACAGTAATGTGTAAACATAACTTTTACATGCACTGCAAAACCAAAACATCATGTGACTCACTTTATTGTCTTATTTTCTTTATTGTGATGGTCTGGAACCAAACCCACAATATCTCCGAGGTATGCCGGTACCAGAAATGAACAAGTGGAATTTGAAATTAAAAATACAATATCATTTACATTAGCACCCCAAAAATGAAATACTTAGGTATAAATCTAACAAAATATGTACAAGATCTATATGCGGAAAAACACAAAACTCTGATGAATGAAATCAAAGAATTATATAAATGGAGAGACATGCCACGTTCGTGGATAGGAAGGCTCAATATTGTCAAAATGTCAGTTCTTCCCAACGTGATCTATAGATTCAATGCAACCCCAAGGAAAATCCCAGCAAGCTTTTTTTTGTGGATATTGACAAACTGATTTTAAAGTTTATACAGAAGGCAAAAGATCCAGAATAACCAACATAATGTTCAAAAAGAACAAAGTTGGAGGACTGACACTACATGACTTCAAGACTTACCATAAAGCTACAGTAATCAAGACAGCATGGCATTAATGGAAGAATAGACAAATAGATCAATGGAACTGAATAAAGAACCCAGAAATAGAACCACATAAATATAGACAACTGATCTTTGACAAAGGGGCAAAGGCAATACAATAGGCAAAAATAGTCTCTTCAACAAATGGTCCTGTAACATCCACATGCAAAAAAAAAAAAAAAGAATCTGGACACAGACCTTACACCATTCAAAAAAATTACCTCAAAATGGATCATAGACCTAAATGTAAACCGTAAAACTATAAAACTCCTAAAAGATAACATAGGAGAAAACCTAGATAACCTTAGGTATGTTAATGACTTTTTAGATATAACACCAAAGGCATAATTCATGAAAGAAATAATTGTTAAGCTGGACTTCATTAAAATTAAAAACTTCTGCTCTGTGAAACACAATGTTAAGAGAATGAGAAGACAAACCACAAAATAGGAGAAAATATTTGCAAAAGACACATCTGATAAAGGACAGTTATCCAAAATACACAAAGAACTCTTCAAACTCAACAATAAGAAAACAAGCAACCTAATTAAAAATTGGGCCTTAGATCTTAACAGACAGTTCACCAAAGAAGAAAAACAGATGGCAAATAAACCTATGAAAAGATGGTCTACATCATATGTCATCAGAGACATGCAAATCAAAACCACAGTGAGATACCACTAAACATCTTTTAGAAAGGCCAAAATCTGGAACACTGACAACACCAAATGCTGACAAGGATGTGGAGCAACAGGAACTCATTCATTGCTGGTGGGAATGCAAAGTGGTACAGCCACCTTGGAAGATAGTTTGGTGGTTTCTTACAAAACTAAACATACTCTTACCATACGATTCAGCAATCAATTTACCCAAAGGAGCTGAAAACTTTATGTCCACACAAACACCTACACACAGATGTTTACAGCAGCTTTATTCATAATTGCCAAAACTCGGAAGCAACAAAGATGTCCTTCAGTAGGTGAATGGATAAATAAACTGTAGTATACCCAGAATATACAATGTAATATTATTCAGCACTAAATAGAAATAAGCTATCAAGCTATGAAAAGACACAGAGGAAACGGAAATGCATATTACTAAGTGAGAGAAGCCAATGTGAAAAGGCTACATACTGTATGACTCCAACTATATGACATTCTAGAAAAGGCAAAACTATGGAAATAGTAAAAAATCAGTGATTGCCAGTGGTTGGCAAGGTGTGGGTGAGGGGGATAAATAGGCAAAGCACAGAGGATTTTTAGGGCAGTGAAAATACTCTGTATGACACTATAATGATGGATACATGTCATCATAATTTGTCCAAACTCACAGAATGTACAACACCAAGAGTGAACCCTACCATAAACTATGGACTTTGGGAGTTTATGATATGTCAGTGTAGGTTCACTGATTATAACAAATGTAACATTCAAGTAGGGGATGTTGATAATAGGGGAAGTTACATATGCGTAGAGGTAGGGGGTATATGAAAAATCTCTGTACCTTCTCTCAATCTTCCTCTGAACCTAAAACTGCTCTAAAAAATAAAGTCTTAAAAAAATTAAATGTAGCCATTAAAAAAATACTTCCTTAAAAAAATCCCTCCTTACAGATACTTTTTTCTTTACATTTTCTTCACTATATGTGTGTTTGCATATGAAATGCCACCAAATATGAGAACCACCCCTTCACCTGTATGTGTGGTGAAAGTAATGACTTCCCTTTTGAGTTTTCTTACTTTCTTTGTTATTCTTCATTAATAAAACCCTCATATTTAATTAACAGAATACTTAAGCTTCAGAATATTGAACATAGCTACACCTTATAGGTATATATGTAACAGGGCATTTGGAATAGGCTGTCCTCCTCCTCTAAATATATCTATTTGCTTTCTATTGTAACCTTGCGAACTTTTGTCTGAAACTTGTCTTGGAACAAGAGTTTGGAAAGAGGTCATCAGAAGACTGCCCAAAAGATCAGAGCTTCCAAAAGAAGAAGTCAACAATCGAAAGGATGGTTTGGCGTCTGCTTTCCATCCAGCCCCTTGGACTGAGTTTGAGGCCCAGTGGTTAGGGAGAGAAGAGGGCCAGAAAGTCATGGGGGCAGTTCAGGAAAAACCTTGTATGACTGTACATAGCAGAGTTGTCTGGGCATCCCAGTGGCAGATGGCAGAACCTGGGACCTTTAGGGACCAAGAGGACTGGAAGCATGGCGCATTTGGAGTCAGTCCCTTGACAAGAATATTGTCACCTCTTGATGGCAAGTGAGCATAAATCTTCTCCAAATAACTTTTTTTTTTTTTTTTTCTCCAAATAACTTTTTGGGCAGCATATAAGCATCCCTTTGGAAAATTTTTTAAAGTAAATGGTTTGGGGGAAATATGAGTGGGAGCTATGGAGCCAGCAGTCATTTGTATTATATGTATAATCATGTATATATGATAAAATAAGCAGCATTTTCTGTATAGCAGAAATAATGAGGGGCTATTTTGATGACAAGGAAAACATTAATAATTCAATTTCAAGGAAAGGGATGAAGACATGGAGATTTCCCCAACACACAGCAAACCCGGAACAAGACTTAGAACCCACTTCTGATTTTCTCTCACTCTGCTCCCCATTTGGTGCACTGCCCCACACTTTAGCTTTTGTTGGACACATTTTTCCCCCCGATATCTAGAATGGGCTTTCTCATTACAAACCCCAAAAGAGTATTTCTGGGGATGCTATGAAAAAGAAATTTAAAACATGAGAAGGTACAACCGAGGACATTTGTTGCAGCTTTTTTTAAATGGCAGGAAACTAGCAAACTTGAATATTTACGGAAAAGGGAAAATTTAATACATTAGGGAATACAATTCAATCTAAAGTCATTAATCTGGGGAAAATATACATGATAAATTAGATGATTACACGTGCAAGTTGCAGAGTAATGTATGTAGTTTTAGTAAAACATAAAACAATAAGAAAAAGTCATCCATAGGGCTACATATATTTGTCTGAGCATACAGAAAAGCATAAAGAAGAATATACTCCAAGCTATTAACATCATCTCCAGTGGATGGGCATGGGAAAGGTGGAAATTTTTAACTTATCCTTTACATATTTTTGCATTGTTTTACTGGTTTCAATGGGTAAACATTATTTTGGTAATTTTAAAAGTTTTTAAAAATGCATGCACTTTATTTAAAATGGAGCCATGATGTTAACTCCTCCAGAGCTTAATTGCCACACGAGGCATCCCCAAAATTCACATATCTCTTTAGAATGTTAACTGCAATTCACACTGCAAATGCATCGCAATACTACCTGCTTGATATGAGAACTGAACATGATGAAAGCTTTCTGTTAAAAAAAAGTCCTTTTGGAAAATTGCCACTACTGTTGAAAGAGTTTGAAATACAACAAGAGAAATACGACTGATTAGTCTTACTGTGTCTGTGCATTTGCTTCCTGGGTATATTGGGATTTAGTTTTCCAATTAGGAACCGGATTTTGATTTTGTTTCTTTTAATAATAACTTTTAGAGGAAATAAGTAAGAGTAAGTCTGGGCCAAGCTGATATTTCAAGGTTAAGGGGGAAATCCCAGCCATTCGGTGTCAAAGCTATGGGTCAAATAGCAATGACTGGCAGTCATGTTTTTGGCAAGAATTTCTTGAGCACTTCTAGTATGTCAGGCACTGTGCTTGAATCTGATAATATAGAGGAATAAAGATACATCCTTTGCCTTTAAGAGCTCATAATTGAGTGTAAGAGACAGCCAAGTCCTTTACTTGTCCTTGGTCAGCTCCCTTTCTCATGCTCATTGGCAACCATTCCAAATCTCCACCAATCCAACTTCCTCAAGTTCTTTTCATTCAACTCCATCCTTCCTCCCCCTCAGCAAATAAACTTACTTTATACTTAACCAAAGAAAATGAGTGATCAGGTATTTAATTCCCTAAACATCTCACCCCACAATCTACAAGCTTCTCATCCAGTCTCAGAGATGAAGTCTCTTTCCTCATGTTCAAAGCCAGCCTGCTTCTTATCCTTCCATGACCTGCCACCCTCTTCCCTATATATTCAATTTATCCTTCTCTATTAGCTCCTTCTCTTTAGCCTATAGGTAGGTTCAAGTTTCTTCCAACCTAAAATTATCCAACTTAAATCTTAGATTTTCCTCTACTTTTTGCCTTATTTTTTTTCTTCCCTCTATATTAATTATTTTTTTTAACATCTTTATTGGAGTATAATTGCTTTACAATGATGTGTTAGTTTCTGCTGTATAACAAAGTGAATCAGCTATACATATACATATATCCCCATATCCCCTGCCTCTTGCGTCTCCCTCCCACCCTCCCTATCCCACCCCTCTAGATGGTCACAAAGCACCAAGCTGATCTCCCTGTGCTATGCGGCCGCTTCCCACTAGCTATCTATTTTACATTCAGTAGTATATATAAGTCCATGCCACTCTCTCACTTCATCCCAGCTTACCCTTCCCCCTCCCTGTGAACTCAAGTCCATTCTCTACGTCTGTGTCTTTATTCCTGTCCTGCCCCTAGGTTCTTCAGAACCATAGGCTAGGTTAGGTCGCAGTAATAAACAACCCCCAAAATTCAGTGACCTAATATAAATATGCAAAAAGCTAACTGCTTACTAATGCTACATAGGCTTCATTTACATGTCCATTGCAGCACACTCACTCAGGACACAGGCTGATGGAGGTTCTGCCATCTGGAACATCAGTAGTCACCCTGGCAGGAGGCTAGAGAGTCATGCACCAGTTCCTAAATGTTCCCATTCTATTCATACTTCACTAAGCGAGATGAAGTCACATGGCCCCAATTTAAAGAAGAGGAATCTAAATTTCAAAGAGGTCAAATGACTTGCTCACAATCACATTCCCAGTATGGGCAGAACTATTTCTCAAACCAGATAGCCCAAATCCAATATACTTTCTACCAATATTACAGTGAAAAAATTCAATTATTTAACTACTTGTCTTATTACCTAAATCACAGATTTGAGTATTTAGAATGATGTAACACTTCTGCCTTAGCCTGAGTGAACCAGGTATGAATATAAGGTGCCAACTGATAATAGTAGATTAAAAATGTTCTTTTCGGAATCCTCCTACACTGTTGGTGGGAATGTTTATTGGTGCAGCCACTATGCAGAATAGTATGGAGATTCCTCAAAAAACTAAAAATAGAGTTGCCATATGATCCAGCAATTCCACTCCTGGGCATATATCCAGACAAATCTCTAATTCGAAAAGATATATGCACCCCTGTGTTCATAGCAGCACTATTTACAATAGCCAAGACATGGAAACAACCTTAATGTCCATCAACAGGTGAATGGATAAAGAAGATGTGATACATATATACAAAGGAATACTACTCAGCCATACAAAATAATGAAATAATGCCATTTGCAGCAACATGGACGGACCTAGAGATTATCATACAAAGTGAAGCAAGTCAGAAAGAGAAGGACAAATACTATATGATATCACTTACATGTGGAATCTAAAATATGACACAAATGAACTTATCCATGAAACAGAAACTCACAAATATAGAGAACAGACTTGTGGTTGCCAAGGGGGAAGGGGGGTGGGGAGGATGGATTGGGAGTTTGGGACTAGCAGATGCAAACTACTATATATAGAATGGATAAAAATCAAGGTCCTACTGTATAGCACAGGGAACTGTATTCAGTATCCTGTAATAAACCATAATGGAAAAGAATATGAAAAAGAATATATATATACATATGTGTGTGTATATATATATATATATATATATATCTGAATCACTTTGTTGTACACCTGAAACTAACATAACATTGTAAATCAACTATACTTCAAGAAAATAAAATTTTTAAATGTTCTTTTCCATTACAGCTCCACACATGTGCTTCAATCTTGACCTAAAGAATGAGGATGCAGTTGCTTCTATTTTAGAGTCTATTTTTGGTCTAGCCCATCTATGACTACATCTTAGCAGTGCTAAGGGTAATAGAGGTGATTGTGGAAGTCTCCTTAATCAAGTATTCTTGCTCTATAAATGTTTGGAGAAGGAAGAAAGGGAGGAAGAAAGTGAAAAACAGAGGAAGGAAAGGAGGGAGGGAGGGAGGAAGTTGAGGGAAAGAAAGATAGGTTTTATCTAAATCACTGAGATTTTAGAGGACAAAATGTCATCACTTATAAATAGCCAAAATTACAACTCACAAACTTGAATTAAGAGATTCATTAGTATGCACAGTTAACCTATAATATTTTAAAAGAGGGGTAAGAGTAAAGAAAAATTAACAAAAAGTAGCTTATTCATTCGTTTCTCAACAGTAAGTTGAGAAAAGAATAAGTAGCATTTGGCAACATGGAAATCGATGGTGATCTTGATGAAAGCAGCTCTGGCAGAATGGTGGAAGTGGAAGCTGGATTGAAGTAAACTGAAGGAAGAATGTTAAGGAGGGACAGCGTGCCTAACAGTTCAAAATCCCATATGAGTAGTATGTTCAGGAGCAAGGAAAACAGTCTGGCCATGTTGGTGAGGTCTTTGTTTGGTTTTTGGTGTGTGTCTGGTCTGTCTGTGTGTGTGTGTGTGTTGTTTTCTTGTGGGGTTTTTGGTTTTAAAGATGCCTTAGAGTCAACATCTGGTCCAACAGTAACAGGAAGTTATGTTCAGGTTTGTCTACTGAGCAACTGAATACAGCCTCTTATGTAACCTATAACCTATCCCTCTTTCCTAGAAATTTTTCTGGAAAAATCCAAATTTTCTGGAAATTTGTTTTGGTTCAAACATAAAAAACAATGTGGAATCGGTATAGCAACTATTCTCTGCATCTGTAAACCACTAACAAAAGGCACTTTATTTCTAAGGCAGGGTGGGGAGCAGTGCTCCAACTTTCTCATTTGGAGACCATCAATTTTGGCCCTTTCAGTTCTGCCTTTTATTAAATTTACTGAGTTAAAAGTTTCTGGTTGGTTGATTTCCAAGAGACCAGATACCAGTTGGTAAGCTACAACTTTCATGTCAAATCAGTTTCTTTTTTCCAGTCAGTTTCACTAGTAAAGATACCAAGGAAACTAAATACCTGGAAATGCAGGGAAGTTCTTTTCCTCCACTGAATTACCTTTTCTTTTTGCCTAACTTAGGCTTCTTCTTCTAACCTAGGCTGGTCAGAGCTCAGTCTTTTATGTGAACCCATGAGAAGTTCATAAACCTGATAAGCAGTCCAAAATATGTTCTTTCTAGAAAATATAAAAATAGACAAACACTGAGTCAGCAGTGGTGAAATTAAGCAAGCTGGGTATCACAGAACTGTTTTCTAAGCAATATTGGATTTCTCTGAACTCTCATTCAGGGTTTTTGATCTATAGAACAAAGCAGAATGTACCCAGACAATTCAAGATTTTAGCCAATGATAATTTGTTTAATCCTGTTGGGAAATAAAAGTAAACTGCAACTGCCAGTTTCCATACTTACTGTTGATACAATAGGAACCCATTACCAGATAGAGACAAGGATGATTGAATTTAAGAAAAAGTCACATGTAGAGAATGGACTTGAGGACACAAGGGGGGAAGGGGAAGCTGGGACGAAGTGAGAGAGTAACATCGACATACATACACTACCAAATGTAAAATGGATGGCTAGTGGGAAGCTGCTGAATAGCACAGGGAGATCAACCGATGCTTTGTGACCACCTAGAGGGGTGGGATAGGGAGGGTGGGAGGGAGACGCAAGAGGGAGGAGATATGGGGATATATGTATATGTATAGCTGATTCACTTTGTTATAAAGCAGAAACTAACACACCATTGTAAAGCAATTATACTCCAATACAGATGTTTAAAAAAATTATGCTATGGGAGACCATTTGACTCCAAGTCAAGATATGTTAGAAATCTATGCTTTAAAGTACCATCCCTACTTTAATCACATAGCAATGATAGATAAAATATAAAAAGAGAAAATAGAGACAGCCTAACCTCAAACAGAAGTTTATCATTTTGTGAACCACAGACAGAACAGAAATACAAACCAGAAAATATTGTGAAGCTGTAGATAGTCTGGGACCTGAGCCAGATTCACTGTTCAAACCCAGGGACTTAAGTAGGTTTTCCTGCCCTTAAGAAGGCTGAAAATGCTTCAACTGACTACTTCCTGAGGCTATGTGTTACTTATGCCCACTTCTCTATGATGGGAGGAGAATGCAGATATAACCCCCAGTCCCAGGACCAACTTGTCCACATGCTTGGTGATAGGATTTACTCTCTCTTTAATATCACCACAGGTCTGGAGCCCAAACCAAGACCTGGTTCTGTGTTAAGGATCCCTAGAGTACTGTATGGAGTCAACCACAAAATTTCTACTCAGGGTGAGGTGAGCCCAGAGAGAGAAAGAGAGCAAAATCAAGGAATAAAAAGAAAACTCCAACTCAAGATGAGCCTATATAACAAAATTCCAAAACACATGAGGAAAACTAAGAAAAATAGTCATAAAATCTACAATCGAGAGATTAAAAAAAAATCAACCCAAGCAAAATAATACTGAACTATATAAAAACAACTTTAATATAAGTGTGTTTATGGTCCTCAGAGAGACAAAAGAAGCCATAATAGCTATAAAAAGAACAAAAAATTATGAAGCATAAACAGCCAGAAATGAAATCAGAACAGTTGGATTAGAAAAAGAACAATTAGAAATAAAATGAAAGATATAGTCATTGAAATAAGACATCCATTAGATGACATAAATTCTGGGCTGGACAAGATGAAGAGAGAAATATAAATTGGGAAATAGTACTGAGATATTTATACAGAGAACAAAAAGAGAAATAAATATTAAAAGTGATACAGAGAGGTACAGATTGAGAGGTATAAATTTATATCCAATAAGAATTTTAGGACCAGTATATCAAGCAAACAACAAATATTTATTGAGCACCGTTATATGCCAGATACTGTTCCAGGCACTTGGATACATCAATGAGCAAAACTGGGGGAAAAAAAAATCCTTGCCCTCATGGAGTATACTTTCTAGCAGGGGAAGAAGGACAAACAAACGGTGTATCAGGATCCCTCCAGAAAATAGACTACACACTCAAAAGGAGTGAATGCACATAGTTCAATGACTCTTTCCTGATAAAGGACCCCAAGGCTAGCAACAGGAGGAAGCCATTACCAGAGGATTGAAAAGAGCAAAGCACAGCATGGCAGAGAGGTGAGAATTCAGAACTTGCCACACACTTAGAAAAAGTTATATCCATGGTAATAAGTAGTCATCAGAACCACTTTTAAACCAGTTCAAATGATCATCAAAAACACACTTCAGTGAACATACTTTTGCAAGCCAACTACTGTCAGGCCTTCATTCTGAAAGTCAGCCGAACAGGGACAGACTCACTCAGTAAACACGCCTCTAAGAGTCAACCAATCAACAACAGACTTGTGAGTAACAAATTCTACAGGTGAAGCCAACCAACTGAAGCCTCTGAAAGTCTGCCAATTCCTCAACTCCTTGCTTCTCCAAAAGCAAAGGGACACTGTGCTGACCAGTCTAGTCTCCTTTGACAGAAGAATCTGGGGACATACACACCCTGAACTCTCTTTTCCCCACATCCAATCTTTTGACTGAGCCTCCCATGGCTGAACTCAACTAGAAGCCAGAGAGCAAGGAAGATTGTTGATACCACCCACAGATGTCACCTTCTCAGGGCACAGAGCAGGGTGGAAAAGGGTAAAGAGTGGATCTGAAGGAGCAAAGGACATTTCTGGCACAATACCAAACAAGTAAATTATATCACGTTAGAAGGTAACAGAACAGAAAAAGTGGGTTATGAGTATTGGGGAAGGGAGAGAGGAAAGATTGAAGTTTTAAATAGAGTTTTCAGGGTAGGTTTCATTAAGAAAGTCACATTTGAGCAAAGACTAGAGAGAGGAAAGTGTATTAGCCACTTATATTTGGAGGACGAGTAGTCCAGGCAATAGGAACAGTTTTGGGCAAAGGTTCTAAAGCAAGAGTATGCCTGGCTTGCTCAAAACCAGTGTGGCTGGAGTAGCATGAGAGAGGGAGAGAGGAGGAGGAAATGAGGTAAGATACAGAATTGGGAACCAAATCATGTAGGTCCTCACAGGCCATTGAAAGGATTTGGGCTTTGTATTAGTTTGCTGGGGCTGTGATAACAAAGTACCACACACTAGGTGGCTTAAACAACAGAAATTTATTGTCTCACAGTTCTGGAGGCTGGAAGTCTGACATCAAAGTGTTGGTACAGTTGGTTTCTTCTGAGGCCTCTCTCCTTGGCTTGCAGATGCTGTCTTATTGCTGTGTGTTCACATAGTCATCCTTCGGTCTTCGTGTTATCTGTGTCCTCATCTCCTCTTCTTATAAGGGCACTAGTCATATTGGATTAGGGCCCACCCATAGCATCTCATTTTACTTTAATTACCTCTTTAAAGACTTTATCTCCAAATACAGACACACTTTGTGGTGCTGGGGGTTAGGACTTCAACATATGAATTTGGGGGACATAATTCAGCCCATACCAGGCTTTTACTCTGAATATTGGGAGCCACTGGATGGTTTTGAACAGATGAGTGGCATAATTTGATTTATGTTTTAAATGTCCACTTTGGCAGCTGTTTGAAACAGGCTAAAGTGGAATGAGGATAAGACTAGAAACAAGGAGACTGGTTAGGAGGATACTTCAATAATTCAGGTAGAAAGTGGTGGTGACTAGGTCCAGAGTGGTAGCAGTAGAGGAGAGGAAAAGAGTCAGATTCAGGATATATTTCTAAGGTAGTCAATGGGATTTCCTGGTGATTAGGATGTGGAATGTGAGAGAAAGAGTGACATCAAGGATGATGCCATGGCTTTTGGCCTGAGATTGGAAGAATGGAACTGCTACAACTGACACTGGAAGGCTACAAGAGGAATAGTCTTGTGGGGAGATATATGAGTTTAAGTCGAGGCATATAAGGTTTGAGATGCTTACTAGACATTCAGGAAGATATGCCAATAAGCTGTTGAATATATAAATCTGGAGTTCAGGAAGGAGGTCTGGGCTGGAGATATAAATGTGAGAGTCACCAGAACATAAGTGGTATTTAAAGCCATGAGACTAGACGAGATCAGCAATGGAATGACTGTAGAAGGGAGAGGAGACCAAGGGTTGAGCCCTTTGTCACTCCAACATTATGGGTTAGAAGAAAAGGAGGGACCTGCAAAGAAAACTGAAAAGCAGCAGCCAGTGAAGAACAGAGGAGATGAAGAGAGTGTTGGGCCCTTGAAACCAAGTGAAGAAAGTTCATCACGGAAAAGAAGTAGCCACTGTGTCAAATGTTACTGAAAGTCAGTGTTCAGATCATTGTTAATCTAAGACCATTTGAAATTGTCCCATGGCTCTTGAACATTCTGTTCTGTTTATTCACTTGTTTCAATCGGAGTAATTTCTATTGGTCTATCTTCAAGTTCACTTATTTTTTCCTCAGCTGTTTTGAGTTTATGGATGAGCCTGTCAAAGGAATTCTTCACCTCTGTTCCTGTTTTCCATTTATCCACCGATTCTTTTCCTTTTGTTTCCATCTCTATGCTGAATGTAGCCACCTTTTCATGCATGTTGTCCACCTTTTCCATCAGAGCCCTTAACATATTAATCATAGCTATTTAGAGCCCCTGTCTGATAGTCCCAACATCTGTGTCACATATGAGTCTGGTTCTGTTAAATGCTTTGCCCCCTGACTCTGTGTCTGTTTTCTTGCTTCTTTGTCTGCCTTGTAACTGTTTGTTGAAAGCCAAACTTCTTGTATAGGTCAGTAGACACTAAGGCTACTAGTTTGTGTGTCTACATATGGCCATGCATTTCCTTCTGCAAGGTCTTTAGTGTGGAGGAGCTGGATCAATCTAGTCAGGATTTGAGCTGAGTTTGTGATTTGTTGTTATAGTTACCTTGAGTGCACCAACAGCTTTAAATTACTCTAACATTACCTGGTGTTTAGGGTGGGTGCTGGATTGTAGGAGGTTTTCTCCTGAATGTCTGTTCCACACAGCTTTAGGTCTTCCATTTCACTACCCCTCAGTGCTGTTACTTGTTAATTGTACAAGTACAATTTTATTTAATTGTCCAATTGTTTTTTTTAGCCTGGTTTTGGGAGCAGACAGCAGGTGGCAGTTTGCGGAGAATATCTCAGTTGTTTTGCTTATCTGCAGTCTTAGTCAAGCACCATGTTCCCTGGATCCCCAGAGTTGGGCCATCTCAGTGATCCTACCCCACCCTCAGTTGTGGGTCTGGGACCAGCTCATATTCCTGCCCCACCCCTAGGATAGAGTTTTTTGCAGTTTCCTTCCCACAGTTACACTGGGTTTCTCCGGTGTCCTAAAAGCAACAATGCACTAGTGATTTAAGTGTTTGTCCCACATGAGAGATGGGGAGAAGAAGGACTTGTGCCTTTCCCACAGTGGCAGCTGTTCCCCTCCCCCAGGTCTGCTCCGTGATGGAGGCTTTCTCGGGATTCTCATCCTGCCCCCTGTGAGCACCTGATGAGGTCCATGGAGAAAAGTTCCAAAGTGCTGTGAAGTCCCCTTGTGTCTGCAGCCTCCTGGGGTTATATATTCTCCAACCTAGCCCACATTCAGCCGTTAGCGATTTGTTAAAAATTGTACTCAAATTCTACTTATCAGTGGGTCTGCCCCTGCAAACAAGTAGTTGAGTCTCATTGCTCCTTGGAAGCACCTGTTTTTCTTTAGACTTCATGTCGGTTGATTGCCCTGAGAGCTCTGATGGGCTCAAGAAAATTGTGAATTTGCATACTGGCATTTTTTTGTGGTTGTTAGAGTGAGAATGATGCTCTTTCCAGCTTCCTACATCCTACGCAGAATGCAAAAGTCCTGTTTCATTCATCTTTAACTTTATGTCATTTATTCTCTCTGGACCTCAGTCATAGGAATAGTATGCTAGAAAATCTCTAATGTGCCTTCCATCACACATGTTGCAATAAACAAAACAGCTTCTAAAGAAGCCACAGTTTTATATTTACTTTTGTTCCCTGTTCCTTATCACAGCTGCAGCAACTAACTTTATAGAGAGAAACAGGATATAAGAAAATTCAAACTCAAATTCTATATAATAATTTCTATCAGCACTAGATCTAAAATCATAATATGGCCTGACTTTCTAGATTACCCTCTATTCATTAGCTTCAAGACAGCAAACCAGTCTCAATTCAATGAGTAGCACAGGGATTCTGGAATTCATTTTCTCCTTAGTTAATTGTCATCTCTAATATTCATTTCCTTTCATGCTGAATTTTGTGACTCTTTCAACACATTCTTGGATGTTTCCACTACTCTCTCATGTTCCCTTCTTCCCATGATCTTTGGCAACTTTGAAAAAGCCTAGAAGTTGTTCCTGCCAGAAAGTGTTTGTGTCTCCCTGGTTCTATTGCTCAGATTGTGGAGTGCTTTATCTTGAGTGTAACTGTTGGAAAGGCATAAAGGGTAAAAGTCCCATCTACCAAATCCACCAACTTCACAGCCTCTCTGAGTCCTTCATCACAAGGGGAAGTCTAAAAGATGGCCTTTTCCCCCTTGGATATTCCAGCTTGAACAAAAAGCATTTTTAAATCCATAAATCAGTCCAGCCAGAAAACAGCCTCACACAGTTCCCAAACTGTTGACTGTTGCGTGGCAATATACACATGGCATTGATGAATCCCTGACCTGGCATTTCCTCCAAGTCTCATACAATTGATTACTGGATTTTACAGACCACAGTTGGCTACTACATAGAAGCCAGCATCCTGGGCTCTGGAGAGCTTTGCCTCATGCCTGTTCAGATGCTCCTTTTCTATTTATTTTTATGTCTTACTCTAGTCCCTTTTCTTTCGTAATTGATGACTGTCCAGGCTTAATGTTTAGCCACATAGGGAATTAACAGATGACCCAAGGCAATGGTTTCATTGTTATGGACTCAAAACACTGCCATTACACTGGAGAATACAGAGTTTAATGGTTTCTCCCCTCTAGTGTGAAATCCAACGGTTGTTTGATGGCAGGAAGCCATCTGATGGTGTGGTGTGAATCACCCCATATCCTTTCAGTCTTTTTTTCCTTCTTTTAGGTTAACAACAATTGGATTCTATTACTTATGACCAAAAACCTTAACTGATAAGTCCTCATCAACTTAAAAAGTGTTCAGGTCTCTCCATGCCTTACAAGAGTGAGATGAAACTAGAGGTAGAGATATGAAGTCTTCTAAGGTTTTTAAAAGGATGCTAAGTCTTATCTGAAGAAAAACAGAAAAGCACGAAATAGTTTTAGCATGAGTGTATTAGTCAGGCTTCTCCAGAGAAACAGAACCAATAGGGGAGAGAGAGAGAGAGACATGGAGAGAGATATTTACTATAAGGAATTGGCTTATACGATGAAGGAGGCTAGAAGTCCCCAAATCTGCCAATCTGCCATCTGCAAGCTGGAGACCCAAGAAGCCAGTGTGTGGTCCCTGTCTGAGTCTAAAGGCCTGAGAACGAGGAGTTCCAATGGTAGAAGTCCCAGTCCGAGGGTAGAAGAAGACTGACACCCCAGCTCGGCAGTCAAGCAAAGAGAGCAAATTATCTCTTATTCAGCCTTTTTGTTTTATTTAGGCTCTCACTGTATTAGACAAGGCCCACCCAAATTAAAGAGAGCAATCTGCTTTTACTCAGTCTACTGATTCAAATGCTAATCTCATCCAAAACACCCAGAAATAATGTTTAACCAAATATCTGGGCACCCTGTGGCCCTGTCAAGTTGACACATAAAATGAACCATCACAATGAGGGAGACACCAAAGATGGAAGTACTTAGTGGTGACAATCTGATTCAAAAACGGCCCAGTCTTTGAGCTCAATTTGCAGAACACTCTTTATTAAGATTGTTTCTTTGACAGAGCTCTGAGGATGATATTAGGAAGAAGCTAGAGGTCTCCAGAGCACACCCATGGTGGCTGTCTCAGATTTCCCCAAGTGCTGTGCTCTGAATCTGTAATAGATGTCCACACTGAGGCCACACTTCCCACGGTTGCTGTCAGCCAAGGATAGAGTACAGCAGGTGTGAAATAAAGTTCATATTTCATGGCAAGACAAGAAAAATTTAAACATAAAAAAATTTTCTCTGCCCTTTGGCCTCCTCTCTCCCCTCTACTGTGCATTGTGTATCTGCATTATGCATTGACCAAAGCTTCCCCATCGGCAGAAATACCTGGTCAACCATAAAGAGAAACATTCTCCTAGCATCAACAAGACAACTCCTTAAAAGATAACATTCCTTCTTGATCTTGTAAGGGGCCACAATGACTCTTAGATCTGGATTGTGTAAACTGTCAATAATACGTACAATAACGTGTCATTTACTGTACAGCCCTCTATCTCAAAATACTTATATAACTGTGCCTTGACTTCTAACGGGCAGAACAGTTCTCAGAGCTTTCTGAGATGCTCTTCCCGTGTTATAATCCTCAACTTGGCTTGAATAAAATTTTCCATTTCTTTCTTAGATCGACTGATTATTTTTTTGTTGACACAGGGATAATAATGCAGACTCATTCTCACAACACATGACACATGGCAATTTTGACTCACATACTCCTCATCAGGCAGCGAGAAACTTTCTTAGACCTGCACTGCAGTCTGACACTCTTCCCACCAGCCTCCTTCAGAGGGATCAGGCCTGTATCTCTGTCTGAAGATTCTCTCCATCTTGTTCAGCCCTCTCTCCTTTTCCCCCAACAAGTAAGCAGGCACGTCTAATCCTGTTTTGCCATATGTTTCTCAGAGGATACAAACTAACACAACTCAAAGACATAATCTGATTGCCAAATTGGAGGCTGTGTGAGAATGGATGATAGGCGTGTCAGAGGGGATCTGGGAAGACCAGATAAGAGATAAGGTCAATAACCAGGCAAGAGTTAGTGGTAGTTTGTACCAGGGTGATGTCAGCCCAGGTTCACATTAATCACAACAGATACCAGATTTAATGAGGGACTTCAAGTTTCAGATTCCACCTGCCTATTACTGGAGGTGGGGCTCCTCACATCCTACCAGATTATGTCAGGATCTAAAAGAAGGAGAAAGTACATTTGGAGGGCTTCCGTACCTGCAGCTAAACCAGCTTGGTGAAGACAGGCACTGACTCCATGGAACTGGGGATGCTTTCCCTCAGCTAGTTTTAAAATATTCTACAATTCAGGTCATGTTCAAGGTTCTAGCATTATGCAATTTTTTCAATGACAGAGATTATAGCATTGTTATTTATGCCACTATAATCAGAGACGGGTCAGCATTTCCACTGCTAACACTGTATTTCCAGAGCCATAAAATTTACAACTTGCTGAAATGTGGCATGCAAAGTCAGCCACAAAATTTTTCTAAATTTCCAGCAAAGACTCCATCACGCCATTAAAATAAAAACAAGAAGTAAGTAACAGTTTAGAATTCATTTAACTTAAAATGGTGACTTCTATTATACAATCAAACTTGGTGAATGAATCTTCATGTGAAGAAGCAAGGATTTTTTTACAGGTATTCCATCAGAGGGTCACTTAAAAAGCATATTTGTTAGACTTCTAGAAAATCCAATTGCTGCTCAATTTGGGGCTTCCCATGACATCATTTAAAAAGAGTCTTTTTTTTTTACAGGCCTTTATTTCCTTTCTGGGAAAAAAAATCCAATTGAAAACCTATCACCATCTCTGATTCTTAAAGATAATGGAGATGTTGAATTTAATCTAAAAAAAAAATGGAAACGAGGGCAAAAATCTTGACACCCAATGTCTCATACTAATGCTATTGATTTATTTCTTTTTTTTTTGAATTTTATTTTTATTTTTTTTATTTTTTTATTTTTTAATACAGTAGGTTCTTATTAGTTATCCCTTTTATACATATTAGTGTATATATGTTAATCCCAATCTCCCAAGAGTTATTTCTTATTCCCACCAGAGAGTGGACTTAGGAAAAGAAAGTGAGTCTGCTATTTCATTCCTCTTTTACATTTATGTGGGCAAAGCGTCTTAACTGATGCTGCCGTAGTTGAATGAGCAGCGAATATTATTTTAAAGCTCACTTTCCCTGGGGGTGAGAAGCCACTTGAATAAAAATTTCAGCGATGCCTCAGTGATACAGCACGGGAAGCTCTCACACTGAGCACCGGAGCCAAGGACTCTGGAGGAAGGGGATGGGGGGGCTTCCACCTGCAGGTAGAATGAGTGTCTGTCATTTCCTCAAATTCCTCGAGACCACCCACAGGCATGAAGGATGGTGATCAAAGCCTGGGGAATGGAGACTATCTTCAAAAATCTCCCAGTGCTTCCTGGGAGATTTAAGGGACAATAAGAAAATAATTTGTTGGTTTGTAAGTCAGTTGATGTAGTTTTTGATCATTCAGATGGGACAGTTCTGCCTGGAAGGGATCAATCTTTTTTTTTGTGCCAAAGACTAACACAAACATATACAAATCAAAGGAGGTGTTCTTTCAATAAAGGAAATTCCAGAAAGGATGCCTAGGCTTAATTAAAATATAACCCTTTGTTTCAAAGGCTCTTCTTTCCCTTGCAAAAGGAAATGCACTCTCTGAAAAAGCATGTGCCGGGACTGGTGAGATCGAATTCTTCAACAAGTAAGGATCTGTCTACATTCGGGACAACATCTTGGGGAAGCCTTGAAGGGAATCGTGCCTGGAGTCCTGTCTGACTTAACTCATCATCACAGTCCTTCATCACAACATAATGAGTGTTATTACTTCCTCATGTGGCCTGTGGGCTTTGTTAATTAAAGAATGGAAAGGTAAGTAGTTCCAACCTTTTGCTTTTAATTAATCAAACGATGTGTTTTCCATCCTCAAGTTGCTGGGCAGAAAGTAAAATATTTAGTCTGCCTTCTAATACCCAAAAGAGTTCAGTGAAAAAAACTCAGCTGCTGGTTTGAGATTGTGTAGACAACACAGCAGATAACTGACTGCTCTTTTCTTTCCAAATTTTAAGTCAGTTGTATTGCCCACACTGCTGCCTGTAACACAGTAGTCTCTGAAGAAAAAGAAAAGATTGCCCTGTATCATCTCATCAATATAAATAAAACCTTCTTAAAGAAAAGGTCCATATCTTAAACTTTTGTGGGTATGAAGCAGGAGATAGATGGGCCCCAGGCTGAACAGTTTCTCCCCTGTGGACAGAAACTCCATAACAGCAGAAACTCCATAAAAGCAGGATGATAGAGGAGGCTGGGCCCTGCCCAGATAAGAGATAAAAGACCACATATTCCTCATTCTTGAAGTCAGGGAGACCTTCCCAACTACACATGCACAGAAAGGCTCCTTGGAGGTCAAAAAGGGAGGGGGTGCCACCCCACAGTAAGTGATGTCAACTACCCATAGGCCTTTTCACTAGAATCCATTTTGGCTAAGAGATACGTGAGCACACAGGAGGATGCTGAGATAAACCAAATACGGACTCAGAACCAGGCAAAGCAGGATGATTGGTCAAAGGAAACCCGGAAGAAATGCACCAAAAAAGTGATTCAAACTACCACGAGGGCGCGACTCTCTCTCTGAGCCCACCCGTGTGTCTATCCACACCTACTGTACTGTTTTCCTCCTAATAAATACTTTACTTGCTTCACTAGTTTCCATCTCTATGTGGAAATTCATTTCTACACAGCTGATGGGCCAGGGCCTTGTCACTGGCCACTGGTCCCTGGTGGTCTGGTGGCTAGGATTCAGCACTCTCACTGTTGCTGCCCGACCTCACTCTCTGGCCAGGAACAAAAACCCTGCTTTAAGCCGCTGCAGGCCGAGGCCACCCAAGATCAGGTCTTTGTTACAGTACTAGATAATCAGGAGGCACTCAACACAAAAACAGAACTGGAACTAACATTTACCAAGTGCCTATTATGCCACAATCCGTGCCCTTTTTGTCATATTATGCTGCCTTCCTGTTCACTTGACTTACTGAAACTTCCAGCCTTTAGATCATTCCTCCACATTAAAACACTCTCTACACTTTAAAGAGAAATATATTACCTGGAAGGAAAACACATCAACCCATTAACAAGCTTTGCATCTTAGCAAAAGCAGCACCTCATAGAATGGGCGGGGCACTAGTGTATTTCTTTCTGGAGGGAAGTTAGGAAAAGCAAAGAGGTGGAGCAGCAAATAAGTTTTATCTAGTGTGTCAGCCCTCCACAATTAGTGTTGGCTGGTGCCTGGAGCTCTGCTTTGAGAAGGAGTCTGAAGGCAGACAGGCTCTGTAGGAAAAAGAATTGCAATCGTTTCATGTATCTGCCCTGCTGGAGGCTTGATAGTGAGTGATGAGTGACAGCTACAGAACCCTGTCAGGAAAACCTGCCCTGCTATGCCACTGTGAGAGTAGAGGTATAAAGTGAAAATTGTCCTTCCCTTTATAAAAGCCCAAATCTTTTAAGTTTACCTCTGCAAGAGAATCTCTCTGTGGGGGTGTGGCACAAAACCAGATGGCCTCTGCTATTCACTCTTCTTTCAGATTCACTTTCCCCTTGATGAGGTCTCACACCATGGTGGCCAGTGAGGAGTCAGGCCATGTTCCTGTCCACTTAATAAATACTCTGGCTCACGTGTAGACATGTGACCCTTCCCTCCATAGCCTATAGCACAGATGAAACAGGTTGGTTTATTTTAAAAAACCATCTCTAATTGCAGAGGAAGGAACACTTCTGCACTCATTCTATGAGGCCATCATCGTGATACAAAACCAGACAAAGATGTCACACACACACAAAAATTAGAGGTCAATATCACTGATGAACATAGATGCAAAAATCGGCAACAAAATACTAGCAAACCAACTCCAACAATACATTGAAAGGATCATATACCATGATCAAGTGGGATTTATCCCAGGGATGCAAGGATTTTTCAATATCTGCAAATCAATCAGTGTGATACACTGCATCAACAAAATGAAGAAAAACCATATGATCATCTCAATAGATTCAGAAAAAGCTTTTGACAAAATTCAACACCCATTTACGATAAAAGCTCTCTAGCAAGTGGGCATTGAGGGAACATACCTCAACATAAAGGCCATATATGACAAACCTACAGCTAACATCATACTCAATGGAGAAAAGCTGAAAGCATTTCTTCTAAGATCAGGAACAAGACAAGGACACCCACTCTCACCACTTTTATTCAACATAGTTTTGGAAGTCCTAGCCATGGCAATCAGAGAACAAAAAGAAATAAAAGGAATCCAAATTGGAGAAGAAGTAAAACTGTCACTGTCTGCAGGGGATATGATGCTATGCATAGAAAATCCTAAAGATGCTACCAGAAAACTACTAGAGCTCATCAATGAAGTTGGTAAAATTGCTGGATACAAAACTAATATACAGAAATCTGCTGCATTTCGCTAAACTAACAATGAAATATCAGAAACAGAAGTTAAGGAAGCAATCCCATTTACCATGACATCAAAAAGAATAAAATACCTAGGAATAAACCTACCTAAGGAGTTTTGAAAACTGTAAGACCCTGTACTCTGAAAACTATAAGACGCTGATGAAAGAAATTGAAGATGACTCAAACAGATGGAAAGATATACCATGTTCTTGGATTGGAAGAATAAACATTGTTAAAATGACCATACTACTCAAGGCAATCTACAGATTCAATGCAATCCGTATCAAATTACCAATGGCATTCTTCACAGAACTAGAACAAAAAAATTTTTAATTTGTATGGAAACACAAAAGACCCCGAATCTTGAGAAACAATCTTGAGAAAGAAGAATGGAGCTGGAGGAATCATGCTTCCTGGCTTCAGACTATACTACAAAGCTACAGTCATAAAAACAGTGTGATACTGGCACAAAAGCAGACACATAGATCAATGGAACAGGATAGAAAGTCCAGAAATAAATCCATGCATTTATGGTCAATTAATCTACAACAAAGGAGGCAAGAATATACAATGAAGAAAAGACAGTCTCTTCAATAAGTGGTCCTGGGAAAACTGGACAGCTACATGTAAAAGAATGAAATTAGAACATTCTCTAACACCACATACAAAAATAAACTCAAAATGGATTGAAGACCTAAATGTAAGACCAGATACTATAAAACTCCTAGAGGAAAACATAGGCAGAACACTCTTTGACATAAATCGCAGCAATATTTTTTTTGATCCATCCTTCTAGAGTAATGGAAATAAAAACAAAAATACACAAATGGGACCTAATTAAACCTAAAAGCTTTTGCACAGCGAAGGAAAAGACAACCTATGGTCTGGGAGAAACGTTTGCAAGCGATGCGACTGACAAGGGATTAGTTTCCAAAATATACAAACAGCTCATACAGCTTAATATCAAAAAAAAAAAAAATACAAGTAACCCAATCAAAAAATGGGCAGAAGACCTAAATAGACATTTCTCCAAAGAAGACGTACAGATGGCCAACAGGCATATGAAAATATGTTCAGTATCACTAATTATTAGAGAAATGCAAATCAAAACTACAATGAGGTATCACCTCACATCAGTCAGAATGGACATCATTAAAAAGCTTACAAATAATAAATGCTGGAGAGGGTGTGGAAAAAAATGGAACCCTCCTACACTGTTGGTGGGAATGTAAAGTGGTGCAGCCACTATGGAGAACAGTACAGAGGTTACTCAAAAACTAAAAATAGAGTTACCATATGATCCAGCATTCTCACTCCTGGGCATACATCTGGAAAAGATGAAAACTCTAATTCAAAAAGATACATGCACCCCAATGTTCAGTGCAGCACTATTTACAATAGTCAAGACATGGAAGCAACCTGAATGTCCATCAACAGATGAATAAAGAAGAGATGTTGTACATACACAGTGGAATATTAGTCATCCATAAAAAAGAATGAAACAATGTCATTTGCAGCAATATGGATGGACCTAGAGATTATCATATTAAGTGAAGTAAGTCAGGCAAAGAAAGACAGATATTATATGATATCACTTATATGTGGAATCTAAAAAAAATGATACAAATAAACTTATTTACAAAACAGAAATAGACTCACAGACATAGAAAACAAACTTATGGTTACCAAAGGGGAAAGGTGGGGAGAAGGGATAAATTAGGAATATGGGATTAATATACACACACTACTATATATAAAATAGATAAACAACAAGGACCTACTGTATAGCACAGGGAACTATACTCCTCAGTAGAATACATTTTTTTTCTTCACTAAGATATTTAAATACCTTTATTTCATATATCTCATGCAGCATCTCTTGGATTTTCCTTCTTTTTAAAGTACTTTATCCTAAACACTTCTTCAATGTGAGTCTTAATGTGACCATTCTTCTGAGACATTGAATGACTGAACGTATTTTTATCTTGCCCACATGTCTAACTAACAGGAAGTGCTAGGATCTTTTCTTTCAATATTTAAAAAAAATGGTATATATATTCTTTTCCATTATAGGTTATTACAAGATATTGAGTATAGTTCCCTGAGGACTTCAAAGGGTACACAAATGCTTGACTCAAATTCACAAATTTTAGAAGGAATTTTTAATTTGCAATGGAACAACCACTATACACAACTTTTAACATACTGGAGACCAACATAAGGCCACTCATCAGGCCGCTGATTAACTTTAGAATAAGTAAATATTATGAATTTTAACTATAAGACAAATTTATAGTAAGATAGATAGATGAATAAGTATCTTGTTAGAGTTTCTGTTATTTAAAAATAGTTAAATTTGAAGAAGAGAAAAAGAAAAATATATACACATAATAACCCCTAATTAAATTTCTAGATAACGTCAAAATGATGAGATCAGCGTAGAGAAAGGTAGGGGGAGAGTTTTAAGAGCATAAGCGTATGTAGACTTCTCATCTTGTTGGGGGGAAGACAGAGATGTCTGTTTTTCTAAGTAAAACGTATTCAAAAGAAATATGGAAAAAGTGGAACAAATTGAAATAATCACCTAAACAAGAGCAACAGATCCAATGTATCAGTAACTACAGTAAGTACAAATTGCCAGTTCAAAGACAGAAATTGTCAGATTGGAGTGTGAGTGTGTGTTGGGGGTGGGAGGCAGTGCTGTTTAAAAGAGACACATCTTATCTCCATACCAGAAGGCACAACCTGCTCTCTCTACTCCTTATCATGCATGCAAGTGTAGGTAGGTCTCTTTAGCTTTCTGTACCTCAGTTTTCTCATAATATGGAAAATGGTATATCAGTTAGATGTTTTTGTCTACAAGTAATAGAACCCCACCCCAAAGAGGATTAGACAAAGAGACTGTTTATAATCATGCACTAAAGTCCAAAGACAGGAGGCACTTCAGTGTGTCTGTTTTGTCCTCAGGCTAGCTCCGCTTATGACCCCAAGACGACCCCCACTCGTTCATGCAACCTGTGCAGATGCAACTATGCACAGCAGCATAAGAAGGCCTGCCTCCTTCCAGGGTCTCATTTAGAGAATAAAGAAATCTTGCTCAGAATCTTCCCAGCATCCTGGTCGTCACCTTTCATTGACTAGAATTTTATCTGTTGTTCAGGGCTACACAATTCCTGTCGAGGATAATGGGAAAGCAGTGACCCATCCGGATTACCTTTGTTACTGAGGGATGGGAACATGTGAAGGACCTAAGTTATACGAAAGAGGTAAACACTCAAAAAAAGTGAAGCTCAACCAGCAAGAAAAAAAAAAAAGGAGAGAAATAGTTGTTACATGGACAGCCAATGATGTCTGTGACCAGTGGGGATAGGAATATCTTTCCTACAGGGTTGATGTGAGGATAATATTTGAAAGTTCCTAGAAAGTGGCCCAAAGAAGACATTTCATGAAAATTATTCTTCCTTCTGTTTTCCCTTTCTTTCTCTCCTTTCCTCCAGTTACAGTCTGGGCTTCTTTTTCTCTCCTTCATTTATTGGTTTAAGGGATTAAAACTACAGTATGCTAACCAGCAGCCTGAGAAGTGCCATAGTGTTCACGCCACCCCTGTGTCGACAGACTGTAAATTACCCCCAAAAGCCACAGGCTAATGTCCGACTGCTTTTTTGGCCATTCCAGCTGGGAGAACATTGAAACAGCACGGATCTAATCAGCAGCTGGGTCCTCAGGAGCATTCTTTACACTGCTACCTAATTATTCATCCTGTAGAGTCAATTTGGGTGCAGGTTTTGATAACTGCAGCTTATCTGTGTTTAATCATCATCATAGGGACTTCCCTGGTGGTGCAGTGGTTAAGAATCTGCCTGCCAATACAGGGAACACGGGTTCGAGCCCTGGTCTGGTCTGGGAAGATCCCACATGCCACGGAGCAACTAAGCCCGTGCGCCACAACTACTGAGCTTGCGCTCTAGAGCCCGCGAGCCACAATTACTTAGCCCGTGTGCCTAGAGCCCGTGTTCCGCAACAAGAGAAGCCACCGCAATAAGCCCGCACACTGAAACAAAGAGTAGCCACCGCTGGCCACAACTAGAGAAAGCCCACGTGCAGCCACGAAGACCCAACGCAGCCAAAAATAAATAAATAAATTTTTTAAAATCATCATCATAATTTACACTTAAATATTTTGTAGGTTTGTTGTACAATTAAAGTGACTACATATGCAGCTTGTTCAGAGTTTCAAATTAGAGCCCCGTGATTCATATGTACACAGACAATTTTGTGGAGAGAATGGCACAGTTAACACTGTGAATATAATGATTTAAAATACTCAGTGTATGAAAGTACAGCAAAGTGAAGAATCTTATTATTTCCCTTTACCTGGTGAGCTTCTGCAGACTGACTTTATAGATTTGGGATGTTGGTTTTACTAACATGATAATAACAAAGAGTAGTTAAGACTTGTTGAAAGCTTGCCAGAAGCCACTTTTCTATGTGCTTTACAGTTATTAATTTAATTTAATGAATTTATTTAATTCAAATGATGAAACTGAGACACCAAGATTAAGTAACTTACTCAAGATCAGAAGGTTAAAGCCAGAATTCAAACCCAAGCAGTCTTATTCCAAAGCCTACTCTCTTAACGATGTTCTAATGAAAATCCTATCGTTGAAAAAAGCTTGAGTTAGGTTTGCTAATACTTGTAACGTAAAGTGAAACAACCGTTGGAGCTCTAATAAAGGCACACCCACTCTCTCTTTCCCGTCTCTACTCACCACTCCTAGAGAAATATTTAGTATCTGTCACCCCCATTATAACCTGCTCTCTCCACCCTTCCTTCTCTTTCCTTGACTCCAGTTCAATTAGCTATTTTTAAACACACAGACACACACACACACACACACACACCAAGAGAGAGCTGCTAGAAAGGCATTCTCATCCTACCCTTCCAAACTAGAAATGAGCTGAGCGAATGTTTGGCTATGTTAACTTTAGGGAGATAGAAGCTTGACGTGGGATGAAGAGCTCCTGATTCTGCCTACACCTCCACCACCACCCCAATGTCCCAGCATTACTTCTGTAGTTTTTTCCAACCTAGTACATCTTCCTCTCTCCTCTCTCTTCATGCCCTTCCTTTACTTCCAAGTTACGCACAATATTTAATTTCTCTAGGAAACTTGAAAAGATGAACCTAAATATTGTACAGCATTAAGGAGTAGGGAAGATACAGAATTTCAAGAGCCCCTTTGGAGCTCTCGGTCACTCTGATTCACTCTGAGTCACTGTTGTATACAATTAAAGGCAATCATAAGTAACATAATCATTAAAATGAGCCACCTTATCACCCAACCCTACTTCCCCAACGCTATGTTACGGCATCTTGCTTCACTCACATCACTAAAGCAAGTGATGTCCTGAACAGTTCTGGATGTAGCCACAATGTTTTTTTAAATTCGTCATCTCGATACAATGTGAAAGAGTGGCTTTTTCTATACTTAAAAGACCCTACTGTACTATGGATATAGGTACACAGATTTGCAGTGCTGGGTAAAACTAAGTTGCTCTGCAGAAGAAAGACCAGTTGCGGGCCAGGGAGAGGGTGCTGTAGATTCCAGTGTAAGAGAAACCAGAGCAGAAGAGCTAGCTCTGGAGGAACAGCAGAGATGAACCCCTAACTGACTTTGGATTGGAGAGACTGAAAAAGAGGAAGGTCTCAAGGGATGTTCTGAAGTGAAATAATTTGGAGAGAAATAACATTGAACTGTGCAATGTCAGTTACCCTCATCCCTTACAAAATATTCAATAAAATTTGTACTGCTGCCTTGTGTTTTGATAGTAGAAAATTCTTTAAGAAGATTGCAAAGAACTGTTGATACCTGTTTCCAAGTCAAAAGAGGGTGAAAACAGAGATACATCTCAGGGACAGATGATTTATTGATTACCTGTGTAATAATAAAAATAATAAATTCCACCTCTGAGGATTAATCTTCCATTCCTTACTTGGACATTCATTTCCTTCTATCTTTTTTCTATATCCACAACACCTTTATTCTCTATTTTAGCAACAATCACACTTAAAGACAATTTACTTTACTTACATGTGCCATCCTCCCCACCCCAACATACACAAGCATACACGCACACCCACATTCAAATGTGATTCTGAGCTTCTTGGAGATGAGAAATCTGTCTCATTAATGTTGGTGTACCCAGTCCCCAGCATCTTGCATGTAACAGAATAGACATTCAATGTATGTTTACCCAGAAACAGAACTTGAATAAAGAAACAGAACTTGAATAAAGCTTTTAGCTCTATACAAAGGACTTCCACAACCAGATGGATTGATCATGAATGTTTTTTATCACTCGTGTTGAATGTAGTTATCTGAATTTGTATGGTCTTCCCATTTAACGAAAGCACCTTCTACATTCATAATGCTTTTCTAGCCCACAAACACAATGGTCAGTTCATAGCAGCACTATGTACAATAGGCAAGACATGGAAGAAACTCACATGCCCATCAACAGAGGACTGGCTTAAAAAGATGTAATACATATACATATATATATATATATATATGTATATATATATATATGTATATATATATACATATATATATATATATATATATATAATGGAATATTACTCATCCCTAAAAAAAGAATGAAATTCTGCCATTTGTAGTGATGTGGATGGACCTAGAGAATATTGTTCTTAGTGAAAATAAGTCAGACAGAGAAAGACGAAATAAGGGGTACGGGATTAACAAATACAAACTACTATACATAAAAAAGATCAGCAACAAGGATTTACTATACAGTACAGGGAATTACACTCAATATCCTATAATATCCTATAACGGAATATAATCTACAAAAAAACTGAATCACTATGCTGTACACCTGAAACTAACACAATATTGTAAATCAACTATACTTCAATTAAAAGAAAACTAAGTCCTTTCTTTTAGAACTAAAACAAAACAAAACAAAACAAAAACACAGTGGTCTATCTGAAAATCTTACGGACCAATTTCTCACTAAAGTGTCTGTAATGTGTCCTGAACTTTTGGGAGAAAGACAGTATAGACACAGTTCAAATATGACTAAAAATGTGCTTGTCCCTCCAGATCAAGAGAAATCATACATTTTACTGAAGCATCACTGAAATATTTCAGAGTCCAGATAGAATTATGTGGGAGTAGAGATTGTCAGCTACACCCTGTATATATTCTCCTACTCTTCATTTTAGCTCTAGAGCACCCCACCATTACCATCATTATTTAGCATCACCCATGGCCCCTAGACAGTACAGTCCCTGCATCCCTTGCAGCTAGATGTGGCCATTTACCATATTACCACTAGCATAATATAAGCAGAAGGGATGTATGCAACTTCTAGGACGTTGTCTTATAAGGAAAACGTTTGACCCCACTTCCTCTTTCTCCCTTCCTTTTGACTAGAATGAATGACGTGGATCAGAGAAGCAAGATTCTACCATGAGGACAAGGGAAACATCTCAGAGCAGAGATTTTAACCAATTTTGTGATGTGGATCTCTTAGGTAGTCTGGTAAAACCTATGGAGCCCTTCTTAGAGTAAAGTTTATAAATGCATAAAATAAGATACATAAGGTTAAAAAGGAAAATATATTAAAATATACATCTCAAAATTATGTTTAGAAGTTTTACTATAAAAAGTATGTGTTTATTAACCCATTAAATAGCAAGCTCTAAAGGCAGGTCTACTGTTAGTAGTGATGTAGTGTGATATTATAAGATATTTGCAACAAATTAATATGACATAAAATTATCTGTCATTTCTATTGGTGGCAAAGTCATAGGTACAGCTAGTATCATTGTTGGTTGTTGTCCACGTTTGAAAGTGAAAGAAGTACTAAGTCTTATTTAGAGGTGAATGAAAAATAAAGAGTTAACATTTTCCATCCAAGTTCAACAGATTCCCTAACTTCTATGTATGGCCTCCCAAGGGTCCATGGATCAAAGGTTAAGACCTTGCTCTGGGGGATGATGGAGAAATAAGATATAGGATGACCTTGTGGAACAGACCCATCTACTTGCCATGGATTTCCAACCTACCTCCTAACTGTTACATGAGAGAGAAAAAAATTATCTTATTAAAGCTACTGTATTTTACAGTCTCTGTTATAGCAGCTTAATCTGTATTCTAATACAGTGGAATATCACAGCCCTTCAGAAACTGTCCTTTATTTGAAGTATACAAAATTCAGCTTTCGGCTACTGGGGAAATCAAGTGAAAAAAAACCAGAAGGGGTAGGGAGAAGGGGTGTCCAGAGCAACAGCTCCCTCCTCATTTAGTCAGTTATGAATGCTTTGTCACTCAGGTCAGGCATTCTCACTGTGACTACTCTTTGGTCATTACTACCAGTTTCCTGGGGTCTCTGAAAAATGCAACCTCAGTCATTTCAAGTCAGAGAAGTTTGGATGCCTCCTGTGTTTGATGTGGCTGGAACCACATCAAACAACAGCAATAAAGAATGCTTCTGAAGGATTTAGTCTAACTGCCTCTTAGTATTTCTGAAGAAAGGCAGGAAAAAAAGCTTCCTCCAGCCATTATTGTGATTGCTCACAAATCTTCCATTTACTATGCAAATTTTAATCTCAGCCATTATATGAAACCAAATTAAAGCAGGAAACACTTGATCTGAACAATTCTCTGTCATTCTCTAGAAAAGGCTTATCCAAAAGAAATGAAGAAACAAGTAAACAAAGTTTTAGTTGTTATTAAAAGACACCAAAAAACCAGTTGTGATAGGATTCTGAAAAACTCTTGATCACGGTGCTGGGCAGGCCTTTTTCTCAAGTCCCAGAAGAACAATTGGTTTTGTGTAAAAAGGTTACAGAAGATTAAAGTCAGAGGTGACAGCAACATAGAGTGTTTTGCAAACACCACATATCATGAAGTCAAAGGAACACAGATAGGAAAGGAAAGATTTACAAAATAACCTCCCATTGAACTTAGACTTTTTGTAGAAGACAAGGAAGAGTTCTGTTCTCTGTTTTAAGATAGATGCTGAAAACTGAGGGAAGAGACTTAGGAAAAGCATATTGATGGCAATAACAACAACCTCTAATGTTGATCTAATTTGTGTAAAATTGGTATTATTTCTTCCTTAAATATTTGGGAGAATTCACCAGTGAAATCATCTGGGTCTGAGATTTTCTTTGTGGGACGTTTTCTCATTTTGAATATAATTTCCTTAACAGATATAGGGCTTAGAAATTTTATTTCTTTTTTGTCAGGTTTGTTAATTCATGTTTTTCAAGGAGTTTGTTCACTTCATCTAAGTCGTTGGATTTATTGGCATAACATAGGCTATGATATTACCTTGTTAACATTTTATGTCTCTAGGGTCTCTAACGATGCCTCCCTTTCACTCCTAACATTGGTAATTTACATTTTCTCTCTTTTGTTAAAGGTTTATAAATGTTATCAGGTGTTTCAATGAGCCAAGTTTTGGCCTTCTTGACTCTTTCTATTTCATTGATTTCTGCTCTTTATTTTTTCCTTTTTTCTACTTACTTTGTACTTAATTTGCTTTTCTTTTAGTAGCTCCTAAAGGTGGAAGATGAGAGCACTGATTTTTAAAAATTTTTTATTTTGTAATGCAAGCCACTAATGCTATAAATTTATCTTTAAGCACATTTACTGCATCCACAAATTCTGTTATGTGTTTTTGTTATAACTCAGTTCAAAATATCTTCTCTTTTTCCTTGCGATTCCTTCTTTGAAGCATGTTGTTTATTTCTAAATATGTGGGGGCTTTTCTTGATTTCTTTTTGTTGTTATTTTCTATTGTGTTCTAAGAACATACTCTGTATAAGTTCTGTCTTTTGAATTTATTCAGACTTCTTTTTACAGTTCAGCATGAGTTCTATCTTGGTAAATATTCTAAATGCACTTGAAAAGAATGAGTATTTTGGAGCTGTTTGGTGTAGTGTTATGTAAATGTCAAGTTAATATAGTTGAGAGAATGGTTCAGACTTTCTATATCCTTTCTCATTTTTTGTCTACTTAATCTATCAGTTACTGAGAGAGGAGTGTATTAAGATCTCCAACTATACTTGTGGCTTTATTTCTATCCATTTTTGCTTCATATATTTTGAGGTTCACTCACACATAGCATTATTGTCCTCTTAATGATTTTCCCTTTCATCCTTATGAAATGTCCTTCTTTCATTTGGTAATGCTTCTTGCCTTAAAGTCTACTCTATCTGACATTAATATAGATACATTGGTTGTCTGTCTTCAAGTTCACTGATCCTCACTTTGACAGTGTTCAATCTAATGTTAAGCCCATCTAATGAGTGTTTGATTCAGATACTGTATTCTTCAGTTCTAGAATTTCTATTTTGTTCTTTTTTTAGAGTTTTCCATATCTCTTCTGAAATACCCAATCTTTTTACCCATTATAGCCATCATTTCCTACAAATTTTAAAAACATATGTGTATTAGTTGTTTTAAAGTTCTGTTTATTAATTCCAATAACTGAGTAATCTATGGGTCTGTTTCTATTGACTATTTTTTCTTTTGATTATAGATCCCATTTTCCTGTTTCCTAGTGTGCTTCATAATTCTTTTATTGTATTCTAAATATTATATATAAAAGAACAGTGATGACTGAAGTAAAATACTTAGTTTTGTTTTACTTTGTTTTATTTCACAGCAAATACAAGTCCTTTCTCTATCTGGAAGTTAGGGTGAGGAGCTTATCATTAATATATCTTTTAAAGTCAAGTTCAGCTATATCTGGGGTACAGCTTTAAATCGATTGAAATCACCTGTGAGTAGTCCAACCCCCAACCTCCTGAGTCACAACCTTTTTTATGCTTTCAGTAGCTGAGCTGCAAGAAAATTGGCTGCAGTTTCATATATTTTTGGAATATTTTTAATCTTTGGATTCATCTCCAGGCAGGGATCTGGAATCCAAACACCACAGGAATGCACAGACCTAAGCAATTTCTTTCTGCTTACCAGCCCTTCCTCCACTGCTACTATCTTACCAAAACTCATGGTTGGGGAGGGTCTTCAAAAGAGCAGGCAGATTCCAGGAATCTGTCCCAGAATTTGGGGCTTTTCAGACTTTAATTTAACTTTAACTCCTGACAGCCCCACCTGGTCCAAAGCTTAGCCTATTTCCCCTTGACCCTGTTTCCCTATGAGGAAGCTTTCTTAGGTAGGGAAGGCTGCCTTCACTCTCTGCTCTCTTATACAGGCTTCTTTCTCTCTGAAATTCAAGAGAGATTAAGGTTAATCAAACCTTCCTCATGTGAATACCACCCCTGCCTGGCCCCACAGAAAACAATTTTTTCTAGGTTTTCCTTATTGTTTCAATGGGAGAGAAGGTCTCCCATGTCCTTGTCTAGTCTCCCCAGAAGCAGAAACCCCCACAAAGCCTGAGTTCATAATCAATTCTTTTAAACTGTTTCCCAAACATGAAAAAAAAAAAAAGATTGGAAAATCAGATTTGTTAAGGACAACAAAGAGAATGCAATATATTCACAAGAGAAGGTTGAAGGACTAGGAAATTTAAAGTAAATTAAGAAGTTTGGTTAGGTGATATTACTTGAAGCATGAACAAAATGTACTATGTTAATTATTTTAATTTTATTATTCAAAAAGGTCCTCTTGGCCTATGAAACCTGCATCTGTCCTGCCATGGAGTAATTCTGCCCATAGCTTTCCATGGGTATGCATTGTCATTTTCTTTCTGTAGTATTCTAACCTGGTTTAAGAGTTAACTTATAGATGGCACTAATCTGCTTTTTCATCTGGGAAAAATAGTTTCATATACATTCCACCCCATTTTCTGAAATTTCCCTCTAATTAAGATTCTGGTAATAAACTTCAATAAAAGGCTTTGGCATAGTATTAGTGACTGGCAGTTTTGACACAAAAATAACATTTTCACGTCTTTACAGCCCCCAACACTCCTCCAAAGGTATATTAGTCTGCTACGGCTGCCATAATAAAATACCACAGATGGTGGTTTAAACAAAAGAAATTTATTTTCTCACAGTTCTGGAAGCCAGAAGTCCAAGATCAAGATTCTAGCTGATAGAGCTTCCGGTGAGGACTCTCTTCCCAGCTTGTAGATGGTCACCTTCTTGCTATGTCCTCACGTGGTCTTTCCTCCATATATGTTCATGGGGAGACAGAGCAAGTTCTCTGGTGCCTCTCACCAGAGAACCTGCAAGGACACTAATCCTATTGGATCAGGACCCCACCCTTATGACCTCATTTAACCTTAATTACTTCCTTAAAGGTCTCATCACCAAACTCAACCACACTGAGGTTTAGGGATTCAACATATAAATTGGGGTGGGGGGGAGGGGGAACACAAACATTTAGCCTATAACAAAAGGTATCTGGATATAACATTGTTTGGTTCTTGGTATAATTTCTTTCCCATTTTTTTTTTTTCTGTAATCTTTCTCTTTCTCTCTTTCATACAGCCACACTCACATCCCCATTCACACAGTGTTTTATAGAAAATCTCTATCATTAAGATAACTAAAGTTTAAAAGCAGAGGCTAACCACATGATAATATACGAAATGTCAAGACATGGTTTGTGGCATACACTTTCACCTCAGGAAACATAGATTTATGCTGTTTTAGAAAAGACTTTGTGGTTCAATTACTATAGAACAGAATTTTTACAGAAAGCTTTTGTTTTTGCCCTAAAATATACTATGGGTCAGTTCAGTCCAGGGAAAACAAAATTATAAGCCCCTTCCTCCAATGTAATTCATTCTGCTCCTGAAAGGTATGGTCTCATCAAATATTCCTGGAACATCTTCCATATCAATTCTAACCCATTTTAACAAAGCAGTATTTTTGTCAAAATCCCAGAAGTTGTGAAATAAAAATCTGTCTTCAGTGTCACCTACCTTCCATCTTGCACTGCCCCCTACACTTACAGGGTAAGGGTCTAGCAAGAAAGTGTAATATATGGCTAAATGTGTTGGCTTTGGAAACAGATATGGGTTATAATTCTCATCACTAACTGTGTGGACCTTAGACAAGGTACTTAAGCCTTTAATGCCTCAGTTTCCTCATTCACTGATTAAATATTTATTGAGCAATAATTATATGTCAGTCACTCTACTAGGCACTGAAACTATACCAGTAAAAAAAGACACGTGAAGTCCCTGCCATCCCACGGCTCAAAATGAGAATACTAACACATATTTCAGGAGATTTTTTTAAAGAATTACGTAAGTGCTTCCTGGTGACAACTGCATATTAAATCCCCCAGGGAGCTTTAAAAAGAAATACTGATGTCCTATAGCCATCTACCTCCCAGAACCGGTTACTTCAGAATCTCTGCAGGGGAGACCTAGACACTGGTATTTCTTTAATGATCCCCAGGGGATTCTAATATGCAGCCAGAGTGGAAAACCACCAGATTACATAAAGCCATGGCACAGAGTAAGAAGTTAATAAAATTGTAGGATAACCTTCGTAAACTCATGGTACTACAGGATGCAGACAAATTCAAAGAAACAGCATCCAACAGGAAAATAAAACAAATCTTTTACTGAGTCAAAAGTACCAAAGAGGAAAGAGAGAGTGATAGGAGATGAGGTCAAAAAGGTGCCAGGATACGGTCAACTAATATTTAATAAGAGAGCCAAGAATACTCAATGGAGAAAAGACAGTCTCTTCAACAAATGATACTGGGAAAAATTATTCACACATAAAAGAATGAGACTAGACCCCTATCTTATACCACTCAAAAATTAACTCAAAATGGATTAAATACTTAAATTTAATACCTGAAAGCACAAAATTCCCAGAAGAAAAGCATAGGGTAAAATCTCGTTGACATTGGTTTTGGCAATGATTTTTTTGGATTTGAGACCTAGAGCACAAGTAAGTCACAAAACAAAAACTAAACAGGTGGGTCTACATCAAACTAAAAAGCTTTTGCACAGCAAAAGAAACAATCAACAAAATGAAAAGGCAACATACAGAATGAGAGAAAATATTTGCAAACTACACATCTCATAAGAGGTTAATATCCAAAATACATGAATCCATACACCCCAATAGAAAAAAATCCAATTTAAAAATGGGCAATGTACCTGAATAGACATTTTTCCAAAGAAGATATTCAAACAACAAACAGGAACATGAAAAGATGCTAAGCATCACAAATCATCAGGGAAATGCAAATAAAACCACAATGAGATATCACCTCACACCTGTTAGGATGGCTATCATCAAAAAGACAAGAGATAACAAGCGTTAGCGAGGCTGTGGAGAAAAGGGAACGCTTGTGCACTGCTGGTGGGAAGGTAAATTGATGCTCCATCATGGAAATCAGTATGGAAGTTCTCAAATAATTAAAAATAGAACTACTATATGATCCAGCAATTCCAGTTCTGGGTATATACCCAAAAGAAACGAAATCGCTATTGCAAAGAGATATCTGCACCTCCATGGTCCCTCCAGCATTATTTATGACAGCCAAGACATGGAAACAATCTAAGTGTCCATCAACAGTTGAATGGATAAAGAAAATGTGGCGTATATATATATATAGACACACACACACACACACACACACAATGGAATATTATTCGGCCATAAAAAAAAGAAGGAAGTCCAGCCATTTGCAACAATTTGGATGGACCCTGAGGGCATTATGCTAAGTGAAATAAGTCAGAGAAAGACAAGCACTGTGTGATCTCACTTATATGTGGAATCTAAAACAACAGAACTCATAGAAACAGAGAACAGATTGGTGGTTGCCAGAGGTGGAGGGTTGGGGTGAGGGAAATGGCTGAAGGTGGTCAAAAGGTACAAACTGCCAGTTATAAGATAAGTAAGCTTTGGGAATGTAATGTACACCATGGTGACTGGAGTTAACACTACTGTGTTGTATAGCTGAAAGTTGCTAAGACAGTAGATATGAAATGTTCTCATCATAAGAAAAAACAATGTAACTCTGTGAGGTGATGGATGTTAACTGCAGTCATTTTGCAACGTATACATACATCAAATCATCATGTTGTATCCCTTAAACTTATACAATGTTACATGTCAATTACATCTCAGTAAAACTGGATGGGGGGCATAGGTCCCAGGATGGAGGTGGGGAGGGGGGCATGGACCATGTAGGAGTCATGTGATCTGACACATTTTCATAGGATTTGCTCTGGTTGCTCTTCTGAAATACGCTGGAGGGAGCACAGGCAGAAGCCCATTGGCCATGAGGAAGCTAGTGCAGTGATCCAGGTAGGAGCTGATGGTGGCTTGAACCAGGGTGGTAGCAGGGGAGATGTGAGAATTAGTCAGATCAGGACACCTCTTGAGGGGGAAACAGGAGAATCTGATGGTATGTTGGATGTAAAGGTGTGAGAGGAGAGGAAGACTCAAGGATAGCTCCACAGACTTTGGCTGAACAAACGGAAGAATTCAGTGGCCGTTAACTGAAAGGGCAAAGTCATGGTAACTGTTATAATTAGCAAATATGCTATTCCTGTATGAGGGAAAATAATCAGTAGACTAATTCTAATTCACACAGAGTGTTAGTGACTAAGTTTTTTCTTCCGTTTATTAACAAATATTTATTGTATCTACAAAGTGCTAGGCTTTGTGGTGAGTACTCGGAACCCTAAGATGTAGTAACTTGACCCAAGGGATTTAAAGAGACAGAATGAAACCTGAATGGGGCCTTGCAGACATCAGAAGGAAACTGCCTTTTAGGAGATGTGCTTTGAGGCAAGGAATCCTGCTTTAATTTTCTAAAACTAATTAAGTAACCATTCTCTTACCAGCTGTGTGGTCTTGGGCACATTTAAATTTTCTGGACCACAGTTTTCTAATTAATCTAACAAGAATAATGGACACTCAGTAATTATTGATTTCTTCTCTCCTAATACTTTATGTTTTTTTTCTCCTAATACTTTAAATTGTAAATGGCCCCAAGTATAAAATTCAGGAGTATTCCTGCTTTGTTTGTCTATGAAGGAAATGACGGAAAATTCAGTTTGACTCCCCAGATACTCTATGTGGATGATTTGATACTTGCGTTATTTCCTATTCTGAGATGGTCCCTGGCCAGGGTGCTGCTCAGGGGTTGTGCATCAAGGCCACTGCAAAAGCAAAGACTCCCAACATTTAGGGCACTGAGGCCTGTGCCAGCCCTGGCTTTACACACTCACATGCAGAAAGAATATCTGCTGCCAGATCTCCTGTGTAAGATACGGCATAAGCTGAAGGAATGGTCCCCATTGTGTAGGGCAGTGGGCATGTCCTTTCCTAAGTGCCAAGTCCTCATGGAAGCCTGAATTCAGGATGCGGGGTTAAGCCGGAGTCGCCTGATTACCTCCTTCGCTCCGTAACCGGGAAGGGCACCCAGGTCCTGAGTATCGCCAGGGAACCAGTGTCTATTGAAGCTCACATGACAGCTGGGGGGCGGCACCCTCCACCTCCTGGCATACTCAGAGACGCACCTGAAAGCTGGGCGGAGACCGTGGTGGTCCATTTAAATAACACTCCTCCCAGGGCCTAATAAGTGGTTGCCTCTAGGGAGGGGGACTGGGAGAATAGGGGCAAGTGTGGGATTCTCTCCTCCATTTAAACAATATTGAGCATCTGCTATGTGCCTGTAGCTGTTTTAGGACCTGGAGACACTGTTGTGAACAAAAGAATGCAAAAATCTCCACCCTCATGGAGCTTATTTTCTATTGGGGGCACAGACAATAGATAACATACATTTTTAAATGTCATAAAACTTAGACAGTTATAAACACTGAGTGATAAATGTCTATCACACAATATTGCCATTGTCTGTTTACCCATCTGTCTCTTTCACTACAATGCAAGCAACCTGAGGACGGGTGTCAAGCTTGGTCCTGACTCAAGGCTTTTGCACTTACTGTTACCTCAGCCAGAACACTTGTCCCCACTCTGCATTTAGCTCTTTCCCTCACTGCATCAAAGTCTCTGCTAAAATGGAACTTCCACAGAGAAGCCTTCTCTGACCAGTCTCTCTAAAGGCACCTTCCATCCCAGGTCACTAGCCTCTTCCCCAGCCTTATTTTTCTTTATAGCACTTACCACTCTTCTACATTACAGCATATATGTATTTGCTTACTGTCTATCTCCCTAGTGGAAAGTCTGTTCCAAGAGGGAAGGGACTTTTTCTATCTGGCTTCTTCTGTACCCTGGCACCTACAGGGCACTTTGCTGACTGGCTGAATGAACGAGTGTTCTGCGTAACCCCGTGCCCAGCAGCAGACCCGTAAACGGTCCAGGGAGCACGTGTGTACACTTGCACGTGCGCAAACAAAATGATGACCTGTGGGGGGCTACCACATAGGCCTGCAACGATCATTCAAGAAGGATGAGGGGCAGCAGGAAGGGTCTGGACCGCAGGGGTGAGGGTTGCAAGCACAGAGCATGGGGAGGCTTCTGCTCTGACCCCCACGTGGAAGGGCAAGAATGAGAGGACAGGACAGCCTGGGCCTGCAAGTCTTTCTTGTTTTGTTTCCTGTGCCAGGACTCAGGGAGTACCGAGTCGGGATGGAGAACCAGACTGGACAGGGTATATTTGGGGATAAGACACCAGATCTGAAACAAGTTGAATGCCTGCAGGCAGGGAAGAAACAGAGCTCACCAAACAAACATTGCTCTGGGCCTCCAGATTTCCTCCGGTTCAAATCTTATGCTCACTCATATTCAGAACTCTGTCATTCACACTCCTCTTGCCTTTCCTGCTCCTGATCTGAACATGGGCTTCAGGGTCCCCTAATAACTTCTCAGAGCAGAAACTCAGAGAGCAAGACTTGAGCTAGAACTCACTCTGTAGAGCAGGGCTCTCCAAAGACTTTGTAGGGAGAACTACCATGAATTTTCTTGATCCTTTTGAAAAATAACACAGGCCCATTTGTACATATTTTCAAAAAAGCACAGAACAGAATTTTTTTTTAATCATTCATAGTCCGCCACCCAGGAACACCGCTGTTAACATTCTGGTGTATTTCCTTCAAGTCTTTGTTTTTAGACAATTGGGATCATATTGAATATGTAATTTTCAATTCTGCTCTTTCACTTAATATTCTTCCACAAGCTTTTTCTCACACCATTGGAAATTCTTTGAAATCTTCATGGGAGAATCTATCATGTATTATCTCATCTTATTGTTGGATGCTCACTTTCCTCAAAGCTGAGTGGTCTTGGGTTCCGTGCTGACTGAGACAAGGGCCTGGGTGGAACGGAAGGTGCCAGGGCTGGCAGCCCCACCATCCACCTGGGAAACCTGGGCCTGTGATGGTGACGGATCAGGCAAATGGAGACACCATCTTGGAATCTTACCATGTGGAGCTTCAAGATCTGCTAGTTGATCTTGATCTACTGTTTGAAGACCCCACTAACAGAAGCAAAGGAACCAAAAACAAAGAGTGGTGGAAGAAGTGCTGTATGATGACAAAGGAAGACGGTGGAAGAGGAAGCCCTAATCCATTCATATCCTTAGATATGCCAATTTGGTTATGAGATTTTAACTCTTCCAATAGTTTGATGCAGTACACCAACTTCAACTTTGGAGGCATTTTTTGCATTTATGAGAATAAATTTGGACTGTGTGTGTCTTGGGAACACTTGGGTGCCACAATGGACAACCACATGCAGCCATCCTAATGGTGGAATGGTTGGCCCAAGTGGCCTAAAGGTCTTCTCTCCAGTCTCCATGGTTTGCTGGTCAATAGTAGTAATATCTCACACACCATTTACACCGTTTTGTTGTGTGGGTTTTTGTTGTTGTTTTGTTATGTATTAAAAGTTTGTTTTAGTTAAGCCTGCAGCTGTTTTTGCACAGCCTGTGAGCTAAGAATGATTTTTATATTTTTAAAGGGTTACTAAAAAAAGAAGATTATATATATCAAACCATCATGTTGCACACTTTAAATTTACAATTTTATATGTCAATTATACCTAAAAAAACTGAAAAAAATAAATAAATAGCATTTTTTTCAGCCAAAAAAAGAAGAACACAAGACAGAGATCATATGTGGCCCACAAAGCCTAAAATATTTACTATCTGGGTCTTTACAGAAAACATTTTCTGACCCTCAAGCTAGGGGGATAAATAAACTCCAAATTTCAGTGGCTTTGCACAATACAGGTTTTTTTTCCTTGCTATGTAATAGTCCGATGCAGGTGTTCTTGGTTGACCTGAACACATAGTGATTCAGGGATCCAGGCTTCTTTTGGCTCCACCAGCCCCTAAACCTCAGTGTACTCTGCATCCAGTGGAATCCTGGAGACAAGTACATTGGAAAATGTACATCTCTTCTTAAAACCCCGGTCTGGAAGTGATGCATACCGGCTCTCACTTTTATTGGCAAGAAGCCGTCACACATGAGGCAAAGGGCCTGGGAAAGATAGCCTCTGTCTGGGCACCACCTCTCTGAACATTCCCCCTTTCACACCACATGGCAGAGCACAGGTCTCCCTGGTAAAGGGGAAAGAACATATGTTTGGTGAACAGATAGATTTCTCCACCAAGGTTCAATTATATATACACATAGGCTTTGTTAATTTTTAAAATAACGATGCAGTAATAATTTCAATGGATATTCCATTTTTTACCTACAAGAAGTCTGCCTGCAAGGAGTTTATCTGCAACGAATTGCTCTTGTAAGGCCAGGAAGGGGGCTGTAACTTATTGCAATTCCGAGGAAATCAGACAAGTGTTAACTGTGTCAACACTGAAAAAAAGCACAGAGCCAGACGATGCCTCAACAATCTCTCTGATCTTCCTGCTGCTCCAAATAAGGTCACGCCTATAGTTCTCACTCATGAAAGTCCCCTGGCCTTTCTAAATTATGAGAGTAGAAAATGAAAAAGAAAACCCCCCAAACTGTTTGGTGCAGCTCTACTACTACCGCAGCTCTGCACAACTCTTCCCTTACACAAATTACAATTATCCAAAGCGTTTGACTAATGCTTGGGTAAAACAACAGTGCCCGGCTTACTTCATGTCTTTTAGACTAAACAAGGTATGCTGTTCCAGAAGCAGATGATAACTGGAAAAACCATTTACTCCCCAACAGCTATAGATCATGATACCTTCATACCTTGTGCAAATCTTCTTCCCCTATGGGTAATTGTGACTTAAACAGCTCCTTCCATGATAGGAGGGGATCACAAAAGGAAAGTCCCCTCTTTTCTAGAGATGAAGTAGGACTGCATAAGGGAGCTTGAAAATCTGTTCATTGTGCTATCAACGTAAGGAGGTAGTATTGGGATTTTTTAAGTACAGGAGCTATGCGTTAGAAGTTTTCAGGTTGAAAAGATCAGATGCATTTGCATGTGACCTCAGGTGATTGCATTTTATGATAAAGATACAGGGGAGTGAACAAGCCTAGGAAACTATTACTACCCTGAGTACTGCACAACGACAGTCAACTCTTGTCTTGCAGGGCTTGAATTCAAAACACTGAGAGGCAGCAGTCTAATTGGTAATGAGAGAGAAAAAAAGGAAACCAAGTCACAAGGAGAGCAGACTGAGTAGAGCAGGAGGCATTATGTCAGAGAATTTTAAGCCTGAGGGTCTGTGTTCTAGAACCATTGCCAGGTCTGTTTCTGGAGCTGCTATAGTGTCTTGAGGGATTGAACAACACTACACAGAAGACTGAAAACTATTCATGAATAACGGTGTTTTACAAATGGAAGGGTTTTCTTCTTATATTAATATGTTAATTTGAACCCTGTCATAATGTCCCCCTACTACTATTTTATTACAATTGCTGTGATATTCACTTTTACTCAGCTAGCATTTTAATATGGTAAAGTCTTTAAAAGATATTGATTTTTAAATTTTGTAATTGTGAAACAAATTACATGTCATGGGGGAAAATTAAAATTCTAGAAAAGGTTATAAAGAGAAAAACAAAACTCTACAGACGCACCCACTCACCTACAGCCCCTCATTTTTGTTCCCCAGAGGCAGTCACTGCCATCAACTTATTGGGAAGCCTGTCAGAAATGTCATCTGTGTACTGATGTTCATTTTAACTTCATTTCCCCAAGATAAAACTATGGTTTTGTCAGTCCCAAGATGTCCTGGTGACCTCCTGCCTTCACCACGCTTTTAGCCAATAGGCATAATCTGAAGGCACCAAGTGTCCCAGAACAGCATCTGTCACCGTGTTGGCCTTAGGCAAAACTGTAATGTGAACCAGCTATCTTGGAAACTCTTCTTCATTCCTCTCTCCCCTCTGAATGTCCCATCATTTCTCAGGACAACCTGTGCCCTTGTGCGGCCCGTGACCATGCCTCACCCAGACCTCTCCTGCTCAAGTAATGACTCATGCTTAAAAAACTATCCTGTTCTATACCCCTTCAAATCTTTCAGTGAGATTTATCAGTGAATACTAGATTGTATTAATTCTAAAGGATCTTTTTGTTTTAGAAAAAAATAACATAATTGACTCAGAAGAAGAAATCTGTAACAGTGGAATTTACCATTAATAGCCTTCAAATATTTGTTGAGTGGCTTCAAGGTGCCAGGTATGGAGCTAAGGGGTAGAAACGTGTAGGTTGGAGGGAACCAATACCTACTATGAACAGATTCCTGGGCTTATTTCCGAGGGGCATAGCACGACTAAAATGATTGATGAGGAGTGTGGAAAAGAGAAGACAATCCAAAATAATAGTAACAGGCTCATGAGTCGAAACTCATGGCTTCTTTTTGTTTTTAGCCCCTATCTTGTGGAAGATTGTGCTGTTTTCACTCTGTCACAGAACAGATGGAACCATGATTTATGACTCACAGTTTATGAAGCTAATTTAATATTCTACCACACTTCATGCTCTATCACGTTTCCCACATTTGCAGTATTTTTTCTTCTGAGACATTTGTCACAAAAGGAACACTGGGATGTTGGGAGGGGAGAAGAGGGAGGCACCATAAAATAGGGGAACTAGTGACATTGTAGGGGGCGTTCATGCATCCAACAAACGTTTAGTGAGCCCTTTCATATGCCAGGTACTGCTCCAGGGACTAAAAATCCTATCAATGAGTCAGAAAGGTCTTTGTTCTGTGAAGGAGAAAAATAATGAACAAGTAAATAAGTTAACAAATAGCAGGGTCATCTCACAGAAATGCTTCGAAGAAAATAAAATAGGGTAATGTTATAAAGAGTGACTGAAGTTGGACAACATTAAATAGGGTGGTCAAGGAACGTCTGTCACAGGAGGTGCCATTAAGAGATGCCTAAATGACAAGAAGGAATTAGTTCTTCAGAAGTCACAAGAAGTGTATTCCAAGAAGAAGAAACAGAAAGCACATAGGCTGCGAAGAAGTTTGGATGGCACAGGATACAGAAACGAGGCCAGTGTGGTTACATTCACCAACCTATCCATAGCTCCCTCCTGCCCCTACTCTCCATCCAGCCATTGATGTGGATGCCATGGGGGCCATGGGCCAGGATGGTGGCTTTATGTTGTTTTGTGCATCAAATAAAATACTTCCTGGCTCTAATTAGAAGATTTAGTGTAGCTCTGGTGGAATTCTATTTCCCACTTCACATGATGGTTCACAAGAAGTCAACTAGCAGTGTGATTCCAATAGAATGCCAGCCTTGCAGCCTGGGGAAAGAATCCAAACATGAATGGCAGAAGATCTGCGGTGGGTGGTGGTGTTGATTTTCCTCTGATTAAACTTGTTTGTAGGGAAAAGTCAAAATTGTTTTCTAGGTAAATCTGATGAAATAATCACAGCAAAGGTGATTATGTTCATGGCAACACACTTTGTAAACTTTTATTCCAGTGTCTGTATGAAGCAATAAACTATATGGGTCATAGTGAATGATCTTCATCAATACTCTCCACAATTCCTTTATCTACAATTGTGAGAATTTTTAAAATCTTTGAAAATTGAATATTTTTCATAATTCACTTCGCAGCAATGCCTGCCTGACTTGAAATGATATGAGGTTACTTACAATCTTTATCACAATCAGTGTCAATATTCATATATATCCACCTAGTGGCAAAAATATTTAAATGTTTTATTAAAAGATATCGCCCTAGTACCTGCTGGGCGTATTTATATTATAAACCTACCATTTTACTTATATAAAGTCTGAAAAATTATGAATTCTGAAAAGTATCTGACACAAGGTTTACAAGAGCAAACTTGCACTCATGAATCTCCGACTATTTTTATAATTTTAATCTTAATACAAACACCCTGAAAAGGTCTGCTAGTAGGCTAATGAGCAAATGGTGAAGAGAAAAAAATGCCTGGCTGTCCAGTAGCTGCACAAGAAAGAACCACAATAAGGTATAGAATATTCATGACAACACACTGTGAACTTTTATCCCCAGGGTCTGTGTGAAGCTAAGCTATTTGTGTCCTAGGTGCGTCCTAGTAACCGTTGTATCCCCAGCACATAGCATAGTAACTGGTTCGTAGTAGACACTCAGTAAATATTTATTAAATAGCTACTCTGCTCTTAATACTTGACCTCACTGCTACCCACCATGCTTGCTATCTCAAATGAAAACTACGCATCAAATTGTGTTGCTGTTTCTTCTGAGTTCTCTGCCAAGCCAAGGTCGGGATGCCCGTCAAACAGATGTTTGCCATTCCTGAGACTCGCATGACTCTCTGATGGCAAGAAGAAGCAGTTTACTGCCAAAGCCCAATTTATATTTTGGGGGAATCTGCTAGTTCCTTTCTTTAATTTAAAAAAAAAAATGCTCAATTTAAAAGATCCCCGTGACTCTCTGATCCAAAGAAACACTTTGAATCATCAACAATCTCCACCAGCAACTTTAATGAAACTGAATCTGTTTTCAAACTCTTTCTACTCAGATCTTAACCCTTTTCCCCCAGCCTCCCACAGCCTCCACCAAGACTTTTATCAGTACGTATCAATCAAGAGTATCCATTCCAGGGCTTCCCTGGTGGCGCAGTGGTTAAGAGTCCGCCTGCCACTGCAGGTGAGACGGGTTTAAGCCCTGGTCCGGGAAGATCCCACATACCATGGAGCAACTAAGCCCGTGCGCCGCAACTACTGAGCCTGCGCTCTAGAGCCCGTGAGCCACAACTCCTGAGCCTGCGAGCCACAACTCTTGAAGCCCGCACGCCTAGAGCCCGTGCTCCACAACAAGAGAAGCCACCACAATGAGAAGCCCACGCACCGCAACGAAGAGTAGCCCCCGCTCGCCGCAACTAGAGGAAGCCCGTGCAGCAACGAAGAACCAAAGCAGCCAAAAATAAATAAATAAAATTAATTAATTTTTAAAAAAAGAGTATCCATTCCATTATCATGCTTGTTCTTCTATTGACTCAGCCAAATGAGGGTCAGCAGAACCCACAGTCTTCCCAGCTGCCATGGCTGCAGCTGCTTCCCCTCCTGCCCCAGTCCCCAGCAGGCTGTCCTTTACTTCTTAGAGCTGAGGAACCGCGAGCTCTGCCACTGGTAAAACAAGTATAGGATCTCTCTTCATAAGGCAAGATAAAGAAGCTGTTATACACTGGCATGCCAGGGGAGCTGGACAGGCCACCCTGCTTCCTGAAGCTACAGCCTATGTGAGAAGCAGCTGGAATGGGAGCCTAGACTGGACACTGGGACTGAAAGATGAGAGGCAGCAATATGGTGGAAGGCCATGCCGTGTGCAGGAATGAATAAACATAAGGAAAAGAGACCACTGAGAAGGATGTTGAATTATACCTTTGGTCCCAGACTGCTCCCAGAAATCCCAGGCCTATCTGCAAGTCTGGTGTATCCCAACAGGACACATCATCAACCAATGGGTCCAGAATCTGGGACAGAGGGATGTGATGGTTAAAATGCAAAAAAAAAAAAAAAAAAATCCACCACCAACAATGAACACACACACAGCACAAGACCTCAACATTTCCATCATTTTACCATCAATCAAATAATACCAGTTTGGGCAATCCTTGGCTTGCTTTTATTTTCCAGCAACATCCCAACAACTTGGGCCACTTTAAAACAACCACCTGCACTTGACTGAGACTTAGTAACAATACTGAGGTCACTATGGCCTCAGCTCTAGGCAGGGAAATGATCAACTCCAGGGAGGGTCCCTGCCACCACCCAAGTGCCTCCCCAGAAGGAGACCTGAATAGAGAGAGAGAAGGCTGCATTTCCCTCTAATCTAAAAACTCAGCCTTAAGATAAAGACCATGCTCTGTTCTGGACCTGGACATGTCGATGTCTTAATCCATCCTGCAGAACAAGCATGCCCCTCCCTTCTATTCAGGAATTCGAAGACTAAAGGGTTCTTGGGTCTCCGCCTATTGCATTTGGAATGATAAGGGGAGAGGAACCACCTCCTGGCATTCCTGGAAAATCTGCTCAGCCTATCTTCACAGCTCCATTTAAACCCTCCTGTGTCCTGGAAGAAGGGCAGTGAAACCACTCTCCAGGGCTTGTGCACCAGAGACAAAGGCCAGCTGAGATGAGCATCTGCTTTCACTGTTTCTGCTGCTTTGGGGGCAGGCAATTGGATGGTCTCAAGAGATGCTTTCCCTGCCTAGAATTCCAGAGAAGACCGGACTAAATTAGGACTTGGCTTCTTGGTTAGACACTTAGCCAATTGGTCACTGCCTTGGTGCCTCAGCCCATACCCAAGACCCAACTGCAGCCAGAACTGACCAGTGAGCGCCCTGAGTTGCCAGGGTGGAAAGGAATGTGTGGAGTAAACTACACAACACACCCTCACTACTAGGGGAAAATGTGCTCCCCAGAAAATCAGTGGAGAGCAGCATTTTGGTAGAATTTTTTTTTTTCTGAAAAATTATTCATTCAACAAGTGTTTTCTCACACACTATGCTGGGCCATAGAGATGGAGTGCTGAACTTGACAATGGTCCCTGCCTTCACCTAAGCTTACTATTTAAGCACAGGTTTGAGATCCAACTGATCTGACTTCTAATCCAGTTGCTTAGCTTTGCAGGGCCTCCTCAGGACAATAAAATTACCACAAAGAGTTATAATGAGGGTTAAATGAGATAATCCATGTGAAGTATTTGGCCCGCTGCCTAGCTCTGGGTAAATGGTAGCTATCAGTGATTATTATTCCATAAAGGCCTCAACCAGCCAGCCTCTAGGTCATAGGAGGCACGCTGGAAACTGAGCAACAGAGGCCAGAATGCCCTCATCTGTGTATAAAGGGCCTTGAGCTGATAACCAGACCCAGCATGCGAAAGGACTACATCTGGTTCCAGACAGCACGGCCCCAGAGCTCTCAGCGGAAGCTCAGCAGCCACAGTACAAACCGGGGAAGAACGCAGCCACCACCATTGTTGGCAGACCATTGCTCCAGGCAGCAATAAAGGTTCCCAGAGGCCTTTTGTCAATTGTCCCCTGAACAGAACATAAACATCTCCACGGCTGCCATTCAGTGGACATCCTGTTTACATGGTGAGTAGGGATCTTGGTTGTGTTCCCTCTTCTCTTTTTAGAGACTCTAATTCTGTTTACCCAAGGCCAGCAGTAGGTGCCAGGAGGGCTGTGAGTTGATTTCCCGGGCTAACACAGCAGACGGCTGGCGGCAGCCCCGCTGACCCCTGCATCCCAGGCGGGGAGCCAGCCCTACGCACACACCACACTCTCCCTACAAAGACAGCTATTCTCAATGAGCTGTTTTCTTTCCGTGCACACTGGGATGCTCTGGATGATGGTCTAGCAAATGCCAAACTATGTTGGCTCTATGCACTTACCAGATAACTGGATAATGAAGGGAGGGAAGGAAAGTGTACAGAGCTCTGAAGAAGGCCGCCTGTGTTCCATGCAGTGCATTGCATGCATTTCACATACATTGCTTTGGTTGACCCTGTACATTCCAAAGAGCTATATATCTTTACCTGATTTTTACAGATGAGGAAATTAAAGCACAGATTAAGTCACTTGCATGAGGTCACTCTGCTAGTAATGGTAGAATTGGAACTTAAACCAGATCCATCAAGCTCTCTAGTTCATGTTCTTTCTACTCCAGGAAAAAACATGAATTTTAGAATACTTAGAGTCTTTTACAGAAGCCCAAACAAGTTGTTTTGACCCAGCAATTCCTAGGCTTTTTCATCCTTTTCCCTCCCACTGCAACCAGGGTAACATATTTTCAAACATTGATCAAATGCATTTTAAATAGAGTTGCATGTTTACTACAGCGGTGTAAGTTGCTTACAGAACAACCTTCCCGCTAACTACTATAAACCCTGGACAAAATATAAAAAATAACTCCTGAGGATTTCGGAAACTAAACAACAGCAAACAGTTTGTGGAGGGAGATGGAATTTGAAATTTGGAGAAGTGATCGGCATGGAAGTCAGTTTCTTAGTTTTTGTTCAGTTGGTTTGGTTAATCAAATAGAACCCAGAGAAGAGACCAGAGAGAAATGGCAGAGGTATGAGTAAATGTTTAACTCTGCTTATGACACATTTTCTCGTAAGAATTCCTATGGCCCCTCTCAACTCGGGTACATCCTACTCCCTATTGAGAGAGAGTACTCTATTTCTCTAACTTCCTCTTGGAATATTTTAGGCAGCCTCTCAGACAGCTGCCAGTGATCCCTGCCTCCCGGTACCCACCTCTTGGGTAACCTCCCCACCCCCTTGAGTACAGGCTAGATGTGGTGACTCACTTCTAACAAACAGAATAGAGAGAAGTGACAGGATGTCACTTCCAAGATTAGGTTATAAAAGATCACAGCTTCTGTTGTGGCCTCTCTCTCTCTCTCTCTCTTTCATCCCTCACTCTGGGGGAAACAGACTACCACGTTGTGAACAGCCCTGTGGAGCCCATAGGTTATGGGACTGATGTCTCTGGCCAGTGAAAACCTGAGGCCTGCCAACAGCCACGTGAGTGAGCTTGAAAGTGAATCCTACCTTGAGATGACTCCAGCCCTGGCCAGTACCTTGATTGTAGCCTTATAAGAGATGGTAGGTCAGAGGCACCCAGCTAAGCCACACCACTCAGATTCCCAATCCACAGGAGCTGTGAGATAATAAACGCTTGTTGTTTTAAACTGCTGAATATGGGGGTAATTTGTTACCCAGCAGTGGATAACCAATACACAGGGTAAAGACAGATTCTAAGGGGAAAGGGGAGATGGTGTGGAAGAGGAGCACAGTGCACAGGTCACCAAGGCAGCCTCCTGACACTGCCATCTAGTCCCTGCGGACCCCTGGTGGACTGACTGCACCTCATGTACAGCTTTAGAAACCTATCAAATAAACGTTTAAAAGGCATCTGTATTAGTGTCCTGTGACTACTGTAACATATTATCTCCAACATGGTAGGTTAAAACAACATAAATTTATCCTCTCACAGCCCTGGAGGTGCAGAAGTCCAAGGTCAAGGTATCAGCAGGCTCACACTCCCTCTGGATGCTCCAGGGGAGATTCCATTCCTTACCTCTTTCAGCTTCTGGAGGCTCCAGGTGTCCTTGTCTGGGACTGCATCACTCCAGTCTCTGCTTGTCTTCACCTGGCTGCCTTCTCTTCTCTGTTTCCACTCTGTGTGTCTCTTTTAAGAACATCTGTCATTGGCTTTAGGGCCCATCCAGATAATCCAGGATGATCTCATCTTCGGATCTTCACTTAATTACTTTTGCGAAGACCCTTTTTCCAAAACAAACAAACAAACAAAAATCACATTCACAAATTCCAGGATGTGAGCATATCTTTTGTGGGGGCTACCATTCAACCCACTATGGTATCCTTAAATGCTATGTGGAGGTTTTGGGTATACATGTTATTTTTCATAAGTAATATTTTCCTATACATCTTATTCTATATCTTACTATTTTCACTTAACACTATGTTTTTGTGTTTTCATAATGCCCTTAGGTACCTAGTTTATATTTCATAGTAAGCTTCTCCATGTTTTACTTATTCAGTCTCCTAGTGATAGGTGTCTAAGTTCTTAGCCTCCACCTGTCTGCTACCACACACATGCAGCAGTGGACATCATTGTTCATGTCCCCTTATGATGCAACTGTTTCTCTGGCCTATAATCTCAGGAGTGGTTTGGCTAGCTCCTCAGTGTCTATAAGTATTGCCAGACAGTGGCTGTACCAGTTACTCTCACATTCACGAGGGTTCCTTTTTTACCAAATTCTTGCCTATATTTGAAGTCATTCATTTTATAATATTTGCCACTCTGATGTCTGTAAAGTGTTATCTCACTATTGCTTTAGTTATGTTTTGTACAATGACTAGTGAGATAGAACACTATCAGTCTCTTACATTTTTCAGTATCTATATCTTTACCAGACAGACGCTTTAGCACACTCTCACCTCCCTGCCAATGAAACGGTATTGTTCATTTTTGTTCTAGATTATAATGGACATGACCTTCTTGTCTTCTCTCTTTGTTCCCCTTATTTAGACAGCAATTAACCTTTCTAGTTTATTTACATGCCCTTAGCTCCCAGGCCAGATATTTGTCTTCAGCTCCTAGTCTCACACTTACTCTTCTATATTCTTTTCTGGGAGAAGGGCAAGCAAAAGGCTCTACATTTCCCAGACTTCCTTGCTGGCCAAATCCTAGTTAGGTTCTGCCAATGGGAGGCACCTGCACCTGATCAGCAGGTAGAAAAATGATCAGAGCCATTCTGTTTCTGATAGCACCTCAGCTTCAACAGTGGTGGCTCCTGCCCAGTGTCAGCCCCATGCTTCCAGCAGCACTGGCAGTGCAGCTCCAGGAGCAGCCAGAGCGAGTATGGGCTCAGAGGCTCCAGCCCAGGTGCAATAGCAGCTCCTTGAGCTCTGAGTAGACCACCCTTTCCCTTTTGCTCCTCCGAGTCTTTCAACATCTTTGTAATCAACTCCCCTCATTAAATCCCTCTCAGCTTGAAACATCTAAAATGATTTGTTCCCTGACTGACTGATACACTTCCCATACTCTTAGCATCCTGCTGGAATGGTTTTTCATCTTCCAATAGCATTTCGAAGCTTGTCTTTATGAGGTAAACATTCTCAGACTCTGTATAGCTAAGAATATCGTCGTGTCACCCCTTGCATTTCAATGATAATTTAGCTGGGTATAAAACCTCAGGAACAATGTACTAGTGCTTTGAGACTATTACTCCACTGTCTCCTTGCATTGAGTGTTGCTGTTGAGAAGCGTGATGGCAGTTTATTCTTGTTCCTTTCGAGGTCATCTGCTCTTTCTCTCAAGAATCTTCTAGAATTTCTTCTTTGTCTTCTAAGTTCTTAAATGTCTTTATAATGTGGCTTGTGTTGATTTTCCCTTATCTCTATTGTATGATTTTTCCTTATCTCTACTTAAAACCCTTTCAATCTAAAGTCTTTTATCCATATTTCTATATAGATAGTTATTAATTCTTGAAATATTTCACTACTTTCTCTTTCTTTCCCATTCTAGGATCCCTATTATATTGGCACTTCTCTTTTTCTCTTAACTTTTCTTTTATCCAATCTTTCTCCTTATTGTCTGTTTCTGATGCCTAAGGGCTTGGTCTTCCAGCTCATTGATTAGTTCATCCAAGGTTTTCATTCTACTATTCAATCCCTCTACTGAGTTCTTCATCTACTGTCTTCATCTTACCCAGTATCTCTGGTAGGATCTTCTTTAGGACTGCTCATTTCTTTCTTCCATTTGTGATATCTTTTCCTTTGAGGATATTTATTATGTGTATTTTATATGCTTGTGCTGTGACCCATTAATTCTAACTTCCTTTGTTATAAGTTGTTCAACTTGTTGTCTTTCTTTTACAGCAGCCAAGCTCCTCCAATCTCTCCTTATTTTCCCCCAATGAATTCAGCATATCAGCTCTCTTGGCTAGCAATGTGGCACCAGATGGAGGGGCTAATCAAAGTCATCCAGGTCTTATACTGATTCTTTCATGAGAGTTTAGAAAGGGGCAGAGAGAAGTGAGACCACTTCTTCTTGGCTATTTCAAACTCCACCACCACTACCACACACAACTACATGCGTACTCAGCCAGGAGGTCCTGCCCTCCAAGAACCTCCCTCTCCTTCCACCTAGGGTACTGCAGTACTTGGAGAGCTGCACCCCTCACTTGAAATCACCTAGCCCAACTGGTAGGGGCAGTGGGACAAAGGAAGAGGGAATTCTCAGGAGCCAGACTTCCCACCCACCATTGGTATTAGTAGCTGGGCTTTAGGTTTCCCATAGCCTTAAGCTAAGGAAAAGTTATTGTCACTTTGTTCCTGCCCCCACAGTGTCTCCAAGGCAGGCAATGACCAGCTTCCAATTTATTTACCTTTCGATTTATCCCAAAATACCACTTTCATGATGTCGTTTCCATGCTCAAATACCTTCAATGACTCTCCATTATCCATTGGATTTTTTTTTAAGTCCACATAAAAAGCCTTCTATAATCTGCCCTTTTTTCTCAATACTTTCCTCTATTTGGCATCCTCAGATTTACTTTGCTGTCCCATCTTTAATCCTAGATAACCATCACAGCATAATTTCTTTTTCCTAGCAGAGGCAGAAAAACATACCTCTTAATTGATTGTGTTAGCCCATATGCTAATGGCAGTAAAAAGTAGCAAAATCAATGTTCTTGGTTTAGAAAAAGAAAAAAGTTTCTTGTCATGTGCAAAGAGAGGACACAATCTACCATCACCAGGACATGTGTTAAGGATTTTCACAATGTTGGAGAAAGGTTTGCAATAAAGTGAGCCAAACTCATTTATTCGATCTCTCTTCTGATCAAAGTTTCATGTTTTCAAGATCTCTTAGCAGTGTGCAGCTAGGGAACAGACTTATGGAAATTGACTTCATGATGTTGATCTCATTAGCAATATTTTAACAAACAGGAGCTAACTTGTGAGAAAAGCAAAGGCACCAAAAGATGATGTAACGCATCTAAGGGCTCCGATCGAATAGCTTAGCTTATTCACCTCAGGACCAATGCAGCAGTTCACAGTTATGATCCCTTATCCTCAGTCATAAAAATGTGTCCATTCAGTGGGAAGTAAAATGGGTCTTTAAATAAAGACTGAAGATAAACTTGTACATCACAAACAAAGTACATGCCTGCTTCCAAAAGGAGAAGTAATCAAAACCCTCCAGGCAGTTGGACTAGATTTCTTTTGATGTTCCCACCACTTGCCTTGGTAACCCAAGTCATTTCTATGTCAGCTTGCCCAAGTGGCTTGGAGAACATAAGAGTTGCCAACCAGGACTCTGACTTTTTAAAGATCTGTCTGTGTCTGTAAAATAATGGTACTTATGTGTACTTAGGAGGAAATACCAAACTAACAAGGAAGACCACAAATCCACAAAATTTTAATTTCTACCCTTGGTAGAAGTTAACCTCCACATTCATGTTTTGGTATTACAGATTTTTGTGACGACTTTAAAGCTTGCCATGGTATTTATGGTAATTTCATTACAAACCGCATCTTCATCTTTTCATTTCTTTCCTATTTATAATTGTACAACTGTAATTAAAAGGTATTACTACTACACGCTATCCTAGCTAAAAGCTTGGACTGCCAGACTGACAATATTTAAGACATTTCTCTGGCTTCATTTTTTTTCTCCATTTTGGAAGAAGGGTGGGGAGAAAAGAGAGGCAGTGGAGACTTCGGTCATTATCACCTCAAATCCTTTCATCAACTCCTCTTTGTTCCTTAAAAAAAAAATTAAGATTTTTTCCAAACAGTCCCCCCACCAAATGAAATGTTTTGATATAATAGTTTCCATTTCAGCTTCTCACCACATCTGAAGTGACACTCATTCAGCCTCTCTAAGAGCATGCAGAGGACTTCAAGGATTGTTGAGACTTGAATTGAATTGTCTTCCAGTGGGGGTGCCAGCAGTCTCTGCCCCCGTTGCTCAAAGGGTCCTGGAGGCCGAACACCACGATTGAGGTGCCTCTTATCTTTCCCATTCAGCACAGAACAGGTACTTCTGTGTAAATACTTTTCCTCGTTCCAACGAGGTATCCCTCACAAGTCCAGGAAAATAATTTAGCAGCAAGGAAACTGAGCAGAAATCTAAGGTGAAGCCTCAGCTCTAAAAAAAGTAGAGCAAGCTGATAATTAACCACATTCTTAGTATCTTCAAAGGAGGTTGAAGCTGGAGAGCCAAACAGAGTCATTGCCCTCAAGGCAATGAGTTCACCAACTAGCTGGAAGAAGGATGCACATCTGCTGGGTTTTCACCAGCTGACTATCCATCTTTCCATTAGAGAACTGATGCTCTCCCAGCCAGGTCACCCTGATGGGACTATTAATCACTGTATGCCACCTACTTGCAGGCCGAACACACAGAACCAGGTCAACAAAATCACTTAGGGTAAAAAGTCTCAGAGCAATCTGTCACTGTTTTTATCATTAGTGCTATAAATGTGGCCTCACATTGGGCCCATATTATCAGACTCCCCCTTCTCTCATGAAAGATTCTTCTTGGGACCCTTTGGGATCTTTTCCTGGTGATGGACCTTCACTGGAACCATCTCAATCCACTGGAAGTTTGAATCTCAAAAAAGTAGGGGTCAAAATCTTGATCGCTTCTCTCCTGAAAAGATCCTGGGTTCCCCTCCACACTTGTCCTCTGTCAAACCACAAGGAAAGGTCCCCATCCCTGAAGCTCTTCCTCTGGAGGAAGGGGTAACAATCCGCCTTAGATGTAGAGTGACTCCTCACAAAGGTAACAAAATCTGCTCCAAAACGACTTACTGTCTGGTCCTCAACCAGTGCTTCGCTACCTTAGCTCCACATTGGCATCACTTGAGTGGTTCTTAGAACCTCTTGCTGTCCAGGCCATACCCACACCCAACTGGGGATGAGACCCAGGCATGAGGGTTTGTTAAATCTCCCAAATGATCCCAGTGTGCAGCTATATTGTACATAACAGGCTTCTGGCTACTCGAAATAGCCAAGCTCTCTCTTTCTCTTTCATTTAACTGATGTTCCCCACTACACAATAAGAATATTAATACATTGTCATATTTACTGCATATACTCATCTCAGTTTGCTGTTTGTCTTTATGATTTTGCCAGATACACACATACATACACACACAGAGGTGTATATGTAGATATAACATGCACACACACACATATATATACACATGTGTATATATACGTGTGTATATAATATATATACATATGTGTATATATGTGTTATATATCCCACAAATACATATGTTTAATAGTGTCAGGGAGTGAGCAGAATTGCAAGGTGACAGAGCTAATAGCAGCACGTGCATTATGACAGTGATACTATGGCTCTTAAATAGAGTGTGAGTTCATTCACAGAAGTCCTGGTTTATTTAGTGTTAACTCTGTGCCATACACTATACCAAGTTCTGGGAACTCAGTAGTTACTAAAATCACACCCAATTCCTGCACTGATGGAGCTTAGAGGAAGACAGTAGACCCTAACCAAACAATCACATGGATGAATAATATGTACACTCCAGGCCTGTGCTCTGGAGGAAAGGAACATGAACTTTAAGAGGATGCAACAAGGCACCTAGCAACTTGGGGGGTGGACCAGACCTCTCTGCGATTGTTCCAAGGACATCCCTTACTCACATGTCCTTTATTAAGAATGTTCGCTTCTCTACAGCAAAGCAATTTAGAGTCGTCCATCATAGAAAAGAGGCTTTTTTTCCCAGAGAAACTCTAAGCTCCAAGATAGACTTCTGGAATACCATGTTTCTGGCACAGCTCTTAACACTATGCATTATACTGGGACAGGTCTAATCACCAGCAAGCCTTAGAGATGCATTCCATATCGGTCCCTAAGGAACTTATCTGTGGTTTAGTCAACCACAGAGCCATCCACTTTGTAAATTGTCCACAGAGAGCCATAGAGAAAAATCTCCCATCCTGACAATCTTTTCTTGGTTCCCCAGAATTCCAGGATTAAAAACAAACAAAAACAGGGACTTCCCTGGTGGCGCAGTGGTTAAGAATCCGCCTGCCAACGCAGGGGACACGGGTTTGAGCCCTGGTCGGGGAAGATCCCACATGCCGCGGAGCAGCTAAGCCTGTGAGCCACAACTACTGAGCCCGCGTGCCACAACTACGGAAGCCTGCACGCCTAGAGACCGTGCTCCGCAACAAGAGAGGCCACTGCAATGAGAAGCCCGCACACCGCAACGAAGAGTAGCCTCCGCTTGCAGCAGCTAGGGAAAGCCTGCGTGCAGCAACAAACACCCAACGCAGCCAAAAAAAAAACAAATAAATAAATAAAATTAAAAACAAAAACAAAAAACAAACCTATATACACTAGAGAGAATTGGTGATTTTTTTTTTTTTGAAAGAAGGTCTTAATTATTATTATTATTATTTTTTTTTTTGAACTCCAAAGCTTGGGATGGGACCCAAGCATGAGTATTTTTTTTAATTAATTAATTTATTTATTTATTTATTTTTGGCTGTGTTGGGTCTTCGTTTCTGTGCGAGGGCTCTCTCCAGTTGCGGTGAGCGGGGGCCACTCTTCATCGCGGTGCGCGGGTCTCTCACTGTCGCGGCCTCTCCCGTTGAGGAGCACAGGCTCCAGACGCGCAGGCTCAGTAGTTGTGGCACACGGGCCCAGTTGCTCCGCGGCATGTGGGATCCTCCCGGACCAGGGCTCGAACCCGTGTCCCCTGCATTGGCAGGCGGACTCTCAACCACTGTGCCACCAGGGAAGCCCCAGAATTGGTGATTTTTAAAGAAAGTTGTCAAACCGAGGTGTACTCTGAGTCAGATCCTCATTCAATTTCACATTCATTTCTCACCTACTGCCAACCAAGCCCTGCTCTGTGCTGAGAATATCTGTAGATGTAAAGCCTGTCAAGATTTATGCTGTTCCTTCCTATAGGAGGGCACATTTTTACTTTTAATCCCTACTCCCACCCACTCCAGGAGTCACGCAGGGACTAGCATTCAGTAGGCATTTTTCATGTTGAATAAATGAGAACCATCAGGATAGCTGGCTTCCCAGATGTCCCCTGATGGGGTTAGGATCAGGATGAGGTTGCCTTAGGGCTCATGCCCTTGGGATCCCTTGGTGGGGATGGGAGTGGGATGGTATGTGTGTGTACCCACTCCTTTTCACTCCATAGGAATTTTTAAGTCTCCAAGCCAACAAATTTTTCCCCAGGGATCAAACACTGAAATCTCTTGAAGGTCTAGTCATAGGGTGGGGCTTTGGAAAAATTAGAGAGAGAACTCAGAGCTCCTAATTGTTCTTAGTAATTCTCAGTGGTCTCTGTACTCTGCCCTCAAAGATCTTCTTTGAGGAGTTATGATTTTATAATCTGACCATGAAAGGTTGTAAATGAGATTGTGTCATGACGCTACATATCCACCCAGAAGTGATGAGACCAGGGCTATTGGGAAATATGCATGAGATTAACACCCAAATGCTCACAGAGGAGTCTTGTAGAATTTGTATTCAGTCGTGGTGACAGAAAAGATAGGTTTTACATATACACACACACTTTCTCACAAGACTAGTTGGTCTCTCAAACCTTATGGAGACAAGGAAACCAGGTGATACTTGAATTGTAAGGCCTGGGATTCTCGTGCTGCCCCCAGGTAGCCACCAGGGACTTGGATGTAAAGCAGCTGTCAGACTGCAAGGATGTCTTCTACTGATTCAGTTCACCCCCAAATTACTCAGGTGGGTTGTTTTTAATAACTACAGTGCTGAATTGACACTGAGAAAACAACTGTACCCACTGTAGGCTGATGGTCTCATCTTGGCAGTCACAGCTATTCCTTACCAAATCAGAGGAATCTCCATTTTTCCCATCTATTTACTATTTAGTGTGGACTTGTCAGATAGGTATGGTGTCCAATGTTTACTTCTTTTCTTGCCTTTTTAAAATCTTTTCTTTTCTAGAACTTGATAAATTTCATTCTCTTCCCCTTTAAGATTGCTTTGGGTATAGTTGTGAAAACTAAGGCCCATATAAATGAAATGATTTATCTCCAAAGAGCGTTAGTGAAAGAGTATGAAATAAAAAATATCTCTGAACTTTCAAAAAAAAAAAAATTGCCTTGGGGTTCATTTTGGTTGGTGTGTGAAAGGAAGGAAGAGAGAGAGAGAACACTGACTCTCTGAGAACATTCAACCCAGTGTCACTGAGGCTGAGTGGATCCCTGCTGGGACTGGCCAACTGGCGTGTAGGTTCTGAGTTGACTCCAAGTTCAAGAAGCACCTGTGTTAGGCCAGAGGGAGGCACTTTCTCCCAAGGAGACTGCTGTGTGCTGGGGTGCATGGGAAGGGACAACACAGGAGTGGGATTGGGTTAGGAAGTCCTTTGTGATGTCCACTTATCCTTTAAGAAAACTCCACTAGTGTCACTCAGAAGGATTTTTCTTAACCTTTTTGAAACCAGAGAACTTCAATGATACTTTCTTTAAAACAAAAAAGTTTTCTCCATCCCTGTTCCCATCCACATACACAAATGTAAAGCAAGAATTACGGTGTAAACACACACACACATACACACACACACACACACACTTTAATAAGATACCTTGGTAATGAAAGAGTTCTGATATGTGGTTTTAGCAGTTATCTCTATACCCCAGCAACTAACATGATTCCAAATATATAGCAACAGTCCAATAAATGCATGTTGAATTAAATTGAAAAAAATTCCATCTGTGTAAGATATCAAACAAAGAGAACTTTAAATCTGTTCACTTTTCTTAATAAAAAAAAAAATTGTGTTTGCTTCCAAATATCTCTTAAGAATTGAAGCCATGTTGCAATTTGACAGAATCTTCAAGTAAATAAATGAGTGATTAATTGCCTTCTATATGTGAGTCCAAAACTTAGGTATGAAAGTACACATTTGGAAATGCGATTTTCTTCTCTTGTATTCTTAAGGAAATATGCTATGCTTTTGAGAAATGAATGTATTTACTTTTATTCACATGTCAGTAGTTCTGCTTTCCACTTTTCACTCAGTTCTATTAAAAAGAGAAAAGATATCTTATTCTGCTTGCTCCAGCTGGTGTAAATCCCTTGTCTGATAAATTGTCTCTGCTGTAATTGCTGCCAGGCTGGCAGAGTGCACAGGGCATGAACTAGCTCTGTTGCTGTGGTCAAGGAAAGCAGCTTATGGAGATGAGTGTCTACTGCATGGTGGGCCTGGACTGCATTCCTCTTCTCCCAGCTTCTGCTCACCTGATACTCTGCCACACAATGTGCTCATCTATGCCAGTCAGGGCTAAGATGAATGTGACCTTGAGTTAAGGCTCTTTCAATTATTTTCAAATATTCTTAGTCTCTTCATATGCAACGCAACTGATCGACGTTTAATTTAAGAATAATCTTTGCCAACTGATTTCTATAGAAAATGATTTTTTTCTAAAATCCTCCATAAAATGCTGGCTGCCTGCCTTACGTGTTAGCCAAGGAATGGATTTTGTCTCTAATCTGAGTATTCTGGGTCTGCCTTCTTTGCTGCTGTGACCTGGACGTGGGAAAGAAGAATCGGAGAAGAGTGCCTGCAGAAGAGTTGTTTTCTGATTGGAGTCTGAGCTAAAACAGTTTTCCTTTTGTACATCTCATGGCCTGTGTCACACCATTAGACATTCTTCTGTGTCCAGTAGCTCAAGTACAATCACCACCTAACCCATTCTTAACCCAATAGCAAACAAGAAATAGTGTTGACAATTTTAGGAAGTCACGCCTTGTCATCAGCCCACTGATCTTGCAAAGCGTAGATACAAAATTGCTCTAGTGGTTTCTATTACAGAAACCATGGGAGTGATATTCAAAATATTTAACAATGCATAAGTTATAGGTACTGACCATCAGAAGAGATACCTACAGTAATTAACTGGCATAGACTGACTGAATGTTGCTTATTGGAAATTGTTATTTTTTTGGAGAAATTTTTTCATTATTTTCCCCAATACTTATGGATACTTGTGTTGACAAAATAGTAGGACTGCATCGGCTCCAACGAAGGAAGCAGTGACCTACAGTGCATGTAACAAAAATAGCATAAGGGCCACCACCCTTTTCAGAGTATGTAACCCACTTGCCCCTACAACATCCCTGCCTGCTATTTGCAGATGTCGCCAAAGCCACCACTGCCCTCAGGAATGCCAAGTAGCAGGAGTGGGCAATTTGCCATGCATCTTTGGATGATTGCCAATCCACAGCCCTGCCCGAAGCCTTCTGTTTGCAGCTTTCCCACCCAGACAGGCCATCCCTGTGGCCTTACTTGCTCAGAGCAGTTTTCTCTTCTGATTTGTTGGAGGTTTTTATGGAAGAAGCAAGGGATCGTGGAGTAAGTGACTGATTTTTTTTAAAGTTTGAGAACTACCTCTCTAGGGGCACAGGATTCAGGACGGAAGGATTCAAGGTTATCTTAGGCAAAGTCAAGCTGCGATTTTACCTGCAAGTATTCAAAAGTGATCCTGTCATGACAAGGGGTCCTGGTTTACTTTTCCAAATTATTCTGGTAAATCAAATGATGAGTGAAAATCATCCAGGCAAGGGAAGTTACTAACAACTGCTGATCATTTTCAGCAAAGGTTCTAAATCAATACTTAAGAGACTCTTCATCAGTTGTTTGGGAACCAGTGCCAATTGGTGTGTACAAATGATAATGAGGCAAGTCTTATTGGTCATTTAAGGAGGGGACCCAGTAATTTTAAGGCAGATGAGGGTGTCACTTGATCTGAACCTTCACTGCCTTTGTTAATTCCCCAAGCATTTGCTGAGTCCTCTGTGCACAAGGCAGCATGTGCGATGAATAAGACAGAGTGCTGGGCTTAAAGATACACAACAAATCCTACCCCTTTCACTCACATCCTCAGAATAATTGCTTACTTTTCTCAGATGTGTTACCTATATAGATAGATATGCCCTGTGAGTGAGTAACTAGAGGAAAGGACCTAATAATCTTGGCATCTTCTGCCCACAGGGACTCATGGGAACCACTATAACAAAGAAGCCAAGAGCCTCGTGGGGAGGAGGCCTTGGTTTGAATGCTCAGCTCTGCCACTTACTAGCTGTGGGTTTGTGTGCAAGTTATTTATCCTCATCTGTTAAAGAGGAATAATATCCAATGTTATACATACTGTAAAAATTAAATCACACTGTGCCATTCACATAGCAAATGTTCAGTAACAGTGCAACCCTCAGGATATGTAAACAAGTGGTAATGTGAAATTAATACAGGAGACGCTCAGTTCACAAGGCATAAGCCCTCAAACAGGCCCTGTATGTCTGAGGAGCCCACAAAAGGAGTTAGGGAGAAAGGTCTCACATCATTGGAGCGAGTGAGTACCATGGACCAGCCATCTTGGTCACTTCATTCCATTTCACCCTCACAAGAGTCCTGTGAGTGAGGTGGAAATTGTCACCATTTTGCAAGTGAGGAAACTGAGGCTACTCAAAGTGGACCTGACCAAGGTCACACAGCAAGACAGGAGTCCAGCTTTATCTGACTCCAATGTGAGTGCTTTTTCCTCGAAGCCAACTGGCTCTCAAAGTTCGGTCTCAGAAGAGCAGTATCAGCAGCACTTGGGAGCTTGTTAGACATGCATATTCTCAGCCCCTCCCTCAACTCCAGAAGTGGGACCGAGGCATCTGTGTTTCAACAAGCCCTCCAGGTGATTCTGATGCACGCGCAAGTTCCAGAACCACTGCTCTATGCCATGGGTTCCCTCTTCAATTAGGATCCAACTCCTTACCCTGTATTTAACAAAAAGCATGGAAGAAAGCCCTTGGGCTCTGAATGTGAGTTTACACTGAATTCTTAGCAATGATGAGTCAAGGTATCCTAAAAAAGCTACCTCTTGCCCCACTTCAGCCCAAGGTGCACCTAGGGAAGAAAAGTGGAAATTAATGATGGGAACCATTTTTCATATTCCTAAGTCCCTTGAGCATCTCTCCTTAGAGAACAGTAAAGCTTTCCTGCTTGCTCTTGTCACAACCGGTTAGTGTCACCCTCTACCGTGCTACTTGGTCTTGGGCAACGTGATGTATCTAAGAAGCTCCTACTGTGTGCCAGACACTGAGAGAACAGTGGGGAACAAAACCAGCAAATCGCCCCCTCAAGGAGCATATGATCTGATTTCTCCTAGCATTGGACACCATTGACCTCTCCTAGAATCCCTGAACTCCCAAGGAAGGGGGACAAGTGAGGAATCCCCTCCTCTTCCATCCGCCCACCACCAGCAGCCACCTACATTTAGAATGGGAATACCTATGACTCCTAAGCAGAGATGTTATCAGGAGAAGCAAGGCAATTTACTCAAACCGCCCCTGGACCATACACAGCATATCCACGCAAAGTAGTGTAGCTGGCCAAATGAGCAAGGGTCAGAGAGAAGCCAGTCACGCTTGGAAAAACAGTCCCAAGCAACCACTGACCAGGAGCCCAAGACTTTGGAATCACACTGGCCATTAGGCTGTGTACCTACGGACCTCAGCGTGGGTCTGAAGAATCAAGTTTGCCCAGCCAGGACCCATGTCCATCAGTATTTCAGTCCAATGTTTTTTGAGCTCTATGGGTGATGGATGCCAGAGTCATCACAAATCATCAGCCTCTCTGGCTAAAAGGCAAACACCCTGAATTTGCTCTTTATTGACTGCATAAGAACCATATTGCTTCCCACTGAAAATAAGTACTACTTGAACAATAAAAGAACCCCTAATGCATATTCCACCTGCTGCTAGCCAGGGCTTTGAAAGCCATTGCCTTCCCTGAATGATTCCAGCTGGTACTCTCCTTTGTGCTGGCTTTTACAGGCTGTAAGGACAGATACATAAGGTGTAGGTCAGTTTTTTAGAGAATGTAGAAGTCTTGCCCTCTCAACTTGACACATGCTTCTCTTTTCTTCCCCCCCCTCCCTCCTGGAATTAATGGGGATCAAGATTGCTAAAGCATCTATCTAATTAAAAGGTTTTAGATCATTCTGGCCTGTACACAGACTGACTAGAAAACTGACTTCATCTGAAAGAGGAGAATCAATATATGGGGGAAGGAAGGGAGATGTGTTTATAATGTTTTTGTTTTCCTGACCCTTGTCTAACTCACAGGCAATTTCCAGAATAAAATTCTCACATGTTTTTTCCATCAAATGGAGAACTTGAATCAATATTAATGGCAGAGTTTTTGCTTATTTAAATTTCCCTCCCACCTCACAATGTGTCTGCTACAAGTTTGTGTCATAAATCCCAGCATAAAATTCCCTGTTGCTTAACTTGCCCATAAACTTGGAGCATGTAGTCATGTTATACGATTCCTGACCTGAACATAAAGTTCCTGTAGTCTAGAGGCACCTTAAGGAGGAGCTAATATGTTCACCTGCTTGTTTTCCAGGCAATAAACCCAGAACAGGTGAAATGAGGAGGAAATTTTAAAAAGATCAAAAGACAGGTTCAAACGAATAAAAGTCATCTGGAACGCCTCACGGCTGCCAATCTCAAATACGGGACCCGGAGGAAGTTCAAGTGGAATTTCTAGTTTTCCCTTCTCTCCAACCTCAACTTTTCTTTAGGAGGAAGCTCATTGTCCAAGAGGTTGGGTCAGACACTGGCAAGAGAAAAAAAGATGAATTTCTTCTAAGCCCGTTGTTGACAACCTCTTTCTCCTCTTCATTCTCCTGGCCTCCACCCCTGTTGCTTCAATACGTGTTTAGCTGTCGCTAGCATTTTACGTTGCAGAATGAGGTTGGGGTGTGAGGAAGGTATTTGCCGAGTTAGTATAAGGGGAGCGTTTAACTCTGGATTTCAAATTACTCTGCAGACGACAACACTCTACTGCCGAAAAGAATTTGCTGAACAAGAAACAATTGCACAGGTAGGAGTATAAATTGGTACAGCCTTCAATACAATTTGGCAATATGTATCAAAATTCTTAAAATTATGAACACTATTTGACCCAGTAATCCCACTTTTATTAATTCATCCTAAAGAGATAATTGTACAAAGGCAAGAAGATATATGAACAAGGATGTTCATTGGGGCATAGGAAAAGTTGGAAATAATCTAAATGCCCAGTAATGAGATTGGTTAAACAAATTCTCGTGTATTGAAAATTAAGAATATTATATAGGCATTAAAATGATGATGCAGATCAAAGGTTTTGACAAGGAAGAACATCTACTTATAGTAAGTTAAAAAAAAGCAAGTTACAAACCAATGTATATAGTTATTATCTCTCTAAAATTATTTATACTCATATATATGATTTATGAAATGTCTCCTATGAATTTCTTTTTAACAGACCACACATACTGAAGTTCAGTAAATACAAATCAAGCAATTGTCAAGCAAAAATACCATTATGTTTTCTCTTCCAATTATAGTGAGGTAAAATCAACAAATATTTCCCATGAAGATTTGGGCCTTTAAAGCCTCTTCAATGTTGGGCTCATTAACCTCATGCTATTTTGGTCAACATGACATACATCCTTCTTCCACTTTGAAATGTTTTTCATTGAAAAAACAGGTTTTATTTGTGGGAGTTGTTAGGAGCCCTGACATAAATAAAGACACACACATCAAGGACAGCTATTTCCACAGTGTCAGAAAATATTTCATTGTAGTGGCTTCTCTTGATTGGAGGCCAAAGCCTGAATTGGAATTGAATAAAAAAGAAAAAAAAAAAGACTGACAAGTAATTTTCTCTAAAACAGATTTAGTACACATTTCTATGAAAGAGCTTTACACACATTTCCATTCTAATTAAAAACATAATTGGTCACATACGTCTTTATGCTAGGAATATTTTGGTAAAGGAGGTTCAAAGACTAGCAGTTACATCCATCTCTCAGAAGGCTAATTATTCACTTTAAGGAGTAACACAGAAATTTTTCAACAACCAACAGCAAAAGCAATTTGCGATATTCACTTTTGACATCTAATTCTCCGACTTAGGTGACTTGCTATAAAGAATGCCATAAGCTGGAAATCAAAGACAAGACTCTTACTTTAGCCACTAGTGTAACCCTTAACCCTGGCTGCCCCATAAAATCACCACCCTACTAGCGATTCTGATTTAACATGTCTGGGTGGGAACTGGACATCAGGATTTTAAAAAATTTCTTAGGGACTGTAATATGTAACCATAATTTAGAAGACCTGTACCTTGATAATTGCTTTCCTCCACTAGCAATTATTCAGGAGACTGAAATGGATGAAGTGTTACAGTCTGAAAGGGACTTAAAACATCATCTAAACCAACCCTTATTTTGGAGAGGGGGACACTGAGGCCTGGCAAATTCCTTGTAACAGCTTCTTTATTTTCTTATTTTGGTGACAAAGAGAGGAAATGAGACCAGGGGCTCTCCTTCCTCCCCTCTCACAAGCACTCAGTTCTCAACCATTTTTTGCCACATATGCACAAAGTTCTACAGCCACCATCTCCCTATTCAGTGAGTGGGATTTTACATTCTTAATGAGGATTAAGACAAAAGCTACCATTTGATGAATGCTTTTGTTACATGGGGCATTGCCTCACCTCACCATAACTCTATAACATAGGTATTATTCTATTCCCATTTTATAGATAAGGAAACTGAGCCTCAAATAATTTGCCCAAGGGTAGGCAGCTAGAAATGGTAGAACTGGGCTATGAACCTACATCTACTCAACTCCAAGGTGCTCTACCCTGAGCAAACCCACAGTGCAAAATCCTAATTGTTATTACTTTAGAGATGAGACCTCAGAAGAGCCTCCCCAAAAATCTTCACTTCCTTAAGTGCTGCCAAGACAGCAGGAAGGGGAAGAATAGCAATTCAACGGGGAAATGAGAAAAATCAAGCTCTTGATACCAAGGGTAAAGGCTTTGCTGAACAAATACCATAAGCAAACTACATGGGCCTTTACTTGTAGAACAAAAGTACAGTTGGGGGCACTCAGCCTTCATGGGAAGAGCCTTTGCCGTGATCCCAAGCAAGCCACTTGAGCATGGCTAGGACTTGCAGTGATCCCAAGCAAGCCACTCGAGCATGGCTAGGACTGATGTTCTTTGACGTGGGCTACAGGTCTCACCTGTCCATTTGCACATGCTCCTCAATCTTCTCGGAACTCCCTTCCCCTCCTCCTTCACCTGGCTCACTCCTGCTCATCTTTCAAGACTGCACCATCATTCAGTGTACCTGGGCCTCTCTGACCTCTGAAGGATGGATTACATAGTCCTCTTTTGTGCACCCATAACATCCAGTGACACTGCACTCAAAACACACAAGGTTGACTTGTCTGTCTGCTTTTCTGCCTGTCACCAAAACACTGGTTCCTTGAGGTAAGGCCTGTGTAGACCAGTGCTTAGCCCATTCCCCAGCACAGAGTGAGCACTTAAGAAACAGGTGTGGAAGGAATACACAAATAAACAATAAATGTGTACTCCTTACACATAGGTGGATGGAATAAAGCATCCAGATGTATAGAACAGAGAAAATATGTTATAATTTTCACAGCTGGCATGAGAATCTTGGAAAGGGAAATAGTTTGGTCTGAAAAATAATTTTAACAAAGACTGGAGTGCACAGTGAGACCCTCTCCTCTCTCCCCATTTTACCCCTCTCCCCTGGTGCAATGGACTGAATGTTTATGTCCCCCACCAAGTTCACACGTTGCAACCTATTCCCTCAACACAATGGTATTTGGACGTGGTGCCTGTGGGAGATGACTAGGTCATGAGGGTGGTGCCCTTATGAATGGGAGTAGTGCCCTTATAATAGAGACCCCAGAGAGATCCCTCACCCCTTCTACCATGGGAGGTTATAGCAAAAAGATGGCTCTTTATGAACCAGGAAGCAGTTCTCACCAGACACTGAATCTGCCAACAACTTAATCTTGGACTTGCCAGCTTCCAAAACTTTGAGAAATAAATGTCTGTTTTTTATAAGCCATCCAATCTATGGCACTTTGTTATAGCAGCCTGAATGGATTAATACACCTGGTTAGGTCCTATATGTTGGCTAGAACCAGAGTTAATGAGAATTGGATTATTCTGTATTTAAGAGGAATGCAGTTTTGAAGTTTCACAGGCAATCCAGGAGGAAGGAGTGAGGAGGAGATAAGAGAGAAACAAGTGAGATGATGGAAGTCTACATACTATGCAACGTGGTAACTCCTATTGACACTCTGAAATTATTTTAAAAAACACTAAATTCATGAATTCTTAATGCAAGTAGTTTTAACATTTTATAGATTTATAATCTAGGCCAAGTTTCACATTGGAGTAGATGTGAAGTGAGATGGAGATAGCCCATTAGGACAAAAGAGCCAAATATAGTGATTCATCAGCTTCCTCTAATGGTCTCATCTGAAAATCAGAGCACTGAATAAACTGCTGACTTAAGCACTGACAACACCAACACCCAGAAGGTGATAAGCAACAAAGCAGCTGCTGAAGTGAACCAACAAATGAGATGTGGCTACAGTTAACTACACCAGTACAAATATTAGGTTTACAGCTTATGTTATAGGTCTAATACAGTTAAATCTGGCCATTCAGATGCTCCAATGTACTATAATGCCCTGGGGCAGCCTAGCACTCACAACCAGGTCTTCCCCATTTCCTAAGTCACTGTGCCATCAAGATGGCCTTGGCTACCACATGGAACACAACAGTCCAAGTCCTTCTACACGGGTGACTACAAATGCCCACTGGTTGGAGGTGAGAAGAGGAAAGGCAGGACAGCTCAGACACGTCCTGCTATGCAGGATGGATTCAGAACTAGGGTGGGGTCCCAGACACAGGAAAATGAGAATGACTGTGGACAGTCAGGCAGCTACTGAACTCTGGCTAAATAACCGGTTCTCTGAATAGATGACTAAGTAACATCTAAAATCTGCTATTCTTGGAAACTGCCTACTTCCCAGAGGTCTGCAACCTGACCACAACCAATAAATAAAATCAATCGTGAGACCAGATGCCCTCCCTCTCCATTGACTCCTTAGGCCTATAATTAAATAATGAGGACAGAGATATGAACTATGTTAGACAGAGGGCTTAAAGAAATGAAACGTGGCAGCATTTATTTTCTAGAGAACAAATGCCTTGAAGCTAGTGCCTGATCATATTAATATTTCATTTTTATATTTCTCTTGCAAATGATCCCCCGGCCCTTTCCCGTATCACAGAATTCTCAGGCTTCAGAAGTCATGCGTCAAAAAATGTTTTTAAATACACATTCTTATAAAAACCTATTTCTCCTCTGCAAGAAGGGAGAGTTAAAAACACCCAGCATCCAAAAAAAAAAAAAAAATTACCAACAAGCCTTTAATTTGGCACATGTCCTTCCTATGATTTAAACTCATCAAACCACAGCCATGTCTGGATAAATTTAGAATCAGACATAACAAAAACAAGACATATAGAAGACTACTGGGGACAATCTTCAGAGAAGATAAAACATAATGTAATAATAAATGTATATAGAAACTGTGCAACTGTAGATATACCTAGGGCAATCTATTAACGCAAATACTGGGAAGAGATATGGCATAAAAGTTGAATAATGTTTTCTTAAAACGAGGCAGTGTTTTCACAAAGCACCTTTCATCAAGCAATCGCACAGCTTCAGAAAGCACTGGAGGGAGAATGGGAAATACTCCCCAAATCCAATAAAGTTCACTTGTAGCACTGAAAATCGCCACCAAGAAATGGGACATTCAGGGACAGAATTTTGGATCAAACTACTATGTTATTATATCACTATTTAGAAATGGAAAACTCAGTTGTGCCACTGAATGGCCTGCCTGTTCGTGAATTACTAAAAGGCTTTGAAAGAATACATGAAAACTTTCTTCTCAGATCCCCTCTCACTCTGTACTTTGCACTCAGATACACATCCTTCAGATGCAAACTGTTCTGTCTAGAAATTCCTGTGCAAATGTATTTTCTGCCAAGGCACAGGATTACAGCGTTTACTTTAAGCTTAGCACAATAGTGATTTTTGTATGGTGATAAGAATTTCCAGAAGTGGGTCTCAGGGGGAGACTTCGTGTTTTTGGTGGTGGTGACTTAAATTGCACACTCTTTGTGTTTTTCAAAAGCCAAACTCTCATTCACCTGTAAATATGCTAGAAAGTGAGGTGACGTATCAGTGAAATCATGCCCCACCTCCTGGCTGATACTAACCAGTACACATTCTAAAAGAGCACAGTAAAAAGAGACCCTCAGGCTTGAGGAAATTAAGACATGAGGATGCACGGAAGGATGAAGACAACTATCTCTGGCCCCAGTCGGGTTTTGAAAGGAGCTGATAAAGGTAAGTTTTACCTCCCTTCTGGAATTAAGAAACTGAAAACTCCTTCTGGTCTTGTAGGTTTCTTTTGAACAGAGTTAGGAATTTAACCATGATCCAGGTCCCATCTGGGGCTACCGCCTCCAGGATCAAGTTCTTCTGTATCAGGAACACCATATAAATGTCTTCAGCACAACCTCCCAGGCAGATGGAAATCAGAAGGCATCTACCACCTGAATCCTACATCCTCTTGTGTACACCTATCCCTTGGGTGGGATAGGTTGGGCAGCAACTCTGGACCCCGCATTTAAGGGGTGGGTGGGCAGGAAGCATTAGGGCACTGCACCATATCCTCTTTTCTGAATATCACTAACATCTTTTGCAAATTTTTGGTCCCAAGAGGGCTTTGAAAAATGGTGACAGAGTGGACTCCTTTCGGGTGAGATTCTTCAGGGTGAACCCCACGCAGGTTTTGTTACTCCAAGCCCAGAACCCTCCTCCAAGGTATGACCCTGCTTTAGTCTACATTCCAGTGGCAGCTTCCTCTGGAGTCCTGGGAACCGGAAGGAAGTTGTGGGAGACCCTGCAGTACCAGGGGGAATCTCTCCACCTCCAGGAATGGGTCTTGTGGGTCCTCAAGAGGGAGGGACACTCCAGAAATGCACAGGATATAGGTAAGTGTTTTGTGTTTCATGGGAAGCAGTTTTAATGTGTCCTCAGAGACTTTATCTCTGAACATATTTCTAAATCTAACATTAAACAAATTGATGCCTCAAGCCATCCTTTGGGTTGATTACTACTTAGATTTATTTTTGTCCAGGGAGTCACTCTCAGTAGAATTCACCGGTGCCAATAATCAGTGAGCAACTGGATATAAGCCCAGGGATGAAAATGTTAGAGAAACTTTTATTCTGTGTCTTCCTCCTCCTCCCTTAGCTCTAGGCTCACTGAGGTTGTGTTTCTATAATGCAGGATGCTGCCTTTGATTTTTCTTTTGGAAACTGCAAATTAAAATTTTTGAGGGCCAATGTAACTTCTTGGGAAGAACAAGAAAAAAAAGACAGAATCCCAGTGGTGCCAGAAAGGCTTGGGGGCACATAAACCTCCAGGCCGGTATTGCCCAGAAGCTAAAAGAAATCATAATAAGACTTAGTGTCTTTTCATCTTCAAAGTCCTTCTAAATCATTCATCCTCACCATGCTACTGTAATCATGCGATTTGGCAGATGAAATAGACCTTTCATCTCTGTGTCTCAAAGCACTCTATAAATGCCAATTAATCCTTACAACTGGTCTGTGAAGCAATGAAATATCAGCTAACCTACTTGGTACAGAGAGAGGTTAAGAGATTTGGTCCAACCCACATAGCAAATTGGCAGAAGTAAGTTGAGAACTTGGTCTAGAGATTCTTTTCCTGGGTTTGGAATCTGTGGCTGAAAGCCAAATCTGTATTTAAAGTACCCACATGGTAGTTGGCACGTAGTAGGTGCTTAGGTAACAGTTTTTGAATGAATGAATAAGTCAGATGTCCATATCTCCAAATGCCTGCCAAAAGTGTCTGAGTGCCACTAACATCTTCAACTCAGGTTCAAATTTCCTCTCTAAACTGCCTTGGACTCTTGGGTTTCCATTCACTCATTCTCCAACCAGAACACCCACTATAGTAGAGGCCCCTTCTAAGCTTTGGAGATAGTGGGAATGAGACAGGCAGCAACCTTTCCTCAAGGAATTTACATCCAGAGAAAATGAGGCATATAATCACCAAGAAGACAAATAATATTAGAGACAGTAAGTGGGGTGATGTGACAGGAAATAAAAACCAATCACTGAAGACCAAAGGCTCATCCAGTTGCCACTGTAGGTGCATGGCAAGAACTTTATGCCAGGGCCTAGGACACTATAAGAATTTTGCAATATTCTAGCAACTTAGAGAATGAAATTCTGATTTGCTTCTATTCCCCTACAATTGACAGCAAAACCCTTAAGTCAAAAAGGAAGCCCAATCATTTGCCTTCAGGGTTGATGGGGAAGAGGCAAGCTTATGGTTTTGTGTTTCGAGGAGTCCAGGAACAGAGTGGGTGATGGCAGCTTCCCTGCCTGGGGCAGGGGACAAGGCTGGTCCCCAGAGGCAGCCTGCACCTGAGTGGTAACCCAGGGCATAACATTAGAAAGATCCCTGTGTCCCAACACAGACAGGCCACCTCATTTATTTCACTTATCTATTCATTCATTTTATACTTATTGAGTATCTATTATGTGTCATGTTCCAGGCTCATCTCTCCTCTTGGTGACCCCACCAGAACCCAGGCCAGCAATGACCCATCCCTCTAAGCTTTTTTAAAAACATATTATATTTTTCATCATTATTATGAAATGATTTTTAGCTCAGTAACAATGAAAAGGGGGGCAAATACAGATAAATGATTGGTAATTTTCAAAGTGAACTACTCAACACCAACTGTGTTTTCTTTTTCTTTAACAGATTTTTTAGAGCAGTTTTAAGGTTACAAAAAAATTGATCAGAAAATAACAGAGTTCCCACATACTCGCTTTTCTCCCTCTCTCTCTACCCTTGGTCACTCCTGGAAATGTGCATGCCTGCTTCCATAAATGACTAGAGAGACCACTAAGTGCATTAACCCCGTGCTTTTTCCATTCCTCCAACTGCACAAAAACACTTAAATGTTCAAAGAACTCGGGTTACAGAAAATCTAGCTCTTGCTTTTCTGCTTCGGCCTTTAGAGCCAGTTGCATCCAAATAAATGTCCATTCATGCTTCTTGGACCTAAGGTGGCATGACTACAGAAGCACACCTCAACAGCCCTCGCAGGGCTCTGGATTTCATCGTAAACTACTTCTCCCCCATCCTAAGTTTGACGTAGTGGGATGGAAGAAGAGAAGGGGAGGACTTGCCCTCAGAGCTGGCCCTCCGGCAGTAGTCCCAGCAGTACCTAGAGGTCTGCAGGGATGGTGGACTCAGAAGTGTTTTCATTTATCTCAAGGCACATGAGAACACCCCAAGGCCCTTGGCAGCTCTGTAAAGAGGAATTCTTTAGTCCTGTGTTAGTCCTCTATCTTCCTACTGCTTCTCCAGGTCACTGTAGTTTCTTCTCTGAACATACCCAAGTGGGTTTAAATTCTAGCAAACTCATGTACTGTAATTCTGATTTAGCCAAAGGCAGCAGAGCTTTTCCTCACTGCTATACATAGGGTGTTCATTTCTTTTTATTTCCATTGAATCATGGAAATACCAGGGCAGAGTAAGCCCAAAAGTAGACAGTAGAAGGAAAAGGTGAATTTAAAGGCTGAGAAGATCCTCAAATTAAATACTTTTTCTCTATAAGTGAGGGTTCATAGAACAAATTCTCCTGAACTCACCTTTCTAAGAATACGGTGGTCAGCTCCAAGACCTTTAAGAAAATCAGCAACCATTCAGGCACTCCAGTAAGGCATTCATAGATCAGCTGAAAACACTGAAGCGTCCAACCTTAGACAGCATTTAATCCAGTCTCCTGAGGGACTTGCAGATGAAGCAATTAAGGCCCCAAACAGTGAAGGGGCCAAGCCTCTGTCAGTCACATAGTCAGGATGAGCTAGAATCTGAATGTCCATACTCTTCCCAAGGTGACGAGTTACACTCATTACGCACAGATATTGGTCCCTACACACATATTGAAAACCTACTGTTTAGAGTTTAAGGTCACCTTAATCATGTACAGACGGAAAATGAAAAGGGATCCTTTGGTGAACCAGATAAGGTCATGTCCAAAACCCCAAAACCCCAAAACCAAGCTGGAGAGAAGATGGCACGGCCGGTCCCAGGAAAGTGAGTGTGGCCCTTTCTCCCAGGCACTTTCATGCACTCCAAGCAAAATCCTCAGTTGCACACATGTGGCCAGTGAGACAATGATCTATTCACTAGAGATCCTCAGGGCAACCGGTTGAGGTAAAAAAAAAAAAAAAAAGAAGAAGCCTCAATGGCTGAGCAACTGAAGCTTTCTTCTATATTCTCTGGGCTGGAAGCCAGGCTTCCCCATCCTGTTCTATCCACTGCTGAATTTAAATAATGGTGATAGCTACAATTTGTTGAGTGCAAGGGGCTGGACTATGTGATTTTCTTTTTTTTTTTTTTAACATCTTTATTGGAGTATAATTGCTTTACAATGTTGTGTTAGTTTCTGCTTTATAACAAAGTGAATCAGCTATACATAAAAGTATATCCCCATGTCTCCTCCCTCTTGCCTCTCCCTCCCACCCTCCCTATCCCACCCCTCTAGGTGGTCACAAAGCACCGAGCTGATCTCCCTGTGCTATGCGACTGCTTCCCACTAACTATCTATTTTACGTTTGGTAGTGTATATATGTCCATGCCACTCTCTCACTTCGTCCCAGCTTACCCTTCCCCCGCCCCGTGATTTTCTTACATCCTCAAAATTATCCCTATTTTCTGATGAGATTGCTGAGTCTCAGCAAGATTGGTCCATTGGTCTCCCTCCAAAACCTGCTGCTGCCCTCCTGGCCATGCATTAGTCACCCAGGAGTGTGTGCTCTGTGTGCTCTCCAGGAGGGGAGGAGGACCTGTCCAGACCCATGGGACAGCAGGTCCAGAGGCTGAGGCAAGTGCATCTGTGGGTTTCCTGCCCCAGGCGTGTGAGGAGAGGTGCCTGACCTCGTGGAATAAAGATTCACATTATACGACATCAGGATGGCCAGTCACAGCAGGAACACTACAATTCCTGCTTGAGCTCCAAGTCCCAATATTAGATATTTTATACAATTGCTTTCACCCCTCCCTATGACAGTCTCAGACGGGGCACTGTCCTGTCTCCTTCCCTGAAAAACCTCTTCTGCCACTGCCATTCCCTGGTGAGTGACTGGCCCCTGTTGATTCTGTGTTCGTTATACAGAAGTTGTCCTCTGCACAATCTCTTTGCTTCGTGGTGGCAGAGTCAGGTGATGTCTTCGCAGCCACGTAACCTGCGGAACACTTCCGCTGCCCCAGTGAGTGCATTGGCCAGAGTCTGCACAGCAGAGTGTAAATCCACTCCCGTGCGCGTAGGTTGTGTGTTGTGCTGTGGATGTGGTTGAAGAGATGCTGGTGCTTGAGATGAGTCCACGTCTCAAGGGATTTCACATAAATGTTTCTCTAACTCTCATACATCTGTGATGGCCTCTAGGCTCTACAGTCACAGCCCAGGTGACTGAGCTGGCCTCTGAATCAAATCAGCCTAGCTCACAGCTCATAATTAACCTCTACCAGATGCTGCCTCCTCTTTCTAGAACTTTCTCCTTCTTTCAGGTACTCCTGGGACTTTCCCACATAGGCCCACCCATCTTCCCCATCCTTACCTGCCATGGTGTTTATTTAGTATAGTTAAGCTTTTCTCAAACTTGAGAAACATACAGAAAGAGTGATGAACTCATACCCCAGTTTAAGAGAAAGTTTAAAGCTGTCACTTTCTGTCGTCACTAGTTACGAACCTAGAAGCAAATGTGGGCACTAAAATTAAATGGCAGTGTTTGGATATGAGGTGATCACAGATATGATCCAAAATTCCACTTTTTAAAATATGGAAACATTAAATATATTTAATATTAAAGCATTGAAATAAAAAAATAAAACTTTATAACTTCTCACTGCATCTCCTGGGAATTCATGGCTGCAGCTTCAGAAATACCTTCAGAGGTGAAGCTCACTTTCTCTTTCTCACAGGTGGGCCCAGAGAGGTCCCTGTGGACTCTGTGACAGGAGACGCCGTGTGTGTGTGTGTGTGTGTGTGTGTGTGGCTCTGTGTGTGTGTCTGTGTCTGTGTGTGTCTGTGTGTGTGTGTCTGTGTCTGTGTGTGTCTGTGTGTGTGTGTCTGTGTGTCTCTGTGTGTCTGTGTGTGTCTCTGTGTGTGTGTGTCTGTGTCTGTGTGTGTCTCTGTGTGTGTCTCTGTGTGTGTGTGTGTCTGTGTCTGTGTGTGTCTCTGTGTGTGTGTCTGTGTCTGTGTGTGTCTCTGTGTGTGTCTGTGTGTGTCTCTCTGTGTGTGTGTCTGTGTGTGTCTGTGTGTGTCTGTGTGTGTCTCTGTGTGTGTGTCTGTGTGTCTGTGTGTGTGTCTCTGTGTGTCCCTGTGTGTGTGTGTGTCTGTGTGTGTCTCTATGTGTCTGTGTGTGTGTCTCTATGTGTATCTGTGTGTGTGTCTGTGTGTGTGTCTGTGTGTGTGTCTGTGTGTGTGTGTGTCTGTGTTTGTGTGTGTGTGTGTGTCTGTGTGTCTGTGTCTGTGTCTGTGTGTGTGTGTCTGTGTGTGTGTGTGTCTCTGTGTGTGTGTGCCTCTGTGTGTCTCTGTGTGTCTGTGTGTGTGTGTGTCTGTGTGTGTGTGTGTGTCTGTGTGTGTCTCTGTGTCTCTGTGTGTGTGTCTGTGTGTGTGTGTCTGTGTGTGTGTGTGTGTGTGTCTGTGTGTATGTGTCTGTGTGTGTGTGTGTCTGTGTGTGTGTCTGTGTGTGTTATTGTTTTTTTCAATGATCCTTATAGTTCTGGTCCCCATTTTATGAATAATTGAGTACTGGCTGGAGTAAATCCAAGCAAATTAACTTTCTATTATTGACAGCAGAGCTAGGAGACCAAAATCAGGACCATATCCCCCAAATAGGTCCTCACATGCTTTCTCCTCCTCCCCTGGGACCAGCTAGTCTGTGAGAGTCTTGAAGAGACAAAGCCCCTACATTTCTGTTATGAGGGTAAGTTTTGGGACAAAAATGATGAGGCCTCCCTGGTGAGAGACATCCTTTCTGGTTTGGGGAGGGTGGGCTCCATGCCGGACTGTTGGGCTCTTTCCCTTGTCCTCCTTCAGGATTTCAAACAGGCAGCGAAGGACACGAGGGCTACGGCCATTGTCTTCCTGAACAATAGCTTCAGCTCCCCACCTCTGTCACTAAGGCTCCCTGTGGAGAGACTTGATGGAAGCAGCATATGTTCAGACATGATTAAACCTGCTCACTTAAAGAGGCATTAAAGGCAGGAAATGAAAAAGAGATGAGCCATATTACTCTACCTTTGGGGCCCCAGGTAGTATATTTATACGGTCACCATGAGGTAACAACATGGAAGGGCTCCAAAGATTGGCATGATCTAACCTGCAAGTCTATTTTCCTGCTTTCCGGTCTCGAATCCTCTCCTTGGGGGGGCTGAGTGCTGTCTGGTGCTAAATGTTTCCAGTCAGGGAACTTCTAACCTCTCTCTCGAGACACTCCTGAGTAAATTAGTGGGTCCAAGTCTTCTCTTTCATTTCTCCTCATTGCCATTGCTTATGCTTTGGGTATCAAGCTAAGTAAGTCTTCACTTTGGTGGGTTATACCTTTCAAGTATTTGCTGTCTGTTATCATGTACCCTGAAGTCATTTCTGGGTCCCAGCTCTGTGTTTTGGTGTCTTTAAGTTCTCCTCATAAATCAGCACCCCTCCCATTTGCTTCATCATTTTTATTGCTTTTCTCTGAACTCTCTCCATCTGTCTACATATTTCTCATGCCGGGTGTCTAAATATAATTTGCCAGACTAAAAGCCATCTTTGGAAGGACCTCACGAATTAATCTCCTGTCCTGAATCCTTTCAAAGGGTCTTGGGTATAGTTCTAAATACCACTGACCTGTTTACCCCACAAATGCATAATAAATGTCCCCTAGAACAACATGATAATGTTTGTCATGGGGGTGCATGTCACAAGACTTCCTTACAGGAGAGGCTATGCACTTTCCTAGGGAAATTGTGCTATTTGTGGTTAAGGCTGGACACCAGTCCACAAAATATACCTAATCAAGTTTTTAAACTTTCATAAACCCCAGTGTGAGCAAAAGAGAGGTAAAAGGGGAACCCTCACACGCTGATAATGTTTGTGTGAATTGACACAACCTTACTGTAGGGTAATTCCGCAATGTGCATCCAAAATCTTTACAAAGTACACGCCCTTTGACCAAATGCTAAGCAGTGAGGTTCCTTATAATAAGTTATCCTAAGAAAATAATTGAAAAGAGGACAAAGATGTATGTACAAGGAGGTTTATCCAAGTATTATTTATAGTATATATTATTTATAGTAGTAGGAAAATATTAGAAATACCTAAAATTTTTAAAAAACAGTGATTAGGTAACTATAACTGAAAAAAGGCACAAAGATGTAGATACAAGGATATTTAGCCCAGTATTATTTATAGTAGTGGGAAAAACTGGAAAAAGCCTAAAATTCCAATGCACAGTGATTGGTTAAACAAATGATGGTCCAGCTCCATATTTATTCACACAGAAAGATGCCTCCGGCACACTAAGCCAAAAGATCCTCTTACAAAGAAGGAATCATAGTGTGATCCCAATTTTATTTAGAAAAATTTCTACCTCTATGTTCCTGTAAACATAGCAAAAGGTCTGGAGAAAAATATTCTAAGGTATTCATAGTGGCTATCTCTTAAGTGGTGGGCTGAGGGTGTATGATTCCATCCCAATGAGCCTGGTTACTTGTAAAATGAGCAAAAACAGTAAAGCTTTTTCTTTTACCTTTTAAAATTTCGATTATAACCTAATCAGGGTTTACTGAGCTTCTACTACATGCTCGGGCACAAAGATAAATCAGGTGGCTTTCCCTGCCTCAGGTAAATGTGCAGCTGCATGCAGTGCCATGAGGGCATGCGGAAGACTGGCCACACTGAGGAAGGGATCACAGTGGGGCCTGGGAGGATGGGAGAGGCTTTAGAGAGGAGGATATTTCAATCAAACCTTAAAGGATGATCAGACAAAATAGAGAGGAGAATTCCAAGTCCAGGCAACAGAATCAGTCAAGCACCCCAAAACACACAGAGGGCAGCAAAGGGTCTCGCTTGGCTAGAGTGGCCGGTACTGGAAAGAGGTCTGGAAGAAAACAAGGCTGGAAATGTGGGCAGGGCCTTGAATGCACACTCAGCATTATCCGCTTAATCCTCTAAGCAGATAGAAGCTGTCGATTTTTAAGTTGGGGTCTAATGTGGACAGATGTGTATTTTAGAAAGACAACTCTGGGGCAGCAAGGAGAATTGATTGGAGTAATAAGGCTGGAAACAGGCCAGCCTGAAAGCTATGACAATAATCTAAGTTAGAGCATTGAAGGGAGAGGGATGGACCAAAACAAAAGACATTTTTTCAGAGAATGAAAAAACCGAAAAGAATCGAAAGAACTTGGTAGCTGAGCATAGATGTTGAAGCCTGACTGTTCAAGGTTCAAACCCTGGTTCTACCACTTACTGGCTATGTGATCTTGGGCAAGTTACTTGACCTCTCTTCTACCTTAGTTTCCTCATCTGCAAAAAATATGTGGGTAATAATAGTATCCATCTTAAAAGACTGTTATAAAAATTAAATTAGTAAATATATGTGACATGCATGTAACATTGTTCCCAGCATCTAGGAAGAGCTCGTGTGTAGCTGTTCTTAAGCTTTAGCCCTTACTCAGTAATAATTGCTAACATGTATGGAGGCTCGATTCTGAGCCTGCTGCTGAGCTCCATGCTTTACATACATTTTCTCTACCCACAATGGCAAGTGCTTTTAACAGAAGAGGAAACAAACTTGGAGACATATGTGATGTGACCAAGGTTACAGAGCTCTCCATGTCTGCAGAAAAGCTGGGTCTCCCTGAGCCTGTCTGGGGTCCAAACCTGGCCCTTTCCTCTAAACTTGCTTAGATTGCCGGGAGGTGAGGACAGGAAACAACTCAAGGAGGGCTCCATGATTTCTAGTTAGGGAACTAGACAGGTGGCGATGCCATTGACCCAAACAAGAAAAAGAAAAGGAGGCTTTCAAGAATCCTAGAGAAAGAAGACTTCTTTCAAGGTATCTAGTTCAGCCTACATTTATAATTTCAAATTTTCCAAATCTCGGGCTTTAGCCCTCTTTTCATAACATGCTGTCTCCTGAGTATCAAATCTACTTTTTAACTTAAAAAAATACTTCCTAACATAGTCACACTACTATATATAAAATAGATAACTAACAAGGACCTACTGTAGAGCACACGGAACTATACTCAATATTTTGTAATAACCCATATTACAAAGGGAGGAGAATCTGAAAAAGATTCTTTTTCAGAGATATATATATATATGTATATATATATATATAACTGAATCACTGTGCTGTACACCTGAAACTAACACAACATTGTAAATCAACTATACTTCAAATAAAAAAAAAGTTCTATGGAAAAAGTGAAAAAGAAATCCTTCCTTCCCAACATTCTGTTGGTCTTGAACTATCCCTTTAGTCTAAATATTGTTACAATTAATAGGTTATCTCTGGAGCACACAAGTATTTAATGCTTGTGTTTTTATTATCTATAAAGTGATTAGTCAATGTATATGACTAGCATTTGGTTGATTTTCCCAGCAACCTATTAAAAATAACAAAATTAGGGACTTCCCCGGCAGTCTAGTGGTTAAGACTCCTCGCTTACACTGCAGTGGGTGCAGGTTCGACCCCTGGTCGGGAAACTAAGATCCCACATGCCACGCGACACGGCCAAAAAAAAAAAAAAAAAAAATTAGAAGAACAAAGCAAACAGTTGCTTTAAAATCGGGTTCAATCAGATTCTCACTAAGGAAACACCCAGCTTAGAGTTGGCAAGAACACATGCCCAGCACTGAGCTAGGCATCGCCACAGTCTCCTGCAACCCAATCCCAGCCTCTTCCTCACCACACCCTCACACATGTCCAGTTTTCATCATCGTGCCATTAAGCTGTGAACCAAGTATGGATAAGTTCTCTTCGGTGCCATTGTAAAAGACCGAATCACATCTGAAGTTCTCACCCACTTTCCAGATTCTTGGCTCTAAGACAGAGAAGAGTTGATTAAATTCCAGTTGCCAAGATGCAAGCATCATCAAACAGAAGGATGATTCCCTATTGAGAGGCAGTATTTCTCTCCCTGCAGGTGACCCAAGAAAGCAAGGATATTCTTTTTGTGGGCACTGGCTCACACCTTGCAGGGCTCTGGTTCTTTGCACAGGCTACCAAAAGCCTTTTGCATTCTAAGTCCATGGTTTACCTGCAGAACATTTTGCTGACCTGCCTCCCAAATAAAGGTCTTCACCCTCATCAAAGTAAACACCTACATTCTGAAGCAGCCCAAAAGGATAAAAATGGAGAAACCACTAGAACCCATATTGTTGCACTCTCCTCCAAATGTAGATTCACACACACACACATACACACACACACTTACACATACAACATTTGGAACCAAAGAAATGATCTAGAAATGCCAGAAGGGCATTTTCTTGAATTAAAGGAAGACCAATGTCTGCAGGTAGAAAGAACACAAGAAGTGCCAGGAAAGGACAACAATGTGAATGCTCTTATCACAGAACTGTACGCTGAAAAATGATTAAAATGGTTAATTTTATGTGATGTGTATTTCACCACAATAATAATAAAAAAAAAAAGAAGTACCAGGGAAAAATGCACGTAAGGTTGATCCTGATTATATAGAATAGGCAGATAACACATATAATTCATCTGCATATGCACAGAAAATAAACTGGAATATATTCTATAATATGAACAGGTCTCATCACTAGATGTTGAAATTTCTGGTAATTATTTTCCTTTTTTATAATTTCCTATACTTTCCAAATTTTGTATAATGAGTGTGTATTTCTTCTACAATCAGAAGAATGCAGTAAAAAATAATAATATAATACTTCTCAAATCTGCCCCTTCTTCACCATAGCCTTTAGCAAGACCCCCTCCACCAATCATGTTTCACAGGAACTATTTCCATAACTCCCTCACTAGTGAATAAGACCCTCTCCACTTTCACCTCTACACCACCACCAGACATAGAAAGAGTTCTTCAGAAGTAGAAGGCAGAGGAGACATGCCATGTAATACCACATAACATCTGCAGTAGTCATCCCCACCCTATTCCTGGTACTTACTCATCCCAAAGCCCCACTCCTCCCCTAAGCCTTGCCTTGTCCTTCAGCTCCACTCTTTCCTCTTCCTTCTCTTTGGATGAGCATAAGGATGCTGCTGCTTTGTAGGTATCAGGAATGGGGATGAAATAGAGGGGTGGGCTGGGTGAGGGATATAGGGCAGTGACACCTCCAGAAGTCTCTATAGGAGGGGATTCAGGTAGAAATCTAGTTAAAATTGGGGAACTTGTATTCTATATTAATTTTGGATAACTTGGGGTAGGGTGATGCAGATTAGGGGTGTTATAATAAAATAGTGTCTGCCCACCAAGCACAATGGTTTCAATTTGATTGTATACTCCCTTGGGTGGTGTGAATTAGGGTTGATGGAAATTATGGGGCATTTTAGTCCCATCAGGCCACCCCTGGTTTACCTCCACTTTAGCGTCCTGCTAACTCCTCATGACTCAGTCTCTCATCACTCAGTTCAAGCATCACTTTCTCTGGAGGTTATTCCCTGACACCCTAGTCTTGATCACATGCCCCTCTCCTGGACTCTCATTACACTTTGGGTAAACCTTGATCCAAGCACGTACCACACTCCAGTCTGTTGCTTCTCTTGCCTACCCTCACTAGACTACAGCTCCTTCTTTCATTCTGCATCCTGAGCACCAAGCACTCTGTCTGACAAATGACAAGTGCTCAATAATTAGTTTTTAACAAATAATCATATGAATGAGCAGAGAAGAATTAAAGCTATAGGTAATTCATCTCAAGAACGTAAGCGATTACAGAGGGATAATTGGTCTGCTATTCTATACCTCCACAACCCTGATGATTAAGCCAAAAGAAACAGGCTTTTTGTATAGGAAGTTACAGTGAACTAGCATGTGAATCAAATAGTCATTGATGAATTAATGAACTAATGAGTTCATCTAAAACAAGGCTCAGGACAAATCTTAAAACAAAATGAAACAAAAATGTATGACTATTTGATCCCCTGGAGCTGAAGGCAGATAACAGAGAGCAACAATACCATAGACTCAGAATCTAAGAAAGTCCAGGTAGGGATTTGCCAGTCCCAGTTAGGTGATAGTTATTTCAAGATAACTATCTTGAAATAGTTGTGGGAGCATCTGATATTCCTCTCCACGGACCTCTATAGCCTTGTCTTCCTCATCTTCCCGCTCCAGAGCAGTAGGAAAGCCACTCTTATTTTTAGTTGCTTGCAACCAAACATAATTAGAATTAATACAGCTTCCTAAAGGAAATGAATCTTGAACAATGAACAAAGGTTGGCCAAAGTGCAGAAAAATAGATAGGATGTTTCAGGAAGACATACAGCATGAGCACAGGTATGGAGGTGTGAAACTGCATGGTGTGTGGAGAAGCAGACAGTAAGAACTCCAGTACACATTACAGGGCAGAGAGAAGCAGGATGTGAGGCTGGAAAACAGGTAGGAACTAAATCCAGGATAACACTGTATGCCACACAAGGGACCCTAAATTTTTATCTTGACTATGGTGAGAAGCTATAAACAGTTTTTAGACAGGGGACTGATACAGTTGGATTAGCATTTAGAAATATCACACTGGAAGTAGAGAAGGGAGCAAAGGGGAGTAAGCTGGAGGCGGATAAAGGGCTGCCACAATAGTCTAGACATCCACTGCCCTGAAATTTACCTCCACATTCAGAGCAATAGAAAATAAGTCCACCCGAAGAAGTCAGAGATAACAGGGAATTTTGGGTGGAGTAATTGTGAAAAATTCATGTAGTCAACTCCAGTCCTTTATTTGAAAGGACAGCAAGCACAGAACTGACTAGTATGGCTTAGCCCAAGTCAGCAGGTCTGCCTCTGACCCATGAAGCCAACACCTCAAAATAATTGATCCCTAGACTTTTGCCTCATTCTTGACTTGTGTCCTGAATCAGTTCAACTTGGATCTGCCTTGGCCTTTGTTCTGGGGCTCCTGCCTCATTTCCTGCTTATGGTCTTATAGTTAGCCCTCAAAACTCATGCCCAATTCTCTGATACATCCTCTGGTCAGCCACTGCCCCATTTCTTTGCTCCCTTTGCAGCAAAACTCCTCAAAGCCTTCTCAGTACTGATTGTCTCCAAAACCTTTCCTTCCGTTCTATCTCAAACCCACCCACCACAGGCACTGAAATTTTTGTCAAGATCACCAAAGATATGCATATTGCTAAACACAATGATTGATTTTCGGTTCTCATCTTTGAATTATCGGATGCATTTGACCTCCTCCTCCTTCTTGATAAATGTTCTTCACCTTTAGTTTTGTCCTAGTTGCCTGACTGTCCCTTCTCAGTCTCCTGTGCTGTCTCCCTCTTCCACCTCACCTTTCAAATGTTGTGGGGTGTCCCAGGCTTGGTCCTCGGTCTTCTCTTTTCCATCTACACAACGCTTTCTCAACTTGACACTACTGACGCTCAGAGCCAAATAACTCTTTGTGGTAGGGAGCCATCCTATGCACTGCAGGATATACAGCGTCTCTGGCCTCTATCCACTAGATTCCAGTAGCAACCCTTCCCCACAATTGTGACAATGAAAAATGTTTCCAAACATTGCCAAATATTCCCTGGGTGGAGTGGGGAATCACCTCTGGTTGAGAATCTAGGTCTATAGAAAATTCTCCTTTAAATATTTTAGTTTATTTTTTTAAGTGATTTTTTTCTATTTATTTATTTTTTGGCTGCATTGGGTCTTCGTTGTTGTGCGCGGGCTTTCTCTAGTTGCGGCGAGCGGGGGCTACTCTTCATTGCGGTGCGCAAGCTTCTCATTGCAATGGCTTCTCTTGCTGCGGAGCAAGGGCTCTAGGCACGCGGGCTTCAGTAGTTGTCGCACGTGGGCTCAGTAGTTGTGGCTCGCGGCCTCTAGAGCACAGGCTCGGTAGTTGTGGCACACGAGCTTAGTTGCTCCGCGGCATGTGGGATCTTCCCAGACCAGGGATCGAACCCATGTCCCCTGCATTGGCAGGCAAATTCTTAACCACTGCGCCACCAGGGAAGTCCCTCCTTTAAACATTTTAGACTTTAGTGATCTCTTCCAGTCTTTAGGCTTTAAATGCTATCTGTGTGCCAATGATTCCCAAATTTATATACCCAGTCCAGACCTCCCTCCTGAGCTCCAGACTAGAATATTCATTTTTGCGTTCAACTATTTCACTTCCGTGTCTAATGCATATCCCAAACTCAATACACAGTCTTCTCATCTCAGTTGAAGGTAATTCCATCCTTCCCCTTGTTCAGACTAAACATCTTGGATCCATCCTTGACTTCTCTCTTTTTTCCACACCCTGCATCCTGCCAAGAAATCTTATTAACTCCACCTTCAAAATACATCCAGCACCCAACCACTTCTCATCACCTCCACTACTCCCCCCGATCCAAGTCACCATGATCTCACACCTGGGTCATTGCAAAGGCCTCCTAACTGGTCTCCCTGGTTACATCCTTGCACCCCTACTGTCTGTTCTCAGCAAAGCAGCCAGAATGAGTCTTTTAAAATATTAGGTCTGATCATTTCATTCCTTGCTTAGAACCCTCCACTGTCCTCTCACCTTACTCAGAGGAAACTCAAAGTCCTTACAAGTTCTTACGAGATCTGGCTGCTTGTTACCTCGCTGATCTTATAAACTGCTACTTTCAGTTATCACCATCTGAGATGAGAAAGCTGAGGAGAGCAGGTTTGGAAGGGACAACCAGGAGTTCACGTTTGGATGTTCTTAGACAAAGATGTTGTGTAGCAGTTGGATCTATAAATCTGGAATTTGGAGGGATTCTTGACTGGAGGTATAAATTTGGAAATTGTTAGCACACGGATGGCATTTAAAGACATGAGCCTGGAGCAGGTCACCAAGGGAGTAGATATAGGTAAAGAGAACCAAGGACTGAGCCCCAGGGCACCTCAATATTAAATGAGTAGAAAGAAGGGGAGGAACCAGGAAAGGAGACGGAAAACGGCAATCAGTGAGGCAGGAGGAAAGCCAAGAGAGCATCGTGTCCTGCAAGCTAAGTGAAAACAGTCTATCAAATGAACTAGAATCTGTCAGTCAAAGGTTTCTTTCTAAACCTAGACTCATCTCAGGGACTTCTCTAGGAAATGATAGTCTACTTGCATAACAAAATGCAGTGGGCAATGTAAATATTTCTTTCATCACTATGCTTAATTGCTCAATAAGTTATAACATACAGTTCTTATGGTTCAGAGTCTTGTCTCCATTTAATTTCCATCTGTCTTCCTATTTATGACAGTATCACAGTCTAATTAAATAAACTGAAAGCTTAGGTGTTACGTGAATAGGGCATATTTATGTAGAAATACCGAATCAACATGTATGAGTAACATCTGAAATGTAATAATTGCAACATTACCTAATTATTAATCTTGTCATTTATTAAAATGAGTAGCTAAGGACCAAAACTGGGAGAAAGAGCTGTTCCTAACTCTAAACTTCATCCTAACGAAACCTTCTAAACACAAAATGGCTAATATTTAATAATCAATGCTCTAAACTTCATCCTAACGAAACCTTCTAAACACAAAATGGCTAATATTTAATAATCAATGTAGTATTTGTTCAGATAATATATTAATTAGTCAGTTAATTTCAAGGGTGTAGCCCAACACTTAGTGAGTGTTGGAACCACTGTGACTTGGTTATTTCTTCCAGCAATAGAGATGAGCACTGATCTGGCCAGTGTGGCGTTAGTACCTTACGATAGCAAGGCACAAATGAAACGAGAATTGGAACTCAGGTCAATGTCTTTGCAAGAAAAGAGATGCCTGATGTCATTTCTAGATGGCTTCTTGGAAACATTTACTCCCCCATAAAGTGGAGGCTGCCTGTTCTTAGCTTCTGATCACCCTTAGAAATCAGAAGCTCTTGCGGTTATACTAAAAAGGGCCTTCAAGGTCTTAAAATGTGAAATTAAGTAACCATTTGAAATTTTTTAAAGCACCGTTTTTACAACACAAGGATAAATCCCAAACCCAAGCTAGGTTTCATTCATATTCCTTGACGAATCAGACTTCATAAAAATAATTCAGGTCCTTCTAAAGTTCCTGTAGAGTAAACAAGCACAAACAGTCACGTTTTAGCAATTAGGATGAAGTCAGAGCAGATCTACGTTCTGAATCTGAGAATGGCACAGTCCTGGGAGGGTCAGCTATGCTAGATGAAAGAAAAGGTAGAATAGTTGTCACATCTCCTAGCCAAGTGACATGCACAACTGTGAGGTCCCCAGTACCCACTAATTGAATGAGTGGATGAATAAAAACCTGGGTTTTAGTGAAAATGTCTATGAAAAAAAGTCCAGGATGGAAAAACCCACCCTGACACAGATCCTGGGAAAAGAGCCCTGGGGATTGAAATTCAACTCAAATTCAAATGATCCAGCATTGTTATAATACATAAGAAGTTAATACAATCTTATTAGATGGAAGCTTCCAGATCAAGTGAAGTAATTGTCCCTATACTTGACATGAATTAGACCTCACCTGGAATGTTATGTTTCATTCCAGGAAAGACATAGTAAGAAGGACATTGGCAACCCCAGTATTCTCCAGAGGATGCCCTAGATTGCTTAGCACAGGGCCTTGGACCTAAAGCTGCTCAATAAGTAAGTACTGTATTACTCTGAGCTGATATTGTAGAGTCTGGAAATCACATGAGAAATGATTAAGGGAAGTTGAAAGGAGGTGGGCTTTATTTAGCTTAACACAATGCACTTTCTAACAGAGCTGCCCCACAATGAAACAAGACACCCAACGAAGCAAGAATCTTAGTACGGAGAGTATTTCAGCAGGTATTCCAGCTCATCTACCAGGGGTGTTAGCAAAGAATCACTTGTACTAAGTGGGAGATTGAAATGAATGACTTCCAAGAGCTCTTTCAGCTCTGGGGTCTCTGGAACAGAGGTCAGGGCCTACAGAGGGTATTGCCATGGCTAGTCCGCTCCCCTCCCCACTGTGAGCCTCCACTCTGCATCCTCTTCTTCAAAGAGGGATGCTGTTGGGCTCCAGGCTGCAACTTTACCCTTCGGACAGCCAAGGACAGCCGCCCTGTGAGGCATCTTGTTGTGACAGAGTCACCAGCACTGGACACTGGGTACTGCCCTATGCCTAAATCGGCCATACCACTTGCTTTCCCTTGCCGTGCTTCACACTCTACTTGAAGCTGATTTTGAAGTCACTCTGCAAGAAATAATGATCTTTGGCTGGGAACTTTGTACCTGAGCTCTCCTTATCCAATAGCCAATTGTACATACTTTAAAAAATTAATAAGATGGGAGTATGGGGACGGGGCGGGGGCAGGTGCGCAGCAGTAGGAGCCATCCTGGTCCCTCCCTCACACAAACACCCTGAACACTTTAGAGTAAAATTCCCAGCATATTGCTAGAACTCAAGCATCTGGCGATATTGCATGAGGCAACAGTGGCACCTAGTGGTTACATAAATTAGTCACACCCATGCTCAGTTGAAGCAAGAAAAAAACAATAAAAACCCAATCTTTCTCCCCCTCCCTTTGTACCTCTTACCCAACCAGACCTGATGGGAAGTTAGTTGGAAAATAGAAAGTCAGTAAAACAGAGAATCATTAAAACGATGCATGAAGAGCTTACTAAACACTTAATATAGCTAACTATACCTTCATTTAGCCATTGATGTATAGCCAAGGTTTCTTTCCTGAAGGTAGATCCACAAGTCATTGCTATTCTATGTTGCATAAATCAAACATCATACATCATCTATAATATCCAGTTTCTGTTTATTTAAATAGTTGAGAATCTTAAGACACTTGTGAAATAAGATTCCCTCCACTGATTTTTGCGGGGATTTTTTTCTCTTACAGTTGTCTCTCATTACTTTTTTTTTTATAATCATGACCCTTCAGCTCCAAAACTAACTTAAGAAGGGAGAGACACCAGGGTGGATTTCAGTATTTGGAGAGCTAGTTGCTCATGTGGCATCCTGCACACCATGGGAGGCCAGCCCCTGTTCCAGTCGACCCTGACTCAGAGGTGGGGAGATCTTGTCAGTGTCCATAGTACACTTCTCCAGTTGCCTCCTAGTTCTGCCTCTTTCATCATATCCAATTTTTAACTGGGGGGGAGGGGCACAAGAGGGCAGATGAAGGCACAGGCTTCTAGAAGCACTATCACTTGTTGGTTTAGGGTGTGAAAGCTGGAACCACACTCCCTGGGTGCAACTCAACTCTCTGCTACTTTCGAACACTATGACCATGAGAAAGTTCCTTATCCTTTCTAAGCCCAGGTTCCTTCCTCATCTGTAACCTAAGAAGGAACACTAGTAGCCGCTCTTCGGGTGGTTATGAGAGTTGAATGAGGTAATCCATGTTAGGCCCTTAGCACAGAACCTGTCAAACAGGAAGCACTCAATAAATAATTATTGTTATCTTGTGTTTATCTCCTTTCACTATCCTGTGGATCAACAGTTCTCAAACTTTTTGGTCTTAGGACCCCTTTACCTTCTTAAAAATTTTAAATTCTTAAAAATTATAAGGACCCTAAAGAGCTTAAAGTTTATATATATTTTTTGGTATTTACTGTATTATAAGTTAATTTGAAATCTTTGAATTCTTTTTTAAATGACAATAAATCCATTAACATAAATAACATTTTACAAAAAATAGCTTCATTTTCCAAAACAAAAATATTTGGTAAGAGAGTGGCATTGCTTTACACTTTTGCAAATTTCTTTCACGTCTGGTTATTAAGATAGCTGGTTTCCCATATCTGCTTCTGCATTCAATCTGTTCTAATATCACACATCATATAGCCTCTGAAAAACTCCTTGTACATCCATGAGAAAATGAGAGTGAAACAGACAAATAACGTCTCAGTGTTGCTATAAACATAGTTTTGACCTCAGGGACCCCATGAAAGGACCTCAGGGACCCACAGGGTCCCCAGACCACACTTTGAGGTTTGCAGTTGTAGCCCATAGCACCAGTCCAGATTTTCTGCTGTCAAGATCAGTATGGCAGGGGCTTCCCTGGTGGTGCAGTGGTTAAGAATCCACCTGCCAATGCAGGGGACACGGGTTTGAGCCCTGGTCTGGGAAGATCCCACATGCTGTGGAGCAACTAAGCCCATGCGCCACAACTACTGAGCCTGCGCTCTACAGCCCGCAAGCCACAACTACTGAGCCTGTGCGCCACAACTACTGAAGTCCACGTGCCTAGAGCCCGTGCTCCGCAACAGAAGAAGCCACCACAATGAGAAGCCCGCGCACCGCAACGAAGAGTAGCCCCCACTCACCGCAACTAGAGAAACCCTGCACGCAGCCAAAAATAATCAATTAAATTAATTAAAAAAAAAAAAAAAGATCAGTATGGCAGAATCACTGGTCGCAAGTCAACTCATTGTCAGAATCTGGGAGGATTTTTGTAGACGACAAGGCCAAGGGACCTGGACATGAAAACACAATTGCTGGCGCAGCCATGACCTTGCCCTGCTGAAAGGAGGCAGGAAGGCCTTTCATCCCAAGCCTAACTCATACCATCTGGTTCAGAAGCTCAGACCCAGGCCATGCAGAAGGCCAGATCCCCACTTCTCTACTGCACAGATGAAGCTTGGTTCTGACTAATAATATAATTACAGGAATCCACCCATTTCTCTGGGTTAAGGTATGCAGTTGTTTTTTGTTATTTGTTTCTTGTTTGTGTTAGTTTTGTTTTTTTTTTTTTTGGAAGAGAACGATTTCAAGGAAAGTAAGATATTCACTTGGTATAATTCCTTTTTTAGAAAATATCTCTTTTAAAATCTGGAAATCCAGTGGTTGGGTGTGACTTAATCATTAATTTGTTATTTTTACATCATTACAGGTTGAATTGTTGTTTGTGGCAAGCCTTTATACAAATTTTGATGCTGAGTGAGACCTTTTCAAAAGTGTTTTATTTATTCTTTCCTGTCTTGACCTTTCAAGCTACTTCAATGTAACTACGAGGTGACATCATAGTTACTATGTCCCTCTGTGATACCCAAAATCCCATATGAGGCAAACTCAAGCAATGGTTTATTCTCTGCACCCAGTGGGGGTGGTTCCTCTCTGAGAGGTTTCCTTCCAGAGATTATCTCAAAGAGAGTTTTCAAAAGGAGGGCAGAACCAGGCTGGGACTGACTCTGGGTACAGAGCTTACATTTCACCCTCCTCAAGGATCTATAACACAGGTTATCTCCCCCCACCCCAGCCCCACTAGTTGTAGAAACTTGAAAAGTTACCTTATCTGTCAACACCTTGAGCTGCTGGCAGCAAAACCCAAATCAAAGCGGCTCAAGTGGAGAGGGATTTCTGAAGGAGATGCTCATTTATTGGAAACACTTGCAGTGCTTCCACTCAGTTCAGGAGTGCTATGAAAATAAAAACAATATGATGTTTCAACTGTTGGCTGTGAGATTTTTAACATAGGAACATATTTATATTAATATAAATAGGACACTAAGTGAAAATTTTCCTACTCTTAGGTGAAGCATATTCTAATCTCTAGATCTATCACCATCTCTGTCTCCTGTATTATCTATCTTGTGCCTATTCCTATTTTTATACCTATAGCTATGTCTCTATCTACGCACATGTGTCCCAGTAACTTTGCCTTTGCTGTTCCTTCTACCTGGGACATTTTTCCCCCAAACACCGACATGATCACCTGTGACAATGGAGTGGTCCACAACATGAGCTCTCTGATCGGCTTCCTGTGACTCCCTCCAGCTCCTCTGCCAATGGTACACTCCATGCACACGGGGAGGGAAGGGACATACAATGGTGTTCTGGTAATGGTACAATGGTACCGTTGTCATCCGTGAAAAAGACTGGGCCAGATCAGTGATTTTCAAACTCTGCTCTCCAGAACCCCAAAGCCTCCACAGTGCAGCTTGGGGGCGACCTCAGGCAAGAGGAGGGGAAGCGAGTCGGGAGGGCTTTGGCCTCTCCACCCCTCAACCCCCAACCAGAGTAGCTCTGTTATTGCCCAGGAGATTTGCTTTGAATACAAGGTTCTGTTGTGGATCTGAAAGTCCAGAAATATACCGTAAAACATACAGGAATTTAGTATGGGATAAAAATGGCATTTCAAATCAGTAAAGGGAAGATGAATTATTTAATAAATGGTTTTTGGACCACTGGGTAACCATTTAGAAAAAAATGTAAAAAATCAGTTCACCAATATCAAAAATAAAGTGAAAATAAAAGCAAACAAAACTGGTCTTCTAGCACAGATAGATTAAGAAGCACTGATGCATTTAGATTTGCGACCTCAATATGACAGCCTTCTACACTTCGTATACTCCCTGTGCCTGATGGTTAAGGTGATTATTTCTGGAGATCTGAATGGCGGACTTGTTTGTGACAATGTCCGAGATTTGCCCATATAGCGCAGGATCATGAAGGCTTTTCTTCCTCCTCAATGAGTCCATTGTCTAGCAATGGTTATGTGACTTCAAGAAGAAAGCACCTGGTTGAATTCATTAAAACACTAATTTAACATCAAACAACTGAAGAATCTTACAGCTGGTTCACTGGGAAGAAGTGTGTACACAGCTACCTGGTGCTAATCCTTTCTCACCTCTAGGGCGAGTGCCTCAGAAAGAACCAAACCAGTCCACACTCTGATCTTGGACTCCCAGCCTCCAGAACTGGGAGAAAATTAAGTTCTAGTTGATAAGCCACCCAGTCTGTGATACTTTGTTAAGGCGGCCCCATACTGTAATACACTCAATATGCACTAGATGTAGCCACGTAGGAAGACTTTCATAATAAACTTGAATTTTGTCATCAAAAAAAAAATGTTAAGAGGGAAACTAATGCATATCTTACACAAAAGAAAATATCAGTTGGATCAAAGATTTAAGCATGAATGGAGAGGGTGTGGAGAAAAGGGAACCTTCCTACCCTGTTTGTGGGAATATAAATTGGTGCAGCCACTGTGGAGAACAGTATGGAGGTCCCTTAAAAAAATAAAAATAGAACTACCATATGACCCAGCAAACCCACTCCTGGGCATATATCCAGACAAAACTCTAACTGGAAAAGATACATGCACCCCAATGTTCATTGCAGCACTAATTACAATAGCCAAGCAACCTAAATGGAAGCAACCAAAATGTCCATCAGGAGATGAATGGATAAAGAAGATGTGTTACATATATACAATGGAATATTACTCAGCCATAAAAAAAGAATGAAATAATGCCATTTGCAGCAACATGGATGGACCTAGAGATTATCATACTAAGTGAAGCAAGCCAGACAAAGAAAAATATTACATGTGGAATCTAAAAAGTGATACAAATGAACTTATATACAAAACAGAAATAGACTCACAGACATAGAAAACTAACTTATGGTTACCAAAGGGGAAAGGGGTTGGGGAGGGATAAATTAGGAGTTTGGGATTAGCAGATACAAACTATTATATATAAAACAAACAACAAGGTCCTGTATAGCCTTGTACTATATAGCACAGGGAACTATATTTAATATCCTATAATAAAACATAATGGAAAAGAATACAAAAAAGAATATGTATATTATATATACATACATACATATGTATAACTGAATCACTTTGTTGTATACCCGAAACTAACACAACGTTGTAAATAAACTACATTTCAATTTTTCAAAAAATATTTAAGCATGAAAGTGGAACCTATAAAAGTAGAAGGAAAACATTAGAGAATTTTCAAATAATTACAAAGATGTGGGGAAGCGCTTCCTAAATATCACACAAAACCCAGACGCTATAAGATAAAAGGCTGATGAATTTGAAAAGATAGAAAATGTTTTAAAATATATATATGTGTCAACAAATTAGCATAATCATTAGAATTAGAAACGAAAAAGGAGAGGCAGCAACTGACACTGCAGAAATACAAAGGATCATGAGAGATTACCACAAGCAACTATATGCCAATAAAATGGACAATCTGGAAGAAATGGAAAAATTCTTAGAAAAGCACAACCTTCTGAGACTGAATCAGGAAGAAACAGAAAATATAAACAGAACAATCACAAGCACTGAAATTGAGAGTGTGATTAAAAATCTTCCAACAAACAAAAATCCAGGACCAGATGGCTTCACAGGCAAATTCTATCAAACATTTAGAGAAGAGCTAACACCTATCCTTCTCAAACTCTTCCAAAACGTAGCAGAGTGAGGAACACTACCAAACTCATTCTATGAGGCCACCATCACCCTGATACCAAAACCAGACAAAGATGTCACAAAGGAAGAAAACTACAGGCCAATATCACTGATGAACATAGATGCAAAAACCGTCAACAAAATACTAGCAAACAGAATCCAACAACACATTAAAAGGATCATACACCACGATCAAGTGGGATTTATCCCAGGGATGCAAGGATTCTTCAATATATGCAAATCAATCAATGTGATACACCATATTAACAAACTGAAGAATAAAAACCATATGATCATCTCAATAGATGCAGAAAAAGCTTTTGACAAAATTCAACACCCATTTATGATAAAAACTCTCCAGAAAGTGGGCATAGAGGGAACCTACCTCAACATAATAAACGCCATATACGACAAACCCACAGCAAACATCATTCTCAATGGTGAAAAACTGAAAGCATTTCCTCTAAGATCAGGAATGAGACAAGGATGTCCACTCTCACCACTATTATTCAACATAGTTTTGGAAGTCCTAGCCACGGCAATCAGAGAAGAAAAAGAAATAAAAGGAATACAAATTGGAAAAGAAGAAATAAAACTGTCACTGTTTGCAGATGACATGATACTATACATAGAGAATCCTAAAAATGCCACCAGAAAACTACTAGAGCTAATCAATGAATTTGGTAAAGTTGCAGGATACAAAATTAATGCACAGAAATCTCTTGCATTCCTATATACTAATGATGAAAAATCTGAAAGAGAAATTACGGAAACACTCCCATTTACCATTGCAACAAAAAGAGTAAAATACCTAGGAATAAACCTACCTAGGGAGACAAACGACCTGTATGCAGAAAACTATAAGACACTGATGAAAGAAATTAAAGATGATACCAATAGATGGAGAGATATACCATGTTCTTGGATTGGAAGAATCAATATTGTGAAAACGACTATATTACCCAAAGCAATCTACAGATTCAATGCAATCCCTATCAAATTACCAATGGCATTTTTTACAGAACTAGAACAAATCATCTTAAAATTTGTATGGAGACACAAAAGACCCCAAATAGCCAAAGCAGTCTTGAGGGAAAAAACGGAGCTGGAGGAATCAGACTCCCTGACTTCAGACTATACTACAAAGCTACAGTAATCAAGACAATATGGTACTGGCACAAAAACAGAAACATAGATCAATGGAACAAGATAGAAAGCCCAGAGATAAACCCATGCACATATGGTCAACTAATCTATGACAAAGGAGGCAAAGATATATAATGGAGAAAAGACAGTCTCTTCAATAAGTGGTGCTGGGAAAACTGGACAGCTACATGTAAAAGAATGAAATTAGAATACTCCCTAACACCATACACAAGAATAAACTCAAAATGGATTAGAGACCTAAATGTAAGACCGGACACTATAAAACTCTTAGAGGAAAACATAGGAAGAACACTCTTTGACATAAATCACAGCAAGGTCTTTTTTGATCCACCTCCTAGAGTACTGGAAATAAAAACAAAAATAAACAAATGGGACCTAATGAAACTTCAAAGCTTTTGCACAGCAAAGGAAACCATAAACAAGACGAAAAGACAACCCTCAGAATGGGAGAATATATTTGCAAACGAATCAACGGACAAAGGATTAATCTCCAAAATATATAAACAGCTCATTCAGCTCAATATTAAAGAAACAAACAACCCAATCCAAAATTGGGCAAAAGACCTAAATAGACATTTCTCCAAAGAAGACATACAGATGGCCAAGAAGCACATGAAAAGATGCTCAACATCACTAATCATTAGAGAAATGCAAATCAAAACTACAATGAGGTATCACCTCACACCAGTTAGAATTGGCATCATCAGAAAATCTACAAACAACAAATGCTGGGGAGGGTGTGGAGAAAAGGGAACCCTCTTGCACTGTTGGTGGGAATGTAAATTGATACAGCCACTATGGAGAACAATATGGAGGTTCCTTAAAAAACTAAAAATAGAATTACCATATGATCCAGCAATCCCACTACTGGGCATATACCCTGAGAAAACCATAATTCAAAAAGACACATGCACCCCAATGTTCATTGCAGCACTATTTACAATAGCCAGGTCATGGAAGCAACCTAAATGCCCATCGACAGATGAATGGATAAAGAAGTTGTGGTACATATATACAATGGAATATTACTCAGCCATAAAAAGGAACGAAATTGAGTAATTTGTTGAGACATGGATGGATCTAGAGGCTGTCATACAGAGTGAAGTAAGTCAGAAAGAGAAAAACAAATATCGTATATTAACGCATGTTTGTGGAACCTAGAAAAATGGTACAGATGAGCCGGTTTGCAGGGCAGAAGTTGAGACACAGATGTAGAGAACAGACATATGGACACCAAGGGGGGAAAACCGCAGTGGGGTGGGGATGGTGGTGTGCTGAATTGGGCGATTGGGACTGACATGTATACACTGTTGTGTATAAAAGTGATGACTAATAAGAACCTGCAGTATAAAAAAACAAACAAACAAAACAACTAATACTAAAGTTTCATTGGGTTATTTGTATGGAAATATGTTAATATAAATGTTTCAGACATTACATGAAATTTCTAAAAATCTTATATGTTCTGGTATAATGTTATAAGTCATAATTCTAGTTATTACTTTAAAATGTATATCTCAGAAATAACTAAATTTCCTTGTCAATTGCATTATTATGAACTTTCATCAAATCTTTAACCATGGTCATTTTTAAGTCTTTTGTCATTTACAGACAGTTCTGGGTGTACTCTGATGCTTTTGCAAATATGTTCCTATAAAAGGGTTTCATCTTCAAGGAATTCATGGAAAAGACTCTGACAAGTACAGGTTTCTGGTAATTGATTGTACTGCTGAACTGAATGAATAAGCATTTTCAGAACTCTAATGAAAAACTGATGAACTCATAAAAGTGCTAACAAAAATCAAGATGAAAAAAAATTAATTACATGGGACTGAGTGAACTGATGAGGATGATTATAATTTTTGTGGCTTTCTGTTTGAATTAAAAAAAAAATCCCACAAGGACTCAGAGGCAAAGAATATACAAATCAATTTTCACTGCAAAGTAAAGGAGCTGTTACAGTGGAGGATTACTGGACTGAATGTCTATATTATGACATAGTATGAGTATGTTTCATGTTTGGTAATTGCAATCATTGTTGCTTTTGTTGTGGTCATCCATTTACAATGCTTGGTGTCAGTCTATTTATCTCTTGTAAAAATAAAATACAGTGTGTGTGTGTGAAAAAAAAAAAAAAAGACACATGCACCCCAATGTTCATTGCAGCACTATTTACAATAGCCAGGTCATGGAAGCAACCTAAATGCCCATCGACAGACGAATGGATAAAGAAGTTGTGGTACATATATACAATGGAATATTACTCAGCCATAAAAAGGAACGAAATTGAGTCATTTGTTGAGACGTGGATGGATCTAGAGACTGTCATACAGAGTGAAGTAAGTCAGAAAGAGAAAAACAAATATCGTATATTAACGAATGTATGTGGAACCTAGAAAAATGGTACAGATGAGCCGGTTTGCAGGGCAGAAGTTGAGACACAGATGTAGAGAACAAACGTATGGACACCAAGGGGGAAAAACCACAGTGGGGTGGGGATGGTGGTGTGATGAACTGGGCAATTGGGATTGACATGTATACACTGATGTGTATAAAATTGATGACTGGTTAACAAAAAAAAAATTTCACAATTTGTATGGAGACACAAAAGACCCCGAATAGACAAAGCAATCTTGAGAAAGAAAAACGGAGCTGGAGGAATCAGGCTCCCAGACTTCAGACTATACTACAAAGCTACAGTAATCAAGACAGTACGGTACTGGCACAAAAACAGAAATATAGATCAATGGAACAGGATAGAAAGCCCAGAGATAAACCCACGCACATATGGTCACCTTATTTTTGATAAAAGAGGCAAGAATATACAATGGAGAAGAGACAGCCTCTTCAATAAGTGGTGCTGGGAAAACTGGACAGCTACATGTAAAAGAATGAAATTAGAACACTCCCTAACACCATACACAAAAATAAACTCAAAATGGATTAAAGACCTAAATGTAAGGCCAGACACTATCAAACTCTTAGAGGAAAACATAGGCAGAACACTCTATGACATAAATCACAGCAAGATCCTTTTTGACCCACCTCTTAGAGAAATGGAAATAAAAACAAAAATAAACAAATGGGACCTAATGAAACTTCAAAGCTTTTGCACAGCAAATGAAACCATAAACAAGATGAAAAGACAACCCTCAGAATGAGAGAATATATTTGCAAATGAAGCAACTGACAAAGGATTAATCTCCAAAATTTACAAGCAGCTCATGCAGCTCAATATCAAAAAAACAAACAACCCAATCCAAAAAAGGGCAGAAGACCTAAATAGACATTTCTCCAAAGAAGATATACAGGTTGCCAACAAACACATGAAAGGATGCTCAACATCACTAATCATTAGAGAAATGCAAATCAAAACTACAATGAGGTATCACCGCACACGAGTCAGAATGGCCATCATCAAAAAATCTACAAACAATAAATGCTGGAGAGGGTGTGGAGAAAAGGGAACCCTCTTGCACTCTTGGTGGGAATGTAAATTGATACAGCCACTATGGAGAACAGTATGGAGGTTCCTTAAAAAACTAAAAATAGAACTACCATATGACCCAGCAATCCCACTACTGGGCATATACCCTGAGAAAACCATAGTTCAAAAAGAGTCATGTACCAAAATGTTCATTGCAGCTCTATTTACAATAGCCAGGACATGGAAGCAACCTAAGTGTCCATCATCGGATGAATGGATAAAGAAGATGTGGCACATATATACAATGGAATATTACTCAGCCATAAAAAGAAATGAAATGGAGGTATTTGTAATGAGGTGGATGGAGTTAGAGTCTGTCATACAGAGTGAAGTAAGTCAGAAAGAGAAAAAGAAATACCGTATGCTAACACATATATATGGAATCTAAGGGAAAAAAAAAGGTCATGAAGAACCTAGTGGCAAGATGGGAATAAAGACACAGACCTACTAGAGAATGGACTTGAGGATATGGGGAGGGGGAGGGGTGAGATGTGACAGGGTGAGAGAGTGTCATGGACATATATACACTACCAAATGTAAAATAGATAGCTAGTGGGAAGCAGCTGCATAGCACAGGGAGATCAGCTCGGTGCTTTGTGACCACCTAGAGGGGTGGGATAGGGAGGGTGGGAGGGAGGGAGATGCAAGAGGGAAGAGATATGGGAACATATGTATATGTATAACTAATTCACTTTGTTATAAAGCAGAAACTAACACACCATTGTAAAGCAATTATACTCCAATAAAGATGTTTAAAAAAAAAAGAAAAATCTACAAACAATAAATGCTGGAGAGGGTGTGGAGAAAAGGGAACCCTCTTGCACTGTCGGTGGGAATGTCAATTGATACAGCCACTATGGAGAACAGTATGGAGGTTCCTTAAAAAACTAAAAATAGAACTACCATACGACCCAGCAATCCCACTACTGGGCATATACCCTGAGAAAACCATAATTCAAAAAGACACATGCACCCCAATGTTCATTGCAGCACTATTTACAATAGCCAGGACATGGAAGCAACCTAAGTGTCCGTCGACAGATGAATGGATAAAGAAGATGTGGCACATATATACAATGGAATATTACTCAGCCATAAAAAGAAACGAAATTGAGTTATTTGTAGTGAGGTGGATGGACCTAGACTCTGTCATACAGAGTGAAGTAAGCCAGAAAGAGAAAAACAAATACCATATGCTAACATATATATATGGAATCCAAAAAAAATGGTTCTGAAGAACCTAGGGGCAGGACAGAAATAAAGATGTAGACATAGAGAATGGACTTGAGGACGCGGGGAGGGGGAAGGGTAAGCTGGAACAAAGTGAGAGAGTGGCATGGACATACATACACTACCAAATGTAAAATAAATAGCTAGTGGGAAGCAGCCACATAGCACTGGGAGATCAGCTCGGTGCTTTGTGACCACCTGGAGGGGTGGGATAGGGAGGGTGGGAGGGAGACGCAAGAGGGAGGAGGAGATATGGGTATATATGTATATGTATAGCTGATTCACTTTGTTATAAAGCAGAAACTAACACACCATTGTAAAGCAATTATACTCCAATAAAGATGTTAAAAAAAATAAAATAAAAAACAAAGTAGCATAAACAAATTTAAAGATAATCAGCAATGAGAGAAATATCACAACTCATATTACAGACAAGGACATTTTTCTTAGTGTATAAAGAACTGGTATCAATAAGGATAAAAAAAAAGAACAAAAATGAGCAAAGGCTATGAACAAAGGACACATAAAGAATTTTTAAATAAATGTTAACTTCATATATATTTTTTAAATGTACATTAACTACCTGATCAAAAGGTTTGGTAAGATACTGAATAATATGAGGGTAGAAGGAATTGGGCATTTTCATACATCACCAATGGAAGTCAAAATTTATACATAGAACATCTGTAGACAGTAATTTGGCAACTTTATCAAAATCTAAAATGCACATTGTTAACAGGTAATTCCATATCTAGGAATTTATCCTATAGCAAAAATTGCTCATTTGCAACATAACAACACATGTACAAGGATATGCATATTCCATATTGGAAGCAACCAAATTATCTAACAATGTACAAGAGGGTAAATCCACTGTGTAGAGTAAAATGAAATGCAGCCGTAAAAACAGACTGAGGTTGACACCTGCACTGTTATGGAATGACCTCCATGATACATTAAGTATAAAAGAAAGGTTCAAGACTTCCCTGGTGGCACAGTGGTTAAGAACCCGCCTGCCAATGCAGGGGACATGGGTTCGATCCCTGGTCCAGGAAGATCCCACATGCCATGGAGCAACTAAGCCCATGCACCACGACTACTAAGCCTGTGCTCTAGAGCCCACGAGCCACAAATACTGAGCCTGCATGCCACAACTACTGAAGCCTGCATGCCTAGAGCTGGTGTTCTGCAACAAGAGAAGCCACCACAATGAGAAGCCCGTGTACCACAAGGAAGAGGAGCCCCCGCTCGCCGCAACTAGAGAAAGCCTGCGCACAGTAACAAGGACCCAACACAGCCATAAATAAATAAATAAATAAATTTATTTTTAAAAAAAAAAAGGTTCAGAAGGTTATTATGCTGCTACTTATAAATATGTGTGTGTGAAAGTGCTTGAATATGCATAAAATCTTCCTGGAAGGGTATGCAAGAAAATAGTAGCAGTGGTTTCCAGTGGGTAGAGAAATTGGTTGGCTAAGAGACAAGGCATGGAGGGAGACCTAGTTTTTACCATGTGCTTTTTTGTACATTTTGGATTTTCACCATGTGCAAATATGTGCAAAGTGAAAGTTTAAATAATTTTGTAAACGTCCTGTTGCTTAAAGATATTGAAAACCACTGAGCTCCATGATCTCTAGGTCTGACATTTAGTAATTCCATTATTCCAATACAAACACTTTTGTTAAATAATTCCATGATTCTGTGATTTGTTTCCCACTTAAAAAATGCACTAGAAACTCCGGTCCATAGTTCCACGTGCAAAAAAAAAAAAAAACTTTAAGCTTTTCACCATCTGCTAGTTTGGTTGCATATACGTTTGTGGAGTTTATCAGGTGGCAGTTATATGTAACCTGACTTTTCACAGACCTCAGCAAATTTCTCGTCCAGATAGGGTCCCTATAACAACAACAACTCAAACCACTGTTCTCACAAACATCTTTTGAGGTAGGGCCTATAAAGTCTTCCTATCCTCTTAACACAGGGCAAGGTTTTCTTGAAAACCTCAAGAGGTGCTTCTCTTGTTTTCCCAAAGAGGCGTGCTCCCCAGCGGGTGCTCCTACAACTCTGCTGGACACCTCAGCTCCCCAAGAGGCCCACTTCCCAACCCAGCCCTGCTGCTTCCCAGCAAATGCCACCAGAGCTGCTCCAGAGCCTTCTCTGTCAGAGAGCTACATGGGCACCTGAGGGAGGGAAGGGAAATGCCCTCAGTTTCCATTATAGCCGGTGAGGGCAATTCCACAAATATGCTGCTTGGACTCCCAAACTTTGTGGAATTCGGTTAAAACAACCCTTCCATGTTTTGCATATAGTTTCTCTGCTCTCCACAGGACTCAGCTGTGAATGCAGATGGGGCTGGAACAATAGGTAAAATTGGTGGAAAATCGTATCATACTCAGAATCACTTGTCCTTCTGCCACAAGGAGATACAAGGCCAAAGAAGATCCAAAGGCTGGAGGAAAGAACCCTCTTCGTAAAACAAGAACCACTCTCCCTGACTCTATCACCAGCTTACACTATCTATTATTATGATGGGGAGGACAGAGCCCCAAAAAAATAATAGAGCTCAGAGAGGTCTGACTCACTAAACTAAAAATATTAGCTACTTTTTACTGACTAAACTATTAGCTACTTTTTACTGACTGTACCACTATTTTGCCTTTTTAACCTGTAATCTTCATAAAATGCCTGTTCCAACTGACAGGTTTTTTAATATGAATGATAGAAAACCCAACCAAACAGGCTAAAACCAAAAACTGGAATGTTGGCTGATGTAATAAATGGTGTAGAGAGATTAATTTAACTTCAGGTATGGCCTGATCCAAGGGTCATCTGATATGAAAAGGGCCTGGTTTCTGTTTCTGAGCTCTGCTTGTTCAGTGTTGACTCACTTCTCCAAGAAACTCTCCTCTCATGGGGAGATGTTACAAGATGGCTGCCAGCAGCAACTCCTGGGCTTTTTCCTTTAGGTTCAAATCCACTAAAAAATGAGCAAATCAGCTTTCCCAAGAGTTCAAAACAAGAGCCCAGGAATTGAGTTTCTTTGCCCATGTGCTTGACCATGGGTCAGACACCATGGCAGGGGAAGAGGGAGAGTGCTGAATGGCTTAGCTTGGCCCCTGTGCTCCTGGGGCATCAACTTCACCAGACTACATGGAGAGAGTTAGAGGAGAACAAAGCTCCCCAGGGCATTGTTGCCAAAGGAAGGTAGTTAATTCTAGGCAGCAAAAATAGCAGAAGCCCACAACAAACCTTATGAGGTTGAAATTATTATCCTCCTTGTACAGATGTGGAAATAGAAGGTCCCAGATGTTAAGAAACTTACACAACATCGTACTATTGGAAAGTGGCAGGGATTGGATCTGACACCATTGATGTGTGTGATACGACTAAAAGGATGGGTGGGTGTTTCCCAGGCAGACTGGAGCAAGGAGGGTGCTCTAGGCAGAGGTTAATGAATACACAGTTACGAGGGTGTTGGGAGAGCAAGGAGCTTTCAGGGAATTTCAAGTTGCTGTATGCAAAGTTCTCAGTGCAGACAGTGCAAGGCAAAGAGCTTAAGCTCTGGCGTCAGAGGGATCTGGACTCTGCTATTTACCATGAGGTAAACGTGGTCAAGGACATAACGAGTCACCCCACTTTTGTCATCTCTAATACAGGAATAATATGCTTTGTGGGGTTCTTGGGAGGCATATGCCAGCGAGATAACATATATAAAGGAGCTAGTATAGTGCCTAGCAGATAGGATCTCAGCAAATGGTTGATGTTATTCTGCTGATGATGATAGATTGCAGAAGGCAATGAATGGGAAAGACGGTGGGAAAATAAGCTGGAAAAATAACCACGGGCCAGATCAAACTAAGACAAGGGTTTTAGCCTTTATACTCCAGGAGATGGGAACCGATTGAAGGATTTTGTCCAGAGGAATAGTCTGATCAGTTTCTCATTTTAGAAGAATCACTCCGGCAGCAATGTGTAGCCACGGCAACAGAGAGAGGTGGGGTAGGATGGGAGAGACTAGTTGAAGGACATTGAAAATAGGTTGACCAGTGGTTGTCAAATCTAGTTCAGTATCAAAATTTCTAGGGGAGGTTTTTCTGTTTTGTTGTTACTTTATTTTGTTTTAATACAGATTTCTAAACTCTCCAGGGGTTGGGAGACACCTGGGTTGAAATATCAGCTAAGTCCCACCCAGAAAGCTGTTGGCCCCTTAGGGAAATTGATCCACCTCCTTCCCAAGGATCAACATCACCTAAAGAAAAACTAGAAGTGTTACAGGAATACATAGAAGGAATGCAAATATTAAGAAACAGTCGACTTTCTGTTTTTTTAACCTTAAAAAGAAGACTCTCGAGGCCCCTGGGATGCAGGGTGTAGCAGTCAGATAAGGCTTGCCTGTGCTGGAAGGAATGAAGAGAATGGGATAGAGAGTGACTTTGAAAAAGGTCAGCGGGTTTGATCATGAAAAAGGTCAGTGGGTTTGATCAGAGCTGAGCACCAGGAAAGAAGTAGACTCAGATTCAGGACATAGGCAGCAAGGAAATTCATGGGAGCTGATCCAACCCCAAGAGTCTATGGGTCCCCATTTGGTCCCCATTTAATTGAGCCCAGGCTGCCTTTGTGGAAGAGCTACACTGCACGGGTCTGCTTTAGCCATCATCCAGTAAGGGCTTCCCATCCGTAGCTGTATCCTAGTGATTCTATGACTCCGGACTTCACAGAAACTTTCATCTGAACTGCCTCATGTGGATAAGAGATAACTGCCATTTCAATGGCCCAAAAACTCATGGGCCATTGCACTTCCATCCTGTAGATCAACCATAATTCATGCAACCATTACCCCTATTCTCAGATGTTTACATTGTTTATACTGTTTCCAAATTTCCTCTAGTAAATTTAACAGTGCAATGAAAATTTGCACATAAAACTTTCACTGCTATCACTTGCAACTCTAAAATATCTTAATATGCTTCGATGAAACCCGGTAATGGCTATTTTCTCAAGTTCAAAGATACCAAATCTCAAGCACCATTTCCTTCTCAAAGGATGCAATTAGGGATCATTTGGTAAAGTTAAATATTTGTTGATTTTTAAAAATTCTCTTAGTGAGCAAAGAATAAAAGGTACTTTCCTTAACCTGATAAAAGATACCTACCAGGAGTCTCAGGAAACATCTTACTTAATGGTTTTCTTAAAAGTCAGGAATGAGATATGAATGCCCATTATCACTGCTTCTATCAATGATGGAGGTCCTAGGGAAAAAAAAGAAAGAAACTACTGCCTCATCCAGAGGTGTAGAGAAACAGGCATTCTGCTTGTATATATAGTAAGTTCAATCTTCAAGGATGGCAATTTGGCGATACATATATATAAGTTTTAAAAATGCACATACTTTCTGACCCTGCAACTCCACCTGGATGAACATACCCTAAGAAAATTCTTAGGGCTGTGTACAAAGTTATAAGTATTAGGATGTTCTCTCCAGTACTATCTACAATCAAAAAATACCTGTTTGAGATACACACTACCATATATAAAATAGATAAATAACAAGGATTTACTGTACAGCACAAGGAACTATATTCAATATCTCGTAATAATCTATAATGGAAAAGAATCCAAAAAATAATATATACATATATATATATGTATAACCAAATTACTTTACTATATACCTGAAACTAACACAATATTGAAAATCAACTACACTTCAATTTAAAAAAAAAAACACCTCGTGGACGAGACACTGGTTATGTGAATTCTGGCATAAACACATGAAGAAATAATAGTTTCTGAAAATGCTACTGTAAAAGAGCATTTACTGGAAAGAAAGCTTAAACTAGTTTTCTCAATATACCTTTTTGTAGATAGTGGTGTGTATATACACGAACACACATAAAAAAACATAGTGGAGAGACCCATACCAGAATACCAATGATTCCTTGTGCTCTTTCTGTTTTCCAGATTTTCTTAACACACGTCATTTTTCTAATTAGGAAACTAATATATTTAAAATGCTGCCTCAAATGACGGCTGTAGGTAGCAAAAAAAAGTGGCTCAGCAGCACTATTTACAATAGCCAGGACATGGAAGCAACCTAAGTGTCCACTGACGATGAATGGATAAAGAAGATGTGGCACATATATACAATGGAATATTACTCAGCCATAAAAAGAAACGAAATTGAGTTATTTTTAGTGAGGTGGATGGACCTAGACTCTGTCATACAGAGTGAAGTCAGAAAGAGAAAAACAAATACCGTATGCTAACACATATATATGGAATCTTAAAAAAAAAAAAAAAAGGTTCTGAACAACCTAGGGGCAGGACAGGAAATAAAGACGCAGACGTAGAGAATGGACCTGAGGACACGGGGAGGGGGAAGGGTAAGCTGGGACGAAGTGAGAGAGTGGCTTGGATGTATATACACTAACAAATGTAAAACCGATAGCTAGTGGGAAGCAGCCGCATAGCACAGGGAGATCAGCTTGGTGCTCTGTGATCACCTAGAGGGGTGGAATAGAGAGGGTGGGAGGGAGACGCAAGAGGGAAGAGATATGGGGATATATGTATATGTATAGCTGATTCACTTTGTTATACAGCAGAAACTAACACACCACTGTAAAGCAATTATACTCCAATAAAGATGTTAAAAAAAAAAAAGTGGCTCAGAAAGAGTAAAGGGAGATCTTATGAGGGGGATGGCAGGCTGTACACTTGACCACGGCTCTCTGTTATCTAGAATCCATAAGACCAGGAAGCTAAATGGCATTCTTATTGTTCTATTTTATTAAAACAAAGAAAAATGACAGATCCACAGGTTATTTTTATACACACACATACATTCACACACACATACACACATTCCTGAATAAACTCTTTTACTCATATTCGGGAACCCACCATTCTGCCAAGTTCTTGGCAGGTCATAGGCCACCCTGCAACCCAGTGATTAGACTGGCGGAGATGGAGTTTATTGGGCTGTTCTCTTGGTTCACGTGACCAAGGTGGGGCAAAGTTTACAGGGTAAGAGAAGGGGGTGGGGAAAGTCACAACAGCGTTCTATGCAGGCGCTCAGATAAACAATGTCACAATAGCTACAACAATGAAAATCTTTATGCATATATCTTTGTTATCAGTACAGTTCTTCAGAACAAGAGAGACTGAAAAAGGGAATACAATATTCCAAACAGTTACAGCCCCATAGGTTGACATTACAAACTAGGTTTAAATTATCTGGAGGCTTCTGTAAGAGAACTGAGGTGCAGAGACATCAGGAGTCGGCTCCGGCCTAAGTGCTGATGGGGTACAGACATATCTAAAAATAAAGAAACCGCTACTTGGTAAGTACTTCTGGTGCTGGCATACAGTGTCCAATACAAAGAAGATAAAAGTCCATACTGGTCTCTTCGTACATGCTGTGTGCTACAGGCTACTGCAGATTCTTTATTTTCTAAAGTAGGCAAAGCTCACAAGTTGACCGATACACATGGCGATTACATGGTACAATGCATGCACTTTAACAGGACACAGTGCTTTAGCAGGAATCTGTCAGGTTTTGAAATCCTGATGAGGTCATTTTTACCTCAAAGGACTATTATCCTTTCAGTAGTTTATTCATTCATTCAACAAATACTTATCCCAAACCGTGTGCCATCACATCCATTCTTTTCTCAGGAAGACCAACCCCAGGAAACAGGTAGAGCATGTGCTACTAACCCTAAGACAGGTGGCAGACAGCGATGGCACAAGCCTAAGAACTGCAGTAAGTGCCCTCCACCCCATTACCCACCTCCCCAAACCCAGACCCTCCGGGAGCTGGGAGCTGACTCAAGAGAGAAAAGAAAAATTCTCTATTCAAGTCAGACATCCCTCAAGGGGAACACGACTATTCTGACTCACTTGGGAAGGGGGAGGAGAAAAGAATATAAGGTGGAATGTAAAGTTCAGCAGATGGAAGAAAACCGTATCACTGGCTTAACTTTGGAAAATGCAGTGGGTCTCGTCCTGGGGGTGGTATGCAAAGTAATCCCGACTCTCCACCTACACCCTTCCCAAGACACAGGCTGTGGGAGTGGCTGCTTTTTAAGAAGCTGCAGGCTAACTTCAGATGGCACAGAATTCTCCTGCAAGACCAAAACTGCAATAACTTATTAGTCATATTTTCCATCTTCAGTTCTTGGAGGGTAAAAATACCACAAAAGGGATAGCTCTTCTCGTTGTATCATTCCTGTGTTTTCTGTGCAAAACAGCCCACACAACCACATTCTCTATTTTATTATAAAAATGAGTGCCTCTCATAGTAAAAACTCTTTCTAAAACTATAGCTTTGGCTTCAGAATTAGCAATCCAATTAGCTCAAATGAATACTGACTGCATCATCAAAATGCCGGCAAGCCTAGCCGAGGTCTTCCAGGGAACGAGGATAAAAATGCCAAGTCTATCTTCTAATGTTGGTGGGAGAAGGGGACTGAGGAGTGAGCCTTTTGTCCAGCCAAAATGACAGCTGCATGAAGCATTTTTAAAATGAACTACCTTTTCGGATAAGAAGGTCAAAGCTGGTTTTATGAAATGCCATTCCAGGACTCTGTACCATCTGGAGAAAGGTCCTTTGAGTCAGGAGGGAGTGCAGTGAATAGCTTCCCAGTCTTGGTTTCTAGAACCTATGTAGCCAATGCATCTGGGTACAAGGAGCATAAAACCCACCTATTGCACTGGCGGCAATGTGGTTGAGTCACATTGAGTACCGGGAGTATTTACCTTGAGTATCTGAAGTACTACTTCACCTCTGTGTGGCTCAGAGTTCCCATCTGCATGGTGGAGATAACAGGTGCTATCTCTGGGGAGGAATGGGCGAGACAGAGCTAGAAAGCACTGGGGCCTTCTCCAGGGAAAGGCAGTGTTCAAGTAACAAAGTACTCAACAAAGTACTCCCACCCAAAAAAAAAGCACAAAATTCAAGTAACAGAGTTGCAGGTGCTGTGTTCTGGCTTTTGAGCAGAGGCTTCTCGCATCTGCAGTGGAGAGCTGGTAGGTAAATGAGCTGCTTGGTGGAGGCCAGACAAGCTCTGTGTAGAGCCCATTGGTCATCCCACCACTGAGGACCAAAACTCTCCTTAAGAGGCGAACATGAAGCTCGAGGAAAGCTCAGTGGAATCAGCGAGATGTTGAGAGCAACTGCTTAATGCATAACCCGTTTGTGTCCTCTGCATAAGATCTTCCAGCTGATGATCAAGCTACATTTCAACAGATAAAGGTTTTCTTCCTTTTGCAGGTAGAAATAGAAAGTGAAAGAAAGGCTATCTAGATTTTTCTCCTGCATTTTAGCACAAGAATAAAAACCAGTTTTGAGACTGGCTGAAAGAAACTACTGAAGGAAAACTCACACATACAAACATTCCCCCCAGCGGGGCATGAAGAGGGAAATTGGAAAGTTCTTTGCAACTACGAAACTTACTTTCTTTTTACAGTTTCTGTTCTAGCAAGCTAGTGTGTGCATGCTTGAGTATTAATAACACCCAGAGAACTGGAAGGTTGGGTGGGGGGTTGTCACAGGCACCCTGAAGGCCCTCAGAACAGGAGGAAGGAAGAGGGGTTAACAGCCTAGATACAAAGTCTTTTCTAAACAGCTCACAATGAAAAGTTGGGAAAACTTCACACTTTAAAACCACAATATTTATTTTGCCACAAGAACCCACGGTATCGATGATCAGAAGACATCCCTATTCTAGCACCCATTATAAAATTTCCAATTCCCATTTTTATGCACCGTTGCGCATCTCTGAACCTATCTCTTCGTTTTCAATGGACAACTGAATCTCTCTTGGAGCCATCCGGCTGGAACCCTTCTGCCACCATGAAGAGGTGAATGTGGATACACAGTTGCTGAGAGATGTCACCGTTTCTTAGTACCACTGTTTCCACCGCTGGACTTGCTGAAGCTCCTGCTCATGTAAGGAAAGTGCACAGTTGGGGTTCTTTCTGTAGGACCATATAATCCCAAATTCCTGGCAGTGGCTGACTTCCGCAGTGGCTTGACGCTGGGAAAGGGGCTAAAGATGGGAGTTTTCGGGTGGCTGCCTTGGGGAGACTTGCCAGGGGCCTTGTTTCCTCCGGGTGCATCTGGCGGCTCCGGGAGGTGCTGCTGGCAGGGCAGGTGCACCTTGGGCTCAGTTTCAGCAGCAGCATCCCTTGGGTTCAGTTCCAAGGCTTCTAACTTCACCTGGACCACAGACACATCGGCATCAGCATCCCCAAACAGCGGCTCTGGAGACTGCCCTTCGATGGTCCTCCCAGTGCCGCCGTCGGAGCTGCCACCTTCCCTTTGAGCTGCCCCCGCACAATCGGAGGAAAATGCCTGCACTGCCCCCAGGTTGTGAGTCTTGCAGCCCTCATTCTGCTCTTCTATCAGCCCGACGGTGTCCCCACAGCCCAGCTGACTCTTGGTCCTCGCCGTGTTCTTTTTGTGGACCCGGATGTGAGTTCGCCATGGAGAATTGAGCTTGGTCCTAAGGTCTTCATAGGGGACAGGAGATATTTTGCCTCCTGCGTGACCAGGGATGTGGATGACAGCATTCTTGGCAGCTCTGTTCGACGTTTTCATCTTCTTTCCTAAAAGAAGGTGGTTTATAACTGGAGAGTTGTTTACCTGAGATGGGAGAATGCTGGTCACTGGCCCTTTGTCTGAAAGAAATGTTGAAAGGTCATGTGAAAGGTACCACAGAGAAAGACATCCATCACAGAACAGGAGTCACACACAGGTTGTCCCCGGACCCTGCCCACATATTTCCCAGGTCTTGGCAGAGTCATGCAACTGAAGGCAGCAGAAACTGAATTCGATCCTAGAGCCTGGGGTACAGATTCCCTCCTCTTCAAAGAGGAGGAGACAAGGGGCTGAGGATACAAAAAGGAACAGACTCTGATCCCTTGTTACTAATTAGAGCCCAGCCCCCCTCATGTTTTTTACAGAGAGCCTTGTGCCTGAGAAGCAACCTCGGAGGTCTTGTATCTAGGAAATCTGAAGATTTTTTTTTTTAAATAACAGGTCAAACACTATGGCCATATAGATTACCAGCTGTCAGCTTCTGAGAGGTAGGAAAACAACACACTGCATATTACTGACAGACAGCAGAATGAGAGAAGTGATAAGAAGGTGGTAAAAATGCAGTGACATCACAGCTATCCAGTGCCTGGCCCTAGTTCCACTCCTGTGTCCTCAATTGACTTTGAAAGCAAATTGAAAACAGGAAAGCACCAAAAGCTGTGTTCTCCTGGAAGGCACTGTTAACAGTATTACTGCCCTCATCCTGTGGCTATGACCGAGCCCCTATTTCCAATGAAGCTTCAACACTCACAGCCCCAGGGACGACAGCTGCAGGCAGAAGTATCAAGAGAAGACCCCGCCGTCTTTGTGTGAACAGCCTTCCTCCTGACATCTAGGTCACGTGGCTGAACTCCCGTCTGTGTTTCTCGACTGCTCCTATCCATCTACCTCTGGTCACAGTCCCCTCTTCACTGAAATTCTGACACCTGTTTCCTCTTCACTCTACGTCCTCTTACCTACCTCGGTTACTTTACTGCCTCGGTGACTGACCCATCCTCCACCTGCCCAGTTCCATCCCAAACCGCATCACTCGGATCTGCCTCATGTGAAAAATATTTAACTCTCATATTCCTCTCTTTGACTCTTCCAGCTCTCAAACTCCCGATGTAACTATACCTGGTACTAAACCATAAAGATTTCCGTTCCTTGATCCCTCAATCTTCTCATAACCTCTCACTGTCTCCTCGGCTCACTTACACCCCTACCCTGCTAGATGCACGGTGGATCCCTTGGACCACACCTCACCAATAACCACACATCCAGGCATCCCTATGGCTTTATCACACATGCCTGGCAAAACTCCACTCTAGATCCACAATTCACATCCTCCTTTCCAAAATAGGAGCTGCTAATAGCTGCTGGGGGTGGGGATGCAGATGGGGGGAAATCACACAGCCATGTGGATTGATATCCCTTAAATTCATAACTTCCTATTTTTGTTAGGTCCGCAATGCCGCTGAACAAACTTTCTTTCCCTCTCCCATTGCTTCCGATGGCCGATCCAAATCTTCATTACTTTCTTTAAGCTCCCACCCAACCTTCAACTTACTCCCAAGCAAACAACTTTTCCTCCAATTTCTTCATAAAAACAGAAGCTATCAGGACTGAAAAGCCTTAACTTCCTGTCCTCCCTAACCTAGGAAGCTGGTACCTCAACCACCATCCTTACCACCTTCCTTTAAATCTCAGAAGCTGAGGACTTCTGCCTCTAGCTCAAGTTCAATCTCTCCACCTGTGCTGCTGATCCTATCCTACACCATCTCCTCTAAAACCCCGCTACTCAAAGTGCAATCCCCATCCAGCAGCAGTGGCATCGCCTGGAGGCTTATTGGAAATGCATAATCTCAGTCCCACCCACAGCTACTGAAGCAGATTCTTCATTTTGACACACCCCCAAGTGATGCGCATTCACACTAAAGTTTGAGAAACAATGCTCTCAAACTTTGCCCTTGAGCAGCAATCTCTCCCTAAAAATAACCACATAAACCCTGATCTAGAGTAGGGGTCAGCAAACTTTTCCTGTAAAGGACCAGACTATAAATATTTTAGCCACTGTAGTGCAAAAGCAGTCATAGACAATATATAGACAAATGGGCATGCCTGTGTTTCAATAAAACTTTATTTATAAAAACAGGCAGTGAGCAGAATTTGACCTACAGACCATAGTTTGCTGACCCCTGACTAGAGTACAGACACTGGGTTGATTTAGTACCCAATGGCAATTGTTCACCATTCCACCTAAAGCTTCTGAAAGTGGTTGGAAAAGAACTACATAAAGAATCAGAACATGGGGGTTCTAGCCCTGGCCTGACCACTCACTATAGTTATATAATCCTAGACAGTTGCTAAACCTTCCTGAATTACCATTTCCTCATTTTTTAAAAGGATATAAGAATATCTGTCCTTACCTTTCTCATAGATTTAAGGACAAATGAGGATATGTATGTGCCAATGTTTTGAAAATTAAAGTGTTATAGTTGTTAGTTCCTTTTGTGATTGCTTTTTTAATGATTCAGGATAAAGTAAGAATCTTTAAAAAGTTGCCTACTCTTCCCCAACAAGTGAAAGGTAAATTCAGTTTTTATGCAAGATCAGTCACATGCTCACAAGCCTCTTAAAAACATGTCAAATTTATATCTTGGTTAATCCTGGATCGGCATGATTTTCATTAGGATTTCACTTAAAATAAGACAAACCAATTCCCAAATCAGCATATATTAAACAATAAATCAGATTGTTCATTGGGATTTTGGGAATTTAAAGGAAAAAAGAAGCTTGACAATCCTTGGAAAAGAGCATTTCCAACTGCAGTACAATTGTGTTCTTCTCAGCAGACTCCCAAGACACTGCTAACCCACCAGTGAGGCACAGTCATGGCTTTTTCCTTTTCCTCTGATCACAACATCTGCTATATTACTACCTAAATGACTGGTAGTAATATTATTTACCAGTACACAGATGACTAAATTCTACTTCCAAATGCCTGAAATTTAGGAGGCAATAGCTCCAAAATGTCTCAAATCCAAGGACTGCATGGCTTTGCAACATTCTAATCATTTGTAAAGCCTTCTCCACAAGCATACAGAGTAAAGAGGTATTGAATACCATCAACTGCCTGGTCCTTGGGACCTTTCTCTTATTTAGAGCCTGATAAGATAAAATAAAAAGTGAGAAGATAAAGATGTTATTGTCTCCTGCCAGCTGTGTTGGTGGATGTCGAGCCTGAGTGAGCAGTAATTCCCAGGCCATCCTGGGAATACTCGGTCTTCCTTTCACAAGTTGACACGGAGCTGAAATTGACTCAAACAAAGAAGTACATTACCTGCCCTGATATACACCTGATGAACCTGCTGCTGCTGCTTCTTTTTAATCCGAGAATATTGCTGCTTCAGTGCGTTGATATCTGTGGTCATGCGTTCCATCATCATACTGTTAAAAGCTGCGTGGTATTCACTTCGGCAGGAATTGATCGCTCCTGGACTCAGCTCCGCAATGTTATTGGATCTCAGATTCTGATCCCCATTTGGTTCTATATTCCAAGGAATAGAGACAAGGAGACAGTATCACTGGAGGAGAACGGGACTAACTGGGAATTGATTACACTATATAACTTGGGGTAGTATCTTAACCTCCAGGAAATTCTGAACCACAAAAAACATGTACAGTATAATTTGTCTAGTACTTGTTTTTATTTGGTCCTGAAAATATTTCTGCATTTTCTTATTAGGCTAACTGTGAGTCTGAAACGAGCTGTGTGGGTTCATTGTTTGATTTTATTACCCCTTTGTTCATTATATGGACATAAGATCCGCTGTTTCCAGATAAAAATCACTGCCATTTTCTAAAATTCCCTTAGAAAAATATAACTCTAGCTGTCTAAAGTCAGGGTATGGATTTCCATATAACTGCGTGAGGATTTACAAGGTTCCATATAACTAACTGCATGAGGACTCACAACTATAAATTTGTAAATTTTACGCTGTAGGGTTTAGTCAGTCATTAAAAGTGAGTTTTTCTTAAGTTAAAAACAGCAAGACATTCTATAAGATTATCAAGACTTTAGATCATGGTATCACTAGAAATGAATGTTTTTATTCATTTAACAAGCATTTCCTGACTGTCTACTATGTGTGTTATGTCTGATGTGGTTTCTGCTCCTGTTAACACCAACAACTAGTAGATTTATCCCTTAAATAAATTTGAGATTACCTCCAAGAAACAGAAATAAGTACTGTGTGAAAATACACTCACATGCCACACAGGTAAACAGGGGATAAAATGAGGCTTTTCTAACACAATATGTAAAACTTGCCTGGGGACAAGCTTAAAAAAAGAGATTAGTTAAAAAAAAAAAAAAAAGATTAGTAGGGGATTTCAAGTATCCTATCATCTGCTGAAAGTGTTATTCAGATAAAGACTGAACATCTGGTAAACTTTCTTTTTTATTGAAAATACTTCTCTAAGGAGAAGAAAATTAAAAGAGGACATCTAATCTAACTAAAGTAAAACCAACAAGAAAGACTAAGGATGAAATTTAGGAGAAAATGACCATGTCATCCCAGAGCCTATAACTGCACGGAAAGAATAACAGGGGGGAAAAAATGGAACATAGACCCAGATGACAGAAAGCAGATTCAAAAACGTTAGAGTTAAAATACTTATTGATCCCATGGCTAGAAACCAAAAGCTAAAATTCAGGCAACTAAAGAGGAGATAGAAACCATTACAAAACCAATAGAACTCTTGTTGAGTTCAGATTTTTTAAAGTCATTTAAAAAGATGACAGGGGAGTGCATACCAAGAACACACACACAAAATGACATGAACCGAACATTAAGCAGGTTAAAACTCAAAACAAGCTAAGGCTTGCAGAACATACTCAAAACTACCACGACCAAAACAACAACAACAAAACAAACAAACAAAAAGGAAGCCTTCTAAGCAAGAGGAACAAAAACAAGAAAATAGCCCCATGACTCTGAGAAGGCAGTATAAAGCTAGCAGATGGCAAAGAGAATGCAGAGGTGCCTGACATCTTTTGTTTCTGTCCTCTTTCAGCAAGAAGGATGGTCTTCAAACTAGAATAAATGTCATAAAGGAAGAGCTGCCACCAAAGATAGGAAAGATCATAGTGGGGGAACCACGAACTGCTTCAAAAGAGTTCATTACATGAATAATGTCCAATCTATTTTCTGCAAGAAAAAAACAAACATAGCATGACATTCAATTCAGAGCACCACTTTTTAAGGGGGATACTATCAAACTGCAGGACTTTTAGAGGTGAATTTATAGAACATTAAAAGTTCTGGAAGACATATCTTTGAGAAATTCTGAATTTGGACCATGAAGAAACTTTTGGGGGACGTGATGACTGTCCTCAAGATTCAAAGGAGACATCCAGCAGAAGAGGGAGCAGACTTGTTCTGTTTAGTTCTGAAGAGAAGAACTATTAATAGAAATAGTAAGTGGAGTTTATGTCTTCAAAACTAGAAACCCTGGGCTAAGCAGAGGAATTAGCAGAATGTCTTATGAGATAATGAGTTTCTGGTCACTGAAATTCAAGTAGAGATACCATAATATTTTGGCTTTAGAGAGTATTTCTATAGTGGAAAAGAAGCCAGTCTATAATGAATTCAATTTAACTCAAACAGAATGTAGTAAGCATCTATTATATGCCAGGCTCAGTGCTAAGGAACTGAGCACACAACGTTAAATCAGACGAGTGGGAGGCAAAACGAATCATAAAGAAAAAGAAATATGTATTATGCATGTAACACATAACAGAGAGATCCTCCTAAATGATAAAGTAACAGAGAAGTTACTTTTAATAGAGACCTTTAATAGTGGTAATCAGTTCAGGAAACAACAGGCATTTATAGGACACAATAATACTACCCTTGCTATAGTGAACCAACACATTGTGAGTATCTAATAGATGCCACCTCTTTACCTTTAACTTGCTTTTGGTACTTCTGCAGTTCAGGTGCCAGGAGCCCACTAAAAGGTCCGAGACACCCCACTGCATTAGCAATAGCATCTTCATCGTCTGGGTCATTCTCTTCATCGCTGTCTCTGACCTTACCACGTCGTCTTGGAAAACATAAAAGAAAAAGGAATATTTTTTCAAAAAGTGGTATTATTTTTAAATAAGTAATATAGCCACATGACTTAAATGACATATATATAAATTATATACATTATTAATTTCTATAACATATTTATATTATATTTATATAATTTATATATATATAAAGTCCATCTCCCATCCCTGTCCAACTTCTACCCTGTTCTTGCCCCACTTAATCCCCACAGGTGACCACTGTTACTAGTTTCTGATGTATTCTTCAGCTTCCTTATCAGTTAAATAAGCAAATATGACTATACAGTCTTACTTTTCTCCTCTTTTTCATAAGTATTAGCATGCTATATATAAGTACACTCTTCTGCACCTTGCTTTTATTCACCTAAAAAAAAAATCTCTCCATATTCACACAGAGCTTCCTCCTCATCCTTTTCTTAATGGCTGCACTGTACTGTATGTATGTACTGTATTGTACGTATGTAGCCCATGTTATGGAACCAGGCTGCTAAATGATGCACACTCAAGTGGTTTCCAATATTAAACTATTATAAACAACACTGCAATAAATAACCTTATACATACTGTGTTTTGCATGTGTACAAATATATTTGTTGGATAATTCAGAAAGGTAGAATTGCTGGGTCAAAGGATATATGCAATAGTAATTTGGGGAAATACAGTCAAATTGTCTGCCCCAAATCCCATGGTAATTAACCTCTCATGAGCAAAGTGTAAGCATGCCTGTTTCCCTATAGCCTTATCAACAGAGAACACATCAACCTTTTGAATTTTTGTCAACCTGATAGGTGAAAAAAACAGATTCTCAATCTTGCTTTAAGCTGCATTTCTCTTAGTCCAAGTGAAGTTGCCTTTTATGTAAACTGCCTATTCCCATACTTTCATCATTTTTCAGATGGTGGTCATTTTCTTATTGACTTCTAAGAACTTTATATATGAGAGGAATCAGTTACAAATATTTTTTCACAAATATTTTTGTGTCTGCTTATGGAGGTTTTCTTTTGCTCTGTTTTGGTTTTAGTCAGGCAGAAAATTATTTTTAAAGTACTTAATTTTTTTCCTTTATTGTTTTTTTTGAGTCAGTTATTAAGGCCTTCCCAATTCCAAAGAACTAAAGATATCTTTCCACATTTTCTTCTGCTTATTATTTCAGTTTTTTCCATTTAACTGTCTCATCTCTATGGAGTTTATCCTGATGTATGGTGTAAAGTATGGCTCTAACTTTATTTCTTTCCAGATTGAGTCTCATTGGCCCAGCGCCGTTTACTAAATAGTATATCTTTTCAGTGTTGATTTACATTTTCATATATTAAATTCCTGTGTGTGTGTATATATATATATATTTGTCAATTTCTGGTCTAAACTAGCTCATCTGTCTACACTTTTTTGATTCTATCCTTTTTTAATTACTGAGATTTTTAATATTTGATATTTTTAAATAAGTTGTGGGGTTGCTAAATATCCCTTCAGTTTATGTTCCAACCTTCTTTGGAAAGTACACTTTCAAAAATCTCCCTCTTGAATTTAAATCAAAACCTTTGGGAAAGAGATATTCAGATTTTAAGCACCAAACTACTTCAAATGTATTTCTGGGGTTTAACAAATATTAATAACAAATCAAGGTATTAAGTCTTCCATCATGAAAACAACAAGGAAAAAAAAAAAGGACCTTACCCAGAAACTGAGGTGGGCTTAATTGTGGCTGGGAATGGTGTAATGTTGTAGGTGTATTTTTCCCTCAGCTCTGCCAACTGTGGAAAAGGGAATGGAGCCATAGAATACACAGTCTGGAAAACAAGAACAAAAATGCCAAGTCTGAAATGGTGGCCTTAAACAACTCTTATCAATCCTGCAAAGACATTAAAGTTCTATGATTTGGGTGTGAAGAGGTAGATACTGCTCCTTACACAGCAGGTGGAGAGAATATACTTCAATATCGTTTTAGAGAAAGACAAAAGAATACTGATAAAACAACAGCTAGTCCCCAAATCAACCCAGCTGGGACTGGGCACTCCAACTGGTGAACATGGGTGGGCAAATGGGGACAGTCTGACGTTCTCTTGCTCATTTGATAGATGGGTTAATTCAGAAATTCACAGCTCCCTATTACTTCTTTCACAGTGAACCCATCAATCTTCTTCATATGTACCACTCGTTTTTCAAACCTTTGCTTGATGATCGTCATAGGCCTTAAATGTCAGCCTTCCGGATACAATTACATCTGGGGGACAATCTTGTGATCACCTGCAAGCTTTCTCCAAAGATACCACCTTTTCAAATGTCTGTGAATCAGTTCTAGGTGAAAATTGTTAACTGTTATTTTTAAAGAAAAAAAAAAAGTGACAGGGTGTAAAGCATAGGCTGTTAAAAATCTATAAATAAAAATGGGAAAAACACCTGTGCTTCCTCCAGGATTTTAAGATTATATATCATTCTACCAGCAGGAGGAAAATCATCTTGTTTGTTCTCTTAATTTTATGAAAATTTAACTGCTCCAAACATATTTCTTCAATCTTTCAGGTTCTTATTCACCAGAAAATGTATATTAACCACATTAACTTTCATTTCTTCCAGGAAGCCATTCAAATGTCCTGATAACACTTTTCTAGGACAATATTTTGAAGTGGTATTTTTCATTTCAGCAGGACTGTTTTCCTGAAGGCTTAGGAGATGTCTAATATCTGCACAGGTAGGAAAAGGAGGGCTCTGAAAGGGGCTTCCTAGCACTGCAGCCTCACCCCATAGCTCAGAGCCACCACCCGGACAGTCCACTGTAATTTCGATTTAAACAGTCTGCACATCTGACTGTCCCCAAACTTCTGTGGTATCCGCTTATACCTTAGTGTAACATCCCAAGATTCCAAACAAGGAAGTGTTGACTAAAATTCCTTCCCTTTGATTCTCCATTGCTTATTATGCAAAGTTACACAGTTTATTGGGACCACAAAAGTCATCTCCAAGTCATATTATCTCACACATACTTGATTACAGACAGTCCCTGACTTACAATGGTTCAACTTAAATGATTTTTCCACTTTACGAAGGTGCGAAAGTGATACACATTCAGTAGAAACCCTTCTTCGAATTTCGAATTTGGAACTTTTCCTGGGTTTACGATACGCCATAAGTCGTCTCTCGTGATGCTGGGCAACGCAGCTCCCCATAAGCCAAGTGATCACGAGGGGAAACAACCAATACATTTACAACCATTCTGGACCCAGACACCCGTTCTGTTTTTCACTTGCAGTTCAGTGTGCAATAAATTACATGAGTCATTCAACTCTTCATTATAAAATAGGCTTGGTGTCAGATGATTTTGCCCAACTGTGGGCTAATGTAAGTGTTCTGGGCATGTTTAAGGCAGGCCAGGCTGAGCTGTGATGTTTGGTAGGTTAGGTGTATTAAATGCATTTTCAACTTATGAAGGGTTTATCTGGATGTAACCCCATCGTAAGTCCAGGAAGATCTGTGTACCCAAAAGGCTGAGAAGCAGTACAAATTTACTAACAGTGAACTGTTCCCCACTGGGAAGAAGCAGAAGGCACCCTGTGGTTCCCACTAGTCTGGAGTGTGAGACTAAGCTGGTTCCCAACCTCTCCAGGCCTCCTTTTTCTCATCTGAAAAAATAAAGGCATGAAACTCAGGATGCTGGTTACCTCTGAGAGGAGAGGGGGTGGCGGGATCAGAGAGAAGGGTATGAGGGTGTTCACCTGTGTTGTTAATGTTTTATTTAAGTTGGGTCGTAGGTATGTAAGTTTTGTGATATTATTTTAATACATTCTGTATGCCTGAAATACTTCATATAATTTCATTAATAACATGGTCAGAGTACACTCTCACATTTTTTGATCCCACAAAGTTTACCAGCAGCTTATCGCCCGAGAAGCTGCTTTACTGCCAGTATGGAATTCTTCCCTCCTTGCTCCTGTGACCTGTCTTAACTCCACATACCCTTTTGAGGGAAATGGAGAGATGTGAAAACCTCAGCACCCCAGCTTTAAGTCCAGAGCACGGCACCTCTGCTTGGGCCTCAGTACAGCAGCATCAGTCTCTGACACATCAAATGTTGGTCCCACTGCTGGGCCAAGAGTCAGCCTGTCCCTCACTCATGAGACTTTTCTTCCTTAACAATTTAGAAACCTGGTTCAGATTTCAAGAAACCCATACCATGCAATGAATAGCACGGTGACTATCGTTAATGATGCTATATTGCGTATTTGAAAGTTGCTAAGAGAGTAGATCTTAAAAGTTCTCATCACAAGAAAAAAAAATTGTAACTGTGTGTGGTGATGGGTGTTGACAGGACTTGTGATCATTTCACAATATATACAAATATTGAATCATTATGTTGTATACCTGAAACTAATGTAATGTTATATGCCAATCATATCTCAATAAAAGAGAAACCCACACCATCTGGATTCAAGTTTAAAAGATGAAATTATTAATGCTAGGAATTTCAAAATTCTCTACAAACAAAGTAAGATGTCTCATTGGAGACAATTAGTGGGATGTCTAGCTGAAGATTCACTTGTGTTTTATTTTTGCCAGTTTTATTAAAAGTTATCAGAAAACTCCTTTGTCCAGCCTCATGAAGGAAGTGTATAAGAAAAGAAAGGGCTAATAAGGACCTACTGTATAGCATGGGAAACTCTACTCAATACTCTGTAATGGCCTATATGGGAAAAGAATCTAAAAAAGAGTGGATATATGTATATGTATAACAGATTCACTTTGCTGTACACCTGAAACTAACACAACACTGTAAATAAACTATACTCCAATAAATATTAAAAGAAAAAAAAGAAAGAAAAAGAAGTACATCTTGCCCCTAATCTGTCCCATCCTGCTCCAGGGTAAATAGTCTGGGGTCTTACCAAGCTCCTTCAAGGGCGACTCAGCTAAAGACATTGGACCAAAAAGGACACTGGCTCCACTGAGCTGCATTCTCTATTCCTTGTCTTCCTTTCTCTATAATTTACTTTTAGTTAGCCCTTCAAAGCATACATCGGTGTTCCTGAAACAAATGTGCTTATAGTACTTTGCATATATTCACTCACTTATTTAAAGGTCTCACATGTCGGCAGGCATGTTTATCCCATGAAGGTACACCACACACACCACCACAGTCCTCAGGATACCTGAGAAGCTGTAGATTTCCAACTGTGTAAATCAGAGATTTACAACAGATTTCAAGAAAGGAATTTTACTAATCATCTTAGAGCCAAAGTATAGTACATGGATAGGGTCTTAGGGTTAGAAAGAAATTTAAACATAATTTAGTTCAACCTCCCTCCCAAGCAGGAGTTCCCTCTAAAGCATCTCCAACAGATGGTCATAAAGGCATCGCTTAAACACTTTCAGTTACGGGCACACACAATTCTGCAAGGCAGACGGTTTCATTTTTGACAGCACTAATTAATCAAACAGTAACCTTCTACTGGACAAGCATTCACATCCATGTAATTTCTACTTCATCACTGATAGAAAAAAGGGAACAGTCCAAGGGCAGGTCCTGCCTCGTGGCACATGAAAGCTCCCCGCAGGTAACAGTAAATTATTGACAACCACTTTGGGCTAGGTTTTCCTAAGCACCTAAAACCCATCTAGTAAACAGCATCTAACTAACTTTTCTCTATATTACTCTTAAAGAATTCATGAGAGACTTTGTCAAAAGTCTTACTGAAATCCATATACATTATTTCATCAGCATTCTCCCAATATCTTTTTCTAACATTATTGTTTTTTTTAAATGGCCATTACTAGTAAAATAAAAGAGTGATGCAATTTGCAGGGGGAAAAACCCAGTAGATTATTTTGCGTATGGCACCTAGAACTGAAAAAAATACGGAAGACCAAGCAGGGAGAACGTTTTCATCTCTTCAGCTCAGAAATAAAGATCTTGTATGCAGTCCAAATTTTTCATCTGGAGTCATTTCAGGTTTGCTGACAGACTTAAAGTCTACCATAATTGGATCACAGCCACTGAATTAATTTTTTTTAAGAGTACAGAAAAGAGAGTGCTTGAAATGACATTCAGCATTTCTCTCCTTAATACTCTACGATGTCAAGGAAAACCAACAAGTCTATTTACTGCCCAAACTACCAACACACATTTAAATAGACATTTATATTTAGGCACTGCCGAAAAGGAACTATATTTCTCTTTTTCATTATTGACATGCTTTAAAAGAAACATGAAAACATACATTGTACAAAATTAGGCTCAATTCATCTTCACCAGATGCTTTCCTCAGCAGGAGAAATGCTGCTAAAATGGAATTCTAATCAATCAAGCCACAGCCTACATTTTTCCTTCCAGGATTCTCTTAAAGCAGAGTAAAGAAGGGGTGCTCTTTTCTCCTAATACTTAAGACTGGAAATTCCTAAAGGGCAAAGATGGAGTATCTCAACATATTTATCATTCCTTCTGGCAATGTTTAAACTTCAGGTGAGATAAAACGTTGCTCATTCTTCTAAAAGGGATTTCAGCTTTTAGAAAGTCATGTTTTCAATAAGGTGGAAGCCCTGTGTTGGGTGGTGAGGAGAAGCACTTGGCCAGGTGTCGAGCTTGGGCCCCAGTCCTGGGTCTGCCCCTAGACAACCTAAGAATATGGCAAGATGCTCACTCTCCATGTCTTAGTTTCTTCTCTGTAAAATGACAGAATTAGGTTAGTGGACCGTTAAGCTTCTTTCAAACCAGTGTTTGTCTAAGTGTCAGCTCAAAGCCACTTGCATCAGAACCACCCACGGGCCAAATATCTGCCTTTTAATACACTCTTGACATGCTGCTTATACACAGTCAAGTTTGAAAACCACTGCCTCGAGTTCTAATGTTCTATAATTCTGCGTATGCATTGAGCAACCAGGTGGATTCTTAGCACTACATTAGATGTTATGGGGATACAGAGTAATACAAGGCCCTTATCATTAAGGAACTTGCTAGATAAGATTAACATATTTGAAAAAATACCAAACAATATAAAATAATTTGTAATGAACATTAAGTCAATTGCTGACAATCTGAAGTACTGAAGGAGTAGGGAAGAGGTATCATCAATGAGGGCTGAGATGACAGAGCCTGAGGGGAGGGGAGAACAGACTGAGTGGGATCCGGTAGACAGAAAGGATTTGCCCAGATAGGGTGTCAGAGGGAACCACAAGCCCTTGTCATGGGGATGAGCAGGGCCCACAGAGGACTGGGTGGGGACAGAGCTATGGCCAGTGCAATAGGTCCTGGCTGCGAAGTAGTGGGGAGCGCCTCTGGATAGGTAAGAAATGGGGCAACCACAGAATACCTCCAATGCAACCAGTGTGAAGACAAATCCACCTTCCTCCCCCCGTGAACTTTTCCTCTTCTTCCTAAGCCGGAAACCTGGGGGCTGTCCTTGGCTCTCCCTGTCTTTCTCCCTCACCCCATGTCCACTTCCCATGGCCAAGTCCTGTCAACTTCATCTTCTAAGTACTGCCTCTGTTCCATTCTTCCTTCTACCCTTCACTGCCTCCCCACGGTGACCCCTTCAAGTCCACCCTTCACAGAGCTGCCCCTGTAGTCGACATCAGACACAATTGAGACCACTTCCCTCTTCTTCCTAAAACGTCTCAGGCCCACAGCTCTTCTTCTTCCCTTTCCAAAGGTTCCACAGAGGCCCAAGAACTCCAGCAAGCACAACCTCACAACCACTGACCTCCAGGATCAAGTCCACACTCCTTACCATGGGTTGCGGTCTCCCACGAGCCATCCCTGTATACGAAACTCCTGTAGCTTTCTTCCCACACCATAAAGGTTTTCATTGCCAATGCCTTGGCTCATGCTGTTCCCTCAGCCATGAACTGCCTCTCTGCTCTGCACCACTGCCTCAAACATATACACCCACACACCCCACACGTGCATGCACCCATGCACACACACACACAGACACACACACACGCGCACACACACCCGACCTACTCCTATCCATCTTTAAAGGTAAAACCAGATATTAATTCCCTCAAGAAAGCCTTCTGACAGAGAGAGATGCTCAATTAATATTTGGAGAAGTTAATACAGGGCCTAGAAAACTAGGCCGAAACATTTTATTTACTGCAGTTAATAACAAGGAAGCACAGAAGGTTTTATGAAGAACAATAAAATGACCAAAGCAGTAAGTGTGGACGAATACTCTGTGAGCAAAGTGAGGACTGTATTAGGGCAGAGGGACCCTAGAAGGAGGGCCATCATCTCCGAGCGTGGTTTAATTCAGCAAACATTTACTGAGAAAGAGAAGGTAGAAAACTAGTTGCAGACTCTCAATAGATATTTGCTTAATGAATTAATACATTTACTGTGCAGCATCAGTAAAAGGCAAAGTGCTCTGTGTTATGAGCAAAGCACAGCCCCTGTCCTCAAGGAACTTACAATATCACTGAGGAAATAAGATACAGCCTCAAATCAAGCGAGAATGTAATGAAGGCTCACAAAAGAGGTACAAGGAAAATGTGGTTAGTCAAAGAAGGAGACGCTTTTAGTTGAGACTATCAGAACGTTTCACGAAGAAGATGGCATCTGAACTGGAACTTTCACAAGGAGGCAGGCCTGAAACACGTGAAGGGAGAAGAGAAAGACTGAACAGAGAGAGCAAAGGTGTAGAGCAGCCATATTCCCAGGCATTTCTGGGAACACGGAAGACAGTGTGACTTGACTAGACGAGGTCAAGGGTACAAAAGGGAGGAATAGGAACTACGGCTGAAAAGATGGGTTAATGCCAGACAGTCAAAAGCACCGGATGATAAGCTGAGAAATCCATGCTTTGTGTTGTAGGCAGTGAGTAGTCACTGTAGTTTCATGAGTGAGGGAGAAGGGATGAGATCTCACAGTCCCGCTTGGGGCACGTGAACCAGGCAATTCTGTAGGATGTAAAGGATCTCACATGTGGAAAATGCCAAGCTTGGACCTCACATCCACAACAATGTTCAATAAAAGGCACTTCCCTCTAAGAGAGAGAATGAGCGATGAAGCAACAGCCCAGGATGTGTGAGAGGAGTTGAAATCAGAACACAGAGGTCAGGGGCACATAGAGTGTTCCACCTCTGAGACAGACAGGAAGGAAGAAAGACCAGATGACAATGCAAAGAAAACATGAAATACAAAATATGAATGTTCAGGGAAGTTATACCAGGTGGTCAGTATTCTCAATGAATCGGGCAGCTGTCTGCTAAAAGTGAGGGATTCTGAGAAAGAGCTGGAGGTACCAGGATACAAGCAAAGGAATGGAACCTCTTCACTTGACAAGTCCTAAATCAGGGCCTGAGTCTTTGTTTTCTAACCTGTTGACTGGGCTCCACCACCCAAAAATGACCTCAGGCATGGAACCCAACATGAAAGTTGACACCAAAAAAAAAAAAAGGAGAGAGAAACCACAGAGAAAGAAGGAACTAAGGTCCAAGGACAACCTTGGACAAGACCAACTGTTGGTCAGTGGGCAGGAGGAAGGAAGAACTAGGAAGAGAAGCAGTGGTCAGAAGCGGGAGGAGACTGCAGAAAAATCATGTTATAGAGCCTAATGGAAGAGAGCGTGTTCACAAATCTGCTATCTCTTCTATACTCACTGCCAATTTTAATGATTTGGCGAATGTAATCTTGAGATACAGCAACATGCCAGAAAAATGACAAAACCCTTCAAGTCTTCCATTTTGAAATTTATGATTCATATGTAATAACATGAGTTGCAAATGTGGGCAAAACAAATAAACCCAAATGCTGATTAGAATAATCTCCTTTTTTATCTTCAATAATCCCTTCCCATAAATAATTATTTCTCCCCACAAGTCTCCCTTTACGGCTAAGAATCAGATTCAGAACAAATACCTGGTGATCTGGGGGTGAGGGAGGAGGTCTGGTGGTTTTTTGGTTTGTTTTTGTATTGCACGTTATAATTTTTAAGCAACACAGTTGGAACGAAAGCCGTAACAAATATCCATTTCTTCCTTCCTCTTGTGACACAGTTAGATTCTTAACAAATTATATATAGACTCTTGGTCATTTGAAAAACTACATCTGAGGGCTGGGCAAATACATTTCCCAAGACCGCTGCTCTGGCACTGCTTGTTCCCACGGTACCAGGGTCCCCCGAGCCAAGGGGGGTGGCACTGCCCACTCACCTGCATGAGTTCATGGCTTTCCAGAAGATCATTCTCCAGCATCTCCTGCGTAAGGCGCCCCATGGTGCTATAGAATTCATCTGCTGTTTCACAACATTCTATCTGCCTAGATAAAGGACAGAAAAAGGAACTGTTTAGGACACCCATGCTATCAGGTACATGCTGCAGGCACAACAAGATATGTTTTCTCTTGCCATCAAATCGACCAAGTTAGCAACCAACAAAAATCAAAATCCTATGATACACTCACAGTACAGCCTTTTTTAGGCAGAGAAAAGATTTTAAAAATTCGAAGGGAATGTAAAGGTACTTATTCTAGGATGAGTTCCCATCTTTGCTACGCTGCTCCCCTGACTCACAGCCCCACCTGTGGCATCTTTATTGTTTCCATGTGACACATGCTACACATCAGAATACCCATCTCTGATCAGAAATTATAACCAGGAAATTGGGTGCCCAAGTACAATTATTCCCTAGAGGGAATCTGATTCTCTGGATCTGCAAACTGCAGTGGCATCGACAGACTGAAACCAAACCACAGTAGAAGTGAAAGATGAAATACACAAAAACTTTATCTGCATATTTCATCAGTCCACCGGATATTTTCACAGGTAGTCTTTTCAGCCCTTCTCGGGACACTGCTGCTAGTTGGAAATTACACCCTGTTTCTTGTATTTGGTTCGACAAGTAAATAAAGAATCTGTCACCTCCCATCCTGTGAGACAGGTGAGACTTTAATCCTTCTTCTAGAGGGGGAAGGAATAACCCAAAGCAAAGAGACCTGTGTATTTGTTTTATCTATTATGACATTCTTTGTATAGCAGGATAACTCTATTCGCCCACCAACCATAAGACATGCTCTTTGGCATACACTAAGGTTAGGGGATTTCCACAGAGCCATCCAAAAACAATATGATGATGGGAAAATTCCATGCTCTGGAGTGCTGTTCAAATCCCACTGCCACAATCATGTAAATAAATAAATGAAATAAACGGCTGACGTGTTAATGAAAAATACCGAGTAGCATGTGGGCATAAATAAAGTGGTTAAGTTTATCCTGCGAGCGGCAGGAAGAGTGAGGAAGAGAAGTAATGCCTAAGATGAGTTTTGAAAAATATTCTGCAGGTTGACAAGGTGGAAAAAGCATCCCAAAGATGTGGATACAGGAGACAGAAGGCACTACCGGGGGGGAAATGCATGTAGGTCCCCACCACCAGCATGGGAGCGGCTGCACAGCTGTGGGCGCCAGGGAGAGCTGAGGGCAGAGAGGTGCAGAGAGCAGATCGCAAAGGCCTCCCCTGCCTGCTGAGTCCCCTCAGGACAAGAGTCACTGAAAGACCTTTAATATGGAGTGTGGGAACAGACATGCCCTTGGCAAGGTTGCCCGGGAGGTGGCATGGTGAGTTCGGGGTACGATGGGGAGGCCAGGGAGGACAGTGCCAGGCATGAGGCAACGAGGGAGGGAACCAAGGCAGTCAGGTCAGAGAAGAAAGGACATGTGAAAGAGATGCCAGTGGGGCTAAGGAGATGGTCTACAGCTTACATGTTCCAAAAGTACCGCTGGTATGAGCAAAGGAGGAAATTTCACGTTGCAGAAGCAGGGTGATGGGAAGGGTCCCATGGATAACCACACACAAGGCACATATGTTACTCAGGTACACATAAGCTGGAGATCACCTGCATACTGTTTACGATTTTTCCAATGGAAAGTTTGTGGACAAGATTACAGGCCCTGGAGTCTGACTGATTACAGTCAGAAAGATCCAGAATTAAGTCCCAGCTCCACTACTCATTAGCTGTGGGACACTGAACTAGTTAATTAGCCTTCCTGGGGTAGTTTTCTCACTTGAAAAGACAGGGAGAATAATCCTACCTAATTCACAGGGTTGTGGGGAGAATCAAATGAGATGATGTGTTTAAACTTCCTAACACAATGACGGCACTGCAGGTACTTGATGTTGTATACATGTCGGTTGCCTTTCCTTTCGTTTAACAAGCTGCACGCTCAAAACATGTATAATTATAATAAGCAAAGACTATGAAACATTTAAAATTCTACCAGTCTGATTCATAGATCCCTGAACTTCATAAACAGGAGCCATTTATAAGCAATAGATTCACATTATTAAAAGCACAGATTATAGAGCCAAGGTACCTAGGTTCAAAATCAGGCCTTTCCACTTACTAACTGGGTGATTTGGGGCAATTTACTTAACTTCTCTGTGCCTCAGTGCCCACATCTATAAAATGGAGATGATAACAGTACCTACCTCATAGGATGATGGTGAGGACTAAATGAGTTAATTTTACATCTAGAGTGCTTAGAACCATGCCTGTCCATTGCAAGCACTCCAGGAATACTGGATTTTAAGTGTAGCTATTATTATTTCAACAGTGTGCCAGCCTTGGGATGACCATATGAATAAATTCTGATCCTACAGATAATGGATAGATGGGAATAAAATGAGAACCATCTCTTTTCCTCCTGCCCCATAATTAAGAACTAACAAAAAGGGGACCCTAACTGACTCAGCATACAGTAAAGTGCTTTAGCATTTTAATCCCATAAGCTAATTAGTCAGTAACTATCACACCAGTTAGAGTGTGATAGTGTTTGATAGAGAAATTATCAAAGCTCAAAGAGTTTACAAGGTGTAGAGTGGGCTGGAAATATGTGACTGCAGAAAGAGGTAGACATCGGAAGAAAGTAATCATAAGTAAATAGCACAACAAACCCCGCACAGATGAATTTATTTGCCTAGCTGAAAAGCTATGTACAATAAAACAAAGGCAAAGGAGATAGCTATATGATATTTAAAAATGCTTCCACACAACAATGATTTTTTTTAATCCCTGAATTGAGAGTCAGTGGATCTTTCTTACAAAAAGTAAAAAATACTGCAAGTCTCCCAGGAAACAGCTTGTCATAGATAAAAAGGCTACTGAAAAAGTTTTTGATCCGTGTCATCTATGGGCACCCACTCAAGTCATTTACAGCTCTAGGAAAGAAACATTAAAAACTTCTCTGCATCTTCAAGTGGCACATATATACAATGGAATATTACTCAGCCATAAAAAGAAATGAAATTGAGTTATTTGTAGTAAGGTGGATGGACCTAGAGTCTGTCATACAGAGTGAAGTTAAGTCAGAAAGAGAAAAACAAATACTGTATGCTAACACATATATATGGAAACTTAAAAAAAAAAATGGTACTGATGAACCTAGTGGCAGGGCAGGAATAAAGACGTAGACATAGAGAATGGACTTGAGGACATGGTGGGGGGAGGGGAAAGCTGGGGCAACGTGAGAGTAGCATCGACATATATATACTACCAAATGTAAAATAGACAGCTAGTGGGAAGCAGCTGCATAGCACAGGGAGATCAGCTCAGTGCTTTGTGACCACAAAGAGGGGTGGGATAGGGCAGGTGGGAGGGAGGCTCAAGAGGGAGGGGATATGGGGATATATATATGCATATGGCTGATTCACTTTGTTGTACAACAGAAACACAGCATTGTGAAGCAATTATACTCCAACAAAAATTTTTTTTAAAAATCCTCTGCATCTTCAGTTAACTGCAACAACTTCATCCTGATGTCTCTTCCATTACCCAAAAGGCAGAATTTTAATGTAATAGTCATAATATATTAGAGATAGGTGAAAATACCCTAGTTTTTTCAGCTCTGCTACTAGACAAGAATGTAAGTAAAATCTGTTTAGTAGTAACAGATTTCAACATAGAATTAACTCTTGATGAAATGAAATAAGTTCTACTGTTGACTAGGTACCAAGCACCATGCTAGATACCCTTATACATATTATCTCATTTAATTTTATCACAGCTCACAAAATAAATTATAAAGATTCAAACATAAGCCAAATTGCAGTCTTAACCAACAAACCTACCCAGTCCTCTCCAGATCTGCCTGTTCCTCTTCCACCTAAGTCCCTTTCCCTCTCCCCAACCAGTGTCAGGAAAGATGCCGACAGCTCGGACCAGGCACGACACCAGCACTGAGGAGGAGGAGACCTACAGGCCTGAAACAGCTTGCCTCCTTCAGTAAAATGGATTCTCTCTGCCCCCAACATTCACAGAAGAGCCAGCTGAGAGTTCAGAAGGCAGAAGCAATTGCACCCAGTTCACAACTTTCTCTCCTCCTCAAACCTAAGTATCAATCCTTTACTTGTTAGAGTACAAAAATGGTGTAAGGCCCTCAACACCACAGAAAAGAACAGCAGCAGGAAATCACTTACTCTCCCAGTTTTGCCCAGATAGCCAGCGACACCCTTAGGATGATTTCCGAACCTTCAAAGAAGACTGAATCCCAAATCTTTAAAACCGTATGGTTAGGGAGGCACGTAGCGAAGAGAGTCAGAAACCACTGCATCGTGAAGACATTCGTAAGTGGGGGCTCATATCCACCTGAAATAAAACAAACATTCTACCTCTCTCCAGAATCGACAACTTGTAAGATATAAAAATACCCTCTTTCAGTCTCCCATGTCCACCCAAATATGTTATTTCCTGACTGATTTCTTTATATCTCTAAATTCTGGTTCCTTCCTCCTTTTGTCCTTCCTTCTTTTTTTTGGAAGAACATAGGTGTGTTTAATAAAAATCTCAATAATATGAACTTCACAGACTCTTCGTGATATTTCAGAAATCTTAACCTAAAATTTAATTTGGCTCTACCTATTGTGGGGTGCTGAAAATTAAGGAGGATGTTTTCCTTACCGAAACAGGATAAAAAGAAAGGATTTTAACCTCTCAAAAGTAAAAGCTGATTTTCAAAACCTCCTAAAGCCTACCTTTATTCAAATGCTGCCGATAAAAATAAAATTGCTCATTAGCAGTTACTTGTCTACTTCTTGATTTATACATAGTTCTCAGACCACAATGGAATTAAACCAGAAATCAGTAACAGAAATGAAGCTGGCAAATCCCAAAATACTCGGAGATCAAGCAAAGTGAAATTTTACAATATTTTTAACTAAACTATACCCAGTTTTAAAGACCTGGGATCCAGCTCACTTTGAAGTTTCTGGATTCACTAAAAAAAGGGTCCCCTCCGACTTCCTGTGATCACATAAGCGTGTATTTTAATGAAATATAAAAATTTAGACATTTGGACTAATTATCCCTCCAAATTACAGTCAGAAGGTGCATTTACCCAAGTACAAGCAAAACAAGATCTGTTCTCCTGCACTCATTTTCTTGCTTCTTACCTATGAACAAAGGAATATCTTTGTTCAGAGACTAGAATCTGAGGTCACCACTTAAGCAAGTACAGGGCATTTGGGGGAAACATGGAGCCCAGTAAAAGTGTGTCTGACTCCAGGACAGAAAAGTTTGGTCTCTCTGGAAGCTTTATGAAATCCCCATCGGTTCACAAGTATACTGCACAGCCAAATTAAGTAAGATTGCTCAAACGACTTAGAAGAAAATGCTTAGAGACGCTCGGGTGTCACTAAAATTTCCAGTGTATTTTAATCATAGATAGGGTCCTCAAAATCCTTTCGTATTTTCCCAGATTTAAATGCATGGATCAGGAACTGGCAACCACTTAAAGGAAACATAGCTAACTTCTGACTATTCTATTCCTGGTATCCTGAGCACAGCCGGAGAAGAGCAAGCAGTGGGTATAATGACAGCTACGAGCTCAGGTACTTGGGAAACTGGACGAAGCCGGCTAGATGGAGGAGACTCAGAGCTGCTTGCAGAGCTGTCTCCATCACCGCCCCACTTAGCCCAGTCCATTCCTGCAGGGCTCAGGTTCTAAACAGAGGTCCAGAAGAGCCCTTCTCCAGCAAGAACAGGCCCATTCATCTCAAGTAAATCTAAATACCCTTCGCATGAATGAATAAAAGGAGCTCAGTCCAAAGGACTGCTTTTACCTCCTACAACTTTATGAAAATACATATTCCATAACATCAATGGTTGAGGCAAAACCACAGTCTGTGCTAAGTTGTACCTGTACCTCAGTTTTAAAGAACTCCTATAGTTTTCGTGCCAACTTAAAGCAGTTTAACTAGATGGCAAGACACGGATACCCTTCTTTACCTAGAGTACAATATATACTTGGTGATCTGGTACTGGTGAAGTATTAGGTTCTTGACTGAGTTCCTAACCATAACCAGTTAGAGGTTCAACATTTGGCCCTCTGTTTTTTGTTCTTGGTTTTGTTTTTAGTTTTGTTTTTGTTCTCTAGAAATCTATTTCATTGCACTAAACTCTCACCAGCAGAAATATCTGAAAACACGTATTTCCATTCAAGGTTTAGACTCTTATGTACAGTGGAACCAGAGAAGTAAACTATTTTCAAAGGTAAAATAGCATTGAATCATCACTACCTCCACTTTCCTTGTTTGAAGTTTTCTGAAGAGTATCCAGGTGCTGAGATAATTCAGGGAGCTTCAGTCTCAAGAGGTCTCGGAAGACGGCCATATCCACAGACAGTGCCCGGAGATTGTTGACAAAATAGCTTTCAGGAAGTACCTTGTCAATAAGGTAAATCATAATCTGAAGAAAAAGATAAAGAATAAGATCGCTTCATATAGGCCGCGGGGCAACCAAGCCCGTGCGCCACGAAAACTGAGCCTGCAATCTAGAGTCCGCGAGCCACAACTACTGAATCCCACGTGCCACAACTACTGAAGCCTGCGCACCTAGAGCCTGTGCTCAACAACAAGAGAAGCTATCGCAATGAGAAGCCCGTGCACCACAACGAAGAGTAGCCCCTGCTAGCCGCAACTAGAGAAAGCCCGCATGCAGCAATGAAGACCCAATGCAGCCAAAAAAAAAAAAACACAAATAAATAAATAAAATAAATCTATTAAAAAAAAAAAGATTGCTTCATAAAAACCGGTGTACTAACATATCCTAAATAGAACATATTCAAATAGATAAAATGCAGTTAGCCAAAGCACACTATCCTTTACATATGTCAGAACCAAATGTTCTGTATTTTCAAGGCTCCTCTCCCCCTGGGTAAGGAGCGGGTGGCATAACTGTCTAAGTACCTCAGACCCCACATCTGCCAATGTCTAAAATTTCTACCTGGGCTGCTAGACCTGAGTTCATCCTGTAAGTAGCTGTGATGATAAATACAACCCTCAGCCTCCCTCTGAGAAGCCACGGAGCACATGCTTTCTCAGCAGCCGGGAGGAATCTCAATGTCGGCTCCCTGATAACAGCACAGTTTTACAACCTTAACCTGAAAACCAAGAGCTGGCCTGTCATGAAACATCCCAACTGCAGCTGGTCTCAAGATTCAACGACCATCAACCTGGGTTATTTGGACAACTGATGTCGGCTTTTTGTCCACTTCCTCTCCTGGGAGAGTGCAACAAGGTTTTGTTTGAGCAAATGGTACTTTTAAAATTGGGATTTCTTTCATGAGATTGTCTCATGCTCTTCAAATTACTATTTTCATTCTGACTTTTCTATATGATTTTTCTATATCTTTTCTAAGATGTCAAGAACCACCAGAATGACCCAACAAACACACGTGAGTCCTATATGTCAGCTTGCATGCTCTGTTTATGCCCTCCTCCTTAGAAGACCTGCTCTTTCCCTAGAGCACAGAAAAAGCAAAATTAAGAGCAAAATCATAGGACTTCCCTGGTGGTGCAGTGGTTAAGAATCTGCCTGCCAATGCAGGGCACACGGGTTCAAGCCCTGGTCTGGTAAGATCCCACATGACGCGGAGCAACTAAGCACGTGCGCCACAACTACTGAGCCTGTGCTCTAGAGCCCACGAGCCACAACTACTGAGCCCATGTGCCACAACTGCTAAAGCCCGCCACCTAGAGCCCGTGCTCCACCACAAGAGAAGCCACCGCAATGAGAAGCCCGCGCACCACAACAAGGAGTAGCCCCCGCTCGCCGCAACTAGAGAAAGCCCACGCGCAGCAACGAAGACCCAACGCAGCCAAAAATAAATAAATTAATTTTAAAAATAAAAGAACAAAATCTAGTGGGTCCTATACGTTGGTGGAGAAGTAGCGGTCTCATATTTTGATTTTCAGCATATCACAAAACACTATTTTCCACAAAAAAAAAATTATCTCCCAGACCTGCCAAGGGCCCATTTTCCCCTCATCCTTGGCTTGTAACTTCTACTTTTAGGGTCATAGTTGTTTTGTTTTGTTTTTTATAAATTTATTTATTTTATTTTATTTATTTATTTTTGGCTGTGTTGGGTCTTCGTTGCTGCGCGCGGGCTTTCTCTAGTTGCAGCGAGCAGGGGCTACTGTTCATTGCGATGCGCAGGCTTCTCATTGCGGTGGCTTCTCTTGTTGCGGAGCACGGGCTCTAGGTGCACAGGCTTCAATAGTTGTGGCACACGGGCTCAGCAGTTGTGGCTCACGGGCTCTGGAGCACAGGCTCAGTAGTTGTGGCGCACGGGCTTAGTTGCTCTGTGGCATGTGGGATCCTCCCAGACCAGGGCTCAAACCCACGTTCCCTGCACTGGCAGGCGGATTCTTAACCACTGTGCCACCAGGGAAGCCCTAGGGTCATAGTTTTGACTAAGTCAGTAAGAGTGGGGACATACTCTCAAGAAGGCCCCCCATGGCCTTTACTATAGGAGTGAACAGGCCCAGGGAACCGCCTTAGCCTTCTTACACAGGGTCAGAATTTACCAGGTAAATGCAGCGTCACCCTGAAAATAGGAGCTTAGCAGTAAAAGCAGTACATTCGGCCTGTGTGGAGGGAGGAAGTCCTGGAGGGCCCAGGCCAGCGGAGAGGAGGGCAGATTGTCAGCAGAGCAGAGGGCACTGTCAGGGACCTCGCACTCTATAGGTAAGGAGAAGATTTATGGGATCTGAAGGCAAAATTTAAAGGTAACAGTCTATTACTGCACTTTTCACCTAGAATAAGCTATATAATACCAAGAAAGATTTTTAAATGAATTTATAAGTTTTTATGAAGCGATTACAATCCCTCAAAATTACATGAAAACAAGAAAAAGATTTCCGATTATCACAGTAATTCTTGTGACACAATGCAATTCTCTGTCCAAACGCATCTCAAAATCTGACATAAGACATAAGAGCCAGCTATGTACTGTGTCAGTTATGTTACTTCACCTACTACTGTATTCCAAACACCAAACATTAGATCTTCAAAAAAAATAGGATACATAATGGCAATAGAACAGACAGTCTCTTCAACAAATGGTGCTGGAACAACCCTACACTGTCCACAAAAAGTAACTCAAAAGGGATCATAGACCTATGATCTAAAACGCAATACCATAAAACTCCTAGGAGATAACAGAGCCTAGATGCCCTTGAGTATGGAAATGACTTTTTAGATACAATACCAAAGGCACAATCCATGAAAGAAATACTTGGTAGGCTAGACTTCATTAAAATTTAAACCTTCTGCTCTGTAAAAGACACTGTCAACAGGATTAGAAGAAAAGCCACAGACTGGGAGAAAATATCTGAAAAGGCAGATCTGAAAAAAGGACTGTCACCCAAAATACACAACAATTCTTAAAACTCAACAATAAGAAAACAAACAACCTGATTAAAAAATGGACCAAAGACCTTAACAGACACCCAAAGAAGATATACAGATGGTAAATAAGCTATGAAAAGATGTTCCACATCATAGTCATCAGAGAAATTCAAATTAAAACAACAGTGAGATACCACTACACACTTATTACAATGGCCAAAATCTGTAATGCTGACAACACCAAATGTTGGCAAGGATGTGGAGCAACAAGAACTCTCAGACTTTGCTGGTAGGAATGCAAAATGGTATAGTCACTTTGGAAGACAGTTTGATGAGTTTTTTTTTTTTTACAAAACTAAACATACTCCTACCATACAATCCAGCAATTGCACTCCTTGGTATTTACCCAAAGGAGTTGAAAATTTATGTCCACACAAAAACCTACATGTGGATTTTTATAGCAGCTTTATTCATAATTGCCAAAACCTGGAAGCAACCAAGATGTCCTCCAGTAGGTCCAGACAATGGAATATTATTCATTACTAAAAAGAATTCAGCTATCAAGCCATGAAGAGACATGGAGAGACCATAAATGCATATTGCTAAATGAAAGAAGCCAATCTGAAGAGGCAAGATACTGTATGATTCCAACGATATGATATTCTGGAAAAGGTAAAACTATGGAAGTAGTAAAAAGATTAGTGGGAGGGGGGCGGGGAGTGAAGAAAACAGAGCATTTTTATGGCAGTGAAAATACCCTTATGACATTCTAATGATGACTACGTGTCATTATACATTTGTCCAAACCCGTAGAATGTACAACACGAAGGGTGAACACTAATGTAAGCTGTGGACTTTAGGTGACTATTTAAGTGTCAATGTAGATTCATCGATTTTAACAAATGTACCCCTCTAGTGAGTGATACTGATAATGGAGGAGGCTGTCGTGTGGGGGGGGGGCAGGGGGGGCGCCAAGGGGTATATGGAAAAATCTCTGTACTTTCCTCTCAATTTTGCTATGAATCTAAAACTGCTCTTAAAAATGAAGTATTAAAAAAATAATGGGGAAGCTTCCAATTTTTAACAAATAGTTAAAAACAAAACAGTTGGGCTTCCCTGGTGGCACAGTGGTGAAGAATCCGCCTGCCAATGCAGGGGACATGGGTTCGAGCCCTGGTCCGGGAAGATCCCACATGCCGCGGAGCAACAAAGCCCGTGCACCACAACTACTGAGCCTGCGCTCTAGAGCTCGCGAGCCACAACTACTGAACCCCGCGTGCCTAGAGCCCGTGCTCCACAACAAGAGAAGCCACCGCAATGAGAAGCCCACACACCACAACCAAGAGCAGCCCCCGCTCGCCACAACTAGAGAAAGCCTGTGAGCAGCAACGAAGACCCACCGCAGACAAAAATAAATAAATTAAATAAATTAATTAAAAAAAAAAAAAAACAGTAAATGCCAAAAAAGCAGGGAAAATGGTTTACCTACTCTGATAAACTATTAATTTCCCTAATAACTACAACTTGCAGAGGCCAAAAGAGCTGCTGGAAAAACACTGACATCCAATATTTTCCTTAGCATTCGAAGTGTCTTCATAAACCCAACCTTCCTCTGCATATTAAATGTCTAACCACAAGATTCCTAAATGATGATGATGTCATTTCATTCCACAGAGTTCATTTTCTTAGAGGCAGAAATATAAATATTCAGTTTCTCAGCTTTGAATAATCCATCTTTTTATGTGAATTTTTGGTTTCTCAAGTATCACTGAGATTTTGTGATTTGATTGGCATTTATATCCCCTTCCCCAAACCTCTTCACCCCACTCTCTAACCTGAATTGTTTATTTCAACATTTCAACTGGACAGTTCTCATTCCATAGTCATGCAAATTACACCGGAAAAAAACAAAACTGACTAAAGCTGATAGACTGAATAAACAAAATTGCTTCTTAATAAAAAATGTTTTAAACTCACGTATTTGATTTGTCACTGCCTCCTCCCCTTCACCCCTGCCTATTTGATGAACAAGTACCTTCAAAGCTGTTTCCTTAAATACATGAATGGAAAAATCAAGAGGGTGAATACAGATTTACATCATGTCATGCTGGATTTATAATTAATTCCACCACGATGTGTATAAAACCAGGAGGAAAATGTGTTTATTTTTCCATATGACATTAAGTGAGTGATTGAGAATATCATTAAGTTATTTGCTGCAATCAAACACAGAATTGGGAGGAGGGGGCGATCTTGAATACAAAGAGTAAGTATTCATCCCATCCATCACACAACATTGCAATCAAAAACAGCTTCAGGGTTCAAATATGAATAAGCAACCCCATACTATGCCAAGCAAATAAGGCAGTGGCCATCCTCTACATCTGAAATGCTTCATTTCTCATAAAGACTATTTGTGGTGACTCACTGAGTCATATTCAGACCTATAAGTTTAACTTGCTAGCGAACCATCTCAAAGTGTTTCCAGAATTTTTTTTACTAAAAAAGGCCCTAGACATCGAAGATTAAAAGATAAGAAACATAATTCACTTCCATAACCTTTCTCCACGCAAACACCTTCCATCACAGACATTCACTCTCAGCCTACCTCATTCATACCTTGCCCCAGATGTGAAAGCAACCTATTAACAAGATCCAACCAGAATTAAGCATAACAAATAAGGCAGTTTACAGCGTGACCTCTCAGGATCTGCACCTCATGGTAGTCACACCCTTGTATATGCCCATCCCCTTGAATACGAGCTGGACCTAGTGACTGGCTTCTAATAAATAAAACATATACTAACAGCCGTAAAAGGGGAAATCAACAGTAACACAATCATAGTAGGGGACTTTAACACCCCACGTTCACCAATGGACAGATCATCCAAAATGAAAATAAATAAGGAAACACAAGCTTCAAATGATACATTAAACAAGATGGACTTAATTGATATTTATGGGACATTCCATCCAAAAACAACAGAATACACTTTCTTCTCAAGTGCTCATGGAATATTCTCCAGGATAGATCATATCTTGGGTCACAAAATCAAGCCTTGGTAAATTTAAGAAAATTGAAATCATATCAAGCATCTTTTCTGACCACAACACTATGAGACTAGATATCAATTACAGGAAAAAATCTGTAAAAAATACAAACACATGGAGGCTAAACAATACACTACTTAATAACCAAGAGATCACTGAAGCAATCAAAGAGGAAATCAAAAAACACCTAGAAACAAATGACAATGAAAACACAACGACCCAAAACCTATGGGATGCAGCAAAAGCAGTTCTAAGAGGGAAGTTTATAGCAATACAATCCTACCTTAAGAAACAAGAAACATCTCAAATAAACAACCTAACCTTACACCTAAAGCAATCAGAGAAAGAAGAACAAAAAAACCCCAAAGTTAGCAAAAGGAAAGAAATCATAAAGATCAGATCAGAAATAAATGAAAAAGAAATGAAAGAAACGATAGCAAAATCAATAAGACTAAAGGCTGGTTCTTTAAGAAGATAAACAAAATTGATAAACCATTAGCCAGACTCATCAAGAAAAAAAGGTAGAAGACTCAAATCAATAGAATTAGAAATGAAAAAGGGGAGGTAACAACTGACACTGCAGAAATACAATGGATCATGAGAGATTACTACAAACAACTATATGCCAATAAAATGGACAACCTGGAAGAAATGGACAAATTCTTAGAAAAGCACAACCTTCCAAGACTGAACCAGGAAGAAACAGAAAATATAAACAGACCAATCACAAGCACTGAAATTGAAACTGTGATCAAAAATCTTCCAACAAACAAAAGCCAAGGACTAGATGGCTTCACAGGTGAATTCTATCAAACATTTAGAGAAGAGCTAACACCTATCCTTCTCAAACTCTTCCAAAATACAGCAGAAGGAGGAACACTCCCAAACTCATTCTACAAGGCCACCATCAACCTGATACCAAAACCAGACAAAGATGTCACAAAAAAAGAAAACTACAGACCAATATCACTGATGAACATAGATGCAAAAATCCTCAACAAAATACTAGCAAACAGAATCCCACAGCACATTAAAAGGATCATACACCATGATCAAGTGGGGTTTACCCCAGGAATGCAAGGATTATTCAATATATGCAAATCAATCAATGTGATACACCATATCAACAAACTGAAGGAGAAAAACCATATGATCATCTCAATAGATGCAGAGAAAGCTTTCGACAAAATTCAACACCCATTTATGATAAAAACCCTCCAGAAAGTAGGCATAGAGGGAACTTACCTCAACATAATAAAGGCCATATATGACAAACCCACAGGCAACATCGTCCTCAATGGTGAAAAACTGAAACCATTTCCACTAAGATCAGGAACAAGGCAAGGTTGCCAACTCTCACCACTATTATTCAACATAGTTTTGGAAGTCCTAGCCACGGCAATCAGAGAAGAAAAAGAAATAAAAGGAATCCAAATTGGAAAAGAAGAAGTAAAGCTGTCACTGTTTGCAGATGACAAGATACTATACATAGAGAATCCTAAAGATGCTACCAGAAAACTACTAGAGCTAATCAATGAATTTGGTAAAGTAGCAGGATACAAAATTAATGCACAGAAATCTCTTGCATTCCTGTATACTAATGATGAAAAATCTGAAAGTGAAATTAAGAAAACACTCCCGTTTACCATTGCAACAAAAAGAATAAAATACCGAGGAATAAACCTACCTAAGGAGACAAAAGACCTGTATGCAGAAAATTATAAGACACTGATGAAAGAAATTAAAGATGATACAAATAGATGGAGAGATATACCGTGTTCTTGGATTGGAAGGATCAACATTGTGAAAATGACTATACTACCCAAAGCAATCTACAGATTCAATGCAATCCCTATCAAACTACCAATGGCATATTTCACAGAACTAGAACAAAAAATTTCACAATTTGTATGGAAACACAAAAGACCCCGAATAGCCAAAGCAATCTTGAGAAAGAAAAACGGAGCTAGAGGAATCAGGCTCCGGGACTTCAGACTATACTACAAAGCTACAGTAATCAAGACAGTATGGTACTGGCACAAAAACAGAAATATAGATCAATGGAACAGGATAGAAAGCCCAGAGGTAAACCCACGCACATATGGTCACCTTATCTTTGATAAAGGAGGCAAGAATATACAATGGAGGAAAGATAGTCTCTTCAATAAGTGGTGCTGGGAAAACTGGACACCTACACGTAAAAGAACGAAATTAGAACACTCCCTAACACCATACACAAAAATAAACTCAAAATGGATTAAAGACCTAAATGTAAGGCCAGACACTATCAAACTCTTAGAGGAAAACATAGGCAGAACACTCTATGACATTAATCACAGCAAGATCCTTTTTGACCCATCTCCTAGAGAAATGGAAATAAAAACAAAAATAAACAAATGGGACCTAATGAAACTTAAAAGCTTTTGCACAGCAAAGGAAACCATAAACAAGACGAAAAGACAACCCTCAGAATGGGAGAAAATATTTGCAATTGAAGCAACTGACAAAGGATTAATCTCCAAAATTTACAAGCAGCTCATGCAGCTCAAAATCAAAAAAACAAACAACCCAATCCAAAAAAGGGCAGAAGACCTAAATAGACATTTCTCCAAAGAAGATATACAGACTGTCAACAAACACATGAAAGAAGGCTCAACATCATTAATCATTAAAGAAATGCAAATCAAAACTACAATGCGATATCATCTCACACCGGTCAGAATGGCCATCATCAAAAAATCTACAAAAAATAAATGCTGGAGAGGGTGTGGAGAAAAGGGAACCCTCTTGCACTCTTGGTGGGAATGTAAATTGATACAGCCACTATGGAGAACAGTATGGAGGTTCCTTAAAAAACTAAAAATAGAACTACCATACGACCCAGCAATCCCACTACTGGGCATATACCCTGAGAAAACCATAATTCAAAAAGAGTCATGTACGACAATATTCACTGCAGCTCTATTTACAATAGCCAGGACTTGGAAGCAACATAAGTGTCCATCAACAGATGAATGGATAAAGAAGATGTGGCACATATATACAATGGAATATTACTCAGCCATAAAAAGAAACGAAATTGAGTTATTTGGAGTGAGGTGGATGGACCTAGAGTCTGTCATACAGAGTGAAGTAAGTCAGAAAGAGAAAAACAAATACCATATGCTAACACATATATATGGAATCTAAAAAAAAACAACAAAAACCAAAATGTTCATGAAGAACCTAGGGGCAAGACGGGAATAAAGACGCAGGCCTACTAGAGAATGGACTTGAGGACATGGGGAGGGGGAAGGGTATGCTGGGACAAAGTGAGAGAGTGGCATGGACATATATACACTACCAAATGTAAAATAGATAGCTAGTGGGAAGCAACCACATAGCACAGGGAGATCAGCTCTGTGCTTTGGGACCACCTAGAGGGGTGGGATAGGGAGGGTGGGAGGGAGATGCAAGAGGGAGGAGATATGCAGATATATGTATATGTATAGCTGATTCACTTTGTTATACAGCAGAAACTAACACACCATTGTAAAGCAATTATACTCCAATAAAGATGTTAAAAGAATAAAATAAAATAAAATTTAAAAAAATATGATGTCTCATAAGTGAGACTAAAAACATAATCATTCTCCTCAAATTTGGCAGCTACGTAAGTCTGTCATGTGACTAGGTTTTCACCTGGGAGAAATGGTATCATGGATAATAAGAAAGGTGTAGTCAGTACCCTGGAAGGAGGTAGAGCACCAGGGAAGAGAAATTATAGCTCCAGTATTTCCCTCTCTGAAGAATTTTAGTTGTCTTCTTCAGAGCCTGATACTCACTTTCAGAGCATCGCCTTCATTGCCTTCCACCACTTCCAGAATTAGTGCGGCCAGGATGTTAAAGCCTTGGCAATACCCGACATTCTTGTTCCATCGGGCGTAGGCCAGCAGAACCCGCTTCAACACAACCCTGTCCTGCTCAGCCTCCTGGCCACAGTAAGAACTGCAGCCCGTGCGGTGAAGATCCTAAAATGAGAGGGAAACATTTTTTAAAATACCTCCTTAAGCTCTCTAAAAAAAAAAACTTTAGTTTTTTTCTCTGCCTCAGCATTAAGTAGAGTCAGAGTATCAACATGGATTTTAGTTGTCAAAAATGTATATGCAACTTAAACACATGGACCAAAACTTTTTTTTTTTTTAGTTTTCTAATATGCTGAGGCATTTTCAAGGGGAATTTCAACCAGGCAAACTTTCTACCACAAGTATTTCTAGAGTTAACACAAAAAGGGACTCAGAATTAACACTGCATTATAATTCTAAATAAATTGACAGTTTATTTTATCATATATCTCAAATAAGTCATTTTAACACATGTATGATAGATGCTAACATTATTTCTTTCTACAAAAAATGATATAATATTTAGCTATCAAAACTCCAAATAGTATTAAGGAGCAAAATGAAAAGAATAAAAAAATGTAACCAGTACTGTAAAGAGACAGAAAAATCATTCTCTCCAAGTTGTTTTATAAATTTGTATAAAAGAGGCAGAAACATTTACTGTGCTTTGATATTTAATGAGGGCAGGGGCTTCCCTGGTGGCGCAGTGGTAGAGAATCTGCCTGCCAATGCAGGGGACACGGGTTCGAGCCCCGGTCTGGGAAGATCCCACATGCCACGGAGCAACTAGGCCCGTGAGCCACAATTACTGAGCCTGCGCGTCTGGAGCCTGTGCTCCGCAACAAGAGAGGCCGCGATAGTGAGAGGCCCGCGCACCGTGATGAAGAGTGGCCCCCACTTGCCGCAACTAGAGAAAGCCCTCGCACAGAAACGAAGACCCAACACAGCCATAAATAAATAAATAAATAAATAAAATTCTTTATTTAAAAAAAAAATTTAATAAGGGCAATATCTGTAATTTAATTACCAAACAGAGACTATGATTTTCCGGAGCTGAAGTCATTTTACTGACATATCATTCATTTCAATGAGAAAAAAAATTCTCTTAATAACGTGATTGTTATAAAATGTGCATTGCCTTAATTCACAACTTAAATAGAAAGAAAATATTTCAAATATGGAATACTTCATCTCTGGGAAACATATACCTAAATTGCAAATAAACAGCTCAAATGTGGATAATGCAAAGGCTTTTCAAGCATACAATATAATAGTTCCTTTTTTATATTATATGCTTGAAACAGACCAAGTTAGATGACAAAATAGCTCCTTTTAGTTAAAGGAGCGCCTCCTGAAAAAAATATCTTCAAATCTGCCAAAACATTAGCCAACTTCTGGTGACCGAAATTTAGATGAAACAACTTTCCTTTTAAAACCTCAGTTTAGCATCACACGTAATGTACTCATATAAAATAAAAAGCATGTGCTAGAGGCTTATGTAAGAGAATAATAATGGGATTAAATCAAATCAGCATCCTTGGCTTTCAGTGCCAGGCTCTAATCAACTGTAATAATCCAGGTAGGTGAACCACAGCTGGCTCGAGCATTTGACCACCTGGTTTAAAGTAAACCCATCAGTCAATCTAACTATCTTCATAAAATGATAGTTAAGAAATTATCAAAATCCTAATAAGTGCCCAATTATTCTAATATGAAATAGATTTAACTTTAAATTTCTCAGTGACTTTTACATTAAAATCCAGTTAAAAGCACTGACCCATGCTAAAGAAAAAAGGAATTTCAATTTCCTATCATGTGAGCAAAATAAATAAGTTGAATACGAATGGAAACATTTTCTTCTTACTAGCAACATACAAATTTATGAGGACAAGGCATCATCAAGTTCCCCATTAAAAAGCTGTTAACTAATGAAATTAGGAAGCAGGAAATACATGGACATTCAATCCATAAGGCTTGATCCTCTGTCCAGGAAATATCTGGCTCTTAGAATCTTTCTTCTAAGTTAGGACAATAAGCCAAACTTAGGGGCATTACCTTGACTATCTGAATTCCCATCGAGTCATCATCAGGATTACTCCTCTCATTGAAAGTGAAGCGCATGGTTTTGTCCCAATCAATGGCTATACTGTGCAAATAATGGTCTGCCAAGGTCAACCAAACCTAAAATATTAATAAAAAAGAATGCTAAAGTAAAATACATAATTTCATCTTTCTTTATCAGGAAATAATGATTGCATCCAATAAGAAAATGAGAGCTGTTACTAGAACAGATATAGCCTACATGTAGAAATCTCTAAGAATCTCACTGAAAAGTTTGCTGTGCTAAACTGTACCAATTAGGGGCTTTCATTTATTCTTTCAATTAATATTTGTTGAGTTCCTACTATGTACCAAGCAATGATCCAGTCATTAGGGATATTGTTAAGAAAACAAAAACGTTTCAAATTTTATTTCAGTTCATTGGAATAGCTAAATTAGCTTATGAGCTTGTTATACTTGGCTCTGGATGGCGCTCTATGCTTGGGCAAGAGCTCCCTGGTCATCCGTGGAGAATGGGCCTGTTTTTACCATAAAGTGGCCTCTGCCTTTAAATATCCCTCTCTCACACACACAAAAAACTGGCAGATGGGTTCCTATAATGAATAACTTTTTTAAAGGAATCACTGGATATTTTTACTCCGTTCATTACCTTATCTGGAAAAGCTGTTTCATAATGCCATTTCTAATGTGCATTTTGAGGAACCAAAATGTTCAAATTCTGGGATCATTAAGACCTGGTTTATAATACAAATGAACTTATTTACAAAACAGAAAGAGACTCACAGACTTCGAAAACAAACTTACTGTTACCAAAGGGGACATGTGGGGTAGGGAGATAAATTAGGAGTTTGGGATTAACATATACACACTACTATATATAAAATAGATAATCAATAAGGACCTACTGTATAGCACAAGGAACTCTACTCAATATTCTGTGGCGACCTATACGGGAAGAGAATCTGAAATGGGATGGCTATATGTATATGTATAACTGAATCACTTTGCTGTACACCTGAAGCTAACACAGCATTGTAAATTAACTATACCCCAATATATAATAAAAATTAAATTTAAAAAAAGGAATGGGAATTGTGGTTGCCAAAAAGGAAGGGGGTAGGGGAAGGATAGATTAGGAGTTTGGGATTAGTAGATGCAAGCTATTATATATAGAATGGATAAACAACAAGGTCCTACTGTATAGCACAGGGAACTATATTCAATATTCTGTGATAAAGCATAATGGCAAAGAATATGAAAAAGAATGTATATATATGTATAACTGAATCCCTCTGCTGTACAGCAGAAATTAACACAACATTGTAAATCAACTATACTTCAATAAAATTTTTTAAAAAAGGAAAAAAAGACTACGTTTATGAATTAATAAGATGGCAATTCAAGTTTTGGTATTTGAACATAATTTAGCAGGAATAACACTGATTAATATCTCCGGTCATACTTCTCTCTTAAGCATCAGGATCATATGTCAAAATGCTCACTTGAGGGAGGGAGATGCAAGAGGGAAGAAATATGGGAACATATGTATATGTATAACTGATTCACTTTGTTATAAAGCAGAAACTAACACACCATTGTAAAGCAATTATACTCCAATAAAGATGTTAAAAAAAAAAAAATGCTCACTTGACATCTTCAACTTAGACATCTAATACGCATCTCAACCTTAACATATCCAAAACCAACTGTCTAATCCACCGCCACCCCAACTATACAGACATACACACAAACACACACACCTGCTCGTCCCCTCTCTGGGAAAACAGTAACTCTACCCTTCCAGTAGCTCAGGTCAATCTTGAAGTCACTGATACCCCTCTTACACTTTTTATTCAATCCAGTAGGAATTCAAGTCAACTCAGCCTTCAAAATATATCTAGAATCTGACCCCTTCTCTCCATCTCCACTACCACAACCCTGATCCATCTCTTGCCTGAATTATCTCAAGTCTCCTACTGGTCTCCCCGCTGTTGCCCTTGTCCTTCATATTCTCACGTTAGTAGCCAGAGTGGTCCATTTAAAATATAAGTCATATCATGTTATTCTCCTCCTCAAAACTTCCCAATGCTTCTCATCTCACACTGGGCAAAAGTCCTACTATGACCTGTAAGGTCCTATATGATCTGCCATTCCCCTAAGGTCATCACATTACCTCTATGACCCTCCCCCCATTGCTTTCCCTTTTATTCACTGTGCTTCAGCCACCCTGGCCTCTTGCTTTTGCTTGCATACTCCTCAGTGATGCTCTCACCTGAGGGTGTTTCCTGTTTGGAGTACTCTCCCACCAGGTAGCTACGTGGCCAGTGGCTCACCTCTTTAAGGGCCCTATTCAAATGTCACCTTGCCATTTAAAATGTTACCTCCTCACCTCCATTCCCCTCTCTCCTTATTCCTTTCTCTGCTTTATTTTTATGCATGGCGCTTAGCATCATCTGAAATACTTTATATTATATACATTGTAAACTCCATGAGGACAAAAATTTTGGCCTGCTGTTTTTTTTTTTCCACTGCTGTATCCCCAGTACCCGGCAGAACAGTACCTGGCATAGAATAGATAATCATTAAATACTTACTGAATTAATGAATAATGAAGAGAGACAGATTTCAAATTACTAAATCTAGAATATCCTTTTTTGACATTCCAGACACTTTAAAGAGGGACAAAGTGATGGTCCTTTTGTATTTTAGCCATACAAATCCTCCTCACCTTTCTCCTCCATTCCTTTGGTATTCCTGTTGATAGTCTGGCAACTGCTTTGAGCGCATCATACCACTAGAAACAAAGAAGAAACGCTGTCAAAGTGATAATATTGACCTGGTTAAGCACTTTTCAACTTTTCCCCTTCTTGACGTTCGTAGAGCATGATAAAATTTATACAGAACACTGGGGTAAACATTCAGAGCTTCCTTCAGCCAGATATGACTGGTCTAAGGGCTATGACTGCCCCAAGGTCCCCCACTTAGGTACCCTTAACACACCCGTGATCCAACTGCAGCACACACACAAAGGCTGGGAACTCTGAAATCAAAACATGTATTACAGATTCGGAATAACAGCATTTGGTTTTTACATTGTTTTTCACACTTGAACCATTAAAAGAAAGTGCAAAATTTTTCACTGCAAGTATAAATCCAAGTCACTTATAGCTTCACAAGTTATTTTATCTATAATTTTTAAAACTGACTCATCTTCTTAGGCATATCCAAGCACATGTTAATTTTCCCACTTTGAGAATATACCTCAGTGTACCCTGTAGGTACCCCAAAATAAAGGTATTTTCAAAACCAAAAATAAAATTACCTGCTGAAAACCATTTTGACCTAAAGATGGCTCAAGAGTGAACTTCAACTTTGTGTCAACTCCTAAAAGAAAAATACATAAATAACTGTTATTTGGAGAAAAAATACGTTACATCAAAAATAAAAGTAAAAATTAACCTGATTCTACTGAGTCATCATAAAATTTTTAAAACATTTATTTTTACTAAATCGTAGTCAATTTTGTTAAAAGAAAAAGAATACTGATTATTAAGATAGAAAAATGTCCTATGGTAATAGAATGAAGCTTATCACATAGAATGGTGGTTCCACCGCTGTCTGGAGTAGTGCAAAAACAAAAAAATGACACCACAGGCTTGGAGTCATGCACACTTTAATTCACCTTTGGTTCCTAGAGTCAAACAAATTATTTAACCTGTCTCAGTCTCAATTCTTTATCCTTAAAATGAGGATAACATCTATCTCAGTTAGTTGTTGCAATAATTAACTGTAAATCACTTAGCACAGTATAATTAATATTTATGAAACTTAGGAAGAGAATTCTCTACTTACAGAATTTGTTTTCTAGGACACTTGCACGGACTAAGTCTATTAAGGAAACGTCAGTGGAATATCAAAAGTTATAAAAATAATGTCACTGCCTTCCCACTTGTGGAATAATCCACTTTAACAAGACTATTTAGCGATTTTCGTGTATTTTTAAATTCTGTCAAGATAGACTTATTCATTAAAGATAAGTTTATACGTTTAATTATAGACTCCAAGTTAAAAATACAACTGAACTCTAATTCCAAGTTATCTACAACTTTAGATAAACTTCTTCGACTCAAATCCCAAATCTATGGAATAGAAGTAAATAAATGGGAGAATATATAAAGATTATATGCTATATTCACATTGGGCTTTCTTATTATTGAGGTGAAATTCCATGACAATTTTTTTTAACATCTTTATTGGAGTATAATTGCTTTACAATGATGTGTTAGTTTCTGCTTTATAACAAAGTGAATCAGCTATACATATACATATATCCTCATATCTCTTCCCTCTTGCGTCTCCCTCCCTCCCACCCTCCCTCCCTATCCCACCCCTCTAGGTGGTCACAAAGCACCAAGCTGATCTCCCTGTGCTATGCGGGTGTCTTTTAAAAAACATATATGTAGTCAAGAAGCTGAAAAGAGATGTGTCTGACTTGCCCAAGCCCGTGACAGTATGAAGATGTCCTTCTTGGAGTCCTAGAAGAATACTGTGTATACATGAGTTGGGTCCTAGATTTCTAAAGTCAAGCTGTGTGTGATATAGAATCCCAGGCATCCAATCAATGCCCTGATAATTCTCTTCAGAGCTTCAGGGCCAAAACCATACTCTGCCTAGATAGATAAGATTTTCTTCTTCGAAGGTATATTAAGTACCCCGACGGATTCCCAATTCTCTGAGATGGTTTAAATTAAGTCCTGCCTCAGTGCAGCGCAATGATACAAAGACCACAAGAGTGCCTCCAGCTGGCGCGCATGATTTAAGACACGATAAAACGGACCTCTTTGTGAGGTTGCTGTCCAGACACAGGGTGCTGAATGGAGGAGCGTATAGTCATGACGTTTGCTTTATTATAACAAAGACCAGGAAATTCGGTCCCACGCTCCTATTTCAACCGACCTAAAAGCCTCGGGTTCCTTGCCTGTATGACCGAATATGCTCCCTTGACTTTTTCAGAAGTACCTGCTGGGCACGATGCCGATCGCCTTGCCGAGCTGAAACCTGGCTGGGGTTAGTCAAAATCACAACTATTTTCTATCAAAAATGAGTCACAGGATTTAACTGGAATTGATCATTCTCTGCCTGCAGGCAAAAGCTGAAATCAGGTCATTTCCACCTCTTTTCTTCTAATTGAATAAGGGAGGGGAGAAGGTTTATGTTTCATCTGGTAATCACTGGCTGTTCCGGATTCAGAAATACAAAACACTTTTAACGTGGGAAGGAGGTTTCTTTTTTTAAGGCTAAAGGAAGACGGTGAATAACTACTACAGTCTGCAACTAGACACTTCCTTGGGGAGAAAAACAAAGAAACCACGAGGTTCGGAAAGGCAGCGACGTGTTCCACCCTTTGGGGCTCAGTGCCTCGACAGATTCTCCCCTGCAGCCTCAGGACAGCAGGTCCCCAAAGGCGCTGGGAGGCGGGATGGGGCGGGGTTGGGGGAGGACAAACCCACCTGGAAGCCAGCTGGTGCCACTCCGGGGACAAGTGTGCGCTACGCACGGGTACGAGTACAGCCGGCTCCCTCGGCGGCCACCCCTAGCCAGAAAGCCTTATGCCCAGGGGCCCACGCGCCAGGGCCGGGCTCATAAAACCCTGCGGAGGGATGCCGGGTGGTGGAGCAGGCGCGGAGAAGCAGGGATGTGTAAACACAGGCTGACCGCAGAAAGGGCCTAGCCTAGCACAGCCAGGCGAACTCTCAGTCTTTACCTATAGAAAGAACCTCTACTTTGCAGGAGTGTTTCCTGCCCGCTCTCCACCCGGACACACAAATTAGAGGCTCCAGGTGAGACGATCCCGGCACTCACGAAGCAGGGACCCTCAAGAAAATGCACCCGATTTTTTCCTTCGCGGTCACTGCCTCCTCCTCTGACGCCAAGCAGCAGACCTGTGCCTTTCTCCGCCTCATACACCTCTTTCAAGGTGTGGCTTCTTCTGGGTCCGAAGCACAACTGGTTGCTCGGCCTCTGATAGCCCGGGTAGCCGCCAACACTTTCCCACCACTCGGAGAAGACCGAGCGTATCGCTCGCCAGCAGCTCCCGGCACAAGCAGGGCTGGACCGCACACAGGCCGTGGGATGGGGGCGCGCGGGCAGCCGGCGGCAGCAGCCGGTCCTCCGCGCCGTGGGAGGCCGCTGCCCCCGCCCGGGCCTCGGTCCGCGCTCTTCCCTCCCAGGCCGACCCAGCCCCGCCTGCGCCCAGCCGCGATACCCAGCACCGGGCGGCCGGCGGGTGTTCCTCGGCCTACGCGGAGTTCAGCTGAGGCAGAGGCACCAGCTCCGGGGGCGCCACGCTACTTTCCAGTGCCCCATCTGCCGCCCCGGGTCCTCACCCGGCTCCAGGGTGCAGAGCAGCCGGGGCGCGGTCCGGGAAATGCAGCTGCGCTTCTTGAGCACATTGCTCAGGATGGTGCCCACGCCGCCGCCGCCACCGCCGCTGCCGCCGCCGCCGCCGCCCTGCCGCTTCAGGCATCTCCCTCCGCGCCTAAGGGAGCCGGTCAGCTTGTCCTGCCGCATCCGAGAGCGCCCTGGGCTCCCGTGCGGCCGCCGTCCGCCTGGGTCCTCGCTATCCCGCCGGCGGAGCGGCTTCGCGCGCGTGGGGCTCGGCCAGACCGGTTAGTCGAGGGTCTCTCGAAAGCAGCAAGAGTGCTCGGGGGTCAAGGGACCCTGCGGAGCACCGCGGGAGCCGCCAAGCGCGGGGCGGCCGGCAGGGATCTGCAGTGCGGAGCCTGCAAGGCTGAGGCAGGAGAGGACTTGGGGCGGGGAGGAGGGCGGGAGCGAGCGAGCGCGCGGAGACGGAGGCAACGCTCCCGCCCCCAATCCCGGCATCATCGTGCGCAGGCGGGGCTGCCTTAGCTCCCGAGCGCCCCGCCAGCTCGCGGCACCTGCGCTGGGGAGCCGCAGAGACCCGGAGCCCGGGAGCGGGCGGCTGAGCAACTGCGCCCGGGGACCAGAAGCAGTGACAGAGATTTCCGTGCTTCTCCCAAGATCTGGGAGGTGCAGGAGGGAGCACCAAAGGGAGCGAGTCTCAGGTGCAGAACGCCAGCGAGATACTAGTGCCCACCTCATCGGAGCAGCCTTGCAAGAGTCGGTCAACAGACCGCAGGAAGAATCTAGCAGCGCGGCGGGAACATTGGTGGAAGGTGAAGCACCAGCTTCATCCCAAATTGTGTTAAACTCTTTTTCTTGGCATATTAGAGAGGCATAGGAAGCACGTTAAAATTATTATTATATATTACTATTAATATATACTTTGTATATTAATTCTATAATTATTATTATAATAATGGTTGTTTCTTTTGGAAGAGTAGACTTCAAGATAAAAGTGTTCCATTAAAAGCAGGGTTTTTTTTTTTTTAAGTGCTTCCCCCGTCTCGCCAGCCAGAGACTTCAGTAGGCAGAACGGTTAGTGATAATTACTTTTTTTTTTTAATCATTCTTAAACTACGACATTACGACATTCACCAATGGATATTAATCATAAAGATGAATAAGTCATAAGAAAGGAAAGGATGTGGAGGGAAATACAAAGATATTTGTATATGCTAATATTTAGAGAAGGAATACCAGGTGGATTAAAAAAAACTAAAAAGTATTTATGTGGAAGGGAACAGTGTAGAAGAGAGAGGAATAGAAAACAGATTTCTGTAGATGTGCCTTATGTAGTTTTGACTCTGGAATAACATCTTATATTAATAATATTAATAAATCAAGCAAAAAGAAAACCCAAAAATTTGAAAATGAATGGAAACAAATGAACCTAACTAGAAATCCTGCTGATGGCATAAGAACACAGAAAAAACGAGTAAGTTGTTTTAGAGTGTAGTGTTACGCCTGGATATCAATGGTGGTATAGACTCCAAGGGCAAAAAGAGCTGCAAAGAAATCTTAAATGTCATTCAGTAGCATTACTGTTATTAATAATATTGGTGTTATTTCTTAATTCTTATGTACACTATAGGATAACCTAAATAAATAATTATGTTAACATCATAATCAGTCTGCTAATTTGGGGTGATTTTAAATGTTTCACTAAGTAATGTTGTGATGGATAGCTTTGTTGACTAAGCTTTATTAGATTTTTTTTTTTTTACTAGATTTTTGAACACCTAAAATGAATTTCCACAGTGGGGTTATTGGTTCTAAAGGCATAATCATCTATATGACATATATTGCTAAATTAAATCTCAAAGGATTGTACCAGTTTAGTCTCTGATTGACACCTTTTCATCCTCCATCTTCAACAGCTCTCAGTATTATCATTTAAACACTTGCTGCTTTGATAAAGACAACTGTCATTTTCTTGTTTTTATTGGCATTTTTTATTAGTAGTGCAGTTGAACTTTTTTTGGTATGTTAACTAAGCAGTTATATGATATTTTCTGTGAATTTCTTACTCGAATATTAAAGTCTACGTGTTTTCTTAATGAAAAAATAAATAAATATGTTAATGTCAAAAGAAACCAAGATGTTTTCAGTGTAACAGAAAATACAAGTGTGCAACCAAAGAAATTAAGTTTTTTTAATCCTGCAATAGTATATTTTACATGGAAATAATAGTATGAACTCATCTTTTTTCTTTTCAAAAATACATATAAAGCCACTGAATAGGTTTAGAACTAAGGACAACCCAGAAGCAGTGAACACCCCCAGCACTCAGGATGTGGTCTCTAAAAACCATTCCCCACTAAAAGGAACCAGGGCTCCTTTGAGGTGCAACTGATTCCAGATCTGGGCCAGAAAAAGTACAAGATGAGCCTGAACTATCTTGATGAATTCAGGAAGGAAGGAAGTGCTCCAAGACTAATGGGGTCATGTCAAAAAGACATGAGAGCCACACAAATAGGATACTATTGGCCAAAGATGGAACACTTTGAGCATCAAAAACAATGACTGCTAATCGACAGATGAATGATAAAGAAGATGTGACATATATACAATGGAATACTATTCACCCATAAAAAAGAATGAAATTTTTGCCATTTGCAGCAACATGGATGGACCCACAGATTATCATACTAAGTGAAGTCAGTCAGAAAGAGAAAGACAAATACCATATGATATCACTTATATGCGGAACCTAAAACATGACACAAATGAACTTATGAACTTATTTATGAAACAGAAACAGACTCACAGACATAGAAAGCAAACTTATGGTTACCAAAGGGAAAAGGAGGTGGGGGGGGATAAATTAGGAGTTTGGGATTAGCAGATACAAACTATTATATATAAAACAGATAAACAATAAGGTCCTACTGTATAGCACAGGGAACTATAATCAATATCCTGTAATAAACCATAATAGAAAAGAATATGAAAAAGAATATGTATATATATATATAACTGAATTACTTTGTTGTACACCAGAAACTAATACAACATTGTAAATCAACTATACTTACATATAAATAAATAAATTTTTAAAAAACAATGGCTGCTATTGATTGAAAGTATTAACTTTTTAAAAAATGCATTTCTAATGATATTCTGAAAGAACTAAAAAAGAAGTCCTTCACATGACACTGGCACACTTATTTTGTAATCAGCACATTCTGGACTTTGTGAATTGCCCTCAGAATTTGAGGACAATGTCAGAAATGATATAACACTAAGCATGAAATATACATTTCACATATAAAAATCTGTTAACATGACATTTGTCATCTGCAAAAGTAAAGCCAGCTGATAGGGATATAGAAGTTATTCAGTTATGCCCACCTGACTGAGATAAAGATGCCTTGAAACAGGCAGTAGTCTGCCTCATCACTTTAGAAGATAAAATCATTGTTGAACCTGGTCGTGATGAACTGTTTGGCTTAGATTTCCCAACATTTCACACCAATCTCAGGTACAGAAATCTACGCTTATTCAGCCTGATGCTTATAGTTTCAGTACATGTTTGTTCTCCTTCAGCTTTCTCTTAATTTTAATAAGATGTCCCTTGACTGCTCTGGCCTGAGAATGATAATTGAAAGATATCTGATGTTTGGCTTTGGACAGTTTTTTAGAGGGCCACACAGACCCCTGGGTGAAGATGGTGATGAACACCCATAGTTAAAGGAAGAAAACTGGAAGGAGAGGGAAAATCCAGACCAAGGTGGTAAGTGCATGCACAGTATCGTCTTCCAGAGCTCTCATCTTCTCAAACCATAGAGGGTTCATGTTCTCTTTTGACAAGAAAGGCTGTTCATGCTCAGTTTTAGCAGTGGGCCAGCAGGAAAGACAGCCTCGCCAGCCAAGAGGAGGAGCAATGGGCTCTGCTTTACAACACTGCCTCTGGGGTAGAAAGGAGGACGTATAGGTCTGGCTGACATCCACCACTCAGACCATCCCACACCCTTTGGCTCAGACTCCCTGCTCACCAAGCAAACTTTTGATAGTCATTTGGCTTCCCATAGAGACTTTGCCACTGAGGAGAGGACACGCTGACCAGTTAACAGTGGTCAATATCCCTGAGTTTGCTCACCTCTCAGTGAGCTGAAGAAATCAAGTTTCTGGGCTGCCAAAGCTGAAGTGTAGACCCTAGATTGCCAACCCACCCAGATGTGTCATGGCTGACAAAAAGGCCTGTCTCTGAAATTCTTCAGTTACAGCATTTTTCTTACTATTAGTGACAGGGGCTTGTTTACTTTCAAGATAAAAATTCTGTTTCACTCAGATTTATTACAAGGAAAAACTGACTTAAAAAAAAAAAGCTTTCTTGAAAACTTCCCATTCTAAACTACATATAAGTTGAAACTCACAAAAAAAAATTTTAAGACTTTCTACTATTAAAGCAATACGTAACGAAGGAATTAAATAATATTATTTTGTTTACATTGGAGAGGAGAGCCAAGACTGCCAACTTTTGTAGCAAACAGATAATTAAGCACTAAAATACAATGCTCTAAAAACAGCCATGGCACAAGCCTAGCATTATACTTATTGTATGACTCATAGTCTCTTATTCGTGTCTGGAATATTGTTTTCCAAAAGCAAAAGATGTCATCTGAAGTCAACCTGCAGAGGAAACAATACCAGCATGAGCTCTGCTTGAGGATCTCAGCTGGTGAGATTTCCAGCCAAAGCCAGCTTACCATCACTCTTCACTGAGTGAATTTTACTAATCAAATAATATCAATGAATTCACATTTGGGCAAATCGTACCCTGGCATGGTCCAGAGCAGTTATGATTTAAGCTGAATTTGGGAAAAGGAAGACTTCACATCGGATGAGAATCTGTTACTGGCTTGCTAAAGAAAATGAGTGCTTTGAGGAAATACTCTGAATGTCTCAGAGAGTCCAACACCCATGGTACATCCCCAGAGATCTAAGCTCCCAGGCCAAAACAAGGAAGTAGGGATCATTCAGCTACCCCTGCATCTTCAGGCTTACGTGCTGGCAGTGAGGCTTCCTTGAGAGCAAACTATTCCTTTAATAGAGAAAGGGGACAAGCCAGAAGAAAAAGCAAGTCCAACATAAATAAAAGCTATGTCCTACGGGGCTTCCAGAAGGGAATCAGGTCTGGAATTCCTGTGGTTTCCTAATGATGTTACTTTCGTTTAACAGTAAAATCTTAAAATACAAAGGGCCTATGTGTTTATCTTCAGGGACTGAACAGAGCCAGTGGTGACAGTTACCAAGAGAAAAAGCTCCGGAAACCTGCAGCAAAGAGAGAGAAAACACAGGGAGCTGGTCTGCTCTGAGAAGGTGAGCCTGGAACTCATCCTCACGGCTTCAGAGGCCCCTGGCAGCTGTTCTCCAACCCACAAGTCTCAAAGGGTCAGAAGAGATTGTACCGGACATCAGGCCCAGCACTGTCTCCCATCGGGCAGGAGATGGTACGTCTTTGCACTTGTGCTAATGAAAAGGGTGGTGGTCTGGTGGCATAAAAGTCACTCTTCTCCTCTCTGCTCTCCCCACAATTTCTGAAGGTCTGTGAGCAACTCCTAAATAGGAAAAGTAATATCTCCTAAAGGGATGGTAAACTGTGATCAGTCACATAAGAAGCTAACGCTCTCCTCAGAACTACTTAAGAGTAGGGCCTTGGGCTTCCCTGGTGGCGCAGTGGTTGAGAATCTGCCTGCCAATGCAGGGGACACGGGTTCGAGCCCTGGTCCGGGAAGATCCCACATGCCGCGGAGCAACTAGGCCCGTGAGCCACAACTACTGAGCCTGTGCGTCTGGAGCCCGTGCTCTGCAACAAAAGAGGCCACAATAGTGAGAGGCCCGCGCACCGCGATGAAGAGTGGCTCCCGCTTGCCGCAACTAGAGGAAGCCCTTGCACAGAAACGAAGACCCAACACAGCCAAAATAAATAAATAAATAAAAATAGTAGGGCCTTAATAAGCAGTTCCTTCAACTCACTGTCCAGGACGGAGCCCACACAACTATGAGCTCATGGAGACGAGCATCATAACCACTTTCCCGCATGAAAGACACAGAAGCGGGACAGCAGAAAGAAACCAAGGGGAAAGGAAAAACCTTACAATTATCTGACACATCACATGACGTACATGGGACATTTTGTTTTCTTTTTGTATGGTTTCCCTTCTTAGTCATAAAAACCTATTTCTCTACTTAAATACAGGCATCCTTGAAGACAATCAGGTGTAGCTTTTGTATTTTGTTTATCACAGAGAAAGGATTCTGTCCAGCGTGGAACAGAGAAGCTTTGACATTCCAACACCAAATCACACTCAGCACTGTCTTCTACCTCCCAATAGTCCCTGCTTATGCTTTCTCAGGACCATTCATTTTAATCAGATATTTTCAAAACCAAAACCACTCTTAACATTCCCCCCAAGCACACTCAAATATTTTGGACGAAGTATTTTAAGAATAACTGGTTTTATTTACAGGCCAGAAAGTTTCAAATTCAAAACTTATCTAATATAAAAATTTAATTCCTAGCTGGAGTGAAGTCCCATTTCACAGTACCATAGTGGAAATATACGTAAAACTCTGCATCCAGGTCCATGTAACTTCAGATGCATAGCTAACCCAAGATTTTCTCTTTTCTAGGAAGTTATTTTCTTGCTTCAGAATAACTGAAACTGATTCAACACCACTTGAGGCAGGTTTATGTTGCCCATATAAGACATCTTCGTATTTCTTTTATTCATTCATTCATTAGTGAAATAAACATTTATTCCTCAACTGCTGTGGGAAAGGCATTGTGCTATGGCCTGTGGGGAATAAAATTATGAATTCAGTATGTTCTCTACCCTCAAGAAGCTTACAGTTTACTGAGGGACAGACAAAGTGGGTAGTGATAGGATAGTGTGAAAGGTTCATTTAAAATACTATGCAAAATCAAAATACAATGTGACATCAGCTCACACCAGTCAGAATGGCCATCATCAAAAAATCTACAAACAATAAATGCTGGAGAGGGTGTGGAGAAAAGGGAACCCTCATACACTGTTGGTGGGAATGTAAATTGATACAGCCACTATGGAGAACAGTATGGAGGTTCCTTTAAAAACTAAAAATAGAACTACCATACGACCCAGCAATCCCACTACTAGGCATATACCCTGAGAAAACCATAATTCAAAAAGAGTCATGTACCACAGTGTTCACTGCAGCTCTATTTACAATAGCCAGGACATGGAAGCAACCTAAGTGTCCATCGACAGATGAAGGGATAAAGAAGATGTGGCACATATATACAATGAAATATTACTCAGCCATAAAAAGAAACGAAATTGAGTTATTTGTAGTGAGGTGGATGGACCTAGACTCTGTCATACAGAGTGAAGTAAGCCAGAAAGAGAAAAACAAATACCATATGCTAACACATATATATGGAATCTTAAAAAAAAAAAAAAAAAAAAAAGGTCATGAAGAACCTAGGGGCAAGATGGGAATAAAGACACAGACCTACTAGAGAATGGACTTGAGGACACAGGGAGGGGGAGGGGTAAGCTGGGACAAAGTGAGAGAGTGGTAGTGTATATATGGACATATATACACTACCAAATGTGAAATAGATAGCTAGTGGGAAGCAGTCGCATAGCACAGGGAGATCAGCTCGGTGCTTTGTGACCAGCTAGAAGGGTGGGATAAGGAGGGTGGGAGGGAGGGAGATGCAAGAGGGAAGAGATATGGGGATATATGTATATGTATAACTGATTCACTTTGTTATAAAGCAGAAACTAACATCATTGTAAAGCAATTATACTCCAATAAAAACGTTTAAAAAAATAAAAAATAAAATACTATGCAGAAAAAATATTACTACGATTTTTGTCAAAGAGTGTTCTCCCTAAGTTTTCCCCTAGGAGTTTTATGGTATCCAGTATTACATTTAGGCTTTATTTATTTTTGTATATGATGTTAGAGAATGTTCTAATTTCATTGTTTTACATGTAGCTGTCCAGTTTTCCCAGCACCATACTGTTTTGGTTACTGTAGCTTTATAGTATAGTCTGAAGTCAGGGAGTGTGATTATAGCAAAGATAATAATTATAAATGGAGTATAACCTTTAAAAATTGTGAACCACTATATTGTACATCTGTAACTTATAAACATTGTACATCAATGATAATTCATTTAAAAATTAATTAAATATTATGCAAGTACTTGGAGGGATACCATTATCTCTACCTCCTCCTAGGTATCATACATTCCAATGTTTTCCCAGGGCTTCATTTTATTGAACTATTAAATTGCACCTGAAAGCAGGCCAAAGACCAAGCTCATCTGTGCTCTTCTCATAACTGTGATATTCAGCCCTTTATTTGCACATCAGGAGTGGATCTCAGTCTGGAAGACTGAGACCCATCACTTTAGAAGATGAAATCATTGTTCAACCTGGTCACAACTGACTATTTAGCTAAGATTTCCCAACCTTTATACTAAGCCATTCTGAGATCCTTTTTGACCCAGTTGAGGGTTATGAAAGGAGAGGTTTCTCATACCTATTGATGCAGATCAGTTTGGCTTAGAAATATATGTTCCTAGCAAGAAAAAAGGTGATACCTTTGAAAATAATATGCTTAACTTTGATGGTAAGACTAGAGAGGTATCAGGAAGAGGAGAGAGATTTGAATTAACATGAATGTTGGCTTGGCTGGCCTGGGAGCCTTAGATCTCCCAGATGGGTTCATTCAGAAGAGAAGACTGTAGAACATGTGAACTGATGAGGGAGCTCGTAAAAGCTGCACCTGATAAGGCCTCAGGAGGCAATGTGGTGTATCAGAAAGGGCCTGCCCACGTGGCAGGGAGACCGAGATTAGAATGCCAACGTCCATACTTACTAGCTCTATGCCCTTGGGCAAGTTACTTAAAATTTCTGCGCTTCAGTTTCCTCATCTTGAGAATTAACAATACTTACCTGAGTACTTGTGAGAATTAGGTGGCATAATGAAAGTCAAGATTCTAACACAGTAGTGGTACAAAGCAGGCACTCAATACATTTGCACTGGGGTGTCCTCCTTAGTATTTGTTGATAATCGTACAAGATAAAGGTTAAAATGGCCCTGCTCGCAGTCTATCCCGAAGTCTGCCCAGCACAGGATCAGGACCTGACCCACAGAGAAAGTCTGCCTGGCCAGAACACCCCCACTGAGGTCCTCACCAGATGCTCCTCTTTTGCATTCTTACCCTGGTGCCCTCACTCAATGGGAGGAAAACTGAGGTTAGCTTCATGTTCACTCCAAAGTGCAAAACCAGAACTGCTAAATGGGGTTATAGAGAGGCAGACATCAAAATTTAAGGACACTATAACTGTAGTAAAACGGCCTCAGGAGATCATAAATGTCCTTTCTTTGGAGTTCTCAGGCAAAGACTGCAAGCCCAGCAGTCAGGAGTGCTGTGAAAGGGCATTTAAAATGAGGTAAGGTTCAAGCATCAGTATCAGTAAAACAGCTTCCAACACTATGATTCTCTGAAAGCAACTGAACTGATATTCAGGTCTCTTACTCTGTAGATTTCCTCAATCCAATACAAATCCTGACCAACTATAATGCTGGGAGAATACAGTTTGGATTGTTATAGTTTCAGGTAAACTGAAGTTTAAGCAGAAGAGATCCAGTTGGCTTCGATCCTTAATAAGGATTTTTTTTTAATGTACCATTATACTCTCTACTTAAAAAGAGAAGTCTGAACTGAATTTTTATGTATTTACTAAAAATCTAACATTATCTTTATATTATTATTCTTATTGTCTGAGAGTCCAGGACAGGTGTTAGAAAGGAACTGCAAATCATCTTAGGAACTACATTAAAAGGAAAACGCATGTCTCCTGAATTATACGGGTGACAGATACTTGGAGGTAAGAGGAATTTTATGGTATGTCAGTCAATATAGGCCTCAGCATTTCAAAGGGTACTATATCTGGTGACTTACATCCACTTTTATCTTTACCTCCATAGATACAGGAATTCACCAGTGTAGTCTTTAAAATGGTCATATATGTGTTCTAGTTTTTGCAAGTCAACTTAAAGTTTTGGTACTAGAGAAAAACTCCTAAGAAAGCAGATGCTTTTAATAAATATACTTCCGATGTAATCCTTCTCTTCGAGAAACAACACGAGTGTGGCCTAATATACTCATGTACTTAATATAGCAGCACTGGCACCTTGAATTACCACCATCTTTAGTCCCAGCTTACCACAGAGTGTCACTTGGCAGTATGTCACTCTGGCCTAACACCAGCATCAATCAGATACACCAGCTCCTAAGGAGGGAACAGATTATGTCTAAATAAAGCTAACCCTGGTTTCTCTAAACTTTAAACCTTCCTAATACTTGAAAACTAAGTACCACAGTGTATTTTAGGAAAATACACAATAATTTTCTTGCACAGGGCCTGAAATACAGTAGGGACTCAGTAAAATTTTTAAATTGCATCTATGACACAAAGAGTATCAGGTTGGGATCTTGCTGACTGGACATTTTAAAATGGTACCCGCATTAACACCTGTATTTCAGACGCGACACTTCTCCCACCCCCACGTCCGATTCATCCATGCCCCTGAATTATTTATAGGCTTCTCAATAGATCATACACTGCTTTGAGCACCAGCACTAAGACTTCTTCATCGTTGGATCTCTCCCCTCCCCTGCCTGCATCCAGCACGGGGCTCATACACTTTCGACACTCAGTACATGAACACGGACAATAACGTCATAAACTCATCATGTCAAGAAGAGAGCTAGACCTTCCCACTCCTTACAAAAGGGCTTTTTATTCAACTACAAGAGAAATAAGCAGATGTGTTTATGAAAAGTTATTTTGACTGACATTTATGCAATGTACCCAAAAAAAAATCCACAATCACTATTCTTAGTCTCCCTGACAAGTCTCCAAAATATAAGATGCTCAAATATCACATAGGTGCTCTACTCATCGGGTGAAAGACGCTCCTGAAATTCTAGATGTAATGGCAGTCAGTATAGTATAGCAGCTAAAATCAGACTCTAGAACCAGCTACCTGGATTTGAAACCTGGCTCCACCACTCAGTAACTATCTAAACTTGGGTAAGTTAATTATCTCAGTTTCCTCATCCATAAAATGGGAAAACTATCTACTTCATAAGGGTTATTCTAAGGATCGAATGATACAGAGAAAGCACTTATGCTGTCTGTCTTATAGTAAATGACTTATTGTGCCATTAATATATAGTATTAAAGGCACTCAGAATTTTTTTTTAAATATTTGTGTTGTTTTAATTTGCATTTCTGATCATGTAGATTTTTTTTTTATATATAAAGGGAACGCTATTTGTTTATTTATTTATTTTGACTGTGTTGGGTCTTCGTTTCTGTGCGAGGGCTTTCTCTAGTTGCGGCGAGCGGGGGCCACTCTTCATCGCGGTGCGCGGGCCTCTCACTGTCGCGGCCTCTCTTGTTGCGGAGCACAAGCTCCAGACGCGCAGGCTCAGTAGTTGTGGCTCACGGGCCTAGCCGCTCCCTGGCACGTGGGATCTTCCCAGACCAGGGCTCGAACCCATGTCCCCTGCATTGGCAGGCAGATTCTCAACCACTGCGCCACTAGGGAAGCCCGGAATATTTTTTTTAAAGGAAAAATATTTTAAGCTTATACATCAACATTGTTGTAGATTACAAATGATGCCAGCTGGTCACTCAAGCATCTTTGCTCTTTAATTATGTTACCTTCCATTTGGGCAGAGATTTTAGTGCGAAACCAGTCTAGGAAGCTCATAAGAGGGAACATCCATTTAAATTGACAAACTGTTCACATTTCTCATCATCTTGATTTTTTTTTAAACATGTTACTTGGGGAGAATTCACTTCAGTGCAGACAAGCTAATCCTTCCCTGCTCTTCATAAATTAATAAAACCCCAGCATTAATTACCCAACAGCCTCTTGCTTTGCAAGATCACTACAGGGAAGAAATCAATCTTTCACAGCAGAGTTTAAGTAAGCAATTTTCTTCTCAATCTTTCTATTCCTCCAATATTACAGTTTTTTTAAATAATGCATGCAGTTTTCTAAAATTTGGTTCAATCATTTTGTTTTAAAGGGTTTCCCAAATGTAGTCCATCATTCATCAGGAAGTTCTGGTCTTTCAATGTATTTTTATTATTTGCCATATAAATAAGTTGTATGGTGTATTCTATCCATTTCTACATGTATCAACATCAATTGCTCGAGTTGGGGTTGGGGGGTTACAAATACATCCTAGAAGGAGAGTTTGTCAAAAAAATAATTTTTCTAAGTTTGTCGATTTTCCAGTACTAAATTTTCTAATGGAGATGTACCAAGAGAAAAGTAAGCATGGGAGGAGAGAAATAAGTAACAACTACCGTGTACCAGCTGTCTGCTATGGATCAGGCACTGGGCTAGGTGTTTAATTATCTTATCTCATTTTAACCCAACAAGGTAAACATTATTCCCCAAGAAATGGGGAGTAAAAGGAGAGTGTATATATATATTATCAGGGTAATTTTTTACTAAGCATGGAGGGGGGGCGGGAATGACTAAAAGAAGATATATTCAAATATAAATAGTTAATTCTGAGTGGTGGGAATATGGGAATTTATTGTACTTTTCCTTGTACTTTTCTGATTTTTTTTTTTTTATTCCTGAAGGAAGGAAGGAAAAAAAAGAAGGAAAAAACAGAGAGGTTAAATAAGTTTCCCAAGGCCATATAACTAATAAGTGGTGGAGTTGGGATTTGAAACCAGGTCTATCTCACTGGAAAGCCACACCAAGCCAATAAAATAAAGCAGATATTTTTGATCTGAGCAGGATCAAAAACACTTTGGAAGTTCTGAAAGGAGACTTGTTCACAGCCTCATTTATGTTACCAAGTGAATGAAACATCCATAATTTCCTCAAACTCCCCATTTATTATTTACCTACTAAAACAAACAAGATACTGGTAGAGATAATAGAGAAGCAGCATCAACAAGGTCAGCCCAGCACTGCCAGGTAAACAGAAAGATTCCATGATGCCAGAGCAAATGAGTGAAGCTCTTAGGTAAGGATTACAGAAGACCAGCTGTGTCCTATAGGATACGTGGCAGGGCATGCAGGAGTTCATTAGAACCCACAGCGAGATGGGGCTTAGTGGAGACCTCATGGGGCAATTCTTTCTGCATCAACCCACCCTATAACTCATCCAGGAAAAATCTGGGCCACCTTGAAGTTCCCCCAAGAAACTGCAGATATGATTTGTCTCTGAGAATAATTTGTCTAATATGAAACAGGAGACAGGAAGCTGGTTCATTAGTTGAGAAAGCAACAAACCAAAGACCCTCTCCATAGAGAGAAAATGTTAAATAAGAGGACTTGGGGTATAATCAGTCTCGAATAATTTTTGTGCCATTGTTGCGTTCCCCCTTGTGCAGGGGCCAGCTGTCACAATCACTGTGTCTCAGAGTTAGGATAACATTCGAGATGATTCAAACTAAGTTGCCCAGACTTTTAAAAATGTGTTTGAAAACTCTTGCACAATATCACAGACAGTAGAAAAATCTCATCAACCACTCACTGATGTTAAAGATTTGATGCAGTGAGTCAACGCTTCAGATGCTTCCTTGCTGTATGTCCAACAGCTGCATTACAAAATTTGGTATACAACTGGTCAGAATGGCTATCATCAAAAAAGAACACAAATAACAAATGTTGACAAGGATTTGGAGAAAAGGGAACCCTTGTACACTGTTGGTGGTAATGTAAGCTGGTGCAGCCACTGCGGAGGATTCTCAAAAAACTAAAAATAGAACTACCATATGACTCAGCAATTCCACTCCTGGGTATGTATCTGAAAAAAACAAAAACACTAATTCGCAAAAAATACATGCCCTCCAATGGAAGCAACCTAAGTGTCCAGGTTTAGAGTGAAAAGACAGTGCTTATATATATGTCAGTCCCAATCCCCCAATTTATCCCTCCCCCCCTTATCCCCTGGTAACCGTAAGTTTGTTTTCTACATCCGTGACTCTACTTCTGTTTTGTAAATAAGTTCATTTGTACCCATTTTTAGATTCCACATATAAGTGATATCATATGATATTTGTCTTTCTGTGTCTGACTTACTTCACTCAGTATGACAATCTCTAGGTCCATCCACATCACTATATATAAAATAGATAACTAATAAGAACCTGCTGTATAGCACAAGGAACTCTACTCAACACTCTGTAATGGCCCTTATGTGAAAAGAATCTAAAAAAGAGTGGCTATATGTATATGTATAACTAATTCACTTTGCTGTACACCTGAAACTAACACAACATTGCAAATCAACTATACTCCAACAAAAATTTAAAAAAAAAAAAAAAAAGACAGTTCTGCAGGGACAGACAGCACATGACAGGGGAGAAGTAGGATGGCCCCAGTCAGGACAGATGTGAAACTAGCCACTCTCCCACCCAATCCACTAACAAGGGCTGTTGGGAGTGGTGGCTATATTTTGCAATCGTCTCTAGTTCAAGAGGTCACTTTTCATTTCTCCAAGGCCTTGCAATCATGGGAAATGGGGGAAGGGGGAGCAGTAGGGGCCAAGGGTAAGGAAGGGGGGCTTCACGCCGAACAGAGCATGGGAGGGCTGCTGCCAGTGGAGCCTCCCTTCTCCATTGGGAATAGCTGGCAAAGTGGAAGAGAAAAGCCTGGTGGGGTGGAGAAAGTAGAGGGGGAGGAGGAGGGGGAGACATTCTGTCAAGAGATCCCAAACTCCACGAGGTAGAGAAGCAAGTCTTCCGACTGGACCTGTAACATGACTGATCCGAAACCACAGAAAAGGGGGTGCGTATGAGTCACACAGGCAGACAGAAACCACAGATGCAGTTCTAAGTGAAGAAAACAAGTCACAAAATCAACGCTGGGGAGACTGGAAGAGGACAGAAAGCAGATGGATGGAGAAAAATGGTTCAGGATGGAGGCTGTAAGAATTCCGGGTCTAAAAGGTGTGTTTTTTATGTGGTGCTGTATGGACGGCACAAGGACAGACCTGTCATGCTTAAGAAGTCAGAGCTACCCCATGTTCACAGCAGCATTATTCACAATAGCCAAGGGGTGGAAGCAACCCAAGTGTCCATCAATGGATGAATGCATAAGCGTGGTACATACATATGGTGGCATATTATTCAGCCTTAAAAATGAAGGCAATTCTGACACATGCTACTACTACATAGGTGAACCTTGAGGACATTATGCTGAATTAAATAAGCACGTCACAAAAGGACACATACCCAATGGTGGTTGCCAGGGACTGAGGAGAGAGAGGAATGGGGAGTCATTGTTTAATGGGTGCAGAGTTTCAGTTTTGCAAGATGAAGAGTTCTGGAGATGGATGGTGGTGACGGTTGCACAGCAATAAGACTCTACTTAATACCAATGAACTATGCTCTTAAACATGGTTAAGATGGCAAAGTTTATGTTGCATGTATTTTACCACAATGATTCAAAATGAACTTTAAAAAAAAGCCGGAGAGTTGCAGATCAGCGATTGGTGTTGGGCAGTTTTGAATATGTCTCTCTTACAGCAGTATCTTTCAAGACATAGTTCATCTTCTGGCAAAGGTTTTTGAGCCCCTACCCTGTGCGAGCGGCGTGCTAGACACTGGGAACATCGAGTAAGTAAGGCACAGTCCAGCGTGAGATGCAGACCGGGAAACAGAGCAGTACAATTCCACGTGGCCAGGACGAGCTTGACCAGAGGAAGCACCAGATTCAGACTCTGGGGTCAAAAGTACTTTCCAGAAGGAATGATGCCTCAGCTGAATCCTAAAAGTAGAAGTTACCATATAGAGGTAGCGGAGAAAAGAGTACCAAAGCAAAGAGCATGTGGCAAGAGAGAATGCGGTGAACTTTACGTACCACCTGTAATGCATCCCGCCTGGAGCACAGAGTGGGAAGGTGTGATTTGAAGAGAGGAGGATGAGAGTCAAACAGCATCCACACATCAACAGTGAAAATTATTTTTCTGGGCAGTGACAAACCGGTTGGGGGAAGGATGCTTTAGCTTCTGATGCATGATTAATTTTGTGGAAAGAATATCATTAATGGCATATTAGGACAAGCACAGAATAGTTGAGAGTAAATGAAACACCAACTATCCATGTGGACATAAGCTCTTTTGGTGAGGGGCGGGTGGTAAAATACATGTATCATAAAATTTACCATCTTAACCATTTTTAGTGTGTAGTTCAGTAGTGTTGAACTGTTGTGCAACCAATCTCCAGAACTCTTCATCTTCCCAAACTGAAACTCTGTAATCCATTAAACAATTCCCCATCCTCCCTCCTCCAAGCCCCTGGCAACCACCATTCTACTTTCTGTCTCTATGAATTTCACGATTCTAGGTGCCTCATATAAGGGGTACCTATCTGTCTTTTTGTGACTGGATTATTTCACTTAGCATAATGTCCTCAAGGTTCATCCATGTTGTAGCATATGTCAGAATTTCCTTCCTTTTAAGGGGGGAATAAGATTCTACCATATGTCAAGAATATACAATGGAGAAAAGACAGTCTTCAATAAGTGGTGCTGGGAAAACTGGATGGTTACATGTAACAGATTGAAATTAGAATACTCCTTAACACCATACACAAAAATAAACTCAAAATGGATTAAAGACCTAAATGTACGGCCAGACTCTATAATACTCTTAGAGGAAAACATAGGCAGAACACCCTTTGACATAAATCACAGAAAGATCTTTTTTGACCCACCCCCTAGAATAATGAAAATAAAAACAAAAATAAACAAATGGGACCTAATTAAACTTAAAAGCTTTTGCACAGCAAAGGAACCCATAAACAAGATGAAAAGACAACCCTGAGAATGGGAGAAAATATTTGCAAACGAAGCAACTGACAAAGGATTAATCTCCAAAATATATAAGCAGCTCATGCAGCTCAATATCAAAAAAACAAACAACCCAATCCAAAAATGGGCAGAAGACCTAAATAGACATTTCTCCAAAGAAGACATACAGGTGGCCAACAAACACATGAAAAGATGCTCAACATCACTAACTATTAGAGAAATGCAAATCAAAACTACAATGAGGCAACCATACTCCAATAAAAATTAATTTAAAAAAAACAAAACACTAGTCCTAAATCTTGAGAAATGGGTGAGGCCAAATAAAATAAACGTGAACAATTAAAAAAAGAAACCTAGGGCTTCCCTGGTGGCGCAGTGGTTGAGAATCTGCCTGCCAATGCAGGGGACACGGGTTCGAGCCCTGGTCTGGGAAGATCCCACATGCTGCGGAGCAAATGGGCCCGTGAGTCACAATTACTGAGCCTGCGCGTCTGGAGCCTGTGCTCCGCAACAAGAGAGGCCACGATAGTGAGAGGCCCACGCACCGCGATGAAGAGTGGCCCCCGCTTGCCGCAACTAGAGAAAGCCCTCGCACAGAAACGAAGATCCAACACAGCCATAAATAAATAAATAAATAAATAAATAAAATTTAAAAAAAAAGAAACCTACAGTGAGGTATCAATTCACACCAGTCAGAATGGCCATCATCAAAAAATTTACAAATTTCCCACTATTGGTGGGAATGTAAATTGATACAGCCACTATGGCGAACAGTATGGAGGTTCCTTAAAAATCTAAAAATAGAACTACCATATGACCCAGCAATCCCACTCCTGGGCATATACCCAGAGGAAACCATAATTCAAAAAATACATGCACACCAATGTTCACTGCAGCACTATTTACAATAGCCAGGACATGGAAGCAACCTAAATGTCCATGAACATGGAATGGAATGGATAAAGAAGATGTGGTACATATATACAATGGAATATTACTCAGCCATAAAAAGGAATGAAATTGTATCATTTGCAGAGACATGGATGGACCTAGAGACTGTCATACAGAGTGAAGTAAGTCAGAAAGAGAAAAAAATGTATATTAACTCATATATGTTGAATCTAGAAAAATGGTATAGATGTACTTATTTGCAAAGCAGAAATAGAGACACAGACGTAGAGAACAAATGTATGGATACCACTCTCAAACGTATGGATGAATTGGGAGATTGGGATTGACATATATACACTACTATGTATAAAATAGATAACTAATGAGAACCTACTGTACAGCACAGGGAACTCTACTCGGTGCTCTATGGTGACCTAAATGGGAAGGAAATCCAAAAAAAGAGGGGATATATGTATATGTATGGCTGATTCACTTTGCTGTACAGGAGAAACTGACACAGCAGTGTAAAGCAACTATACTCCAGCAAAAAATAAATAAATTTTTTAAAAAAGATTCCACCATATGTATAAACCACATTTTGTTTATCCATTCATCCATCAATGGACACTTGGGGTGCTTCCACCTTTTGGCTATTGCGAATAATGTTGGTATAATCGTGGATGTACAGATACCTTTTCCAGACCCTATTTTCAATTCTTTTGGGTATACAGTTGACCCTTGAACAACATGGGTTTGAACTGTGCTAGTCCACTTATACGCAGATTTTTTCAATAAATACTACAGTTCTACACGATCTGCAGTTGATTGATTCCACAGATGTGGAACTGTAGATACAGAGAAACTTGAGCATCCATGGATTTTGGTATCCACAGCTGGTCCTGGAACCATATGCTGCAGACACCTAGAGACGACTGTATACCCAGAAGAACTGCTGGATCTCATGCTAATTCTATTTTTAATTTGGGGGGGAACGGTCATACCATTTTCCATAGCAGCAGCACCATTTTACTTTCCCTCCAACAGTGTACAAGGGTTTCAATTTTTCACACATTCTTGCCAACACTTATTTTCTGGGTTTTTTTTTTTTTAATAGCAGCCATCCTAATTGATGTGAGGTGGTTACAACCATCTTATTAGCAATTCTGAGCCTCCAATTTCCTCATCTGTAAAATGAGCGTGTTGGACTAGATGATCCCCAAGGAGCTCAAATTTCATGATTCTATGAATTGAGAGAAGAATTAGGTTGATTTACTGGGAAAACTCAGGTCATTTACTCATTCTGAGGCTCACATTCCCTAGAGTCACAGCACTGACACCCACTCTGGATATGGTTTCAAGTAAAATACAGACAGAAATTCAAGTGCAAGGAGAATTAACTTAATGGGAAAGTTTAAGAGAGCCTGGTCCCAGCCATCCGTGGCAAGGACGTGGATACCACTGGATGCTGAAGGCTACTGGTCGACACAAGTGGAGCGAATTTCACATGCCACTGGTCTTCCCACAGGTGGGTTAATTATTAGCAACGACTATAATGAGGACACCTTCTACTCATTGTTCAACTTTCACTTTCACTCATATAAAGGGATAAATTGATTGCAACTAAATTTTTTTTTTAATGGTCAGGCTGGGAGGGCAGAGAGAGATGGTCATTTCCCTGGGAAATTTGTTATGTTTTTCTAATGTGGGGTGAATCCTCCTCACTCTCAAATACAACGGCTAAAACTTGAAAGAGAAAATGTATTTTCTTCAATGAGACACCCTGAAGAAGAGTCACCAGTAAGTCCCCAAGAAGAATACTGTTTTTACAAACAGGTGAACAAAGGCAAGCAGGATGATTTGCAGAAAATCCAGAAACATCAAAAACAGAATCCAGGACTCCTGAACTCACAGCCCAATACTGTTTGCAAATTTAGTTCCTCTTCTAAAAAGGAGAATTATTATTATCACATCTTTCATGAATAACAACAAAAAATCTATTAATATGGATGTGTATGGACTTTAGCTCCATGTAAATCTGTGTCTTTTTGTAGGAACACTGCAACATTGTGGACCTCGATGTGGGAATCAAACTTGAGAAGCCTCCTTAACGACCTATTAAGAATCATCCTCCAACATGAAGACCACAACCTCCTCACATTACAAGCGTTGAGGGTTGAGTCCCTTATACCTTCCGTGGGTCATCCTGGGAGAATATGGGCAGAAAAAGCTCAGAGAGGGCCACCAACGTGGGCTAAAAGACATCTGCCCCAAAGAATCAAGATGTATGGAGAAAACAAGAATGACTTTTGTGTCCCTTTTCCACTAGTTTTTAATTATATTATAACTGATTCTAGAAACTGTGTGATCTGACAAATCAGAAAACTGCTGGATATCAGAGGTGACAGACTGGGCAGGAAGAAGAGAGTGCAGGTCCCAGATCAGGGAAAGGAGCAAGCCTGCCCTCTGCTGGCAATCCTGGGTAGTGGCAGTAAGATGTGAGGAGAAGATCTCCACCTTGAGCTGGAGGAACTAGACACACAAAAAAACCAAGACACCCAGCTACAGCAACTTTCATACACAGCAGAAACCTTATGGAAGAGATTGCAGGCCAAAGAGCAAACTTTGATGTTGCCTTAGTGACCATGTCCTGGAACATTCCTTTTTGCAAATGGTGTTGAGAGGGCAATACTGGATGAGACCGAAAAAGAGCTCTATCTAAAAGACTAGGCATGGGCAACGATGTGCATTCATTAGAAACAATTCTCTTCCAACATAAGATATTAAAATATATTTCTATACAGAGTCCATTATAAACATCTACTTGTTCATGCCCTCCCCAGAAAAAAATATTACATTATTGTTCAATGACATCGAAAGTAAAATCATGACAGAAATGCCAAGAAGGAGGTAGGGAAAAAAAGGTCCTGCAGTCTGGGGAGGGAGGGAGGTCAGATCCACATTTAGAACTGAGTAGGTAAAATTTTACAATGCTGTTAAGGACATATTCTATAAAGACAACACAGCTGAATTATCTGTCTTTGCTATTCTCCTGCTGCCTGGTATATACATTTTCAAACTTTCTTTCTAATGAGAGTGATATCATCTAATTTTCCCTACTCACTTCATCCTCACGTAGAGATAAGATTGCACTCTCATTATAGGTTAGTATTGTGTACTAAATGTTCACTTATCAAGTAGTTATTGTCAAATAGCCATATCCTCAAACAGCTTTCAATCTAGTTGAGAAGGCAGTTCACAGACACTAGTGTTCTATGTTCAAGAGGCAGTTACACTAGATTAATTCTGAGGTTCCCTCTAGCTCTAATTTTATACCCAGAAATACTAGATTACTAAAAGTATCCTAAGTACCTGATGTCCTCGCAGCCTCTGCACCATTATCTCTGCCTGGAATATTTCCCCAGCCCACCTACCCTTGGCCACATAGCACATTTCTGTCATTCTTCTCATTCTAGTTCTTCTTTGAAATGCTTCAAGGAGGATTTGGGTGATTCTCACCTTGGACCCTACTGTCCTTGTACACACAGGCAGTTGCCTACTTTCAGATATAATGTGTTTACTTATCATCTTCTCAACTGAAACACATAAAAGAGGAGCAATCTCCTTGCATGTTATTGGACAACAGTAAGCCATCCTTTCCCAAAGAGCTAAAGAAGTCTAAAATCCCTGGGGCTTCCCTGGTGGCGCAGTGGTTGAGAATCCGCCTGCCAATGCAGGGGACACGGGTTCGAGCCCTGGTCTGCGAAGATCCCACATGCCACGGAGCAACTGGGCCCGTGAGCCACAACTACTGAGCCTGCGCATCTGGAGCCTGTGCTCCGCAACAAGAGAGGCCGCGATAGTGAGAGGCCCGCGCACCGCGATGAAGAGTGGCCCCCGCTTGCCACAACTAGAGAAAGCCCTCGCACGGAAACGAAGATCCAACACAGCCATAAATTAATTAATTAATTAATTAAAAAATTTTAAAAAAGAACATTTAAATAACCAAAAAATCTTTTTAAAAAAGTCTAAAATCCCTAATTATGATCATCTAATATCTCCTCCTCAAATAATCCCATCCCATCAATTTTTGTAAATGTGAGGAACCCCAACTCCAACCTTCTCAACTGCCTTCAAAAGGCAAGTATCCAAATGCTGGCAGAAAGGGCAGCCTCTAAACCTCCCCACAGCAGAAATAATGGCAATAATAGTAAGTAATATGGCCAGACACTGTTCTATAAGCATTTTATATAATTTCACTCAGTTCTCATAACAACCCTACGAAGTGGGTATTATCATGGTGTCCCTTTTTTAACTGAGAAAAATGAAGCACAGGGATGTCAAAGAACTTACATGAGACTGTACCTTGAGGAAGTGGCAGAACCAGGATTCAAGTTGTGACAATACAGAGAACGTAAATTTAACACGGTTCTTAGGAAGGCTTAAAAGAGAAAGAGAACTCCCCCTGCTGGCTGTATATACAGTTTTCTTTTGTCACAACTGATAGCAAGGGCACCACCAACCAGGGGAGCCCTGACTGAGTCACCAACCAGTAGAGTGAGTTTCCGCAATGTTTTGTTTTTAACTGAAGTATAGTTGATTTACAATACTGGGTTAGATTTAGGTGTACATCATAGTGATTCGTTTTTTTGTTTTGTTTTTTTGTTTTGCAGATTATATTCGGCAACACTCTTAACTCTTCCGCCTCACTTTGCCCAGCAAAAGTGGTTGAGAATCCGCCTGCCAATGCAGGGGACACGGGTTCGAGCCCTGGTCTGCGAAGATCCCACATGCCACGGAGCAACTGGGCCCGAGAGCCACAACTACTGAGCCTGCGCGTCTGGAGCCTGTGTTCCGCAACAAGAGAGGCCGCGATAGTGAGAGGCCCGCGCACCGCGATGAAGAGTGGCCCCCGCTTGCCACAACTAGAGAAAGCCCTCGCACAGAAACAAAGACCCAACACAGCCAAAAATAAAAAAAAAAAAGTGAAACAAAAAAAAAAAAAGAAAATGAGAGGAAACTTGCTAAAATATGTTGTAAGTAATAATAATCCAATTTCTTTCACCTAGTCATAGTCTTACTTTAGGGCAGACCACGCTGCTAATTATATATCAAAACAAACCTAAATCTGTTATCAATATTAACAAATTTATACCAAAAGTCACAACTCTGCAACCAAGTTCCAAAGTTAAGGCACATCCACCTTAATCTAAATGCTAACTTGTTTATATGTCAATTATACTCAATAAAGCTGAAAAAATACTAATTTCCTTCCATCTAGCAAAACAAATGAGCTTATGAAAAAGGAATACATACATCTGGGTTAAGAAGGAAGATTCAAAAAAAATTCCATCTAATTTTGGTCCCCACCAAAATCACACTAAAAATACAGTTAAGAGATTTTTGTTTATCATAACCCACAAGGACCAAGAAGTAAAAAAACAAAAAGCATCAGAGACAACAGCAACAGAATTTTGAAGATGAAAAAACATATGGACAAGTAGAAATTGACTTAGCAGATCCTAGAAAGCCAAATCCCCAAATCGCACAGGAAAGTGGAAATTCAACCTCTATTACACCACATATTCCACAAAAGACTCAGAGACAGGCAGCCAGGCTTCATAAGAAGAATTGGGAGAAAGCTGCTGAGAAGCAGTTGGATCCCTATATCCTCTCCTCTACTTCATGATGCTGGACAATTACTCCTCTTCCATCCCTGCAAAAGACTGAAGGTTTCATTTCTGAAAAGGGTTAAAACAGAGAGTTGCTGGACAACCAGCTGAGGGTGGGAACCTTACCTAAAACAGAGGGAATCCAGTGACCATATGCACACTGAATGCTGAATGCAGAGACCCAGCTCTTAGCCCCACAGACCTTCACCACCCGGGCAGGAAGTCAGAGGACTCTTCCCTGAGGACTCTGACCGGCTCCACAAGAAAAACCTGGAGACACTGACCTGGGGGGCCCTATAAGAAAGGGCCCATCCAGATGACACTCCAGTAAAGCTCAAGGTCCACAAGCTCTACTGGGCGAGCTCAGAGTTCAACCCATTCTTTTAGATTCTCACACTTATGAGCAGACAGTCAAGGATCACCGGATATCCGGGGAAAGACCTGAATTATAACAGCATTTTGAAGGTTTCTTTCCTCCCTGGATAATCTATTTCCTCCAAATTGTTATTTTCTGTTTGTCTGTTTTAGTCTCTATCATTAATATCCTTAGAGCAATAAGAAAATAGATTGCATCTATGAAATACGAACAGAATACCATATACATACATGAAACATTCAACTAACTTAAAAAAGAGGTCTCAATAACAGGAGTGGGAAATAAAGTTGCGATAATCTCTGAGTAAGTAAAGCAAAAAAAAATAAATAAACAACAGATATAGAGAATAAGACAAGAATATTACAGAACTAGTCCAGACGTTCCGACAGCCAAACAACAGAATTCCAGAAAGAGGAAAAAGGAGAAAATAAAAGGAGAGAGGAAAAGCATCAAAGAATTAATTCACATAAATTTTTCAGAACTGAAAGACATAGTTGCCTGATCAAAAGAGCCCGTCTAGACCCAGCACAGTGGGTGAAAATAGACCCACACCAAGCAACATGATCGTGAATTCCAGAAGACCAAGTACAAAGAAAGATCCCACAAGCTTTCAAAGAGGAAAAACAAACAGTCCAGTACAAAGGATAAGGAATCAGAAAGGCTCTAGACTTCTATAGACCAACAATGAAAGCAAGGCAATAAAACAGGTATAGAAATGTCAATTAAAGCAAGGATGTAATAAAGATATTTTCATTCCTGCACAATTTCCAAAAATTTACCTCACAGGCACCCTTCCTCAAGGGGATATGGGCAATGATACTAAAAAAGAAAGAAAGAAAGAAGAAAACACAGGACACAGGAAGTAACAGATCCAACACAGGAGAAAAAGAGAGCCTCCAGGCTGAGAGTGAAGAGAGCTCCCAAGATCATGGGTGTGCATCAGACAGGGCACAACAGGCAACGGTTGTGTTGACTGCAGTCAACACAAGATGCTTCCTGCTATTGGACCCTCTTTCTAACTCAAAGAGAGAATGCCCAGGTGAGCTGGTCCAGATTCTCACCTGTGCTTGTTTATCTCACAGTGTGCTGATGAAGTGCCTGTTCTCCACTCCCCTCCATGCCCACAAAAGTGTTCTGCTTGGACCTGCTTCTGAGAGCAAGAGCAAGGCCATGTTGGCAAGCTTCAAATCAAAAATAAGCAGCAGTCCACTCCTCCAGCTTAGCTGATCATTCATCAACTAGCCCAAAACACAGCCCTGGCACATGCCACAGGACTTGCCCTCTGACTCCCCCAGAAGGGGCTCCTGTGAATTCTCTGAGGAACCCAACATCAGACTTTGACCCAGAAACGGTTTGGTTTACCTTTTGAGAGCTTTTCTCTAACAGAGGCAGCAACGTTACCCTTTCCCTACACAACTAGGCATGGGCTTGCTACTCAGCTTTTCAAAACTATGTTGTTTAGGAATATGTACAAGAGGCAGAAAAACTATAAAGAGAAGCAAGGGAATAATTAACACAAACACAGGGGAGAAAGGAGATTTCAGCCAGGGAGGAACACACAAGGGCTTCTAATGTGCCAGTAATATTTATTACTCAATCTTCATAGGTAGATATCCACATACATAGATTTTGCTTATTTTTTAATATATATACATGTATTAGAATACTCTTCTTTATGGTGATGCATTCTATAATAGATATCTTAAATAGTAAGTGAATTTCTACTTAAATCAGTGATATTGTTTTAATATTGTGGAACACTAAAGGAACCAAAAACAATTCTTAAAATTTTTATGCCTATAAATGTGAAAATTTACGTGAAATGGGCAAATTGTATGTAATTTACCAAAGCTGATATAAAAAGAAATAGAAAATACAAATAATCCTATAATTTTTTAAGTTGTCATAATTTAAAACCTTCCTATGAAGGAAACTTCAGGCCCAAATATTTTACCAGTGAATTCTACCAAACGTTTATGAAAGAAATAATTCCAGTCTTACACAATCTCTTCCAAAGAATGGAAAAAGAGGGCACTCTGTAACTTCTTTTATGAGACTCCCAAAACTTGACAAGAGCATTACAAGAAAGGAAAATTGTAAGCTAATCTCACTCATGAACATAGCCATAAAAAATCATAAACAAAATATTAGCAAAACAAATCTAGCAATGTATGTATGTACATATACATATTGTGTGTATATATATATATGTGTGTATATACGCATGTGTATATTATATGTGTGTATATATATATCTCATGACCTAGGTAGGATTTTTTTCAAGAATACAAAGTTGTTTTACCATTCAACAAAAATATAAAATTCAACATATTATCTCAATACAGCAATAAAGTATGTGATAAAATTCAGCATCTTAGCAAATTGGATGAGAGAATTTTCTTAATTTGATAAAGGATTTCTACAGAAAACTTTCAGCAAACATTGTACTTAATGGTGAAATGATAAAAAGAAAACTTTCCTTCTGAGGTTGTACATGAGACAAAAATTCTCATCTTATTTTCACTACTTCTATTCAAGATTAAACTGGAGGTCCTAGCCAGTACACAAGATGAGAAAAATAAATGAAAGGATGGTAAAGAAATCCATAAAACTGACAGGATTCACAGATGATAAAGATTATGTACTTAGAAAAAACAAATGATTTTACAAATAAAGTATTAGAATCAACAAAAGAAAAAGATTACTGGATATAGTACCAATATGCAGATAACAATCATACTTCTATGTACTAGAAACAAATAGAAAATGAATCTCTTAAAAGATACCAATTTCAAATACCATCAAGAAAACTCAATTACCTAAGAATAAATATAGTAAAAGATATGTAAGACCTCCACATAGAAAACTGTAAAATATTATTCAAATAAATTTGAATAATAATTTTAAATACCATAGTTATGGATTGGAGGACCCAACATTGTAAAGATGTCAATTCTCCCCTAAAAGCCAATAATAAGCAAAACAATCCTGAAGAAGAACAAGGTGTAAGAACCTACACTATCAGAGAGTAAGAGTTATTATAAAGCACAGTAATTAAGACAGTGTTGCATTGGCTCAAGGATAGACAAATGAAACAACAAAATAGGATAAGAGCCCCCAAATAGACCCACACACGTATAGAAATTTATATAAAAATCGCACCACAGAGCAGTGGTAAAAGGATGGTCTCTGATAAACTGTGCTGAGTCAATTAGATGTCCAAATGGACAAAAATGAATTTTATTTTTCTGGACAAAAATGAAATTTGACTCCTTTCTCATTTCATGTGAACAAAATGAATCAATTCTAGGTGGCTCTTGATCTGAAAACAAAATAATAAAGCTTCCTGAAAATATAATGGGAGAATAGAAAGCACCAGCTATAAAGGCAGGACTGGTTACCTAACCTGTGGGACCCCTTGTTCAAAAATCACTAAGAAAAGCAACAGCAGAGCATTAAACCAAGTGTAGGGCCCTAAGGAGCATGGGCCCCACGTGACTACACAGATCACATGCCTGTGAAGCTGGCCCTGCAAGAAGCCAAAAGACTAGTAAATTGGACTACATAAAAACTAAGAACTCTCGTTCATCAAACGACACTCTTTTTTTTTTTTTAAACTGTTCCATTTCCTTTTATTAAAATCCTGTCCTTGTGTTCCAGAAAGAATAGCTATTTAATACACACACCACTCCTAAAATGGATCTTAACAGTCCCATTTCTTTCTCAGTATGTTAAATCAAAAGGAAAAAATCAAAAAAAAAAAAAAAATCACCTGGTTTAGTACATCCCAGGAACAGCACCTTTACTAAACAACAGGAAACAAAACATGCCAGAAATCTGACCAAATACACAAAGCAGCAGGTGAGATGCCTGATAGGAAAGAATGACTCCCAATGGAATGTTCATAGATGCCCTCTAGATGACACTCTTAAGAGAGTGAAAATGCAAGCCAAAAAGTGGGAGAAGGTATTTGCATCACATGTATCTGACAAAGACTCATATTCAGAATACATAAAGAATTCCTACAAATCTATAAGAAAAAGGAGACAATCCTTTTCTTAGGAGACAATTAGCCAGTAAACATATGAAGAGGTGCTGAACCACGTTAGTAATCAGCAAAATGAAAATGAAAATCACGCAGCCACTAAAACACTCAGTAGAAGAGTTAAAATTTAAAGGACTGACAACACCAACACCAAGTGTTGGCTGCTCCAAATCTGCCTTTTCCTGTTGGTTTTTTTTTTCCCCTATGGCACTTATCACCTTAACACCTTCTTACATACATTAAAAAAAGGGTTGAGTCTTAGTAAGCATGTGACCCAACTAGGTCAAGGAAAGTGAATTATGGGACTTTCTGGAGCTACAGAAAAAGATGTTCTTTTTGATAAGTTTGCTGATTTGGAGCTGCTGTTGTTGGCCATTTTGGTGTTGTCCAATACAGAGGAAAGCACAGCTAAGAGATGAAGTCATATTCTTAAAGATACTCTCTGAGCACCTGTATTTACCTGACTTAGCTACACCTGAAGGCACATCCTTGGACTTTTAATTATGTAAGGCCATCAATTTCCTTTATTGCTTAAATCAGTTTGAGTTGTGTTTCTGTACTCACAACTGAAAGGAGATTCGCCACTATTACAATGTGGTGACAAAACAAAATGGTAGACTGAAAAATAGTGCATTAATCATTCAAAATTATGTTTATGAATAATTTATGCCAATGGCACCAGCTTATAATATGTTACATGAAAAAGGCAGGATACAGAAATATTATACAGTACACCGACTTTGGAAAAACTTCATATTAAAAAACCACTTGAATAAAAATTCAAAAACATTAAGAGACTGTCTTTAGAAAATGGTTTTTCCTCTTCTTTTTACACTTCTGTATTTTCCAAAGTTTCCTTATTATTATATTTTAACACTTTTTGTTGAGATATAATTCACATACCATAAAACTCACCTTTTTAAACTGTACAATTTAGTGATTTTTAGTATATTCACAGAATTGTGCAACCATCACCACTATCTAACAGCACATTTTCATCACCCCAGCAAGAAACCCATGCCACTAGCAGTCATTTCCTATTCTTCCTACCCGCAAGCCCTGGCAATGACTAATTTACTTTCTATTTCTATGGATTTGTCTATTCTGAACATTTCAAATAGAATCATAAAGTATGTGGACTTTTGTGCCTGCTTCTTTCACTTAGCATCATGTTTTCAAGGGTCATCCATGTTGTAACATGAATTAGTAACTTCATTCCTGTTTATGGCTGAATAATATTCCATCATATGGATGTATCACATTTGTTTATCCATTCATCCATTGACAGACATTTGGGTTGTTACCACTTTTTGGCTATTATAAAAAAAACTGCTATGAACATTCATGTACCAATTTTTGTGGGGATATACATCTCCAATTCTCTTGGGTAAATACCTAGGAGTAGATGGCTAGTTGAGTGCATTACTTTTATAATTTTTTAAAAAACAATGAGAATTGTTTCTCAGTGGAAAATGTTGAATGTCAGTGATACCAAACTCAGGGTCACACAAATTCCTTCTTCTGCTGCAGAGGACAAGGTACTACTGTAGAGAAGAGACCCATAGAAAAAGAAGAACAAAGACCACTCACTATTTGACAAAGTATCAGTCTCTACCAGGCATTTATGATAGCAAGATTTAATCACATTATCAGGATGCCAGGGTGGACACATTAATAAAATGAGTCTATAAGCTGCCTAAAATTCCTGTACTTATAGACCAGGCTAAAATAAAGATAATACTTCCATTTACATTCACCTTTTTTTCATGCTTTTCTCTTTTCACAGTTTTCCAATCACTGCTAGATTTTATCACTTGATCTATAACACCTTTCACAAACTCAACCAGCATAACAAACATTTATATACCAATGCAGAAAACTGGAGAACTAGGCAATGCTGATCATTAAGATGGCCTCCCTTCTGTTTTCAGGAAAGATAGTTAAACCACTGGATAAGCAAACTACTTAAAAATCTTAACATCAGAATCAAACTCCCGGCCAAATATTCACCTTATTTTTCCCATCATCTTAATGCCTTTGGGTAGATTCTCCTGCACACCACACTACATTTGTTCCATAATCCAGCTGGCCAAGAAAAGATAAAGTATTTACTTCACATGCAAACTATGCTAAAGCAGTATATTCTAATAAACCTGAAACTCTGTATTATATCCTTCGTATGTTACAAATTTCTTATTGCTCCAACAGTAAACCAGTATTACAGAAGTATCAATCTAATTGCTAAGAAAAAGCAGACCCCTCTTATGTTTACGGTACAAAGAGTGAAGTTTTGAGATAACTATCTTCAAATTCCTTCTCAACCACTAGGCAAATTACCTAAACTTTCTGAATCTCAATTTCCCAATAAAATGTGCCTAAAGACAATATACTTTTGGAATTGCTATGAGAGCTAAAACCAACACTTTCGCATAAAGCACATACCTAGTGAATAGTAGCTGCTGATACCATTCTTATTATTAATTTTAAGATTAATACTAAAGTGGTTATACTATGGTTACCCTTAGATAAACGGTAAAATTTAGGGGAAAAATCTGCTGTTCTATAAGGCAAATATTGATCCTGCTCTTATTCTCACCCCAGTTTGAAAATAAAGGGATTCTACCATAAGGCTTGGTGTAGAAAATCAAAAAGTCTAAGCAGTTACATCACCTGTGTTAGAAATAAAAATGATCTAGTCATTTTGGTTCATAATCTACACTTTCTGAATCATCATCCACTTGTGATTCTTACTTCAAAATTAATATATCCCCTTTGGTGTATCAACAGGAAATAATCCATTTTAATAAAAGATTAAAATTGTTTAATTCTATAATATGACCCTGTTTTTGTAAAACTAACAACAATAAAAATATTTCATGTACATGTAAAAAAAAATTGTTTCATTCTATAGCATGTTATAAAAGGGGAAAAGTCACTTATAGAAAGAATCATAAGCACTGAATTCATATGGAGGGGAAAATAGGGGTTATCTGACTTTTGCACATTAAATGCAAACAATTCAACACGTATGCTGTAATTCAATGCATCACTGACAGTCACCACTAAACTGAAAGTTCAGTGACTAATCTAATTAAACATATTTGTTATTAGTTGACTTTGAGGAAAGAGGACAAATGGGTAACTACTGGAATCAGGCATTTAGTCACTAAACATCTAACCTCTGGGGCTTCTCTGGTGGCGCAGTGGTTAAGAATCTGCCTGCCAGTGGAGGGGACACGGGTTCGAGCCCTGGTCTGGGAAGGTCTCACATGCCATGGAGCAACTAAGCCCGTGCGCCACAACTACTGAGCCTGCATGCTAGAGCCCGCGAGCCACAACTACTGAGCCCATGTGCCACAACTACTGAAGCCTGCGTGCCTAGGGCCCGCGCTCTGCAACAAGAGAAGCCACAGCAATGAGAAGCCCGCGCACCGCATCAAAGAGTAGCCCCCACTCGCCACAACTAGAGAAAGCCCGCGCACAGCAACGAAGACCCAATGCAGCCAAAAATAAATTAATTTTTTAAAAAATCTAACCTCTGGAGTTCTCAAATGGATAAATAACCATTTAGTCAAATTTCTAACAATGTCTACATCATAATACTTTATCATATGATGAGACTGATAATTCTAATACACTGTTATTTCTTAATTCAAAAAAAAAAAAAACATTCTGTTCCATTTAATAGAGTCTTATTACCCAGGTGAGAACTGAAATCCAAGGAAAGGAGCCATTAACCCCATATTCTCTGACATGCAAAACTCTGGATTTAAAGAGACAAAAATCTAAAATACATAGGAATGCTGCACCCACAAATCCACAAATTAAATCGGGGGCATGTGGACACATTTTTCTAAAAAGACATAAAAGCCGGTCCTTTCATCAGTCAAGCAAAGTGAAATTCTAAATGATTATCAGTCTCTGGTAAATACCAGCCTGTGATTCTGTGCTAGCCTGACCTTCCTCTCTGTCTCCTGACACTGGCTCCAATGCCCCCCCTTATACTTTCCCACACATCCAAATCCATGCATTTACCACTTTGTGCTTTTAACTTCTGGTACAAACAATGGGAAGATGAAAACACAGTTGAAAAGAGAAAAATCAAAATCAAAACATTTCAAAATAAAAAGGGAAAATAATACCATTTTTACTGGACACTAGTGAATCAACCAGAATCCATGGAAAAATATCAAATACTTATAACACATGACAACTTTTTGTATACATACACATATACAGATATACATGTACTATATGGTATACATGTATATCTATATATGTACATGTATATCTATATATCTCTACCTATTTCAGACAAGTGTCTGGCTCTGGGGAAAACCCTATTCAAAACCAGTCTACTCAATTATATTCCTGCTTCTTGTATGGACTATTACATCATTATAACAATAAAGAAGTATTCCGTTTAATACACATTAGGTTGAAACCTTCCTCAGTAAACAGCATAATAATAATTTGGGGATAACAGTGATATAATAAAAGGAGAGGAAGAAAACAGTATTTTCTTTTAATAACAAACATAAGAATGGAATTTAAGTCATTAATTTTATTATCTGAAGCTAATCAAGCCCTAAAAATTGTTTTACGAAAACAGACACATCTTCATTTGGAATTAAAAATAAAAACTCTAGGAAGTGTCACTTTACATACAAAATGTGACAGGGTAAAGGAAAAAGAAAAGGCAACTTTCACATGCACCTAAAAAGCTGCCACGGGCATTCTGTCAAAACACATTATCGTGCCTCTGTTTACCATACCTGAACATACTGTTCTGCCGCGCTGCATGTTAATAAAAAATAAAAAACAAAAATAGGGAAACATTAGCAGAATAAAACATAAAACTCTTGCATGGAGAATTAAAAAATCAATTCACAAGCTTTTATATCCAGTATCTAACATGGATTAGTAAGTTAATATTTTCTTTTTAACTCAGTTAATAAACCATGCATCTCTTACTTATGAATGGATTACCCACGAGACAGGTTTAATTTGTTAAAATATTTTGTCCTTTTCGGATTTCAGAGCAAGTTGTAAGATCCTGTTCCAAGAGTCTCCTTCTTTTAAATCAATTGTTTAATTCACTTATTAGAGCAACACAGCATAAGAAAGTAGAGACATGCCTTTTAGGTTGTGTCTCTTTGCTGCTGTTTTAAAAATAAAGATTTTAGTCATTATGTAGCATCAGGCAAAAATAACCATTGTCAAAGTGAAGTGCTACCTCAAATCTAGAATAAAACTAACTACATTGTAACATCAGACATGTAATATACATTTTAACTGAAAAATATAGGAAGCTGTCTGAGTTGTTCATCGTTCTTAGTTCTGAAGGTATAGACTTCCATTTAAAACTTCTCAATACATATATTCAAAAGCATAATGACTACTGACGTGGCTTCACTAACATTCCGGTCCCACGTGGCAAAAGGGCTTACCCCAATCCAGCACTTACTTCTCTTCTGAGACACAGCCTGCAGGCACGCCGTCACAACATCGCAGTTCCTCTGTACTTTGTGCACAAGCCTATCTTTCTGCTTCAGCTGCCGAAGTAATTTCGCCGATTGAATGCCAATCCCGTACTTTAGCTCTCGAAGGATCATCTTCAGTTCATTTGTGTCTATCAGTAAAGAAAAAGGAAAATAGAACAATAAATACCCTGAGAGGAATACAAATTCCAATGTGATACCAATCATGAGATAAATCTCTGGAACATCCATTTAAACCAAGCAATCCTGGATTCTCACCCAAGATTACATGTAAACATTCAGCTAAAAGATTCTGATGAAATAAGTCACTCATGTATTAATATTTCTTGCCCTGTCCATGCAAAGACTGTTAAGATAATTTTATTCTTGAGGCTACTTGTAACATGTAAGCAAAGACTCTTATGATATCCAGCTCTGGTTTCAAATTTATGTTTCATTGCCTTAAAATTGGCATGTATTTTTTCTATCATTAAAGTGCTCAGATGGTAAGCTTACAAGAAAAGAATCTTTAGTCTGTTAAATCAATGATAAGTCTAACAGCTGATAACGAATGTTTTTTAAAAGCACCCACTTTTGTAAATGATCAGTTAAAAGTAATATTACCACATTTTCTAATATAGATAAATGTAGTGATAATGGTTTTGTTTTAAATATACAGTCTTCCCAAAAAAAAAAAAAAAAAATACAGTCTTCCCATAGCTTGACATTGAGTACAACATTTCATCTTCACATATGGTAGAAAATATGTCCTTCAAACAGATAAATAAAAGACAGTTCGCATCTATAAAACTAATATTCTCAACAGCAGTTTTTCTACAAATGAAAAAAGACTTGGGAATCAGAAGTGACCACAACATTTATACGAATAATCATTACAATTTGGGAGTCTCGTTTGTCATACTGCATATTAGTATGACTAATGTCGTACTTCATTAGTCACCATACTGTGACCTGCCAGGCAGGCAAAGCCTTCCACTCGGCGTGGCACAGGCTAGGCCCTCATTAGAGGTCCTGTGTGGGGTTTGGATCTACTCATTTTGAAAGGGATTTGGAGAAACTAGAGAGGATCGGAAGAGAACAAAAGAAGTGTGCAAAAGTAAGAAAAACATTGCAGAGATCACAGGAAGTGAACTGTCGGGGTCTGTGTCAGAGAAGTGGGTGAGGGTTGCTTTAACAGCTGTCATACTTGATTGACCTCATTATGGAAAATGCATTTGACCTTGAGTTAAAAAGAATTGCCTTTGGATCAATCCACTTATCTGTGTGATCTCAGGCAAGGCAGTGCTCCAAGTCTCAAATTCTACAAGATTATTCTGAAAAACAAATGTGAATAGCCTTTATAAACATTAATATAAAGAGCACTAAAGTAAGAATAAGGAATTACTGTGAAGAAGAAAACAACAGCCAGCTATTTCTCTCACCTTGAGTTCAAATGTGGTGAGATATAATGAGAAGTAAGAACACACTTAGGTTAATTGAAAACATTCGGGTTCTGAGGATGATTAAATGTGGAATCGAGCAACAAGAAGACACCAGCGACTCTTCAATCCCAGATTCTTTCAAATAGAGCAAATTCGAATGTTTAAAGTTTTTCCCTCGATTAACAGAAACAAAAGGGACAGGGATATCATCATCTTATATTCAAATTACACTTTCCTTCCACAAAAGAGTCATTTTCGGTGACTCTTCAGATACCTAGAGCTCTATGATTTTCTGAATGATATGTACTGTCCAATGTAGGAAAAATCTTCAGAGTTGAACTTGAAAATGTCTTTTACAGCAACATCTGCTGGTATATAAATATCTGGAAGACAGAAATAAGGTCTCCTTTATCTTTATTATGTCCCACAGCATCAGCCATAGCTCCTAACACAGTGTTCAATAAATGAGGAAAAATGAGGAGATCAACTGACAAACTGAACAATTTCCTCTTTAAGGAACTCCAGTGTATATAATAAAAATAATATCTAACATTTATTGAGCACTTCACACCCATTAACTTACATAACTCTCATTACAGCCCTATGAAGTAGTAGCATTTTCTATTACTGAAGTATAGTTGATTTACAATATTGTATTGTAATTGTAATACAATATTGTATTGTATTGTAATACAATATTGTATTAGTTTCAGGTATACAGTAAGGTGGTTCAGTTATATAGATTTTTAGATTCTTTTCCATTATAGGTTATTACAAGATACTGAATGTAGTTCCCTGTGCTATAGAATAAATCCTTGCTGTTTATCTATTTTATATATATAGTAGTGCGTATCTGTTAATCCCATACTCTTAATTTATCCCTCCCCACCCCCTTTCCCCTTTGGTAACCATCAGTTTGTTTTCTGTGTCTGAGTCTGTTGCTGTTTTGTAAATAAATTTATTTGTATTATTTTTTAGATTCCACATATAAGTGATATCATTTTTTTTTTCTCTGCCTATGAAGTAGTAGTATTATTATCCCTATTTGTAGGTGAGGAAAATGAGACTCAGAGAGGTTAAAGAGCTTGCCCAAGGTCACACAACTTAGTAAGGAACAGTGGCAGGATATTAACTCAAGCTTTCTAACTCCAAAGTTCACGCCCTTAATGACAACAGTGAAAAGAGTGCCTAGATTTCCTGAGAAACCATTTTGGTGCCTCACTTAAATAAATGACCCACACATGCTAAATATCTAAATAGGTGCTACAACAAAATCCCTAACAGAGGGAAGAGCGAATTAATACACAGGTTATCTACATTATAAGAGAGTCTTAACTACATATTATGTTAGGAGGGATATTTTTTTGACCCTGAAAAAAATCAAATAACCTAATAAGCTGTAAAATTATTTAAGTAGACAGCTGTTTCCATTACCTGATTCTTTATTCTTAGTACTCTAATGATGTTTATCGATGAAGGAAAAGGGGTATACGTGTGTGTTTGTGTGTGTAGGACTATCATAATATGGCATCATGTACATCCTAATAGGGTCGACTACAAGGAAAGAAGAGATTAGCAGATAGCTAAACATGCAGAAAGCCTGAGACTTGGGCAAAACTGACTCTTACAGGTCTTATGAATGATTAGTAGAGTGGTCACTTATTTGAAATCTGTATTTCCAAAGCTGTACTGTGACGTCTTCCTTAAACGTTAGCTTGCCAAATTTCCTCTTCCGAAAGGAAATCACTAATCCACAAAATTCTCTCTGTAATGAAAAGTAAGTAACCTCGTAAAAAACAGAAAGCCAAATCATAAGTCTTCAAAATTGATTCTGTTGGATTCTGAAGCAACTATTGCCCTGCAGAACTCTTGACATAAGCACTCTGAGAACAGCCAAATAATTGTATAAAATTAAACAGCACAACTCCAGCTAAAGTCCCAGGCGGGGGGGGAGGAAGGTGGAAGCCATTTGTAACAATCAGCTGGGAAAAAAATCCTCACCAGGAAGCCAAAAGAGGAAGCTGAAAGCTGTTTACACAGATTTCAGAAAGCAGGCAAATTTATTCCTTTTCTAGTTAGGTTCCGCCCCCCGACCCCACCCCATCCCCGCACCAGCTGCACTGACTTTACAAATAGGAGACAGGAGACCCATCCATAGTATTCTTGTTCCTCCCTTTCCTGGTAATTTAGCACAAGGACATTAACTCAAGAAATGTTATGGTGGCTTAGCATGTTTTTCCACACCTCACCTCATTTTGTAAATTGAGGTCTTGATATAGCTACACAAAAAGACAACTGTAATAACTGTGTCAGTGCCTGAAAGGAAATGTATTATGAACAGTTGAGGAAAAAAAAAAATCTCAATTAGGACACGAGCATCAGAGTCTGATAACAAAAGAAACCAAATTAGCCTCTCCCCCCAAAGCCAAGGCCATTTTGGGATCGACCTCTCCAACTGAAGGTACCGGCAGTTAAATGCTGTGATAATGACAACGCCCTAGGGCCCTCCACTAATCCTCCACCCAAGGGGAAAAAAAATCCACCTAGTGAGCTTCTTGAAACCAGACGTTCTGAGAAATGGATTTCACACGTTCTGCTTAGAAACTGCATTATTGAATTATTCTGCCTCACTAGTTAAACACTCTCCCAGTGGTGTGGCCAAGGAAGGCGGATTTAAAATAAAATTTTTAAAAAGTGGATTTTTTTTTTTTTTTAAACCAGCCCCAAGAGTCGCCTCTATTCTCCCAGAGCCTTCTAGGTAACTTCAGATAGACAAATCGGAAACTCCAAACCTGTCTTAACAGCTGTTCTGGTGAAATTAGAACCTGGACTGCCTCTCCCCCTGGGCCTCCACAAACACAAGGAGGATGGGGGACGGGGGGAGGGGGGAGACCCGTTGGTACCATTCCGATAACCGATGCTTCACTCGACAACTCGAGAAGGGACGGGGGGACAATAAGAACTTAGTCATGAATCCGTGACACTGTGGCCAGCCGCGCCAGATCAAAGGAGACGTCCCAAACTTAACCTCTGGGCGCACGGCCCATCAGCACAGGTGCGCACTGGTGAGCCGGAGAGCGCGGACTGTCCCAGCGGGGGCGCGGCTCCGGGAAGCTCCCGGGAACCCCCTCCCCCGGCCCTCACCTTTCTGCCACAGGTACTGCATCTGGTGCCGCTGGCTCGGCCGCTCCTGCAGCTCCTGCAGCACACGGGAGTCGCTGGCGCCGCCGCGGCCGCCCAGGAACACGTCGGAGCCCGAGGCCTCCGTGGAGCTGTCGAGGCTGTCTCGGCGCCGCTGGCGGCCCCCGGGCCCGCGGCCCCCGCCGGCCGCCTCCTCCTCCTCCGTGTAGCTGTACAGCTCGGTGAGCAACCCGTTCACCAGGGACGCCGTGCAGCTGCCCCGAGGCTCGCCGGGCTCCGGGTCCTCCTCGCCTTCCCAGGAGTCCCGGGAGCCCCGCGCTCGCTCCGCCGGGGGCGCCCCTCGCAGGTTTACAACCAGGGGCGCTCTGGGCCCCGCGTTCTCCGGCCTCACCTCAGGCTGCGGGAGCCCCGTCCAGCCCTCGCCGGCGGGCAGGACCTCCATGGCTCTCGCCGCTCCTCCCGCCGTTGCTCCCGCGGCGCCACGCCGCGCCGGCCAGTTCCGGGAGGAGGCGCGGCCTCGGCCCCGCTGGGGGTGTCCTGGGCCGGGCGCAGCGCCAGCGGCCTCCGGATCCCCCAAGCGCCCGACCTCCCCCCGGGTCTGTACGCGCGCCGCCTCCCCACGGCCCCGGGTGGGGAGGATAGGGCGGCGGCCACGCCTCTCGATACCTGGAGACACCTGCAGCAGGTGAGGCCAGCCTACGCCCGGGAGCGATCTCTGAAGAGCGTCCAGGAGCAGGATGTGGCCAGAACGAATCAGGATGAAGCCTTTAGCCCGGAGGGGGAAGGGCGCTCTGGTTGCTGCCACCTTCACTTTTATGAACGTGATTAACTCAAAAAGAGGGCAGCTCTAGCATCCTATTCAGCCACCAACTCGAAATAGTGCCCGGTAGAGTTCTAAGCGCCCATCAATAGGCCGAGGCCGGGAGCTCCCTCCTTCACCTACTCCGGGCACAATGCCCAGCCCTTCTCAGCTTCCCACCTGATCTGGGCGCCTTTAAAGGCTTTCTTAGTTTAGTTTCTGACAATAACTTTTCTGAAGACCTGGCATATACTTGAGATTTAATAACGCTGTGAACTTTCTTCCTTCGGTGAAAGATAAAGTACTGGATTAAAATCAACTAATGCCCTGGCACAAGACCTAACAGAGAATGAGGATTTAATACGTGTCATGAGAAGGCAAAACTAATGAATTGATGCAGCTGATTCTATCAGTAAAATCAAAAGTTTACCTGATATCCTAAGAGATGTATCTTTACCCTACACCTCAATGGAAGAACTGGGTGCCCCTCCACTGTAGATATTTTTGTGAATTTAGTAATAATTGTCAATGTTTTTGAGCACTTTTTGTGTGCCAGGCACTGTTCTGAGTTCTTTGCATGAATTATCCCATTTAATTCTCACTTTAACCCTATAAAGCGGTAAGCACTATTTTTTTATTGAGGCATAACTGACCTATAACATTATATTAGTCTCAGGAGTACAACATTATGATTCGATATTTGTATATGTTGCAAAATGATCACCACAATATGTCTAGCTCACATATGTCACCATATAGTTACAAAGGTAAGTACTATTTTTTCCTCACTTTTCAGATGAGGGGGCTGAAGCACAGAGAGGCTGAATAACTGCCAATTCACAAAGAATAAAGTGAACTTTCCTTAAAGCTTAAAGTGTCTGGCTTTCAGTATGTATGTGTATATATTTGTCTATCTCCTAATGCTATTAAATACTTGCCATATTTTTTAAAGGAACAGCAAAGCACCTAGTGAACAATGGTGGTATTTTATGTTTGTTCAACACACTTTTTACTTTTCAAGGCCATTCATAATAGAGCCTGTAGAAACCTGGTGTCCCTTGGCATCACCACCAAAATACATGTAAACATAGAGTGAGAGCAATAGGACCCTTTTAGAAACTGGAGTTAATATAAGGGAAGCAGAAGTTTTATAACTTTTCCTTTATGTATCCAGAATTTAAAATTATGCTAGAAATAGTATTTTATGGTTTTGTAACTGTGTTAACTACTACTCTACCCATTGAACTTTAAAATGTATGCAGTAGAAGGAATGGAATTATTTGTTATTTTGTTGTTGTTTTGTTTTTTGAGGTTTGGTTTTTTTTTTTTCTGTTGTCTCCAGCATTGAATACAGTCCTGAAATCCTTCCTTCAGATGTCAAACTTTGCAACAAGCAGGACTTAAACAAAGGGAAATGCTGAAATTGGATCTCTTTTCTTAGTTGACTTCCCAGCCCTTTCTCTCTATCTCCAGTAAGAGATGTGATAACTACTAGCCTTCAGCACAATTCACATCTGGGGTATCACTATCAGGACCTATAAAGAAACTCAAAGTGAGCTGAAGTGGATGGTGAAAGAGGCCAGGAAAAACAGTAGGTCATTGACAGTCAACATTTCTAAATTAATCAAACTCCAAAATCATCTCCTGTTACCCATCATTACCAAATCACCTGAGGACAGAAAATTGGCAAAATAAAAACTAACAAGGAAAGCAGATTCAAGCTCCTTTGCCCTTGTTGGAATGATCTTGGCCCAGATATTCACGTGACTCTTCTCTCACCAGGTGAGGTCTCTGTTTAAATGTCATCTTCAGGGCTTCCCTGGTGGCACGGTGGTTAAGAATCTGCCTGCCAGTGCAGGGGACACGGGTTCAAGCCCTGATCCGGGAAGATCCCACATGCCGCGGAGCAACTAAGCCCGTGCGCCACAACTACTGAGCCCATGCTCTACAACAAGAGAAGCCACTGCAATGAGAAGCCCACGCACCGCAATGAAGAGTAGCCCCCCTCGCTGCAACTAGAGAAAGCCCGCGTGCAGCAACAAAGACCCAACTCAGCCAATAAATAAGTAAATTTTTAAAAAATAAAATAAAATGTCATCTTCTCAGTGGATCCTTCCTAACCGCCCTGTTTAAAATTGCAGCTCCCTAACCCCCAGTATTCCCTTCTTCCCCCTCCTTGTTCTCTTTTCTTCCATAACACTCACCACCTTCCAACATATTATACCATCTATGGATTTATTTTATTCTCTGTCTTCTGCCACTAAAAATAAGCTCCTGAAGGCAGGAATTTTTGTCTCCTTTGTTCACTGATGTATGCCCACCACCTAGAACAGATGCTAGCACATTATATGTACTCAATAAATATTTGTTGAATTAATTAACTGAATGAATAATATGAAAACTAGAGAAAAGATCAACCAATTACCTACTTTCCTAAGAAAAGTGAGTTCCATTAAACAGAGTCCTAGAAGAGGTGTTGGCAAAGAGCAGCCCATTTTTGTACCCTACATTACTGCTGTCCAGTGATGGGATGGTCCCCAATGAGTTCCCTAAAGGTCTGAAGCCAAGTAATTGGATATGAGAGAGACCCATTGGCCTGACAGAATATGATTTCAAACTGATCACGACTAATTAATAGCTTAAATTAAATTTACTATGGTTAACTATGCTACTAATAATAATCAGCATTTTAATTTGTTTGGAACTTTAGTTTTACTATTTAAATAATTATATTAATTATTTGTATCAGATATAAGGTCCAAAATTGCATTATATTTACAAGTAGCTAAGAAGCATCTATCTCTAAGTTGAGTACAATTTACTATAATCTATAGAATATAATTTATATAAATCTGTGTACAAGATACAGACCATGAATATTTTAATTATTTCCAAACCTGTATCAGGGTCTTGCCAATAACCTTCTGTCACCTGTCATTTAAAACTACCTTAACCTATATAAGATGGATTTTGTATATTGTTTTCTTGCTCAACATTTTATTATGAGTATTTTCCCTACTATCCCATTTAATAAATGATATTCTATTTAAAAAAATAAAAAATAAAACTACCTTAAGACTCTCAGCATTATTAATAACTTGATAATTTTTTTCAGCGTGTGCAAACACACATAAAGACGAAATTGCTATGATGAAAGTTATGATTATTCTTGGAATGGCTGATTTGTAAAATTTAGCAGTTAACCTTTTACTCTAATCCTTCAGGGATTACTCATTCTTGAGTCACAGGAGAAATGCACAAGGTCGTTGCTGGGTTTCAGCTTCTCATAGAAGCTCACTCTTTCTCAAAATTAATTGCTGATTACAATTTATTTATATCCTTGGAATGCAATACAATCTCTATTTTCAATTTAATAACTATACATGAAGAATCATATTTTTCAATCCCAAAAGTTGGGATAAGAGGTAAAAAGGGGATTTTCATACTTTAAAAAGCCACCAAACCTTAGACCTTGGGAAATACATAGTAATCCATAGTAGACAGTCAATAAATAAGAGCTATTAATGTTGAATGACATTTAAGTCATAAAATTTGAGTGCTTAGAGGAACTTTGGAGATCTCATTTGACTACTGCTTAATAATTATTATACTATATTTCAAAGTGACAGACTATAACCTTTCCTTTGCAAGAGTAGAAAAAGTAGTTGTGATTGCTCAATGCATATCAGCTGGGAACTGAACTTCTGATCTCTCACCCATATTCAAGTGACATTCTTTGAGAGTAAGTGAGGTGTCTTAGGTAGCCACTGACAAGGGCGGACTAACATCAATGGCCTCAGCTGCTTTGCCTAATTCATTGTTTAGTGCCTCTTCCATGTGAATGCTTTCTGGTGGACATAAACACATCATACAAAGATCTTCACACTTTGTGCCTATTCCTACATGTCTATCCCTATGCCTCCACACCAGAACTCCCCATCTCCAATCTCCCAGTCATTTTCCTTCCAGGGTCATGACCACCCAGCAGAGGCCATTCACCACTGCCAGTGAGTCCATATATATTCTAATCTCAGGTCACTTCTTTCTACACAAACTGGATGGTCAGGTGCATCACTCAAAGCTCTGCCCATTAAGATGGTTTTCTCTCACCACTGTCATTCAAGGCCAAGCCGAGTGAGGCTATAATGCAACCATCAACCACTTCCACTTTGCCCCCATATACCAAGCTGTTCTATCCTTAAACAAAGCTCAGACTTTCTCCTCCTCTTTCAGCTGGTCTATAGTCCCCCAGGTGTGAGCTGAGATAGGAGTACGGGGCAACCATGATGAGTGAGTCTGGGCTATCTCTTCATGCACTTGCTTGTGCCCTCTGATCTTGTTCATGCTTGGTTCCAGATGTACCATTTCATCTTCTGTAGAACTACTGCTGATCCTGACCAACTTTATGACTTGGGAATCCTAGAGGACCCAACTGGTGATGGATAATTCAGGTAGCATCATCATTTAGTGCCTCATGGTCAAGAGTCCCATCTCTCTCAGGGCTCAGTACATTAGGAGCTGTTTTTCAAAAGATGTGTGATTCCTGCTATAGGTATCATGACCTTGCTCCAAAACCACAGGGGTCTGCATTGTGATTTTTTCCTATTGGAGTGTGTTTCACATTGCATCTGTTCCCACCACTGACACCTGGAATGCCATAGGGTCTGCTTGCAGGTATGACCCAAGCAGAAGGGCTACCTGCATCACAGGTTGGACCTGCCACCAGGATGGACTTCAAGATGTGACCTCTGCACTTGTACAGAGCTGCACTTTCAGAATGTCCCCACACTTGGCTTAATGTTTTGTTGTCATCTTGAAATTATTAACAATATTTTCTTTGAACTTGTGTTTTGTAAGTGAAGTCCAGTGGGACAATGGAAGGTGTGCAGGAGCAGTAGAGATAAGCCAGGACTGGGGGGTAGAGCAGGCAGCAGCCAGGCACTAAGAAATTGTCACATGTGCATACCTCCAGGCGGTCCAGGGAGCCTCAGGGCCCCCAGGCGGGCAGGCAGAGACCAGAGCCCAGGTTGGTGGCAGCAACTGTAGAGAGAACTGTGGAAAAGCAGCAGTGGTGGCCAACAGCAGTAAGAAAGAAAGGTTTTCTACTTAAAACTGGTGCTGGGACCTGCTGTGGGGATCCAGCTTGCCCATCTGTTTCCTGAATGCCATCTTTGTGATGTTTGCACAAATCTTTGAGATCGGTGCAAACATCACAAATCTGTGCAAAAAATGCCAGTTTTCAGGCATTACATTTTGTCAGTAAATTATTATAAAATACAAGCACACATATGATATTGAAATAAAGCATATCAGAAAATTATTAGAATTCTTCACTGAGTTTAGTCTCTGGTTTTGAAAACTTCTGCAATGTGGCAAATCAAATTTCCACAGTCTTAGAAAGAAATTAAAGATCAATGCATTTTTTTTTAAACATCTTTATTGAAGTATAATTGCTTTACAATGGTGTGTTAGCTTCTGCTTTATAACAAAGTGAATCAGTTATACATATACATATGTTCCCATATCTCTTCCCTCTTGCATCTCCCTCCCTCCCACCCTCCCTATCCCACCCCTCTAGGTGGTCACAAAGCACCGAGCTGATCTCCCTGTGCTATGCGGCTGCTTCCCACTAGCTATCTATTTTACATTTGGTAGTGTATATATGTCCATGACACTCTCTCACCCTGTCACATCTCACCCCTCCCCCTCCCCATATCCTCAAGTCCATTCTCTAGTAGGTCTGTGTCTTTATTCCCATCTTGCCACTAGGTTCTTCATGACCTTTTTTTCCCTTAGATTCCGTATATATGTGTTAGCATACTGTATTTCTTTTTCTCTTTCTGACTTACTTCACTCTGTATGACAGACTCTAACTCCATCCACCTCACTACAAATACCTCCATTTCATTTCTTTTTATGGCTGAGTAATATTCCATTGTATATATGTGCCACATCTTCTTTATCCATTCATCCGATGATGGACACCTAGGTTGCTTCCATGTCCTGGCTATTGTAAACAGAGCTGCAATGAATATTTTGGTACATGACTCTTTCTGAATTATGGTTTTCTCAGGGTATATGCCCAGTAGTGGGATTGCTGGGTCATATGGTAGTTCTATTTTTAGTTTTTTAAGGAACCTCCATACTGTTCTCCATAGTGGCTGTATCAATTTACATTCCCACCAACAGTGCAAGAGTGTTCCCTTTTCTCCACACCCTCTCCAGCATTTATTGTTTCTAGATTTTTTGATGATGGCCATTCTGACCGGTGTGAGATGATACCTCATTGTAGTTTTGATTTGCATTTCTCTAATGATTAATGATGTTGAGCATTCTTTCATGTGTCTGTTGGCCATCTGTATATCTTCTTTGGAGAAATGTCTATTTAGGTCTTCTGCCCATTTTTGGATTGGGTTGTTCGTTTTTTTGTTATTGAGCTGCATGAGCTGCTTGTAAATCTTGGAGATTAATCCTTTGTCAGTTGCTTCATTTGCAAATATTTTCTCCCATTCTGAGGGTTGTCTTTTGGTCTTGTTTATGGTTTCCTTTGCTGTGCAAAAGCTTTTAAGTTTCATTAGGTCCCATTTGTTTATTTGTGTTTTTATTTCCATTTCTCTAGGAGCTGGGTCAAAAAGGATCTTGCTGTGATTTATGTCGTAGAGTGTTCTGCCTATGTTTTCCTCTAAGAGTTTGATAGTGTCTGGCCTTACACTTAGGTCTTTAATCCATTTTGAGTTTATTTTTGTGTATGGTGTCAGGGAGTGTTCTAATTTCATATTTTTACATGTACCTGTCCAATTTTCCCAGCACCACTTATTGAAGAGGCTATCTTTTCTCCACTGTATATGCTTGCCTCCTTTATCAAAGATAAGGTGACCATATGTGCGTGGGCTTATCTCTGGGCTTTCTATCCTGTTCCATTGATCTATATTTCTGTTTTTGTGCCAGTACCAAACTGTCTTGATTACTGTAGCTTTGTAATATAGTCTGAAGTCAGGGAGCCTGATTCCTCCAGCTCCATTTTTCGTTCTCAAGATTGCTTTGGCTATTTGGGGTCTTTTGTGTTTCCATACAAATTGTGAAATTTTTTGTTCTAGTTCTGTGAAAAATGCCAGTGGTAGTTTGATAGGGATTGCATTGAATCTGTAGATTGCTTTGGGTAGCAGAGTCATTTTCACAATGTTGATTCTTCCAATCCAAGAACATGGTATATCTCTCCATCTATTTGTATCATCTTTAATTTCTTTCATCAGTGTCCTATAATTTTCTGCATACAGGTCTTTTGTCTCCTTAGGTAGGTTTATTCCTCGGTATTTTATTCTTTTTGTTGCAATGGTAAACGGGAGTGTTTTCTTAATTTCACTTTCAGATTTTTCATCATTAGTATACAGGAATGCAAGAGATTTCTGTGCATTAATTTTGTATCCTGCTACTTTACCAAATTCATTGATTAGCTCTAGTAGTTTTCTGGTAGCATCTTTTGGATTCTCTATGTATAGTATCATGTCATCTGCAAACAGTGACAGCTTTACTTCTTCTTTTCCGATTTGGATTCCTTTTATTTCTTTTTCTTCTCTGATTGCTGTGGCTAACACTTCCAAAACTATGTTGAATAATAGTGGTGAGAGTGGGCAACCTTGTCTTGTTCCTGATCTTAGTGGAAATGGTTTCAGTTTTTCACCATTGAGGACAATGTTGGCTGTGGGTTTGTCATATACGGCCTTTATTATGTTGAGGAAAGTTCCCTCTATGCCTACTTTCTGCAGGACTTTTATCATAAATGGGTGTTGAATTTTGTCGAAAGCTTTCTCTGCATCTATTGAGATGAACATATGGTTTTTCTCCTTCAATTTGTTAATATGATGTATCACGTTGATTGATTTGCGTATATTGAAGAATCCTTGCATTCCTGGAATAAACCCCACTTGATCATGGTGTATGATCCTTTTAATGTGCTGTTGGATTCTGTTTGCTAGTATTTTGTTGAGGATTTTTGCATCTATGTTCATCAGTGATATTGGCCTGTAGTTTTCTTTCTTTGTGACATCTTTGTCTGGTTTTGGTATCAGGGTGATGGTGGCCTCATAGAATGAGTTGGGGAGTGTTCCTCCCTCTGCAATATTTTGGAAGAGTTTGAGAAGGATAGGTGTTAGCTCTTCTCTAAATGTTTGATAGAATTCGCCTGTGAAGCCATCTGGTCCTGGGCTTTTGTGTGTTGGAAGATTTTTAATCACAGTTTCAATTTCAGTGCTTGTGATTGGTCTGTTCATATTTTCTATTTCTTCCTGGTTCAGTCTCGGCAGGTTGTGCATTTCTAAGAATCTGTCCATTTCTTCCAGGTTGTCCATTTTATTGGCATAGAGTTGCTTGTAGTAATCTCTCATGATCCTTTGTATTTCTGCAGTGTCAGTGGTTACTTCTCCTTTTTCATTTCTAATTCTATTGATTTGAGTCTTCTCCCTTTTTCTCTTGATGAGTCTGGCTAATGGTTTATCAATTTTGTTTATCTTCTCAAAGAACCAGCTTTTAGTTTCATTGATTTTTGCTATTGTTTCCTTCATTTCTTTTTCATTTATTTCTGATCTGATCTTTACGATTTCTTTCCTTCTGCTAGCTTTGGGGTTTTTTTGTTCTTCTTTCTCTAATTGCTTTAGGTGCAAGGTTAGGTTGTTTATTCGAGATGTTTCCTGTTTCTTGATGTAGGCTTGTATTGCTATAAACTTCCCTCTTAGAACTGCTTTTGCTGCATCCCATAGGTTTTGGGTCGTCGTGTCTCCATTGTCATTTGTTTCTAGGTATTTTTTTGATTTCCCCTTTGATTTCTTCAGTGATCACTTCGTTTTTAAGTAGTGTATTGTGTAGCCTACATGTGTTTGTATTTTTTACAGATCTTTTCCTGTAATTGATATCTAGTCTCGTAGCGTTGTGGTCGGAAAAGATACTTGATACGATTTCAATTTTTTAAAATTTACCAAGGCTTGATTTGTGACCCAAGATATGATCTATCCTGGAGAATGTTCCATGAGCACTTGAGAAGAATGTGTATTCTGTTGTTTTTGGGTGGAATGTCCTATAAATATCAATTAAGTCCATCTTGTTTAATGTATCATTTAAAGCTTGTGTTTCCTTATTTATTTTCATTTTGGATGATCTGTCCATTGGTGAAAGTGGGGTGTTAAAGTCCCCTACTATGATTGTGTTACTGTCGATTTCCCCTTTTATGGCTGTTAGTATTTGCCTTATGTATTGAGGTGCTCCTATGTTGGGTGCATAAATATTTACAATTGTTATACCTTCCTCTTGGATCGATCCCTTGATCATTCCATAGTGTCCTTCTTTGTCTCTTGTAATAGTCTTTATTTTAAAGTCTATTTTGTCTGATATGAGAATTGCTACTCCAGCTTTCTTTTGATTTCCATTTGCATGGAATATCTTTTTCCATCCCCTCACTTTCAGTCTGTATGTGTCTCTAGGTCTGAAGTGGGTCTCTTGTAGACAGCATATATATGGGTCTTGTTTTTGTATCCATTCAGCCAGTCTGTGTCTTTTGGTGGGAGCATTTAATCCATTTACATTTAAGGTAATTATCGATATGTATGTTCCTATTCCCATTTTCTTAAATGTTTTGGGTTTGTTATTGTAGGTGTTTTCCTTCTCTTGTGTTTCTTGCCTAGAGAAGTTCCTTTAGCATTTGTTGTAAAGCTGGTTTGGTGGTGCTGAACTCTCTCAGCTTTTGCTTGTCTGTAAAGGTTTTAATTTCTCCATCAAATCTGAATGAGATCCTTGCTGGGTAGAGTAATCTTGGTTGTAGGTTTTTCTCCTTCATCACTTTAAGTATATCCTGCCACTCCCTTCTGGCTTGCAGAGTTTCTGCTGAAAGATCAGCTGTTAACCTTATGGGGATGCCCTTGTGTGTTATTTGTTGTTTTTCCCTTGCTGCTTTTAATATGTTTTCTTTATATTTAATTTTTGATAGTTTGATTAATATGTGTCTTGGCGTGTTTCTCCTTGGATTTATCCTGTATGGGACTCTCTGTGCTTCCAGGACTTGATTAACTATTTCCTTTCCCATATTAGGGAAGTTTTCAACTATAATCTCTTCAAATATTTTCTCAGTCCCTTTCTTTTTCTCTTCTTCTTCTGGGACCCCTATAATTCGAATGTTGGTGCGTTTAATGTTGTCCCAGAGGTCTCTGAGACTGTCCTCAGTTCTTTTCATTCTTTTTTCTTTATTCTGCTCTGCAGTAGTTATTTCCACCATTTTATCTTCCAGGTCACTTATCCGTTCTTCTGCCTCAGTTATTCTGCTATTGATCCCGTCTAGAGTATTTTTAATTTCATTTATTGTGCTTTTCATCGTTGCTTGGTTCCTCTTTAGTTCTTCTACGTCCTTGTTAAATGTTTTTTGCATTTTGTCTATTCTATTTCCAAGATTTTGGATCATCCTTACTATCATTATTCTGAATTCTTTTTCAGGTAGACTACCTATTTCCTCTTCATTTGTTAGGTCTGGTGTGTTTTGACCCTGCTCCTTCATCTGCTGTGTGTTTTTCTGTCTTCTCATTTTGCTTAACTTACTGTGTTTGGGGTCTCCTTTTCACAGGCTGCAGGTTCGTAGTTCCCGTTGTTTTTGGTATCTGTCCCCAGTGGCTAAGGTTGGTTCAGTGGGTTGTGTAGGTTTCCTGGTGGAGGGAACTAGTGCCTGTGTTCTGGTGGATGAGGCTGGATCTTGTCTTTCTGGTGGGCTCGTCCACGTCTGGTGGTGTGTTTTGGGGTGTCTGTGGCCTTATTATGATTTTAGGCAGCCTCTCTGTTAATGGATGGGGCTGTGTTCCTGTCTTGCTAGTTGTTTGGCATAGGGTGTCCAGCACTGTAGCTTGCTGGTCGTTGAGTGAAGCTGGGTCTTAATGTTGAGATGGAGATCTCTGAGAGATTTTCGCCGTTTGGTATTACGTGGAGCTGGGAGGTCTCTTGTGGACCAGTGTCCTGAAGTTGGCTCTCCCATCTCAGAGGCACAGCCCTGATGCCTGGCTGGAGCACCAAGAGCCTTTCATCCACACGGCAAAAAAGGAAAAGGGGAGAAGTTAATATATCCTGCTCCCAAAGTCCACCTGCTAAATTTGGGATGATTCGTTGTCTATTCAGGTATTCAACAGATGCAGGCACATCAAGTTGTTTGTGGAGCTTTAATCCGCTGCTTCTGAGGCTGCTGGGAGAGATTTCCCTTTCTCTTCTTTGTTCGTACAGCTCCTGGGGTTCAGCTTTGGATTTGGACCCGCCTCTGCATGTAGGTCGCCTGAGGGCATCTGTTCCCCGCCCAGACAGAACGGGGTTAAAGGAGCAGCTGATTCGGGGGCTCTGGCTCAGTCAGGCCGGGGGGAGGGAGCGGTACGGAGGAGGCGGGGCGAGCCTGCGGCGGCAGAAGCCGGCGTGACGTTGCAGCAGCCTGAGGCACGCCGTGCACTCTCCCGGGGAAGTTGTCCCCGGATTACGGGAGCCTGGCCGTGGCGGGCTGCACAGGCTCCCGGGAGGGGCGGTGTGGAGAATGACCTGTGCTCGCCCACAGGCTTTTTGGTGGCGGCAGCATCAGCCTTAGCGTCTCATGCCCGTCTCTGGGGTCCGCGCTGATAACCGTGGCTCGCGCCCACCTCTGGAGTTCATTTAAGCGGCGCTCTGAATCCCCTCTCCTTGCGCGCCGCGAAACAATGAGGCAAGAAAAAGTCTCTTGCCTCTTCAGCAGCTGCAGACTTTTTCTCGGGCTCCCTCCCGGCTAGCTGTGGTGCGCTAGCCCCTTCAGGCTGTGTTCACGCAGCCAACCCCAGTCCTCTCCCTGGGATCCGACCGAAGCCCGAGCCTCAGCTCCCAGCCCCCGCCCGCCCCGGCGGGTGAGCAGACAAGCCTCTCGGGCTGGTGAGTGCTGGTCGGCACCGCTCCTCTGTGCGGGAGTCTCTCTGCTTTGCCCTCCGCACCACTGTGGCTGCGCTCTCCTCCGTGGCTGTGAAGCTTCCCCCCTCTGCTGCCCGCAGTCTCTGCCCACGAAGGGGCTTCCTAGTGTGTGGAAACCTTTCCTCCTTCACAGCTCCCTCCCACTGGTGCAGGTCCCGTCCCTATTCTTTTGTCTCTGTTATTTCTTTTTTCTTTTGCCCTACCCAAGTACGTGGGGATTTTCTTGCCTTTTGGGAGGTCTGACGTCTTCTGCCAGCGTTCAGTGGGTGTTCTGTAGGAGCAGTTCCACGTGTAGATGTATTTCTCATGTATCTGTGGGAAGGAAGGTGATCTCCGCGTCTTACTCTTCCGCCATCTTGCCCCTCCCCAAGATCAATGCATTTGATGGAAAAGAACACTATTTTCAAATATAGCTCCAGATAAACCAATTATTAACGATGAAAACAACTTAAAATTTTAATTTTTTCTTATAATTGAAGATGCAGTGATAGAATGCAAAAACAAGCACTCCGAATTATATAAAAACTTGAAGCCATCTGAGGTTTCTTGTAGGCCCTTCACAAGTTACAGGAAATGTTGGAGGAAATATCACAATGTAACTATTACATCAGTTACAATTTTACAATTGCAAAATTATAATAATTTATGATTTACATTGAAATTAAATTCATATCTAAATAAAACTGATCTGTAGAGAGATTTAAATGTTTTTAGAAAAATTGTTCCACAATCATCAGCTCTACCTGTGCTAAAATTTGTATTTTGAAATAATCTGTCAAAAGTTTATCCCACTGTTATACACCCTATAAAATACTCTTAACAGCTCCAGTAACAGTTATATCAGAAGATCCTCCTCAAAATTAAAAATTATTTGCAATCAGGCATTTGCTGAGAGTCACGAGATCACTTTTAGTTATATCAATTGAAAATGAAGTTGCTAAAAATACACATTTTGATTTTGAAATGAATTTGTAGGAAATTGTGAATTTGTAGGCCTATGAAATGAATTTATAGGAAAGCAAGCCAGAAAAATTATATAATCAATCAAGATATCACATTAATAATCATTATTTATTGTATTACATAAATTATAACACCAAAAGTTTCTCTGCAGTTTGTAAGATTACAGTGTTATTCATGTATCACTATAACACCCATTGCATTTTGTAAGTAATTCAATATTTTTTAATGAAAAACTTTACATTTTACCACTTTCAGTGGCACTTTTTCCTGCTTTTTTTTTTTTTTTTTTATGTATGGCTGTGTTGGGTCTTCGTTTCTGTGCAAGGGCTTTCTCTAGTTGCGGCAAGTGGAGGCCACTCTTCATCACGGTGCGTGGGCCTCTCGTTATCGCGGCCTCTCTTGTTGTGGAGCACAGGCTCCAGACGCGCAGGCTCAGTAATTGTGGCTCACGGGCCTAGTTGCTCCGTGGCATGTGGGATCTTCCCAGACCAGGGCTCGAACCCGTGTCCCCTGCATTGGCAGGCAGATTCTCAACCACTGTGCCACCAGGGAAGCCCCTTTCCTGCTTTTTTAACAAAGGGCCCCACATTTTTATTTCACGCAGGGCCTTACAGATTATGTAACCAGGCCTGTCTGCTACAGAGTGCTTTTCTGCCCGAGGCTCCACTCAAATCTGGTATCCTTTCCTGTCATTCAGTATATGGGCTGGAGCAGTACTCCTAGGTAGAATGGGTTGCTTATGAATACTGAAAGGTCTACCAAGCACTGTGCCTCCCTTTCTGCAGTAAGAAATGCAAGAAGCAGTGATTTGTTTTTACTTTGGAGGCAATGTCCTGACACGACACTGGACCCCTAAGATCCTCTACTGAAGTGCCAAGTCCCTGAATTTTTATAGGGTCTCTCTCCTACCCTCTGGAGCATGTGTCATATGAAAGATTCCAGCATGTTAGATGCCTCTTGTTCATCCTGCCTGATCAGCATGATGTCATCAATGTAATGGATGGATATGATGTTCTGCAGGATGCCCAGATCTGTTTAAACTCTATTACGACATATGGTTATAATAGGTGTTTTAAAACACTGATCTACTAATTCCTTCATCTCGTCATTTATTATCTGTTTTTACTGCCTGGTTTTTCTTTTGGTTATGGGTCACATTTTCCTGTTTGGGGGCATGTGTAGTAATTTTTTTTTAATTGGATCCAGGCCATTGTAAATTTCATGTTGTCAAGTATCTAGATTTTGTAGTCTTCCCTTAAAGAGTACGGGGCCTTATTTTGGCAAGCAAGTTAAGTTTCTAGCAGATCAGCTTGACACTTTGAGACTTGTATTTAAGTTTTGTCATTGTAGGCATACAGTACTTTTCACGCATGATAGTTTAGCTCTACTACAAAAGTATAACCTTTCTGGGTTCTCTACTGAATGCTCCTTGTGATCAAGAAAGACTTTCCCTTCTGGCTGGTTGGATCTCAAACATTTCCAGCTCCTCTGGGAATTATTATATATCCTTGGTCATGCATTGCATTACCTTACGGTGCCTTCACCCTAGGCATGTGCATCTTAGTGTTCAACAAAGTCTCACAAAGATATCTACCCAGATTTATGAAGCTTTGCACCTACATAGCTTCCTCCTCTTTGGAACGTTGCCCCACAAGTTCCAGCTACTTCAGCCCCCCTTAACTGTAATTTTTCTCTTTTCAACTCAACTTTGTTCTGCATGGGACCTTTTTCCTGGCTCTCTGGTTCAGGATGTGCCTCCAGGTAGAAAACTGGGGCAACTGTTTGTTTCCCTTCACACGTACTCTTTAAGGGAAGACTAAGAGGAAGAGACAAATTGCAAATAAAAGTAATAAATAGGCTCTTGAATCGTTTGATAATTTGTAAAGAGAAGTGAATTATATAACTTCATTTAAAAATGTTTAAATTTTTTTCTGATTTGACCTCAAACTGACATCAGGGAAATTCATATAATCTCATAATATGTGATTACAATGAGTGCACTGATGTAGTGCCTTCAATTCAAGGAATATCTAAGATTAGTAACTGTGCAAGATAATTTGAAATGCCCATATAAAAATATTTGATAGAGCTCCTGAAATTTCACACACACACACACACACAAATAATGAACTACAAGGATGAAAAATTTTTTTCTGAGCTATTAATAATAAAAAAACAAATACTGATCAACCATGCTAGAGAAAAAATAAATTATCTTTGTATTCTCTCTATAGAAAATATTACAAACCATGGTCATATGAAGAGTCGATTAAAGAGTACATAGCGGGCTTCCCTGGTGGCGCAGTGGTTGAGAGTCTGCCTGCCAATGCAGGGGACACGGGTTCGAGCCCTGGTCTGGGAAGATCCCACATGCCGCGGAGCAACTAGACCCGTGAGCCACAACTACTGAGCCTGCGCGTCTGGAGCCTGTGCTCCGCAGCGAGAGGCCGTGACAGTGAGAGGCCCGCGCACCGCGATGAAGAGTGGCCCCCGCTTGCCGCAACTAGAGAAAGCCCTCGCACAGAAACGAAGATCCAACACAGCCAAAAATAATAAATAAATAAATAAATTAAAAAAAAAAAAAAACAAAAAGAGTACATAGCCATAAAATTTGGGAAAAAAGTTTGGAGAGGCATACCTGACAGTTTATTAATAAAAATATTTTGTTATTTTTACATTTTGCATTATTTGTAATATTTCTCAACTTTTAATAATTTATAATATTGTGATTTCTTTTCTCAGTCTAAATAAATATACACTTTTGTACCTAATTTTGTATTTATAATTGCTCTTCTTTTTCTTAAGGAGCCCCCAAAATTGTATATAAGCTTCAGGCCACACAAAATCTGGATTTGCCACTGTTATCATCATCGTTCCACCTAACTGATCTACCTTTATCCATTCCTGTCCTCTTCTAGTCTGTACACCGTGCCACAGCCAAAAGGATCTTATAAAAATTCATGTATGATTATATTTCTCCTCTACTCTTCCGGTGATTTCCCATTAGCCTTAGGATAAAGACCAAAATCCTTAACATAGGGTCTGGGCCCTGCCTACCTATCCCCTTCCTTCTCTCTCTCAGCTGCAACCATGGTGGCTTCTTTTAGTTATTTGAATGCACCTCCTTAGGACTTTTGCACATGCTGTACTCCGTGCCTAGGAGACATTCTACCACCCAACTATTCCATTAACAAATTATCTCCTTTAAACTTCAGACTGTCATTCAAGGTTATTTCCTCAGGGTATCTTAGACTAGATCAGCCCCCTACACCCTTAAATGCTCATCACACTCTTTGCTTTTCCTTCATAGTACGTCTCCCTATTTGTAATTATATACTTCTGCGATTGTTAGGTTGTATATTTCTCTGCCACTAGATTGCAAATTCCATGAAAGAGGGACAGTGTCTCCTCAGCACTAGCCTAGCATCTGGAACAAAGTTGGTACCTAATTATACAATCTCTGGCCCCAAATAATTTACCATCTAGTTTTTTTTGTTTTTTAGTTTTTTTATAATTCTACAGCATTTAGCCTCAAATAATTTACCATCTAGTTTTTTGGGTTTTTTTTAAATAATTCTACAGCATTTCTATTTATTGATTGATTGATTGATTGATTGGCTGTGTTGGGTCTTCGTTTCTGTGCGAGGGCTTTCTCTAGTTGCGGCGAGCGGGGGCCACTCTTCATCGCGGTGCGCGGGCCTCTCACTGTCGTGGCCTCTCCCGTTGCGGAGCACAGACTCCAGACGCGCCTGCTCAGCAGTTGTGGCTCACGGGCCCAGTTGCTCCGCGGCATGTGGGATCTTGCCAGACCAGGGCTTGAACCCGTGTCCCCTGCACCGGCAGGCAGACTCTCAACCACTGCGCCACCAGGGAAGCCCTACAATCTAGTTTTGAAACAAAAACAGTGAGAAAATTTAACAATCTGGAGCATCAGTGCAGATGGAATAGATTATTGTGTGCAGAAAGTCTTACTGGAAGTCTTGAAATCTGAATACATAGGGGTTGGTTATTCCATCAGTGTGCAAAATTAGCCTAGCCTGAGGCTGTAACACAGTACACTGGCCATCTGGGAAGTACTCTGACCAGATTCTCAGCACAATCCTTTTTTGCAGTGGAAATCTACTTTATTCTTATTTTTCACTGTGCTTTTTTTTCTTATAATTTTTATTGGAGTATGGTTGATTTGAAATGTTGTGTTAGTTTCTGCTATACAGCAAAGTGAATCAGTTATACATACATTAATACATATATCCACTCTTTTTTAGATTCTTTTCCCATATAGGTCACTAAAGAGTATTGAAAAGAGTTCCCTGTGCTATACAGTAGGTCCTTACTAATTTTCTATTTTATATATTCTACTTCATTTTTAAAACATTATCTTGTCTTCTGTAGACTTACTTTTAAAAAAGTAATAAAAGTAAGGATGTTTCCTTTTGCATAAGCCTGATAGTTGTGTGTATGACATTCCCAAGCACTTCCATAATTATTTTTACCTTATACGACAGTGCTTTCACAGATTTGAAGACTTCCAGTTGGAGGGTTCAGCTTAGAGAAAATACACCTTATTTGTTAGGAACCAGGAGGTACAGCCTGTTGTTCTCAGTTGGGAATAAGTCTTGGTGGTTCACCTTGCCAGGGATATTTCTTTTGTTATTGTTATATTCACCAGTTTCTTTTATTTTTTAGACTCCACATATAAGTGATATCATACAGTATTTGTCTTTCTCTGTCTGACTTATTTCACTAAGCATAATACCCTCCAAGGCCAGAGATACTTCTGTTTTCCTAGACTTGGGCAGAGGGGCAGGGTAGAGCTGTTCTAGAGCTATCACAGAAATATTTGGAGCCCTAGTTTCATGGAATTTTTAATCCCTAAACATTACTTAATAACTTGGTTGGGTGACCATGTCGCAGTGTTTTGGTTTTTGTTCAATGTGCACATCCTCCAACATCATCTAAAAGGTCTTTCAAAAATTCACCAATTTTTAACAATCTGCCTGACAATGAAGGGGACACGGGTTCATGCCCTGGTCCAGGATGATCCCACATTCCGCGGAGCAACTAAGCCTGCGTGCTACAACTACTGAAGCCCGCACTCCTAGAGCCCGTGCTCCGCAACAAGAGAAGCCACCGCAATGAGAAGCCCGCGCACCGCAACGAAGAGTAGCCTCCGCTCGCTGAAACTAGAGAAAGCCGGTGCGCAGCAACGAAGACCCAACGCAGCCAAAAATAAATAAAAAATTTTTTTAAATTCACCAATTTAATGTTATTGTAAATATTCCAAAATTCATCAAGGAATATTAGGCTGTCAGAATATCCCTAAATCGTTTGTTTGAAACCACGATATCAGCTGAGGAACAGCATAACCAGGCTTGGAGTTAAACTGAGTTGTAGAGAAAATTAAAAGCATTTAAATGTAAGGGCACTCAAGTGTTGTTGACTCAGGGATTAAATACGGTACGGCCCAGACTTTGCCCACCAGCTGATCTTACTACCTCATAGGCACATTCCTCCTTTCTCTTAACTGCTTCCTACTGGCTGATTCCCTCCTCCTCTTATCTGATCGCCCCCCCCATTTTAATCCCTGAACAAAGCGCCCTGGAACAGGTCCTACCAAAACCCAACCCCTGCCTGAGGTGGGAGCAAGCGCGGGTCTCACTCCCCTATGGCTTTTCCCCCCTTTCCGCCCACTTCCGGGTTTCCCTCCCTGCTGCTGTCTCCCCTCTTCCGTTCGGTCCGGAGCCCCGCCCCGCCACCCGTCACGTGACCTCACGGCGTGCTCCGCCTCCTGCCCCCGGTTCACGTGATCGCGCCCGGTAGAAAACGCCTGACCGCAGACCCCGGCCTTCACAGTGCAGTCATTTTTTTCCAGCTGCTCGTGGGCTTCTCGTTCTCTAGCCTTCTGCACGTTATTTCCCCTCCGCCCGGGGTCCACCCCCGGAGCCCTGTCCGCCATGCGGCTCCTGCCTCTGGCCCTGGGTGTGCCCCGGCGGGGCAGCCCTCGCCACTTGCCCTACTGCAGCCCAGCGCCGCTGCTGCTGCTGCTGGGAGGCTGCCTGGGGGTCTCCGCGGCGGCGGCGGGCTCTCGGAGGCCCAATGTGGTGCTGCTTCTCGCCGACGACCAGGACGAAGTGCTCGGCGGCATGGTAACTCTTCTTTCTGTTTCTGCCCCGCCCCTCCATCTCCCGGGCTGACTCCCTGGTTTCTGGCCCTCGTTCCCCATTCCTAACTAGCTGCCTCGACCCTGGGTAGGTTTGCTTTTGCCGCGCCAGGCCCTTGGCGCAGGCTTATGGAGCTGCGGGACTCTATTTCCTCTTTCCCCCGAGTCTCTCCTGGGTCCACACACATGCACGCACCACACAGAGCTTCTAGTCTGGACCTTACTGCTGAGGAGTTTGCTTCATGTCTCAAGACAAACATGTGGACGCCTGTTAGGGATGGGATGAACCAATGAGGAGCAGGTGCTGGCTAAGAGCACGCAAGCATTGATTGTTCGTCTTTCAGGTTAGAGGACAAATCCAGCCCCCTCTTTGAGGAACCTAGGCCACTTCTGCATTTGACCCTGTGTGCAGTGTCTGTGCCTGATATTTATAAAATAAGTGCTGATATGAACTATTCTGGTAGGTAGGTTGTAGAACTCTTCAGGGTGTGCTTTGCCTCAGAAGAATCAAGAAAATTCAATTAGCCTAATTGAACACCTGGCTGATGCATTAGATACTGTCAGCGTTCCGTTTTATATCAGATGGGGGGGTGTCCTGAGACTTCATTCTTTCCCAGAGTGAATTTTGCTTCTGGATCTTAGAATTCTCGAATTTGTGACCTTCAAGAACATCTACCCAACCCCCTGCTCACGGAGGCCTAGAAAGTGGCTTGCCCCAGGCTCGTGAGTAGTTGTGGCAGTCCAGACAAAATCCTCACTAGTGCTCTGACCCTGGGTATGGCATTACTCTTACCTTTTTAAAAACAAGTGCTTTATTGCTTTCTTCCTTTCAGTTCTCTTTTTGCTTTCAGCTAAATGCTATGAAAACACTTTAGGCACGAGGTTCCTAACTTTTACTGTGTGGGAACACCCTAGCTGAGTGTCTTTCAAACTGCTGATTTCAACCCTTAAGTGAGTTGTGAAATCAGTTTAGTGAGTAGCTACCAGCATTTTTACTTCCCTGTGGAATAGAGTAGAATAGAAAATGTCTGTGTGATACATGAGGTCAAGGTAAGCATATCCATATATAGATATGTTTTAGTTGTGCATTAAAATGTATTTCTTCCTCAGGGCTGTGTTCAAGGGTATGAGAGTCTTTCTTTTTTAAACGTTTCTTTAATTTATTTATTTATTTTATATTTATTTTTGGCTGTGTTGGGTCTTCGTTTCTGTGCGAGGGCTTTCTCCAGTTGCGGAGAGCGGGGGCCACTCTTCATCGCGGTGCGCGGGCCTCTCACTGTCGTGGCCTCTCCCGTTGTGGAGCACAGGCTCCAGACGCACAGGCGCAGTAGTTGTGGCTCACGGGTTTAGTTGCTCCGCGGCATGTGGGATCTTCCCAGACCAGGGCTCGAACCCGTGTCCCCTGCATTGGCAGGCAGACTCCCAACCACTGCGCCACCAGGGAAGCCCCCGAGAGTCTTTTCTAAATGATGTTTAAGATGCTTGCGTTTTGACTCCCCGCTGGTTCCTGCCACATGTACCTCATTGCCTTTTAGTTTCTACCCAGCCCCACTGACAATGAAGAGTCTTGACTTAATGGCCCTCCTGGATTTTACTTTGTTTTTTCCACCATTCCAACTGCTACACTTATCCTCCACACAAAACTCCTTTTAAAACAAATTTGTGTGTGTGCTTTTGAAGTGTTTTGTCCAGAAAAAGCAAGCCGTCTCTATCAAAACTTAATAATGGTTTAGTGACTTAATTAAAAGGCCCAGCTTTCACGGCTCTGTTGAAAACAAAATCCATCACTTAAATATAAGGTATTCAGAATTCAGTTTCTTCAATTATTGTAGACCACCAATGTGGTCTGTGTATATTTGAGGTTTCTTCCCTTTAGCCTGTTAATCCTATTTGCTCCTTTAAACCAGTAGCAGATTCTTTTATACAGATGTTTGTGCTGGAGAGAAGAGCCAAAATTAAGTGGAGGGAAAAAGTCAAATTTAATACTCCCAGTTCTCTGGAGACTTCTGTCTTCTCCTGTAACCTTTTACAGAATACTCTAAATACCACTGATTGTCCAACAGGACTTGAAGGGGAAGCGCTAAGAAATAACGGCATTTGAGAACCTACTTGGAGCTAGTCAGAGTGTGAAGTGTTTTATACAGTGCTTCAATTATCACAGGAATCCTCTGCTGTAGGTATTGTCCTTATCTTAAAAAATGAGAAACTAAAACTTAGAAGGGGTTAAGTAACTTGGCCAAGGTTCATATAGCTATAATAAGGGGCAAAGCCTGGTGTCTTATAGTGTAAGAGCCCTGAGATTATATGCTTTTTCTCCTATTCTAGAATACTGTGGTAATACTGATTTACCAGATGTCATTCCACATCAGCATAGTCACACCATAGATCAGAGATTTCTTCAGGTGACATGGAACTCCTTAATTTACACGTAATACTTCATGTGTATTATTTTCATTTTTATGGAGAGAGGGAGGTCTCTGACCCAAAAAAAGATCATGAATTGCTGCCATAGTTGGCAAATAAACAAGTATCAGTCCCCCAGACTAACTCAGGTCAAACGATTATAGCACTTGTATGATTGTGGTTTGATGTGGAATGTTGCGATCATCTTTGAAGTAGTCTTTTATGTGGTAGCATCATCTTTAACAGTTCATTGTATTTGTTGTAGCTTTCATCCGTGGGACTCCATTTTTAGTTTTTGCCCAGGGAACCGTTCATCCATTTCTTGATTTTACTTGAATGTTGTTATGGTGTGATGGACACACTGTTCTTCACTGAAGCACAGGTTGCTATTTTTAAAATCATTCTCTAGAAAAACTGACACTTGGTCAAAACCTCAAGGAAGTGAGGGAAGGAGATGTAGGGGAAGAATGAATACATCATGTCTTTGCTTAAGGCAAAGTGATCTTTCATTGTTAAAAGTTAGCTATAGAATTATCCGAATTGTCAAAACTTTATTTCAGAGCAGCTGTATATGGGGCCCAGGAAAGCAGATGACTCCTTAGGGGGTTTTTTTGCTTCAGATGAGTAAAGTAGCACATTAGTCATATGCAAGTGTAAGATTGGCTGTTTCTTAAAGAATGTAGTTTGGCCTTAACGTGACCAGCCACTATCTTTGCTTAGATCTTAAGGATCCACTTTATCATTCAGGTTAGCATGGACACACATACACGTTTTTTGGTACAGTGTGGTTTCCTGTTTGGGACTTGTTTGATTAAGCACAGAGTATGGTTATCACTTGTACTACCATTAGCAGTATAAAGGTTATGGTTATTAATATACATTTCTTACTTAAACTAAAATCTGAATTCCTATGCAGCCCTGCATCATCATCTGACTCCTGCCTACCTCTCTGACCTTGTCTTATTACCCCATTCTTCTCTTTACTTACTGTGCTGCTTCTAGCACGCTGACCTTTGTTCTGCCCTCACATGTGTTGCTTTCCTTCTCTGGCAGCATATTACTTGTTCACTCAACCTGAAAGCATCTTCTTCTGGAGCTTTGCCTGGCTGACTCATAATGTGACTCTCAGTACTGAAGTTACATCCTGAAAGAGGCCTTTCCTGACCACGTGTTGAAAGTAGTTTTCCCCTTTCCTCTCATCACCTGCAAGCACATGGTCCTGGTTTATAGTACTCTTCACTGCCTGAAATAATTGTTTGTTTGCTTACCTGTTGTTTGAGTACAAGGATCATGAGGGCAGGGACCTTCTATCTTTTGTCCACCATTGCCTAGATCAATGCCTGGCACACATTTATTGTTTAGTAAATGTGTTATAATCACACAATTTAATCTTACTATAAATCAGATATTCTTCAGTAGCTTTGCATAAATACCAGACAATTTGACCATTGTTCCCTATAATCAACTCACATAGTCCTTTTCCTATTTATACTTTGCATTCCTGTTTCCCCTTCCTGTGTACTCACTGTAACTCAGATTATTCATCAACCCAATGTTTCATTCAGCCCAGTGTTTTTTACTTGAGGATAGCACCCAGTGATGTTTTGTGGGAGATCATGGCTGGTGACATTCCTTCTGAAGGTTAGCAAAGACCTTATATATCTCTAGCATCCCCTGGGAACCTATTGTGGATCTAAGACCACATCATCAAAGACCTTTTTTTTTTCTTTAAATTTATTTCTTTTATTGAGGTGTAATTGACATAAAACATTATGTTAGTTTCAGGTGTACAACATAATGATATTTGTATATATTGCAAAATGATCACAGCAATAAATATAGTGAACATTCTTCATAATGCATAGTTACAGAATTATTTTTCTTGTGATGAGAACTTTTAAGATCTGCTCTCTTAGCCACTTTCAAATGTGCAATACAGTATTATTAGCTGTAGTTGCCATGCTGTGCATGACATCCCCATGACTTCTTTATTTTGTAACTATAAGTTTTTACCTTTGGACACCCTTCACCCATCTCACTGCACCCACCCTCACCCCCCACTTCCTGTCTCTGGCAACCACTAGTCCGATCTCTGTATCTGAACTTGGTTTTTTTTGTTTTTTTAGATTCCACATACAAGTGAGGTTATACAGTATTTGTCTTTCTCTGACTTAATTCACTTAGCATAATGCCCTCAGAGTCTACCCATGTTATCAAAATGGCAATATTTCATTCTTTTTTATGACTGAGTAATATTCCATTGTATATATATACCACATCTTCCTTTTCATTCTTCCATTGATGGACATTTAGGTTGTTTCCATGTCTTGGCTATTGTAAATAATGCTACAATAAACATGGGGGGTATTTAATCTTCGAGTTAGTGTTTTTATTTTCTTCAGATAAATACTCAGAAGTGGATTTGCTGGACCATATGGTAGTTCTATTGTTAATTTTTTGAGTAACCTCCATATGGTTTTTCATACTGCCTGAACCAGTTTACATTCCCACCAACAATTGCACAAGGGTTCCCTATTGTCTGCATCCTTACCAGCACTTTTTATCTCTTGTTTTTTTGATGATAGCCTTTCTAACAGGCGTGAGGTGCTATCTCATTGTGGTTTTGATTTGCATTTCCCTAACAATTAGTGATGTTAAACATCTTTTCATTTACCTGTTGGCCACTTGTATGTCTTTTTTGGAAAAATGTCTTTTCAGATCCTCTGCCCATTTTTGTTTTGTTTTGTTTTGTTTTGAGATTTATTTATTATTTATTTATTTACTTTATTTTTGGCCACGTCTGGTCTTAGTTGCAGCACACGGGATCTTCATTGAGGCATGAGGGATCTTTCGTTGCAGTGCACGGGCTTCTCTCTAGTTGTAGCGTTTGAGTTTTCTCTTCTCTATTTGTGGTGCACAGGCTCCAGGGCGCATGGGCTTTGTAGTTGTGGTGTGCGGGCTCTAGAGTGCATGGGCTCTGTAGTTTGTGGCACGCAGGCTCTCTAGTTGAGGAGTGTGAGCTCAGTAGTTGTGGTACGCAGGCTTAGTTGCCCTGTGGCATGTGGGATCTTAGCTCCCTGACCAGGGATCAAACCTGCGTCCCCTGCATTATAAGGCGGATTCTTTACCACTGGACCACCAGGGAAGTCCCCTCTCCCCATTTTTTAATTGGCTGTTTTTTTGCTATTGAATTGTATGAGTTCTTTATATATTTTGCATATTAACCCTTTATCAAATATATGACTTGCAAATATTTTCTCCCATTCAGTATAAGTTGCCTTTTCATTTTGTTAATGGTTTTCTTGGCTCTGCAGAAGCTTTTTATTTATTCTTTAATTGAGCTAGAGTTGATTTACAATGTTGTGTTTCAGGTGTACAGCAAAGTGATTTAGTTATAAATACATATATATTCTTTTTCAGATTCTTTTCCATTATAGGTTATTACAAGATAATTTAGTATAGTGCCCTGTGCTATACAGTAAATCCTTGTTTTTTATCTGTTTTATATATACTCCCATACTCCTAATTTATCTCTTCACACACCCCCACTTTGCTAACCATAAGTTTGTTTTCTATGTCTGTGAGTCTGTTTCTGTTTTGTAAATGAGTTCATTTGTATTATTTTTTTTAGATTCCACATAAAAGTGATACCATATAATATTATATGTCTTTCTCTGTCTGACTTACTTAGTATGATAATATTTAGGTCCATCCACATTGCTGCAAATGGCAAAATTCCATTCTTTTTTATAGCTGAGTAATATTCCATTGTATATATATGTATACCACATCTTCTTTATCTGTTCATCTGTTGATGGACATTTAGGTTGCTTCCGTGTCTTGGCTATTGTAAATAGTGCTGCTGTGTACATTGGGGTGCATGTATCTTTTCAAATTAGAGTTTTTGTCTTTTCCAGATATAGGCTGAGGAGTGAGATTGCTGGATCATATCATAACTATACTTTTAGTTTTTTAAGGAACCTCCATACTGTTTTCTGTAGTGGCTGCACCAATTTACATTCCCACCAATAGTGTAGAAAGGTTCCCTTTTCTCCACACTCTTTCCAGCATTTATTATTTGTAGGCTTTTTGACAATGGCCATTCTGACTGGTGTGAGGTAATACAGTAATACCACATTGTAGTTTCAATTTGTATTTCTCTAATCATTAATGATGTTGAGCATGTTTTCATGTGCCTGTTGGCCATCTGTATGTCTTCTTTGGAGAAATGTCTATTGAGGTCTTCTGCCCATTTTTTGATTGGGTTCTTTGGGGTTTTTTTTGATATTGAGGTACATAAACTGTTTGTATATTTTGGAAATTAACCCCTTGTTGGTTGCAATGTTTGCAAATATTTTCTCCCGGCCTGTTGTCTTTTTGTTTTGTTTATGGTTTCCTTTACTGTACAAAAGCTTATAAGTTTGATTAGGTCCCATTTGTTTATTTTTGCTTTTATTTCTTTTGCCTTGGGAGACTGATCTAAGCAAATATTGCTACAATTTATGTCAGAGAATGTTTTGCCTGTGTTTTCTTCTAGGAGTTTTATGTTGTCATGTTTTATATTTAAGTCTTTAAGCCATTTTGAGTTTATTTTTGTACATGATGTGAGAAAATTTTCGAATTTCATTCTTTTACATGAAGCTGTCCAGTTTTGGCAGCACCACTTAGTGAAGAGACTGTCTTTTCTCCTTTGTATATTCTTGCCTCCTTTGTTGTAAATTAATTGACCATAAGTGCGTGGGTTTATTTCTGGGCTCTCTATTCTGTTCCATTGATCTACGTGTCTGTTTTTGTGCCAGTACCGTACTGCTTTTTTTTTTTTTTTTTTTTTTTTGGCTGCATTGGGTCTTTGTTGCTGTGCACGGGCTTTCTCTAGTTGCATCTTGCAGTGGCTTCTCTTGTTGTGGAGCACAGGCTTGAGATGCGCAGGCTCAGTAGTTGTGGCTCTCAGGCTCTAGAGTGAAGGCTCCGTAGTTGTGGCACACGGGCTTAGTTGCTCCACAGCATGTGGGATCTTCCCGGACCAGGCATCGAACCTGTGTCCCCTGCATTGGCGGGCAGATTCTTAACCACTGAGCTACCAGGGAAGTCCCACCATACTACTTTGATTACTGTAGCTTTTAGTATAGTCTGGAGTCAGGGAGCATGACACCTCCAGCTTTGTTCTTCTTTCTCAAGGTTATTCTAGCTATTCAGGGTGTTTTGTGTTTCCATACAAATTTTAAAATTATTTGTTCTAGTACTGTGAAAAATGCCATTGATATTTTGATATAGATTGCATTGAATGTGCAGATTGCCTTGGGTAGTATAGTTATTTTAACAATGTTAATTCTTCCAATCCATGAACATGGTATATCTTGCCATCTATTTGTGTAATCTCCAATTTCTTTCATCAGTCCCTTATAATTTTCTGAGTACAGGTCTTTTACTTCGTTAGGTAGGTTTATTTCTAGGTGTTTTATTCTTTTTGATGTGATTGCAAATGGGATTGTTTCCTTAATTTCTCTTTCTGATAGTTCATGGTTACTGTATAGAAGTGCAACACTATATTAATTTTATTAATATTAACTGTATATCAACTTTGTATCATGCAACCCTACCAGATTCATTGATGAGCTCTAGTAGTTTTTTGGTGATGTCTTTAGGATTTTCTATGTATAGTATCATGTCATCTGCAGACAGTGATAGTTTTACTTCTTCCTTTGCAATTTGGATTCCTTTTCTTTTTCTTGTCTAATTGCTATGGCTAGGACTTCCAATGCTAGGTTGAATAAAAATGGCAAGAGTGGGCATCCTTGTCTTATTCCTGATCCTAGAGGAAAAACTTTCATTTTTTTCACTGTTGAGTAGAATGTTAGCTGTGGACTTGTTATATATGGCTTTTATTATGTTGAGACACATTCTCGCTATATCCACTTTGAGGGTTTTTATCATAAACAGATGTTGACTTTTGTCACATGATTTTTCAAAATTCCTGAATAAGTTAGAATTCTCTAGCTAATGGGTTACTTAGGTTTTCTATCATCTGTGTAAAACAATGGGGATAACTTTTTTACAGTATTGAAAATGACCCTCTTATTAACATTGTTATGTATTTGGGTTATTAGTCTTTAAGAAATTATTACACGACAAAATACACTTAAAACTGTGTTCAGTATGGTCTCAGCTTTCACAGGAACTTCAGAATCGTTATGAACTGACTCATAATACAACTAAAATAAGTTTCTTCACATCGTCCTTTCTTGCTATCTGGAATCTGGATAAAGATTATTAGTATTTTTTATTGTTATTATTTATATCTAAGTGACCATCTTCATACTTTTTATCCTCACTCTAGGATTTGAAACTAGTTGTTCTCTATACTTGTCAGGATCTTAAGTTTTGAGCAAAAGATAAAAAGCAAGGATATAAATGAAATAATTTTCTGACTAGTCTTTTGCTTGACAAGGTTTTCTGTACATGTGTTTGCCACTTAGTTCAAGTCTTTGCCGGAGGTGGTGGTTGGTCTAGTGTAGAGGGCCATGAGCTTATGGTCAAAAAGTGTGCATCTGGGCTTCACCACCGAGTGTCTGATATTTGAGTTAGTGTCGGGGCCTTGTCTGGCTTTCAGAACCTAAGTGTTGTTTTATTTCTGTTTTAAAGGTTGGAAGGCTCCTTTCATATCATTTTCCATATCCTACTTCTAAAGATGAATTAATAGAGATTGATCTGCCCCACCTGTTTGTAAGGCAGCTGGTGACAAATGAGAGAAGGGCACCAAAATTTCATTACATTGAAATCAACATTGCTAGAATAATGCCATCAGCTGTGAACTTTCCCTTCCTGCAAGCATTATAACTCCCTGAACTTTTGCACAGGACATAACTGACTGTAACCAAACTTGTTTGGTTCATCTCCAGAATCACACTGGACACTTGGCTGTTCCTTAGTGTCACATAGAGCTGATCATTTGGGAATAAAAGGTTGAGAGTAAGATACAAAAAAACACGAATTTTGTTCTGTGTGTTTTAGTTTATTGGAAGAAATTGTTTAATAGATAACTGTTTACTTTACAGACACCACTAAAGAAAACCAAGGCTCTCATTGGAGAGATGGGGATGACTTTCTCCAGTGCTGTAAGTTTTGAAGCTGATTTAATTTTGTTAGACTTTAATTATGTTTATATTCTAAGAAGAAACACTTTCTTTTGGGTAGTCTACTGTAATTTATGTGTTTTTTTCTAATTAAATGCCTGATTCGAGGGAAGGAATCTATTTAATGTGATATAAATTTGTTTAATTGAAATATTACTTCTTAACAATTGAAGATTAATTATAGATATTTTGTAAGCCATTCTCATCTACAACTCAGAACTAGAGAAGTTTATTTAAAACTTCACTATTTGAGGTTTGAAAATGAATTGTAGGAATCGGTTAACATTTGTACTGTGTAAAATGTTCCATGGTAAAAGCTTGCAGGCTACTCTACAAAACCCAATTAACCCTGATAACCAAACCCAACAAAGATAATAGCAGCAAAATGAAAGAAACCCAACAACAACTATGTGTACGTGTGTGTACATATATGTAAATACAAATATATGTGTATATGTACATGTGTAAACATAAATACAAAGATCCAAAATGAAATACTAACAAATCAAATTCAGGAACCATGCTCATAACCAAGTCAGTGGTAGCCCAGCTTAATATCAGGAAATCCATTGAACAGCAGCATAGTGTTGTGGTTAAGAGCAGACTCTGGAACCAGATCACCCTGTTTTGAATGTTGTCTCTGCCTCTCTCCTAGCTGTGCGACCTTGGGCAACTTATTAACCTTTTTGGCCTTTGGTTTCCCCATTTGTAAATAAGGATACTAAAACCTGTCTCAGAGGTTAAATGGATTGTTACATGTAAAGCAAGCACTTATGTCAGTGCCTAACTTAGAGTAAGTACCACTACATAATGGTTGTTATTATATTGTTCACCAACATATCAGTGGTTAAAAGGAGGAAAATTAGATACTCATCTCAGTGGATGCTTGAAAGTCCTCTGAAATGTTGGCATCCTTTCCTTGTAACTTATTAAACTGTTACATCCGTACTATGATGAATATTTCAAACAAATAGCACAACTTAGAGTTAAGGTTAAAGTCTCAGAGCACTGCTGTTATGGAAGAGACGAGGGCCCAATATCTCTCACTTAATGTTCTTCTGAACTGTCTAGTCGTTGGCATAAGTCTTGTGGAATTCAGAGGTAAAAGTACTGGAAAAAGACAAAAATTGTTATTTCCACTTGTCTGGATTTTCTGCCTAGAAAACATAGAGTTGTTGGAAAACTTTTAAAATTAACAGAATTTAGTAAGGTAGAAATGAAAAAATAGAAGTAACTTTCTTCCATATAACTAGTTAGAGAAACATGGGGGAGGAAGATATAGACCCTAGGAATAGCTGGTGGTGGCCAGTAATGGTTAAGACCTATAAATGTAGTTACAGAATTTTGTGAGTGATAAAGTATTGGGTTGGCCAAAAAGTTCATTACAGAAGATGTTATGTAATGAAACTTCAAAGCTTTTGCACAGCAAAGGAAACCATAAACAAGACCAAAAGACAACCCTCAGAATGGGAGAAAATATTTGCAAATGAATCAACGGACAAAGGATTAATCTCCAAAATATATAAACAGCTCATTCAGCTCAATATTAAAGAAACAAACAACCCAGTCCAAAAATGGGCAGAAGACCTAAATAGACATTTCTCCAAAGAAGACATACAGATGGCCAAGAAGCACATGAAAAGATGCTCAACATCACTAATTATTAGAGAAATGCAAATCAAAACTACAATGAGGTATCACCTCACACCAGTTAGAATGGGCATCATCAGAAAATCTACAAACAACAAATGCTGGAGAGGGTGTGGAGAAAAGGGAACCCTCTTGCACTGTTGGTGGGAATGTAAATTGATACAGCCACTATGGAGAACAGTATGGAGGTTCCTTAAAAAACTAAAAATAGAATTACCATATGATCCAGCAATCCCACTACTGGGCATATACCCGGAGAAAACCGTAATTCAAAAAGACACATGCACCCCGGTGTTCATTGCAGCACTATTTACAATAGCCAGGTCATGAAAGCAACCTAAATGCCCATCGACAGACGAATGGATAAAGAAGTTGTGGTACATACATACAATGGAATATTACCCAGCCATAAAAAGGAACGAAATTGAGTCATTTGTTGAGACGTGGATGGATCTAGAGACTGTCATACAGAGTGAAGTAAGTCAGAAAGAGAAAAACAAATATTGTATATTAACGCATGTATGTGGAACCTAGAAAAATGGTACAGATGAACCGGTTTGCAGGGCAGAAGTTGAGACACAGATGTAGAGAACAAACGTATGGACACCAAGGGGGGAAAACCACAGTGGGGTGGGGATGGTGGTGTGCTGAACTGGGCGATTGGGATTGACATGTATACACTGATGTGTATAAAATTGATGACTGATTTAAAAAAAAAAAAAGACGGAAAATATGTTAAAAGTTAAAAAAAAAAAAAAAAAGATGTTACGGAAAGACCCGAACGAACTTTTTGGCCAACCCAATACTTCATACATAGATAGACACATCATTTTCTGTGGAAAGACACAAGATTATAAAACGCTTATTCTAATCAGAATCCCAACAAGATTTTTTTTAGGCTGAATTAAGTGATTCCAAAGTTATCTGGAATAATAAGTAGGTTAGAATAATCAAGGTAAAATGTTTAAAGGAAGAGATTTCTCTACTGGATAGTAAATGTCATATGAAGATCCAGTGAGCAGTGTGGCATTGGCCAAAAAATAGGTCAGGAAATATAAAAGGGAGAGAATTAAAAGAGTTGCCAATGTGAAAATTATAAAAGTCAAACATGTAACAAAATCAAAAAGCAAAAGTGAAACATGGGAAGTATTTGTAATGTGATTGAATCCTTCCTTAACTCAAATTTTATGTAACAAGAGGGGAAAATGTGCAAAGCACATGAACAAGCCATTCACATGAACACAGTTGGTCAGTATGCATGAGAATAGAATGTTCATCCTCACCGGTATTTAAAAATGCCAAATCCAGTTTGAAAGGCCAAAGAAATGCTAAGTATTTCAAAGGGATAATATGTAATTCTGGCAAGGGCGTGCTCAAATGAGCATTCCCTCCCTGCTGGTGTGAGTATAAGCTACTATTAGCCTTCTGTAAAGTGGATCGGTGATGAGTATTAAGACCTAGACAAATACTGGGTTGAATAGGGTAATTCCGTTGATCACAGGAGCTAATAGAAGTATAATTAGAGTAGGAAAAAAATTTGTGTCCAGTGTATAAAGTGATGCAGGAAAGGTATAAAGCTACAGATCAGCCTGAAAATGAACCTCTGCTTCTCTGCCACATTAGATTCAAGTAGTAGTCTTCATCTTTGTTCAAGACCTAGCTCCCACCATGCTGTATTCCTTGCATGTAAATATTTCTTTGGCAGATGAAATTAGAACAACTTTAGGTTATCCTGTAGAAAGAAACCAGCTGAAAAAGAAATCTGTTTTCTGGGTTCTATCTGCTTTACTGTCTCCACTAGGGGACTTAAAGCAGCTCTGAAATGTGTCATGTATAAAGAAAACCTCTATTCCATGGGAAACTAGAAATTTGACTTTGGAGCATTGAGCAGCTTGCTTTCTCTTTAGAAATGATGAGAAATCCGTCTGTCTCGTGTAACTTTGCCTTTTTTGCTTCTCTTCCGTTTGTAGTATGTGCCAAGCGCTCTTTGCTGTCCGAGCCGAGCCAGTATCCTGACAGGGAAGTACCCACATAACCATCACGTCGTTAACAACACTTTGGAGGGAAACTGCAGTAGTAAGTCTTGGCAGAAGATCCAAGAACCAGATACTTTCCCAGCAATTCTCAGATCAATGTGTGGTTATCAAACCTTTTTTGCAGGGAAATACTTAAATGAGGTATGTTGAATGGTCTAATTATTCCCTTTCTTTCTTTTTAAAAACAGCTTGAATGTGAATTAGTATGATTCATGTTAATTGTTTTTTAATTAGCATCCGTTCAAGTCATGTTAAACGGTTTTTGGTATATGTTGTTTTCTCTTAATCTGCCTGTTAAACCAGAATTTACATGAACGTATTTACATGATTTGGGCACTGTGGTTATTCTTTCTTTAAATAGTCTCTGGAGCATTTGTTTAAAAATTGTCTTAGGACTGCTGTGGTCTGATGCATCTTCCCCCTTTTCCTGAAGAATTCTGCTTGTCCTTTGGCTGTCATGGTATCTTTGTTTCCATTTCCCCTTTATCAGGACTGGAGTGAAGAATTTTTTCCTCTTGGCATCTTTTCCTGAATTATAACAGCTTAATGCTTAACCCATTTTCTGAAAACTGGGAGCAGATTGTGGAGAGATCAGTGATGAAGGAAAAGCACCCAGAGCCTGAGACATTCAGGCCATTGAAGCATGTGACTGAGTGGTTAGTGTGCTGGCCTTGAGGGCCTGGATGGAGGGAGGCCTCACTGTGACCTGCCAAGGCCAAATTTCAGGGCCTCAAGTCCACCACATTGGCCTTAGCATTTAGTCAAAGTTCAGGCTTAAAAGAAATAATGTGTTTGAGAGTATTTGGGGTTATCTCTTAAAATAAAACTGGGGATTCAGGACAAAGAGAAGATGTACGTTTTCTTATGTACTTTATCTGTGGTTGCTAGAGATCTTAATATCTGATCTGAATTTTGTTAATTCTCCCCCTCCCCGCAACAGTTGGGGGATTTGCAACCTTGTGGATTTGATGAAAAATGAGTCAGTTTGAAAAGAATCATGAGCAGTGTGATGGGTTAAAGCTATAGGTCATAAAGAGACCTTACACTACTTTGCATGTTGAAGATCATCTAACATATACAAAATTAGAAATTCTTCAAAATACAGAGACTTAGGGGACTTCCCTGGTGGTCCAGTGGTTAAGATTCTGTGCTTCCAATGCAGGGGGCATGGGTTCGATCCCTGGTCGGGGAACTAAGATCCCACATGTCGCAGACACAGCCAAAAAAAAAAAAAAATACAAAGATTTAGTTCTTAGAGGCACTGCCTTAAATGGGCAGTATTAAGCCTTGTCGAGATAAAATGGGATGATTCTGTGGTCTCTTCACTTAATTCATCTCATCAGATAAATTGAGTCCAAAAGTAGACTTCATCAGCAGGACAGCTGAAGTGATAGGCTGGTAGCTTGTAGTCTGATGATTTGGGCTGTTAGCCACAAGGTTGGCTGGACCATTCAGTCTAGGCCATCAGTAGCTCAGCAAATGAGCCATGTGGCCTAAGCTCTGTGGCCTTTCCCTGTAAAGGGCCAGAAATAAATATTTCAGGCTTTGCAGGCCATATGTCTATATAGTGACTATACAGTTCTGCTGTTGTAGCAAGAAAGCAGACTTACATAAACCAATGAGTGTGCCTGTGTTCCAGTAAAACTTCACCGTGACTGAAATTTCAATCTCATGCAACTTGTCACAAAAATATTCCTCTTTTGATTGTTTTTTTTTTTATTCAAGTATAGTTGATTTTGATTGGTGTTTATATTTTTTAATGTTTGGAAGAAAATTCTTAGCTTGCCGGCCACACAGAACAGTTGGCAGGCTAGATTTGGCCCTCCAGCCATAGTTTGCCAACTCCTGCTTCAGAAGTTCCTAGCACGATAGTGTTCTTTACTTTTTTTTTTTTTTTTTAATTTATTTTATTTTCGGCTGCATTGGTTCTTGGTTGCTGTGCGCGGGCTTTCTCTAGTTGCGGCGGGCGGGGGCTACTCTTCTTGCAGTGCGTGGGCTTCTCATCCCGGTGGCTTCTCTTGTTGCAGAGCACGGGCTCTAGGTGCAGGGGCTTCAGTAGTTGTGGCACGTGGGCTTCAGTAGTTGTGGCTCACGGGCTCTAGGGTGCAGGCTCAGTAGTTGTGGCGCATGGGCTTAGTTGCTCCACGGCATGTGGGATCTTCCCAGACCAGGGCTTGAACCCGTGTCCCCTGCATTGGCAGGCAGATTCTTAACTACTGCGCTACCAGGGAAGCCCTAATGTTCTTTACTTTTTGACTGTTATGTGTTTGAGGAAATTGAGCACCTACCATGTTTCAGGCACTGATCTAAAAAGATTCTGAAAGTTTCCTGTTTCCTTCTGGTCTGGTCCTGTCCTAAGGACTTCTAATGCGCTGCTTGTTTTGCTTTCCAGTACGGAGCCCCAGATGCGGGTGGACTAGCACACGTTCCTCTAGGCTGGAGTTACTGGTACGCCCTGGTGAGTGATTAATGAAGTCAGTGACAATTCTGCACAACCCTACAGATGCTGTTTACTTTCTGCGGTAGCTCTGATGTTGACATTATTTGGTTTGCTTTTATGATTGGCCATTTTGTCTCCTTAGAAGAAAGTCTGTTGATTTGTGAGTCACTCAGCTGTGGGATACTTTTCTTGCATTCCACAAGGTTTAGCAACATATTTTGCTGTCCTACCGGATCCATTTCTGGCTTTTTAAACTAGGACATATTATTGAAACTATGTTAGTAGTTAATAAAACCCTAGTCAGAAAGTCCAATTCAATATTCACTGGAGCAATTACCTTTTTTTTTTTTTTTTTTTTTTTGGGTCTTATCACTATTTAAACAGAGTATAGTTTAGCCCAGCATGGTTTCCAACTTTCATTTTGTGTGCTGACCTCATAAAAAATCTTACTTTCCTCTCTTTAATAGGAAAAGAATTCTAAATACTATAATTATACCCTCTCTATCAATGGGAAGGCACGGAAGCACGGTGAAAACTACAGTGTGGACTACCTGACAGATGTTTTGGTGAGTTACTGAAGCTCTGTCCTTGCACTTTAGCTCATGTTTAATTAAAGTCTCTGCCAAGGAAATATTTACTTGTATTTGTTAATGTTGGGTAACATGAATAATAACTTGGTCTAACCGCCAAAGAATATTTCCAACTGATTAAAAACTCCTGAGGGTGTTTTTCTTTGTAATTAAGCCAGGCTCAGATCTAATGTTCTTGAAATTCCAGCAGCAAATCCCTTTTCCAAAGGCTAATCTCTAAGACTATAGAGATTACTTTGAAGAGGTTTTACTTTGTAGGGGTTCCTACTCTTGACCCCAGTTTTACTCACAAGCTACAAGGTGGCAGCTTCATCATGAGGGTGGCGGGATAGGGATGGGGAGTTCTTCAGGCATTGTATATTATATATAAAAAATACCGAAATCGGGACGGGAATTTGGGACTGTCCTTTCCTGTCTAAGATGTATCTAATGACAGTCCCCCCATAGGGCATTCATTCACCAAGTACTTCAGCACCCATTATAGCAGGTGTTCAGCAGTAAATGAAACAAAGTCCCTGATTCTGTGGACGGTAACCTTTTAGTGGAGGATTTTATTTACCCATATGTGTGTCGTCTCGTTAGATGGCGATTAGTTAGAGAAATAAGGCAGGGGATGGGAGTTACTAGGTAACATTTAAGCAGAATCCTAAAGGAGATGAGAGTGAGCTATACAGATCAGGGGAAAGAGTGCCACAGGCAAAGGGAACAAAAAGCGTGAGGGTGTTGAACCAGGAGTGTGCCTGACAGGTTGGAGAAACCACAGGGTTTCTTGACAGGGCTGGATTAAAGTAGGGGGACGGGATGGTGATAAGAAATTGATAGTATCTTTTGAGTTTAGTGTTGGGAATAAATGAAGATGTAAATCAACTAGAAAATTAAAAACACAGCATGTATGTGGGAAGCTTTCATTTTCGTAAAGTATCTCCAGAGAAGCAAATGAAAGATTTAAGTGCATATAAATTAAAACCCTGGTGTGGTGTATTTGGACTTAATATTATTCACTTAGTTTAGCTACTTCAGCTGGCATAACTTAGGATATCTACTCTCTACATATTTTTGTAAAATTACAGTAACTTAATTCACTTTTCCCACTGTTGTGAATTAGGTTGGCTCTCTTTTTATGTTCTTTAAAGCATCAAATGTATATACTCTAAGCTGCATAAATGTATATACTCTAAGCTACATTAATATAAGTTAATACTAAAATGGCTGAATTACTATTTTTTTTCCTTATGGGAGGCATAACAATTTTTAGGTCATGTAAAATCATCAAAATCCTAATTGCTTTCTTCGATGGTGTGCTTTTCAATTTTTTATTGTGTTTGCCTGAAAGCCAAACGATCTGTTCCAGCAACACGCTTGCAAGTGACTGTGACATAGATTGTATGCTAAGATTGGTGGAAAGCTAATAGGACCCTGTACACCTGTTCACCAGAGAACAGGTATCTCTCAAGTCCTCAGCTGTGAGGTAGGGTAAGCAATGACAAATCTTTGTATATGTCAGGCCAATGTCTCCCTGGACTTCCTGGACTACAAGTCCAACTCTGAGCCGTTCTTCATGATGATCTCCACTCCGGCACCTCATTCGCCTTGGACAGCTGCACCTCAGTACCAGAACACCTTCCAGAACGTCTTTGCACCAAGAAACAAGAACTTCAACATCCATGGAACGGTAGCTTCCCCTAACCCTTGCATTAAGCCATGCTCGATGTGATTAATTGTGTAATATACTTGTCAGGGAGCCTTTGAATCATATAGTTCGTCTTCCTTCTAAATCTCTTAAAGGTAATTGCACCTGTCGCTAACATGCTAGGTAGTATACACTTGCTTCAGAAGTCAGATGAGGTTCCTGCCACACACCCAGTGAGCAGCTGGAGAGTCGGCGGAGAATGGTAAAGAAATGCCATCTTTCCTGACTACAGGCTCTTGATAACCTTTGTGCTGGCACTCCTCCTGCCTGGCAGTGGCTGAGACATGTCCCTCGGGGCTGAGCTGGGCCTGCAGCAGTCTCCTGTGGGTGGCCCTTACCAGGCCCAAGGCATAGGAAGAAGAGGGGTGACACGGTGCAACGTGATTGGGAAGGGAAATTGAATGGAGAAATGAGCCAGAGCAGGCCATGACCTAAATACTGTTCACTTCGTATGCCACTTACCCTTCCCTTGGCACAGGAGATTGGCAGTTTGCTAGTTCAAAGGCAGAAAGCTTCTACTGCCTCATGCCTGTTACCCAGAAATCTTAGTTGCTTGCGAGGTGGTAGAAAGAATGAGTCTTGGAGTTAGAGTCAGTATTACCGCTTTCTGGCTAGGTGACCTGACCATGAGCAAGGTGCTTAACTTGCATTTTTCTCTCTAAAGCCGGGGATCCTGACCTCTCCTGCAATTCTTGTATGGATTAAAATACACAGAAACGTCTAGCATGTTGCCTGGCACACTGTAGGCATGTGCTTGCCATGGATGACGTTAAAGATGAGTGAACCGAGTTTGAAACCTGGGTGCCATTTTCTCTGTGTTCCAAAAGAAGTTCATAGAAGTTCCCATGACTAAGTAAGGTTAGAAACTTCAGGTTAAATAAGTCACTCTGCTACAGGATTTCTCAGAGTTATTCGTGTTCTGACATGAATTTGCAACAGGAAGAGATGCTCTATAGCATTTGTCAAGCATGCTAACTAAAGAAGGCTTTGAGGATCACAGTTTGCGAGATGGCAGCTTAGGGTTTTATGAATAGGGAGGAGAGAATCAATGGTGTTTGGCAATGTTTTGTTTTTTTTTTTTTTAACTGTGACTTTTTTATTTATATGAGAAGAATCCTCTAGGTTTGGACTTGAAGTTTTAGGAAATTGCTATGACGAGATTTTTCCTAAGGTCCAAGGATGATCGCTATCTTAGGTAGGAAAATAGAGGGCCATGGAATGATGACTTATTAGGCAAAACTTAGAGGAAGGTAAAGTGGATATTTATCCTTTTATAGTTTGGGTGGTAGACCCAAGTTATAAATTTAATCTTCTGGTTAGTAGTTTCCAGTATCTTTCACGAAATCTCTTATTAAAGCTGCTAACAAAGGAGCCCAGGCCTTCTGCCATTAAGGAAGTGATGAGAAGAAGCTAAAGAATGAGTGATAATTTGCAGAAAGTTTTTTTTTTACGAACACAGGGCAGGGAAGTGGGGGGTGGGGGGTGGAGGGAAAATCTGAAGTTGCTTAAACAGGCTCCAGTTAGTTCCTTTTTTGCTCGAGTACATGATCCTTTTCATTATCTATTCTAGTAGTTTGACTGTGGTGACTTGGTGTTAACTTTTGTTTTTCTTTTAAATTCTAGAACAAGCACTGGTTAATTAGGCAAGCCAAGACGCCAATGACTAATTCTTCAATACAGTTTTTAGATAATGCATTTAGGAAAAGGTAAGAGCTGCTCCTTTCCAGTCTTGGTGGTCTTTGAGGACCCTCAGAAGCAGCCCATGAACAGGGAACTGCACCACGTGGTTATCTCTGAGAAGAAATTGGTGGCAAGATGTTGGGAGAGACTCTGATGGGAGGTCTTTACATTTAGCTACAAGGTGGCCTTTGGACCTCAGGTCTAATTAAACAGTCCGTTTTTATGACTTGTTAAAACATTGCAAATTGGAGCCATTTGGTTTTTTTAACCATTTTCTATATCTAAAGAAAAGGTCACTCTCTGAGAGATTAGCCCCAATATTTGCCTGAGACCCAAAGGCTTAGGCTAGAGCAGAATATTTGCCTTTGCAGTTTTTAGCTTTCAGGAAATTCTTACTTCCTCTTAAGGTGCATTTAGTTTTAGACCAGGAGTTGGCAAACTTTTTGTGAAGGGCCAGATAGTAAATATTACAGGCTTGTCGGCCGTATGGTCTGTTTCGCTGTTGCTCAGCTCTGCTGTTGGAGCGCAAAGCAGCCCTGGACAAGACAAGAATGAATGAGCATGGCTGTGCTACAGTAAAACTTTATACATAAAGCAAACAGCGAGTTGTTTCATGGGCGTAGAGTTTCAGATTTGCAAGGTGAAAAGGTTCTGGAGATCTGTTCCACTATGTGAATACACTTAACGCTACTGACCTGTACACTTAAAAATGGTTAAGACAGTAAATTTTATGTTATGTGTTTTGTACCACAGTTAAAAACAAAAACACAGACAGTGGTCAAGCTTTGGCCCATGGCTATAGTTTGCTGACCCCTAGTTCGACCATTAAACATTGTTGTAGCCAGGTCTATCTGAATTCATCTCTATCAGTCAGTGCTGAGTTGACAACTTTCCCTTCCAATAGTCTTTTTTTTTTTTTTTTTTAATTTATTTATTTATTTATTATTTTTGGCTGTGTTGGGTCTTCGTTTCTGTGCGAGGGCTTTCTCTAGTTGCGGCGAGCGGGGGCCACTCTTCATCGCGGTGCGCGGGCCTCTCACTGTCGCGGCCTCTCTTGTTGCGGAGCACAGGCTCTAGACACGCAGGCTCAGTAGTTGTGGCTCACGGGTCCAGTTGCTCCGCGGCATGTGGGATCTTCCCAGACCAGGGCTCGAACCAGTGTCCCCTGCATTGGCAGGCAGATTGCCAACCACTGTGCCACCAGGGAAGCCCCCTTCCAATAGTCTTTTATTCTCATCACCAGCCACGATAAATAATAAAGCTAACTGGTTATAAAAAGCCTCATTTATTTCTGTAGAATCGGTTAAATTTGGAATCAACTAATTGTGTGCTGGAATTTTCTAATCTGTGTTTTGCAATGAATGGAAGGAAAGGAAATAGGGGATTTGAGCTTTTGGGGAGAGTGGCTCTGAGGGGTTTTTTTTGGGGAAGGAGGTTGGGAGTGTTTTTGTTTTGATTTGGTTTTGGGGTGTTTTTTGGACTTTGCTTTTGCTTTTTTGGCAAGATGGCAGTACCTCAGCCATTGTCTTTGAAGTCCCATTGCTGCCCTCTGTTCACATCCAGGTGGCAGACTCTGCTGTCAGTTGATGACCTTGTGGAGAAGCTGGTCAAGCGATTGGAGTTCAGCGGGGAGCTCAATGACACCTACATCTTTTACACCTCAGACAATGGCTATCACACAGGTAAGGGGCACCATGACCTTTGCGAGGTGCCTTTCCTTTCTCGCTCAATCAGTAGCACTGGCAGGGAGCTCCTGTCCTTTTGCAGCAGTGGACAGGCCAGAGGGAGGGTCTTGCCCTCAGGGCCCCTCTGGTTAGAGGGCCAGCTCATTTCCCCTGGTGAGAGACCAGGTTTCATTATTTGCTATTTCACAGGCTGAATTACATGGTGTTCTAGGAGTCTGAGCAGAGAGTGAGCTTGATGGGTTAGAGGCAGGCTTTATGAAGTAGGTGAGAAATTGAGCTAGATTTTAAGGACAGTGGATCTCAGGGAATAGGGGTGTGACATTTGACACAGGAAGACCACGAGAGGGTTGTCCTGGGGAAAAACTTGCCTGTGAAATGAGGTGTTTTGGTGTGTGTGAGTTTTGTTTTGTGTTTCTTGTCTTTTCACAACTGCAGTATGAGTCACCCCCATGTCCTTGACTTTCATCCTTTCTACTTGGACCTTCTCTAGTTAAAAATCAGTATTTTTTTCTTTCTCCACTCTTTTAAATTTCCTAAACTTGAAGGGAATTAATCTGAGGTTTGTTTGCACAGGAGCAGATTGATTAGGCATTTCATGTGTTGTTATGAATATTTTTAAGCGCTCACAGTAGAGACTAGTAAAATAACTCCCATTGTCCAGCTTTGATTTTCAGCTGCATGAGACCAGTCTTTTGAATTCCTCATGCCTTCTTCATGTTTCTTTTTTAGCTAGAAGTTTTTGAAGAAACTCCAGATGTTGTGATTCCATATGTCAGCACTTGATTGTGCATCTGACTAGTTCATTACCTTTCAGAACCTACACAAAGTCCACATGCTACCTTTAGTTTTTGTGTGTCTTAAGGCTGTCCTTTGCCACTGATTTATTGGGGAAACTGGTCTTCTGTCCTTTAGAATATCTCACATTCCAGATGTAGCTAATTGCTCATGTGATGCCTTAACTCATTTATCTATACTCAACATTTTGTATAGATTGGTAGTTAGATCTAGAGTCTTAATAGAAGTTCACGTTTTCAACAAGAATGCTTTCTTGTTGATGCTGTTATGTACTTCTTATTGCTTCATTCACATCATGCCGCTGGGGTGTCTGGTTGCCTCACTTTAGGGATGCTGTTACTGATTGATGGCTCATGTGGTATCATCCTGAGCCCATCCTATGACCTTTTGTGGCTAAAACTTCCATTGATGATTGTTGCTTAAATCTGTTCCCTCAGAAATTGCAAAGTTTGACTTCATAACCCTGTCCTTCCTTCTGAATTTACTGGCTGGAGTTCCTCAGGAAATTCCCCTCATCAACTGTTTGGTTATCTTGAAATATAGTTTATTCAGGAAAGGCTGGATAAATGGTTTTGTCCCTTTATTTCGCAGCTTTTAGAGTAACTTCATTCAATTGTGATCAGGTCGAGTGTCATACATAAATAGCGTATTTTTGCTTCAATACTTTCTAGTCATTCTTTTTGCTGAATTTGCCTATTTTAGACCAGGGTGTCCCTCTAGGCATTTTTTTTAAAGATGAGCTCATTGTTTCCTGCCTTGTAGTAATAAGAGACCCAGGCAAATTTAAGCTTTCCATTAAAACACCATAATTAGTAGAGCAAGGCTGTTTTTGATTTTTACTGTTTATTGAATGAATGCATGCATGAGTGACATTTCTATCTTGGCTCCATCTTTACCCTATGCATTTTTTTTTTCAGGACAGTTTTCTTTGCCAATAGACAAAAGACAGCTGTATGAGTTTGATATCAAAGTTCCACTGTTGGTTCGAGGGCCTGGGATCAAACCAAATCAGACAAGCAAGGTAGGTTGCTGACAAGGTGATGTAGCATTTGCCTGAGGAAAGAAAGCTTTTCCTCCTAAGAGGAGGCTGATTCAGTTTCTCCTCCTTTGAGGATGAAGGCTGATTGGCTTAAGATTTTTTTGCAAGTGTATTTATAAGCCTTGCAAACAGTGATTCTTTTTTCTTTCTTTTTTTTAATTGAAGTATAGTTGATGTACAATATTCTATAAGTTACAGGGGTACAATACAGTGATTCACAATTTTTAAAGGTCATACTCCATTTAGTTATTTTAAAATATTGGCTGTATTCCCGGTGTTGTACAACATATCCTTGTAGCTTATTTTATACCTAATGCTCTTAATCCCCTACTCCTGTATTGTTCCTCTCCCATCCCATCTCCCCACTGGTAACCACTAGTTCTCTGTATCTGTTCTCTATATTTTGTTATGTTCAGTAGTTTGTTGTATTTGTTAAATTCCACATATAAATGATATCATACAGTATTTGTCTTTCTCCGTCTGACATATTTCACTTAGCATAATACCAGTAAACTGCTGGCCACCCACTATTAGATGTGTACGTATCATATCAGCATGAATAGCTTTTGCTTGTGGTTTGAGACTAGATTTTTACTTGGTCCTCGAGCCGTGACTCTCCACCAGGGTGCTCATCAAAACTACCTTCTGAAACTGAAAGGCTCAACATCTAGAAAGGTTCAGATTGACTCACTTGGACTGGAATAGAATCCCTGCCTCTGCTTTTTTCCTCAAGTTCACAATGATTCTGAGAGGCAGCCCAGTTTGGGGCCCATAGCCCGGGAGAGCAAAGCTCTTCAGGCTTTGTTGTGTGTGCACGTCCCCTGGGGGCCTTGTTGAAATGCAGATTCTGATTCTGCATTCCAGCCTGCTCCCAGGTGTTCCCAGGTGATGTCTGCTGCTGGTCTGACCTCCCTCTGAGTATAAGGCTACAGAAAGGGTGTTGTCTGAGAATTTAGTCCCCCTCCCTGTGGGACTCTTCCTCTCTAACGCCTTTCTACTTTACTGATTCTCTCTCCTAGTACTGTCATAAAGTACCACATTCTTTTGTTACCATTCCCATTTGGCTTCAAACTGGGTTCCTAATACTGAGGTACTTTGTTCCTAGAGTTCGTGGGCATCTTGATCCAAAACACTGGTCCAGTGTCGGGAGATAAGAATTGATAGGCTCTACCAGTTGTTTTCTCTTCCCTAATACCACAATTTCAGTCCCAGCTCTGTGAGACAAAAGAAAATGAGCAAATGGATTATTTAAGCTAAAACTGGAAAATAGGTCAGAATTTCTGGGTATACTGGTGCTTGAGTTTAATTTGAGGTTTAATGTTTACTTTGTTTAAACGTCTGCCCTTCACTTATTTCCTTCCACAATGCTCTTGATGGAATTCTGTTAAAATTCTCTCGGAAACTTAAAATGGCCTTCATAAGTGCCTTTTGAATTTTCTTTTTCTTTTAAGACCCACATTCCTAAAGGCAGTCACCTTTCACTGCAAATTCATTACCCTCTAAACAGGCCTCTCCTGTCAGCGGAGGTAGGCAAGTTTGGAAGACCATTCAGTCTTAAAAGTGTTTTCTTGATGTTGGTGTTGGGAGCTGGTTGAGGAGAGCACGTCTGCACCTGTGTGCATTTCCGAGGAACAGGGCCATGTCTAACCGGTGTGGGGAAGGAGGCTGATGAGAACAGAGTGACGTGTCAGCCAGCTGCCCATGGAACAGACTGTTCCTTTTTCCTTCAAGTTAACAATGGCACTAAATGTTACAATCAGAAACTTCACTTTCTCTAAGCCAGCTAAGTGAAACCAGGTCCTAGGAAGCCATTTCAACAATAATAACCGTTATTGAATGCTTAGGATGTGACAGGTGCTGTTCCAAGTATATTACCTGTATCAACTCAGTTAACCTTCACAGCCTTATGAGATATGAATACTGTTATCCCCATTTTACAGATGAGGAAACTGAGGTATACAAGTTCAGCGATTTACCCAAGATGATGTAGCCAAAGAATATCAGAGCCCTGCACTTGAACTCGGGCAGTCTGGCTGCTATACACTTAACCAGAGTCCGTACACTCAACCATTACACTACAGCTCAGACAACAGTATTTCTTAAGTATCTTCCTGTGCCAACACAGTATACCAGGAGCCTTGGAGCCACAGCAAGAGCAGTCAGAGAAGATCAGTTCTTAACTCCCTGTGTCAGGGGGAGCCAGATACCTGAGCTTCAGTTGTCAGTGAAAGTCTCTGAGGCATTTGGGCAGAGACCCGGGTGTCAAGAAGGATTGAGTCATGCAAAGATCTGTGGGAGGGTATCCCGAGCGGCAGAACGGTGCATGTGAAGTCACAGATAGGAGAATGAGCTTGGCCTGTTCAAGGGACAGAAGGTGGCAGTTGTCCTGAACTACTTTACTTCCTACTTGAACCATCTCTCTCACCTCCTTGCCTTTGTACAGCTGGCTGCTCCTTCTGTGTGAATGCCCACCTCATACCCCTTTCACCTGGCTAAGTTAATTGTCCTTCGGGGCTTCGGTTTAGGGCTCCCCTAAATGAACGTCACTGTAGACCCCCGCCCCACATGGAGTGGGTGCCTTTCCCAGCTTCCCAGCTGGCCTCACACTTACCACACCCGACTGAGTTTGTCTTTTTGACTCTAGGAGTCCCTAGTTGAGAGGTATTATCCGAACTTAGAATACCCAGCTCTTAGTGGGAGTTTGGGGTTAGCACATGTAAGCTATTATATATACAATGGATAAACAACAAGGTCCTTTTACTGTATAGCACAGGGAACTCTGCTCAGTATTCTGTAATAACCTAAATGGGTAAAGAATTTGAAAAAGAATAGATACACGTATAACTGAATCACTTTGCTGTACACCTGAAACTAACACGACATTGTTAATCAACTATGCTCCAATATAAAATAAAAATTTTTTAAAAAGGTCCTATTATATAGCCTAGGGAACTATATTCAATATGCTATGATAAACCATAATGGAAAAGCATATTTAAAAAAAAGAATGTATCTCTATATGTGTATAACTGAATCACTTTGCTCTACAGCAGAAATTAACACAACATTGTAAATCAACTATAATTAAAAAAAAAAAGAATACCCGGCCCTTAACATACAATGGGTGACATCCAAGTTGTGTGAATGGATATATTACCAGGGTCACACAGTAAGTGGCAAAACCAGGTCTGAAAATTAACTGTCTATTCTCAAAATCCATGGTTTTTTGGGAATTCCCTGGCGGTCCAGTGGTTAGGACTCTGCACTGTCACTGCTGAGGGCCTGGGTTCAATCCCTAGTTGGGGGACTAAGATCCCACAGCGGCGCAGCCAAAAAAAAAAAAAAAAAACCATGGTGTTTGACACTTTGTGCTGACACATGTGGTTTGAGAAGTATGAAGTGCCCCGCTTCCATCTAGCACAGTGTGTCAGAGATGGTGGGTGATTCATCGTGTGCTGGCAGCAGAGTTGTCTTGGTGCAGGTTCTGTGTGAGGGCCACAGGGTGGTGAGTTGAGCATAATGAGCTGCGCTGGCAACAACCTAGTAGCCAAAATAGGACACGTTTGACCAGTGGATCTGGCTTTGTGTTGGCTGTTGGGGTGAGTCAGGGGCAGGTGGTATGGGTGGATGCCAAACATTGGCTGCTGAGGTCTTCTCCTCTGGCTATAAATTAATCTAGCTTTAGATCTGGTGGTAGAATTTCTTCAGATTGGCTTTAAGAAAGGAAAAGGTTAGTACGAAAATGGAAATGACATAGCATGATCCAGGGGAAATAAAACTGAACTGGGAGTCAGGAAGACCACCTATTGGCTTTAAGACTTTGGATAGACTAAGCTTTGGTTTCCCCATGTGAAACTGGGAGGATGCTAAGGGCAAATTCTCAAGTGTAACTAGGTGACGCCCTGGCTTACTCCTTGTTAGGGAAGTGGGGCGTAAGGGGCAAATCCAGATGAAGCAGCCCAAGACGTGTAGAGTTCTCTGCTTTCAGTGCTTCTCTTTCTTTTTTTTTTTTTTTTTTAAACATCTTTATTGGAGTATAATTGCTTTACAATGGTGTGTTAGTTTCTGCTTTATAACAAAGTGAATCCGTTATACATATATCCCCATATATCCTCCCTAGTGCTTTTCAGTAGATGCATTTGGGGTGCTCTCTGGTGTGCTTTGAGTCTTTTTTTTGAAAGCCTTACATGAACTCTTTAACATGAGGGCTTAAAAGTCTGTTTGAAAACCTGATATACCTTCCTGGGAGCCCTTATTCTTTTGGGTAATTCTGCAGCACTGTCCTTCTTCCAGAGCTAAAAAATAAGCAGGTTCAAGGCATGATTTCCCTCGATCTCATGCCCCCCAGAGTTTTTTAGGGCCTTATATTTGATCAAAATGTATATATACTTTAATCCTAAGAACATTCCCAAACAAACTGTGAGGCTGTGATTCATGAAATAATTTACTTGGTCTTGTCAGAGCGTTTTCTGTTCCAGTCCTTAAATGGATCTTTGTACTCAGTGATAAAAGCAATAATACCATTTTAGGAACTTGAAATGCTAATGTTTCTAGATGTCATTAGGGTGATGGGCTCATAGTATCCATTCTAATCCTTGGCTGTATAAAAACAAGAGAGAGGTATAATTCTCTCTTGAATTCTTCACTCATACTTGGTATCTACTAGAAGTCTCCCATCTCCTGACATTGTATGCTAATTTTGAGACTCTACTTCTTAGTCAAACAAAACCCAGTAGGAAGAGAATTTGCCCATCATTTTTAGGGAGGATGTGATCATTGTAGATACCTGGGAGGAAAGAGTCCTGGTGGTGGCGTTTATGGTACTTGTGCCGAATTAGCGACTTGACTTGTCCTGGATCTTGCAGACCTTTCTCCTCCCCTCCCCCCATAGAGCAAACTGCCACTAGAGGGCGCTCCCACCCATCGCTGATGGCTCGAGGCAATTCCTGCTGAGACTGGCAGTCACTGTTTTATCTCTGTGGGTTTTATTATTTTGGTGCCTTGGACACGTTAATAATACCTGTGGGATTGACTTGACTTCATTCATGTCTGGACATCACTGGAGATCTGTCAGTCACGTTTTGGAGTCTTCTTGCCTTTATCTGATTCTGGAGGTGGTGTCTCTGCTTGTCTCTCCTTTGCTGCTATGGTCTCTTCCGTATTCATACTCACTCTTGTTCGCTGTATTCTAAGCCACTCAGTCTGCCTGGGGTACTTGGAACCAGGAAAGATATCTCTAACACCGGGTCTTGTGTAATCCCTAGAGACATAGTTTTTGTGTTTTTTATCCTCAGCAACATATGGATTGCTTTTCCCGTGAGTTGCCTGCCACTGAAGGGTAATTTCCAACAGCTGCAGAGTTACACTGATTGGTTCAGAGCCAGGATATGTGTATCACTTTGCCCTCCAGGAGCCATCCTAGCTACCAGGAAACCTGGCTGCTACTGAACAGTGCTTCTTGCCTTTCATGTCTGTACTTTGGTTTTGTTTTTAAATTAAAAGTAATAGGATTAGTTTTTTTTTTAATCCCCATTTGGCTTCTCCTGAGATGATCTGAGTTTTCTCAACAGTTTTTTTTTTTTTGGCTGCATTGGGTCTTTGTTGTGGTGCGCATGCTTCTCATTGTGGTGGCTTCTCTTTGTTGCGGAGCACAGGTTCTAGGTGAGCAGGCTTCAGTAGTTGTGGCACGTGGGCTCTCAGTAGTTGTGGCCCACGGGCTTAGTTGCTCCATGGCATGTGGGATCTTTCCCGGACTGGGACTTGAACCCCTGTCCTCTACATTGGCAGGTGGATTCTTTTTTTTTATTTTTTTATTTTATTTTTATTTATTTATGGCTGTGTTGGGTCTTCGTTTCTGTGCGAGGGCCTTCTCTAGTTGCGGCAAGCGGGGGCCACTCTTCATCGCGGTGCGCGGGCCTCTCACTATCGCAGCCTCTCTTGTTGCGGAGCACAGGCTCCAGACGCGCAGGCTCAGTAATTGTGGCTCACGGGCCCAGCTGCTCCGCGGCATGTGGGATCCTCCCAGACCAGGGCTCGAACCCACGTCCCCTGCATTGGCAGGCAGATTCTCAACCACTGCGCCACCAGGGAAGCCCCTGGCAGGTGGATTCTTAACCGCTGCACCACCAGGGAAGTCCCTCTCAACAGTTTTAAAGATTATTTATTTCCAGTAAACGACAGCTTTTCCAGTTACAGGCTGCTGACTTTGTGTCAGTTACTTCTCTTTCATTTCCTCATCTGTAAAATGGGGAAAATACTGCTTTCTAGGACTGTGGGGAGGATTAAATGAGGATAAGCATTAAGCACTGGCCCAGAATAGGTGCTCAGTGAACACTAGTTCCCTTCGTTTCCCTGGTGGATTGTCTCCATCACTCCAAGGCTTTTTCTAGCCTGTGACCATGTGACTTCTAGACCCTTTGCTACAAAAGTTCATGTGGTTCTTGAGCCAGAACATATATGGGATAGTCCAGATTAAGATGTTATAATTGTAAAATACCAGATTTCAAACACTTGGTTCAAAAATTTTTTAAAAGTAAAATCTCATCACTTTTTTGTATTGCTTACATGTTGAAATAGTAATATTTAAATATTTACAATGAATTTCACCTCTTTTTTTTTTTTACTTTAATGTGGTCACTAGACAATTTTAAATTACACGTATGACTCCTGTTCTATCTCTATTGGACAGTGGACTATGCTGGTTTAGGTCTGGTAGCGGTATTGTATACAGAAGAAAAATAGTCCAATAAATCAAGGAGATATGGCAAGGTATAAATGCTGGACAATGTCTTTAATTTCTAGAATCTTTGTTTAAAAACATCCAAGTTTTGGGACTTCCCTGGCGGTGCAGTGGTTAAGAATCCGCCTGCCAGTGCAGGGTACACGGGTTCGAGCCCTGGTCCAGGAAGATCCCACAATGCCGCGGAGCAACTAAGCCTGTGCGCCACAACTACTGAGCCTGCGCTCTACAGCCCGTGTGCCACAACTACTGAAGCCCGTGCGCCTAGAGCCCATGCTTCGCAACAAGAGAAGCCACCACAATGAGAAGCCTGTGCATCGCAACAAAGAGGAGCCGCCGCTCTCCGCAACTAGAGAAAAGCCCATGTGTAGCAACGAAGACCCAACGCAGCCAAAAATAAATAAATAAAATAAATTTATTTTAAAAAAAGAAAATAAAAACATCCAAGTTTTGTGCTCTTTAAGGAAACTTATTGATGCATTGTTGGGATGAGTTTTCTGCAGTCTTCAAAAACTACTGCAAACATTTCTTACCAGTGTTGTCACTTCAAAAAACTATTAAAAATGCTAACATCCTCATTGGTGACAAGCATTCAACCTTTGAGCCTTTAAAAAACATCAGGAGTCAATTTGAAGTCAAGTTTAGTGAACTAATAAGAATAATCAAGTTGGGAAACACTTTGTATAAAATAGCCTGACATTTTTCTCATCGTTCATAACAGACTCAAGGCAATCAATCCTAAAGGAATCTTGAAAAATGTTTTTATCAATCGTAACAGTATGGGTAGAATAAACATTAACTTCCCAGGAGCATGTATTATAAACTTTATAAGGCTTTATGTTTTTTGTTTTAAATTATTATAGTTATATTTGAATATATGCAATAGGAAGTATGGGTTGTACAAAAGATAATAGTAAGTGCTGTTTGTCTCACAGGTGGGTTGGAGGGAAGTGAACTCTAGTATAGATAGAAAAGGAAAATGGGACGAACTGTGTTCTAGATCAATTGACTGTTTCTTCCTCTTTCTCATAGATGCTCGTTGCCAACATTGACTTGGGTCCTACTATTTTGGACATCGCTGGCTACAATCTGAATAAGACACAGATGGATGGGATGTCTTTCTTGCCCATTTTGGTGAGTATAAAGCCCTAAATCAGGCCTGAGCCAAGATTCTGAAATAAATTCCAGGTTATATAAGTAGGCTTAAAATTTAAATCTTAAAGCTGTTAAATTAGGGGAGCAGAGGATAGAATTTTTCTCTTATCTGTAGTGGGAAGGAGTTCTCTTAAAAAAAGATGGGACACACATGAACAGAGTTCTATATCCTCCCTTTTTCCCTTCTCCCCCAAAAGCCCCATCATAAAATTAAAACAGGTGACAAATTGGGAAAATATTTGCAACATACATGAAAAAGGGTAATTAGTTTTAATAGATGAGTTCTTAAAAGCAAAGATTAATATCCCAGTATAAAAATGGGCAAAAGAAGTGAATAGTCAACTCCCAGAGGAATTAAAAATGGCCAAAGTCAGTGCAAAAAAATTGCTTCAATGCTGATTAAAGAAATGCTTAACTAAAGGAGGCCTCTATCACCTGTAGAACTGGCAAAGATTAAAATGATTAATACCCTGTATTTACAGAAGTTTGAGAAAATGAAAGCTACTCAGACTCTGTTCATTGAAGTGTAATCAGTATAAGCTATCAGTAGGCTAATTTAACAAGACCCATCACTGCAAAATACACGTCAAGCAGTCCCATCTGAGAATTTATTTTAAGAAAAGAAAATTCATTCAAGAAATATTTGAGGGGGCTTCCCTGGTGGTGCAGTGGTTAAGAATCCGCCTGCCAATGCAGGGGACACAGGTTCGAGCCCTGGTCCAGGAAGGTCCCACGTGCTGCGGAGCAACTAAGCCCATGCGCCACAGCTACTGAGCCTGCACTCTAGAGCCCGTGAGCCACAACTACTGAGCCCACGTGCCTAGAGCCCATGCCCCGCAACAAGAGAAGCCAATGCAATGAGAAACTCGTGCACCGCAACGAAGAGTAGCCCCTGCTTGCTGCAACTAGAGAAAGCCTGTGCGCAGCAACGAAGACCCAATGCAGCCAAAAATAAATAAATAAAAAGAAACTTAAAAAAAGGAAATATTTGAGTACCTAGTGCCTAGCACTGCCCAGAGCTAAGTATAAAAACTACATTATTAATAGAAGAAAATTGAAAACCTAAATATACAGTAGGGAATTGGTCAAATTGTGGCACAATTAAACAATAGACCATTAAACCAACACTAAATGATGTAGGTATGTATACATTGACTTGGAAAGATGCCCACCACATACTATAGGGAGAAAAAGTTTCAAAACAGCATCTTTCTCATTAAATATGTATGTAAATATGTTTAAGCATAGAGAAGTTTGAAGCATCAATACTCATTATAGATGACTCTTCCTCATTGATTTGTCTGAGTCTATCACAATTTATTATTAGGTAATATATGATTTATACAAGAGAATACCCATAACTCACATAAGTTATGAAACACAAGAAATACCCATGAACCCATCACCCCATTTAAGAACTGAAATATTCCCCATACTGGTGCATCTTCCTATGGGCTCCTCCCCATCCCACCCCTTACCTGCCCATACAAATGAGCGCTTTTCTGAATTTTATGGTTGTTAATCTCTGGCTTTTATTTTTTAGTAAGTATCATGGATGTGTCCCTAAACAACATACCTATCTTGGGGGGAAAAATACCTGTCTTGTTTTGCACTGTAAAAGTGATATTCTACCAGTTGTAATCAGGACTTTTTTCAATTCATCATTGTTTGCAAATTGATCCATATTGTTCACAGACGCCTAATATTCCATTGTAAGAAGGAATGCATCACTACTTAATCATGTTTTCTTGTCAATGTACATTTGTGGCGTTCCCAGTTTTGTTCTAGGAACATTGCTTCTATAGCATTCTCATACATGTTTCCCAGTGAGCATGTGTATATGCACCAAGGTTACAGGAACCTCACATGTTCATTCCTACAAATATTACCAAGTTATTGTACAAAATCGTCATCAGTTTACATTCCCACCAGTAACTTATGAGAATTCCCTTTGCTCTATATGAAACTGTCCGACTACTTAATATTTGCCAATCTAGGGGGTGAAAAAGATCAAAATTATATTTGGTTCTACTGTGCATTTCTTTATTAATGAGATGAATCATTTTTTTTAAATATATATTTATTTATTTTTGGCTGCATTTGTCTTCGTTGCTGCGCACGGGCTTCTCACTGTGGTGGCTTCTCTTGTGGCGGAGCACGGGCTCTAGGCGTGCAGGCTTCAGTAGTTGTGGCTCGCAGGCTCTAGAGAGCAGGCTCTAGAGCACAGGCTCAGCAGTTGTGGCACACAGGCTCAGTCACTCTGCGGCATGTGGGATCCTCCTGGACCAGGGATCGAACCCGTGTCCCCTGCATTGGCAGGCGGATTCTTAACCACTGCGCCACCAGGGAAGCCCGAGATGAATCATTTTTTTAACAGCTTAATTCACTTACTATACAAGTCAGAAGTTTAAAGTTTACAGTTATTCAGAGTTGTACAGCCACACCATAATCTTAATTTTAGAACATTTTCATCACCCCAAAAAGAAACCCCCAAATACATTAGCAGTCACTCCCCCATTGCTCCCTCTCCCAGCACCAGGCAGGCACTAATCTACTTTCTGTCTCTATAGATTTGTCTACTGGGGACATTTTCTAGAAATAGAATCATACAGTACTGTGGTCTCTTGTGATTGGCTGAAAAGGGTCATCCCCATTGTAACATGGATCAGTACTTTTCTTTTTATTACTGAATAATATTCCATTATGTGGATGTGTCACATTTATTTATCCACCCATCAGTTGACAGACATTTGGGTTGTTTCCCGTTTTTGACTATTATGAATAATACTGCTGTGAACATTTGTGTATAAATTTGGGGGCAAACTAATGTTTTCCATTCTCCTGAGTGTATCCCTAAGAGTAGAATTGCTAGGTCACGTGGTGATTTTATGTTTAACCTTTTGAGGAACTGCCAGACTTGTTTCTAAAGTGATTGCACCGTTTTATATATTCCCACCAGCAGTGTAAAAGGGTTCCTGTTTCTCCACGTCCTTGCCAGCACTTGCTGTTACCAGTCTTTCTATTATGTCTTAGTGGGTGTAAGTGATACTCATTGTGGTTCTGATTTACATTTCCCTAATGACTAATCATGTTGAATATCTTGTCATATGTTTATTGGACATTTGTATGTCTTCTTTGGAGACAGGTCTATTCAGATCCTTTACCCATTTTTTTAAATTGGGTTTTTGATCAGTGAATCATCTTTCATTATGCCTTTTGTGCTTCTTCCCTTGTGAAATGCCTCTCTTTGCCCATTATATTCTTGCTGTTTGTTGTCTTTTCCCTAAATTAAGATATGAGAACACAGGAGTTGAATGTGTAAATCATCTCACTTTATGGTTAGTGTTCTTTGTGTCTTGTTTATAAAAATGCTTCTGAACCTTGAGGTCAGAAAACAGTGCTCCCAAATTTTCTTCTGAAAGGTTTGTAGTTCTGCCTCTACATTCAAGTCCTTGATGTATCTAGAATTGGTTTTCTTGCGTGGTAGGAGTCAGGGATCCAATTTCATTTTTTTCTCTGTAAATACTCAGTTGTCTTTTCTGTTCCACAGATCTGTCTCTCCCTGAACCAGTATCTTTTTATCTTGTTATAAAGCTGTATAATTAAATCTTTGCATGGGCACACCTTTCTCATTGTTCTTAGGGGTATCCTAAGAGGCAGTTACCTCTCTTCTCTATAAACTTTAAAAACAGCTTTTCAGATGGCCTAAAAAATCATTTTGGGCTTCGGCTGGAATTACAATGAATCTATAGATCAGATAGAGGGAAATTTACATTTCTTAACTCTTCCCATACAAATCTTATGCTGTATACCTTATTTATTTCTAATTAGGAAAAAACAACCTTCACTACAGGGCTAAAATCATTATGTTATTTCATAGTTAATTTCTCTGCAAAGTTTTGGAAATGCCACTTAGGACATGGCTCTTTGCCGTGTTGTTTTGTTTTGGAGGTTGGTCCAGTGAAACCTCTGATGTATTAGGGCTGCAGAGCAGTTTGTGGCTGTTATACCTCTAGCTCCGCCCTAATACGGCCGCTACTAGCCACGTGAGACTATTTAAATTAACTAGAATAAAATGAAAAATTCAGTTGTTCAGTGGCACTAGCCACATATCAGTTGCTCAGAAGCCATTGTATTGGGCAACAGTTACAGAACATTTCAGTCAGAAAGTTCTGCTGGATAGGGCTGCTGTAGACCAGGGATTGGCCAACCCCTGTGGGCCAAGTCGAGCCCACCCCCGGTTTTTGTAAATGAAGGTGTCTCAGAACACAGCCTCCATGTATGTATTGATTGGTCTACTTTCCTGCTACAACAGCAGAATTGAATAGTTGCAACAGAGACTATAAAGCCACAGACCATGACCCCTCCTGACCATCAGTCTTAAACTTGGTGGCACATTAGTATCACCTGGGAAACTAAAATACTAACACCTGGGTCCCAGCCCCAGCGAGCCTGATTAATTGGCCCAAGATGTGACCTGGCCCTTGGGATTTTCAAGTCTCCCCCAGTGGTTTTAATTTGCAGCCAAGTTAGAGGCCTCTGCTCTAGACCTCCCAGGCACTCTTTTTACCCCTACATACTTTGACATTTAAGTGTGGGGTTTTGAGGTCCACTCAAATCTGACAGATAAGCTTTTCCCTTGACCCCCAGCTTCCGTGGCTCGGGGTTGGCAGAATGGTTTCTTATAGGGGAGCAGCACCTTCTGAAGTCTCCTGTGACTTACGGTTTCTGAGACCTTCATCGGCACAGGATTGTTCGGGTTTCATCATAGCATAGTGATTAGGAAATACGTTCTTCTCTGACTCTCCCTTTCCAGGCAGCTGTGGCATTCCATGGCCTTGTGCAGGCCATCACGCATTCCCCACTGTGGTCACCAGGCTAAATAGGTCCATTCGGGTCCTTAGAGCAGTGGTTCTCAAACTAGCATTCATCAGTAGTGCCTGTGGGGCTGGTTCAAATGCAGATGACCCCCCCACCCCCATGGGCAATTCAGAATTTGTGTTTGTAACACATTCCCAGCAGATACTGATCCTGCTGGGGGCACATTTTGAGCACCATTGTTTTGGAGCAGTGCTTCTTGAATTTCACAGTGCATATGAGTCACCAGAGGATTTTATTAAAATGCAGACTCTGGCTCCTTAAGGCTAAAGTAGGGCCTAAGATTGTGCATTTCTAACAAGCCCCCAGGTGTTGCTGATAGACCACAAACCAGACTTTGACTACTAAGGCTGTAGACCATTTTAAGAGCCCCTTCTAACCTGGCCTCCCCATCCCTGTCTTCACTCCATCTCCAGATTCTGCGGCTGCTGGGCTGACTTTTCTAAAGCACAGCCTTAGCTGTGTTACTTCCCTGCTCAAACCCCCTTCCCCACCCCTCCTTCCCGTAGCTTCCCATCACCTGCTGTTCTTTGTAGAACAAGTGGGCAGCCTGCTATCAGGACCTTTTTCTGTTTGGTACCAGCCTGCCTCTCCACCTGCCTTGGCACTGCTTCCTGGTCTGAAAGCTGGATATCAGGAACCCGTACCACCAGGTGTTCTGCTTCCATCCTGTGCTCACGTTGTTTTTTTGTTTTTTTGTTTTTTTGTTTTTTTTTTTTTTTTGCGAGGGCTTTCTCTAGTTGTGGCAAGCGGGGGCCACTCTTCATCACGGTGCGCGGGCCTCTCACTATCGCGGCCTCCCTTGTTGCGGAGCACAGGCTCCAGACGCGCAGGCTCAGTAGTTGTGGCTCACGGGCCTAGTTGCTCCGCGGCATGTGGGATCCTCCCAGACCAGGGCTCGAACCCGCGTCCCCTGCATTGGCAGGCAGACTCTCAACCACTGCGCCACCAGGGAAGCCCCACGTTGTTCTTTTGATCCCAAACTCCCTCTTACTCCTAGAGCCTTCCTCCTTTCACCATTTGTGTACCTGTCTTAAACTTCCCCACTGCAAATGCTGCTGCTGCTTTCCTTCTGCTCCACTGATGTGCAGCAAAAAGTAAATGAGTTGATGTATGTATGGTATCTTCATTCTGACCATCAAGAAGTACTTCAACCCTAATACAGTCCTTAGCACACCAGCCCTGTTGAATTTCTCAGTATGAGCTTAGAAGAGTTCTTACAGGGTTTGCAGACAGTATTGTTTACTCTGATCTGAACCTTCAGCACCTTGCCCTGTGACTTTGATTCTTGCTTAGCTCCTGACCTGCTTCACAGAAGTAGTCTTGGGAAATAACTATTAAATGCTCAAAGCAATTCACATCACTTGTGAGGACTCTATAAATACCAAACATGATACTCAGTAGCCTTCACGTGTCTCTGTTTTAGTCATTCCCTTCAGTTACTGAACGAACAGTCCAATGTGTCTTGACTCCCAAGTCCCCTTTAGCAGTAGAATGAATAACTATTAATGAATGACATCTTTATCACAGTCTACATGCCTCACAGAAACCACTTTTGCTCTTCCTTCTAGAAAGGAGCCAGTAATCTGACTTGGCGATCGGATGTCCTGGTGGAATATCAAGGAGAAGGCCGTAACGTCACTGACCCAACGTGTCCTTCCCTGAGTCCTGGAGTGTCCGTGAGTGTAGCCCGAGTTGGCTTAGTAGCTTTCTCACTGACAGCACAGTATGGCATTGGTTTAGATGTGCCAAGTGCTGAAACTCTTCATCTCAGTCCTCCTCCTGTCACTTTGTCACTTGACTCTGGGAGATCAGGAGATAGACAGAGGTAAAAATAATCCTGAAAAATGATGCTTCCCACCTGTTGTCAGAAGGTGCACTTCGAATTCTTCCAGTTTTCGGAACAAGTTCACATATCTGCTTATCTTCTTACCTTATCAGTACCCCCTCCTCTTTTTCTACCCTTCCCAATCGCGGTACCATTTTTCATTAGGGATGTTATCAGTGGCATCCAACAGAGAGATGGGGTTTCCACCTGTAACCATGCCATGGCGTGTGTCTTGATTTGGTGGCAGCCAGGCTGGTCGTGGAGGTGGTAACAGTGACATTAGCCTCTCTTTAGAGAATGGGAAATAGGAGAGCCAACTCCAAATGGAAGCCGAACACCAGAGTGTTACAATATAGTAAAGAACCAACCAAAAGATGGTATGGAAGATAGGATGGAATAAGACCTAAGTCCTATTTGGTGATAAGAGCACTCATAAACAACTTACTTACAGATGTTTCCACAAAGCTCATTTTAGCCTTTTTCTCCAACCCTTTAGGATGAAAGATCCTAATACACCTTCGTAGTGACTCATCCGTGTATTGATTTCTTCTCCTTACCAACCCATATGTTTCACAGGTGTTCATTACAGCTAATTCTTGTCGGGAGAGTAGCAGGCAGGGATGGCAAGTCTACAGACAAAGCAGCCACACCCCATGTTCCTTAATCCAGTCAGCCCTCAGTAAGGAACAAAGCCTCACATCTATTTTTGATTTACTTCTCCGTAAAAGGCTTCCTCACTTCTGTCCAGTTGTATGTCTGTCTTGAGCCAGCCTGGCCGCTGTGGTAAGCAAGTCGCATTCGTTACTATAGAAGAATGCTCTTCAGTTAACTTTTTAAATGTCCCTACAGCAATGTTTCCCAGACTGTGTGTGTGAAGATGCATATAACAACACGTATGCCTGTGTGAGGACCATGTCAGAAATGTGGAATTTACAGTATTGCGAGTTTGATGACCAGGAGGTAAGAGGGCCTGCTGCCTCCCCCACCCGTTGTGTCTACTGCCAGGGCTTTGTTGGCTGAACTTCGTGGCAGAAGAACAATTCCAAGGATGCTCCCTGGGGAGGATGGGTTTCTTATCTGTACTTGCCCTTGGGTTTCCGTCAGTTAAGGAACTAGGATTGCACAAGGCCATACTTGACTTCTCTAACTCACCTCGCTGGGTGGGGTTTTCTCCACTCCCACCATCACCCGCACGTACACTTTAAGTGCATGCAGTTCACTTTTTCAGGATACTACATGCCTGGTCTGTTTGCTTCTCTGATAGTTTGGGGTGAAGGTAAGATGCCTCAACTTCTATGGAGATGAAAGGAGTTGGGGCCTCTCTTAGAAAGTTTCTTGGCAACCAGCTTGGTTCAGACCCTTCTGTCGCCACCACAGTGCAGTCCAGTGCTGATCAAATAGATTAGAAGGTTAAAGGCAGCATCCTTGGAGGAAGGTGGCTTTCAGCCAGCCCGGATCAGCGTGGATTATCTGAAGGGATCACACTGACTGCCGTCCCGTGTGGATTCTTACTGTTTATTAGCGAGTGTGCACCTACCCCATCTGGCAGCCCACATCTTGCCATATGGAGCCGGTGCCCGTCGTGTTTTTCAGAAATTGACTTGCTCACTATTTATTTGTAGATTCTGAGCACTTCGGACAGCAAGCAAGAGAGCTTCCCTCAAACTCAGTTCCTTCTGCTTTAAAAGTGATAGTCCGAGGGCAACTACTTGAAGCCTTTATAGGCAAAATTTATCTACAGTACATCTTCTTAGCCTATCACTAACTCCCGTTTGGAGAACAAAGTACAGATTATGGGGAAATAGTGATATTAGATGTGTCTAATTTTAGAAATAATATTGTATCTTTCCTCAATTGGTGTTATTTATCCAAAACTGCTTTTTAAAATAGGAAAACTTAACATTTTTGTAACACAGGTTAGAGTACTTTCGTATCTGTTCTCATTTGAATCTTCACAATTGTAAGGCAAAGATAAACTTCAAATGTCAGCTCTCACTCAGTAACCTCATTACTAAGTCTAGTTTCTGAGCCCTTGCCATTTGAGGGTCCTGCCTTCGGTTCTCTGCTTTAATTACAGAAGGTAATAAGCTTCTTCCCCTCTCTCCCCTCCTGACTGCCTGAAGGCACAGGGATGCTGGAGGCCCCTTTCCAGCATGTGGGCCATAGACCCAAAGCAATTCAACCCCCAGAACAGATGCTCCATTGTCTCCTCTATACCCTTGGGCTTTCTGAGAATCTTGAGACCCGATGATATTCTCCTGGGCCTTGGTCTTTAACCTGCCTCCTCCGTTCCCATTTAGAAATAACTCACATGAGTATTTCTTCAAATGTAACCCTTGCTTTTTTCTTGCCTCCATCTTTTCATTTCCTGTAGGTGTTTGTAGAAGTCTATAACCTGACTGCAGACCCACACCAAATCAATAACATTGCTAAAAGTATAGACCCAGAGCTTTTAGGAAAGATGAACTATCGTCTAATGATGTTACAGTCCTGTTCTGGACCAACCTGCCGCACTCCAGGGGTCTTTGACCCCGGGTAAGTTTGCATCGTCCTCAGAAACTTTGTTCAGTGGTCTCCGGCAGTCCTGCCATTCTTGAAGGCACAGGGAGCCTGACGGGTCCTCCTTGCTCTGAGCTGAGCTGTCTCTCTCTGTTCTGCTTTACAAGGGGAACACTGTGTCCCAGCGCAGCAGCCAGTTGTGCTGGGAAAATGAGCTGCTCTCCACAGCCAGTTGGTGCTACAGCTGGAGACGCAGCCCTGCCCATACCACACGGGGCTCTTCTTCCCCCCTGTGATGCTTGTCATGGTACCACTTGATGGCACTGGTGACATCTGGGGTTGCTTTAGCGTAAGCTGACCCAGGGCTACCCTGTTCCCTAGTGCTTCTGAGAGCATATGCTTTCATTTCATTTCTCAGAAGCCCCAATTACAGAAACTTGAATACTTGCCAGTAAATTTAATATATTAAATACACACAATGAAATAGAAAGTATGAACTCTCAAGTGTCTAAATAAATAAGCCCGCTGCAATATGTGAAGGTTGGAAAGATATTTAACGCTTACCTACTAAGTCAGCTCTGTTCCTCCTACTCTCATTCCTCTTAAACAGTAACTTTTCATCAGTAACATGGCTGTCAGCACACCATGCATTTGAGCTGTGTGTGGCAAGAAGCCTGTCATTTTTTGCTTGAAGATTATAAAATTCAAAATCAGACTTCCATTGGGAAAGGATTATTTCAGTTCTTACACTCTGATTATAGGAGAGAGGGAAGAATGATGTCCTAAGCTGATGGAAACTAGTAAATTATTTAGCTACCTTCATGTGAAGTGGTATCTTCAAATCAGTGAGGAATATATGTGAATAAGTAGAGAAAGGGGATTGTAGACTATTTATTAAAGAAATGTAGTACTTTTGCTTTTAAATAGTATACATAGAGCCAAAGAGACATGGATGCCAGCAAACTAAAGGTAACAATATAAAAAGACAATATTTATCATAATTTTATATCATTTAAGCTAATTAACTTTTATATGGGTAATCTTGTTAATGTGTAATTAGTAACTGATCAAGCATTCTGACCACCCAGCTTTAATCTTTCCTCCAAGTTAGTGAAATGGATCCTCACTTGGTGGCAGTTCCTTGAAAAAGGAAGTTCATTCTCTAAGATAAAAGCACTAGACTTCTAATTGACACATGCTGATTTTGCAGTTTCTAACAGCTACTTTGCTCAGAATGTTTTACCAAACTAAAGTTAGATGTCTATAGCAGTCGCTGACTGACTCTAGGAATTTAAAGCCAGCATCTAACTAAATCTTGCATAGAGGGTCATGAGACTTGGACATCTTGGACTGTAATGTTGGGCCACAGAAGGTCAGATGCAGCAGCCCCGTTAAGTGTTAGAAGGACTCGACCATAGAATTCCCCTATAGCCCTTAGAGCCCAAACAGGTAAATTTCACATGAGGAAATAGTGCTTGGAGTTGTGATTTGCCCAAAGGTCAATCGTTTGGAACTGATTTAGCAAGATCTCTTGACTTCCAGGCAAGGTTTGGTTTTTTTGTTTTTTGTTTTTAATTTTTATTTTATATTGGAGTATAGTTGATTTACAGTGTTTTGTTAGTTTCAGGTGTACAGCAAAGTGACTCAGCTATATATACATATATCTGTCTTTTTCGAATTCTTTTCCCATTTAGGTTATTACAGAATATTGAGTAGAGTTCCCTGTGTAAGTAGGTCCTTGTTGGTTATGTATTTTAAATATAGTAGTGTGTATATGTCAATCCCAAACTCCCAGTTTATCCCTCCCCCTGCCTTTCCCTTTTGATAACCATAAGTTTGTTTTCTAAGTCTGTGAGTCTATTTCTGTTTTGTAAATAAGTTCATTTGTATCTTTTTTTTTTTTTTTTTTTAGATTCCACATATAAGCGATATCATATGATATTTGTCTTTCTCTGTCTGACTTACTTCACTTAGTATGATAATCTCCAGGTCCATCCATGTTGCTATAGATGGTATTATTTCATTCTTTTTCATGGCTGAGTAATATTCCATTGTATATATGTACCACATCTTTATCCATTTATCTGTTGATGCACCCTTAGGTTGCTTCCATGTTTTGGCTATTGTAAATAGTGCTGCAGTGAACACTGGGGTGCATGTATCTTTTCAAATTATGGTTTTCTCAGATATATGCCCAGGAGTGGGATTGCAGGATCATATGGTAGCTCTGTTTTTAGTTTTTTAAGGAACTTCCATACTGTTCTCCATAGTGGTTGTACCAATTTATATTCTCACCAACAGTTTAGGAGGATTCCCTTTTCTCCACAGGCTCTCCAGCATTTATTGTTTGTAGACTTTTTGATAATGGCCATTCTGACTGGTATGAGGTGATAACCTCATTGCAGTTTTGATTTGCATTTCTCTAATAATTAGTGATGTTGAGCATGTTTTTATGTGCTTATTGGCCATCTTTATGTCTTCTTTGGAGAAATGTCTATATTTAGATTTGCCCATTTTTGGATTGGGTTTTTTTTTTAATATTGAGCTGCCTGAGCTGTTTGTAAAATTTGGAGATTAATCCCTTGTCAGTCACATTGTTTTCAAATATTTTCTCTCATTCTGTGAGTTATTTTTTCATTTTGTTTATGGTTTCCTTGGTTCACATTTGTTTTTATTTCCATGACTCTAGGAGATGGATCAAAAAAAGATGTTGCTGTGATTTATGTCAAAGAGTGCTCTGCCTATGTTTTCCTCTAAGAGTTTTATAGTATCCAGTCTTACATTTAGGTCTTTAGTCCATTTTGAGTTTATTTTTGTGTATGATGTTAGAGAATGTTCTAATTTCATTCTTTTACATGTAGCTGTCCAGTTTTCCCAGCACCACTTATTAAAGTGTCTGTCTTTTCTCCACTGTATAGTCTTGCCTCCTTTGTCAAAATTAATCAACCATAGGTGAGGGGGTTTATTTCCAAGCTTTCTATCCTGTTCCATTGATCTCTATTTCTATTTTTGTGCCAGTACCATACTGTTTTGATGACAGCTTTGTAGTATAGTCTGAAGTCAGGGAGCCTGATTCCTCCAGCTCTGTTTTTCTTTCTCAGGATGGCTTTGGCTATTCAGGGTCTTTTGTGTCTCCATACAAATTTAAAATTTTTTTGTTCTGGTTCTGTGAAAAATGCCATTGGTAATTTGATAGGGATTGCATTGAATCTGTACATCGCTTCGGGTAGTACAGTCATTTGACAGTATGGATTCTTCCAATCCAAGAACATGGTATATCTTTCCATCTGTTTATGTCATCTTTGATTTCTTTCATCAGCATCTTATAGTTTTCAGAGTACAGGTCTTTTGACTCCTTAGGTAGGTTTATTCCTAGGTATTTTATTCTTTTTGATGTGACGGTAAATGGGATTGTTTCTTTAATTTCTCTTTCTGATCTTTCATTGTTAGTGTATAGAAATGCAACAGATTTCTGCGTATTAATTTTGTATCTTGCAACTTTACCAAATTCATTGATGAGCTCTAGTCATTTACTGGTAGCATCTCTAGGATTTTCTATGTATAGTGTCATGTCATCTGCAAACAGTGACAATTTTATTTCTTCTTTTCCCATTTGGATTCCTTTTGTTTCTTTTTCTTCTCTGGTTGCTGTGGCTAGGACTTCCAAAACTATGTTGAATAAAAATGGAGAAAGTGGGCATCCTTGTCTTGTTCCTGATCTTAGAGGAAATGCTTTCAGCTTTTCACCATTGAGTATGATGTTAGGTGTAGGCCTAACAATGTAGGCATTGGCCTTTATTATGTTGAGGTAGGTTCCCTCTAGGCCCACTTTCTGGAAAGTTTTTATCATAAATGGGTATTGAATTTTGTCAAAAGCTTTTCTGTATCTATTGAGATGAAAATATGATTTTTAGTCTTCAATTTGTTAATGTGGTGTATCACACTGATTGATTTGCAGATATTGAAAAATCCTTGCATCCCTGAGATAAATCCTACTTGCTCACGGTGTATGATCCTTTTAATGTATTTTTGGATTTGGTTTGCTAGTATTTTGTTGAGGATTTTGCATCTATGTTCATCAGTGATATTGGCCTGTAATTTTCATTTTTTGTGGTATCTGTCTGATTTTGGTATCAAGGTAATGGTGGCCTCATAGAGTAAGTTTGGGAGTGTTCCTTCCCCTGCAGTTTTGGAGAATAGTTTCAATGGAACAGTTTCAAAAGGGTAGCTGTTAACTCTTCTCTAAATATTTGATAGAATTTGCCTGTGAAGTCATCTGGTCCTGGACTTTTGTTCATTGGGAATTTTTTAATCACAGTTTCAATTTCAGTACTTGTGATTTTGGTCTGTTCATATTTTCTGTTTCTTCCTGGTTCAGTCTTGGGAGATTGTACCTTTCTAAGAATTTGTCCATTTCTTGCAGGTTGTTCATTTTATTGGCATATAGTTGCTTGTAGTAGTCTCTTATGATCCTTTGTATTTCTGTGGTGTCCATTGCAACTTCTCCTTTTTCATTTCTAATTTTACTGATTTGAGCCCTCTCCCTTTTTTTCTTGATGAGTCTGGCTAAAGGTTTATCAGTTTTGTTTATCATTTCAAAGAACCAGATTTTAGTTTCATTGATCTTTTCTATTGTTTTCTTCGTCTCTATTTCATTTATTTCTGCTCTGATCTTTGTGATTTCTTTCCTTCTACTAACTTTGGGTTTTGTTTGTTTTTCTTTCTCTAGTTGCTTTAGGTGTAAGGTTAGGATGTTTGAGATTTTTCTTGTTTCCTTAGGTAACCTTGTATTGCTATGAACTCCCTCTTAGAACTGCTTCTGCTGCATGCCATAGGTTTTGGATCGTTGTGCTTTCGTTTTCATTTGTCTCTAGGTATTTTTTGATTTCCTCTTTGATTTCTTCACTGATCCATTGGATGTTTAGTAGCATTTTGTTTAGCCTCCACGTATTTGTGCTTTTTACAGTTTTTTTCTTGTAGTTGATTTCTAATCTCATAGTGTTGTGGATGGAAAAGATGCTTGATATGATTTCAATTTTCTTAAATTTATTGAAGCTCTCTTTGTGGCCCAGCATGTGATAAGTGCTGGAGAATGTTCCATGTGCACTTGAAAAGAATGTATATTATGCTGCTTTTGGATGGAATGCTCTATAAATATCAATTAAGTGCATCTGGTCTAACGTGTCATTTAAGGCCTGTGTTTCCTTATTGATTTTCTGTCTGGATGATCTGTCCATTGATGAAAGTGGGGTGTTATTTTAAAGTCTGTTTTGTCTGATATGAGTATTGCCACTCCAGCTTTCTTCTGATTCCCATTTGTATGGAGTACCTTTTTCCATCCCCTCACTTTGTCTATGTGTGTCCATAGATCTGAAGTGGGTCTTTTGTAGACAGCATATATATGGGTCTTGTTTTCGTAGCCATTCAGCCAGTCTGTGTCTTTTGGTTGGAGCATTTAATTCGTTTTCATTTCAGGTAATTATCAATTTGCCATTTTGTTAATTGTTTTGGATTTGCTTTTGTAGGTCTTTTTTCTCCCCTTCCTCTTTTGTTCTCTTCTCTTCTGATTTGATGCCTGACTTTTTATTGTTGTGTTTGGATTCCTTTTTCTTTTTTGTGTGTATCTGCTGTTGATTTTCAGTTTGCATTTACCATGAGGTTTTGATATAGCAGTCTGTATATATATACAAGATTATTTTAATTTGCTGGTCTTTTAATTTCAAATGCATTGCCAATATCCTGGATTTGTACTCTTTTCTTCTCACAGTTGCTGGTTTTGATATCATAAAGTAAAATACAATGTTATTTCCAGATCACACAAAGTCCAGCCAGCCCGTGGGGGTTTTTTTGTTTTTTTCTTTTTTGGCCACGCCCTGAGGCATGCGGGATCTTTGTTCCTCAACCAGGGATGGAACCCGTGTCCCCTGCAGTGGAAGCTCGGAGTCTTAACCACTGGACCACCAGAGAAGTCCCCAGTCTGTGTTCTTCATGTCTGCCAGGTCTCAACTCAAGTTACCATTGGCATTCATTCTTACTTCCCCACGAGTGGTAAATAAGTGATTTTATGTGCCACATGTTTTACATGAGTTGCCTTCCTGTTTTGCTGGTGGCCAGAGGGGTCGATGACTTACCTAAGTTCATAATGAGCCAGATTCAAGCTCCTGTCAGGTGCAGACTTACGTTCTTACCCACCACAGTCTGTGTGTCTAAACTGAAAAAGAAGACAGGGCTTTGAAAATGTTGGAAGGGCTTTCAGCAAGGACTAGACTCTTCCCCAGGCTGCTTTATAGTTGAGGAATCACCCCCCCCCAAAAAAAAAGTAAGCTCAAACCTTTCCTTCTAACCCCTTGCAGGATTAGCCTTACTTCTGTTTCTCCTCTCCTCTCCACTTCCGCTGTATTATTTTGTGCTTGCTGACTTACGATGGAAGTGCTCTTCATTACTAAAAGTACTCTTGCTTTGTACTACAGACTTTCCCACTAGATCCCCTTCTGGTGACTTAATTGTTCCTTTTGTATCCCTTCCTGCCATTCTTTCCAGTTAATATTCTGAATGAAGTACTCAATGGCTAACTGTAGTTAATGTGGCATCGTTTTTTTTCTTTTTCTGTGCCCAGATACAGGTTTGACCCTCGTCTCATGTTCAACAATCATGGCAGCGTCAGGACTCGAAGGTTTTCAAAACATCTGTAGCACCTCTGCGGTTGGATCCCTTGCACGCCTCTTTCTGATGAAGTGATTGTAGTAGGTGTCTGTAGCTAGTCTTCAAGACCATGCCTGGAAGGGTTTCTGGACTGGCTTTAAGTCCTGTTTGAAAAAGCAACCCAATCAGCTGACTTCCTTGTGCAATGTGTTAAACTGTGAACTCTGCCTGTGTGTCAGGAGTGGCTGTCCCTGGTCCCTTTATTCAACTGATGATGATACTCCTGAGGTCTTTGTTCTCACCAAACCCTTTCTGTCCTGGGGCCACAGTTCTTGATTATTCCCCATGTGGTCAAAGTCTAGATTTGTAAATCCATTCAGATAAATGGCAATGCTTTAGGGGGGCAAGGTTTTTGGTATACAGCTTGACCTAAAATCAGAGGACCTGCATAGCATTCGAGATTGAACACTTCACTATCAAAAATACTAATATCACATGGCTTGAAGAATAACCATCAGAGCTGACCCATCTGATTAAGAACAAATACCATTGTTTTTAGATCAGTAGTAGTACACTGTTTATAATATCCATCACAGTGGATCACAAATTCAAAACGCATCAATGAAGCTCTGTTCATTTTTTGGAAATTCTGGGCTGGTGCTACATTGAAATAGAACAGTAGCAAGCTTTTGGTAAAGGCTAATTCCAGGTGGTTACTGAAGGTGATGGACATCTACTTTCCAGTGGCTGCTAACCACATGAAGCGCCAGGGAACGCCAGGGGTATCTGGGGAATGTCTCTTCTCTTGATACTTTCCTTTCTCGGATCTGAAATATAAAGTGGGTTAAGTATTTCAGCAGAGAAGGACTTCCAAGGGTTGGTGAAGGCTGTGCTTTCTGAGGGCCTTCTGTAGGTAGGGCTCTCTGGTGGACAGGTTGAAGGGCTATAAATCAGGGTGTAGTAAGTGCCTGTCCAGCAGGGGGCCTGGGTTCTAGTCCCATGTGTGATGTTGTGAGACTCCCTCTGCATATTGCTGACATTCTGTTCATTTTTATAAGATGTAAGAATTTCTGAGAGTTGATGCAGAGTACCAACTACTTACCTTCTTCCCTTTCAGAAAACTTCTTGAGTTTTTGGAGTCTTGTGTAATTTGGGCCTAATTCACTATTCCTCTGTCGAAACCCAATCTTCTTGAGATTTCCTCACTGTTTAGAACACCTGCATTTTTGTCTCTTGGCTCGAAGACCAATCCCATTTCTTGTGTTTTCTTCACAAGAAGGTTAATTGGTGACGTGGCAGCAGGGGAGGAGGAGGAACTGTGGTTTATAACCTGTTCAACTCAGGCAGTAGTGATTTTAGCTTTATGTAAGGTCCTAGGTTGAGCTTTAAGCACTTTGTAAGACATGGCCATAAGTAACTTTTCTATCACAATTCCAGATAGCCATGTTGGGTTAATAGCCATTGGGTTTATTCCTTTACCTCATACAATCCCAGTAACTGGTGGTATTTAGAGGTGAAATGGGCAAGTGAAATGAATACCTCTGCTGTGACCATTTTAGGAAAAGAAATTCTAACAATTTTGTAACTAACTAAAAGCAAACTACAATGTTGAGTATGGGTATTGGCTTTATTCTACACTTTTGAGTCTTAACATTAATCAGTCAGTCAGCTTCCACATTAATGGAAGTTGACCATGGTTATTCCTGAATAAAGAGAAACCAACTCTTACCAGGTCTTGTACTGTGATGTCATATTATTCAGTTTTATGATGCTGGTTCCTGAAAACAGATGACATCGTAAGAGTGACACAAATCAGCTGCTGATAGTATTCCTGTCCCACTGCTATTATTACATTCATCAGACTTTTTGTTTGGGGGGCAGGCGGGGCGGAATGCAGTGAAGCCCTTTTTTTGTACCCCTAATTTTTGAATGGCCTCTAATTTGACTTTTTCTCTTGGACTGGTTGCATTCTGGATCTACACTAAAATCATCTTTCATAAAGAGACCTCAGTTTCTATACTACAGACCACAAAATGCACTGGAATTTTTCAGAATGATATGTACAAGGGCCCCACTGCAAGAGGCTTGCCTTGTTTCTCTCTTAATTGTACTGATTTGAATTTTGATCATTTTCCCTTTTAAGAAGACCAGGTCCGTATGTATTGGTAATAGAAAACTGTTAACCATTAGGAACGAACAGAGGTCTTGGGGAAGAATAGAGATTTTGCCTTATAAGATTGCCTATTACAAAGCTCTCCCTCAAGTAAAATAACAGTCCCTACAACTAAAAAGTAGGGAATGCCTTTTGAGTATCTTTGAATTTGACCATGGTGCTGTTGCAAAATACATTTTAATTGACAACAGTAGGGTTTTTGTACAAAATAGTAATGATTGATAGCCATGGAAGGTTATATTTTTGTGTCTAAGGACTAGTGTTTTAATGAAAGAAGATAAATTGTCCCAGGATCCTTATTAAGAGAAAGCAAACGGTATTTAAACTGATTCACCAGTGGAACTAGGTGGGAATATTTGGGTCTTTTGTTTCACCACTGCTTAGGTCCAACTAAATTTGTGTATTCATGTGTTTGCATCATCTGTTCTTAGAAGTTATTCTGCCCTGGCTCTGTGTCATCTCAGTCATTTGACTAAGAAAGTGCCCTTTGAAGGACCCTGTTCACTGCTGCACTTTTCAATGAATTAAAATTTATTTCTGTTCTAGTGGGAATGTGTCCTTTGTTTTAGTCCACAAGTAATAATTTTGACAAAATGTTCTTTGCTGTATACTGTTTAATGTTTTAATCACTCACCTAGTACTGGAGATGGGCTGTTCCGCATTGGGTACCATAGTCCCTACCTGGAAACCTCGTTCGTATATGTGTGGTCCCTGCTGCGCAGTATCCCTGAATGAGCACCATGTAGAAAATCCTTCCTGATAAATCATTATGCATTTACAGTTTGGAGAAAAAAAAAACAACTTACCTTGACCAGCTTTAAATTAGATAAACTAAGCTCACCGTCAGAGGCGCCTTGCCTTGATGTTCAGTCATGTGATCCATTGCCCTAAATGAGAAGTAAGTCCTACTGGAGTTGACAAACTTTTTCTTAAAGGGATAGTTAATATTTTAGGTTTGCAGGCTATGTCTCTATCACAGCTACTTAACTCTGCTGCTTCAGTACAAAAGTAGCCATAGACAACACAAATGAATATGCATGGCTGTGTTCCAACAAAACTTTACCAAAAAAAAAAAGCATAATTTGCCAACCCCAGACCTAGTAGGTTGCCTCTTACAAGTTCTGAAGACCAAGCAGAAAAACAAGATGTTAGAAGATACCCATAAAGTTTCCAGACTACTATCAGAAAAACAATTGAGTTTATCACAGTATCAAGCCACCAAGGAAGAGGAGAACATTTATTTACATAGACTCAAAGTGAGGGTAAGTACAGACTCTACTAAATCCATTTTTCTAATTTGTAGCCCCCCACCCCATTCCCACTGAGACTGTACCCTGCCCTGTAGAACCAAACAGACAACTGTACAGATTTAGTATTTGTTTCACCTTCTTTCTCTGCCTGCCATGGGTTTAAAGGGCTAGTCACGTGTGTACCTTGAAGTCTGTAGCAGCAAGAGCAGAGAACCTAAAGGCCCCAAGCTGAACGCACTGTGCAGAGACCTTTACTGATGGCCTAGGAATTACTATATGAGGCCCCAAGCTGAACGCACTGTGCAGAGACCTTTACTGATGGCCTAGGTATTACTATATAAGGCCCCAAGCTGAACGCACTGTGCAGAGACCTTTACTGATGGCCTAGGAATTACTATGTAAGATTTGCATGGAGGACATGGGAGCCGGCTTCAGGAGTACCACAGAGTAGATGACAGTTCTAAATCTTAGACTTTGAGAGGAAGCTTTCATAACCACCTGCTGCTGGTGAGACCTGAGATCTTATATATTCTCACAACCTGCCCCTCTGACTGATGCTGATAGGTCCTCAAATGGCAGAGAAATACATAGAATGGTTGTAATTAGTATTTATTGTGATAAAAATGGCTCTGCCAACAAGCTTATTTCCTCAGCTTAGTTTATCCAAGCTCACAAAGCTCATTAATCAAAGAGTCAAGATTTCAAAGACGTGGCTTTGAAGACGTCTGTCTATTAAACTCTGCTCTCTCTGTGATCTAAGAAGGATTTTACCCTCCCTCATATGTCTTGAGTGAGTGCCCACTCTGCCTGGATGTGGGCTGGGTTATGAAAGGAAATTACTCTCTTCCTGACGCCCAGGACATTATTGTGTAGATTGAGAACTCATCCCCGATATCTGTAGTTACAGGGAAAACACAGTTTCAGACTAAGAAGGGGAGGTGACACTACCATTCAAGGGGCTCCTTGTCATGCTCCACAGCATGACTTTTGAAAACAAAGTGAAAACAGCTCCTCTGACAAACCCTTAACTAGACTCACCAAGAATAAAAGGGGCTCAATTAAATAAAATCAGAAGTGAAAGGGGAGACATTACAACTGTACCACAGATACACAAAGGATCATAAGAGAGTACTATGAACAACTAATTATATGCCAACAAATTGTATAACCCAGAAGAAATGGATAAATTCCTAGAAACATACAGCCTTCTAGGACTGAATCATGAAGAAATAGAAAATGTGAATAGTCTGATCACTAGTAAGGAGATTGAATGTAATCAAACAGCCTCCCAATAAACAAAAGTCCAGGACCAGGTAGCTTCACTGGTGAATTCTACCAAGCATTCAAAGTGGAACTAATACCAATCCTTCTCAAACTCTTCCAAAAATAGAGGAAGGAACACTTCCAAACTCATTTTATGAGGCCAGCATTACTCTCATACCAAAACCAGACAAGGACACCATAAGAAAAGAAAATTACAGGTCAATATCCCTGATAAACATAGAGGCAAAAATCCTCAACAAGGTATTAGCAAACTGAATTCAGCAATACATTAAAAGGCTCATACACCATGATCAAGTGGAATTTAGTACAAGGATACAAGAGTGGTTCAACATCCACAAATCAATGTGCTATATACCACATTAACAAAATGGATAAAAAACATGATCATCTCAATAGATGCAGAAAAAGCAGTTGACAAAACTCAACGTTCATGATAAAAACTCATACAGAGTGCATACAGAGGAAACATACCTCAACATAAAAGTCATAGATGACAAGTCCACAGCTAACAATGAAAAGCTGAAAGCCTTCCCTCTAAGATGAGGAACAAGACAAAGATGCCCACTGTCAGTTTTATTCAACATAGTATTGGATAGCTGATTCACTTTGTTATAAAGCAGAAACTAACACACCATTGTAAAGCAATTATACTCCAATAAAGATGTTTAAAAAAAACTAAAATTATATGTAAAATATTTTTTCTAATAAAAAGTCAAGAAAGAAAGAAAAAAAAAAACCCATAGTATTGGAAGCCCTAGCCAGAGCAATTAGGCAAGTAAAATGAAAAGAATCCAAATCAGAAAGGAAGAAGTAAAACTAACTATTTGCAGATGACATATACAGAAAACCCTAAAGATTCCACACAAGAAAACTGCTAGAACTAATAAATGAATTCAGTATAGCTGCAAGATACAACATCAGCATACAAAAATCTTGTATTTCTATATGCTAATAAACTATCAGAAAAAGAAATTAAGAAATTAATTCCATTTATAACTGCATCAGAAAGAAAAAAACAGTGCAGCATTGGTGGTTTAGTGGTGAGCATAGCTGCCTTCCAAAAAAGAATAAAATACCTAGGAATAAGTTTAACCAAGAAGGTCAGAAACCTACACACTGAAAACTAAAAGATACTGATGAAAGAAACTGAAGAAGACACAAATAAATGGAAAGATAGTCTGTGCTCATGGATTGGAAGATTAATGTTAAAATGTCCATACTACCCAAAGCAGTCTACAGATTCAATGCAATCCCTATCAAAATTCCAGAGACATTTTTCACAGAAACAGAACAAACAATCCTAAAATTTGGATGGAACCACAAGAGACCCCAAATAGCCAAAACAATCTTAAGAAAGACCAACAAAGCTGGAGGCATCATGCTCCCTGATTTCAAACTATATTACAAAGCTACAGTAATCAAAAGTGTATGATATAGGCATAAAAAGAGACACATGGATCAATGGAACAGAATAGAGAGCCCAGAAATAAACTCATGCACTTATGGTTAATTTATGATAAAGCCAAGAATATACAATAGGGAAAGGACAGTATCTTCAATAAATGGTTCTGGGAAAACTGGCAGCCACATGCAAAAGAGTATAACTGGACTACTATTTTACACCATACACAAAAATTAACTCAAAATGGATTAAAGAATGTAAAACCTGAAACCATAAGAATCCAGAAGAAAACATAGGCAGTATGTTGCTTGACATCAGTCTTGGTGATTTTTTGGATCTGACTCCAAAAGCAAAGGCAACAAAAACAAACAAGTGGGACTATATCAAACTAAAATGCTTCTGCATGGCAAAGGAAAACAATGACAAAATAAAAGGGCAGCCTACTGAATAGAAGAAACTATTTAGAAATCATGTATGATAAGGGGTTAATATCCCAAACGTGTAAAGAACATGTACAACTTAATAGCAAAAAACAAACAATTAAAAAATAGGCAGAAGATCTGAATAGACATTTTTCCATAGAAGACATGCAGATGGCCAACAGGTATATGAAAAGATGTTCAACATCACTAATCATCAGGAAATGCAAATCAAAATCACACTGAGATATCACCTCACCCCTGTTTGAATGGCTATTATCAAAAAAAGACAAGGGGCTTCCCTGGTGGCGCAGTGGTTAAGAATCTGCCTGCCAACACAGGGGACACGGGTTTGAGCCCCAGTCCGGGAAGATCCCACATGCCTCAGAGCAACTAAGCCCGTGCGCCACTACTACTGAAGCTCACACACCTAGAACCCGTGCTCTGCAATAAGAGAAGCCACTGCAATGAGAAGCCTGTGCACCACAAGGAAGAGTAGCCCCTGCTCACTGCAACTAGAGAAAGCCCGTGCACAGCAACGAAAACACAACGCAGCCAAAAATAAATAAATAAAATAAATAAATGTATTTAAAAAACAAACAAAAAGACAAGGGGGAGTTCCCTGGAGGTCCAGTGGTTAGGACTTGGCGCTTTCACCGGCCATTGCCCGGGTTCAGTTCCTGGTCGGGGAACTAAGATCTTACAAGCTGTGCAGCATGGCCAAAAAAAAAAAATTTTTTTTTTAATTTTTAAATTAAAAAAATTTTTTTTTAATTAAAAAATTTTTTAATTAAAAAAAATTTAATTTTTAAAAAAATAATAAAAGACAAAGACAAGGATGTGAAGAAAAGGGAACCCTTGTGCACTGTTGGTGGGAATGTATATTGATATAGGCACTATGGAAAACAGTATGGAGGTTCCTCAAAAAATTAAAAATAGAACTACCCTATGATCCAGTAATCCCACTTCTGGGTATTTATCTGAAAAAAAAAACCAAAACACTGATTTGAAATCCCACGTTCATTGCAGCATTATTTATAATAGCCAAGATATGGAAACAACCTAAGTATCCTATCCATCAAAGGATGCATGGATAAAGAAGATGTATATATATACATACAATAGAATACTATTCTGCCATTAAAAAAGAATGAAATCTTGCCACTTGTGACAATATGGATAGACCTTGAGGGCATTATGTTAAGTGAAATAAGTCAGAGAAAGACACATACTTTATTATCTCATTTTTTTTAACATTTATATTGGAGTATAATTGCTTTACAATGGTGTGTTAGTTTCTGTTGTGTAACAAAGTGAATCAGCTATATGTAGACATATATCCCTATATACCCTCCCTCTTGCGTCTCCCTCCCACCCTCCCTATCCCACCCCTCTAGGTGGTCACAAAGCACCGAGCTAATCTCCCTTATTATCTCACTTATATGTGGAATTAAAAAAAAACTACAACAGGACAAAAACAAAGCTCATAGATATGGAGAACAGAAAGATGGTTGCCAGAGGTGGGGGGGGGGGGGTGGGAGAAATAGGTGAAGGGGGTCCAAAGGCACAAACTTCCAGTTATAAAACAAGCCATGGGGATGTCATGTACACCGCAGTGACTATAGTTAATACTACTAAATTGCATATTTGAAATTTGCTGAAGAGTACATGTTAAACATCCTCATCACAAGAAAAAAAAATGTGTAACTATGTATGGCAATGTATGACTAATATAGTGACCAAACCTGGTTTACCAAGAGAAACTGGGGCAAACCTTTTGCCAAAACCTATCCAATTGTAGGTACCTGCGACAGGGCAAAGCTGTCCAGTGGTAGAGGCTCGACTTGTCTCCAAAGGGGGAATAAAAAAGTCTTACATACATTATATACTTTAAGAGTATAAGCAAACGCCAGTTTGCAGCTATAATTACTAAAACCAAGTAGAAGCTGCTTTGTTGGAATGATTGCTCAACTGTTGGTCTCAGCACATGCTGGAAAATATTTTAATGGACTCTCTCGGCTGGCAGACCCCAGACACAAATCCAAGTCTTCCCTCCAGGCGGGTCTCCATAACCCACAAAGGCTGGTGCAGGGGAGAGCACAGCACAGGGGTGGAGCTGCTCTTTTAGCAGCTGCTACAGGCCGAGATTCTGGCCTGCTTTCTGAGGCACCTGTTGTCCAAGATCATCAGACGCTACTCCCTTGCCTCATCCTAATGCTAGGAAAGTAGCTCAGAAATGCGAATGATTCTGTTCTTGCTTAAGTCCCTAAGAAAGTGGCTGCCCTGTGTCCTTTTCTTCCCCAATCCTCCTGCTTTTCCCAGCTCCTCCCAGATCAGGTGAGGAGCAACTTTATTAGGCCTGACATCAACATGACATCTTGGATTCTTTCCGCAGTCTGGAATGAGTGACTACTAACTGAGTCATCTATCAAGCAGCCTTCAGCCTGTGACTGCACTTTGATGGATGCTCCCATAAAAAAATGAAGCCCAGGGTGCTGAGTCTAGTCCTCTGTACAGCAGGGGAAAACAAAAACTGGGGGCCTCGGTCATCCTGCCCCCTTCCTCTTCCTGTAATGCCACTTAAGGCCCTAGTTAACGGTTCAGCCAGGGGTGAACACTGACTTCACGAGGAGAGGCAGGAAGCTGTAGCTCAGGGTCTGCCTGTAGAGCAGCCCCATCCCTTCTCAAAGCTGCCCAAGTAGCTGTTTCCAGACACTGTGACATGTTTAGTCCCACAGATGTTATGCCCTGCAGCTCAGAGAGATACAGAAAGAACTGAAGATATGCTCCAGTCCCCACAGAGATTCCTAGTGGTAGAGGCTCACTTGTCTTGGCGTGAGAATTCACATGCATGACGACATTGAGCAGAAACAAGGCCAAGGCCCCCAGACAGCACCTACGTGTGACCCTCTGGTCTGAATCGCTCAGCACCTCACAGTAACATGACGGCACGGGCAGCCCTAGTCCCAGCTGCTCTGAGCATTTTGGGTCTAACTTGTCAGAGAAGTCAGACAACACTCTGCCACTGTATTTATGGGGAGCACAAGGAAAGGCACTGAATGAAGACTTCTTGGTCTACTAATTGCCCTAGAATCTTTTGTTTTGCCTCCCCTGAACATGAGTCTAAAAAACAAAAACCAAGAAAATATTTGTTTGAAAAAATGCCCCTCCTGGAAATTACACATCCTAGGTGTTGCTTCTTAGATGAATTTTAGTGTCAACATGATATGTAAACATCTTGGCCCAGTAGTAAAGCAGCCATATCACTATAGGAAGAAGAACTTGGAGAATAATACCACTTTACACTATGTCAGGCTTTGCGGTATACAGAGTACCTTGACCTTCATTATCTTATTCAGTCCTCACATGAGCCCCGTGAGGAAAGCAAACACATGATACCCACTCCACTTTACAGGAGAAAAAAAGTTGAGCTTGATCCAGAGCAATTGCCATTGTAAATTTTAACTTGCCCTTGCCAAAGATGAACTCTTAACCTGTGGAGAATTATTTAGACCTATATAAGTTCCTTTCTCATAACAGAGGAAAAACAGCTAGCGTGACGCCCATATAACAGGCTGCCAAAAAAAGGCCTGAGAAACCAGTGGCCATTGTGTAGAAAATTTTCATGTAAATCATGAATTCTGCCAGGTAACTCCTGCTCATCCTTAAAATCTTAGCTCTAAGTCACTCCCTCAAGGAAGCCTTCTCTAACTGCCTAAGTAGTAGACTCTCATAGCACTCTGTACTTTATCTTTGTGACACTTACCAGTTTGCATTGCTCATAGTCTGGTTTCCGTGAAGACAGGACCATGATGTTCCTTCTCAGCATAATCTACCCAGTACCTAACATCCTTGGGTAATTTATACATACTTGTTGAATTAAAGAAGTTAAAACACTTGGTGTTCTACTCAAGTTTCTTTTTATGCGAAGAACAGAACAAACTAATATAAGTGACAGGTTAAAAAAAAAAGAAAAAGCATGGTTGTAAGAATACAGCTATCACAGAACCCAACAGTAAACAGATACACTCATTCCTCACATATGATTACAATTTGTTCTAAGCTGTTGGTGCGGGGGGGGGGAAGGAGGGAGGAGAATAGGAAGGGGTGGAAGGAAGGGAGGGAGGAAGGAAGGAAGGAAGGAAACAATAATAATTCACATTTTAATAAGCATAAACCCTACTGTATTTCCAATAATATGAAAGTAGGCTTAAATATTAAGTTAGAATATTATTGATCATATGCATTAAAGTTACATACTGTAAATAACTAAATTTCTGAGGGAACCAAAAAGTTGATAGCACCAAGCGACATCAGCACTTGTCATTTGGCAAACTTTTCAAAACTAGGCCAAATTAGGAATGTGTAGAACTCACCTTTTTTTTTTTTTTTTTTTTGCACAAAATAACACTAATTTTTAAGGAAACTTACTTCAATGCAAGGACCTTAAATACAAACATATTAAGTATATCTGTAGAATCTGTAGTGATGTCAACTCTCCTGTTCCTGAGGTGGTACTTTGCATCTTCTCTTTCTTGCCTGGTCTGTATGGTTAGAGGATTATCAACTCTGTTGATCTCTTAAGAACCCACTTTTGGTTTCATTGATTTTGTTTCTGTTTTCTATTTCATTTATTACCACTCTTTATTACTTCCTTTCTTCTGCTTACTTTGGGTTTGCTTTTCTTTTTCTTGTATCTTTAAGTGGAGGCTGAGGTCATCCATTTGAGCCTTTTCATCTTTTCTAATAGGCATTTAGTACGGGTTGGCCAAAAAGTACCTCTGGTTTTTAAGTAAAAATAAAAGACGCATTTTTCATTCTCACCAAGAACTTTTTTGGACAACGTATTCACCGTTTTGTTCCACTACCTTCTGCCATTTTTCAGGCAACTTCATAATTCTATCTTCCCAAAACTTTTTATCTTTTTGAGCAAAGAACTGTTCCAGGTGCCTTTTACAGTCTTGCAGGGAATTGAAATTTTTTCCATTAAGAGAATTTTGTAAAGACCAAAATAAATGGAAATCCAAAGGTGCAATGTCTGGTGAATACGGTAGATGAATCAGAACTTCCCAGCCAAACTGTTAACAGTTTTTGCCTGGTCATCAAAGAAACATGCAGCTTTGTGTTATCCTGACGGAAGATTTTGTGTTTTCTATTGACTAATTCTGGACGCTTTTTGTCAAGTGCTGCTTTCAGTTGGTCTAATTGGGAGCAGCACTTGTTGGAATTAATCGATTGGTTTTCTGGAAGGAACTCATAATAGAGGACTCCCTTCCAATCCCACCATATACACAACATCACCTTCTTTGGATGAAGACCAGCCTTTGGTGGGGTTAGTGGTGGTTCATTTCACTTACCCCATGATCTCTTCCGTTCCACATTATTGTACAGTATCCACTTTTCATCACCCGTCACAATTTGTTTTAAAAACGGAACATTTTCGGGACTTCCCTGGTGGCGCAGTGGTTAAGAATCTGCCTGCCAATGCAGGGGACACGGGTTCGAGCCCTGGTCTGGGAAGATCCCACATGCCGCGGAGCAACTGAGCCCATGTGCCACAGCTACTGAGCCTGTGCTCTAGAGCCCGCGAACCACAACTACTGAGCCCGCATGCCACAACTACTGAAGCCCGCATGCCTGGAGCCCGTGCTCCAGAACAAGAGAAGCCACCATGGTGAGAGGCCCGTGCACTGCAACGATGAGTAGCCCCTGCTCGCCGCAACTTAGAGAAAGCCTACATGCAGCAACAAAGCAAAAATAAATAATAAATAAATAAATTTTAAAAATGGAACATTTTCATTACGTTTCAGTAGAGAATCGCATGTGAAAATACGGCCACGGTTTTCTTCACTTATGTGGAACCCAAACATCAAAGTGATTAACATAACCAAGCTGCTGCAAATGATTTTCGACTCTTGATTTGGATATTTTGAGTATGTCAGCTGTCTCCCGCATGGTATAACGTTGACTGTTCTCAATTAATGTCTCGATTTGATGGCTGTCAACTGGTCTACCCGACTGTGGAGCATCATCCAGTGAGAAACCTCCAGCACGAAACTTCACAAACCACTTTTGACAGGTTCGATCACTCACAGCACCTTCTCCATACACTGCACAAATCTTTTTTTGCATTTCGGTTACGTTTTTAACTTTCTTGAAATAATAAAGCATAATATGCCAAAAATGTTGCTTTTTTTATTTCCACCTTCAATATTAACACATTTTTGACCGGAGATGTATTACAGCCACAGGCGTTAGTTTCTGCAAAAATCCCCCGGTCAATAATGTGTTAAAATGGCTACACAAAAGCTCACCAATTTTGATAAGTCTTTTTTTAAATGCACGCTGATAAGACAGCTGTCACATACAATCTAACAAAATTGTTTTGAATGAAGTTAAAGACAACTAAGTGCTACTAGAGCCATCTTACGGAAAAAAACAAACGAAACTTTTGGCCAACCCAATACTATAAATTTCCCTCTATTTCTACTCTGGATCCCATCGTAGAAATGGGCACATGAGTACACAGCTCACGTAAACAAAGATAATTCCTTCCTGAAGGAAGAGGGTATGATTAGGCATCCAACAGCTAACGAATATCAAGTAGGTTCTGAATTTACTTTCCATCTCCCAGAGGCCACACGGCCTCTCCTCTCTGCTTCTCTCTGCTCTATTCTCCCGCTTTCTCTGTAGTCTTTCTCTGCCCCTGAAACAAGGCCCAATGGTGGGTTCAGTCCCCTGGTTTATAAGTACCCATCACAGACTAACTACAATTCCTTTGTTTCTTTATTTAAAATTTTAAGAAAGTTTAACTGATCAACAGCCTTGTATCCGAAGTCTAACTAAGATCCAATTAGCCATGGTCAGGGCACAGGGTCAAGCTATGTACAGAATTATCCTTTCCAGTGCTAAATGAGGCAGGTCAGGGAGCCTCTCTGCAGGCTAGCCATTACTCTCAGTATGGAAGTAATTTGTTTAAAAAAAAAAAAGAGAGAGAGAGGTACAACTGTGCACATGGATATATCCTTTCGGTCTCTGAAATACTCTGGAGAGCTCTAAGATTTACAGTTAGTATTTGAAAAAACATGGGGTGCTTATTAAGGTAGCAGATTCTCAGGGCCTAGTATTAGCTTTGGTGTGGGGGAAGATTTTTAAATCCTCCTTTTAAAAATCAGCACCTCCAGTAGTTCTGGAGGTGGTCCATAAAGAGACAGAGTAATAACTTCAGTTTTGTCTTGAAATCTCTTCCAACAGATCTTAAACACTGCCCTTTCCCAACTATTAGCTTCGTAACAACTTTTCCCCCAAGACCTACTGCGCCTCTGCTTGCATCGCCTTACTTGCAAAAGAACAAAAATTTAAAAAAGCAAGCTGGGGGTGGAAGGTGACACAGGGGACAGGAACATGGTTCCAGCCTCACCCACACCCTACACACTAGCTCGTTATCTTCCTTGAAGCACACGCCCTTCCCCAGCACACACAAACTCCTGCAGCAAGTTTATCTGGAAGAAAGGCAATGAGGCTTGGGCTTTTCTGAAAGCTGATAGCCAGGTTCCTTGATTTCTAAGGCTGCGGTGTATTCTCAGACAATCATCTTTTATTGATAAGGCTTTCAGTGACATGCTTGATTTTACCTAAAAGTCATTGACTTGGAAATTTTCCTTGAGAGATCACACATGCAAGAGAAAACATTTGAAATGTTTGCCATTCTAAAAAGAATCTGAAGACACCATTTGTAGTTTTGAATAAAAGATTTGAATTTATAAAAGATTTGAATTTAAGCTATCGCCTCCCACCCACAGATTAATAATTCAAGGATTCTAACTTTTGGCAAGACACCTCAGTGTGCTGCTCCAGAATTACTAGAACTTTAGCAAATTTTATCACACTTGAAAATCAGAAAGCCCTCTCGAGCAGAGCCCCCTAGAATCCCACTTCAGAGAAAAGGAACTGCACAGGGTTTAATTAATCTCCTGTGTCCACACAGGGTGGCTAAATTGAGGGGAGGGTGCACACACCAGGCAAACAACCAGATCTGTGCCACTAAAGACAGAGGAACGTTCAAGGTAAGCCTCCTTGTTTAGAAAAATCAATACCAACTCTCCTGGTTAAAGGAACTCCCTCCCTGGGAATTCCCTGGTGGTCCAGTGGTTAGGACTCTGCACTTTCACCGGTGAGGACAAGCCACGCGCGGTGCAGCCAAAAAAAAAAAAAAAAAGGAACTCCCTCCCAAACACAAAGCAAAAACCCAACTTCTCTTGAAACTTACAAAGAGTCCTGATGTTTTGTTTGTGTGCAAACATTTTCAAATGCCAATACTCACCTTTCTCAGAAAGGAGAAAAGAGGAGCTTTTGGAGTTCAGCTGCCACCAAGTGAGTCACAAGTGACTTTGGAAACTAAGATGAAAAGGTCTGTCCTCTACCTGGTCATTCTCACCTTATAGAATTAAAGGGAAAGATCTGTCAAAAAACCAAAATGAAACCAAAACCACCAACCCCCCAAAAAACAAAAACCAACAGAACTTAAAAACCCCGGGGGTGGGATGGATTGGGAGATTGGGATTGACATATATACACTACTATGTATAAAATAGATAACTAATGAGAACAGACGGTTAGCACAGGGAACTCTCCTCAACGCTCTGTTGTGACCTAAATGGGAAGGACATCCAAGGAAGAGGTGATATATGTATACATGTGGCTGATTCACTTTGCTGTACAGCAGAAACTAACACAACATTGTAAAGCAACTATACTCCAATTAAAAAACAAACTAACCCTGCAGATGGAGTTAATACATCTTACCTCACAGTTATTTAACCTGCCCACTCCTTTCCACCACCAACCCCCCCTCCGCCCCATTTCTCCCCCCATCTTTATACAAAGCTGCCTTCTTAATTTAGCACTTAATTAAGCAAGTAGTGATTCACACCAGACAGATGCATACTTTCAAGACTTTGAATACTTAGTTTCCCATGTTTCTTTGGAGAGGATCATCCTTGATGAGGGAGTAAAACTCCAGCATTTGCAAGTATTTGGTGGCTCCTGGGAACTGTGACTTCTCCCTGAAGCTATTATTCTGGTGGTTCCAGGGAATTATTTTACTAATTACAGTGAGAACACGGGGTTTGGTTACCTGCTCTCTGTCAGTTTCTTTCATGCAACAGAACCTGTAAACAAAAACACAGGTAGGCGTCTCCTTCTACGTAACTTAGTAAAATCACTTAAATGGAATGCTAAATGAACAGCAACAACAAAAGGATGATAGAGCACTCTGACATCAAGCCACAAACCCCAACTGTGCCTAAAGAGGCCTGCTTTCAGATGAACTGCCCATTCGAGGCATCCTCATGGGCCCTTCACATGTAGTTTTACTGAAAAACTAGGTAGAGCTTATAGGAAAAGCCGGTGGACAGGCAGGGCGGCTCTGCCACTCACTCCCAGAGGGGCCGCGGGCAAGTTGCTGGACCTCAATGCGTTTGTTTCCTCATCTGTAAAATGGGTATGTTGACAATACCTATCTCATGGGAGAGAAAATGAGTTAATACCTATTAAGCTTTTCAGAATAATGCCTGGCACATGGTAAGCACTGTGTTTGAACTTGGTATTATAGTACAGAAGGTCCCCAACTTAATGATGGTTTGACTTACAGTTTTTCGACTTCACGATGATGTGAAAGTGATACGCATTCAGTAGAAAATGTACTTGGATTTTTTTAAAATTAATTAATTTATTTTTACTTTTGGCTGCGTTTGGTCTTTGTTGCTGCGCGTGGGCTTTTCTCTAGTTGCGGCGAGCGGGGGCTACTCTTCGTTGCAGTGTGCGGGCTTCTCATTGGGTGGCTTCTCCTGTCGCGGAGCACGGGCTCTAGGCGCGCAGGCTTCAGTAGTTGTGGCACTCGGGCTCAGTAGTTGTGGCTCACGGGCTCTAGAGTGCAGGCTCAGTAGTTGTGGCGCACAGGCTTAGTTGCTCCATGGCATGTGGGATCTTCCCGGACCAGGGCTCGAACCTGTGTCCCCTACATTGGCAGGCGGATTCTTAACCACTGCGCCACCAGGGAAGCCCCTGTACTTGGATTTTGAATTGTGATCTTTTCCCGGGCTAGTGATATTTTTTGTTTATGAGGGTAAACAACCAATATACTTAGAACCATTCTGTACCCAGACAACCATCCTGTTTTTCACTTTCAGGACAGTATTCAGTACATTACATGAGATATTCAACACTTTATTCTAATAAAATAGGCTTTGTGTCAGATGATTTTGCCCGACTGTAGGCTAATGTATGTGTTCTGGGCAGGTTTAAGCTAAGCTAGGCAGAACTATGACGTTCGGTAGGTTAGGTGGATGGAATGCACTTTTGACTTATGATATTTCCAACTTACAATGAGTTTATTAGAACATAACCCCACTGTAGATTAATGAAGATCTGTATAGAGACTTTCCCCCTTCTTTCAAAAACACAAAACTTGTAATCAGGATCACCTGACAGAGTCCCAAAACAGTGTACAATTCTTGAGAACTAATTTTGCAACATAAGAATATTCATTTAAACTATTATCAACAGGTAACAAGTTCCTAGGGCAGGAAGCTAACTCCCTTTAAGGGATAAAAATTCCAAAACACTCCCACTGCACCTTGGGTAGTAACCCAGGCCAAACTTCCAAACTAGATTCTTCTGGATATTTTGGTGAAAAAGATCTATATTGAGCCATCATTTCTATCATAATATTTTCACTTACAAAGCAGCTATGGTACTTGAAATGCTTTCCTCCTTACCGATTCACCAGTGCCTCTAGGGGGCAGCGCAGTAGTGAGAACACTTGCACCTGCTTCGCCAGTGCCTCTAGGGGGCAGCGCAGTAGTGAGAACACTTGCACCTGCTTCGCCAGTGCCTCTAGGGGGCAGCGCAGTAGTGAGAACACTTGCACCTGCTTCACCAGTGCCTCTAGGGGGCAGCGCAGTAGTAAGAACACTTGCCTCCAGCAGGCTTGGAAGCCTAAGAGGAGAAGCAGTTGTGCACCCAGTCCATGTGAGACAGTCACATTGACCCCAAAAAAGATACTTTAATGTTGAAAGTGGTCTATTTTAAGGGTAGGAGGCCTCTGGGCAGGAATGGGTGGTGAAGGAAGAGGCTAAGAAAGAGACAATGTTCTATTTTGGTAGTGGTCACAGGGCAGCCACTTTATAATAATTTTTAACCTATTCGCATGCTTTATAAACTTGTAAATATATGTATATTTCACAAAACAATTGTTTTAGGAATGTGTTGTATGGGCAGACACTCATCTCTGGTTATTCTCCCCAGAGGATAAGGCAAAGGAAAAAATGACATCTGGGAGAACAAATGTGCCCCATTCAAACCTAGTGAAAGTTGTCACATTCCAGCCCGTGTCCCCACGTATCTGCAAAAGCAGCTCCTTCCACCCGTGACCTTCTTTTATCTGGCGTATAACCATAAATAAAAACACACAGACATCAACTAACAACTTCAACTTTTAATAATGGAAACGATTTGCCATACCAGAAACAATTTTAGGGAAGAAAACTCTTCCCCATAAAAATAAACTCATCAAAATTATAAATATTATAATTTTTTTACTTCTGCGATTTAAAATGCTCCCCTGCAATACTACCACTTCATTTAACCTCGTTCCTGTACCATCACATATTGAAGAGAAAACAGCATTACAGCAAAACTTAGATAGTTTAATTTAACATAAGAATTTGTACAATGATTTTTAAAAATCTTTGGCCTCAGTGGCCTTTTACACATTAAAAATGCTGCTGCAGTCACCAGTGTTTGGGAGAGACCGTCGGTCTTCAAGAACCACGAACCGACAGAATTTCAACACAGTAAGTTTTCCAAATTGCAACTTGTAGTGCACATGACAATGAGCGAGGTCCTGGATAATACAGACGAGGATGCCTAATTTAGACAATCTACTTCAAGTAAAAAAAAAAAAAAAAAAATTTCACAGATACCCATCAGCTACTACTTTAAGGTTCTAACAGTGTCTTCATCTGAGCAACAAAGGCTTCACAAAATATGAACTTACTGGGATGGGTAATTAAAAGACCAGGTGGTCGATAACAGTATACTCACACCCAAGCCATCATCTGAATAGTAAAACCAGTATGAAAATCATGAAGGCGTTCCCTGAACAATGAAGGTAAAAGCGTTGGATGACAATGTCACTAAAACCTCACTGATGCACTAAAAAGAACTTACATGCAAAATTAAACAAGATGTGCCATACATATTTTATAGCTATTTCTACTTTTTTTTTCTTTCCAACTTTCCTTAAAAAGCTTAGGAAGATATGATTGTCTCAGTACGTGTGTGGCACAGTAGAAGCGACACTTACATCTGCCTCCAGCAAGACGGGTGTTCTCTGAAAAGTCAGAAGAGCCACCGAGAAGGGAACAGAAATGCAATAAAAAAGGCACAGTTCACTTAAGAGGCAAAGAACTGAAGCACCTTGGAATTCAAAAAGAATCCATTAGGTGTCACCAAAGTGTTAACAATTCCTTGGGAATTTATAAACAAACAATATCTAAACTAAAAATAGACTGGCACAGTACACCTTTCCTGTTGTTTTCAGATTAACTGCTGCGTAAAATGAGGTTATTAACCTGCTTTAAGGAAGGCTCTTATTGCACATGCATTTCTTTGGTTTGCAGGAACACGCACTTCTGTTAAAATGTTTCCATAAAGAATCCCCCCTCCTGTGTGGTCCGCTGGGGGTGGACGCTGCCCACCTCCTTACAGTCAGGTCACCCTTTTGGAACTGAGGGTCTGACTGTCCTGGGTCTTTAATCCATACCCCTGTTCTACATTATGTAAGATCGCACTTCTATTGATAAGACAAAGGGAGAAGGGAAAGCAGGGAGGAGAGGGAAGGAGGAAGAAGGGAGGGAAAGACAAAAGGGAAACCGAGGGAGAGGAGGGAGTGACTGTCACAAGTATACTGGGAGCTCCTCACCTGACAAGTCCCCCGGATGCTAACAATCAGGGCAAGTGCCTCCTCCCCAAACTCCTTTTCCACTTTGAAAACGACCTCAGGGGAAAACTGTCACTTCACGGGAGTCGTAGCAGATGCTCACTGCCCCATCGGCCCAGAGAAGTTGCACCAATCAGACCTTCCACTCCGGGAAGGAAGGCAGAAGGGGCGCTGGTCCACCGAGAGGGCGGCTCTGTCCCTGTTTGAAAGATCCACCTGCCTTCTCTGCTCAGCTGCAGTTAGTCCCTCCTTCTGGTCCAGCTCCTACTTTCTTTGGTTCTGCTGCCACATTTTACTCACTCATATTGTCAAGCAATATGACAATGGATCTCATGTCTCTAAACTGAAAGCTTTTAACTCGTCTACAAGCGAATTCACCTTCTCCTCTACCATCCACTTGCCCAAAACACCTCCCCCATCGGGGCTCCCCACTTCCACCCCACCTTCTTCCAAACTTGCCCTTTACTTCCTTTGTCAGACTCCTCCAAAATCCTTCACCAACCCCTCAGAGTTCCTAGCTTCCTGTGCCCGTCAATTCACATGGATCGTTTCCTGTGACCTTTAAAAAAGACAAACAAACAATAACAGACAGGTAGTTTCAACATAAGACAAGTATTCAGATAGTTTCGTTAAGCTTTTAAAAAATCATTTGCACAACCTTAAGCTTAACATCACCATCACATACTTAAAATAACTAAAACAAAATAGAGAAGAGGGAAAAAAAACCCAGAGTCCATGCTTCAAAACACTCTAGAATGCTCCAGATGAGACCACAGGTTCACAGCTTGCCAAGAGGTAACACCGCAGTGCTGTAACAGAACAAGCTTGCAGAATCCCTTACAGAGGATGCCCAAGGTGCAGGATGCTGCGTGACCGGTTTGGGGAACTAGATCTAGAGATTTTTAAAGGGGAAAGGCCCTAGCATCATGGGGCAAGAAAACCGCCCTCCGACAAGAGACACACTGGCTGCTGGTTTGCATGCAGGTCCCGCACTGTCCCCGAGGGGCAGGGAGCCCCACGCTTTACCCGGGTTTCCAGGCCTCGCTGAGGGCTTCTTCCAGCTTGTGTCTGTAGGCCGCGTAGCGCTCCTTCAGGTTCTGTAGCTGCTCGTCTTCTTCCTTGTCCAAGATCCGCAAGAAATTCTGTAGCTCTGGCAGGCTGAAGGCTTCCCACTGTGAGAGAACACAAATATGAAAAAATGCCAGGTGTTTAATTCAGCGTCAAGACTTAGGAATGCGGATGGCAAGCAGAGCACGGGGAGGTGTGGCTGCCCTCCCCTCCCAACGCACACTGCCCAGCACCGCCCGGCCCTCTCGGAAGTCCTGCTGGACAAGAGCTGAGCCTCCCGACCAGACCTCCACGCCCTTCACGCCCCGCCCCTCCCATCGCCCTCTGCTCCCCTCCTCCCAGCCTCCTCCAAAAGGGCTCTAAGACCAAAGTCCTCCTTATGCCTAAGTCCATTAGACACTCTAACCCCCAGAGGCATGAGAGATAACTCCACACTCCCTCCACCTTCCCTCTACGTGGAGCCCTCATTGTCACTGTCTTCTTTCCCAGCTCCCATGATCAATCTCACCACCTCCTAGGCAGCTCTCCCTAGTGCTGTCTACCGCCATCTTCTCCTCCATCCCTGGGACAGCCTCCTAGCTCCACCAAACAGCCAGCCTGAATATGAATACTCTCTGTAAAATGCCAATCTAAGCATGACCCTCCCCTGCTTGGAATCATTCAATGGCTTCCCTTGGTTGTTTCTGCTAAGTCTGAAAGGCCCTACCCTCTCCAGCCACATCTCTCTCACTGTGCCCCTCACTCATTACCTGACATGGCTTTGCACATGCTCTCCCTTCCTCCACTTCGCCTGGCGAACTCCTTCTCAACCTTCAAGTCCCAGCTTAAATGCCACTTTCTCTAAGAAGCCTGCCATGATTTCCTCCCCTTCTCTCCCAGCCAGGATTAAGTCTATTAGAGGCTCTCACTGGGCTCTGGTAGCCTTGAACACAACCTGATCACAAAAGATCTAAAAATTATTATAATTATTTGCTTAGTATCTCTCTCGCCTACACTGCAGCTATTGTACTTCTCACTATTTGGGCTTTGTCTTTGGCCCTTGGGTTTCTGAGTTCTCTTTCTCTAACAGCAGCTGGTACTTAGCAGGCACAAAATAAATGTTTGTCGGGTTTTTCTTTAAAATTTTTTTAAATTTAAGCAGTAAGTATCAAGAAGGGTATATGGCTTCACCTGGGAGGGTTTTTTTTATTTTTCAACCTACACGTCCTCCCCGCCCAAAAGGAGGCCCTGGGTCCTGGGCTGAGAATCACTGTCTCGGCCAGGAGCAATTTCTGATGGCGAATTCCCAGGGGTATGGCATAGGGAAAAGACGAGATAACCTAATACAGGTGCAGAGAGAGGAGACACAATAAAACCACCAAGTGGGCCAATGACAGAAGGCTCTCAGAGATTGAGTGTGAGCTAGTTATTAAAGAAAATGAGAAGTGAAGCAGGAGAGCAAAACTTTCTACATTAGAATATTCTGTTAATTTAAAAATTAACGTCTTATTTTTCACATAAATTCTTCAAAGTAAAGACATTATAAAATATCATCTCCCTCCCACTCCCTGACTGCTGTGGAAAGTTTCTTCCCTCAATTCAGTTAACCTTGAAAACCTGAGAAACAGAACACAATACAGAGGTCAGAACAGCAGTCCGGAACATTAGAACACAATGTGAAGTGAATTTCAAAACTAAGCCAACATAATTCCCTCCCAGACAATGTAGCTCCAACTGCACTAAACTATGTGCAACACTTAGAAACCAGCACCAAGAAAGATAAGACGCTGACAAGACTATGCTGATGCGTCTGGCTTGGCTTGCAGAGGGAAGGCTGCTATGTGCCAAACTCAGAAGCCAAATTTTAGACTTCTGCACCCAGCTTTCTCCCCAAAATGAGAGTGGATTTTAAAAATTTCAAAACATGAGAATCGAAAGAAGCTTCCAAAATGTCCAAAATCATTGTCTTCCTAAAACTTCCTAGTTAAGTTCCAATTTACACTGACAGACATATAAACATACTCTTTACTAAGCATGTTTACATACATTTCTAATTTGCGACTCAAAACCAACTTTTCAAGTCTTCAGTCCCACTTTACAGATTTTAAAACTGAGGACTGAAAAGATTAGAACATTTACCCAAGTTCGTGCTCCTAATCTAACAAGAGAAACAGTAGGAAGCAGAGTCTTGGTTTCCTAACTTTTAACCTAGAAACTCTATTCTCACCACATTACAAAATGTTCTGCATGGACAATTCATGCCATTTCCGATTCCAGACAAAAGGCTGAGACCCAGAGCTTGACAGATTTCCTCAAGTGACACTTTATCTAGAAGGACAGCCTGAAGTGCTTTTTCCTTCAACTGAGTTGACCTAAATACAATCCTCACTGGAGAGAAAATGGCAAATGATGCACGTAGAAACATAATTTCTTAATCATCTGGGCAAAGAGGAAAGAAAGATTCTAGAAAGTTAAATGTCTTTCGTAGTAAAGAGATGGCGTTTCCTTTTACTTCCCTTTAGAGCGAAGGAGCCTGGGGGCTTTGGTTAGCAGCAAACATATGGAGAGTGTCGACTTTCAAAGCTCAGCTGGATTAGAGTAATTTGGAGGTAGAGGGGTGAAAATGACTCTCTGGGTGGAGATCAAGTTAAAAAAATTTTATTTCCTCCCACCTCTGAAAATCACAGACAAACATAATGAGTGTTATAAAAGAATTATACTGTAGGCTAACTTTGGGTTCATTTCTGACAACTCAAAAACACAAAGGAAGCTACCCTCCCTCCACAGGACAACCTCTCCCCCCATGACAGGCAGACAGACACACAGGCACACACATTCCCTCTCCCCTCCGCCGCCCCCAACCCGTCCTCCTCTGCAATGGTAAAGTCACTAGAGCAGAGCAATAAGACAGGGCCAGCTGGTCTGTAGAGTCTAAAGCAAGAAGGAACAATCACTTACCTCTCCAAATTCATGTTCACGAAGAACAAAACTGAGTGTGTCTGTCCTGGGCCCTGCTACCAAACGCAGAAAGAGTGGATGTTCCCGGTCTGAGAGCTTGCAGGCGTAGACTGGTGAGGAACAAGCGCCATGTCACCAACAGAGCACGACATCATTCCCCAGACCAGCACCCCTCACCACCCTGCCCCCAGATCAAGGCAACAGTGTTATTACCCTGGCTACCAAGGCACCATCCTCCTCATCTTGTTACCAATAAATAGCCCACAGTGGAATGAATTCTATACTACTTCTATTCTATCTGCATAATATGAACTGTGCCTTGATTAAAAAGGAAACCATTCTCAAGAAGGAATTTAAATGAGTATCGCTCCTCAAATGGGCTTATGATTAATTCTGCTCCTCCTTTTTGGAAAGCAAAATAAACTTAAAAAAAGGATCTGCAAACCCCTTTAAAAACAATAAAAAAATACCATCCCAAGAACATGAAATCAGAACTCTAGAAGCAAATCTCTCTACAGATTAATTTAGAATTAGCAGCCGCAAACAAACGAAGCAGTCCGTCCAAACACAAGCTCTGGTGGCTTTAAGCCCAGCTACATGTATCTTGTGCTATACACACACACACACACACACACACACACACACAGTACTGACATTGCCTTGTAGGGTTGAAAGATTTGCCGTGTGGATAATATATCAGCAAGATGCTATCACTGTCAGATTATGCAGCTGAAGTCCAGGTGGGAAGGCAAAGAAGCTGGCAGGACAAAATGCCATCTGAATTGATCTGTATTATTTCAGTACTTCTGGATACAACTGCATTGTAGGTGCTGATTTCCCTGTAGATGTAAACTTCCCCCCACTGCTGAGCCTGTGGCCTCTGGAGGACAGGAACCTTACCCTATTCATCTCTGTATCCTGCAGGCCCAGCCCATAATACGGTTTGAAGAAACATGACCATACTCAGCATCTAGCTGGGTTTCATCCCCAGGCAACCAAAGGATTTTCCCATGATGCCAAGGTGAGTTTATTTTCTGCTCCAGCTGCTATAGGCTCAACCCAGAAAAATTAGGGAAAGCTTAAATATTCACATATACACACCATTTTCAAATTAGCACTTAGTGAATCACTGAATCACTTGTTGCCCCCCATTGGTATCAATTTCTGTTCAATGATGACCTGACCTGGAATACCGTATTCAGTTTCATGCAGTAATTTAAGATTCTCTTTTTAATCCACTGATTGTGGGTATTAAGTTCAGACAGGTGGACCTCAGATCAAAACGTTATTTGCCCATTGCATGCGCCCCTGGGGGGCCAGGGTGCCAACACGCCCCCGGGTAACACCTAGTGCGAGGCAGGCTAAGGGAAAAGGAGAGTCCAAGGCTGTGCCATTTACATAAGTCTGCAATGTGCACTAATACACATGTGCCTCCTGATCCAGGTCTCGGGAATGCAAGGCCACCAATCACTCCATGTTCGGATGCACATCCAATGTCGATGTGCTACTGAAAACTTCAAGCGCAGATGCATTCTTTTCTGTCCGAAAGAGAATTAAAATCGAAGCGACGGAAAAGAGAAAAGAAAAAAGGCTATCCTCCTGTGCACATCACAAATCCTCCATAAATACCCATCACATATGGATGCCTCTGGGCTCCTAAGACCCACAACTGTCCAACTGAAAGACACAGACAGCCAAGAAGCATTAAGCACACACCGTGATCACCATTTATTCCAGAATCTGGCCCTGGGCCCTGACATAACTGACGCACCTATCACTCCCTTCCACTAATGAGGCCAGAAGACAGAAATAAAAGCAGGGACCATTTTCATTTTAAGTGTGGCAGGATACCTTGATCTTCCCTGTGACAACGCTTATAAAGTGCAAACTTGGTAGGGCTCTCGGTCACAAGGAACTTCTTGAGCAGGGCCTCGATCACTTCCCCGACAGTGTTGGTGCTGCTGATGTGAAGTGTATTCATACAGCCATTGCTACTGGGAGCAAGTTTTCCAGAAGTCTGTGAAGGTTTGCAGAGTTCCATCTGTACTTTAATGAAGCCAGTGTAAATCCCATTTGAATTCTGAAGCAGGAATAAAAACACACACATTAGCTGGGCATTTTAGGGAAGGAGCATATCAAAACAACAACAAAAAAGGAAGGTGAAACACTCCTTCTCTTGTTCTTTTCTTTTTCAGCTCTGTGGCAGAACCTCACTCAAGACTGCCCCTCAGGGAATGACCTCGGGGGAGGTTAACACGCTCCAGGAAAGTGCTTCCAGAGTCGAGGTCTGCAGGGCAGATGTGGGACCAAAGTCCAGGACTCCTGCCACTGAAGCTACATGTGAAAGGTCAGGGCCCACGGGTGAGGTTACAATCCCCTGGCACAGATGCTGGCCAAACCACAAGGCTTATTAAAGCTTGGGGATATGTCCAGGCTAACTGCACAAAGGAAACAACATCAACTGATGACCAGCTATCACACAAAAAAGGAAAGTCACAATTAGGACTTTGAAATACTCAAGTAACAAGGAGCAGACGGGAAGAAAACAAGCTATTTTCATTCCTAGTGGTACCAGAGATTACCAATTTTGCTTAACCTATTTTATATAGCATGGGATCTGCCACAGCATGGGATACATGATGAGGCATTTCAGACACCTCAAGCAGCAACATTTTTAAAACAAATTCAAGCTATGATGTGAACTATAGACATTATAATACAAGCACTTCTCTTTTTTTTGGGGGGGGGGGGTGTGTGGGGTGCGGGGAGGCCAGGCCACACAGCATGCAGAATCCTAGTTCCCCAACCAGGGATAGAACCCGTGGCCCCTGCAGTGGAAGCATGGAGTCCTAACCACTGGACAGGCAGGGAATTCCCAAGCACTTGTCTTTTTTGATTTAACATGGTATTGATGTCTCCTTCTATATATAAGTATGTTTTTAACAGCTTTATTGAGGTACAATTTTTCCATACAAAAAACTGCACATATTTAATATACACAATTTGATGAGTTTAGAACTTGTCTTAATTGATGTAGAATTATTATTTCTTAGTTGCTAAAAATAGTTACAACAGTCTGGTCTTCACTTTTAACTTTTAGTATGTTTAGGTAAAAAACATTGTAATGTTTTATTTAAACAAATCTTCAGGTGTTATAAATAAATGACAGTTAACACAGAACATGAAAAATCTCCTTTATAGGCCATTATTTTTCTTCCTTTCCACAAGGTCAATTTATAATACTAATTCACTCATTCATTCTTGTGGAAAGTATTATACAACACTTCACATTTTTTTTAATCTTTGAAACGACATGGAAACTTGCATCTGTTTTAATCTCCAAGGGGAAGAGGAGGGATGTGGAATTTTTCTGCTTTGATAAAAACCGTGTTTGAAGAAGGAGAAGTACGACTGCTGGAATAATGAGGAATAATCTTGAGATCATCCGCTGTCTCCCCTTTTTGGTGGAGTCCCCCTAGGGAGGGATCCTTTATCACCAGGGTTTATATTTAAAAGCTCCTCCCCAAGGGTCACAGAATTCAGTAGGGCCTGTTCTAACCGGTCGCCCTGTCCTTTGCTGAACTCTGTCAGTTCACAGTCAATAGACTGCCAGGCAGGGGTCCAAGGGCCCTGGACATTGGCACCGAGGGATGGCAGGTGCCTCGAGGAAAGTCATCAAGCGGATGGGCGAGGCCAGACCAGTTAGAGGAACGTGCATCTAGCTCTGCCTTGGGCTCCCCTTTCTTTGTCACTAAGCCTGTACTTCTCCCTCCTACACCCTTGCTCCCCACCGATCTTCTAACAGCATGGGCACAAAGCTGCAGGAGCCTGAAACAACAATGTAGAAAGCTGAGTATTACATACTCCATCTTACACATTTTTCTACAGCTGAGAAAAATCCGAGCTCAATTAGATCCCAATCCATGGGCACAAGATCCTTTTCCTGACACTTCCAAATTTATTTACACAAGATAAAACTTATCTAAGGCCTTATTAGAATCTGAGTTACTGCCCATGTGTTAAACAGGCAAGGGATTACACTCAGTGTTAAAAATCCTTTGGGGGTCATAACATGTTTTAAAATAAAATTTTAGGAAGTGCTGATTGATTTTGAGATAAAGCTACTTCAAAATACAGCTTTCATTTGAAAGATGCAGAAATATCCCATTCTCCGGTCCTGTATACCTTGACCATTAAGCTTCTGCGAGTATGATTCAGAGATTTTAAAACATACAGACTGTAGTAGCAACAACTTATAGTTGTCTTTCAACACGTGTCAACCTAAACAGTATTATTAGTATGGGTGCTCACCAAGGTCATCTTCAACTTGTCTGTGACTGCTAAGTTGTATTTATGAACTTTCTCTTTGATTTCCTCTTTGCTGAGGTAATTGTGGGTTTCCTTATCTTTTTCCACATCCTAGAAGAAAAATAAGCCAAGTCACACATGAGCAATCGCAGAAAAAAATGCAGATAAGCCAGGATTCTTTTCACATTCCATATAACAACAACTACGGAGCACTTTACCTTGACACACACACACACACACACAAATCCTATGAACTTTATGATCTTTATAGCTTTACCATCTTTATCAGCAAAAAGTATGGTAGTTAATAAGTGTTAAACTGGCACTAATCACTGACCTGTCAAATTCTATACAACTACCAAGAAGGTCATTTAATCTTCCAAACAAATCCTCATGCCAAGATACAAGTAACCAGACTTCCTGGACCCACCCACTCTCAACCCCTGCCCCTCCCAGTCTCACCCCACCCTTGCCTCCCCACACTCTGGAGGGGAAGATTTTAGTTAAATCCTCTCATCACTGTGAAACATTCACTAACTGTTTTTGTCTAAAGAGCTCAACCAGTGCATGACATCATGCGATGGCTAATATGCAATCACTGATGGCCACACTCCAGAATATGTTGGCCCCATGAAGCCTGGTATACCAGGCACCTGACTTATATTGCATTTACTTCTCCCAACAACTTAACCAAGTCGGCATTTTTACTCTGGTTTCTAGATGAGATCAAGTTCTAAGAAGTAAATCAACCTACTAATAAAAACTTAACTGCTCTGCAGAAGTGCTGGAGCTTACCTGAAGAACCTGATTCCAAAGCCCACCAACCCTCAGTAACTCCAAGTACTTCCATATGGCATCCCCATTTAATCCTCACTAATTAGCATCCCCTTGTTACAGACAGGGACACTGAGACTCACAGAGGTCAAGTGGCTTGCCAGGGACAACCCAACTGGTTAAGAGACCAAGCTCAATTTTAATCCAGGTCCTCTATGTTGTTTCCAGTAAATCGAATAGATCCCCACCATTCCCGTGTGGGTGTTTGAAAATGTAAAGAAAGCCTGCATAATCAGATTCAAACCTGAGAAGCAACTCAAAAAAGATGAAGGGTCCTAACAATCTTCAGGACAGAGAGGAAGAACAATAAGATCGGATGATTTCTCCCCCAAAATAAAACCTTTAAAAAGGTACCTCTTTTCCAGCCAGATAATCACCCCAACCTCACAGCTGGAGGTTATCGAAGCAGGTGTTTGCTCCCACCTACGCACTGTGAGCTACTGTGACAGGTACACACGGACCGGCCACGACAGAAATTGCAGAAGAGCTTTAAGGGTATAAAATCCATTCAGGTCTCAAGTTCCTGGATTGGAGACCCCGAGAGGGGTGTGCTGACTACAAGTCATCTCAGTAACTTTTCGATTCCAGCCCTGTCCTAGTGTGGACTGAGGGGTCAGTGTTGGGGGGACGGCATGATCATGGCCCAGCTTTGGGAGCAAGCCTCGAAGTCCCTTGGGAGCATTCTATCTATCAATGTAAAACCCCAATGCAGTCTTATTTTTGGTGTCAGTGGTTAGGGGGAGAAAACGCCGTAGATTAAAATAACTTTTCAGAAGCTTCAATGACTATTCCTAACGTGTCTCTCACATTTCTCTGCTGGCCCTGCCCCTTCCAATCCACAATTAGACAGCTACAGGCCATAGCTAAAGGAGAAAATGAGACAGTCTCTCTTTCAACATTCATGTTTCACTATGAACTGTCCAAAGACTCTTCAAAGCATATCCTAAAAAGTACACAGTAAGAGGGGGGAGGGATAAATTAGGAATTTGGGATTAAGAGATACACACTACTATATATAAAATAGATAAACAACAAGGACCTACAGTGTAGTATAAGGAACCATATTCAATATCTTCTAACAATTTATAATGGAAAAGAATCTGAAAAAGAATATATGTATCTGGGGACTTCTCTGGTGGTCCAGTGGTAAAGAATCCACCTTCCAATGCAGGGGACGTGGGTTCGATCCCGGGTCGGGGAACTAAGATCCCACATGCCGTGGGGTAACTAAACCCACGCTCCTTAATGAGAGAGCCCACGCACGCTGAAGCCTGTGCACCACAACCAGAGAAAACCCGCACGCCACAACTAGAGAGAAGCCCAAGCAGATCGCGTGCCGTAACGAAAAGATCCCACAAGCCTCAACAAAGATCCCGTGTCCCGCAACTAAGACCCGATGCAGCCAAAAGAAAAGGAAAATAAATTTAAAAAAAAATATATATATATCTATAGATGTATCTATAGATATATATATAAAACCGAATCACTTTGCTGTACACCTGAAACATAGTAAATCAACTACATTTCAATAAAAAAAAATTATAAAACAAAATTTTTTTTTAAAGACCAAAAAAAAGTATACAATAGGAGATTTTCCATTTCATGGGGGTGGGATGTGATGATGGCAGGGCAAAGGGTGCTGGGAAAGTGCCACATTCCAGCCAGACCTGGGCCTAGTCCGGGTCTGTCACTGACTAATCCTGTGCCCTGGGCTACTAACCTGTCTGCATCTGCTCCCTCGTTTCCTATCAAATAAAGGGACTGAAGTAGACATCTCCAAGGTGCTCCCTGCTTGCAGAGATTTGCTTCCCCGGTGTGACCAATGGGACAAGATGGCTCCACTCAAGGAATCGAGGAAACCAAAGGCTCACCATTAAAAATATACAAAACAGCAAATTACATGAATATTGTAGCACAGATACATCCTAGGGGCTTACTACTTAAAGAAGAAGGAAGAAGTCTAAGAATGAAGAGACGGAGAAGGGGTGATGGGAGTGATTAAGAGCAGAGGGCAGGGTGGTCAAGTTATCTTGGTCAGTTTTTTGTTTTTTGTCTTTAAATGTCTGTTCAATTTATTTGCCTCTTTTTTTTTTTCTTTTGGCCACGCCATGAGGCTTTCAGGATCTCAGTTCCCCAACCAGGGACTGAACCTGGGCCACAGCGGTGAAAGCGCCTAATCCTAACCACGAGACCACCAGGGAACTGCCCCATTTTGGTGAGTTCTTAATCACAGGTTTTGCTGATGCTACTGGACTTAGCATCCATCCTGAGGCCTCCTCAAGTCAGCCTTCCCAGAAGCTTGAGCAAAGTCAAAGGAGCAAGCCAGTCTGGGAAGAGAAGCTTGCTCTGGGTCATCCAAATACAGATAACTGAGACATGCTTGTATAACCACTCTGCTGCCTTCATCAGAGATTAAAAACCCAGGAAACTGTAGGAAGCAACGACAGAAAACAGGTGGACCCAAAGATCCCTTCCAAAGCTAAAATCTCACTATTAAAAGTGAGATCAACTGGAAAGCAAATCCCAGAGAAGCAGCTAAAACCTAAAGGGCTATGATCCTATGATTTTTTCATCAAAGTATAATTGACTTACAATATTATATTAGTTTCAGGTATACAACATAATGATTCAATATTCTTATACATTAGAAAACAATCACCACTGTATTTTTTTTGGGGGGCCTTGAGTCATAATAACAGGAAAAGAGTTGCTCGCATTATTTCTGATGAGAAATTAGTTGTCTTCTTTTTTCAATTGAGATATAATTGACATATAACATTGTATTTGTTTCAGGTGTACAGCGTAATTTTATATGTATATAAAAATGATCACCACAGTAAGTTAACACTCATCACCATACATAATTTTTTTTTTCTTGTGATGAGAACTTCTAAGATCTACACTCTCTTCTGTGATCTTGTTTTTGTTTGTTTTCACTACGCCCCGCAGCTTGTGGGATCTTAGTTCCCCGACCAGGGATCTAACCCGTGCCCGTTACAGTGGAAGGGCAGACTCTTAACCACTGGACCGCCAGGGAAGTCACTGTGATCTTGTATATTTAAGTCAACTGAGGCAGCAACTGTACACCAAGGCCACAGATCAAGGCCTATTCATTCAGCAAATATTTGCTGAGCAGAAGCTGTGGGCCAGGCCTTGCTCTGCGTGGGGACGTCAGACGTCACCTCCGCCCTCACGGCACTTCCTGTCCAGCACAGGTGGAGTATGAGTGAGGGATGTCAAAGAAAAAAGGCCTCCAAGATAACTAAGCACAGTTCCTCCGAGTGAAGGAGTCTGGCAGCAGAGGGAAAAAGGCACAGGAGTCGCAAGCTCAGGCCCTGGAGCGGAGGACACTGGTTTCTTTCAGTGTCAGAACTGGAGAAAGTCTCCTGATCTGGAAAACGTCCGGATTGTTTGCCCCTTTAAAAGAGACCCCCCACCTCTTCCTCTCACACAGGGAAGAACCCCGCCTGTCCTCCAAACACAGTGCCTTTGGGAATACGGCTATCTTCGCAGGATGGAACCCAGAAGGGAGGAAGTAGGTACAATGCGTACAGAAGTGAAATCAAGAAGCAGAGGGTTAAAAAAAAAAACCCCGTGTGGTGGGCATGGAACAGAGACAGCGGAGCACAGACGTTCATCTTTAATTGTATGGCGAGGAGAGGAAATGGCATGGGCGCATGAGTCTGTGAACGCATCCATTATTGTTCTTGGCAGCCGAGGAGGGTATGATGCCACGCCTGAGAGTGTCTGTTTGGGAAGTTACAAGTCATCTTTTTTATAAGCCACTTTTCTTTTACATTCCCCAAACCCTCCAGTTTCTCAGAGGGAGAGTTCTTCCACGCAAAATTATAAACCCTAGACTCTTCTCTCATGTTTACATCTAGCAAGCAAGCCCTGGACGGCTGCTCTCGGGTTTGCCTCAGTTCCTGGGTGGGGTCACATCACTGTTTTTACACCGGTGACCTTCCATAAAGGACACGCCCTACCTCGCAGACACACAGGAATCCCAGGCAGTGTGGCCCCGCCCTAGGCAAGAGGGGATCGCAAATCAAGATTGTCCAAGAATATACAGACCCCTACAAACTTGGACAAAGGGTCTGGACACTGTTCATACCCTTCTTGCTAACTTTTCTGTAATTCTGAAATAATATCAAAATTAAAGTTTTTTCCTTCCAGTTTTATTGAGATATAATTGACAGACAGGACTATATAAAATGCAGCATAAAATAATTTAAGTTAAAAATGCAACAATAAAAATAAACCTAACAAATACAAAGCATCTGAGAGTAACTATGTGCGAGAGAAAGAGGGAGAGCGATAAGGTGAATATGGCCCTACCGCTCCCTCTGTTTGAGCCTGGTGAAGGTGTGTGGTCTACGGCTTAGGCATACTTAGGTCTGAATCACAGCTCTGCCACGTTCTGGCTGTGTGACCATAGGCAAGTTATTTAACCTCTCTGAGTCTCAGTTTTCTTATCTCTTTAGAATGTGAAAAGCAATATGGACTTTATAGAACTGTTATGAAAATATAATATAATACAACTCATTTATCATCAACAACTATTTATTGCCTGCCTACTGGTGCCCATCTCTGTACCAAGCACTTAAAGCCGGGAGAGACCACTGTGGTCCCTGCCTTTCTGCCTTTTCTTGGCTCACAGTCTAGTCAAGTTTGTCTTACTCTCTGCCCCACCCCCTGGCATGTGTGGGGTTGTTTTGTTTGCGTCATAGACCTCTTTAAAAAATAAAACTACCGACCCTTTTTTAAAAATGCAAATAGCATAGATTCCCTGATTGAGTGGAGGACAATATATGCACCGTGCCCGTGACAGGAGCATGACAGACAATAAGAGTGTCATCACCTCCCCACTGGTGGTCCTGCCGCTCTCATGGGGAGCAGCTCTGACTCCTGGCCAGGTTTGGGGTCCAGCCTGTGTCAGTGGATAAGGGTAAACTTACCAAGTCAACAGGTGCCTTCTCTAAGTGAGGCTCCATTCCAAACTCATGAATTCCTACTTTTCATCTTCTCTCCAGTTGGAGAAACAGGCGGTCACCTACTCATGTCCCAAATAGACTGGGGTACCCAGCGCAATTACAGATAGAACAAATGCCAGCCTTTTACTGTGTACGGAATAAAACACCAAGCACCTTTCATCCTTAAGACCACACTTCTCTGGACGAGTCAGCCCTGCTGCAAATGGAATTCAGGGATAGCTCAAACGGAATGGAGTCTAGGTAATGACTCCTTCACATGTCTTTCTTCCAGGCTCTGTTCCAACAAAAGACATCAAACCAAGTATCGTGTACCTAAACAAAACAGAAAAATCTCCTCTGGGAGAGATCCTTCTACTGCAATCAGGGAGGGACCTACAAGCAAATCAAAGCAGGTTTGCACATAAGCACAGTATGCAGCACTGGTTTTTAGGAGCTAGTGGGCAAGCCGTCTGGGGGGCTCAAAAGAAACTTTCAACAAGTCAGGTTAGATGCTCCTGAACTAGATTTTAAAGTGTGATTAGCAGGAAAACACTGTCCTGAGATGTCCTTTAGGTGTGCAAAGTGGAAACCCGGTGATGAATACAGGAAGGGCTGTCACACAGAGCTAAGCTTGCAAAGCCCCAAGAGGGTCTTTTAGGCTGAGAGCATGTCTTGCTCAACCCTGATGAATGTGTGCCAAGAAAGGCCACGGGGGACAGCTTCGTATTTACAGTTGATGTCTGTCAGACATTCCTAACTTGCGGTACCACAACCTCTAAGATGTTAAAGTAGGCAGAGGTGGACTTCCTTGGTGGTCCAGTGGTTAAGACTCCATGCTTCCACTACAGGGGGCGTAGCATCGATCCCTGGTCCAGGAAGTTCCACATGCCGCAAGATGCAGCCAAAAAAAAATCGGAAGCACATTAAAATGCTAAAACAGAACAAAACAACAACAAAAACAACTTTTAAAAAAGTAGCCAGAGGTGCTGAGGGGACCCAGAAAAGTTTTCCCAGACAAGGATCGGCATGGCTGATATACATCAGTGCCATCCACCAGCATTATCTGCAATGATGGAAACATTCTATATCTACCTTGTCCAAAAAAGAACCAGCCACACATGGTATCTGAACATTTGAAATGAGGAACTGAGTTTTAAATTTTATTTCATTTTAAATAATTTAAGTGTACATAGCCCCATGCAGCTTGTGGGACTCCAGTGGACAGCATGAAGCTGTACTGTAATGTGCACAGGTGTAAATGAACAACTAGGGAGGAAAAGCCACAAGAAAGCAAAGTAAAATAATATGTTACAGTAAAAAGACAACTGTTCTAGAGCAAGGAAGAGTCTATTCCTGAAGGAAAGAACCAGAACACTTGTTTCTGGGGTGTTGGATGTTGCTGTTCTTGACCTTAAAAGAACAGCTTGCTGCTTGCTGCTGTGTTCTCACCGCACCAGGGTTGATCACCAGGGTTGATCGCAGGACGAGTGCCACGCCTAGAGTCACACTTATCTTGGTGTCCGGCCACGGCATGCTGATTCATCCTGGCCACTCTCAGGTTGTTCCCCCTGCCACACGGGAAGATTTTTTTTTTCTTTTTTTTTTAATGGCAGGATATAGAGCTAGGACTCTATTTCCACTTATATGAGGATTTGGGGACTCATCTTGCCCAAATTTAGCTTGTAGGCAACTCTTCTATGCAGCCATCTAAGATGTTTGCTGCTCTAATAGCAAAGAACAAGGAAGGGAGGGATGTAACACCCCCTCACCCTCCCTGGTTCAAGATATGCATCACTGTTATCTTGGGGTAGGAAAAGTAAATGGACAAATGGAGGGCAGCTAAGAGGGCAAGGGCAATGCACACAGCACTGTCAAACAGCAGGGTGCCCCATGGACCACTAATCCTCCAAGATGTCCTGTGGACAGAAAGGGCTGCCCCCCTCCTCCTCCACTACCCCCCACTGCACTGATTCCCAATGCACTTTAGAATGCTAAAGGCTCTGAGAAGTCCTGCAGGTGAGAAACCCGCATAGGGTGCACACAGCAAGGAAACCTGAAGAGAACAGACCTTTAATAATAAACATTAATTAATTATGAACAAATGGGTACATTATACAGGTACAGATATTTCTTTTCTCATCAATTATTCGCTTAGTGAGTAGATTCTGTATTTATTAGAATATATTAGCATACCCAAACCACATCTGTTGAACCCAACAATTTTAAACAACCTCTTTGTCTGCAAGGCTACTTGTTAAACAATAACAAAGAGAACGGCAGAAGGGAGTCTAGATGGGTATTTTAGAGGACTTCTAAAAAAAAAAAAAAAGGGCCGCAAAAACAACTGGGCAGCAGCCTTATAAGGACACAATACTGTACTAGCCTTCTCTTACATGCACTTGTGAAAGAGAGAGATGGAAAGATCAAAGTGTGCCATCTATTGCCTTTAAATTCTTCCAGCCTTACCCCTACCACTGCACCACCCTACCACTCGGCCCACTTATCTCTCCCCCAAGAGTACCATGTGCTGTCCCCCCCACCAGCCCCCCTCACCTTGTGACCCTCCCAAGGGTCACAAGGCCACCCCACCCAGGAAGCCATCCTAACCACAGCAGCCTCAGGAACCCCTGCACTACCCCATCAATTCAGACTTAGCATCGCAGCACCTTCTATGGTTTGCTGTTTCCTGTGTTTATTCTTGCCTCCCAACAAGTCATGTTTTTAAATCTTTCACTCCCAAAACTGGAACGAGCTGGATGCTGGGCACCTAGGAGGGAGCTCCATCCCTTTTCACCTGATTCTGTCTGGTCCCAGAGCCCACAGCTACAAGACTGCATTTAAAACCCATCCTCTTTTGTACATCTTATCGAGCTGCATCGTTTTGTTTGCTTCTCAAAACTGAATGCATCTGCACGGGCACACAAAAGGCCTTTATGGTACCAGATACAAAGTCTGATACGCTTCTGCTATCCATCTGCACCATCAAAGAAGAGAGTCCTTCAAAGCATGCCCCTCGAATACCCCTGCACACCCAGGGCAGGAGAGCAGGCCCAGGCCCAGCGTGTTAATAAGATTAATTGCAGTTGTGATACACATTAAAAGCATTTCATCTGGGCCTTCCATGACCTCACTTTGTAAACCCCCCCGGTTACCAGTCTGCCATACCCTATATGGTTGTACTTTTAAAACCGGGTCGCGTGCCAATCGTCAAACAGCCACTCATTTGTTTGGAGCCAGAAAACAAACTTGGAGGTGGACCAGTCTCACCAGCGTGCCCCAGCTGGAGGTCCCAACCTCAAGGCATACCAGATTACACTCGGACTTAAAAATCCCAGTTTGACATGTTTTCAAAGGGAGTCAATTCAGATGCTATTCATTTCTGAAAGGTGATACATTTCACAACTGGCTTAAGTTTCTTTAAATTCTAGGCAACAAAGAAAGGAAAGATTATGAAAGGCCTCAGAGCCAAGCACATCCAAATCCCGCGCGATAATTAGAAAAAGAATGTGGCCTGAGGTGAGCCAGCACTCCTGCCCCTGCCCCTGCCCCGGCCCACATCTCTGAGATCTCGGTAAGAAGAGACTCAGGTTTCCAAAGGAAGGCATGGCCTCAAAAACTCAGTTTCCTTGATTATTAAGAGAGCATTGGATTATGGTCCCTTTCAGCAGTAAGTTTTCTACGATTCTGTACCATCTACAACACCACCCTAATCAAGTACTTACGAAGTCCACTGGGCGGTAGGAAAATTAATGGGAAAAATACATATAAGAGATGGCTGAGAAACCAGGAGGGAAGGGAGACTGGCACTACAATGTCGAGTGGTGACATAATGCCCGCCCTAAATTTTAGATTAAGACCTGTCACTGCTCAAGGCTCTACGGGTCACCCAGCAGCCGTCCATTTCCTTTGGGTGCAATCACCAGCCACAGCTCCCTAATTCAGGTTACCCCAGGGACAAGAGAGGCTCTTTCAAAGGTCAGGGTTTGGAGGTGAGGTCTGGTGACCACCACATCCCTGGTGAAACCTTGGCAATAAGGGGAGGTTCCAGAGAAAGGAAGTGAGCAGGCTCGTCTGGAAGGAAGCCAAACAGGAAGTATGAAGGAACACTGCAGCAGCCAGGGAGGAGGCGGGTGGAGCCCATCTGGGAAATTCAGCAGGCTCCAGCTCCACGACAGCAGGGATCCGAGAATGAAGGGCAGAGGCTTGCAGACCAACGGAGTCATCCCCCTGCCAGCTGCAACCGAATCTGAACAGAGGACGGAGAGCCTCAAGCAAGTAAGAAATGTCTGTAGACCAGCACTCCAAGAAAAGCTATGAGAAGCAAGCTTGGTGTCTTCTTCCTTGCCAATTATAATACGGAGTCTAAGTTGCCACCACAGGACCTCCCTGGTGGCGCAGTGGTTAAGCATCCGCCTGCCAACGCTGGGGACACGGGTTCGAGCCCTGGTCCAGGAAGATCCAACATGTCATGGAGTAACTGAGCCCATGAGCCACAACTACTGGGCCCGCGTGCCACAACTACTGAAGCCCGTGTGTCTAGAGCCCGTGCTCTGCAACAAGAGAAGCCACCGCAGTGAGAAGCCCGCGCACCGCAACAAAGAGTAGGCCCCACTCGCCGCAACTGGAGAAAGCCCGCGCACAGCGACAAAGACCCAACGCAGCCAAAAGTAAATAAATAAAATAAATAAATTAATTTTTTTTTAAAAAGTTGCCACCACAGAATAAAAGGAGATTTAAAAGCAACTTAGATTCTCCATTTTCAGGTGACACAGAGTTTAAAAACGTAGATGACAACAACTTGTTCAGGATGACAATGTCCAGGGAGACAATCGCATCCAGCTCCTCTAAGGCCTGGATTTGTAAATCTTCAATTCTTACTCAGTGCAGCCCTACTAATGCACTAGTCCAAACACATCTGTACAGCTCGCTCTCATACCAACTGAGGTGCCGAGATAGCACCACAGGAGTAGGGAGAGAATCGGCAGTCCTTCCAAGCCACGTGTACAGACCATGAACTTCTTTTTTAATAGACGAAGGTGAAAGTCTGAAGGGACCCATGAGGAGTTAAGCTGCTTTATATCACTCTTGCTCCCATTAATTCAATCCACAGCCTCGTCCTGAATTCTCCTCCCCCCCCCACCCCCCCGCACTCCACTGCACTCAAGATGGCTCTTCTGATTAAGTCTGTTCATAGCCCTTAAAAGGCATGGCTGAAGTACCAAGTGTACGAGGACTCATTCTTCTGTATCCATGTATCCATCATAGGCAATACATGATGTGCTCCACTCTCAGAAGGATAATGATCTGTGCAGAAAATGGGCACACGAAGAACATTTACACGTTCAGCTCTACCTCAGCTGTCCCGGGTGTGGGTTTTATCTGAGGAATCACCTTCCTCCTTCCTACCAAGGAGGTGACAGGACTCTGGAGTAATTAAAAGATAAGTTAGAGCAATTCATACAGAAATCAGAGGGATTAGTGCCTTGAAGAGCCTCACACAAGTAACTGCTAAAGATGCTCTTTTCTACAGAAATCCCTTCTTGCCCTCCTGCTTCGCTGTGGACGGGGTGAGAAACACGGAAGTCTTCAGGAGAAGACTTTCGGCGGAGTCTTCCATCAGAGAGGCAGAGGCAGAGGCAGAGGCTTGGGGTGAGTCAGGTGACACCCACAGACAGGCCAGAAGAGAGACTAGGGAGGCAGACACCCCCCCACCAGGTGAATGCCCAAGGGCCTGGCGCCCCTGGACCACCCCTCCCACCTCACTGACCCCAGCCAGGGGGCTCAATCCGGGCCCAGATGTCCTGCCCTGGAGGGTTCAGGCGGTGCCGAAACAAACACTTGAACTTTACACTCTTCTCAATACACCTCCCCCATTCTGCTTCCCTTTCCTTTCTGTTCTTCTTCCAAAACTGGACGGGCAGAATTAGCCAACCCAAACCCCTGGAAGGGGCAGAGCAGCAGGAGGATGGAAGCAGCTGCATCCCCCAGGTCCAGATACCGCACCACACCCTTCACACCTGACTCACAATTCTTAAAATAACTTGTGATGGGGAATCACTCTTATCCCTATTTTGCAAATAGGAAAATGGAGGTTTAGAAGAATTCATGGGCCCAAGAACACGCAGTTAGTGCAGGGGCTGAGGTTCACAGCAGGCCTGTCTGATGCAAAGCCAATTCAGCCAAGAAAGGAGAAAGAGGAGAGAAGGACTGTGGACAAAGGCAGTGAAAGTGCGTGGGGAGACCCTCAGTTGTGTGCATCACTGGCTTCCTGAGGCTTAGGTGTTTGCTACACAGGATTCAACCTGAGTTTTGGAGGGTGAGGTACTAACACAACTAGCAATTTACTAGGGAATTGGTAAACTGGCCAGGTCCACAGAGAATTAGTTTAAAAATCACAAACTATATGCCCAACGTTAAGGAAACGGCTAAATACTTCCATACACCTTAAGAGGGACCATACAGGAGCTGTTAACATGAAGCCTACGGAGAGATTCTAATGGGGGAAAAAAAAATCAGAGGAGAAACTGCACATCCAGTATAACAAACTGTGCCTGAAGACTAGAAGGAAATATTCCAAAATGTTAAGAGGGTTTATGCCTGATTGGTAAGATTTGAGGCTTTCTTTTTTTCTTTCTGTAAAAACTTTTACAAAATTTTCAAAAACTTCTCTGGTCTGTATGACTGTTAACTGGGGAGGGAGTAGGGAGTAAAATCTAGTGCCAGTGGGAGAAAAAGACTTTCATGTATTAAAAAAAAATTAAATTAAAAAACAGCCTTGGAAACAAAAATAAACAAAAGCAGTGCAAGCACTCTGCCAGAGTAACTGAACACACTTTGATGTGCCGACTGCCCCTGACGGGCGAGCCACCCTCAGGGAAACAACTCTGACATTGAGAACAGACGCACCGAAGTGACAAAGCTAACGCTGGCAGCCAAATGCACTTACAGAGGTCAACATATGGAAGTTGCTAGAGAGAGCAAACTAGAGATCTCCCAGGTGACAATAAGCCACTGCAGTCTGGAAAATAAAGAAGGCTTCCCTAGCTATTAAAAAAAAAAAAAAAAAGACTGCTATTGCCAAGGACTGACAAAAGGAAAAGTAGCTTTTTAAACATTACCCTATTAGTCGACTAATTTATAAATAAAAGCTATATTCTAGTCGCCCTGGAAATTGAATTGCCATTAATTGGCAGTGGGGGGGCGGGGGTCATTTACAAGCAATTTAGATTTTCTTTGTTGTGCAGGAATGTTTCTGTCACTTGCACAAGGGGAGGGCTCACACACCCTCCAGCTCCGTTTTCCTCCAGGCGTGCACAGGAAACCCAAGGCCTGAGGAAGTGCCCTCCCGCCCCGCCTTTCCTCAGTACTAGGCGTCCTCGGCAGCCCGGCTGCCCTGCCCCGCCCCCCGGCCCCCGGCACCTGGAGCCGGTTTCGGGGTGCTGCTCAGCTGAGAGGTGTGGGCTATACAGTGAAAGGCAGACCTGAACTGTAAGAAAGAAGAGAAACTGAAGTGAACTTAATGAATATGCTGGCATTAGGGGTCTGAAACAAACATGCGGATCAAAGTTGCGTGTACTTCGCTAAACTGAAGATCTAGACAGGAAGCAAATAGCAGACACTGCAAGTGGAGGGTCAATGCGCAGTATTCAACACAGGATGTGCGCCTGCCTGGAGCTGCATCCTTGTCCCCAAGGGGGGCATCGCCTGAAACAACAGTGTCCCGGAGGGCATGGGTAACTGGTTCATCCAGTACATCTAAGGAAACACATCTAAGACAGGGACTACATCCCATCACAACGTACACGTTCTGGGCCAGATCCCTTACACAAAGGCTGTTTCACCTTTCCACCCCTTCACTTAGGACACTAATGTGCACACACCACCCCTCCACCCCGAACTTTTTCACAGACTCCTCTAACACATGACAAAACAAGACTTCTCCAACAGCTACTTAAAGAATGTCCTAGAAATGAGAATATTTAGATTTGAAAGGCATTAGCTCCCCAGGGTTAAGCAGGCCACTTTCAACTCCTGACTATAAAATCAATTCTGATGCAAGTTTTTCTAGGGTGCGTGTAACATGTAAATTTCTTTCAATTTAGGACTTTTCTTCCTTAGAAGCAATTTTTTTTCCTTCCAAAACATCAAAATTAAAATAGTCAACTTCCAAGTCCCACTCTGCTGAGAACCATCCCCCAATCACCAAGTTGTCTGAGGCTCCAAGCCAGATTTTTTCAAAAAAGAACTGATGGATTGGTAACTGCCCCAGGCTGGCAGGGTGACATGTGTGATGCTTATTTAAGGAAATGGACTGGCTCAGGTTTTTTTTTAATATATATAAGTTTACTTATTTATTTATTTATTTTTAATTTATTGGTGGCCTTGGGTCTTCGTTGCTGCACGCGGGCTTTCTCTAGTTGTTGGCGAGCGGGGGCTACTCTTCGTTGCGGTGCACAGGCTTCTCATTGCGGTGGCTTCTCTTGTTGCGGAGCATGGGCTCTAGAGCGCAGGCTACAGTAGTTGTGGCACGCGGGCTCAGTAGTTGTGGCTCACGGGCTCTAGAGCGCAGGCTCAGCAGTTGTGGCGCATGGGCTTAGTTGCTCCGCGGCATGTGGGATCTTCCCAGACCAGGGCTCGAACCCGTGTCCCCTGCATTGGCAGGCAGATTCTTAACCACTGCGCCACCAGGGAAGTCCCTGGCCCAGGTTATTAAACACAGGTTAGAGCTAATGTAACCCTCAAGAGCCCTTGAGGTAGAAAGTTAACCCCACTGTATAGACGCATAAACCCAGGCAAAGGTCACAGAGGTAGCATGTGAACATGAGGCCTGGGCAACTCCAAAACCATGTCCTTTCTACGCATACCAGATGGCCTGGAGAGGCCAGGAGAAAAATCTGTTGCCAACTAGCTGGGTGACCTTAGGAAAGTACATTAGGAAAGTACAACCTCTCTAGGTGTCATTTTCTTACCTCTTAAAAGGAAAAGAAGGCTTCCTCTCTCCACCCCATCAGTCTCTGTGCCCACAAGGAAAGAGAATGGGAGCAGTGACTCTGGAAGGAGAGAAAGTGGGCATGCATGCATAGCCGGTCCTTCCCTCTGTCCTCAGTAGGGGCCAGCATCCTGCTCTGACCCTATAGGGGGGCCATCCCCAGCACAGCACAGGAGGTCAGCCTCGGGATGGCCCCTTGCCAACAGGGATAAGCTGCAGTCTCCACATCGGCTTTATCTGTTACCAGCGGTACAGGTAAATTTTTTGGTCTCTATCCTTATTCCAGTCTTCTCAACTGATTGAGAACTCAGGCAGGGAAATGGGATGTAGTCTGGTCCTGTAAAATGGGAACATGTCTAAGACAGAAATTCTATTGGTCTAGAGTAGAAGCTATAGCCCCCTTCTCTCAAGGAACTACTGATAGAACATACACGCGCGCACACACACACACACACACACACACACACACGGACACCCCCCCAACTGAAAAACATTTCCCGACACTAACAAATGGAATCTGTTTACTAAGTACACATAATTTCACAAAAATAAATGTCATTTCCCAATCAAAGCAGGTAAACCATATTTTTGAAAGCACAGACATTGTTTTAAAAAGCAAAACACGGGACTTCCCTGGTGGTCTAGTGGTTAAGACTCCGTGCTCCCAATGCAGGGGGCCAGAGTTCGAGCCCTGGTCAGGGAACTAGATTCCACGTGCTGCAACTAAGAGCCCGCGTGCCGCAACTAAAAGAGCCCTCATTGTTGCAACAAAGATCCCAGGTGCTGCAAGTAAGACCCCGCACAGCCAAATAAATAAATTAATTAAATAAATTAATTTAAATACATATATATATATATATATATATATATATATATATATATATATATATAGGAAAGCAAAACACAACTTAGAAATGCACAAAGCCATCTAGGGCTCAGGCAGAGGAGGATGGGCCCTAGAGCTGGAGGAGGGTGGGAGACCCCCACTCCCACCCTCCTCCAGCTCTCCTCCAGGCAAGGGGCTTCTCCCACCACATTCTGACCTTGTCAACACTTCTGAGCCACTCCCACTTCAACTAGTTTCTCTCCCACTTTCTTTTCTATCCCCACTTCCTTCTTAATTTTCATGTGAAAAGACAAGTCTCTTGCTCAACCTCACCACCAAGTAGTATTTTCCTTTCTATCTGCTTAGTCAATGGACCAGTTTTAGTATTCAACAAATATCCGTTAAGCACGTAAATATTTAGCCAACAGCTGTGTGAGGCACAGACAGGACAGTAAGCAGCACAGCGTCTGCCCTTCAGGGCAGGGTGGGACATGAAAAGTGGTTTTAGTGGAGGATAAAGTGACAGATGGTCCAGAAGAGAGTGCAGGAGAGAAAAATCTGGGGAAGGCTCCCTGGAGGAGGTGAGATCTAAGCCGGAACCTGCCTCAGATATTTGCAAATTCTTCTGCAAAAGATAAAGTCATTCCCAGTTTGCTTCCCCATCAAACATGCTACCCAGAGCTCTTAAAACCAGAGAGGAGGAACTGGAGCACCTAATGGAAGGCTTCTGAATACCAGAGCGCCTAGCTCAAATCAGCTAATTTTAGACAAAGAGAAAATACTTTAGCATGCTGCTAAAGGGTATGTTTAGAGTTTGCTTCAGTTAACCACTCTGACTTATCGGTAGTTAGAAAGAAAAAGAGAAAGAAAGAAAGACAAGGGGAAGGGAGGGAGGGAGGAAGATTTCAAATTTGTAACAAATAAAAAATGGTCTTCCCTCTTTGTGTCCCATTTCTTTCACCCTAAAACAGAAAATAAACAATCGGCATTAGGCAATCTGTAACTAATTCCATTCTATATCTAAATACCATAAGTATTTGCTTAGTACTTGGGGAAGAAAGTTTACTACAGCCTGAACTTCTCACTGCATATCTTGAGAAAACACTGAACAATGTAAAACACACATGAGCAACAGGCAATAAATTTGGACAAAATGCTGTTTTCCTTCCCTTCCCAATACCACCCAAGAAGGGGCTTAATCACGTTTCATAACCTGAGAGCAACCGCAGGTCTACCCGATGCTCTTAAAACCTAAAAACTAGCCCACCCTAAGACCAAACCAAATTCCAAAGTTAACGATGGGAAGTTCCAGAAAGCTCAGCTTTCACGATGCACAATGGCACCTGCTTATTTTCTGCAAAAATACATCAGTCTTGGGGATTTCGGCTGCATCACCCAGTACCTTGCGGCTCCTTCTTCAGATCTGTTACTAACTCAGCCTCATTTCCCTAAAAACGCCCCCTAGAACTAGACAGATTCCCCTTCATCCTTGGATTCCTGCCAGTCAGCGAGTCTGCAAGGAAAAAGCAACAACCCCTTTCAGATGGTCATTGCTATTATATCAATACTAGTTGAGCATTTTCCCCATTCCTTTAACAGAGATTAATGAGTGCCCGACACTGTGCAAGGTGCTTGGGGAAGACTCAAAGACAGACCGGACCCTGGAGGAGCTCAGTGTAGGGGAAGAGGTGGCAGTGCTGGCTAGTTTCTCTGTAATGAACTCCCACTCAGCAACAGTTACTGTGCATGTCACCACGTGTCAGGCACTCGGGCCGGTGTAGCGACTGCCCTCAGTGCGTTTAATGCCACCGCTGTGCAGGGGGTGAGCTCTATTTATTTATTTTTATTTTATTTTTTTTTAAATTTTATTTATTTATTTATTTATTTATTTATTTATGGCTGTGTTGGGTCTTCGTTTCTGTGCGAGGGCTTTCTCTAGTTGCGGCGAGCGGGAGCCACTCTTCATCGCGGTGCGCGGGCCTCTCACTGTCGCGGCCTCTCTTGTTGCGGAGCACAGGCTCCAGACGTGCAGGCTCAGCAATTGTGGCTCATGGGCCTAGTCGCTCCGCGGCATGTGGGATCTTCCCAGACCAGGGCTCGAACCCATGTCCCCTGCACTGGCAGGCAGATTCTCAACCACTGCGCCACCAGGGAAGCCCTCTATTTATTTTTTGCAGAATCATTTCTAAATTGCAGACATGATGGCGTTCTACCCCTTCATACTTGAGCATGAGAATCTTAAGAATAAGGTCATTCTCCTGCATAATCAAAACACCCTTATTATCATACCTAAGAAAATCAATAATTTCGTTTCATCATCCAATATCAATTCCATATTCAGAGTTCCCTATTTGTCCCACAAATACCTTTTATAGCTGTTTTTGATCCAATCAAAGTTCTTACCTTGGTTTGCCATGTCCCTTTGGACTTATTTTCATAACGCTGTTGCGGTGAGGTTACCCCCCTCGCCGCAACTAGAGAAAGCCCGCGCGCAGCAACGAAGACCCAACACAGCCAAAAATGACTTCTCTGCGTATTCACTAAAATGTTGGCGTTCAAAGAGAGAAATAAGCACAAGTATAAGTGTGGGGAGAAATGCCACGTTCTAGAACTTTAAATTTTTGATTTGCAGGTAATTGGAGTATTGGGTATATCAAAAGTTCTAAATTGCTAAGTTTAAGGACAGGCAACCGCTGATTCACCACAAATTCCCAACGGCCTGGAGAGCCTCAGCAATCCTGGAGGAAGAGAGCAAGTGAGAGAAATCATGCACGTCTCAGCTTGGTCACCAGACACCCTGGGCAGGCCTATCTGCTGTTTTCCAACCGATTTCCTTCTCTGCAAAACAGAGATTATAGGCTGGACTCTCATTCCAGTGAGAACTGACAGTCATCAGCAGTAATCCAGTTATTTCCCAGGGGAACAGGTCAATTTAGAAGAAAGCAAAGTTAGAAACTTCCTGGGAATTTTCAGGGAGACTATGCAAATATACCAGACCTTTAGGATTCCATTCAATAGGCATTCAAAGGGCCCAGTACTGCATGCATGAAACAAACAGTGGTTCCACGTTGTAGCCACAGGACTGGGCTTCTGCCCTGCAAAAGGCTGACTGCTTCAAAATGCTATCTTGTATAAGCAACCTCCAACGACCTTTCTGCTCAGATGTTATCTTGATCAATAAAGAGTGATCTTTTAACATAACATTTTTCTTTCCTTACTTTGTGAATCTCTTAATCTCACGAAGCCGCCTCAGTTTCTTGTCCTCAGTTTCTTTTCTGCAAAATGAACATGATATAAATACCTGCCCTCAGGTGGTCTTTGTTCAGAGTAACCAAGATAACACACACAAAGCACCTTATAATGATGGCTGGCTACCATCATTACTATTATTATTAAAGTTGGTGTTTAATAATAACATTAAGTGAAAAGCTAACATTAAAAATTAACGTCTGTCAATTGGGCAGTCTGACTGAGGGCTCTCAAAATCAATATTAAGAATGAACAAACTAGTTCTGACAGAAGTCAGATAAATCAGGTTAAATTTTAGCATCTACCTTGTGCCAAACACTCACACATATATTAATCCATTTAATCATCACAACAACAACCCTGTGAGATAATAATAATCATTACACATGTGAGGGACTTCCCTGGTGGCGCAGTGGTTAAGACTCTGCCTGCCAATGCAGGCGACATGGGTTCAAGCCCTGGTCCGGGAAGATCCCACATGCCGCGGAACAAGTAAGCCCATGCACCACAACTACTGAGCCTGCGCTCTAGAGCCAGCAAGCCGCAACTACAGAGCCAGTGTGCCACAACTACTGAAGCCCGCGTGCCTAGAGCTTGTGCTCCGCAACAAGAGAAGCCACCACAATGAGAAGCCCGCGCACCGCAACGAAGAGTAGCCCCCCTCGCCGCAAGTAGAGAAAGCCCGCACGCAGCAACGAAGACCCAACTCAGCCAAAAATAAATAAATAAATAAATTTATTTAAAAAAAGATCGAGAAATCATTACACATGTGAGAAAACTGAGATGGAGAGATTAATCTGCCCAAATTTTATACAACTGGCTGAGAGAGGAGGCTGACATTCTAACCCAGATCCATGCAAATTCTGAAACTTACCACAATACTTCACCTCTTTTCTGATTTTAGAAGATGATTTAGCAGTAGCCTTCAATAAAGTTTCCAGTATAACTTTTAAAACCAGAAATCCATACTCCTTAAACTAAAAAACAACATTGAGAAGTAATGAGAAACTGCAGGTATAAACCACATAGAATAAGCTTGCACTCCTAAATGGAATTCTGTATTTTCTAAAACCCACATTTAGCCACTAAACAAGAGATGGCCAAAGTTTAAGAAAGCACTGTATCTTTTTTTTTCACCAGTCAGCACGCACCACATCTTTCCTAGATTGTTATCCTCTTCTCTTTATCCATGTACATATTTAGAAACCTGATTATTCTTTGAAAAGTTTCTTCCTTTTACCTATTGATTCAGCAGATAATCACACAAGGCGGCCTTTGTCGCAAATATTAACTGTGGTTCCTGCTTTAAAAACCTATTTCTCCAAAATGGCCCCAGGGGATGAAAGGGGGAGGAGGAGGAGAGAAGACGGGGTGTTTGAAAAGAGAAGTACCAGTGTGGGAAAGATGGAGGGGGGGCGGTCAACATTACATCTCTGCTCCAAATTTGGTACTTACGTAATTACTTCTTCTAGCACTGGGCACTTTTTTCCCAAGAAAGTGGTCCCTCCAGTTTCTATTTAAAGCTTTGAGTTTTATAACAGAAGACACAACACAGTGTTAACATATAACAGCTAAAATTTATTGAACGCTTGACACTATTCTAAGCACTCTGCATGGATATCCAAAGACCACACACACACACACACACACACACACACACCTACCTCTCAAACCTTAAACCTTGCTGTGGAGCCCTCATTCCCAGCCAAGCAAGATCCTGAACCTACCTTCTCCCAGAAACACCACGCCAGGGACAGCAAGGAATTTCTACTTCTACAGAGGGGTGAGTGCTGGCCTCCAGCTAGAGCCTAAAGACCCCATTACACACGGAAACAGCATGCAGCTACACTACAGGTTATATAATTCAGTGCTCCTTCTCCCCCCCCACCACACACACACCCCGTATCTCACCTTCCATGCTTCACTCGGTTCTCTTCAGCACTTACCACTATTTAAAATATCATATATTTAGTCATCTTATTTACTACTGCCTCACCCACAAGAATCTGCACTCCCTGAAGACAGAGATTTTTCTGTTTTGGGATCCAGTCCCGAGGGCAAGTCCTGGTACACAGGTGGTGCTCAGTAAACATTTCTGAACGAAAGAAACAAGCAGGTTTTGGTGGGCATAACATCCATGGAAAGGATTCTTTCTGAGAACCTGCTACATAGCAGATAAGTCAGATAATTTTATCTAAAAAAATGTTATCACCACTGTGGACAAAGAATGTCGCCTACTGTATCAGTAAACAAAGGATGTTGTGGCCAGCAAGCCCTCAGCCATTGCGGCACCCCCAGTGGTGCACCCTGAGGGGACTCAGGATGGGAAAGCACAGGATACAGGCTCTGGATAGCTGAGGTGCACATCAACGGAATTATGTCAGTGAGCCAGACTCTTGTATCTTCCCATACATAGAAAAGCGCTAAATGCACTAACTTGAGAGGTCTGGTTTTCTTTAATTAACAGTAATCTTTTGGGGACTTCCCTGGTGGCGCAGTGATTAAGAATCCGCCTGCCAATGCAGGGGACGTGGGTTCGAGCCCTGGTCGGGGAAGATCCCACATGCCGCGGAGCAACTAAGCCCGTGCGCCACAACTACTGAGCCTGTGCTCTAGATCTAGACCCTGTGAGCCACAACTACTGAGCCCACGTGCCACAAATACTGAAGCCCGCGCGCCTAAAGCCCATGCTCCGCAACAAGAAAAACCACCACAATGAGAAGCCCACGCGTACAAGGAAAAGTAGCCCCCGCTTGCCGCAACTAGAGAAAGCCCATGTGCAGCAAAGAAGACCCAACACAGCCAAAAATAAATAAATTTATTTAAAAAAAAAAACGAAACACAGTAATCTTTTGATGTTCCGACTACCTGGGGCTTTTTGTTTGTTTGTTTTGCAAATACCCTGGCTCCTCCCTTAGCTCTTCAGACCTATCTAAGAGGCTGCCTCCCAGGCTTAAGTCCTCAGTATGTCCACCAAATAAAACATAATTCTCAGCTTTTAGGGTGTGCGTTTGTTTCAGTCGACACCACTTACACACGAGCATGCTGAGTGGAACTTGTCGCCGCTACAATTCGACTGAGTAGCGGGGCCAGAATCCGGACCCAGGGCCTCCCACACAAAGGCTCTTTCCCTTTGCAAGATGCATTCTTGACTGTCAAGCCTCAGACTCAGACACAAGCCCTGGTGACACATGTTCACAAGTGAGGAGCCGCTGAGGGACGTTCCACTAACCAGACTACAGATTTCAGCGTTTAACAAACTGCAAGACAGGAAGTTGATGGGGCGAGAAAGCCAGGTGACTGCCTTCCAAGTCCTCCAAACTCAAGAGACCGGAGAGCCGTGTCCTTGACGAGCTCCTCCACAAAGCAGATTTCCAAACCAGAAAGAACTGCTGGGATGAGAAAGATGCAAGTCAGCAGAAACAAAGTTTGCTCAAAACAAAACAAACAGCTTCCCTGAAAGAAAGAGATTTTCCAGAAACGTATCCATTTTGTCTAATTTCCATGTTTTCTGAGTTGGGTATATATTATTTTAGTCATTGGGGAAAGTCTATTTTAAAAAGAAATTCCCTTGCTTTTATGAGGAAAAACAAACGACAGTGTCACCCCCTATTTTTAAAATATATATATTTGTGACCTACTCCTTAAAGGTCAAGAAATTTGAGTATAACGACAAAGTAGCAGCCTTTGTCCCTCATAGCTAACAGCACCAAGCCAGGTTCAGGCAGCAGTTTTCTCACGACACAGGCCAACACAAACTCCTCAGTATTCACCAGCTTTAAACACAATGAGATAGCCCGTTACTCGCTTCCTTTAAAATGCCTATTACAATGACTTCTAAATGTAACTGGTTAATGAGAAGGGAATTGTGAGCAAGTGGAAAGAAAGAAGTATCACTAGTGCAATTATTTTCTAGTTTTCCTTTTCTGAAAAAAAACAGAGGACTTGTTTCCAGCAACATTAGAATAATAATTCTTAGCATTTGATTTTTCTAAACTTCCTTTCAAATTTTGCTGTATTCTGAATTGCTGCAAACCACCACACACACACAGAGTGGAAAGGTGACAGGAAAATAAAGACTATGATTTACTTGTATTGTGAAATTCATAAACAAATCTCAAATCAGAATAAAGTACTCCACAAAAACGGGTCCCTCCCTTGGGACTTCCCTGGTGGCGCAGTGGTTAAGAATCCGCCTGCCAATGCAGAGGACCGGGTTCGGGCCCTGGTCCGGGAAGATCCCACATGCCATGGAGCAACTAAGCCCATGCGCCACAACTACTGAGCCCGCGAGCCACAACTACTGAAGCCCGCGTGCCTAGAGCCCGTGCTCCACAATGAGAAGCCACCGCAACGAGAAGCCCGCGCACCGCAACGAAGAGTAGCCCCCGGGCTTCCCTGGTGGCTCAGTGGTTAAGAATCCGCCTGCCAATGCAGGGGACACGGGTTCGATCCCTGGCCCGGGAAGATCCCACATGCCACGGAACAACTAAGCCCGTGTGCCACAACTACTGAGCCTGTGCTCTAGAGCCCACGAGCCACAACTACTGAAGCCCATGTGCCACAACTACCGAAGCCTGCACGCCTAGAGCCGGTGCTCCGCAACAGGAGAGGCCACTGCAAAGAGAAACCCGCGAGCTGCAACGAAGAGTAGCCTCCGCTCACCGCAACTAAAAAACAAAGCCCGCGCACAGCAAAGAGGACCCAAGGCAGCCAAAATAAATATAAATAAATTAATTAAAAAAAAAAAAAAAAAAAGAGTAGCCCCCACTCGCCGCAACTAGAGAAAGCCCGTGCACAGCAACGAAGGCCCGACACAGCCATAAGTAAATAAATAAATTTATTTAAGAAAAAAAAATTAGCTGTGTCTTTCTTCTGTTACCTCAGGAAAGAGTAGCCATCAGATGGATTACCTCACTGTCATCCTGGCGGTTCCTCCAGCACCATGAGGAATTCTTTCTTCCACGAAGAATTTTTAAGCTAGCGACAAGTCTTACTCTTCTAGAGACACTCTGTCTTTCCAAAGAGTACCTCTGCAACTATCAAATTTCAGCCACACGCTGATTTTACCACTTTAAATTAGGCTTCCAGACATCTCACGGTCAGCCCCACCCCACCCCCATCCAGTACTACCTAAATAGCGCCACCCACACTTCCTACCACACACGAGCAGAAGGCAAGTCACATTTAAAAAAAAAAAAGCAAACGCACCTCTTCCAACCTCCTTCTGCATTATAAGTGCCTTGTGGACACACTTTTATCCTTCCCCGGTGCCCAGCCCAGCTTCTGAACACAGCGGATGCGCCATGAGGGACTGGTGGAAGGACCAGAAAGAAAGTGGGGCAGGTAGAGGCCTCACTAAGCACCTTGGTTTCCTCTCTCTCTCTCTCACACCCACACAGACACACACAGACACACACACACACACACACACACACGACAGCAGCAGAGGCAAGGCCACCAAAGAAGGTGTCCAGTCTAGTAGAGAATCCAAATACCCTGTCTCTTCCTTTTTCCCTCTCACTTTATTATTTTTTTATTGTGGTTAAATAAACATAACACTGAACTTATAACATTCCAACCTTTTTTTTTTTGGCTGTGCGGCACGTGGGATCTTAGTTCCCTGGCCGGGGATGGAACCCACATCCCCTGCAGTGGAAGTGCAGCGTCTTAACCACTGGACCGCCAGGGAAGTCCCCATTCTAACCATTTTAAGTGGTCAGTGGCATTAAGCACATTCACACCGTTGTGTAACCATCACCACCGTCCATCTCCAGAATTTCTTCATCTTCCCAAACAGAAACTCTACCCATTAAACACTAACTCACCATGCTCTCCTCGCCCCAGGCCCTGGCAACCACTGTTCCACATTCTGTCTCTATGAATCCGACGACTCTAGGTGCCTCACCGAGGTGGAATCACACTTCTGTGACCGGCATATTTCACTTAGCATCACGTCTTAAGTTTCCTCCATGCTGTTGCACGTGCCACAATTTTACTCTTACTTTGCACTACTACTTTGTTGACGGCCTAGCATTGTCCACAAATTAAGGGACCAGTTTCAGGAAACCCCAGATTTCCCAGCAGGCAGCCAGGCCTATTTCTCTGGTCAGTTTTTGCCTGAGTGGGCCTTCAGCCTGATTTTTCTTATCTCTTGGGCTTACAGCCTCAAGGCTTGTGTAAACAACTTTCACTGCACAGATCTGGGGCCACTCACTCAGCATTTCCCCAGCACCAGAACAGAAGAGTGTTTGGTCTTTTTTATCTTTCGTCTCAACTACTTTGGGAGAGCTGGAGAATGGAAAAAGGAAAGCAGGAAGTCACAGGCAATTTTGGAATCTTCTCTGCACTGTGAACTCATTAATAAGATCTTTTTTAAAGCACCCTTATTGAGATATAACTCACATACCATAAAATCCACCCATCTGAAGCATACAAGTCAATGGTGTTAGTATATTCACAAGGCTGTACAATCATAACCACAATCCAAGTTTACAGTTCTATCAACCCAAAAAGAAACCCTATACCCCTTAGTAGTTGGCACCTCACTCCTTCCCATTAATACGATCTTAAACTTTGTCTCTAGCTGATAGTCTTATATTCCTTCCACATCTCCCAAAGTACTTAGCAGGCACTTGAAAGTCCCATAAATACTTGTCTACTACCGTCAAATGCATATATACATATACCGCAAATAACCTCAAAAATAATTCCTTCCAGTAAACATTGTGTTCAGAAATTTTGTTGCTAGGCATATGCCAAGATCTCTTCCTCCCCCACTAACTTGGATTCTAGTTAAGAATAAAAGAATTTATGATTTTTAAAAAAGTATGTTCCTAAAAAAGTAACTTTTGTTTTTGTTGCGTTTTTTACAATTAAATAATTTTAAAGCAGTAACAAACAGGGGCTAAGATAAGCATTTCAGGAGAGGCCTCCTCTGCAGAACGTCCAGTGTTCTTTTCTCTGGGCCTTGCCTCACTGACATCATGGGAGACTAGATCTGCCCACCTGTTCTATGGAGATTCCAGCCTCTCTCCCATCAATAATGACAGTACAGGCTATGAAATGACACTTCAATTGGTAACGTGTGCTTTAAAGTTCTGATGCTGTGTCCTCTTAAATAAAGCAATATCAAAGAAATGGGATATCACAGCTTTTAAAAAAACAAAAAAAGGCTGATTATTTACTCATAATCACAGAGAGCTAAATACTAGATAAAAAACTTGTGAGCATTCTGCCGATTTCAAAACCTCTGTGGATCTACACCAGTGTTGCTTAGAGGACAGCATGGGCTCCGTCCATGAACCAGTTTTGAATTTAAAATCTCCCCTTACCCTCGTTTCTCATGGGAGCTGATTCCTCCTGGGACAGGTACTGGTCTCATTTGTTCTCGACAGTCAATTAATCTTAGCAAATAAGTAATTTTTTTTTAATAGCATTCACAGAAGTTAACGCTGCAACAAAGGAGACCAGGACGTTTACTGAAATCGTTTACTTGGAAATGAGAGAAGGCAATCTTGGTGAATTCGTTCCAGGTGGAATATAGAGTGTTAATTAAAAAGCAGTCAGACTATCGGCAAGATCATTATGCCCAGGTAGAAATGACTCCTCCCGGTGCTACGAATTGACAGAGGAAAAACTGCCATCTGGCACTGGAGCAGGCAGATCTTTTTCCAAAATGGACTTGCTCATGATCCAGAAAAGGAGCTCCACTGAAAACTGCCCTCCGCCAACCTGGTGATCCTTCAGCGTCAACCTGAGCTGGGTCCTCATCCTCAGACATCACTCCATAGGCATGCTACGGGTGGCTGCTGAAGATGCCAGGACTTCAAAGATAAGAGAATTACATACCGAAACAAAGATCTCCAAGCACCGCACAGTTAGGTAATATAAGTATGGGATTACTGCGATAACCTTGACATAATTCCATCATATGTTCAAGGACCTCTCCTGGAGGTAAGAGGCAGCAAAAGACAACACTAAGTGAAAAGTGCAAAGGCCTCATTCATCTCAGTACTGGATGGTCTCCGAGTATGAGTGCCGCTCAAGCACTGGCCAGGCAAATAAATTAATCTGTTTCCTCTACAAAATGGACATAATGCCTGTAAACCATGGGCCAGGGATGTGTGTTTAAACAACAGTCTGAGCACCTGCCATGAAGAAAAACACTGTGCTATATATATATAGCACACACTGAAAGATATAGAAGGTTTAAAAATGGACAGTGTCTTTAAAGAAGTCACAGATGGGTTTCTATAAAGCAAAATAAAAATACACTATCTATTCAGAAAATTACATTATTCAAGAAACCGTAAGATTACAATGTTTATTCTGTCATTAGAAACTCTGTCCTCTAGTTTTTAGCTAAGATACCACCCTTCCTCATCTCTATTCAATAAGTGAAGAAAAGGAAACTGCTGTTATACTGAAAAGCATGGTAATCTATATCTAACCACCAACTAGCTTGTTGTAGCAAACTTCAAAACTGTCTTTGCACTTCCAATAATTCAAAGCAAGAATGTTTAATAATTTACACATAACAATCACCAAGTCTACAATTAAACATTAAATGGTACCTTAAAAGTAACTCTCAATAGATGCCTCTTAAGGCACCATGGTCATTATCATTTTTATTGCCTCTCCAAATATCCTGGGCCTTAAATTAGGTAAGCTGCCAAAGTTCCTGACATTTAGTCAGCACTTTAAAAAAAATAAAAATGAAGGGGCATCAGAGAGAGGCACAGCCTGTTAAGAGACTGCTTTTGCTATTATTAGATTTAAGTGTCTGAAATGCAATAGCATATCCTTAATAAGTTAGCTCTGTATATGGTTATAGGGCACTTTCCAACACCAACCTGAAATCTATTTATATCAAATGCAGCCAAGCACATATAGCAAATACCTCTTGGACACTATTCTACAAGCATGTAAGAAATCAGTGTCAACAGCAGTAGAAGCAGAAGAACTAGCCACACAAACAATCTGACAGGCCCAAGTCATAAAGTTTGCAGAACAGTGTGACTAAAAGTAAACATCCAGTGCAGGGACATTCCAATGCACGCAATATATTTCAAGCAGAAATGTGTAAGAATCTACATGAAACACCTGCAACAGTAAATCTCTCTAGTGCAATTGGCTCTTTAAGGTGCAGGAAAAGGCAAGACCCCTAAAACTCCTTTCCTAGTAAACATCTCCTAGGGTGCAAAAGCAATTTTTTTATGTTAGCATCCGGAGCACAACTCAGTCAGTATTTTTTTTTTTATGAGGATGATTTTTTGGTTAACATCTTTATTGGAGTGTAATTGCTTCACAATGGTGTGTTAGTTTCTGCTTTATAACAAAGTGAATCAGCTATACATATACATATATACCCATATCTCCTCCCTCTTGCGTCTCCCTCCCACCCTCCCTATCCCCACCCCTCTAGGTGGTCACAAAGCACCGAGCTGATCTCCCTGTGCTATGTGGCTGCTTCCCACTAGCTATCTATTTTACGTTTGGTAGTGTATATATGTCCCTGCCACTCTCTCACTTCGTCTCGGCTTACCCTTCCCCCTCCCAGTGTCCTCAAGTCCATTCTCCATGTCTGTGTCTTTATTCCTGTCCTGCCCCTAGGTTCTTCAGAACCTTTTTTTTTTTTTTTTTAGATTCCATATATGTGTGTTGGCATACGGTATTTGTTTTTCTCTTTCTGACTTACTTCACTCTGTATGACAGACTCTAGGTCCATCCACCTCACTGCAAATAACTCAATTTCGTTTCTTTTTATGGCTGAGTAATATTCCATTGTATATATGTGCCACATCTTCTTTATCCATTCATCTGTCGATGGACACTTAGGTTGCTTCCGTGTCCTGGCTATTGTAAACAGTGCTGCACTGACCATTGTGGTACACGTCTCTTTTTGAATTATGGTTTTCTCAGGGTATATGCCCAGTAGTGGGATTGCTGGATCGTATGGTAGTTCTATTTTTAGTTTTTTAAGGAACCTCCATACTGTTCTCCATAGTGGCTGTTACATTCCCACCAACAGTGCAAGAGGGTTCCCTTTTCTCCACACCCTCTCCAGCATTTATTGTTTGTAGACTTTTTGATGATGGCCATTCTGACTGGTGTGAGGTAATATATTAGTCAGCATTGATTAGATACTAGCATTTGGTCTGTCAGCTCCTAACTGAACTCACAGGTCATGTGATAAAGATATCCAGGTGTGGCTACCTCAGCCTGACTTTGAGGCCTGCTTCCTCTTCTGCTGGGAGAGGATCAAATTTGCTTATCAAATTGGCAAAATGACATCTGGGAAGGTGGGCCAGCTAACACAGTTAAGATCCATAGGTTCAAAGAATAGGATGAATCCAAGATGAAATTAAATGTATATTTAAGGTCTGTACTTGGGATCCCTCCACTCCCTCAGGGGGAAAAAAAAAAAATTGCAGAAGTGTATTACCTATATAACAAGAGAGGAGTAAATGGCCCCCTCTATTTTGTGCAGGTCAAAACGCCTAAATGCGGGGAGGCCTTTTTTGAAGAACAATAGTGACAAAGAGGAACAGTTCAAAGGGGATCATAATGAAGACTCTGAAAACGACACGAGGGTACACTGGTGGTGTTTAGGGTAGGAAAAAGGGAAACTGGGGAGACGTGAAAACTGTCTTTATAACCATAAAGAGTATCACTGGTAGGCAGGACCAGCCTTGCGCTCCCTGCAGGGAAGGCCCACCCTGTGAAAGCTATACAAGGAGATACTTTGGCTTATTTCACCAAAAAGCTTTTCTGATCCTCAAAATTGTCCAAAAACGGCTGCCTGGGAAGTTGGCAAGCTCTGGAAGTGTTTGAGCAGCGACAGCGTGACCACTTTGGAAACAAGGCCTTTTTGGAGATATTTAACGCTGCTCCCTTGCCTCTCAAGACAGAAGAATTTCTGTCTTCTGACTCTCCTGCCCCTGAGACGTGAGTGGGTCCTAAAGGGGTCTTCCCAGACCCGTTTTCCTCAGATTCTAACCTGCAGGGTGGGGAAGGAAAGTGCATTAGAATAAGCAGAGACTCCTATTAAAATCCATCCCAGAACCACCAATCAGAAGCTCCGAGGTCGGCCCAGGCCTGTGTATCTTCAAGAGTTTTATGAGCAATTCTGACACCCACCCTTGGTTAACACCCCTCCTCTAGAGAGCTAGCCAGGAGCCTCCGTCCACTCCCACAGCTCCTACAACCAGTTTTGTGTCTATTTTCTCCAGCGCAGGTCTCCCTCCTGACCTTCCATCCCACAAGGCTGACATCCTATTGCAAACCTTCCAGAGGCTTCTCCACCTCCACATGCTGCCATACTACTGCCCACCCTCATCTTCCCAAAGCAGGGAATACCTCAAAAGGCTGCTCGGCCAGACATTCAAGAGCCTCCTTGACCTCATCAGGATCTGGGAGGCCACTACTCGCCAAGTTTATGCCTGACACATAACCTCATGCCCCATCAAACACGAGTACCTGCAACTTGGGGCACAGATTCCACCCCCCCCCATCCCCCCTGGCCCAGCCTCTAGTGCCCACATGTCCAAGGTCCAGCAAGTTTTCAAAGCGCAGGCCAGACACCTCCTACACAAAGCCTGGTACCTCGAGAGTCACAGCTCTTCATCCATGTCACACACTTTCTAGGGCACGGTCGGGCATATGCATCTCTCATCTTGGGGACTACATACAGCACTGCTGAAGACTGGACCTATTTCCTGTTCATTCTGTTTCATATATTCCTTGGAGGGCCTAAAAACAGTTAATCTTGGGAATAAAACAAATATGGGCTTCATTTATCTTTTGCCAAGATGGGGATAAGGAGTGGGATGTTCGGTTAAAAAGAAACTGAGTTAGTAAATCGTAACTATGTAGAGATCTATCATTTAGTTAATGATTGACAAACTAGTAATAATAAGGAGGGAGGCTAATTTTGCTCATTGTAAGCTAGATAGACTTAGATTAAAATTCCAGCTTCTGCACTTACTACTGGATAAACCTGGGCGAATTACTTAACCTCCCGGGGCTTTAGTTTCCTCATCTGTAAAATGGGAATGAGAATAGTAAGTATACCTCACTGGGTTGTGATGGAAAATAAAGGAGCTAAGGAATACAAATCACTTAGAACAGAGACTGGCCCAGAGGAGGCCCTCAACAAAAGCTGTAACAACTGTTATTAGATTGTCAAAATGTACACATTTTTTCCTGGGTCTTTCACTCCATTATCAATAGAAGAAATATGTGTTGAAAGGAGAGAAATCAAACACTTATCCCTTCTGAAGTACGAGGTTTCCTACAAGAATTTTAAGTAAAGTGATTTTTTTTAATAGTTCAGCATGAAAACGAGGGGGGAAATGATGAGTCTCTTATCCTGGAAAAACATAAGCATAATTGGGCTAGAATTTTGACAAAGTTGATTTAAAGAAAAAGTGGATGAATGGGGTCCAACCCGCCTTTTCTCAATTGTCATTGAAACAACCACTACATCTGAATAAGTTGCTGAGCAAAATCTTATGGCTGATTGTATATTGTTAATTTATCTTCATCTTATCCAAGTTGCAGCAATCAGCAAACTTCTCCCAAGCTCTGTACTTGAAGATGCAGCAAAAATTCAAACATCTAAAAACAAACTTGTGGGCAAGGATGTGCAGCAAAGGAACTCTCCTCATACATTGCTGGTGGGCATTTACATTGGTCTAACCATGTCAGAATACATATCTACTAAAGCCAAACACTCACCCCATGACACAGCAATTCCACTCCTCAGTATATACCCAAGAGAAATGAGGGCATATGTCCATCAAAAGACATGTACTACAATAATGTTCAAAGCAGCTGAAAACAATCCAAATGTTCATGAAGAAAATGGATACATTATGGCATATTCATACAATGGAATACCACAGAGCAATAAAGAATTACTGACAGGGCTTCCCTGGTGGCGCAGTGGTTGAGAATCTGCCTGCTAATGCAGGGGACACGGGTTCGAGCCCTGGTCTGGGAAGATCCCACATGCCGCGGAGCGACTGGGCCCGTGAGCCACAATTACTGAGCCTGTGCATCTGGAGCCTGTGCTCCTCAACAAGAGAGGCTGCGATAGTAAGAGGCCCGTGCACCACGATGAAGAGTGGCCCCCGCCGCTTGCCACAACTAGAGAAAGCACTCGCACAGAAACGAAGACCCAACATAGCCAAAATAAATAAATAAATAAATAAATAAATAAATAAATAAAGAATTACTGACACATGCAACAACATGGATGAATCACATGATATTGCACTGGGCAAAAGACTGCATAGTGAGTGTGTGGTTTCATTTATATGAAGTTCAAGATGAAGCAGAGTTAATTTACAGGGACAGAAGTCAGAACAGTGGTTTTAGCCAAGGAGCGAGGAGATTACTGACTGGGAATGGACACAAAGGAAACTTCTGGGGTGGCAGAATGTACTTTATTTTGATCTGGGTGATAGTTGGTGGTGGAGAGAGGAAGGGGCAGAGAGAGACACGCATTAAGCTGTACCATTAAGATTTGTATATTTTACTTTATATTAGTTATATCTCAATTTTTAACATTCAAATATCTACACAAATAAAGATGAACCTTCTGTGTCTGAAGACACAACATACTCCATTCTTAACCTCAGGAATAAAATCTTTATCCTTTTTTCTTCTTTTGATAAGAGATGGCAAGATAGAGGGCTAGTAATAAAAAGTTTTGCTTTATAAAACAGAATATAGGGCTTCCCTGATGGCGCAGTGGTTAAGAATCCACCTGCCAATGCAGGGGACACGGGTTTGAGCCCTCGTCCGGGAAGATCCCACATTCCGCAGAGCAACTAAGCCCATGCGCCACAACTACTGAGCCTGCGCTCTAGAGCCCATGAGCCACAACTACTGAGCCCGCGCTCCTAGAGCCCGTGCTCCGCAACAAGAGAAGCCACCGCAATGAGAAGCCCACGCACCGCAACGAAGAGTAGCCCCTGCTCGCCGCAACTAGAGAAAGCCCACGTGCAGCAAAAAAGTCCCAACACAGCCAAAAATAAAATAAATAAAATAAATAAATTTATTAAAAAAAAAGAAAAAAACAGAATATAGGGACTTCCCTGGCAGTCCAGTGGTTAAGACTCTACACTTCCACTGCAGGGGCGAGGCTTCCATCCCTGGTCGGGGAACTAAGATCCCACATGCTACGCTGTGCGGCCAAAAAATACCCAAAAAACAGAATATATACCAAAAGTACATAAAAACTTTAAAGATGAAAATATTTTTTAAGAAAGGATAAATTCTTCCCTAATGTACTCTCTCCTATAAGTGAAGATAATAGTACCTGTCTCATAGGGTTGCTGTGATGATGATGAACTGATAATACAATTAAGCACTTAATACAGTACCTATTCATCACTTAATAATTCACTCATTCAGTACACATTAATACAGTACACGATATTCATCACTTAATAACTGTTTGCGTTATTTGTCCATTTCCTTCACTCCCTTTTGGCCCAACCCACAAAAATTCTCAACCCAGTGAGTGTTCAATATTTGTTGAATAAACGCAGAGAAGCTCTCTCAAAGCATGCAAACCATCAACAATTCCACCTGAATCCATAAGAAAATACCCAAGCTGTCTGGGCGTTGCTTCTCATACCAGCACCTACACAAGCCTCTGGGCATTCCAAAGTATGCTCGAAATCAGGACAAATATGGCACATATGCCTAAGGCAATCTGACTAAAAATTGAGAAGAAAACTTACTGATGTTTAAACAGGTATTAAGGGAATTCCCTGGCGGTCCAGTGGTTAAGACTCCGTGATTTCACTGCCGGGGCCTGGGTTCGATCCCTGGTCAGGGAACTAGGATCCCATAAGCTGCCGGCGTGGCCAAATAAATAAATAAATACATGTTTTAAAAAATAAATACAATAAAATAAACAGGTATTAAGAAGACTACAACATTTGCTAACACATGGCCCTGCTGAGAAATGTTTCGGTCCTTGGTTCCCCACCCCTTCCTATATTCTCTCCACCTTTACTTCAGGAACAGTTTTAACAGCATGGGCACAGGGAATCTAGACTATTCCTGGCTCTCTACCTTACTCTAATCAAAGTACACCTGGCTTTTTATGCAATTTTAACTGATGACGGTTTAGGCTATTTCCTTAAATTAGAAACACCACTCCATCTGGCTTACTAACCCTGCAGAGCAAAATATTTATTTTCAGCAATGTTGACATGCAAAATCGAAAGAACAGGAAACTACAGTTAAGAAAAACAAAATACCACAGTAAGATTAACAAACGATATACAATTTTAAGGATACCCTTAAGGAAGTGGCCTTTGTATGAAAGCATATTTTCGACACAACTGTATGCAAGCCACAATGAACCTTAACTTTATTTACATAATTAGTCAACAACAAATGAAACTCTGAGATAAAGTGAAAAATCAAATTGTCCTTTTTAGGATTAACCTGCCAGTAACAACCTCTGGGTGTTTTTACCCAAAGACTCCAGAAAAAAATTTGTATGTAAAATTTTTTTTTATATATATTACAAAAGAAAAACAGGACAATTATAGGAGGAAAAATAGCACAGAAGCAAAAGGAGATTAACCTATTACCCAGAGAGATGCTGCCAGTTTTGTTTTTTTTCTGTATATAATGATAAACTACACATTTTTTTTAACGTGATTGGAACAGATGATTTTCTTTTCTTTTTTTTTCTTTTTTTTTTTGCCTGCGTTGGGTCTTTGTTGCTGCGTGTAGGCTTTCTCAGGTTGCGGCAGCGGGGGCTACTCTTCGTTGCGGTGCGCAGGCTTCTCACTGCAGTGGCTTCTCTTGTTGTAGAACATGGGCTCTAGGTGCACGGGCTTCAGTAGTTGTGGCACGTGGGCTCAGCAGTTGTGGCACACGGGCTGTAGAGCACAGGCTCAGCAGTTGTGGCGCACGGGCTTAGCTGCTCCGTGGCATGTGGGATCTTCCCGGACCAGGTCTCGAACCCGTGTCCCCTGCATTGGCAGGCGGATTCTTAACCACTGCGCCACCAGGGAAGCCCCTGGAAAAGATTTTTAAAACAACACGTGTAGGACTTCCCTGGTGGTGCAGTGGTTAAGAATCCGCCTGCCAATGCAGGGGACACGGGTTCGAGACCTGGTCCGGGAAGATCCCACATGCCACGGAGCAGCTAAGCCCGTGTGCCACAACTACTGAAGCCCACACACCTAGAGCCCGTGTTCCGCAGCAGGAGGGGCCACCGCAACGAGAAGCCCGCACACCGCAACGAGTGGCCCCTGCTCGCCACAGCTAGAGAAAGCCCACGCACAGCAACGAAGACCCAACAGCCAAAAATAGATAAATAAAATAAATTCATATATATAAAAAAAAATCTTTTCCATTTAAAAAAATTCCGTGAGTATCTGCGTATTGAATACTTTAACAACAACAGCTAATGTTTGTTGGTCAAAGGGTACAATGTTGCAGTTATACAGGATAAGTCTAGAGAGCTACTGTACAGGATGATGACTACAGCTAAGAATACTGTACTGAATACAGGAGATGTGCTGAGAGTAGATTTCAGGTGCTCTCATTACACATCAAAAAAAATGGTACCTATGTGAGGAAATCACATGTTAATTAGCTTGACTGTAGTAATCATTTCACTATGTATATCAAATCATCATGTTGTATACCTTATATACAATGTTATGTTAAAATAAAGAATGAATATATATGTATACATACATTTTATTTTTACATAAAAATAAAATAGCTAATATTTATTGAATATTTACAATGGACCAGGCACAGTCTAAGCTTTTTACATGTATTAACTTCTTTGATATCCAAAATAACCCAAAGAAAGCTGTAAATAGTTACAATTATCAACTCCATTAAGAAACTTGACCACACAGCAGTGTGAAAGCACTTAATACCATTTAATTATATACTTAAAGAGGATTAAAATGGTAAATTTTGTTATATATATACACACACACACACACACACACACACACACACACACATATACTTTTAACCACTGTGATCTGCAAGTAATTTAAAACAGTAGAACGTCTACATACCTGACAAATGTGATGTTGGGCCTTTAAATTGTTTCCAAATTTTCCACTATTAAAAACAAGACTTTGATGAGCCTTCTTGTAACAGATCTTTACATAGTTGGGTTTTTTGGGGTTTTTTGGCAGCACCGCAAAGCATGTGGGATCTTAGTTCCCCAACCAGGGATGGAACCTGTGCCCCCTGCAGCAGAAGCACAGAGCCCTAACCACTGGACGGCCAGGGAAGTCCCTACATAGTTTTGTTTTTTTAAGGATAAATTTTTAGAATAAGTGTTAGGTCAGAGGATAAAGCAAACAATTTAACCAGGTGAGCTGTCAACCAGAGCTCATTCTTATCAGCTTACAAGGAAGCCCAATGCAGTAGAAAAGATAATTTGCAACAAATAATTGTAATTAGATGGCTCCAGGTATAGGAATAAGAATTACTATGTACTTTTACATGACCAAAGAAATTCGGGTATTCAAGAACAGATTACTTGCTTAAATATTCCTTGGAGTCAGTTACTTCTCAAACCCAGTGTCAACAACGGTACAGACTCATAGGATACCACATCCACAGGATTTCCCATTTGTGTCAGTTTTGACCATCACCTACTTTAAAGTTTCAAGTCCAAACCAGTGGGACAGTGGAGGAGAGTATAAAAGGCCCTCAGAAGCCTCAGATGAATTAGTGATCTACATTAAATCCATAAATGCAAAGTTTACCCCTCATTTCTTCATCATAGAAATAACAGGAGATTGTCTATGCTGCTCAAAAGGTCTCTGTCAGAAGGGAACCCTCCTCCACTGTTGGTGGGAATGTAAATTGGTACAGCCACTATGGAGAACAGTTTGGAAGTTCCTTAAAAAACTAAAAATAGAGCTACCATATGATCCTACAATCCCACTCCTGGGCATGTACCTGGAGAAAAACATGGTCCGAAAGGATACATGCGCCACAATGTTCACTGCGGCACTGTTTACAATAGCCAAGACATGGAAGCAACCTAAATGTCTATCGACAGAGGAGTGGATAAAGAGATGTGGTACATGTATACAATGGAATACTACTAAGCCATTAAAAAGAATGAAATAATGCCATTTGCAGCAACATGGATGGACCTAGAGATTGTCATACTGAATGAAGTAAGCCAGACAAGAGAAAGAGAAACACTGTATGATATTACTTACATGCAGAATCTTAAAAAAAATGGTACAAATGAACTTATTTACAAAACAGAAACAGACTCACAGACTCAGAGAACAAACTTATGGTTAGCAGGGGGGACGGGTAGGGGCGGGGGAGGGATAGTTAGGGAGTTTGGGACTGACCAAAAAAAAAAATGTATATCACTATATTGTACACCTGTAACTTACACAATATTGTACATCAACCCATCAATCAATAAAAATAAAGTTAGAAAAAAAAGGTCTCTGTCAATAATGACATATCACAGGGCTTGTGGCCAACAGCCATGAGAAGTAGCTTTCTTATTGATTCCTGCCAGAAGGAAATAAATGTTTGGAGAAACAACTAAACCATAATGGCAAATGGTTTTAGGATCTTATTAAAAAGAGAGTTACAAAAAAGTTCTAAAATATAAGTAGCGGAAGAAACATGAAGGAACTGATATTATCAGCCTAAAGACAGTCCAATGGGTATCTTGGAAGCCACAAGTTACACATAGGCAGCTTGAGCAGGAAAACTATGATAAGAAAACAGAACACTCTTTCACCCAAAGAGAGCACACCAGGTTATTTCAAAAAGATCCTGCCGTGATTTACGCCACGCTTAATAATTCAGGCACCTGTTCCCTTCCACTTGATCACCCTGAGACATAATGAGGATTTAAATACAGATATTCAGGACAGCATGGCGACTGTAGTGAATACTGCAGTGCATATCTGAAAGTTGCTAACAGAGTAGATCTTAAGTTCTCATCACGAGGAAAAAAACACTTCCGTAACTATGTACGGTGATGCATGTTAACTAGACTTAATGTGGTGGTCATTTTGCAATATATACAAATATTGAATCACTATGTTCGCACACTTGAAACTAATATAATGTTTGCACGTTAATTATACCTCAACAGAATGTTTTTAATTTAAAGAGATTTTCAAGTAAACTGTATGAAACTTAAACACCACCAAAAAATGTTATAATCTATTCAAAAGTCTCCCCCAGGGGGAAGGGTGGGGGGGAGGGATAGATTGGGAGTTTGGGATTGACATGTACACACTGTTGTATTTAAAACAGACAACCATATCAGAATGTGTAAGAAAAATACAACATATTAAAAATGTTTTAAAGTCAGTCTTTTTTAGATGCAAAAAAGCACAAGTTTTCTTTGTGAAGTACACTTAAACTTAACTGTATTTCTCAGTAGCTAAATTAAATTTCTCTATTTGGACTTATAGCTGGAAAAAAGAACTTTCCCCAAACGGGTTCAACAGAAAACACTGCCAAAACCACACTTATTTTATTTTTATGTTATTGTTTCTTATTCCCAAATGTTCTTCAAAATAAAAACCTTTATCTTATTAAAAAATAAATAAATAAATAAATAAATAAAACAGACAACCAACAACAACCTACTGTGTAGCACAGGGAACTCAGCTCAATATCCTGTAATAACCTAAATGGGAAAATAATTTGAAAAAGAATAGACACATGTTAACTATTCATGTATAACTGAATCACTTTGCTGTACACCTGAAACTAACACAACATTGTTAATTGACTATACTCCAGTACAAAATAAAAATTAAAAAAAAAAGTCTCCCCTGCCCCACCAAGCCACACTCACTGTAACTTCAAGTGGGTACTGGTAATCAAAGAAATAGAGCTTAGGAATTTCTTTTTTATAGTTCCTAGGTGAAGATATGCAACCATACATTATTCAGTTAAATGGAACTTTACATAAATCACCAAAAGTTACAAACCACTAACACATAATAAACATTACCTCTTCTGCATTCCAATTTTTCCCCAAACCACAAGGTTTCAGAGGCCCATTATAGTCTCAAGAAAATTAGTATACAAGTTAAAAAGAAATAATGTCCTAATCCTCAAGCTTCCATTTCAAAGATGGGACTGAGGAACGTACCCAAAGAACATGAAGATGCATTCCCTTCCCTATGACTAAGTAGGTCCACTCCTGGGATTATAACCTACAGAAAGTCACACACACGTAAAAATGTGTATTGCAATATCATTTGTATGAGAGAAAAATGGGAGGAAATCATAATTAAATGTCCATGAACAGGAAAATGGATACACTAAAGTGTGTTGAGCAGTTAAAAAGAATGAACTAGAGCAGCAAAAACCTCAAAAACAAGGTTGAACAATAGAAGTGACAGATGAAAACATGCACTATGACACCACAGCTACAAGTTTTAAAAATATGTAAAATTAACACTAACTATTGATGATGAATATTTACATAGACACCCACAGTAAAAATATAAAATACATGGGTGGCAGTGGTAAAAAAAGAAATGGAGAGAAAGGGAGGGTGAGAGAAAATGGGGCCAGAAGTGAAACCCAGAGTTCAACTCTTATCTGCAGTGTCTTATAAGTTGGATGGCAGCTACAAAGGTATTCATACTCCTTTTATATAATTACTGTATTCAGAATTACTTTACAATAGTAAAAAGAAAAACATTCTTTCCTAGCATTTTGACCTGCTTCAAGAAATTACTATTTACTTTGACAATATAACAGTTAAAAAATAATTTCCTTTTCTATTACAACCTTGGATTCCCTAGCAGAAATATCTGATTTGAAAACTATGGAGAAAGAGTGGGAAGGAACATCCCAATTTAAGATCAATCCAAATCTCATAGATAACACTCTGTAATGATTCTAGAAAGTACTCACTAACCACCTACCCCTGGAGATAACCTCAATTAGAGACACACATGGCATTTCTGAAAATAAGTCTATAAAACTTATTATGTTTTGGAGGCAATCTAAACCTTTTTAAAACACACACCAGTGCTTTTTCTACAGAAAAATAAAAGACACACCCACTCCATCATTTTTTGAGCTTTTATCCTTCCAACACCCAAATCCAAGCAAGCTTCTACAACCTTCAGGAGGTTTTCCTAATTAGGTCTGCCCTTTTCTATTCTGCCTCCTGGTGCCCCCATGCTTAACAAGAGTTGCACAGATGAATAGATCAGGGGTAGTATTACAACGTGTTTACTTTAAATGTCTCCTAAATGTATTTATTTTAATCTCTTCTATGCTCATTTATACAGCTATTTGTTACTATTCACAAATTGCATCCTATTATGTAGGTCTCCCCATATAATCCCAGACTTCTTTATAGGGAGGGAGCGGGACTCTTTCATAATAACCCAGTTACATGTAGTACTAAACTCTGCACATGATCTGTGCTCAATAATCCTTACTGCAAACATCTGAGCCATCTCAGTGTGCCAATAAGGGTGAGTGTCTGACTTTACTTCTTGAAACTCATCCATATCCTTTAAATTTTCTTTCTCATCTGCGAGGAAAACACTCAGTGATGTACAACCAGCCTCTAGAGCTCCTTCATCTACCACTTCTTGAAACAAATTTCCAAAGCCTGCTAATTACAGACTGCTCTTTGAATTACAATAAACCACGCAGAAACCCCCAACTTCTTTGGAGTTGTGAGCGACAATCATAATCATTATAATTTCCACCCACATGGTACACTCATATTTTTTAGATGACAGTGCATACAATTGGGATGAAAATAAGAATGCTATAAATTCAAAAGGCTTCTTCTGAACGTCTACAGTAAACGTGCAATAGACACAAAACTGTAAGTATACTTTTAGGAATTTCATGGTAAACCTTGATATAAAAGGAGACACTGCCTTTCTTTTTTTTTTTGCCACACCGCGTGGCGTGTGGGATCTTAGAGTTCCCCAACCAGGCATGGAACCCGGGTCCCCTGGAGTGGAAGCACAGAGTCTTAACTAGTGGACCACCAGGGAAGTCCCAAGACACAGCCTATTTTCACAATCTGGTCTCCATCCCCCTCTCTAGCATCACCTGCCACTACTTGACTTCAGACTAGCCCATCAGGCTTAATTTAACCTTAACCTTATGATTTCTCATCCCACCATCCCCTACCCCCAGCCCAAGCTCCACACACTCCTCCCCTGATTTTGCACCCATGGCAGACGTACCCTAACTAGACTGCCGCTTCCCCTACTCTCTTCCTCACTTTTTTAAAGTGTGGGTTCTCACACCAGACTGCCCAGTTTCTATTCCTGGTTCCTCTATTTACCATCTACTATTGAACCTCTCTGTGCCTCTTCTGTGCAAAGAAAATAGCCATGCCTACTTCCTGGGTCAGTGTGAGGATGAAATGAAGCAATCAAGGTAAAATGCACTGTAATGAGGCCATAAACATGAGCCACTGTTGTTATCAACCATCAGTACGGCCCTTCCATGTGCATCCACAATGGTCTCTGAAAGGAAAATTCTTTCTGTACTTTCTGTTCCACTTCATACAACACTGTACTTCTGACACCAGCTCTGTGGGAGTTCCCCACCGCACCAAGCAATTCTCTGCAGACACCACCTAGGTGTCCTACAATTTAATTCAATTCTGACACTATCTACCTTGGGGTTAGCAGACCCCACAGGCTAAGAGCTCAGGCCCACACGGCTTCCTTCCCACTCTGGATGCCAATGGCAAGTCCAGGTTGTCACCTGTGCTTCTGACCGACTGGCTGTAAATCAGGTTGTTCCCATAACCACCCAATTGGGGTTTGATCATTTGCAAGAATGGTTCACACAACTCAGGAAAGCACTTTACTTACTATTCCGTTTATTACAAAGGATACAATTCAGGAACAGCCAAACGGAAGAGAGCATAGGATAGGGTGTGTGGGAAGGGCTAAGAGCGGCTATGCACGTTACCCTCCCAGCACCTGTCCTTGTTTACCAACCAGGAGGCTCTCCAAACGCTTTCAGTTAGGATTTTTATGGAGGCTTTATTACGTAAGCATGATTGATTAACTCATTGGCCACTGGTGATTGAACCCAATCTCTAGCTCCTCTCCCCTCCCTAGACCCTCGAATCAGGTGCTTGGTTCCCCTGGAAACCAGCCCCTCAAACCTTAGGGGCTTATCAGAAGTCACCTTGTTAACATAAACTCAGGGTGGTTGAAAGGAACTTATTATGAATAATAAAAGACACTCCTTTCACTTTTCTCACTCTTAACAGTTAGGAAATGCCAAGGGTTTTTAGAAGCTTTGTACCAGGCACAAATACATATTTCTTTTTACGTCACAAAATCACAACAGCTCTTTATGACTTTCCACTGCACAGTGTGCTCTGGAGGGAAGGGACACTGGCTTATTCCTCTCTGAATCCCCATAGCCAAGCACAGCGACTGGGTATAAAGCAGGCACTCAATAAATGTTCACTGATACCAGAAAAGCAGGCATAGTAATCTCTCTTAGGCATGAAATCAAAATGGACGTAGTAGAGGGGCTTCCCTGGTGGCGCAGTGGTTGAGAATCTGCCTGCCAAGGCAGGGGACACGGGTTCGAGCCCTGGTCTGGGAAGATCCCACATGCCGCGGAGCAACTAGGCCCGTGAGCCACAATTGCTGAGCCTGCGCGTCTGGAGCCTGTGCTCCGCAACGGGAGGGGCCGCGATAGTGAGAGGCCCGCGCACCGCGATGAAGAGTGGCCCCCGCTTGCCGCAACTAGAGAAAGCCCTCGCACAGAAACGAAGACCCAACACAGCCATAAATAAATAAATAAATAATTTTTTTAAAAATGGAAGTAGTAGAGATAGTTCAACAGAGAGTAGCTGGCAGTAGGGGAGGATAATCACTCACATCCCTCCACAAATTCCAGAATGCCCACCACACTGCTGGACATTCCATAGATTTAAAGAATTTACTTCTGTGTAATTAACATTTCCGCAGAACAGCAATATTACCTGCTTACACATTTTAGGAGGGAAAGCAGGAAAATGTAGACTTTATAGGCAATCCCAAGGCAAGGCTCATTTAGTATTTAGCTAAATGCAAACTGTAATCAGCCTACTTCCTGAAAAGAAATATAAACAGGGCTTCCCTGGTGGCGCAGTGGTTGAGAATCCGCCTGCCAAGGCAGGGGACACGGGTTCGAGCCCTGATCGGGGAAGATCCCACATGCCGCGGAGCAACTAAGCCCGTGCGCCACAACTACTGAGCCTGTGCTCTAGAGTCCGCAAGCCACAACTACTGAGCCCGCAAGCCACAACTGCTGAGTCCACGTGCTGCAACTACTGAAGCCCGCATGCCTAGAGCCCGTGCTCTACAACAAGAGAAGCCACCGCAATGAGAAGCCTGCGCACAAGGAGGAGTAGCCCCCGCTCGCCGCAATTACAGAAAGCCCGCGTGCTGCAACGAAGACCCAACGCAGCCAAAAATAAATAAAGTAAATAAATAAAAAAATATATATATAAACAACTTCAGTTGTTTTCTATTTAAATCCATCCCTGGACACTGCATTAGACTACCTAATTATTAAGTATCCACCGTTGCCAAAGCCAGGAAACAAAATGCAATGATACCACACTCAGGACAGTATATTTCACCTTCAAAGACTTTCCAAAACTACAAACAGGTAGTCTCCATCAGTCTTCTGACGTCACATCAAAAAGAATAAAAGGATTAAAGAAACAGATTTTAATGGGAGAAGAAAAAACTATCAAGATACCAGCATTCCTACCGAAACTTCTTAAATATATTTCCTAACATCTTCTTGTCATGTTAATTTTGGGCTATTTGGGGGGCATGTCCACATTCTAGTCATCAAAAGCTTTATTCTAAGAAAGTTAAAAATATACTGCAATGGTCTGAGAAGTTTACATTTAAGGTCCACATCAAGATTTACTTTTCTCTTGTTCCTTGAAATAAATCTTAACCACTTCTAATTCAAGGACGATGATCTCATGCTTCCAAATCTTTGCCTCTTGCCTTGACCTCTCTCCTGAGCTCCAGACCCCTGGTCCTGGTTGTCAGCTGGATACTACATAAATGTTCTGTAAATGTGCCTAAAACTGAACTGTCCCACACCTCCTCACTAGACCCACTTCTCTTCCTCCTGTGCTATTTCCACAGCGGTGCTGCCATCCTCCCAGCTGCTTTCCACACCTCCTTCTCCTTTTTCCTCCTCTCCTTCCTCTCCCTCCCTCACCTAGTCAGGCAGGTGCCAATCGGCCCACTCAACTTCTGGAATCCTCATCTCTCCCAAGGCAACTGCCCTATTTCTAGCCCTAACGACCTTCACACAGGGTACTGCAATAGCCTCCCAGACAACAGCCCTGTCTCTCTCTCAACTCTGCCATAAGCTGCTATTGGTTTCAAAATCATAGACCACATTATTCCTCCCTAAATGGCAACTCCTTACCCAGAAAACAAAATCCACAGTCGTCAGGCTGGCAAGCAAGGCCCTTTAGAGCCAGCCAAACTTCCTTCTCCAGCCGTGGCTCTCACCACACCCACAGGGTGACACCAGCTGCCCCATCTACAACACCTGCTGGTTGTCCAGGCACACCAGCACTCCCTCTTCTGCCTCTGCGGGTTTCTGCCCACACCCTGCCCCCCATCCGTGCAAACCCCCTCCTCCATCTAAGTCCACCTGCCACCGACTCAAACTCCCAGTCACCTCCTGTTGTACCATGTACATGCGTCCAGATTTCACTCCCCATCCGTTCTCCAAGAAGCCAACTTTCTAAGCAGTCCTCTTCCACTTACGGTCCAAATACCATCCCTTCCACTGGGGAAGGCAGCTAGCTATCCCCTTCAACAATCCCCTTCCCCTCACCTGCATCCTCACTGCCCATACTCCTTCTTTCTACTCAAGCCTCTCAACTAAAAATGACGACACCCCAACAAGCTTCCTCGACCTACGGCCTCCTCATTTTATTACACTGTCCTCTCCTTCCCAGACAAGCTTCCTGGGGGCACAGCCTACAGCCACTTTCCCCAGTCCGTCCACAGGTACTCACTCCTCCTCCCACCGCAGTCTGACCGCCCCTCCAGTTAACTGAAGAGCCTCTCCTCCTGGTCTCCAGAGACCTCCTACTGGCTCCGCTTCAGTCCTTCTTGGCTTTTCTGCAGCACTTGTCCTACTGACCAAGCTCTTGTTCTTTTTTTTTTTAATTGAAGTATAGTTGATGTATATTATATAAATTACAGGCATACAACATACTGATTCACAATTTTTAAAGGTTATACTCCATTTTTAATTATACTCCAGTTATTATAAGGCTTTTTTTTTTTTGGCTGCGTTGGGTCTTCGTTGCTGTGCGCGGGCTTTAGAAGAAAACATAGGCAGAACACTCTTTTGACATAAACCACAGCAATATCCTTTTGGATCCATCTCCTAGAGTAATGAAAATAAAAACAAAAATAAACAAATGGGACATAATTAAACTTAAAACTTTTGCACGGCAAAGGAAACCATAAACGAAACAAAAAGACAACCCACAGAATGGGAGAAAATATTTGCAAACGAAGCAGCCGAAAAGGGATTAATCTCCAGAATATACAAACAGCTCATGCAGCTCAATATCAAAAAAAAAAACAACCCAATCGAAAAATGGGCAGAAGATCTAAACAGACATTTCTCCAAAGAAGACATACAGATGACCAAAAAAGCACATGAAAAGATGCTCAACGTCACTAATTATTAGAGAAATGCAAATTAAAACTACAGTGAGGTATCACCTCACGCCAGTCAGAATGGCCATCATCAAAAAGCCTACAAACAATCAATGCAGGAGAGGGTGCAGAGAAAAGGGAACCCTCTTACACTGTTGATGGGAATGTAAATTGGTATAGCCACTATGGAGAACAGTGTGGAGTTTCCTTAAAAAACTAAAAATAGAGCTACCAAATGATCCTGCAATCCCACTCCTGGGCATATATCTGGAGAAAACCATAATTCAAAAAGATACATGCACCCCTATGTTCACTGCAGCACTATTTACAATAGCCAAGACATGGAAGCAACCTAAATGTCCATCAACAGTAGAATAGATAAGGAAGATGTGGTACATATATACAACGGACTATTACTCAGCCATAAAAAAGAATGAAATAATGCCATTTGCAGCAACATGGATGGACCTAGAGATTGCCATACTAAGTGAAGTAAGTCAGACAGAGAAGGACAAATACCAGATGATATCACTTATATGTGGAATCTAAAAAAATGATACAAATGAACTTATTTACAAAACACAGACAGACTCACAGACTTCAAAAACAAAACAAACTTATGGTTACCAAAGGGGAAAGGTGGGAGAGGGATAAATTAGGAGTTTGAGATTAACATGTACACACTACTCTATATAAAATAGATAATCGGACTTCCCTGGTGGTCCAGCAGTTAAGAATCTGTCTTCCAATGCAGGGGATGCGGGTTCCATACCTGGTCGGGGAACTAAGATCCCACATGCCGCGGGGCAACTAAGCCCGCGTGTGTGTGTGCACTCGGCTCCCGCATGCCACAGCTAAGACCTGATGCAGCCAAATAAATAAATACTAACAACAACAACAAAAATAAAATAGGTAATCAACAAGGACCTACTGTATAGTACAGGGAACTCTACTCAATATTCTGTAATAACATATGGGAAAAGAATATGAAAAAGAATGTATATATGTATAACTAAATCACCGTGCTGTACACCTGAAACTAACACAACATTGTAAGTCAACTATACTCTAATGTAAAATAAAAATTAAATTTAAAAAATCTGGTTTACATTTAAAAAATATTCTCTGGCTGCTATGCTCCCCAGTAGGGAACACAGGAGCCTGTCATAGTGGTGCAAGTGACAGATGATGGTGGCTTGGACAGGGTGGCACCAGGGGACATGGGGGAGAGTAGATAGATATTGGTTATGTTTTGGAGACAGAGCCAACTGAATCTGCTCTTTGGATGTGGGGAGAAAGAGAAGAATGGAGGAAGGTTCCCAGGTTTTTAGCTTGAACAGCTAGCTGCAGAGAGGTGTCATGTATTTAGAAGGGAAAGATGGGGGCACAGGTGGGAAGGAAGGAGCCTTATGTGGAAAGGATGGAAAGCTACAGTTTGGTTTTTTTGTTTGTTTGTTTTTAATAAATTTTATTTATTTATTTTTGGCTGCGTTGGGTCTTCGTTGCTGTGTGCGGACTCTCCCTAGTTGTGGCGAGCGGGGGCTACTCTTCGTTGCGGTGCGCGGGCTTCTCATTGCGGTGGCTTCTCTTGTTGCAGAGCACGGGCTCTAGGCACGCGGGCTTCAGTAGTTGTGGCTCACATCTTCCTGGACCAGGGCTTGAACCCGTGTCCCCTGCATTGGCAGGCAGATTCTTAACCACTGAGCCACCAGGGAAGTCCCACTCCAGTTATTATAAAACATTGGCTACATTCCCAGTATTGTACAATATATCCTTATAGCTTATTTTATGCCTAGTAGTTTGTACTTCTTACTCTCCTACTCCTATATTACCTCTCCCCTCTTCCCTCTCCCCACTGGAAACCACTAGTTTCTTCTCTATATCTGTGAGTCACCTTCTTTTTTGTTATATTCACTAGTTCGTTATATTTTTTACATTCCACATATAAGTGATAACATACAGTATTTGTCTTTCTCTGTCTGACTTATTTCATTTAGCATAATGCCCTCCAAGTCCATCCATGTTGTTGTAAATGGCATTATCTCATTCTTTTTTTGTTTTGTTTTGGTTTTTTTTTTTTTTTTGGCCATACCGTGCGGCATGTAGGATCTTAGTTCCCCGACGAGGGATCGAACCCATGCCCCCTACATTGGAAGCACAGTCTTAACCACTGGACCGCCAGGGAAGTCCCTCATTCTTTTTTATGGCAGAATAGTATTCCATTGCATACATATACATCTTCTTTATCCATTCATCTGTTGTAGACACTTAGGTTGCTTCCATATCTTGGCTATTTTAAATAGTGCTGCTATGAACGTTGGGGTACATTATCTTTGTGAATTAGTGTTTTTGTTTTTTTCAGATATATACCCAGGAGTGGAATTGCTGGGTCATATGGTAGTTCTATTTTTAGTTTTTTAAGGAACCTCCATACTGTTTTCCACAGTAGCTGCATCAATTTATATTCCCACCAACAGTGTATGAAGGTTCTCTTTTCTCCACATCCTGCCAACATTTGTTATTGTTATGTTCTTTTTGATGACAGTCATTCTGATAGGTGTGAGGTGATATCTCACAGTGGTTTTGATCTGTATTTCCCTGACGATTAGCAACGTTGAGCATCTTTTCATGCCAAGCTCTTGTTCTTGAGGCAGGCCCCCTCCTCGGCTCCCAGGACACCCATTCTCTCTGGGTTCTCTTCCTACCTCTCCAGCCACTCCTTCTTGACTCATCTCCGTGAGCACACTCTGCTTTGCCTACCCCTTAAACGCTGGTATTCTCCATGCTTCTGGTTGAAGACCCCATGGCTTCACCAAATCCCAAAGCTCTGTCTCCAGAGCATGTCTACCTTCTCTATCTTCAGGTTGACAAACCCAGTAAACGTTGATACCCCACAGACATCTCAAAATACACATTCCCAGATTCATTCATCCCACATTTATCGACTGCAATGGAGTCAATACATTATCTGAACTTACCCTCCCTCCCAAATCTGGTCTTTCTTCTATATTCCCTTTTTTGGTGAGTGACAGCAACATCTTCCCAGTCACCCAAGCCAGAAACCCACAATTCATCCCTGACGTCCCATCACTGCCCCAACATATTCAATGCTACCAAATCCTCCCAAGTCAGCAGTATCTGCAACCTGGCCCCGCCTCCACTCTATCCCCACTCTCACTGTCTTTATTCCTCCTCAATCACTAAACAACCACTGGGGACTGGCTAGAACTGACTCCTGATGTAGACATGACTGGACATAACATGTTCTGATAGCCACAAAGAACTTTTAGTGTTTCCAAGCAGCTTTTTTTTTTTAAATTAATTTATTATATTTTATTTCTTTGGTCACACCACACGGCATGTGGGATCTTAGTTCCCCGACCAGGGATTGAACCTGTGCCCCCTGCATTGGAAGCACAGCATCTTAACCATTGGACTGCCAGGGAAGCCCTCCAAGCAGCTTTTTAACTTTATATTTCTAACCTTTTTGGAGACATAAATTATACTTTTGGGAGAAATCTATTACTTTATAGTTCAGCCCATATTTTCCCTTTTGATCACTAAAATTGTTAACATCAGTAAGTGTCTAAATGAGTGAAATGCCATTGTGTAAATTCAGAGATACTGCAAATAGTGTTTAATAACTGTAACATTTAGGATCTGGACACTCAGTGCTTTACTGCCACAAAATGCTAACATTTTAGTTCACATAAACCATTCTGACATGATACTCACTTTTATAAGGCCAACATTTCAAATTAAAACAAACATAAAATGTGAGCAGTTAACTAAATCAACCATCTCTTCTGTATTATCACATCACACACTTTCCAAACCAAAAATGCACCACAAAACTTCAGGAATACTAGGATATGTTTAATGAAGAAAACAGTTGTTGCTAGAAAAATAATTTTTTTATGATTTCCATGGCTGAAAGCAAAACTTGATGTAATTATACATTTAAGCATATTCCTTCCAGCTAAAAGAACAGCTGAAAACCTCAGACTCCTCAGGTAAAAAGGAACCACTCCACCTAGATTTATATCATTCTAAATTATCAATAATCCCTCAAATGTTTAAAAGTCCAATTTTTTAAGGAAAAAGCTTCCCCCATAGCTTCTTGTTGAAATATCCTCTAAAGTATATATGAAATTAGAAACATACGAGAGGGGGCCTCCCTGGTGGCGCAGTGGGTCCAGGAAGATCCGAAGATCCCACATGCCACAGAGCAACTAAGCCCGTGTGCCAGAACTACTGAGCCTGCGCTCTAGAGCCCGTGAGCCACAACTACTGAGCCCACGTGCCACAACTACTGAGCCTGTGCTCTAGAGCCCGTGAGCCACAACTACTGAGCCCACCTGCCGCAGCTGCTATAGCCCACGTGCCTAGAGCCCGGGCTCCACAAGGGAGGCCACCGCAATGAGAAGCCCTCACACCGCAACGAAGAGTGGACCCTGCTCGCCACACCTAGAGAAAGCCCACGTGCAGCAACGAAGACCCAACACAGCCAAAAATAAATAAATAATAAATAAATAATTTTTTAAAAAAAAGAATCATATGAGAGGAAAGTTCTAAATAAACTGCTCAGATTAAAAATAATCCTTCTCGGGAATTCCCTGGTTGTCCAGTGGTTAGGACTCCGTGATTTCACTGCTGAGGGCCCGAGTTCAATCCCTGGTCGGGGAACTAAGATCCCACAAGACCCCTGGCACAGCCAAAAACAAACAAACAAACAAAAAAAACCACTTCTCTGGAAAGACAATGCCTCAGTAAGGAACCAAGTTAATCATCACATTCATGAATCATTCGACATGGCCTCTATGAAGCAAAAGTCCCTAGCCCTCAAGAATTTTCACTGTCACGACAGCAATACTTAAATACACGTGTAGCAATCAGAGGACAAGAGATTGTAAGAAACGAGTCTTCAACTGGGTATTTTTGGATCAGTGAATGGAGAGGCTGCTTAAGGCACTCAACACAGAGTGTGGGCAAGGGAAGCCTCTAGAAGTCTGGCATTTGGCTATGTTGTATTCGACAATAGACTCTGACATTTCATAATAGGATTTAACTTGCTAAAAGAAGTTTTCAAGGAACATTTACCCGGCAAGGGTATGTGCAGTTGGAATAAAGGAGACACTAGAAACAAAAAAAATTAGATTTTCCAGAGGAAATGAATACAGTTCCTCACTCCCAAATGTTGCACCAGCCCACAAGCACACATGCTTCATGAGCACCGTGGCTCCTGTCCTAGCATTCTCAGCAAGCAGATGACTCTCATACACTCATCCTGCCCTGTCTTTGAGGAATGTGGCACTCCTGGTGGGCTCTTTCCTAAATAGTTCTTGACACTATATTTATAAATCCTGCAATATAGAAGTTCAGAACAATTAACTGTTCCCTTCAACTTGCACAAAACCCATTCTTGTTGGCACTATACATGGATGAATTAAATACACCGCAGAAGAGCCCCTTTGATTTTTTTTTGGGGGGGGGGAGCTACGCTGGGTCTTCGTTGCTGCGCAGGGGCTTTCTCTAGTTGCCTCGAGCGGGGGCTACTCTTCGTGGTGGTGCGATGCAGTGCACAGGCTTCTCATCGTGGTGGCTTCTCTTGTTGTGGATCACGGGCTCTAGGCGGGCGGGCTTCAGTAGTTATGGCACATGGGCTCAGTAGTTGTGGCTCGTGGGCTCTAGAGCGCAGGCTCAGTAGTTGTGGCGCACGGGCTTAGTTGCTCCGCGGCATGGGGGATCTTCCCGGATCAGGGCTCGAACCCATTTCCCCTGCATTGGCAGGCGGATTCTTAACCACTGCACCACCAGGGAAGTCCCAGCCCCTTTGATTTCTTTCCCAAGATGTTCCCTCTTCAGGAAAAGAAATAATTCTACATATTCTACATTTCTCAAACGATGACTAATCAATTCACTTAAATTCAACCCTACCCAACCAGATACGACTTAAGATAGCTGTTTCCAAACTAATTCATTTGGCATCTCAATACATTTCATGGAATCCCTTTCAAGCCTTCTCTGTTACTTTCCCTCCAGTAAGGAATGCAGCTCTAGAATAAATTAACTATTTGTCACAGAACTGGACAGGTCCTTTGAGGAAGAAACTGAAGCCCAAAGCAGCTAGGTAACTCCCATAGTTACATCCGCTATTTAACAAAGAGTAGGCCTAGGAGGTTTCCACATCCCCAGCCCAGCATACTTTCCATTTCACCTAATGTCTCACTTTCACATGATAGAGAATCTATTACCATTGTTTGTCATTACTACTCTTGAAACCAAAAGAAATCTGTTTCACTATGTCACCCAACTTCTTTTTCTTGATTATAATTCTGATGCAAGTCTGATCAAGTCTGATCAGTTGGTCAATCAACAAATGTCAATGGCCCCTCTCCGTGCCCTGTGCCAGGCACCACACTAACAGTGAAGATACAGTGGTGATCAGGACAGACGTGGTCTGCCCTCATGAAGCTTACAGACAGGATAATCTGGAAGGCTTAAAACTAATGAAATTTACTCGGGTTCCCTGATGCATCCAACAATGAACTAGAATGTCATCTTTTTCCAAAGCATCCGAGTGCTTCATAAACAGCACAATCCATTCATAAAGTAATTCAAACTTGCGGAGATATAACTGTTCAGGTCCCCAAACACAAATCACCACTTTGCAGATACAAACAGACATACCTGAATGAGATGGGGGAATAAATTCATTTTTCAACAACTATTTGTCAAGTGTCACCTCCAATACTGATAGGCTGAGAATTTATAATCAATTTATAAAAGACAAGATATACATTAAAAACAGGAGAAAATTTTATAGTAGTCTCTAAACACACCTGTGATGCTGTCATACTTACAATTATGCAACAATTTATAATCTAGCAATACCTTCCATATGCATTTTCTCATTTAATTCCTCTATGACAGTTTCTTTTAAAGATTACCAAACTGATACTCAAGGAAGTTAAGGAACCTGCTGCAGCTCTCAGAACTGATAAATGACAGATCCAAAAGCAAGAGTCTCCCAATTCTAGATCCCTAGACTTTTCTACTGAACCACACTGTCTCAGTATAAGCACCTACTAAATTGTTTTAAACTGATAATGCTAATACCAGTAGAAATAATATTAGTTAACATTAGTTTATTAAACATGTACTCACATGCCAGATACTGTTCCAAGTCTTTCATACGAATTGATGATATTATTTATAAGAGTACATCAGCAATACTACAGCTCAGTCAAATTAGAGTTTTTTAAAGTGATTAAAATTCTTCACAATGGCATTCAGAATTAATCTAAAGCCAGTTTCAGACAACCAATTTATTGTAAGAAACACACAAGCAAAGGGAGGGGAGGCTGGGGGCAGAAAGGGAATAGCAAACCCCAGGAGGCTCACATGGCCCAAAGGAAGAGGTTTCCCACCAGATTCCAACACTCGGACCACTTCCACAGGGCATAAGTGACCTCTGAAGAGTTAGCCAAACAAGTCACATGACTCACTGAGCTTCTTTCATGCCTGCATTCAAATTTTGCATAAGCGAGCTTGTTTCCAAACTGCGTATGCGTCCAGCAACACTGAAACGCCTAAGAGAGGACACAGACACTCTGTGGGTGGGAAGCTAGCCACGCGTGTGGAACGGGTCTCCACAGCAGCCGCAGCATCTCCCCTGCAGCACGTTACAAAGCTCACATCAATTACCTCATTTGATTCGACCCTATGAAAACCAGAAACAAGACAGTGACTAAGTCCCTAAACAATGAAGTACAAGGCGATTTAGACCTTCGGAAGGAAAAAGGAAAGCCCCCAGGAAGAAGCGTAATTTGTCACCCGGTCAAGCCAGCAGCCTCGAGCAAAACTGCAGCTAAAATCCTGCACTCAGAGGCAGATCAGACAGGGAGAACAGAGGAAGTTGAAAAGAAAAAAGCTTTCGTACAGTGTGTTAACTTTTTCATAAAGGCTTGGGCAAAAGAACCCCACTTCCATATGCCTGCTCATTCTCTTTCCACTGGGGTGGCTTGCTTTAAAGGAGAAAAGAAGAGGGTGAAGACTTGGATAGGTGGCCTCAGGCTTGGTCAGGAGGAATCAGCCCTTTACCAGAAAACAAAGGCACCACAGTGATACAGAAGGGGGGAAAAAAAAGAAAAGAAAAAGAAAATTAAGCCTCCAGGAATGACTGAAGCGCCTTCCTGATCAATTACACTGAGATTCCCAATTCATTTTGGTCCGTAAAGTCAGAGACACAACCTAATTTCCTGCTGTCTTTCATTCTTTGGCTAGGTTATTAGGTTCACTTCAAATCTCTCAACCACTGTCAGTTCTCCATTCAACCTAGTACACTCAAACCTAGTACATGATTATATACAGTAGAACCTTTTACAAATAATAATGGCTAATATTAATTACTGCTTACTATGTGCCAGGCATGCTACTACTTCACAGATGAAGAAACTGAGGCTTAAAGAGGTGCAATGACTTGCACAAGACAACACAGCTAGCAAAGATTTAACTCAGGCTGCCTCACACGACTGCTTGCAATCAGTCAATCAAGAACACACCACCCGGGACCTTCCTGGTTGCGCAGTGGCTGAGAATCCGCCTGCCAATGCAGGGGACACGGGTTCAAGCCCTGGTCCGGGAAGATCCCACATGCCGCAGAGCAACTAAGCCCGTGCGCCACAACTACGGAGCCTGTGCTCTAGACCCTGTGAACCACAACTACTGAGCCCATGTGCCACAACTACTGAAGCCTGCACGCTCTAGAGCCCGTGCTCCACAACAAGAGAAGCCACCACAGTGAGAAGCCTGCGCACCACAACGAAGAGTAGCCCCTGCTCGCCGCAACTAGAGAAAGCCCACGTGCAGCAACAAAGACCCAATGCAGCCAAAAATAAATTAATTTTTTTTAAAAAAACGAACACACCACCCTTTTAGCCTGTAACAAAATCCAGTTCCCCCCTTTTTTTAATAGTAATAGCCTCACCTAAAAAGAACAAAATCCATTTTATTTTTTCTTCTTATAAAGATTGATTTTTTTAAATTGAAGTACAGTTGATGTACAATATAAGTTACAGGTGTACAATACAGTGATTCACAATTTTTAAAGGCTATAGTCCACTTATAGTTATTATAAAATAGTAGCTATATTCCCTATTTTGTACAATATACCCTTGTAGCTTATTTTATTCGTAATAGTTGGTACCTCTTTACTCCCTACCCCTATTTTGCCCCTCCCCGCTAAGATCCATTTTAATGAAAACTGCACAGGAACTAGTGCAGTGAGAATGGATCTCAAGTTGATTTGCTGATATTGGTGCTAGGTTTGCCTTTTTGAAAGGTACTCCTTCTTCTACAGGACCTACCTCCAAATCCTCTCCACTGAATGGCAGGAATAATTATGCTTTGGGTACAGTTCACAGGACAAATATCCTCTAGCTGAGATTCATGATACAGCCGAGGATCCAACCCCACACCTCAGTACAGCAGAACGACCACACTCATGCCAGCTAAATGCGTTGCGTGCCCACCCCAGACCATTAGGAAAAGCAAGAAAGGAATTCCCAAACCTCAGACAGATCTGAAACGGCAGTACTTCCCCCCAAAGGAAAACAGGCAAGAAAAAGCAATCCACAAGCGTGTTTAAACAAACAGAAACAGACCTTAAACATACAAAAGTAATATTGTTTCTTTAAGCCACCTACATAATATTTATATTTTCCCATAGCTGGGAAATCACTGACTACACTCAAGCAACCCCTGAATTCACCTGTGCCGTGCCATTAAACCTGGATCTGCTTAAACCAATAAAACTTCTGTTTTGTTTCTCATCTCAAAGCTCCACTGAAATTAGAGTCCAAATAAACCAAATGAACCTTAATTCCCCTGGAAAGCTCCTTTAACTGTAAAAAATCATGGAATGCTAAACTTCATTTTAGTATTGGTATTTTTTTTCTCCTATGTAATGCACCTAGCTATGTTTTCTATTTTCATAAAGATGTTTTGGTTTTTGTTTCGCTGTTTAAGAACTGTATCAGACACACACATTTCTATGACCTAAATGGCAAAATACCAAAACAAAATATTCCTCAAAACAAGCATCTGTAGGAAATTTTCAGGGTAAATTTGAGTTGTCTAAGAATATGAGGATTAAGGAGGGTTCATAATCTATCTAAAGTCAGAAATAACTCTTCACATCCTTTTAAAAGATTCACTTAATTAAAATATTCTGAAAGAAGGAAAAAATTAAATGAGACCAAACTAGCGGTTAACCAGATTATAACACATTAAGCCACAATTCCGGACACAGGTGAACCTTAAAGCAGACTGTGGGGACAGATTCCATCTAATTGCAATTTTTCAACCACAAACAATAAGCTCACAGGTAAACAGTATAAAAATCCTCTTTCGTAGGTGGGATTTTTACTAGTTTGTCCTAAACTTTTTTCAGTTCCCAGTATATTTACAAGAGAACTTAGATTCCTCAAAATTCTACCATAGTGGTTGGAAAACTGATGCTAAATTTATTGAAATTCAAAGATAAGCAGGCACTCCCAGTCACCCTTTTTCACACGGTTAGCAAAAGACACATCATCCAGCTCCCCACCCTCAATATTCCACAGTGTATTCACAGGATGCTGATGCTGTCTTAGCAATGCCTTTCCTGTGCTGTAATTATAGGAGTTAAAATAGTATTTTGCTCTGAGTTTCAGTGATGTCAGCCTGAAACACATTCTAAAGTATTTCCAAAGGCCAGAACATGCAACCACCCTTTGGTACAAACAAAGTCAAAAATAACCTGAAGTTCAGCTGACCATAAAAAAGGGGAAGCATCTACCCAGCTAAATAGGCATGAGACTCAAAGACCGGTGTTCTCAAGATTTCCACCTACCTAACATATGGTCAAAAGCCATGAACATTGCTCACACCAAGAGGAAGACCCACTCAGAAGTACAAAAAAAATTAAATTCACCGTTGTTTTTTGGTTTTTGGTTTTTTTTGGCCGCACTGCGCAGCATGTGGGATCTTTAGTTCCCCAACCAGTGACTGAACACCCTGCAGTGATGCAGTGGAAGCATGGAATCTTAACCACTGGGCTGTCAAGGAAGTCCCTAAATTCACTGTTAATTAAAGGAATGCAATAACAATGAAGTGTCTTTACGAAGTTTTTCCTCTTTCTTAATGACTACATCCAGTGGAGCTGAGGGTGCAGTGAAACCAGATAAAAATACAGTCTTAAATTGACAATAAATAACTAGAGCCATAAAATGGTTACACCCTCATGCTCAGTAAATTCTACTTTGTACATCTATCCTAAAAGAAAACAATCCAGGACTTCCCTGGTGGCGCAGTGGTTAAGAATCCCCCTGCCAATGCAGGGGATACAGGTTCAATCCCTGGTCTGGGAAGATCCCACATGCCGTGGAACAACTAAGTCCATGCACCACAACTACTGAGCCTGCGCTCTAGGGCCCACGAGCCACAACTACTGAGACCATGGGGCACAACTACTGAAGCCCACGTGCCTAGAGCCCGTGCTCCATAAGAGAAGCCACTGCAATGAGAAGCCCGCATACCACTACGAAGAGTAGCCCCCGCTCGCTGCAACTAGAGAAAGCATGCGCGCAGCAATGAAGACCCAACATAGCCAAAAAAAATTAAAAATAAATAAAAATTTTTTTAAAAATAGAAAAAAATCCATAAATGGTAAAGGTTTCTTGCTCTTGTTCACTACAGTGTTATTAGCAAAATTAGAAACATCCATGTTTTCCCTTATTTCAGGAATAACAGGCTACTCGGTAAAATACAATGTAGACATCAAAATGATAGCTGAAATCATGCAGCAATACCTCATAATTCTAAGTTTAAATAGCAGGATTCAAATCTATTAGTATAATTTTCCTCAAAAAATTAAAAATAGAATTATCATATGATTCAGCAATGTCACTTCTGGGTATATACCTGAAATAATTGAAACCAGGGTCTCTAAGAGATATCTGTACACTCATGTTCACAACAGCAATATTCACAATAGCCAGAAGGTGGAAGCAGCCCAAATGTCCATCGACTGATTAATGGATAAACAAAATGAGGTGTATATATATATATAATGGAATATGATTCAGACTTGAAGGAAATTCTGACACATGGATGAACCTTAAGGACCTTATGCTAAGTGAAATAAGCCAGTCACAAAAAGACAAATACTGTATGATACCACTTATGAGAGACACACAGAAACAAAAAGTAGAATGCTGGTTGCCAGGAGCTGGCCAGGAGGAGAAAAGGGGAATTGTAGTTTAATGAGGACAGAGTTTCAGTTTCCAAGATGAAAAAGTTCTGGCAACTGGATACACAGCAATGTAAATGTGCTTAACACTACTGAACACTTAAAAATGGTTTAGATGGCAAATTTTGTTACCTGTATTAAACCACAATTTTTATTTTTATTTTGTCTATGCCACTGCAGCTTGTGGGATCTTAGTTCCCTGACCAGGGGTCGAACCTGGGCCCTCCGCAGTAAAAGCGCAGAGTCCTGACCACTGGACGGCCAGGGAATTCCCAAACCATAACTTAAAAAAATGATAGTACAGTATGATTATACACGTGTAAAACAGAAAAGTGAAAAAACCTAGAAAACAATTCTACAAAATAATATTTATATATAAATAATATCTGTGATGTGCTTTTTATAGCACGGTTAACAAAATTTAAGGGGCTTCCCTGGTGGCGCAGTGGTTAAGAATCCGCCTGCCAATGCAGGGGACACGGGTTCGAGCCCTGGTCCAGGAAGATCCCACATGCCGTGGAGCAACTAAGCCCATGCACCACAACTACTGAGCCTGCGCTCTGGAGCCCTCGCGCCTAGAGCCCGTGCTCCGCAACAAGAGAAGCCACCGCGATGAGAAGACCGCGCACCACAACAAAGAGTAGCCCCTGCTCGCTGCAACTCAAGAAAGCCGCACACAGCAAGGAAGTACCAAAGCAGCCAAAAATTAATTAATTAACAAAAAATAAAATAAAATTAAAGAACATATTGCTCTAGCTATTCATAAAATCTTAAAATCTTTCCAGTACAAATGACATGCATATGAGAAATTACTCATTTTTTCATCATATACAAAACAAACATGGAGCCAAATTTTGAACTCAGATCTTGCTCTTTACCATGGATAAGAGTTGATCTAACTAAACGGCATGAGAGCAGGTTTCAGTCTGGTTTGTTCACTGATTCCCTAGCACAGTCTAGGCCATTGTGAATATTCAATAAACACTTGGGAAATGAATTTAGGAAACTCCTTTCACAATCCACACACATACACACACACACACACACACACACACACACACACTCTCTGCCCAACCTGCATTAATTTCATGAAAACACTTTGCTGCTTACATTCTAAATCTTTTAAATCCAAGATCTTCTAAATCTATTCTTCTCATCTCCAATTCCCCAACTCATCCTTTTTCCTTCTCTTATTATCTCACTTTGTTTAGTATCTGGCAAAAGAACTGAGTGTTGCAATATATAATTGGTAAATTATCTTAGCTGATGGAATCATGTAGCAGCAGTGAGCAATTAGTCTATAAAATGCAGATTACTCTGGCTGTTTTAATACTCTATGAAAGAATGAGCCCTCTCCTCTGTACACTGAAGGCACAGTTGCAGCTAGAATGCCATTAGGATGGTTTTATCCTATCAGCTCACAAGTGAAAAAAAGGGAAGTCCCCCCACACAAAAGTTTCACAATCTCAAAATGCTTATATGTGTGACCCAAGCTAGGCTGAGAAGAAACTATACCAAACAGCAAACGGCAAGTTCCTCTTCAAAAAGAAAAATCTTCCCAGTGGGCCTGGCTGGTACCACATCCATTCATCTGCAGCCATCTAAAAGATGGAGATTCATACCCCTGGCAAGAGTTAGCGCAAACAGCATTGTCCAACAGAGATATAACGCAAGCCACTAACTTGAAATTTTCCAATAGCCATGTTAAAAAATAAACAGGTAAAAATTAATTTTATTTGACTCAATATATCCCAAGTATTATTTCAACATGTAACCAATATTAAAAAATTATTCTGGTATATTTTATATTCTCTTTCCTTTGTCTTGGAAATCCAGTATGTATTTCAGACTCACAGTCTCTCTCAAATCAGGCGAGCCACATTTCAAGTGCTCAACAGCCATGTGGCTAATAACTACCCTATGTGGCCAGCGCAGTTTTAGAATGATGGCCACTTCTATTTTGTGACATTTTTACATTTATTTCACATTTTAATCTTTTTTATGGGCTCTGACATCTCTTTCCTAGTGTGTATCTGGGCCCTCTCCATTAAAAATATGTATATAGCAAGTAAACAAAAACCATTTCACCTAGCCACTGAGAGGCAAACCAGAACTAACTATAGGATGATTATGTTTCTGCTGGAACACAATCATCTACAAGTTTAGGACAGATGTCAGCAGAGAAATATGGCTTGTTTTACAGGGGTACACATCTCAGCCAACGTTTCCATCTAAATAGATGTAATAGCTTTACCAGACTTTGCACAATGGGGGTGGTTCCTGAAAAACTGTAAACAGTTAAAAGGTCCCTTTTACTAAAGGAGCTAGCTCTTTAAAGAAAAATGAGAGATGCTTTAATTTGTGTATTTGATAAGCTTTTTAAAAATTACTAAATGAGGCTAGGGACATTATTTTTTCACTGCTCTGTCCCCAGAGCCAGATTTGGGGGTGGGGGGGGAGATGCAGATCCTCCTTACACGTCACCTTCTCAGAGAAGTCTTCCTGAATCAGCAATCCGAGTATGCACCCCTCCCCTCAGCCTTCTACTCTTTCCATTCATAGCAAAAATAAACTGTTTGCAAAAATAAACTCAACTGTTGCATGAATGAATGAATGAGTGGCTTTCTTAAAATAAGGGAAAAAATAGAGTTATATCTAAACTAGAAGTAACAGACATACCAATATCATCCTTTTTTAAATGGCTAAGATACTGTGGAGGCTTATGGTCTAGTTGGGAGGGGGGGAAACTGTGTACATTTGTGTATAAAGGAAAACTCACAGTACCAAGTACTGGGACTTCCAACCAAAATGATGAGTAGGCTTCCATTCATTCAATTGCCTACTAATTGCCGGGTATTTATTTTAGACCCTGGGTAAACGTGCTAGTCTCTGTCCTAAACAAAATATAATAACAAATTATAATTTTTGCTATGAAGGGAAAGAGCAGAGGACTTTAAGAGGGAAGGGTGCCTACTTCGGATTGGTGGTTCAGGAAGACTTCTCTGGGAAGGTGACATGTAAGCTGACAAAGGAAGAGGAACTAAGGGAAGCAATTCCAGGCCCAGGTTCTGTGATGGGGAATAACTTGGATACTGAAGGCAACTGAACAAGGCTTAATAAGACTAGGGTCCTGGGACTTCCCTGGTGGCACAGTGGTTAAGAATCCACCTGCCAGGGCTTCCCTGGTGGCGCAGTGGTTGAGAATCTGCCTGCCAATGCAGGGGACACGGGTTCGAGCCCTGGTCTGGGAAGATCCCACATGCCACGGAGCAACTGGGCCCGTGAGCCACAACTACTGAGCCTGCGCTCCGCAACAAGAGAGGCCGCGATAGTGAGAGGCCCGCGCACCGCGATGAAGAGTGGCCCCCGCTTGCCACAACTAGAGAAAGCCCTCGCACAGAAACGAAGACCCAACACAGCTAAAAAATAAATTAATTAATTAATTAAAAAAAAAAAAAGAATCCACCTGCCAATGCAGGGGACACGGGTTTGAGCCCTGGTCCGGGAGGATCCCACATGCCGTGGAGCAACAAAGCCCGTGCGCCACAACTACTGAAGCCCGTGCGCCTAGAGCCCGTGCTCCTCAACAAGAGAAGCCACTTCAGTGAGAAACCCGTGCACCGCAACGAAGAGTAGCCCCTACTCGCCACAACTAGAGAAAGCCCACGCGCAGTAACGAAGACCCAACGCAGCCAAAAATAAAATATAAAAAAAAAAAAAAAAAAAAAGACTAGGGTCCTAGTTACAGGCTGTTATTTAAAAGTTGCTGCATCAGAGAGCGAACAATAAGCTGAGCCTTGTTATATAACATATATAATATAGGCAATACTTGCTGAGCCAGAATAAAACCTCCTACAAGGCAACATATATATCAGCTCTTCAATGAGACAAGGATGCAAACGGGCCAAGTTAGCCAAGATGTACCTTTGCAAGCATATATCTTATAATATCCAATGTTGTCTTTCACCATCCCTTCCAAAGAGGGGTCTGGCTAGCTAATGACCCTGGGACAAATCGGAAGCGAAAAACAAGCCTCGAACTGGGGCCTTTATCAAAAGGCAGATATTTATGTGGGAAGCTGGGAGTAAGCAAGAACTGATGCTACGGGCTAGAAGCTGGTGATCAGGCCACACTAGAAAGCATTCGGTCAGCCTCATTTTTTTGTCCCATAAGATGAATGTTTACAGTATGACATGCACTGACGGCCAAAGGAAGTCTAAAAAGAATAACCACATTATTGGATATTTTTAGCTTTTCTTTTCGTAAATGTTTTGTGTCACTGCTTTCCAAATAATTCCAAATCTTGCAAGTTAGCCAGAAGAAATGAGGTAGAGAGCGTATTGTTCATGTATGCGGGTATATAAGATTGGTGACTAATTTCCTTTTGCAATTCAGTTAAAGGAATGTGCCTCTGTGAGTCCTGCTCACACAAACACAAAATTCCAATGGATTAATACTGTGCAAGAACAGAATATATCGGACACGGCAACAAAACGTGCACATAACTGTGCACCCGGCAAAACTGACTGCTGGGAATGTTTATATTCAGTAATATAGAGATTCAATGTTAGTATAAAAAGTTTAACCGAAATACCTTTAATGTTATAAACCATGGTTCTTTGCATCCCCACCTCCCGCAGTCTATCACCAAAACTTCCAACGGAAACACTGAGTAAAACAGTGCAACTCATTACTGTTGATTCTAGCAATAAGACACAGAACCAGAGAACCACAAAACTATTTAAATTATAATAAGGAAAAAAACCCAGGGGCAAACTTGAGGCCTGTTATGTGGAGTCTCACAGGCTTGCCTTATTAAACCATTCTTCAGTTTAACTTTTTTAGAAGCGTGGATGGTTCAGAAGACAATTTCAAGTTCTTCAAGACTTCTTGACTATTCTACTTCTAAAACAAATATAGTGTCATGTCTTATTCCTATTATCTACACAAGGCTCAAGCCTTAGCTTACAGTAAAAGCAGAATAAGACATGCTGACAGATTATATTAATAATTTTAGTCTATTTCTTATTTATTTATTTTATTTATTTATGGCTGCGTTGGGTCTTTGTTGCTCTGGGCGCACTTTCTCTAGTTGGAGCGAGCGGGAGCTACTCTCTCATTGCGGTGCGCGGGCTTCTCATTGCGGTGGCTTCTCTAGCTGCAGAGCACGGGCTCTAGGTGCGCAGGCTGCAGTAGTTGTGGCACGCAGGCTCAGTAGTTGTGGTTCACAGACTCTAGAGCGCAGGCTCAGTAGTTGTGGCGCACGGGCTTAGTTGCCCCACGGCATGTGGGATCTTCCCGGACCAGGGCTCGAACCTATGTCCCCTGCACTGGCAGGCGGATTCTTAACCACTGCGCCACCAGGGAAGTCCAACAATTTTAGTCCATTTCTACTCTTGGAAGCCTGAATGTGTAGAAAAGGAAAATTATGGTAACAGACTGTTGACATTCTTGGTTCTGCATGAAACAAAACGGTGAATTCAAAAGTATGAATTATGAACACTGTAATGAAGATATATGAATGACACCTATCGGGTGTCAAAATTTTAAGAAACTCCTAAATTACAGATGTCCATTTTGCAAAAGGAAAATGGAATATTAAAATTATTTTTGGGACTTCCCTGGCGGTCCAGTGGTTAAGACTCAGCACTTCCACTGCAGCGGGTGCAGGTTCGATCCCTGGTCGGGGAACCAAGATCTCACATGCTGCATGGTGCGGCCAAAAATAAAAAAACAAACAAACAAAAATTATTTTTATAGCCGAGAAGCAGCAAAAAGGAGACCGGAATTTGAGTCAGGAAAACGAGTTCTGCCTTTCCCCCACCTAAATGGAGGTCTTTGGTGAACCACTTAACAAGGCCTAACCTTTCATTAGGTTAATGCTCAGAGGACTCTTGGAAGAATCATGAGACAGGGTACATTGAAAACCCATAGAGAGCCAACAATTATCAAACCAGGAAAGAATTCATTCATTTCAACTAATATTCACTGATGGAGGCCCTGGGGATACAGCAGTAAGCATGACATTCAAACTACCACCAAAAGGCCACACATGTTCATTCCCTCTATATTTTTCAGACCGGTTTTTAAGCCTTTTCCTTTTTTTTTTTTTTCTTTCTTAAAGAGGGCACCAATATAAAATAAGAAAGAAAATAACATTTTTGTTATTCTTGGAGAAAGAAAGAAGTTGGGCCATGTTCCTTTGCCTGGCAAGAGAAGAAAGAAATTTCTCAACCTCCTTCCCCCTTTCTCCCCATCCTGCTTTTACCACAAACAATTTGCTTTCCCTGGATATTTTCAAGAGTTCTAGAAACCATATTTTCCTGGCTTTTCCACCAGGTGGTATAGCACCAAAAAACTCACTATTATCAATAATAGATCCTTCTGACAACACTTCTCTTTCCACCTCTCTGAAGAAAAGATAAATTTCACTTCTACACCATATGTCAGAAGTGCCTACCTAATTCTTACAATCACCAGCGTAAAAAATGAAAAAAGGCTTATCTAACCTTCGGTAAAAGAAATGTTCTGTATTAAGAGTGTCTTGCTTTAAATTTATGATGTTTTACTTCCTTAACTCACAAATCTTATCAGGAATTTAACAGACTCACTCTTTAAATAAACCCAAATGCCCACAAAAATTCAATTAGAACACCTTCTCCAACTGGCAAATAAGTCCTCTAACTCAGCACCCTGTATGTGTTATGTTAGAAGGGGAAAGACACAAGCAATAAAGTTTCAGAATATACTTTGAAGCTCTTTAAGCAAAGGTCTAGGTCTTACTGTCCTGATTTTCAGCACAATCTTCAAAATACATATTGATGTCAGACCAATTCTAAACGCTAAATAAGTAACATTAAATGAGTATAATATATAGATACTAGATGAATATTACATAAGTTAATGAGTATAACATAGAAACACTGTGTGTGTATAAACCCAGAAAAAAATATTTTTACTTTTAAAGCACTAAAGCATTTTCATACAAGTTCAACATGGATACTTCGGCCCTTGTCAAGGAGCATCTCACACCTGGAGAATTCAAGACCAGCTAGTTTTTTGGAGATACTAGTCACCTCCGGAAGAGACTTCAAACTACCACAACCATCTCTGACAATCTCTATTCCAAGTGTCAAATGGTGACAGCAAGAAAGTAGAGAAAGGAAAGAAAGGGGAGGTCAAGAAAGAAAGAGAAAAGCAAAGTGAAAAAAGCACAAGGAAATGGAATCCTTCTACGAATGACTGGAGGGCGGGTATTTCTGACTTCGAAACCTCACAGCAAATTCATGTCCTTAAAATACACTCCACTAAAAATAAGATTTCACTTGCTATGGACTGAATGTTTTGCCCCACCCCTGCCCAGTTCACATGATGAAGCCCTAATGTGACAGGATTTGGGATGCGGGGCCTTTGGGAGGTAACCAGGTCTTGAGGGTGCCCCCCACACAATGGGATGAGTGTCCTCTTAAGCGGGAAAGAGGCAGCCCTTTCTCCCGGTGAGGACACTGCCAGAAGTCGGCTGTCTGCAAGCCAGGAAGGGGCCCTCATCAGAACCCGACATGCTGGCACCCAGATCTCAGACTTCTAACCTCTAGAACTATCAGAAACACATACTTGTTGAAGTCACCTAGCTTGCGGCATTCGTTACAGCAGCCTCAGGTTAAAGTGACTGGTAAATAGTATGGCCTTAAGGCTTAGAAACAATAAAGAACGGAGACCTACTGAACCAGAACTTCACTTGGGGCTACCTGCTACTGAATAAGGGTACCCGACTTCACTCTTGCCCTTCCCTCTCCCCTCTCCCCCCTACTTCTGGTTTGGAAGTTAAGAGGTTCAAAAAACTTCCGAATCTTAACAAGAAATTTGACCTCATAAAGTGGTTAAATAAACTTTAAAAGTCTGGCAAGGAAACCCCGACACATTACTCCGTCCTCACTCCTCCCAGAAGGCATCACCCGGCCTGAACGATTTTCCTTGCTTCTAGTCTCCAGAACTAAGTCTGATGGCGATGTCTGGAGCGCGCCTACTGTTTTTTAAGAGCAACCAATTTGTTCCGGTCCAGCCTTCTCTCATCTGATACGAGCACGTCTGGGTTGGCAGGGCTTCTTTGGTGTGGCTCCCAGGGCCAGGAGGCCGCGGGGTTCAAGCGCCCGACTTCGAAGTCTGCCCAAGTGTCCTGTTGCGGGGTAACCTCCCTGAAAGACACTGTCACGGTCGTCGAAACCGGCCCAAGTACTCTTCCCATCTTCTCCCAAGTCCTGCTTCCCACGGCACGCTTCCTCCAAAAAAGGAAGAAACCGGCCGAAGGCTCAGCTCTCGCCCGCCGATCCTACCTAGCACCGGAACTTGTTTGCAAAACATTCGAGGCACCTATACAATTGACTTTACTGGAAAAGCACAACCTTGACTCCCGCTACCAAGATTTAATGAACGCCTGCTCTGGTCAGGCCAGGCGTTCCTCTCAGCGCTCCCCCACCGATCCCGCCACGAGAGGCGCCTGGACCGGGAAGGTAGGGGAGGCCAGGTCCCCACGTCCACTCCTGGCTGTTACACGGCCCCCAAGCCACTCCAGGGGCCACAGGCCAGGGAACGGACTAATAGTGGGGGCCGGCGTGAGGCCCGCGAGGGGGCGAAGGGCGTCCCCAGGCGCAGGGGAAAAGCGGGGAGTGGCCGGCGGACACCTCCTGGCTCTCAGAACTGCCCCCCAGCCGCCGGCCGCCGGAGGCAGAGCAACAGAGGCCATCTGGCGCGGCAGGCGGGAGCGGGCCCTCCGCCTCCCCGCCCTCCCTCCGGCTTCCCTCCCCAGGGCGCCCCGCGCACGCCCGCACGCACAAGCTCAAGGCACTACCCCGGCATCCGGAAAGACAGAAACCCCTTCTCGGAGGCCTCCTCCTCCTCCTCCTTCCTCGCGAACATCCCCCGCGCGCCCCGCGGAGACTCGTGGACTTGCGGGTCCCGCCGCGCCGGGACTCCCCGGGAGCGACCGAGCGCCGGCTACAGCGCCTACCGGGCACGCCACTCACTTGCTGGCCGGCGCGGGGCTTGCCCTGGGGCGCTCTCCTGAAGAAGGAGGTCCTGGCGGTGAAGAAGAAGTCCTCGGCGTCCTCCTCCAGGCTGCTGTAGCCGCTGCTCATGCTGCTGGTCCCGTCGCGCGCGGGCCGCCTCCCCGGGGAGCTGGCGGCCAGGCAGGGGGTGCCGCGCCCGCCCGCCCCGCGAGGTTCCCGGCGCGCGGCCCCGAGCCGCCGGCGGGCCGTCCTGCTGCAGCTGCGCCCGCCGCTCAATTCGGCCGTCCGGGGCCCTCCTGCCGCCTCCCGGCTTCCCGGCCCGATTCTGGGCGCGGCTGGGGCCCTGAAGCTCCCTGCGACCCCGCCCCTGGGGCCCCGCCCCGAAAGGCCCGGGACGCTCCCCGCGCGGCCGCAGGTGGGGGCGGCGCAGCCGGCTTGTTGCAGGCGTGCTGCTCTTCCCTAGCAGTATTTAGGGAACCCCGGGAGCCCCGCCACGATGGCTGCGTCTGTGCTCCCGGTCGCTTCCCCAGCCTCCCGGATCCTGCCAACTCCTCTGAGATCAGTCCACCCGCCCCACGCCCGGCTAGCTCGGGTTTGGGGGAGGGCCCAAGCAGAGCAGGGAAATTTCTCCGCTGTCCCCGCACTGCTCGCCCCCTCCCGGGGTCCAGCTGGTGGCAGTGGAGATTGCCCGGCCGAGGGACACCCCCCACCCCAAAACCCTCAGGCGTCCTGCAGCCGTTTCGCCCCGTCCTGAACTCCGGCAACTCAACCCTCCAGGAGGGTTAAAAGTTAGCTGAGACGAATGGGGAGGTAACGACTGGGTTGAGTTTATTCAAATGAAAACATCCTTTCCGGAAATTCAGTTGAGCTTCGGTCTTTCCCTCTCGCCCTTCTTTCTAGAGAGGGTTCATTCCCAGATAAGGACCGCCAAGGTCATTATGATCTTTGAGGCCACTTGGTGCGAAGGGGGGTGAACTAGTTCTGCAGTTCGAGTACTTATTAATTAAACGTGCTTTTTTAAATGTCTCCTTCCACAATCCGCTTTAAACCTACAAGGCATGATTTCAGCGTTGGGGTGAAGGGTTCAGGGAACTCTATTCACCCTCCTCCAAAAAAAAAAAAAAATCCCTATTTTCTGAATCCTTTCTGTCAGCTAATCCTCTTTTAAAATGCAAATTTTTCCTCCAAGCCACCTGTGGCTGTTAGTCATTTACACCTTGGTGTTATTGAATTGATTTAAATCATACTAATTTCCTTGCAGAGATCCTGACCGAAAGGTTGTTTTGAAGTTTCAGCCCTGCTATAGTAAGCCGGCTTTAGGAGAGGTTTCTTAGGAGGGGAAGAGACGGGTTAGAAAACAAATTTTTCAGCCATTATAGCTAAACTTTCTTGCATTATCTCCTTTAGTCCTCAAAACAACTCTATAAGGTAGTTAGGACTATTTTATGCTCATTTTACACCTAGAGCAGCTGAGGCTTAAAGAAAGGAAGGGCGCTGTAAGGTGGCAGGGCTGGGATCATTCTGATCTGAAGATCTTCAGATACCCTTCTAGGTCCTCTGCTTGGTCCGTGTCAGCCATGGTCGCTTGTGGACTAGCTGGGACGGAGAGCTGGCCCAGAGATGACAAGAAGGAGAGAATTGGCTCTTGAGTCATCCTATTTCAGGCAGAAAGAAGGCTTGCATACCTGCTCTATCTTCCTTCAGGCTTACTCACATCCAGTTTGCAAAGTTGTCTATTAACCCAAGGGATTCACAGCAACCCCAGGAGGCAGGCCTTGGAGTTACAGCCCATTTTAAAGATCCTGCAACATTAAAGCCTTCCCAGCCACACAGCTACTGAATAATTAGAAACCAGGAATTCTAATTTTATATTGTTTCACCCAGTCTAAGCTGATCCCTATGTATGCCATGCACATAACCTAATGTAAGGGAATGAGATGATATACTTACTTTATGATAGATTTTTGTCATTTGGTTTCCATTATTTCATTAACATAATCCTCATTAAATACTCCAATTTGAGTCATGTGTACGTTAAAGAATTTAAATAACTTGTTTTATTGTGAATGGAAAGAAGGAAATAACCCCACACAGAACAAATTATTTTACGCAGTTTCTGAATACTCTGAAGAAACATATTAAAAGAAAAAATACATTAAAGTGCTTTGTGATCCACAATACCATAAATAGGATTTTTTCCTGGTTATTGTTTTTAAGTTCCAAAGGACAGAATTAATTTTTATACCTGTCAGCACACCATTAGAATCAGGTGTAACAAAAAGGCATAATTGAATAATGAAGTAGAAGCACTGCTTTTAAACAACAAAAAGCAATAAATAAATAAAGGAAGGAAGAATTGGCATTCTGTTTCCTAAATCAGCATAGTAATCATATATCTATATTTTTCTGATAGTATTTTTTTTTAAACACTTGGGCAAACTTTAGTACCTTTTTTTTTTTTTCGGCTACACCACGTGTCTTGTGGGGTCTTAGTTCCCTGACCAGGGATTGAATCTGGTCCCTAGGCAGTGAGAGCGTGGAGTCCTAACCACTGGACGGCCAGGCAGTTCCCCTGGTAGTATTCTTGATAAAAAAATATTATGAATTTAAAATTTGGTTCATGAAATTAGTATTTGTCTGTAAAAATTCAAAATGTCACATTAAGCATTTTTAACATTTAAAATTCAGGGAAGGGGATGGAATAACTAAAATGTGTGCAACCAAGTTCAGCTGAATGGACTTACTGTCAAATACACAGGAGAATTTGTAAGAATTTGTAAGAAGAGACTTTAGTAACAGTTTTAACCCTTTTTGCTCACCAAATAAACCACCCAGGAGAAAAATAATCCTATAAATGTGATTATAAATCACGAAGTTTAAATCAGATTCCTTAAGTACTATATATCCACAAATAGTAGAAACTCAAATATCAATATAATAAATGTAGAAAAAAAATTTAGACACAGCTCACCCTTTGATTAAATATATTTAGAGGTAAAATTTTTCTTTTGTCTACTTGTCCTAATAAAACACAAGATCACAGAGGAAAAGACTTCTAGGTTTGACTATGTAAAATTTTTAATATTTTAACACACATAATGGCGAAAGACAGGGAAAAACTGGGGGAAATATTTTGTACATAACTGTATCCTTAAAATACAAAGAGCTTATATAAATCTATTAGAATTTCGACACCTAATGAAAAAATAAGCAAGGGACATGACGATCAGTTTATAAAAGGAGAAATAGGGACTTCCCTGGTGGTGCAGTGGTTGAGAATCTGTGCTCCCAATGCAGGGGGACCGGGTTTGATCCCTGGTCGGGGAACTAGATCCCACATGCATGCCACAACTAAGAGTTTGCATGCCACAACTAAGGGGCCTGCCTGCTGCAACTAAGACCCAGTGCAACCAAATAAATAAATATTTTTTAAAGTATATAAAAACTATTAAAAAAAGGAGAAATAGAAATACCTTATCAGTCACTTATAAATTAAAACATTCATTCAGTCATCAAGTATTTATTGAGCACATGCTATCTGCCAAACACTAATTTCAGCACAGGATATATCACTGGACAAAAGAGGCAAAAATCTTTGTTTTAGGAGAGCATGTATTTTAGTGAAGGTTAGAGGGAGATAGGCAAAATGAATAAGGAAATTATATGTTAGAAGGTAATAAGTACTCTCACATAAAAATTATGGAAGAAAGATGAAGAATGTTTTAAATATACTTGTTATTGACACTCTCGCCAAAAAGGTCACTTTTCAGCAGAGATGTAGGAGGTAAGGGAGCTAGCCATGCAGATATCCTTGGGGAAAATATTTCAGGCAGAGAACAGCAAGTGCAAAGGCCCTGAGGCAGGAGTGCATTGGCATGTTTGAATAAGAGCAGAGAAGTCAGTGTGTCTGACATGGGTGAGTGGAAGAGTTATAGGAATTGCGATACAAAAGGTTACAGGGACAGAAAGGTTACTGTTCCTATAGTACCTTGAAAACAATTATAGGGACTTTGATTTTGCTTTTTACTCTGAGATGAGAAACCACTGGAGGTTTTGAGCAGAGGAATGACATGATTTGACTTACCTTTTTAAAGGAATCCTTTGGTTGCTGGGCAGAAAATAAACTGTTAAGGCTTATGAAAACTCAAGCAAATGAAAACAACAAGGTACATTTTTCACTCATGAGATTAGCAAGTAATTTTTAAAACAGGTCATGAAACAGCATGTACGCTATGACTACATTTGTGTAACCATAATTGTAGGTAATATTCTTAAGTTATGCTAAAAACTGAGGTAATTTATCTGGGAGATTTATAATAAAGGTCACATTAACAGACAACTGTTGCTTTGATACCTTTGTCCTATGGAAGAAGCGTGTCCTCAGAGGTTAGACAGACCTGAATTTGAATAACACTGTCACTTACTCTTGTGTGATCTTTAATAATTTAATTAGCTTCTCTGCCTCGGGTTCATCATGAGTAAAATGGAAATAACAATGTCCCTGTTTTAGCTCCTTTAGTTTACTTTAAGGATTAAACAAGAGAATCCATGTAAAGCCCTTGGCATAAAAATAAGGCCAAGCAAATATTAGTCTTTCTTGCCCTAAATATTAGACCTTGTTACATACTCAATATCCACTACTCACTTCCTTGTTAACCGAACAAGGACTTTAGTTCAGGAATCCTCCCCTCCCAGGGAAGGTGATCCAATTCCAGCTTGGGAGGAAAGCCTGATTTTCAGTCAGTTGTGGTGTCCCATGGCCCTTGCCAGGGATCCCTTTAGGTGTGAGCGGGTCTCCTACAGACCTGGCCATTGAGACTTTGAGACCTGAGGGAACGTCAGCTGGGTGGCTTTTGGGAAAATTTTCCTCACCTTGAAAAGAGACTCACCAAATAAGGCTCTCTTCCACTGGATCTTGTCATCCCTAAATGTGGTTCCCGAGAGTTCTGTAGCCATTTTGTAGACAAAACTGAGAGGCTAAAGATGGCAAAGCAGAATGATGCAAAGAACTGGCACGGGTCTTTGAATTTACCAACTTTGAAGATGCCCCAATTAGGACTCCTTGTTATGTGAGATAATATATTTTTTAAAACTGTTTAAGCCAGTTGAGTCAGCCCATATTATCTTGAGATAGTCCCATCATATCTTTTTTTTTTTTTTTTTCCTGCTGGAAAGTCCCTCTCATCATGTTTCTGCCAAGTTCTGTTCTCCTTGACATTGGATAGAATCAATAGAGACACAGAGAGAATCAGAAGTAAGATTTTCAAAATGATAAATTGTTCCCCTGAAAATAATTTAGAAAGGTCATTCTCTCACATTGAAACAAACAGAACCCATCCAAAGGGATTGGTCTTTAAAATGGCTTTACGGACTTCCCTGGTGGTCCAGTGGTTAAGACTCCGTGCTCCCAGTGCAGGGACACGGTTTCAATCCCTGGTTGGGGAACTAAGATCCTGCATGCTGCATGGCGTGGCCTAAAATAATAATAAAAATAAAATTTTAAAAAATAAAATGGCTTATAAAAGGAAACGAGACATGCTAAAATTTCTCTCAAAAATTCTATGATGCTCAAACTTAAAGATGATGGCAGTTCATCACTTCAGGGCTGATACTTAGAGGATATGCACCAGGGTAGCTACACTAGTACAATCAGTAACTCTTCTGTCTCAACACAAACAGGGACTGTGGCATCAACTATCACTCTTGTTACATCCATTTTGTTCATGACAACAGAAATAAACAATATAATAACCGGAAGGCTGTGTGTTTGGTGGTTAACTATATGGGCTTGGAAATCAGACTGCCTATGTTGAAATGCAGGCCAAGATGGTGTAACCAACAGCATATTGTCTAACTTGGTTACCTTCCATTCCATATCTGGAAAATGGGGGATAATAGTACTTATCTTGAAGAGTTCTTACAGGGAATAAATAAAATGAGGCTCATAATACACTGTGCCTGGCACATAAAAACAACTCAATTAATGTCAGCTAATATGCTTACAGGTACGGATAATATTTCCATGTTTGGATACATCCCCAGTACACAAGAAAATGATACACTACCTATGAACCTGGAGGTTACCCAGGTGTATAGGACAAGATGAAGGAAAAAACAAATGGTCTTTCCCATCGCTAGATTTGCCAATCCAACCTAACTAGGACCTACTAGAATGAGCCAAAATATTTTACACAAAGGATACTACCTGGCATGATTATTCCCAAATTAACCCCATAGTTTGGTGTCTGTGTCCAAGTAGATTTCATCTTGGGCTTCTGCATTTCCTCATTACTCTGATAAGAACTGGCCAAGGGAAAGCACAGAGCTGATGAAAAAGTCCTTTATCATGATGATACTTTATCATGTTACCTTCTTTCTCGGACCCTCAAAGCCCTTGACGTTAACACGAACTCTCAAGTGATAATTGCTTGTCTCCATTAAAAGATAAACAAAAGACAGATGAGAAGGCGTCCCTTCAGAAGAAGAACGGGGAGCAATCTGTGGCATTTTATTTCTTTAAAAAGGAAAAGAGCAAAGCAAATATGTTAAAAATGTTAATAAATATTTTATATAGGTATTGAAGAGAGATTTTTTTATGGTATTTTCTGTGTTTTTTTGTATGCCTGGAATATTTCTTAATTTTAAAATCAAAAGGAAACTAAAAGATAGTAACTGCAACTTTTTAAACAATTACATTTTAACACTACAAGGAACTTCATCCATGGATTATAGAATAAGAGGAGGGGGTCTCAGACCCAAAACATCTGAAGACTCACTATTTTGTGAAAAATATTTTATTTTAAAAGGCAATAACTACTAGAATAGTTTCAATAAGGCCCAGATGGATAAAAATCTAATATGATCTTGGTTTAGGCACTCTGGGGGTTTGCGATGGTGGTAAGAGAAAATTATGAAGACAGGAGAAAAAACATTTAGCACTTCAATGCCTAAGCGTTTCTTTTCTCATGCAAATCTCAACAGAAAACAAGCAAAAATACCCCAGAGTAAAAATCAGTTTAAGACTGAAAAACCAAATATAGCAAAAATAAAATTTTGTTTGCTATAGCTTCATAAATTGTAAAAACCCAACACCACACAAAACCACCACGGGGGTCTAAGACGTTCATTGGTATTTTCCACTTACCATTAACTACATATGGGTCAGCTGACAATTTTTATAAGCCAAGCTAAAAAGATGGACCTATACATGGTGAATGAAAATTCTAGAATGAAAACTCTAGTTGCCCTCAAATGAGCAAAAAAACCCCAAAACCCAAAACGAAACATTAAAAACATCATTTTGAATCATTTTGGCAAAGATACAGGACTTCCAAAGGGCATTTGAAACTAAAACTTAATTAGGTGAGTTGTTCCTCAAATAGTTGGGAATTTTGCTGAGTAAACATACTTTGTTTGCCTTCATTAAAGTACTAGTTTAGTCACGTTCAATGAAAGAAATCCTATAGGAAAAAACCTGAAGCGATTGGTATCTTGTTTTTTAATTCCTAAGATATTATTACCATAGAGGATCACTCAGACAAGGCAAAAGTAAATATAGATAAACAACAAGGACCTATGTATAGCACAGGAAACTATATGCAATATCTTATAATAATCTACAATGGAAAAGAATCTGAAAAATTATATATGTATATGAATCACTTTTCTGTATACCTGAAACTAAACATTGTAAATCAACTGTACTTCAATTAAAAATAAATAAATAAATAAAATTCACTGAACATTTATTGAACTTTTACTATGTGCCAGGCACTATTCTGAGTGCTTGGTCTGTATTAACTCATTTAATCCCCCAAAGCCCCATCGTTATACCCTGATGAAGAAGAAGCATGGAGTAACTCTAAGAGCTACCCTGGATGAAACAGTCTTAGCTCCTACGTTTGCCCTCCTTACCACTGTACTACATTGCCTTTGGGACTTGACCAATCTAGTCAGACTGCCTCAGAGAAAAACCAGGTTTCTGCCAGCCAGAATGATTTGTAGTGAATTGATTTGAAATGCGTTATAATAGAGTGTATTTGTGTGAAAAATATTTGCTATCTGAAGTTTTTAAATGAGAGAAATGATTATTCTTATTCAATTGGCTGGGACTTCGAAGTTTCCAATATTTATTTTGACCAGTCCTTCCAACTAATTTAAGTCCCCACCCTACCCCGACACTTCTGCCAAGGGCTTTTAGCTCCAGATCTTTTATTTTGAATACAGGTAGGGAGAACCTGCACTCATTCGGCCATGGAATAGTCACCATTATTATGGCCCATTCACACGGGCATCATCTCTTGCAGGGGCCTCTAAAAGCAGAGCTGTGACCGGGAGATTTTAAAAAAAGGAGTCACTATCCATTGCTGAGCCTACTTGTCAAGGGATGTTCTCTCCACAGACATGTTCACTTTATAACCTGTGAAGAATAAAAGGACATTTTCTGCAATTTTTGCTTAAAATTTAACTAATCTCAAGGGGCTGGGAGGTGGAGGGAAGAATGGAGAATTGGGAGAGCTCTGTGGTGAAGGGGTTCAGAACAAGCTTCCCCCAAATGTGCCACTTTGGCATGTGGATTATTTTGAGCTAAAGGCAGTCAAAACCCTGCAGGCTCAAGAGAAACGTCTGCCTCTGCCTTAACTAGCTAGAAGAATTTAAATTGGGGGTCCTTCCCAGAATGATAATTATTACCAGAGAGAAATTTATCTGCGTGACCTATCTGCATGGCAGGGCAAACGTCTGATTACCAAACATCTGCTCTCCTTCTTGTCCTGTGAACTGCCCTCCTTCCCTGTGAAGACCCAGGCCCCTTTCCCATTCCTTAGCTCGGGATGGCATATATACCTCATTTTAGCCTTCTGTCTTCGAACTTCCCATACATATGAAATTAAATTTGCTTTTCTCCTGTTAATCTGTCTGATGTCAATCTGATTATTAGACCAGCCAAAAGAACCTTTGAAGGGTAGAGGAAAATTCTCCTCAACACTAGTTGACTGTGGAACATTTATCACAAACACAAGGCAGAGATCTGATGACTGTTTTTCAGTAAATAGTACCTATACCCAGAGCCCAAAATGTCTGACTTTGAAATCTGTGTCTTAAGACAACTGCTTTAGGTAAATATTAATGCTTTTTTTTTTTTTGTCCAAGAAAGGTTAATGGTGGCTTCAGAATTTCTATGGAGGAGGCCTTAGGGGCAGCATAAACTGGGCTACATAAATTGTCCACATAAAAGAAGAGAAGAGGGCTTCCCTGGTGGTGCAGTGGTTAAGAATCCGCCTGCCAATGCAGGGGTCACGGGTTCAAGCCCTGGTCTGGGAAGATCCCACATGCCACGGAGCAACTAAGCCCATGCGCCACAACTACTGAGCCTGCGCTCTAGAGCCCGTGAGCCACAACTACTGAAGCCCATATGCCTAGAGCCCATGCTCTGCAACAAGAGAGGCCACTGCAATGAGAAGCCCATGCACTGCAACAAAGAGTAGCCCCTGCTCCCCGCAACCAGAGAAAGCCCGTGCAGCAACGAAGACCCAACGCAGCCAAAAAAATAAAATAAATTAAATGAATTAAAAAAAAAAAAGTTACATTAAAAAAAAAAAAAGAAGAGACGAACTGCTGATGGGGCTAGATTTCTGGAGGAGGATTAAAGCTCTCCCCTGCTCTCCTCTGGTGCTCTGTAACCTCCATTCTTTTGTTGCATTAAGTACCATTTCAGACCTCACTATGTGCACAGCACCAGAGAAACCAGGTAAAGTAAAAAAGAAGTGTAAGGTAGGTTCCCTGCCCTTCGAAAGTTCATACTTCAGTTGGTGAGAAAAACATACCCAAGGGAACCATTACATAATGGTGACAGACAGACTGTGCCAAGGCCATCTACGAAGATGTGTCAAAATATAACCCAAAGATCAGAAAATGTGAAGAGATTTGGTGAGACATAAAGCAGAGAGACAAGTGGAGAAGAGAGTAGGAAGTTCAGGGACGAGAGGAAAGGTCACCAGCAAAAACCTAAGCACAGCCTATTAAATGGCTGATTCAAACACTTGGAGAAGAAAAGTTGACAAGAGAGATGAGGGGCCATGGTGTAGAAATATAAGCCAAGGGGCTTCCCTGGTGGCGCAGTGGTTGAGAATCTGCCTGCCAATGCAGGGGACACGGGTTCGAGCCCTGGTCTGGGAAGATCCCACATGCCGCGGAGCAATTGGGCCCGTGAGCCACAACTACCGAGCCTGCGCGTCTGGAGCTTGTGCTCTGCGACAAGACAGGCCGCGATAGTGAGAGGCCCATGCACTGCGATGAAGAGTGGCCCCCGTTTGCCGCAACTAGAGAAAGCCTTCGCACAGAAACGAAGACCCAAAACAGCCAAAAATAAATAAAATAAATTAATTAATTTAATAAATAAATAAATAAATAAATAAATATAAGCCAAAGAGTTAAGACTTTATCTGCCAGGCATTTGGGAACTACCAGCCCGGGTTTGACATGAAGGAGAGTGTTGGGAGGCAGGGTTGGGGGCTTGTGTTGTAACACCAACCAGAGAAGAACAAACAAGCTTGACCATCTCTTGTGAAACTTCCTGTGGTTTTGTGAGGGACTCTCACAGTGCAGAGAGGATGAGTGCTGGTTTTGCATTGTGAGACATGACTCCAAATCCTTGAACTTTGTATCACTGACTGCTGCTGTCAAAAACAACCTAGCAAAATTCAATCTCCCGCTAAACTCAAAAAATGCAAGTGATAATGACAGTTCAATGAGTTTTGACAATTGTATACAACTGTGTAACCTACCATGACCATAATCAAGATTTAGGACAGTTCCCATCACGTATCTTTGACTCTGCCTATTGTATTCTATTTTACCATGATTTTGTCCTTTTTTTTTAAAACCTACTACAACCATGATTTAATGTCAACGGTTTCTTTCAACAATTATCTCATGTTTCTCTTCTGGATTTTAAATGATCATTATACAGCCTGAATGTACATTTTACCTGGGGAGGTCACAGGGGGAGGAAGAAAATTTTTCCTTTATCCTCTTAGGTCCAGGTTCTAGGGCCCTACAAATTAAACTGACAAAAGACACATTTAGAGAAAAGGATTTGTTACATAGGCATGAGGGAGCTTCCCAGAAAACGATGGAAAGCCCAAAGGGGCAGATAGACCCAGGGTTTAAATATCTTTCTATCAGTGTGAAGGGGGTTTTGGACTACGGCAAAGGAGGAGGGGAGGTTGTAGGAAGGGCACCAGGTAAATAAGGGTTGTTTAGTAGGATTAGTTAAGCAGACTTAAGTCCTCTCATATGATAAGAGTCTCTGGCCATTCTCTGCCTACAGGAGAGGAAGACACCTTTACAAATGGAAATCTCCTTTATAAAAATGGAAATTTCCTTTACAAAAGGGAAATTTATACTCTGGTTTTAGAGCTTTTCTGGAGTTGGCTGTTTCTCAGTTGCTTTCCACTCAAAAGGATCTTTAGTATTTTGGTGTGTTGTGTCCTGACCCCCCCGCAGTAGCACATTGGAAATAGCAAAACTACCAAAAGTCCTTTAAAGGCTGCCATATTCCTTTTTGCACCTTCAACCTACTATTGGGGGAACCACTGACCGAAACCGCCCACCCCGGCCAGGCCCGATAGTAACCACTTGCATGAGTTATCTTAAACAGGAGGCCCTGGTAAGGAATGCAGAACTAACAAGCTACCACCAACTGGAAGAATTCTGGAAAGGTCAAAATGAGAGAGGAGACTCCAGTCCATATGTCCTACCAACCTCCCAGAATCCTTCTTGCTGAAACCCATCTTGGCTGAGCAATGCGTGCGCCACCAGGAAGGACCCTGAGTCAGAGTCACTGGCCAGAGACAACCCGGAAACTAACCCCATCACCATAAAGCCGGAGACTGGGAGCCACGTGACAGAGCAGTCCTCCTGGGTTCCCTTACCCTGCTGCTCTCCACCCTGGCGCCCCTTCCCAATAAAGTCTCTTGCTTTGTCAGCACGTGTGTCTCCTCAGACAATTCATTTCCCACTCTCGGGCCCTGGAAGGGGTCCCCCTTTCCTGCAACACCACTGCTTGTCCCACAACCAACCCCTCAAATAAAAAAGAGCAACCCTATTCAGCTTTGCTTTAACAGCTTTAACAGAAAAAAAAAAAAAATGCACTTTATTAGTTATATGTGTCCTTACCAGGTAGAATGTACATTCAGACTAGGTAATGTTTGTTTAAAACCCAGAAAAGAATAATGAGATATTTGTTGAAAGAAACTGTTTACATTAAATTATGGTTGTAGCAGCTAAAAAAAAAGTACAAAATCATGGCAAAATAGAATACAATGGGTAGAGTCAAAGATAAATGACAGGAACTATTCTAAATCTTGATTGTGGTCATGGTGGGTTACACAATTGTATACATTTGTCAAAACTCATCGAATGGTGCTCTAAAAAGGGTGAGTTGGGCTGTATATAAATTATGCCCTAATTTTTTAAATAAGGGGAAAGGTAATTAACAAACCAGGCAAAAATAATGCAAATTTTGTAACAAACAGCAAATATCCATAATCCAAAAAATGTTCCTGAACATCAAGAAGAGCAGTAACCCAACAGAAAAATAGGCAAAAGATAAGTTCAGATAGTTCACAGAAAAACAAAGGAAAATAGCCCTTAAACCTACAAAAAAAATGTGCAACCTCACAATAAAAATGCAAAATGGGGGTGGGGGAGGGGGAATGGGCTGAAGGCAATCAAACGGTACAAGTTTCCAGTTATGAGACAAGTACTAGGGATATAATGTAGACGATAAATAAAATTAACACTGCTGTATGTTATATGTGAAAGTTAAGAGCATAAATCCTAAGAGTTCTCATCACAAGGAAAAACAATTTTTTCTATTTCTTTAATTTTGTATCTATATGAGATGGTGGATGTTCACTAAACTTATTGTGGTAATAATTTCATGATACGTGTAAGTCAAATCATTATGCTGTAGACCTTAAACATATACAATGCTGTGTGTCAATTATATCTCAATAAAACTGGAAAGGGAAAAAAAGCAAACTAAAACTACTGCGAGATACAACATCTTTTCTATCAAATTGGCAAAAATCCAAAAAAGTTAGACAACTTTGTTATTGAGGTTGCAGGGAAACAGGCATTCTCACATGATTGTTTTCTTGTTTTGGTTTGGTTTTTTGGTTTTTTAGGTGTATAAGAAGAGATTTATTATGAAGAACTGGCTCACACGGTTATGGAGGTTGAGAAGCCCCATGATCTGGTCTGCCAGCCAGAGGCTTCGGAAAGCCAGTGGTATAGTCCCCATCCAAGCTTGATGGTCTCTGAACCAGGATAGCCAATGATGTATGTAAGTCCCAGTCTGAGTCGGATGGCTCAAGAACCAGGAGTGCCGATGTTTGAAGGCAGGAGAAGATAAACATCCCCACTCAAGCCGAGAGAGCTAATTGACCCTTCTGCCCTATTTGTGCCCTCAACGGATTAGATAATGCCTACCCACACTGGTGAGGGGGTCTTCTTTACTCAGTGTACTAACTCAAATACTAATCTGCTCCAGAAACCCTCACAGAGGGCTTCCCTGGTGGTGCAGTGGTTAAGAATCCGCCTGCCAATGCAGGGGACACGGGTTCAAGCCCTGGTCCGGGAAGATCCCACATGTTGTGGAGCAACTAAGCCCCTGAGCCACAACTACTGAGCACGCGCTCTAGAGCCCGTGAGCCACAACTACTGAAGCCCGAGTGCCTAGAGCCCGTGCTCCGCAACAAGAGAAGCCACCGCAGTAAGAAGCCCGTGTACCTCAACGAAGAGTAGCCCCTGCTCGCCGCAACTAGAGAAAGCCCCTGCACAGCAACGAAGACCCAACGCAGCCAAAAATAAATAAAAAAAAAAAAAAAAAAAAAAAGAAACCCTCACAGACACATTCAGAAATAATGTTCTACCAACTATCTGGGCATCCCTCAGACCAGTCAAGTTGATGCATAAAATTAACCATCACAGTGACTATTTTTTCTTTTTTATCATGAGAGTATTTTGTCTTTTACTCAGTTAATTCTTGTCATTATATTACATCTTCAATTATACAATCCTCTTTGTTTCTTTTTCTAAATTGCAGTATAGTTGATTTACAATGTTATATTAGTTTCAGGTGTGCAGCATAGGGTTTCAATACTTTTATAGATTATACTCCATTTAAAGTTATTACAGGGAATTCCCTGGCAGTCCAGTGGTTAGAACTTGCTGCTTTCACTGCCAGGGCCTGGGTTCGATCCCTGGTCGGGGAACTAAGATCCCACAAGCTGCGTGGTGTGGCCACAAAAAAAAAGTTATTACAAAATAACGGCTATATTTCTCTATGCTGTACATCACATATGGTTGTTTGAATGCAAAATGGGTACAACTCTAGGGGAGGATAATCTAGCAATATCTAGCAAAATTACATATACATTTCCTCTTGTGGGAAACAATTTCAAAGACACACTGACGAAAATATAAAATGTTTCATGGTCAAGGTTATGACTGTACCATTATTTATAACAACAATTAAAAGAATGGAAAAACCCAAGTATCCATCAATTGGGCAATGGGCTAAATAATACTATGTAGCCATAAAAAGAAATGAGAACAATCTCAACCTATTGCTATGGAATGATCTCCAGCATTAATCATTCCAATAGAATAGTGCAGAACAGTTTGTCACATGCTATCTATTTGGAGAATATTTTTTAAAAGAAGCAACAGAAGGATAAACCAAAAAAAGAAATAATAAAAATTAGTTACTTCTAGAGGGATGGAGGGAACCAGTGGAGGCACAGGAGATAGAATCACAACTATGTGAACATATCTTGGTATATAGTTTGGATTTTGGAACTGTGTGAATGTTTACATAATTAAAATCAAAGTTTTATCAAAAGGGGGAAAAAGCAACCCCCCTACAAACTGAAAGCACATTAAGATAAATGAAACTAACGATATTTAGTATTGCAGACACACAAAGAAAATAATTGTTCTGAATGTCTTTAAAATAGTATTTTGACTGTATGTCCCTTAGTGAGATGTTCTAAGTATAAAACATTTACCAAGTACTCTTAAGCTGCAAAAGTGTTATAATGGTATTATTATTTTTAAATGATTATAGGAATATTTGTAGGATAAAGTTATTAAGTGACAATGAAGGCATTGTTTTTATGTGCATAGTTTTTAGAAATATATTTTGAAGTATGTATGGATGATATGATGTCTGGGAATTGCTTGAGCAAAAGAAAGGAAAAGGGAATGGATAAAACAAGGGTGGCAAAATATTGACAACTGTTGAATGTTCCTGATGGGTACGTGGGAATTCATTATACAATTCGTTCTCATGTTAAGTTTTATAATAAAAATTTTTCAAAGATGCTATTTTTAGTACCTCCACTTGAATACAATCACCGACTCTCTTACATTATTTAAAAATAAATTCAGCTGCGACCCGATCTCCGATGAAGAAACCTCTTAGCATACTTTCATCTTCAAAGCTCTTTAAAAACCTCAAAGATAAGAGTTTTATTGTGTCATTGGGGGGTATTTCAGTTAATTGCTGCATTTCTACGTGGAGAAATTAAACAATAGGAGTATAATAATAATAGTTTGATGTATCTTGGGCCATGGTTTTTAAAATGCTCATGGCACTTCCTCACGTAGTTATCTCAGCTTCACCTAAAGGCTCTGTAATTATTGCCACTTCACAGGTGGGAAACTGAGTCTTGGAGAATTTCAGCGATGGGCCCATGATCACAGCTGAACTGACCCTGGGACTCAGGTTTCCCACCAGCCCGTTCAACTATTTTATACTGACTACAGAGGAAATTAACAGCAAGAGATGAGATTAAAATTCATGATATTTTAGCTTTTACTTGAGCACTCTGGTTAAATAGTATACACATTAGAAAGATCACCTTAAACTCCTAAATTTCATATGTAATGAATAGTCTAGAACTAGTTAAAAACCTTGCTATGCATTTGGGCTTTTCCTTCGTGTGTGTGGGGGGGTGGGGGTGGGGGGGTGGGTGTGTATGTGTTTGTCCACCTGTCTTCCTTTTCAACACTACTAGGAAATCAAGGGTGTCCCTTCCCGTTTATTTGAAAGTCAGGTTCATGGGCATATGTCTACAAAATAATCGGGGCAGAACACAGTGGTTATTTAATGTGTTTGTGCTATCTTGACACAAGATAGCACAAACTATCCTTTCCTTTATATAGGGAAGAATTGAGCTAGGAGGTTAATGTTCATCAAATCATCACAGAATGCACTGTTACAGGGCAAGCCGAAGTCTTGAACACCTCCTCTTCTTCTTTTTCTTTTTTTTGATAAATTTATTTATTTATTTATTTTTGGCTGCATTGGGTCTTCGTTGCTGTGCACAGGCTTTCTCTAGCTGCGGCGAGCAGGGTCTACTCTTCATTGCGGTGCGCAGGCTTCTCTTGTTGCGGAGCACAGGCTCTAAGCACACGGGCTTCAGTAGCTGTGGCTCAAAGGCTCTAGAGAACAGGCTCAGTAGTTGTGGCGCACAGGCTTAGTTGCTCCGCGGCATGTGGGATCTTCCCAGACCAGGGCTCGAACCCGTGTCCCCTGCATTGACAGGTGGATTCTTAACCACTGCGCCACCAGGGAAGCCCAACACATTTGGTATTATTTGAATACTTTGTTTTACTATTTTTCAAAAGACAGTATAATTATTTCTAATTTTTCCTTAAGTTTTTTTATTTTTTATTATTTTTATTTTAAAAATTTCTTATTGAGGTATAGTTGGTGTACAATATTATATGTTTCAGGTATACAACATAGTGATTCACAATTTTTAAAGGTTATATTCCATTTATAGTTATTATAAAATATCAGCTATATTCCCTTCAGTGTTTTTTAAAATTTTGGTCACAGAAACTTTTTACAAATTAAAAACTAAAAGCAAGTCATGGAAAAAATTATAGGAATTAAAAGGTAAATATTTTTACCCCAATAAAAATATTCAACCACATTAGAAGTTACATAAAAACAGGTTTTTATATATGTATATTATATAGGCATTAAAATCATCTTATTTAGTATCATGGAGAAACATCCACGATTTCATATCAAGTAAAAAATGTAGGATACAAAACTAAATACATGGCACAACCCCAATTTTGTCTAAAAATAATTTATGCACAGAAAAATGATTAAAAGCCTAGAATATTTATATATATCATCTTAGCCTGGAGGAATTATGGGTCATTTTTCTTTTCTTTTTTTATGTTTTTTTACATTTAATGGATTTTCTATAATAGATATATATTGCTTTTATAAGAAAAATATATTTAAAAATCTTTTCTATGCCAGATTTTAATCTACACGAATGAATATTTTAAATAGTGATTATACAGAGCCCTCACCAACTCTGTGGCATGTAGAAATGGACTACAAAATGTACAATTGACTGGACAGTTCACAGTTCACTTTTCCAGTTTTCTATCCATCACAGCAGCAAAAGCCCAAATGTAAAGAAATATTCCCCTGTGACATCTTCCTTTATTCCCTTTCTTTATTCTCAGTAACCATGTGAATAAAACTTGGAATAATTTGCTCTTCCCTGATGTACTAATTTATCAAATGGATTTTGATAAATATAGAAAGCTAAAGATGCAGCCATGTTTATTTAAAGACATAAATAAGGTCAGCCATGAAAGAACTGAATACTATGATCTTGAAAAAATACTGGGTTGAGAGATGCCATTGTCTGTGTTGAGGTATTTTTAACTAGAGCAAAAATAGAACTGTTACAGTTTCCATTTTCTTCACACAGTTACATGCTGTAAGTTGTTGGAATGATAAAAACCAACCAGGACCTTGCCTCTTAGTATAGAAGCCACAACTGTGCAAGCTCAAGCGCCTGGCAAATACCAACAGAATACCACCCTCTGCACTAGAAGCATCTGTCCCTTAACCCACACGTGAAATGGGGGTGGAGGCCGGGTGACACCACCAAGCTCCAGGCACATTAGTCCTCTGGATGGTGACCCACCACTATCAAAACCCAGGACTTTAAAATTAAATTATAAACACAACATTGTAAATCAACTACACATCAATAAAATAAATTTTTTAAAAAAGAAATAACATTAAAAAACTATAACACTGTAAATTAACTATACTTCAATATATTTTTAAAAATAAAATAAAAACTAAATTAAATTATGTATTTTACATTCCACTTAACAATACCCTGGCCAGGCAACATAGCAGTCTTATAGATAAAACAGCTTGCTCCTACAGAATAATAGTGCAATGGACACAGTGTAAGTTGCTACACTCCAGCCAACCAACTCTTTCCTCCTCCCCAGGGATTTGCTAAGGCTTTGATGCTTTCCATTAGAAAGCAATTCTCTGTAAGGACCTTTCTTTCTTTCTTTTTTTTTTTTTTAATTTTTATTTTATATTGGACTGTAGTTGATTTATAATGTGTTAGTTCCAGGTGTACAGCAAAGTGATTCAGTTATACATATACATATAACTCTTCTTTTTCAAATTCTTTTCCCTGTAAGGACTTTTCCTTATAACTCCTCACCTCCATCTCCCAAGGGTGACAGACTTTCTTGGACACTTTGATTGAATGTATTTATTATATGCATTTCCCCTGGAATTCATAGGAAAGGTCACAAGCATAAAGATTCAAGAATTTTGAAGGGAAAGAAAGGAGGTAAGGAGATAAGGAGTGGAACAATAACTTTCTTTTTTTTTTTGGATCTCATTAGTAGGAGGCAGCAAGACCTCTGAGGGTATGGAAAGCTGGCAGGAGAGGCCAAAAAAAGAAATTTGGACAACAGGGGAGACATGAGCTCTTCACGACAAACTTTACCTCATAATTTTGTCTGACTCTGGCTTCATAAACAAAAGGTCCCTCTGCCCCTCTGGGCAAAAGAGGCAATCAGAATAATTAAATGTTCAGGGTTTGTTAGATGTTAAGTACCTGCAATTCAGCTGAGAAAAGAACTGTTGCATCAAGTGGGGATTTCTCTGTTTAGAACTGCCCTGCAGAAATCAAGCTGGCACCAAAGACTGCTCTGCTTCCCTCAGAGTTTTGCTGCAACCCATAAGTTATCATCAAAGGAAGGAAACGCCTGAGAGATCTGAAGGTTTTAATTGTTGCTGAGTACAGATGGCTTGGATTACTGCACAGCAACGCAGCTCAAGGTCAGGGTCTCTGGCTGTAATCAGCTGCCTGAATACATGGTTTTAGTTGGCCGACAGCATTTCTGGGCAAGAGCTGTGCAGCTACACTGAAGCAAGGTTAGAGCCTGGAACATTGGCTGACGAAGATTAAAATGTACGTTTATCAGAAATTGATAGCACAGATAAACCCACCATGTTTTTCATGCAAAATAAGACCTTGGCAGTGAGGTTCAAAAGAAAAGAGGACTCGGGGGGATAGGACAGGACTGGGGGACAAGACGTCAAGCAAACTCCACGCAGAAGCCTTGGTCTCTTCTAGTCTAGTACAGTGAGGGTTGCCAGGATGGAAGACCTGAGGGACAGGGGGGTGGAGAGGTGTGCCTGGTGCCAGCAAATATCGTGTGGATGACTAAAACACAAGCCTGATTTCCCCTACCTGACACGGAACGCTTGAGCTCTTTACCCCATGAACAGCGAGTAAAAAAAGGGATTCTTTTTCATTTCAGAAAGAGCCCAAACAAAGCAGCTGCATTAACTATGCCAGAGGGTGGAGACCATTTTGTTCCCACTTTGGGACAAAGACTAAATACTCTGTGCCTTGTGTATGTTCCCGAGTCCCTCTCATTACCTTGTGTAGGGAGTGGAGGGGAGGTGGGGTAAAGGAGATCTCTGGAGGGTTGAAAACTGCTCGTGTTGAAAGCAAAAAGAAAGTAGAGGGTTCTCTCTGAAAGGCGTACTTAGGGTTTACGCCACTGTGTACTAGTGTGGATCAAGCCCTTCAAAATGAGTGGTGGCTCAAAGCTCCTTCTGCGCTTTCAGCCTTCCCAGGGAGAGGTGAGAAAATACATGGGCATACAAACTGGCCAAAATGGTAGGAAAATCACTGGCAGAGCCAAATCAAAACTCTGGCCCAACCTTCAGCATCCTTCCTGCCCTGCGATGCCCAAAGCACAGGAGCCACCAAAGACCCCAGGTATGATTCTGCAGCAGGTGTGAAGGTGGGTGTTGGGAGGGAGGTTGTTTCAGAATGAGATTTTTTCGAACTCCATACCTTCTTTTCTCTCATCTTAAGATGTACCCCCCGCCACTCCCCCCTAAGTCCCACCCCTCCAAGAATCTCTGCAGGGTGACGAGTTATCACTGATAGGACTGTTTGTAGCCTGAATGCCTTAGAGACAAAAAAATATTGTTACCTAGAGTGTTCTTCAAACTCTAAAAATGATCTCCTATGAATCAAATGGTAAAGCTTTTAATGTAAAAATAGACATAATGATTTATTTAGAAATTACCTAAGGAAAGGTCAGTCTAGGTACCCTTTTCCGGACGTAGTCTTTTCACTAGAGTGAGCTGGCCGGTGCTGGTGGCCAGGTGTCTAAGCAGAGGAAGAAAATGTGGTGAATTTCAAAGAGCTGGGCAGACTGGTGGTGACACAGTGGGAGATCTGTAAAGGGAAGGCTCCACGATTTTACAGCAGACCTGGATCTACTGCTTGGGGAGCCTTTGACCTAGTTCATTTTTTCTGTCTTCTACAATAAAAAGTATCTTGATCTCTGAATAATGCTTTCAGATTTGAAAAGATGATGCATCCTTCAGGCTTTGGCAATGATATCTTCCTTATATGTAACATTTAAAACTTGCCTCTAAAACTGATTTTTTTTTTTTTTTTGGCCATACCACGTGGCTTGTGGGATCTTAGTTCCCTGATCAGGGATTGAACCCGGGCCCACAGCAGTGAAAGCGATGAGTCCTAACCACTGGACCACCAGGGTATTCCCAAAACGGATTTTTTTAAATCTTTATTTTTTCCATTACTAGATGTGACTACTTTCTGGTATTATAATTCCATATAATAATAATTATTATTATCATTAAATTATTGAATTTTATTATTATTTCCATATTTTACTTTGTTCTGAAAGAGCACTTTATCTGTAACCGCTGCTACAAAAAAAACACCAAAAACCAATCTGATGGTTTACGGTGCTCTGTTAGATCTCTTATGAGCTGTGTATACAGTCCTAATAAATTCTTCCCTGATAAAAGTCCTGCCAACAATCAGAATTGTCCACAGACCCACAGGGTGTCTACTGAGATGCTCAGCCACTTTTGATGTGCTCCATGTGGCCCCAACTACCATTGTGAACTTATTACAGAAAAGTCAAGAACTGGATGACTGGTTAGATTAAACAGTGTTTATCAAGCCTCTTCTTCTTAAATCACGGCTAATATTAAGCACACTTTACATTGTGACTCAATACATAGGTTTTACATATATATAATTGTTATAGGTTGAATTGTGTCCACCCTCCAAAGGTATATTGAAGTTGGAATCCCCAGTACCTGTAAATGTGACTTTATTTGGAAATAGGGTCTTTGCAGATGTAATCAAGTTAAGATGAAGTCATTAGGGTGGGCCCTAATCCAGTATGACTGGTGTCCTTATGAGAAGAGGGAAATTTGGATACAGACACACACACAGAGAACACCATGTGACAGCAGAGGCAGAGATGAGTGATGCAGCCGTTAAGCCAAGGAATGCCAAGGATTTCTAGCCATCATGGGGAACTAGGAAGAGGAAAGGAAGAATTCCACCCAGAGTTTCAGAGGGAACATGGTCTTACTGACATCTTGATTTTGGACTTCTAGTTTCCAAAACTGTGAAAGAATAAATTTCTGTTGCTTTAAGCCACCCAGTTTGTAGTACTTTGTTATGGCAGCCCTATGCAACTAATACAATCATTAAAACAGGGTTTTTGCTAAATGATACTTATCTTTACCATGTGCAATTTTATTATATTCTGTTGTATTTGTTGAAAATGCTGTCATAACCCAGTCCACTGATTTCACAACCCACAGTATGAAAATACTGGACTAGAAGTGCTCTTTAGGCTCTTTCAAAACTTGAGAGTCTGTAACTCTATGACACACAAATGGGATGTAGATCAGAAGCAGCAGAACGCAAAAAAGACCTAGTTTTGTACTCTATTCTCAGTATAACCAAGCTTTACCCTATAATTCCTTATAGATTCTGGAAAAAAATATTTTAATCTTAGACAACACAAAGCTATAACATTAAGAAGAGATTGTTTTTTAATAACATTTGGCTATTGCTCATAACTCCTTCAAATAACAGCTATTAAAACACTAATTATGGGACTTCCCTGGTGACGCAGTGGTTAGGAATCCTCCTGCCAATGCAGGGGACACGGGTTCGAGCCGTGGTCCGGGACGACCCCACATGCCGCGGAGCCACAACTACTGAGCCCACGTGCCACAACTACTGAAGCCCGGGTGCCTAGAGCCCGTGCTCTGCAACAGAAGCCACCGCAATGAGAAGCCTGGGCACCGCATTGAAGAGTAGCCCCCGCTCGCCACAATTAGAGAAAGCACGTGCGCAGCAACGAAGACACAACGCAGCCAAAATTAAAAATAAATAAATAAATTTATTTATTTTTTAAAAACTCCACCTAATTATAACCTAAATGTGATGATTTTATCCCAACATTCTAGGTTAATTTACAATTCCAGAGATGTTGGTCAAAGGGTACAAACTTGCAGTTAGAAGATGAATACATTCTGGGGATCTAATACACAGCATGGTGATTATAGTTAATACTGTATTTCATACTTGAAAGTTGCTAAGAGACTAGATCTTAAATGTACTCACCACAAAAAAAGAAATAATAATTATGTGACGTGATGGAGATATTAGCTAATGCTAATGTGGTAATCATATTGCAAATATACATGTATCAAATCAACATGCTATACACCTTAAACTTCCTATAAAGTCAATTATATCTCAATTTTTTAAAAAACTGACAATTTCAGCCCTATTAGAAATGCCTCTGAAGCTAAGAGGGGGCACCCAGACTTTCCAACCTGGTTATTTGGTAAGTGGATTTGACTAGTCCCCTATCAAAAAGGCATTGTTTTCTAATTCAAAAAATATGCACCCCAGTGTTCAGAGCAGCATTATTTTCAATTGCCAAGGTATAACAGCAACCTAAGTGTCCATCGACAAGTGAATGGATAAAGAAGATGTGGTACAGGGAATTCCCTGATCGTACAGCGGTTGGGATTCAGCACGTTCACTGCCAGGGCCTGGGTTTGATCCATGGTTGGGGACCTAGGATCCCGCAAGCCGTGAAGCACGGCCCCCCAAAAAAAAGATGTGGTGTGTGTATACACACACACACACACACACATATACACACACAATGGAATACTACTCAGACATAAAAAAGAACGAAATTTTGCCATTTGCAGCAACATGGATGGACTTGGAGGGCATTGTGCTAAGTGAAGTAAGTCAGACAGAGAAAGACAAATATCGTATGATATCATTCATATGTGGAATCTAAAAAATACAACAAACTAGTGAATAAAACAAAAAAGAAGCAGACTCATGGTTATAGAGAACAAACTAGTGGTTACCAGTGGAGAAAGGGAAGGAGGGAGGGGCAATATAGAAGTAGGGGGAAAGAAAGGGTTACTATGGGATTTTATGAAATCATGTAGGTGAAACTTGAACATTATAAAGCACTATAGAATTTAAAGACTCTTTCATTTGTAGATCAGAACCTACCTGCAGGGCTGATCAACTGCGAGCCAGCTGAGGGAGGCAGTCGCTTCCCAACTTGGCTAATGCTCGGGAGACAGTCTAGCAGCATGACAAAGGGCATCAACTTTTCTGTCAGGTTGCCCATCAGTGTTAGGTCGATTTAGGGTCACAACCTTGGGTTCTTATTTAGCCTCTCTCAGCTTCAATTTACTTATCTCTTACAGTGATGATAATAACCCCCACCTCCTTGGGATCAAATAAATTCATTATCTATTAATTAATATATATTACTAATGGTAACTATTACATAATTAGTACAGAATTTATGTGCATAAAACATAGTGCGTGTCACATTGTAAACCCTCAGTAAATATTAGATGTTTTTATCATTATAAGGCTGTAAGCTCGGGGACTTCCCTGGTGGCACAGTGGTTAAGAATCCACCTGCCAATGCAGGGAACACGGGTTCGAGCCCTGGTCTGGGAAGATCCCACATGCGGCAGAACAACTAAGCCCGTGCGCCACAACTACTGAGCCTGCTAGAGCCCGTGAGCTGCAACTACTGAGCCCGTGTGCCACAACTACTTAAGCCCCCTCTCCTAGAGCCTGTGCTCCACAACAAGAGAAGCCACCGCAATGAGAAGCCCACGCACCGCAACAAGAGTGGCCCCCACTCACCTCAGCTAGAGAAAGCCTGCACACAGCAACGAAGACCCAATGCAGCCAAAAAAAAAAAAAAAAGACTGTAAGCTCCCTGAAGGCAGAAACCATGATTTAGACATCTTTGCATCCACTGCATAACTCCAACACAGTGCCTTGCACAGGGCCGTTGTGCAATAATATTGGTTGAAGGAATTCACTTCTGAGAACACACACCACTCCTACTGTTTCTTTCTCCTGCATAAACATCGCCAATTTCTCAAAGGAAGACTAATCTGAAATGCCACAATGAACTTCATGGGCATTAAGTGTACCTCATTAATCTAAATGGCAGCAGCAAGTGGAACTGTTCTCAACTTCAAAGATGGGAAAAACTTAAAGGACCCACGTGAGGTCCATCATCTGTCTGTCAGCAGGGCTGGAAACAGAAGGTAGAATTCCTGACAGCACGACCCCTATGGGGTGGGCTAGTCCTTTTTAAAGAACCTCATCAGAGTAGAGCTTAATAAACTACAGTACATTTCTGGGGGAAATGGGATTTCTGAAAGGGAAGAAAGGCTTTCCCTTCTTTTAGTTTGTCATTCATGGGAAGACCACGCAACAAATTTAGGAATCATTTGCAGAAAAGAAAAAAATCATCCTACCAACTATTTTTGCTTTTGCAAAATACCTTTCAGTCCTTGGTCAGAGGCACGCACACTTTACGTATCTGCCATCATAGCGTGTGTACCTCTGTGCATCCTGCATCCTTTACTCTGCAAAATATAGATCATTTTCCAGGGTCCTACACTTCATCAGAAGAATTTTTTTTTTTTTTTTTTGGCTGTGCCCTGCAGCTTGTGGGATCTTAGTCCCCCGACCAGGGATTGAACCTTGGCCCTTGGCAGTGAAACACAGAGTCCTAACCGCCGGACCGCCAGGGAATTCCTAGAAAAATTATTTTTAATGGCTGCATCTTAGGCCACTGTGCGAGTACGCTATCATTTACTAAGCCATTCCCCCATTTTTTGTCATGTAAACTAGTTTTCAGGAGTTAAGTATATATTCACAAAAGCATTTGTGTCAAATTAACTCCCTTCCTCCTGTGAGCAGAAGCACATTTATGGACATTTGAGATATTAGACTAACTTGCAAATAAGACTTACCAGCCCATCAGTTATTTTTCATTGACCTACTTCTCACAATCAAAGCAATTAAATCAGTATTTTCACTAACATAACACACTATCTCCCCTGGAAGATGGAATTTCCCTCTCATTGTAAGAAAGACAGTAGAGCAGGCAGAAAGGGGTGAAGGGTGTTTTTTTCGGTCCCAGTTTTTCATCAGTGTGTTGTGGCCTTTGTGGTTTTCTCCCCAAAGCCATCCGTCATTTTTAATTATGTATCAGCCTTGTGGCTTTGGTAGGATTTACTCCAGCTCCAAAAGTTGGTCCTGATTAGTCTAAAGGGGTTGCCTGGGCTTCCCTGGTGGCATATGGTTAAGAATCCGCCTTCCAATGCAGAGGACATGGGTTCGAGCCCTGGTCCGGGAAGATCCACATGCTGCAGAGTAACCAAGCCCGTGCGCCACAACTACTGAGCCTGCGCTCTAGAGCCCACGAGCCACAACTACTGAGTCCTGTGCACCACAACTACTGAGCCTGCACTCTAGAGCCCACGAGCCACAACTACTGAGTTCTGTGTGCCACAACTACTGAAGCCCGCGTGCCTAGAGCCCGTGCTCTGCAACAAGAGAAGCCACCGCAATGAGAAGCCCGCGCACCGCAATGAAGAGTAGCCCCCGCGTGCAGCAACAAAGACCCAACACAGCCAAAAATAAATAAATAAATACCTAAATTCTTTAAAATCAATCAATCAATAAAGGGGTTGCCTTCAAACAAAGCAGAATGTGCCCTCCCCCACACCCTACACACCAAATTGAGAAATGGGGGGATGGTGAGGCGTCTACTGGCATTTACTGTTTGGGGGGCCAGGGATGCTGTGGGACAGTCTTGCACCTTGAAGACCTAACTTCTCAAAATGCCAATAGCACCCCTGTTGAAAAATACTTGTCAACAATCAGTCTAGATAGACTCATTGCCCTTGCCACAGTGATTGGTTGAGGTGTCCAGTCTTCAGCTAATCAGACCTTGCCATTCCCCTACTCAGTCCCAGAAACTCAAAACTGAAGTCTTTTAATTAAGTATAATTTACATACATAAAATGTGTAATGCTTAGGAGTACAGCTCAATGAATCATCACAAAGTAAATATACCCATGTAACCACCTAGATTAAAATGTAGAACATTGGCAGCATCAAGCCCCTCAGGCCCCCTCCAGTTATGATCACTTCCATCTTCCCCAAAGGAAATTACTTTCTAGACTTCTGACATCACAGATTCGTTTTGCCTGATTTTCAACCAATTCTAATTGGAATCGTATAGTATGTTTTTACTTGAGTCTGGCTTCTAAGACTCAACACTTGGTTTGTGAGATTTATCCACAGTGTTGAGTGTAGCAGTTACTCAATTTTTATTGTTGTATAGTATTCCATTCACTACCACAATTTATTTGACTACTGATGGATGTTTGGATTGTTACAAGTTTTTGGCTATTATAAATAATGTTGTTATTACCATCTTGTACATGACTTATGGAGAACACATGCTTACCTGTTCATCATATACCTAGGAGTGAAGATAATGGGTTATAGTATCTGCATCTTTAGTAGATACTGCCAAATAGTTTTTCAAAGTACTTGTGCTAATTTACACTCCCACCAGCAGCATATGGGAGTTCCAGTTGCTCCATATTCTTGTCATCACTTGATATTTTCAGTCTTTTAATTTTAGTCACTCTGTGGTATAGTGCTATCTCTTTACGGTTTTGATTAACAATTTCTTTTTTTCTTTTCTTTTTTGTGGTCACGCTGCATGGCTTGCAGTTCCCCAAACAAGGATTGAACCTGGGCCAAGGCAGTGAAAGCACAGAATCCTAACCACTAGACCACCAGGGAACTCCTTTGATTAGCAATTTCTCGATCTGCATTTCCTGACTAATGCTGTTGAGCACATTTTAATATATGTGTTGGCCAGGGCATTCCCTGGAGGTCCAGTGGTTCGGACCCCGTGCTTCCACTGCAGGGTGCCTGGGTTCAATTCCTGGTCGGGAAACTAAGATCCCATAAGCCACGCAGTGTGGCCAAAAAAAAAAAATGTGTTGGCCATTCTTCTATTGTGAGATGAGTACCTATTCATCTCTTTCCCCCATTTTTCTTTTCTTGTTTTTAAAAAAAATATTTATTTATTTATTTATTTTGGCTGTCCCAGGTCTTAGTTGCAACATGCGAACTCTTAGTTGTGGCATGCATGCGGGATCTAGTTCCCTGACCGGGGACTGAACACGGACCCTCTGCATTGGGAGCACGGAGTCGTACCCACTGAACCACCAGGGAAGCACCTCCCCCATTTTTCTATTGAGCTGTTTTTCTTACTAATTTACAGGTGTTCATTATATATTTTGGACAGGAGACCTTTGTCAGATATATGTTTTTCCCACTCTGAGACTTGCCTTTTCACCTTCTTAATGATGCTCTTCGATGACCTGAAATTCCTAATTTTAATTTAGTCTAATTCAGTGGTTGGCAAACTTTTTCTGAAAAGTACCAGATAGTAAATATTTTAGGCTTTGTGGGCCATTAGATTTCTGACACAACTACTCAACTCTGCCACTGCAGCATGAAAGCAGCCATAGTTAATATGTAAATGAATGGGCATGGCTGCTTTCCAGTAAAACTTTATTTACAAAAACAAGTGGCCAGATTTGGCCTGTGGGCTGTAGTTTACCAGTCCTTAATCTATTTATCAATATCAATCATTTCCTTTATGGTTAGTGTTTTTTTGCATCCTACTTTATAAATCTTTGCCTACCCCAAGCTCATGGGGACACCTTATGATATCTTCTAGAAACATTATTGTTTAGTTTTCACTTTTAGATCTACAGTCTAACTGGAATTTATTTTTTGTGTATACAGTCAGATAGGAGTCAAGTTTCTTTTTCTTTTTTCATATAGATATCCAATTGATCCAGAAGCATTTATTTAAAAGACTGTTCAGAACATCACATTTGTCCTAAATTAAATATCCATAAATGTGTGAGTCTGTTTCTGGGCTCTCAATTCTGTTCCATTGGTTTATTTGCTTATCCTTGAGCCAAAAAGTCACACAGCCTTAATTATATTGATTTAATTTTTCTGAGAAAAAAATAATTTCCATATTGTTTTCTTCAAGATGGTCTTAGCTATTCTTGGCTCTTTGTGTTTCCAAATATATTTTGGAATTGATATGTAAATTTTCACAAAAGACCTGTTGAGAATTCTATTGGGATTGCACTGGGGAGATCAATTTGGGGATAACTGACATATTTACAATGTTGAGTCTTCAATTCCGTGAACACAACATAGCTCTCCTTTTTTCTTTCAGTGTAGCTTCTTTAGTTTCTCTCAATAGTCTTCTGTACAGATGTGTTGAAAATTTTTGTTTTATTCCTAGGTATTTGATTCTTGTTCATGCCACTATAAATGTTGTATTTTTAAAATTTTATTTTACAATTTTTTTATTGCTGGCATATAGAAATACAATTGGTTTTGTGTATTGACTTTGAATCCAGTGACCTAAATAAATTCACTTATTGATTCTGATAATTGATCTGAAGATTCTTCAGGGTTGTTCGTGTACATAGTCATGTCATCTGCAAATTAGGACAACTTTCTTTTTTTCTTTCTATCCTTCTATCGTTTTTTTTCTATTTCTTGCCTTATTACACTGGCGAAAGTGTCCAGAACCAAGTTAAAAAGAAGCATCAATTGCAGTCAAATTTAACAAGTTTCCAGTCTCAGAGGAAAACTTTCAACATACCACTATTAAGTTGATATTAGTTGACAGTACTTTTGCAGATAACCTGCATTTGTTGCATAACGAAAGAACCACAAAAACCCAGGGTCATATAACGATAGACATTTGTGGCAATCAGCTGATCTGGGCTGGGACTCATTGGGTTGTTCTGCTGGCCTTGGCTGGGCTCACACATGCATCTGCAGGTCGCTAGGGGCTACGTTCTCACCTGGGCTTGACTGAGTACCGCAGCTGGGCCAGCTGTGTTCCATCTGTTTCTAATCCCCTTCCTGGGGTCAGTGGGCTAGCTTGAGTAGGTCCTTCTCATAGTAAATGGTAGAAGAACAAAAGAGCAAGCCCCAATAGGCAGTCTCATTTCAGAACTCTGCTGGCATCCCATCTGTAAATATCCTAAATATTATGGCCAAATATGGCCAAAATTAGTCATATGGCTGAGTCCAGAGTCAACAGTAATCTTGCCCATGGTGGAAGGGCACCGTAAAGTTACATGGCAAAGGGTGTGACACAGGAGGGGTGAGGAAGTCAGGCCATTAATGCAGTCTATCACATCTTTATCAGAATAAGACCAAGCCCTTCCATTTCTAGTTTGTTGAGGGTTTTTGTCATCAGTGGTGTCACATTTTATCAAATACTTTTTTTTTTTGCATATATTGAGGTGTTCATACTTTTCTTAACATGGTGAATTACAATGATTTTGGATTATTAAACCAACCTTATTGTGGTTGGCAGTCTCTAGGACGACCTGTGATCCCTGCCTCCTGGTATTCACACCCTTGTGTAATACTCTCCCACTGAGTGTGGGCTGGACCTAGTGACTCACTACTAATGAATAGAAAATGATAATAATGATGTGATAGGAAGTCACTTCTGAGATTATGTTACAAAGACTTTAACTTCAGTCTCTCTCTGTATCTCTCTGTCTCTCTCGGGAAGAGCAAGGTGCCATGTTGTGAGTCTGCTATGGAGAGGTCCATTTGGCAAGGAGCAGCCTCTGGCCAACAGTGAGTAAAGATGTCAATAGTCACATGACCAAGCTTGGATGTGGATCCTCCCCGAGTCAAGCCTTGAGGAGTAAATAAATTTATGAATGGAGGTAAAACATGTAGAAATCCTTTGGCACCTAGTAAAAGCTCAATACAATTGAGCAATATTACCTCTGAGCCTGCCTTTTGTATCTATTAAATGGGAACATTAAAACCTATTTCATAAATGAAATAACGTAGTAGTAAGCACTTAATGAATAGTCACTATTGTTCTCTTAACAGTTTAACTGCTGTTTCCTAAAAGTAGGAATTGAATTTTAGTCATCCTTGAGTTCCCTAACACTCACAACAGAATACATGTTCAATCAATGCTTTGGAATTAATTGACAAATTCAATCTGTCTTCATACATGTAAAATTAAAAAAAACAAGCTTCATAGACTTGAATAATTTAAGTTCTGTATTTTCATCTATTGAACAACGGCACTAGACTTACTCTCTATGGTTTCTTCAAGCTCCATTCATTCATTCATTCATTCACTTGTTCATTAGTTCAATAAATATTTATTGGACCCCAACCATATGCCAGTCTCTGTGCTTAGTGCTGGGATTCAATCACGAGGAGAACAGATGTGACTCATGCTCTCATAAAGTTTACAGTCTAATGGGAGGAAGACATAAAATAAATAATCACATACATACACACAAATCTACAATCACAAACTGTGATGTAGGAGCCGTGAAAGAAAGGTTCAGGGAGCCATGGGAGAAATCAAAGGGGAAACTGGGCCTAATTCAGGGTAAGAGGAAGCTTATAAACCTCATAAACTATGAAGTCTGAGCTCGGTAGAAGGACGTTTGCCCTTTACCTATCAGAAAGAATAGATTAAAGTGAGTGATTCTAGGGCTTCCCTGGTGGCGCAGTGATTAAGAATCCGCCTGCCAATGCAGAGGACACGGGTTTGAGCCCTGGTCCGGGAAGATCCCACATGCCACGGAGCAACTAAGCCCGTGCGCCACAACTACTGAGCCTGTGCTCTAGAGTCCGCAAGCCACAACTACTGAGCCCGCGAGCCACAACTGCTGAGCCCGCATGCCTAGAGCCCGTGCTCCGCAACAAGAGAAGCCACCGCAATGAGAAACCCGCGCACCGGAACGAAGAGTAGCCCCCGCTCGCCGCAACTAGAGAAAGCCCGCGCCCAGCAACAAAGACCCAACTCAGCCAAAAATAAATAAAAAAATAAAAGAACCAATTTAAAAAATGTTTAAAAAAAATAATAAAGCGAGTGATTCTAGCACCAACAGAATCTCAAAACTCGCTCTGTTTGTCCCCACCGTCCTCCAGCACGCCTTGGTCTGTGTATGTAGCCACTTACAGCCAGGCGCGGCCAGCATCTGGGAACCTGACAAGAAGAGAGCAGAGACCATTTGAACAGAATTCAACTCCCAGTTTTAATGAACGCGTTGGAACGGTACAAAGAAAATGTCACAAATCTCTCCACAGAACACCTGTGGTAGGAAGATAACTGCTGGAAATGACCAGTGTGATGCTGTGAACACCAGATCAGAGGAGGCTGCCAAGAGCCTGGCTTTCTCCCCGCTCATGGTAGCCAAAAAACACAGGTGTCTTCAAGAAAAGAAAGTGCACAGGAAAGTGCTGAATGATCAGGAAACTCTCGAGTGCTGAAGCCTCAGCCCATCTCCAGACAGAATTCATCGCAGGGCCTTTCTCTTCTTCCTCCGGTGCCAGGGAATAGTGAGGCTTCACAGCTGCCTTCACGTTGGAGGAGGGTTGTTCTCATTTCCTGTTGCCCGGTGGCCTCCCAGTCCTCTGAAGCCCTTGTCTTGAAAACCTGACAGCCTTTCTACTCTACGCAGGATGTCGGGGCCCAGCATCTGCGGCGTGTCACTATAAAGGTCAGGGCAGGACAAACTGAGATGACATTCCCCAGGCGCCTCTTCCACAGGCCAGTTAACATCTGGAAGCTTGACTTTCAGGTACTGCCAGTTTCATACCCACCCTGCCTCTCTATTCCTGTAGATCTTTCCTGTCATGGGTTATTCCTGTTGCTGGAATTCAAAATTCTCTTATTGCTTAGGTAAAACTTGGTCCCCCCTCAGAGTGTCCCATGAGTTAGGCTTCACCTCCACAGCATGTACACTGGTGTAAGCTTTTCTGGAGTCGGAGAGTCCCCTGAGGTACAAATATTTACGTGTTTCAGGAAAATGGTTCCAGATGAAATCACTGCCAACTCCTTGAACCTATCCGGAGTGGTGTCTAAGGAGCGGAGAAGCAGTCAGAGGTAAAGGGACACGACCTTGAGCGAGGTTTCTAGATACATCTTAAGCCAGGATCTGGCTTGGCAGATGACTTGAGACCCTCTCAAGACCCTCCCCTGTGGCAGGCTTCACCGGGCTGCGATGAACCACGCTGAAATAACAGAACCTGATTCACTTTTTCAACGCTCAACAGATCCCTGTGGGCAATGCCATGACTGACGTTAATACAAAAGCAGTGAGGTTCCTGTGGGGTTGCTCATATAGGAGAGAGTGTGAGGGGAGGGGGAAGGCAGGCAGCTCAATGGCTCTTTAGACAGACAATTTTTCCCTTTGTTTCTGACTACCAGCTAGAAGTATGTTTCAATTTTCTAGTCAGCAAGTTAAGCCAGATGCGCACATGGTGCCTTGACAAAGAAAGAGGCCAGTATGAAAAGATATTAAAATTCAAAACACACTTCAGAGATGGCCTCCTCCTCAAATTGCACAGTCGTGGGGAGAATTCCTAAATCAGAAAAGAGGTCAAGTGATGGTGTTGAGTTCAGCTTTGTCTGTCCCTTGATATCAATATGATGCCCAGATGAGAACTACCCAGGAGAAAAGGCTAAGCTAAAACATCTGCCCTCCTAACCCATCAGCCACTAAACATCAGCTTTAGGATGGCACCAAAATAAGCATTCTGAGAGGAGCCATGCATATCATCAGCGTCTGTCCACTTTTTTAATTAAATCAGTCATTTACAGGGGACGCCCCTGGTGGTCCAGTGGTTAAGAGTCCGTCTTGCAATGCAGGGAATGCAATGCCGGTTCGATCCCTGATCGGAGAACTAAGACGCCACATGCCGCGGGGCAACTAAGCCTGACTGCCACAACTAGAGAGTCTGTGTGCTGCAACTAATGAGCCTGCGCACAAGCAGAGAGAAGCCCATGCGCCGCGAGAAAAGATCCCGCGTGCCGCAACTAAATAAATAAATAAATAAAATCATTTACAAAGATACATCCTGTGCTTGGGGTTCAAGTTGCAAAGAAAATCCTACATGCAGATGTCTATTCTCCAAAGCTTGTACAACTTGTAGGGCAGCGTCTGTGAGAGCCAAGATCAAATCTGAGCCAACTAAGGCCAAAGTCAGAGTAAGCCATAGACATTCACAAGCTTCAGGATGAGGAAAAGAAAGTCGCACACACTATAGGTCCTGTGTTTTGTTCTGGTTTTGGCCGTGCCGCACAGCTTGTGGGATTTTAGTTCTCAGACCAGGGACTGAATCCAGGCCCTCAGCAGTGAAGAGTGTGGAATCCTAACCCCTGGACCGCCAGGGAATTCCCAGGTCCTGTGTTTTTCATGGGCGGATTGTCCCCTAGAGACTTATTTTTCAGCTGGTTGTTTGAAAAGACCTAGGAATACATTTCCCCACAGGAGCAACAGTGTTACGGTAGCTGTGTTCTCTCATCAGTCCACAGAATTCTGTTTGCCGCAGTGTAATCGAAAGCACCTCTGGTCATTGTAAAGCCCCCAAGCCTGTGCCTTTGAGCCCCTGGGTGACGGTGATGAGCTGGAGGAGGGGGACTGCTTATTTGTAACTCGCGGCACCGCTGCCGGGAAGACTCCGCAGCCAGATGGAAGGGGCCTGCGGTGCACCGCACAAAGCGCCCGGCTGAAGGCCAGGTTGGGGCTGGGATCCAGTCCGTCCTCCTCCAGCCGAAGCGAGGCACCTGCGGCTGCCAGAGGAGGAGCTTTTTTCTAATTTGTGCTCAAAAGCTATGCTCCAAAGGAACTCTGGAGGCTTCAGCTGCAACAGCGAAAGACAGCTCTTCTAGAAGAGGGTATCGAGAGTGGAAGGAAACTTGGGCACAAGAGGACATCAGTGGTGGGGAAGAGACGAAAGCCGCCACCCACATACGCATTTCTGAGTCTGGGTCACTGAATGCTGGAGTGGGCACAAACACGTCCTGACCAGAACCTCTTCTGGGGGCAACACTTGGTCCCTGTCAGCTGTTCTCGCATTCCACCATGAGACTTCCTCTGCCAACTGGCTACTTCAGTGAGGGCATGGCAGCTACCTCGGCAAAGGCTCTTTACACCGTAGGGCTGGTGCCGGGGGTGAATGAAAATGGGACACCTTTTGGAATTTCCATAGAACGTGACCCCCAAAGAGATGAGGCAACGCACGGCTGTGGCTCCTACTCAGGCAGAGTCCAGAGGCTGTTCTGGAAACAGGGAAGGGGGAAGGAGGAATGGCCACTATGTGCTACGCTGGGGGCTATGAGGAAAAGGAGCTGGGAAAAATGACCCTATCTCAACTCCAATGGGGATGAGTGATCCTTACAAAGGCCTAGGGCCCTCTGTTTTAATAGCAAGAAGAAAAACAAGGGGCTTCCCTGGTGGCGCACTGGTTAAGAATCCGCCTGTCAATTCAGGGGACACGAGTTCGAGCCCTGGTTTGGGAAGATCCCACATGCCACGGAGCAGCTAAGGCCGTGCGCCACAACTACTGAACCTGTGCTCTAGGGCCTGCGAGCCACAACTACTGAGCCCGCGTGTTGTAACTACTGAAGCCCCGGTGCCTAGGGCCTGTGCTCCGCAACAAGAGAAGCCACTGCAATGAGAAGCCCGCGCACTGCAACGAAGAGTAGCCCCTGCTCACCGCAACTAGAGAAAGCCCGCGTGCAGCAACAAAGACCCAACACAGCCAAAAAGAAAGAAAGAAAGAAAGAAAAACAAGCAAGTGGTTAAAACAGCAAATTTTATATCTTGTTTCATGTTCTTTCATGAAGTGTTTAGTGACCTTGTGTTATCTTAAACTAGTTAATAACCAGAGTTTCATTGTTTCATATTAGATAAAAACTAGATATTTCTGGGGAAAAAAATAAATAGCAAAATTTTATGTTACACACAGACGCACACAATTAAAAAACAAAAAGCAGGCAAGCACACACACACAGACATACGCACATGGACACAGCCCAGGGTATGCAGGCAAAGGCAGGAGAGCCTACCCACAGGCTCTTCCGGCATCGGCTCGACTTAGAGAAACAGCAGCACTTGAGCCGGCCTGGGGGACGAAGCTGCCTCTCCCCCGCAGCGAGCCCGGGCAGCAGGCTCGAAGGTGGAGGCCGGGAAGCCCCGCAGGCCCAGCACCCCGAGAGGCAGCTCGGGCGTGTGGAGCCCCATCTCCCAGACGCGCAGTTCCCTCAACGGGACTTGGTGAGGCTCGTTCAGGGAATGGGGTTTCCAGCAGTTGCAGCTCTAGAAGGGTGCTGTTCGGAGTATGTTAGCTGTCGTAGGGCACCCCCAAGTCCTAGTCTCCCTGCCGTAGTCCTCATGGGTGGGCAGTCACTGGGGCCCGGGGCTCCCGCCACCCCTCAGCTTCCCGAAGTCGTCTCCGGTCAGCTGGTGGATGAGGAGAGAGGACCGGTTGCACCTGGGGGCCGGGCCTGAGTGTGGCCGGCACTTCCACCACGTTTCCTGGGCAGGAACAGCAAGTGCACGGCCATCGACGCTAGGGCGCCTGGGTAACGTAAGGCAGCTATGTGCCAGGGAAGAAGAGCAGGCCGTAGACACGTGAGTGCAGCCAGTCACTGCCTCTCTGCACAGAGGACGTTCTAGTTTGTGGCCCACGGCGGGGGGAGGTCCTTCCATTTCTTTGTACTTGCACCTGCTCAAGCAAGAGAGTTGCTGCTGTCGCTGTGACTGATAAAGGCAGGACCAAGAACCAGGGTGTGACTCTCACCCTCTCAGCTTCAGGTGAAATGTCACCCAGGTCCCTCCCATGGGAATCGCTGTGCTCACCCAAGCCTTTATCTCCAGCCCAGCTCCTGCCACAAGCTCCTTCTCCCCAGGCCTCGGTTGAAATCGATCTGCCGCAACAGTTGCAAACCCCAGCTGTTCTTTTATTCCTTGGCGAGTAGCTAGAGAATCAATTATCCCTGCCCTCAGTGAACTGCAGCGGCTGCTGATCTGCCCAAGGATAGGATGCGAGGTCTCAGCCCCCCGCCCATAAAGCTGTACTTAATCTGGACCTAATCACTTGAACAACTGCTTTTTACCCGTGATCCCCACCTGGCAACAACAAAACACCACCTCAGACTTTCAAGAGTCTAGGATCCCTAGCCCTCAAGGAGGATAGGGACAGACATGCATACTAATCTCCATTTTACACGTGCAGCATGTACAGAAGGGTTAGAAAAGCAAAGTCTTGTTTATCTGCAGCAAACCTGCCGCCATCTTTATGTTTAAGTCTCACTATGGGCTTCTGACAGTAATAGTCTGTGGTCTATTGGTCTCTGCCTGGGAAAATTCTTGGAGTGTCTGCATATGGAACCCTCAGTTCATATTTGATTAGAGTTCTCAGCATTGCCATCTTAGGATTTATTTACTACCACCTCAGCCTCCACATTTCCACCTACTCTCTTGGTAATTGTGGCAATGAACTCATCATTGAGCCATTGGGAATTGGGGCTCGGTCTCCTTTCAGGACCCCCTCAAACTTCTGGGTTTGGTTAATATACTTACTGAGTGTCCACTAGGTGCCAGGCCTGCTGAACACTGAATTTTGAGGCCAGTGGCTTTACTTCCAATGAGTTCTGCTTTGGAATGTGTTTTTCAGTTGCTTTGCAACAGTGCCATGCAAATGGATTAAATGATAAAATAAAAAAATGTAACAAGATAGTTCACATTCCTTGGGGGGAAAAAAACCCAGAAATGTCTAGGATGGTGAGCATTCTTAGAAAAGTTTCTCTCCTCTCTTATTCTGGGTAGAGTTCCATCAGCAAGACTTCAGTCCTTCAGGGATCGGTGACTGGTGCAAAAAGAGGTCCCCCCAGTGCTCTCCTAACACACACACCACAACTGAAGCAAGAAAATTTTCTCTGCTCATGAACGAGCCTTTTGTTTCTTGCTTGCAGGATAGTTGTAGTTTACCTTCTTTTACGTATGCAGAGTATAGTTTTGAGGTTGTTAAAAATGTATGTGAGGGAATTCCCTGGCACTCCAGTGGTTAGGACTCTGGGCTTTCACTGCCGAGGGTCCAGGTTCAATCCCTGGTCAGGGAACTAACATCCCACAAGCCACGCAGCGCAGCCAAAAAAACAGAAAAAAGAAAAAAAAAAAGTATGGAAATATACGGAGAGAAAGCCAATTGTTTTCTCAAAGAACATGATTGTTTCTCTGTTAGTGATGGCAGCTTGTAGAAATGTGATGGGGGAGAGGAGGAAGATTAGCCAGGAAGAATTAGCCCCCAACCTAATAAAGGTACGATAGCAGTTATCAGAGAGCAAGGGCCCCTCACTTGTTTGTTTATAAAAAAATTCTTTTGAAATTACATGTTCCATAGTCAAATAGCAAATATTGTCTACCAGTTGTGAGTTGAAGTCCATGTTGACAATTGGCAGTGTTTAAGACAACAACCCCAGCACTTTGGAGGCTGTATATTGAAAGCCAAAAGATCTAGTCAATTGATTGGAATCGGTGACTGTGCATATCAAAAGTATTATTCATATTTTTGAGAACCCAATCTTTACAGGCTGGGATAGGCACTAGGGATGCAGCCTTGAACAAAACAGACAGAGCCTCTCCTCCCCTGAAACTTACGTTCTACAAGGGGGAAACAAGAAATAAACAAAATAAAGTCAGATGGTGGTAAACGACATGAAGAAGACAAGACAGGGATATTAGAGGATAATGATGGGGGGAGGGGTGTTTTAGTCTGAGTGGTCAAGGAAGACTTCATGGAGAAAGTGACATTTAATCTGAGTCCTAGATCAAGGAGCCAGTTGAGAGACCATCTGGGGGGAATATTCTAGGCAGAGTGAACAGCAAAGGAACTCAGGACTGAGTTTGGGCCATTTAAGAGGTCCAGCAGGAGTCAGGGGAGCTGGTATATAGTTACTGAGTGAGGCAGTGGTATGAGCCACGATCAGCAAGGTAGGCAGGGGCTAGATCACGGACGACCTTGTAAGGCATGGTAAAGAATGCATGTTTTAGGGACTTCCCTAGAGGTGCCTTGGTTAAGACTCTGTGCTTCCACTGCAGGGGGCATGGGTTCGATCCCTGGTTGGGGAACTAAGATCCCACCAAAAAAAAAAAAAAAAGAATGCATATTTTATTCTAAGGGCAGTAGGGGTTTAAACAGGTGTGTCATGTAATCTGGCTTATATTTATAAAACCGGATACTATAAAACTGTTAGAAGAAAACATAGGCAGAACACTCTTTTGACATAAACCACAGCAATATCCTTTTGGATCCATCTCCTAGAGTAATGAAAATAAAAACAAAAATAAACAAATGGGACATAATTAAACTTAAAACTTTTGCACGGCAAAGGAAACCATAAACGAAACAAAAAGACAACCCACAGAATGGGAGAAAATATTTGCAAACGAAGCAGCCAAAAAGGGATTAATCTCCAGAATATACAAACAGCTCATGCAGCTCAATATCAAAAAAACAAACAACCCAATCGAAAAATGGGCAGAAGATCTAAACAGACATTTCTCCAAAGAAGACATACAGATGACCAAAAAAGCACATGAAAAGATGCTCAACGTCACTAATTATTAGAGAAATACAAATTAAAACTACAGTGAGGTATCACCTCACACCAGTCAGAATGGCCATCATCAAAAAGCCTACAAACAATCAATGCTGGAGAGGGTGCAGAGAAAAGGGAACCCTCCTACACTATTGATGGGAATGTAAATTGGTATAGCCACTATAGAGAACAGTGTGGAGTTTCCTTAAAAAACTAAAAACAGAGCTACCAAATGATCCTGCAATCCCACTCCTGGGCATATACCTGGAGAAAACCATAATTCGAAAAGATACATGCACCCCAATGTTCATTGCAGCACTATTTACAATAGCCAAGACATGGAAGCAACCTAAATGTCCATCAACAGAAGAATAGATAAGGAAGATGTGGTACATATATACAACGGACTGTTACTCAGCCATAAAAAAGAATGAAATAATGCCATTTGCAGCAACATGGATGGACCTAGAGATTGCCATACTAAGTGAAGTAAGTCAGACAGAGAAAGACAAATATCAGATGATATCACTTATACGTGGAATCTAAAAAAATGATACAAATGAACTTATTTACAAAACACAGACTCACAGACTTCAAAAACAAAACAAACTTATGGTTACCAAAGGGGAAAGGTGGGAGAGGGATAAATTAGGAGTTTAAGATTAACATGTACACACTACTCTATATAAAATAGATAATCGGACTTCCTTGGTGGTCCAGCAGTTAAGAATCTGTCTTCCAGGGCTTCTCTGGTGGCACAGTGGTTAAGAATCTGCCTGCCAGTGCAGGAGACACGGGTTCGAGCCCTGGTCTGGGAAGATCCCACATGCCGCGGAGCAACTAAGCCCGCGTGTGTGTGTGCACTCGGCTCCCGCATGCCACAGCTAAGACCTGATGCAGCCAAATAAATAAATACTAACAACAACAACAAAAATAAAATAGATAATCAACAAGGACCTACTGTATAGTACAGGGAACTCTACTCAATATTCTGTAATAACCTATATGGGAAAAGAATATGAAAAAGAATGTATATATGTATAACTAAATCACTGTGCTGTACACCTGAAACTAACACAACATTGTAAGTGAACTATACTCTAATGTAAAATAAAAATAAAAATTAAAAAATCTGGTTTACATTTAAAAAATATTCTCTGGCTGCTATGCTCCCCAGTAGGGAACACAGGAGCCTGTCATAGTGGTGCAAGTGACAGATGATGGTGGCTTGGACAGGGTGGCACCAGGGGACATGGAGGAGAGTAGATAGATATTGGTTATATTTTGGAGACAGAGCCAACTGAATCTGCTCTTTGGATGTGGGGAGAAAGAGAAGAATGGAGGAAGGTTCCCAGGTTTTTAGTGTGAACAGCTAGCTGCAGAGAGGTGTCATGTATTTAGAAGGGAAAGATGGGGGCAGAGGTGGGAAGGAAGGAGCCTTACGTGGAAAGGATGGAAAGCTACAGTTTTTGTTTTTTTTTTTAAATAAATTTTATTTATTTATTTATTTATTTATTTTTGGCTGCGTTGGGTCTTCGTTGCTGCACGTGGGCTCTTCTCTAGTTGTGGCGAGCGGGGGCTACTCTTCGTTGTGGTGCGCAGGCTTCTCATTGCAGTGGCTTCTCTCGTTGCGGAGCACAGGCTCTTCAGTAGTTGTGGCATGTGGGCTCAGTAGCTGTGGCTCACGGGCTCTAGAGCGCAGGCTCAGTAGTTGTGGAGCACGGGTTTAGTTGCTCCGCAGCATGTGGGATCTTCCCGGACCAGGGATCGAACCCACGTCCCCCTGCATTGGCAGGCGGATTCTTAACCACTGCGCCACCAGGGAAGCCCTACAGTTTGGTTTTGAGGAACTTTTCACTCACTCATGTGGCGATACAAAGAAGGCCAGTTGAACTAGCACAGAATTGCCTAGAATGGTCCTCCTCACCAGCATGTCTAAGGAGCATTTATATACAAGATAAACGCTATCAAGATGCAGACCACTCTCTGAAGCAGGAATGGGGAAGGCTCCCTGGGGCATTTTTTGTTATATGTGCTCCCGTTGTTACAGAAGTGCATTGTATAGGGGTCGTATCTGCATAATAATTCTGACTTTGGTATCAATGAGCTGTTCAATGGTACCACTTGGAACTCTACTGCCTGCAACAAAAGGGAAGAGGCAGTTTTGCTTGTCAGGATATGGGGTCTATGTGACCACTGGCATCCAGTCCCTGGGGCCAGGAACACACCATGTGCTACAGTGTGCTGGACAGTCTTCACAGAAGAACAAATGTCCAATCCAAAATGCCTGTACCTTTGGAAAGCTTATTAAAGATTGCTGCTTCTCTCTTTCTTCATCTTTAAAACGAAGACATTAGATGAAATCACTTCTGAGGTTAGAGCCAGCTTCCTTATCCTATGACTCACAAGATGTATGAACAACAGTGGTATAAGCAGGCTTTAAGGGGCCTGGTGGGAGGTTGTGGTGGCCATAAGCCAATGCACGGTTCAGCTCTCCTGCTGTGGGGAGCTTGTAGGACTGAGGGCCAGAGCTGCTGACCTTCTGGATCAGAGCCCCTCCTCCCACAGGCTGCTTCCGGTCAATGACTGAGCAAGGACAGGGGACTAATGTGGGCCCATTCCTGCAAGATGCAGACTCCTTTAGTGATCAATTTTTTTTCAAGTCACCATCCTTTACATTTGTTTAAAAACCACTTTATTGAAGTATGATTGACATATAAAAAAAGCTGCACATACTTAAGGTATACAACTTAATGAGTTTGGAGGTAAGTATATACCTGTGAAACCACACCACAATCTATGCCATAAACATGTCCATCACCTCCAAAAGTTTCCTTTTTATTATTATTTTGTGATACAAACACTTAACATAAAATCTACTCTTTTAGCAAAATTTTAAGTGTGCATACAGTATTGTTAACTACAGGCACTCTGCTGTACCTGGAGCTCTAGGACTTAGTCATCTTGCGTAACTGAAACTCTACACCCTTTGGCTAATACCTCCCCACTCACCCCGCCCTCCAGTCCATGGCAACCACCTTTATACTCTCTGCTTCTATGAGTTTGTCTATTTTACACCCCTCATATAAGTAGAATCACGCAGTGTTTGTCCTTCTGTGTCTGGTTTATTTCACTTAGCATAATGTCATCCAGGTTCATCCATGTCGTCACAAATGGCAAGATTTTTTATTTATTTATTTATTTTTATTTTTGGCCGTGTTGGGTCTTCGTTTCTGTGCGAGGGCTTTCTCTAGTTGCGGCGAGCAGGGGCCACTCTTCATCGCGGTGCGCGGGCCCCTCACTATTGCGGCCTCTCTTGTTGCGGAGCACAGGCTCCAGACGCGCAGGCTCAGTAGTTGTGGCTCACGGGCCTAGTTGCTCCGCGGCATGTGGGATCTTCCCAGACCAGGGCTCGAACCCGTGTCCCCTGCACTGGCAGGCAGATTCTCAACCACTGCGCCACCAGGGAAGCCCCAAGACTTTTTTTTTAGTTAATTAATTAATTTATGGCTGCGTTGGGTCTTCATTGCTGTGAGCGTGGGCTTTCTCTAAGTGCGTTGAGCGGGGGCTGCTCTTTGTTGCGGTGTTCAGGCTTCTTATTGTGGTGGCTTCTCTTGTTGCAGAGCACGGGCTCTAGGCACACGGGCTTCAGTAGTTATGGCACATGGGCTCAGTAGTTGTGGCACGCAGGCTTCACTGGTTGTGGCTTGCAGGCTCTAGAGCGCAGGCTCAGTAGTTGTGGCGCATGGGCTTAGTTGCTCTGCAGCATGGGGGATCTTCCCGGACCAGGGCTTGAACCCGTGTCCCCTGCACTGGCAGGCGGATTCTTAACCACTGTGCCACCAGGGAAGTCCAAGATTTTTTTTTTTTAGTCCATTTTTAAAATGGACTCAAGGACTCTCCACTCAAGGATTTTTCAGAACTGCTGCAGCCTCCGGCTCTTCTACCCAATCTCTTTCTTTCCCCTTCCTCTTCAGGTGTCAGGTCTGTTGCTGCCTGGAGTCTCTTCCCACTTTCCCTGGCTCCCTCTCCTTCCCCCTGTCACAGATGGTCCCATAGTAAATCTCTTACCTGTCTAATCCCCTCCTGGCTTCTGCTTCTTTGAGGATCTAAACTAACATAGTGTATCATGAAATCGCATTAATCTACTTTAAGATGGAGATTTTCGACACTATAACAAAGATAACAGTTTTATCAAAGAGTTTCTTAAGAGGAATAAATCTCTTGTTTAAAACTTTGAGAGTCAGACTCTTCCAGTTTTCAGTTATAGCAGTATTATATCAAAATTAATTATTCATTCATCCAACAAATATTCACTGAGCCTCTACTATGTGCCACACACTGAGATCACAGTGATGGGGAAAGACAAAGTCCTGCTGATGATTGAATGAAAGTCTACTGCTTCCTATAAGGAGGCAGATGTGAGCACATCTGGGATCCACAAAAACCCACCTCCCTCCCTTATATTCTAGTGGAGGAGACAGCCTCTTATATTCAACTATTTACATCTCATTTGGTCTCTAACAAACATCCCAAACTCAACATGTGCAAAACTGTTCTCCTCAGCCTTCCCCCTCTCAATTGATGGAAACTCCGTCTTTCCAGTTGCTCATCAGTGTCAGCTACATCTTCCAAATATATCCAGAATCAGACTACATCTCCCCTCCTTTACTGCTACCTGGTCTGAGCCACCATACACTCCTGCTTGGGTTTGTTTGTTTGTTTGACCACGCCTCGCAGCCTGCGGGATCTTAGTTCCCTGACCAGGGATCGAACCCATGCCCTCGGCAGTGGAAGCCCAGAGTCTTAATCACTGGACCGCCAGGCAAGTCCTCTGCTTGGGTTTCTACAATAACCTCTCAGTGAGTCTCCTCGATTCTATGCTTGCCCCTCTATAGTTTATTCTCAACCCAGGAACCCCAGTGATTCTTTTAAAAGAGAAATTAGAACATGTCACTCTCTTTTCAAAGCCATGTGATGGCTCTTCATTTCACTCAGAGTAAAAATCAAATCTGTGTAGTGGGCTACATGATCACCCACCATCACCCACACCTCTTCCCTTACCTCTCCTCTTCATCAACTCTGCTCAAGCCACACTGGCTTCCAACATGCCAGACCCACTCCTGCCCAGGGCCTTTGCACCAGCAACTGGAATGCTCCTTCCACAGTTATCTGTATGGCTCACTCTTCATCTTCTTCAAGTCTTTCTGGATGTCACCTTCTCAATGAGACCTACCCTGACCACACTAGAACATTTGAAAACCACTTACCCCTCGGCACTCAAGATTCCCTTATCCTTTTTCTACTTTTTTTTCTTTTTCCAAAGCACTTATCAGCATTTATTACGCTGTATAATTCAATTATATATTTTGTTTACTGTTTATGGTCTGTTTTTTTCCCACCAGAATGTAAACTGCACAAAGGCAGGTACTGTTGTCTATTTTGTTCACATGGTTGGTATTCAATGCATATTTCCTGAGTGAAGACAATTCTGCCTTGAAGATAGGAAGACGTGATGGAGAGTGCCTGGGGAGGGCTACCTCAGTCAAGATTGCTCCCTGGACGACGAGCTCCTTGAAGACAGGGCCGTTTCTTCAAGGAATCATCAGTGTCCTACTCAGAGTGGAGACACAGTAAATACTTGTTGAATCTCATTGATTGAATTGAGCCAGAGGTGGGACCAGGCATCTCCTTAGGATGGTCCTAAAGGAACTGTTTATTGGCTCCTCTTAACACTCACTTAGCTGTGATACCTCCAGGAATCTGCCCACGTCTGTTTCTGTACCTGCCAGAATTCCGCACTTAAGAAAACCTTTACACCAGATCCTTCTGCATTCTGACAGCACTGACCCTGAATTTTTATTCTTGTCACGTTTTAAGGGGAACAATGACCCAGAAAACAAGGAGATGGTCAGAAGTCTGAAAAGAGATGAAGGATATGTTCTGTATTGTTCCTCGGATCAGAGATTGGACCAGTGCGCTAAAACCTCAGGGAGACATATCGTATTCAGTATCAAGAAGTCTGCAGCCCTGACCATGTAGAAGATGACTTCTTGAATTAATAAGCTCCCCTTCAGGGGAGATGTTTAAGCAGAGACTGGATGGTCATCTGGCTCAGGCTGTAAGCCCGATGGGGAAGGCTGTTGGGTGGATTGACACCCAAGGTCTCGTCTCCCCCCGAGATGTGGTGGTTCTGTGGCCTGACAGAGCACCAAATGTTTGTAACCCCAAATGGCATATTTCTCTATTTTACTATAATTCTTTTTTTTTTTTAATTAATTAATTAATTAATTTTTATTTTTGGCTGTGTTGGGTCTTCGTTTCTGTGTGAGGGCTTCCTCTAGTTGCGGCGAGCGGGGGCCACTCTTCATCGCGGTGCGCAGGCCTCTCACTGTCGTGGCCTCTCTTGTTGCGGAGCACAGGCTCCAGACGCGCAGGCTCAGTAGTTGTGGCTCACGGGCCTAGTTGCTCCGCGGCATGTGGGATCTTCCCAGACCAGGGCTCGAACCCGTGTCCCCTGCATTAGCAGGCAGATTCTCAACCACTGCGCCACCAGGGAAGCCCTACTATAATTCTTGATAAAAATTCCAAATTTCCTAGCAGTAATTTACCAGCACCACAGTGATCCAAAAACACTGCCCTTTTGGGTATTTAACACCCTGGTCCAGCCTCGCTGCCCAGTAGTTCCATACCCCAGAATCATTACACATACAGCTGTTTACTTCCTACTTATTGCTCAACCATTTGTAATCTACAAAAGGACTTTACCTCTTCACTTTAGTTAATGACTGAACCTGGTGCATTATTGAGTAGGCTTTTAAGAGTATAATAATAAAGTTACTGGGGGAAAAGTGGATCACTTTCAGACCTTTAACACTGATACTGAGAATATAAAGCACTGTGTGATATCTAAAAGAGAAGGTGGAAAGATCTACAAGATAAGGGTAGAAAGAAAATATTCAAATCACAGGACTTTAGAAGTAGAATCCAAGTTGCTCACTTTGGAAAAAAAGGACAATGAAGCCAGGGTTCAAAGTTCTTGCTCAGGGTCTTCTGTGCCTCAGTTCTTGGTGTTCCCACCACATTTTATTTCTCTTTCTCCCTCCCCCCTTCTACCTAGTCCCCCAGCCTCCAAAATTATATTATCCCACATCCTTTTTCTTTTTTTTTGGCCGCACTGCATGGAATGTGGGATCTTAGTTCCCCGACCAGGGATCAAACCCGTGCCCCCTGCAGTGGCAGCACGGAGTCCTAACCACTGGACAGCCAGGGAAGTCCCCTCCCACATCCTTTTAAACACAACCAAACCATAAAGAAAATGTTAATTGTTCTGAGAGTCACATTACAATATTTAAGTTAGATCAATTTCAAGGCTCCCCTAAATTTGGGATGTTGTTTCCCTACTGACCAACACCAGGGGTTTTCTGATGGCTGTTGGAAGACCTTTTGCACTTGTGTAAGGCACACGTCTCGTGATTTATTTGAAAATGGTATCTCTCAGTCTCGCCTACTGAGAAACTGAAAACAATTTTGGAAATACCTGTAGTTGTAACACTAGCTGTGGACCTTTGGCAAGTCACTTAGCCCTTTGGAACTCAGACTTCCTCTTCTGTTAAGCACTCGCACTCAGTGAATCATGGTCTAAGCCAGGTTCTCTGCGAAATGCCTACCTTATAGGCTTGTTGGGAGAATTAAAGAAAATAGTAATATTAGGCAACATTAGGTGAATTGGTTCCTGCCAAGTACTGGGCTAAGTACTTCTCGATGGATTGTCTATATCTCCACAACGACCCTAAGAATGAGATATTACTACATTGGTTACATACCATTTATAGATGAGGTTAAATGACTTGGTAACCAAGGCCACCCGGCTAGCAGGGGGCTGCATGCCTTTATCTCCTTGCCTTTGGTCACTGTGGGTAGTGGATATAATGTAAAGTGCAATAGAAGGAGAGCTGCCATCTTTGAGGGTATGGAGGTCCCTAGCACTCTCCTTTCATCGGCCCCCACCCCTCTGAATTTAAATAAGGGTGAAACCGAGATCAAATAGTCTTCTAGGGCAAGCTCGAGGTGGGGGGGAGGGGAAGGAGTCATAGAAACAGTAGCCTAAGAAATGTGTGGGAGCAGGGCTGTCCGAGCAGGACATGGTATCCTGCAGCGGGCAGACAGAACTGGAAAGTTTACCGACCTCTTGGACACGAGCTTCCACTCTTCTCTTTTTCTTTTAAAGCAAGGATTTAAAAAAAAAGGGGGGTGAGGAAGGGAAGGCAAGGGAGCTTTAGTGGCGGGCTGAGCCTCTGGATAAAATCACTGTTTTAGTTTTCTCATTTGTAAGATCACTTATCCTCTGTAAACCTTGATCTCCTCATCTGTAAAAATGAAAATATCTTGCTGATGGAATTGTAGTAAGCATAAAATGAAATAATATGTGACAAGCACACAGAAGCTTAATTAATATTAGCAATAAACATAATAAAGATATGTCTAAACCTTAGTTCTGCCCATACATGCTCTATAAAAACTAGCATTCTTTGTATGTCTACTGTTTTTTCCATTGGAATCCGCGGCAAACGCTCAAACATATGGTAGCTAGTGCTAGAGCGCCCTCTGGTGGCTCTGCTGTCACAAACAAAACCTACTATCCTGACCCCGGCCTCCCTGGACCCTAACATGAAGGCTCTGCCCTGCTGTTGACCCCAGTCTGCAGGCACCCAAAGGAGAGAAGCCTGAAACCGACACAATATTGTAAGTCAACTATACTTAAGTTAAAAAAAAAAAAAGAAAATGTTATCATTGACTCACAATGATTAAGAATAATTCCCTTAGTCTGAGTTTGGGCCTTACGAAATTAGCTGCTATTCAGCCATTTCTAACCTACGAAAATGGCAATTTTGTATGGTTGCACCTAATCATTGTAATTCAAAATCGGAGTGTGTCATTTAAAATGCTCAAAACAACGGAAACAAAACACAATGACTGAAAGAATGACTTTGTGGCCCGTGGGATCTGGAGCTGAAAGAGGAAAAGACAACCTCTCCTCAGGGATTTTAATAATGGGCTGTTTCCCTAATCCCCTGTAACTTTTCTAGCATCTTTCATCCTTAAAGCCCATCCTTACCTCAGTCAGAAGCACAGGTGGTGGGGCTTCTGTACCCCCTTTTCTGCTAGTTCACTAAGACCTCCCATTTCTTTCCCCTACTTTGAGAAAAGATCCACTCTCAGAGCCTCAAGAGGATAAATGATTGTGAAGCCCACGCCGTCTGTGTAGCCCTTCTGAGAAAGACCAGATTTCAGGGGTGGAAGGTCACAAAATCAACAACTTCTCTGAGTCCTGACTTTACTGATTACAATTTTGGAAAATCGGAAGAGACCCAACCATTCAATCATTTCCCAACGTCACTCACCAGATCTTAAACTTTTATGTAGTCTCCCGCATAGTGGATTGCATTCAAAATTTGTTGTTGTTGTTTTTAAAGGCATAGTCCCTTAAGATTTGGTGAGTGAGGTGGAAAAATGATTGCGTTTGGGTCTATTCCATCACCCATCTTTCAAAGTCCTCACCATATCAAATAGCAGTTGCAAAATAAGAGAGAATAATTTTCTTGGTTCTTGGCCAAATTCTACAGCTTCTAGGTGATTCTGCTTGAAATAATCTTCTTGAGGGTCTCCACAGACTTGAAACCATTCTGAAGTATATCCTTCTAGCAGTGGCCAAAGCTAATAGCACTGGGATTATAATTAGTCTGAGAGCTCTTATAACACAATCAGCTGAGACACACACTTCCAAAAAGTTAATATCCTGAGTCTTGAGATATCGCCAGGACTCAGAATCCTGTAAATGACTTTGGAACCATTGCATTGATCATTTTGCACCTTTAAAGCCCATGAGAAAAGCTAAGTACAGTATCAAATCCCAACTCAACTCACAAGAGCAGATTAATTAGGTAGAATATTAAAACAATGTATTATATTGGGTATGCCTTATGAAAATAAAAAATACTCCAAATTGAATTTAATTCTCATCACCCCCTGTGAGGTACATATCATTATCCCCTAGATGTACTTGCAGGAAATTATATGCTAGACTGGCATTCTCAGTTGGGGGCATTCTTACCTTAAAATAGAGAAATTTTATACTCAGCCTGTTGGGAAGCCATTTTTCACATGTTCTGCTTTGGCCCTACCTAGCAAACTGAATCTGCAGCTCCCCAGAACATCAACTTTTAAATCTTAAATTCTACAACTTAAAAATAATTGAACTAAAATCAATTAAATATCAAATTACTTTATAATTTTCTAAAACTTTTAGAGCCACATAGGAGAGCTCAGTGTTACTTTTTAAAAATCTATATAAGAAAATAATATGAATTAGTCAAGCACTGAGAGTTCAGGTACCTTTTAAGAAACTTCCTAAAGAATTTGTTTAAACCTTACACTTGAACTCTACATTTTTTTTTCAAGCCGAACAAGCATATATTTGTTCTCCCTAGAGCTTCGCACAATACCTCTATTATTCTCTCTGCTCTCTCCAAAGGCATCCTATTAAATTACAAGCTGCATCCCTAATCCAAGCTTTTCTTTCGGAGATGAAGGCATTTTCTGAAGTCAGTTTTAAAGCTGGTACAACTTTGCAGGAATTCCAATCTACTCCAGTTGTAAAATTCACATCAGTCACTAGTTAAAATGAAGCCATCAGTTTGCCAGAAAAGCTATTATTCGTGCCCTTTACAGATTCCCCATTCGTTCCCTACGCCCCTGCCAAGCATAATTAGGTTAAATGGGAATTTAGCAGATGTGAGAGCCACACACGCTGAACAAACTCATCACAACAGCTATTACCGCTCTGATCAAAAGTTAACTTTGGGGACTTCCCTGGTGGTCCAGTGGTTAAGACTCCTCGCTCCCAATGCAGGGGGCCCAGGTTCGATCCCCTAGATCGAACTAGAACTAGATCCCACATGCATGCCGCAACTAAGAGTTTGCATACTGCAACTAAGACCTGACACAGTCTAAATAAATAAACAAACAAATAAATAAATATATTTTTTAAAAAGTTAACTTTGTTAGGGGAAAAACAAGTGGCAAAATCATGGATCTGGTCTTTTGTGCTCAGCATTGGTCAGGGGGCTGTAGAGAATCAGCCTCTTGGTCTCAGACTGAATAATAACCTCATACACATGTGAAGGAAAGGTGAATATTGCTGCCTGATTTCGGTAATCCAATTCAGACACGAAAATGAGCTCCCAGAAATTGACAAGACACTCAAGGATCATTTAATGCCACTGACCCCAACCACCTGGGGGGAAAAAAGCTAACTTTTAAAGAAAAATCTTGACAGGTCAGGAGAGAAGATGCTAGAAATAGTCAAGTTTGCAGAGGAGTGGATTTCACTGCCAGTGGTATCGCCTTCCTTCTGGGAATCTCAGCAAACCAGGGAGGACAGTGAGGAGGGAGGTCTGGCAGAAACCAGGCTAAGGATCGATCAGAAGTAGATCACGACCAACTAGCTGCAGATCCTTTTGCCTTAGTAGAACCAGTAAAAAAAAAAATGATGGATTCCTGAACAGAGTGTTCACGCTGAGGTTCTTTATCAGATGAAGAAACAACCAACATACTCATTCAAAGTTCAAGTCCTATTTTCAGCGGCAGTGAGCACACCTGTCAACCAGAACGCATCCTGAACATGGATCAATAATTGTACAGATCGACGCCTTGCATCTTATCCAAAATCTGTTGGATAAACTATCGGCACATTCTATCCTGTTATTTCTAGAATCACGACCCATGGTTAAGCTTCTGATGCAACAGGCCCTGAGGAAAGGAGTCATGGCAAAGAATGAACATGAGCTAGAACTTGTGAAGAAATACAGGTAAGCCATGGGGATAAGGAGCCCACTCTCCATTCTACTGGCATTCAAGTGATGGCACTGCCCCCAACCCAGAACACTGCAAGCACCACGTAGCACCTACCTGAGGGTTCTTTTGGCTTGAGTGCCTTACTTCACAAGTGGGCATACAGCTTGCTAATTTGCCATTTTGTGGATAATCCAGATGTACCAGGTCTCGGCAGTAAGAATGACATATGTATTTCCCCTCTGAAAGAGTAAGTGCAAAAGTTTCCTGGTTAGATGTATATGGGTCTCTGTCCATCTGACAGGCAAAGGGAAATTAGCCCCCAAACCAAAACCCAGCATCTGACCCAGAGTAGTGGAGATGTGTCTGTGTAGGACCCATTCTTTCATAGCAGTGTGCTGGGCCATTTATATAAAGCTGGCCTTCTCTGAAATCCAAACATAATACCAGTGAATACATTTCAGAAAGACAGATTAGATTACTATAAATATCTTTTTTGCAATTTAAAAATTGAGATAAAATTTATGTAATATAAAATTCACCATTTTAGGGCTTAAAGACTTAAATATAAGACATGACACCATAAAACTCCTAGAAGAGAACGTAAGCAAAACGTTCTCTGAACATAGACAAAACATAAATCGTAGCAATGTTTTCTTAGGTCAGTCTCCCAAGGCAATAGAAATAAAAGCAAAAATAAACAAATGGAACATAGTTAAACTTATAAGCTTTTGCACAGCAAAGGAAATCGTAAACAAAATGAAAAGACAACCTACTGAATGGGAGAAAATATTTGCAAATGATGCAACCACCAAGGGCGTAAGTTCCAAAATATACAAACAGCTCATATAATCCAACAACAAAAAACCAAACAACCGAGTCGAAAAATGGGCAGAAGATCTAAAGAGACATTTCTCCAAAGAAGACATACAGATGGCCAATAGGCACATGAAAAGATGCTCATCATCGCTAATTATTAGAGAAATGCAAATCAGGACTACAACACAATGAGGTATCACCTCATACCGATTAGAAGTCTACAAATAATAAATGTTAGAGAGGGTGTGGAGAAAAGGGAACTCTCTTACACTGTTGGTGGGAAGGTAAATTGGTGCAGCCACTATGGAAAACAGTATGGAGTTTCCTCGAAAAAATAAAAAATAAAGTTGCCATATGATCCAGCAATCCCACTCCTGGGCATATGCCCAGACAAAACTCGAATTTGAAAAGATACATGCACCTCTATGTTCACAGCAGCACTATTTACAATAGCCAAGACATGGAAACAATCTAAATGTTCATCAACACATGAATGGATAAAGAAGATGTGGTATATAAATACAACAGAATATTATTCAGACATAAAAAAGAATGAAATAATGCCATTTGCAGCAACATGGATGGACCTAGAGATTATCATACTAAGCAAAGTAAGTCAGAAAGAGAAAGACAAATACCATATGATATCACTTATATGTGGAATCTAAAATACAATACAAATGAACATATCTATAAAACAGAAACAGACTTACATACATAGAGAACAGACCTGTGGTTGCCAAGGGGGATGGGGGGTAACGGAGGGAAGGATTGGGAGTTTGGGATTAGTAGATGCAAACTATTATATATAGGATGGATAAACAAAAAGGTCCGACTGTATAGCACAGGGAACTATATTCAAAACCCTGTGATAAACTATAATGGAAAAGAATATATATATATATATATATATATATATATATATATATATATATATATATGTATAACTGAATCACTTTGCTGTGTGGCAGAAATTAACACAACATTGTAAATCAACTATACTTCAATAAAATTTTTTTAAAATTCACCATTTTAAAGAGTAAAATTCAGGGAATTCCCTGGTTGTCTAGTGGTTAAGACTCGGTGCTTTAACTGCTGAGGCCTGGGTTCAGTCTCTGGTCGGGGAACTAAGATTCTGCAAACTACGCAGCCAAAAAAAAAAAAAAAAAGTAAAATCCAATGATTTTTAGTATAATGTTGTACAACCATCACTATTATCTAATTGCAGAACATTTCCATCACCCCAAGAACAAGCCCTCTACCTGTTAGGAGCCACTCCCCATTTCTTTCTTCCTCTATCCCCTGGAAACCACTGATCTACTTTCTGTTCCTACGGATTTGCCTATTTTGGACATATTGTGTCAATGGAATCATACAATATGTGGCCTTTTGTGTCTGGCTCCTTTCACTTAGCACAGTGTTTTTAAGGTCCATCCATGTTGTAGCATGTATCAGAATTTCATTCCTCCTTATTGTTGAATAATCTTTCATTGCCTGGAAGTGCCACATTTTGTTTATCTATTCATCACTTGATGGACATTAGGTTGTTTTCATTCCAAGGAGTGGAATTGCTGGGGCATATGGTAGCTCTGTATAATTTTTTGACGAACTGCCAAACTGTTTTCCAAAGTAAATCTCTCTAAAACAGCTCTTTCAGCCACATCACAACACATAGATAAGAACTTCTACAACTCTATTCACCAGCTAATAGAATTCTCTAAACAGTAGTCTAGTAATGGAACCCATTCAAGTATATATAGCTTATATTATGATATACTTAAAGGGCCTTATTATGAAATAACTTTCCCTATGAAAGTGGTGTCCAGGCAAGAAGAACCCCGAAGGAAAATTTGGTGGGGCTTTACATGTAGTTCTTCTTCTAGCCAAGGGTAAAGCAGCCTACATCATCATTATTATAAAAATGTTTTGCGTGCTGATGCCAGGATTAAACCTATTGGAGGTTAACAGGGACCTGGCTTTCAAAATGGCATCCAGAGGTGACCTAGAAGCCACAGTCTATAGCGTTACAGCCAACTAACTTGCAGGACTAACTCTGCATGCATGCCTACATTCTTATATCCATGCAACAAATGTTCGTGCCTACTTCATCCCCAGGAGCATTAGACAGTTAAGTATGCAGTCAGAGAGGACCCTACTCTCAGTGGGAGAAACAGATAAGAGATGCATTGCACTCACAATATAGCGTGGCAAATGCTATAACAGTACGGAGGGGGGCACAGGACAGATGCCTAAGTCAGTCTGGGAAGGCCGAGGAAGGCTCCTAGAGGAGATGACACTTAAGGTGAAGTGGTCTAGGAATTAGCTGATTGTCATTGGAGGAGGTGAGGAAGGACAGCTCAAGGAGAAGCAGCATCATATGTATGCGAGTGATGGAGGCTGGACAGAGAAAGTGCTGCTGACTCAGCAACTGACCCCAGGGGGACAGCGAGGCAGGATGGATTCAGGGGCAGGAGACCCTGAAAAGCCGAACCAGAGGGCAATGGAAAACAATGGAAATATTTTAAGCAGAAGTGTGATAAAATCAGGTCTATATTGTTTTTTGTTTTTTTAAATTTTATTTATTTATTTATTTATTTTTGGCTGCATTGGGTCTTCGTTGTTGCACACGGGCTTTCTCTAGTTGCGGTGAGCGGGGGCTACTCTTTGTTGCGGTGCGCGGGCTTCTCATTGCGGTGGCTTCTCTTGCTGTGGAGCACGGGCTCTAGGCACGCGGGCTTCAGTAGTTGTGGCATGCGGGCTCAGTAGTTGTGGCTTGTGGGCTCTAGAGCGCAGGCTCAGTAGTTGTGGCGCACGGGCTTAGCTGCTCCATGGCATGTGGGATCTTCCCGGACCAGGGCTCGAACCCATGTTCCCTGCATTGGCAGGTGGATTCTTAACCACTGTGCCACCAGGGAAGTCCAGGTCTATATTGTTAAAAAAAAAAAAAACAAAAGTCCTTCTGGTAGCAGTATGGCGAGTGGATGGGGAATCAGAAAGATTTAAAGAAGGAGATAAATTAAAAAGTCATTTCAGGGCTTCCCTGGTGGCGCAATGGTTGAGAGTCTGCCTGCCGGTGCAGGGGACACGGGTTCGAGCCCTGGTCTGGGAAGATCCCACATGCTGCGGAGCAACTAGGCCCGTGAGCCACAACTACTGAGCCTGCGCGACTGGAGCCTGTGCTCCGCAACAAGAGAGGTCGCGACAGTCAGAGGCCCGCGCACCGCAATGAAGAGTGGCCCCTGCTCGCCGCAACTAGAGAAAGCCCTCGCACAGAAACGAAGACCCAACACAGCCATAAATAAATAAATAAATAAATTTATAAAAAAAAAAAAAAGAATAGAAAGTTTTAAGGATGATACTGATAGAATGTCTAATATCTTCTCAGTCCCTAGTGGATTATCTTGCACACCTGCAGGTACACACATAGTATTGCCTAGACTCCTGTCTTGGCCTCCCTGTGACCACACCCTCTCCACGGAGCTCATGGGACATGCCCACCTGGAGCCAACATGGCTGCCTTCTGGGTATCACCCTCTGGGTACCCAGGACTCAGAATTTCTCTGTCCAAATGGTCTCCAGCCTGGTCCCAGGGCCCATGCAGGCCTATTGCCTGGGTCCTCCTTCAACAGGAGATGCCAGTGTGATCACCCTGAGGCCCAAGGGTTGGTCAAGAGTAATGGTGTTGGTTGGGGTAGTGGTGTTGGTTGCAGTTAAACATATGGGCTGAGGTGTCACAGGACAAGGGGCACCTGTGCAAGGCTTTTTGTGCTACAGGACAGAGCTGGGGGCTGAAGAGAAGGACTGGTGGGCTACAGACCTGAGGGCTCAAGTTTTAGGAGCTTGAGAGTTGGCCTTGAGCACACTCTGGTTTGGAGACTGCTGAGCTTTAGAATGAACTCACTGTAAGGCAGCTGGCACTGTCACCATCCACTGAAAACTAGAGAACATTTTTCACCTAGAAAATTAGCAAATACACAGTGCTGGTGAGAATGCTGAGAATTTGATACTTTCAAAGAGTGCTGGCACAGATTGGTTCAAGATGGTGGAGTAAAGGACGTGTTCTCACTCCCTCCTGTGAGAGCACCGAATCACAACTAACTGCCGAACAAACACTGACAAGGAGACACTGGAACTCAGCAAAAAAGATACCCCACATCCAAAGACAAAGAAGAAGCCACAATGAGACGGTAGGAGGGGCGCAATCACAATAAAATCAAATCCCGTAACTGCTGGGTGGGTGACTCACAAACTGGAGAACACTTATACTACAGAAGTCCACCCATTGGAGTGAAGGTTCTGAGCCCCACGTCAGGCTTCCCAACCTGGGGTTCTGGCAATGGGAGGAGGAATTACTAGAGAATCAGATTTTGAAGGCTAGTGGGATTTGATTGCAGGACTTGGACAGGACTGTGGGAAACAGAGACTCCACTCTTGGAGGACACACACAAAGTAGTGTGTGCATCGGGACCCAGGGGAAGGAGCAGTGACCCCATAGGAGACTGAATCAGACCTACCTGCTAGTGTCGGAGGGTCTCCTGCAGAGGCGGGGGGTGGCTGTGTCTCACCATGAGGACAAGGACACTGGCAGCAGAAGTTCTGGGAAGTACTCCTTGGTGTGAGCCCTCCCAGAGTCCACCATTAGCCCCACCAAAGAGACCGGGTAGACTCCAGTGCTGGGTCGCCTCAGGCCAAACAACCAACAGGGAGGGAACCCAGCCCTACCCATCAGCAGACAAGCGGATTAAAGTTTTACTGAGCTCTGCCCACCAGAGTAACAGCCAGCTCTACCCACCACCAGTCCCCTCCATCAGGAAACTTGCACAAGCCTCTCAGATAGCCTCATCCACCAGAGGGCAGACAGCAGAAGCAAGAACTACAATCCTGCAGCCTGTGGAACAAAAACCACATTCACAGAAAGATAGACAAGATGAAAAGGCAGAGGGCTATGTACCAGATGAAGGAACAAGATAAAACCCCAGAAAAACAACTAAATGAAGTGGAGATAGGCAACTTTCCAGAAAAGAATTCAGAATAATGATAGAGAAGATGATCCAGGACCTCAGAAAAAGAGTGGAGGCAAAGACCAAGAAGATGCAAGAAATGTTTAACAAAGACCTAGAAGAATTAAAGAAGAAACAAACACATGAACAATACAATAACTGAAATGAAAACTACACTAGAAGGAGTCAATAGCAGAATAACTGAGGCAGAAGAACAGATAAGTGACCTGGAAGACAGAATGGTGGAATTCACTGCTGCAGAACAGAATACAGAAAAAAGAATGAAAAGAAATGAAGACAGCCTAAGAGACCTCTGGGACAACATTAAATGCAACAACATCCGCATTACAGTGATCCCAGGAGAAGAGAGAGAGAAAGGACCCGAGAAAATATCTGAAGAGATTATAGTCGAAAACTTCCCTAACATGGGAAAGGAAATAGACACCCAAGTCCAAGAAGCACAGAGAGTCCCATACAAGATAAACCCAAGCAGAAACATGCTGAGACACACAGTAATCAAATTGGCAAAAGTTAAAGACAAGCAGCTGAAAGCAGCAAGGGAAAAATGATAAATAACATACAAGCGAACTCCCATAAGGTTAACAGCTGATTTCTCAGCAGAAACTCTACAAGCCAGAAGGGAGTGGCACAATATATTTAAAGTGATGAAAGGGAAGAACCTACAACCAAGATTACTCTACCCAGCAAGGATCTCATTCAGATTCTATGGAGAAATCAAAAGCTTTACAGACAAGCAAAAGCTAAGAGAATTCAGCAACACCAAACCATCTCTACAACAAATGCTAAAGGAACTTCTCTAAGTGGGAAACACAAGAGAAGAAAAGGACCTACAAAAACAAACCCAAAACAATTAAAATGGTCATAGGAACATACATACCGATAATTACCTTAAACGTGAATGGATTAAATGCTCCAACCAAAAGACACAGGCTCGCTGAACGGATACAAAAACAAGACCCATATATATGCTGTCTATAAGAGACCCACTTCAGACCTAGGGACACATACAGACTGAAACTGAGGGGATGGAAAAAGATATTCCATGCAAATGGAAATCAAAAGAACGCTGGAGTAGCAATACCCATATCAGATAAAATAGACTTTAAAATAAAGAATGTTACAAGAGACAAGGAAGGACACTACATAATGATCAAGGGATCAATCCATGAAGAAGATATAACAATTATAAATATATATGCACCCAACATAGGAGCACCGCAATACATAAGGCAACTGCTAACAGCTATAAAAGAGGAAATCAACAGTAACACAATAATAGTGGGGGACTTTAACACCTCACTTACACCAATGGACAGATCATCCAGACAGAAAATTAATAAGGAAACACAAGCTTTAAATGACACAATGGATCAGACAGATTTAATTGATATTTATAGGACATTCCATCCAAAAACAGAAGATTACACTTTCTTCTCAAGTGCGCACGGAACATTCTCCAGGATAGATCACATCTTGGGTCACAAATCAAGCCTCAGTATATTTAAGAAAATTGAAATCATACCAAGCATCTTTTCTGACCACAATGCTATGAGATTAGAAATGAATTACAGGGAAAAAAACGTAAAAAACACAAACACATGGAGGCTAAACAATACATTAGTAAACAACCAAGAGATCACTGAAGAAATCAAAGACGAAATAAAAAAATACCTGGAGACAAATGACAATGAAAACATGACAATCCAAAACCTATGGGACGCAGCAAAAGCAGTTCTAAGAGGGAAGTTTACAGCAATACAAGCCAACCTCAAGAAACAAGAAAAATCTCAAATAAACAATCTAACCTTACACCTAAAGGAACTAGAGAAAGAAGAATAAATAAAACTCAAAGTTAGTAGAAGGAATGAAATCATAAAGATCAGAGCAGAAATAAATGAAACAGAAACAAAGAAACAATAGCAAAGATCAATAAAACTAAAAGCTGGTTCTTTCAGAAGATAAACAAAATTGATAAACCACTGGCCAGACTCATCAAGAAAAAGAGGGAGAGGACTCAAATCAAAATTAGAAATGAAAAAGGAGAAGTTAAAATGGACACTGCAGAAATACAAAGCATCCTAAGAGACTACTACAAGCAGCTTTATGCCAATAAAATGGACAACCTGGAAGAAATGGACAAATTCTTAGAAAGGTATAACCTTCCAAGACTGAACCAGGAAGAAATAGAAAATATGAACAGACCAATCACAAGTAATGAAATTGAAACTGTGATTAAAAATCTTCCAACAAACAAAAGTCCAGGACCAGATGGCTTCACAGGTGAATTCTATCAAACATTTAGAGAAGAGCTAACACCCATCCTTCTCAAACTCTTCCAAAAAATTGCAGAGGAAGGAACACTCCCAAACTCACTCTATGAGGCCACCATCACCCTGATATCAAAACCAGACCGAGATACTACAAAAAAAGAAAATTACAGACCAATACTTCTGATGAATATAGATGCAAAAATACTAGCAAACAGAATCCAACAACACATTAAAAGGAACATACACCACGATCAAGTGGGATTTATCCCAGGGATGCAAGGATTCTTCAATACACAAATCAATCACTGTGATACACCATATTAACAAATTGAAGAATAAAAACCATATGATCATCTCAATAGATGCAGAAAAAGCTTTTGACAAAATTCAACACCCATTTATGATAAAAACTCTCCAGAAAGTGGGCATAGAGGGAACCTACCTCATCATAATAAAGGCCATATATGACAAACCCACAGCAAACATCATTCTCAATGGTGAAAAACTGAAAGCATTTCCTCTAAGATCAGGAACGAGACAAGGATGTCCACTCTCACCACTATTATTCAACATAGTTTTGGAAGTCCTGGCCATGGCAATCAGAGAAGAAAAAGAAATAAAAGGAATACAAATTGGAAAAGAAGAAGTAAAACTGTCACTGTTTGCAGATGACATGATACTATACATAGAGAATCCTAAAGATGCCACCAGGAAACTACTCAAGCTAATCAATGAATTTGGTAAAGTTGCAGTATACAAAATTAATGCACAGAAATCTCTTGCATTCCTATACACTAACAACGAAAGATCAGAAAGGGAAATTAAGGAAACAATCCCATTCACCACTGCAACAAAAAGAATAAAATACCTAGGAATAAACCTACCTAAGGAGGTAAAAGACCTGTACTCAAAAACTATAAGACGCTGATGAAAGAAATCAAAGATGACACAAACAGATGGAGAGATATACCATGTTCTTGGATTGGAAGAATCAATATTGTGAAAATGACTATACTACCCAAAGCAATCTACAGAGTCAGTGCAATCCCTATCAATTTACCACTGGCATTTTTTACAGAACTACAACAAAAAATCTTAAAATTTGTATGGAGACACAAAAGACCCCAAATAGTCAAAGCAGTCTTGAGGGAAAAAAACTGAGCTGGAGGAATCAGACTCCCTGACTTCAGACTATACTACAAAGCTACAGTAATCAAGACAGTATGGTACTGGCACAAAAACAGAAATATAGATCAATGGAACAGGATAGAAAGCCCAGAGATAAACCCACACACCTATGGTCAGCTAATTTATGACAAAGGAGGCAAGGATATACAGTGGAGAAAAGACAGTCTCTTCAATAAGTGGTGCTGGGAAAACTGGACAGCTACATGTAAAAGAATGAAATTAGAGCACTCCCTAACACCATACACAAAAATAAACTCAAAATGGATTAGAGATCTAAATGTAAGACCAGATACTATAAAACTCTTAGAGGAAAACATAGGCAGAACACCCTTTGACATAAATCGCAGCAAGATCTTTTTTGATCCACCTCCTATAGTAATGGAAATAAAACCAAAAATAAACAAATGGGACCTAATGAAACTTAAAAGCTTTTGCAAAGCAAAGGAAACTACAAACAAGATGAAAAGACAACCCTGAGAATGGAAGAAAATATTTGCAAACGAATCAACGGACAAAGGATTAATCTCCAAAATATATAAACAGCTCATGCAGCTCAATATTAAAAAAAACAAACAACCCAATCCAAAAATGGGCAGACAATCTAAATAGACATTTCTCCAAAGAAGACATACAGATGGCCAAGAAGCACATGAAAAGCTGCTCAACATCACTAATTATTAGAGAAATGCAAATCAAAACTACAATGAGGTATCACCTCACACCAGTTAGAATGGGAATCATCAGAAAATCTACAAACAACAAATGCTGGAGAGGGTGTGGAGAAAAGGGAACCCTCTTGCACTGTTGGTGGGAATGTAAATTGATACAGCCACTATGGAGAACAGTATGGAGGTTCCTTAAAAAACTAAAAATAGAATTACCATATGACCCAGCAATCCCACTACTGGGCAAATACCCAGAGAAAACCGTAATTCAAAAAGACACATGCACCCCAATGTTCATTGCAGCATTATTTACAACAGCCAGGTCATGGAAGCAACCTAAATGCCCATTGACAGACGAATGGATATAGAAGATGTGGTACATATATACAATGGAATATTACTCAGTCATAAAAAGGAACGAAATTGGGTAATTTGTAGAGACATGGATGGATCTAGAGACGGTCATACAGAGTGAAGTAAGTCAGAAAGAGAAAAACAAATATCGTATATTAACGCATATATATGGAACCTAGAAAAATTGTACAGATGAACTGGTTTGCAGGGCAGAAATTGAGACACAGATGCAGAGAACAAACGTATGGACACCAAGCGGGGAAAGTGGCGGGGGGGTGGGGGTGGTGGTGTGCTGAATTGGGCGATTGGGATTGACATGTATACACTGATGTATATAAAATGGATGACTAATAAGAACCTGCTGTATAAAAAATAAAATAAAATAAAATTCAAAAAAAAAGCGCTGGCAGGAGTACAAATTGAAACAGGCTCTTTTGGAAGGCAATTTGTGAACATGAACATATATCAAAAATGTTCAGACTGTACTAACACTTTGACCCAATAACACTGCTCCTAAGGACTTACCCTAAGGAAATAATCATGATGTGAGGAAAGACTTATGAACAGGGGTCTTCACTGTAATGGTGAAAACTCGGAAGCAAATCAAATGTACAACAGTGGGAAGTCAGTTAATATGGTGCATCCATGTGATGCAATAACTGTGACATGATCAATCAATGATGTTGCAGAATAATATTCAATGGCATGAGAAATTGTTAAAGGAGACAAATTATAAAGGAGAATATATGTTATGATTCGGTGTTTAAAAATATATACATAGAAAAAGATAAGGATATATGTCAGTTATCGATTATAGGGATTTTATTTTTTTATTTGTGCTCTTCTGTGTTTTATACAGAGCTCATACAATTCTGTTGTAAGCAGAAATAAATTACTTATAATATTCATAATGGTGAGAGTACCTTAATGGTGAGAAGTGGCATAGTCCTCAACTAAAAGGCTGGCATCAGGGATGAAGATGGAAAGTCAAATTTGAGAGATGCCTAAAAGCTAGTGTCATGGGGTAGATTGTGTCCTCCCCAAATACATTTGTTGAAGACCTAACCCCCAGTAGCTCAGAATATGATCGTATTTGGAGACAGTGCCTTTAAAGAAGTAATTAAGATAAAATGAGGTCATATGGGTGGTCTCTAATGCAGTATGACTGGTGTTCTTATAAGAAGAGGATATTAGGACACAGACTAAGGGGCAACCATGTGAGGACACAGTGAGAAGGCAGCCACCTACAAGCCAAGAAGAGAGGCCTCAAAAGAAACTAAACCTGCCGACACCTTGAACTTGGCCTTTTAGCCTCCAGAACTGGGAGACACTAAAGTTCTGCTGTTTAAGCCACCCAATCTGTGCTGTTTTGTTACGGCAGCCCTAGCAAACTAGGCTTGTCAGGATTTTGATATGGGGAGAGAGGACCCTAAGATGACTCCCAGCGGATGCCTTTCGGATGGTAAGGACACCAGTAGAAAAGATGAATGGGTGTCAGCGGATGCCTTTCGGATGGTAAGGACACCAGTAGAAAAGATGAATGGGTGTGCTCTGGGCAGTCTGAGGTTCAGGTGCCAGTGGAATATGAGGGAAGATGTCCAGTAAGTAGCTGGGTATGTGAGTCTGCAGTTCAGGAAGGAGAGCTGAGATGGGGTTGGAGATGGGGAGTCATTTAGCTTATCAAGTTGTATGGGAAGATCTGGGTGTGACTGAGAGCTGCCTCAGAAGGAGAGTGGCCTACTGGAAAGAGAGCGGTTTGTTGGTCAGACCGTCTGGACTTGAACTCTGTCCCCATCTCTTACTAGCTGTGAGGCTTTGCACAAGTTACTAGGCCACTCTGAAGCTCAAGTTACCCTCTGTGAGCAGAGGGCATAATGGAGTCTCACTATGCTCCTGCGAGCCTTAAAATGATGTAACATGTTAAGTCCTAGAATGTTCTAGAATAGGAGCTCACACAGAGTGGCAGCTATTCCTACTATAGTGAGAACTAGGTTAAGGAAAGATCACTGATATTGAAGGGATGCTTTGAAGAAGACTGAGAAGTAAAATTCAGAGAGGCAAGAGGAGAAAGAAGCAAGAGTGTGGGGAAGGAAGTCAAGATAGGAGAAAGTTTCAAGAAAACAATTGGGTCAGCCCTGGCACATGGCATAGAGAAGCCAAGTCAGACAAGCGTGGAGCAAAGTACAGGGATACATCCCAATCCCTTATTCCATTGTTTTCCCTTCCAAGGTTGTGCACCATCCTTTTTTTTTTTTTTGAAAGCTCCACAGCTCTCCCTTATCTGAGCACTAGATTGACATAAATTATAACAATTATTTACATGTGTCTATGTGGTAATAAACCCAACACAGGCAAATCAAATTAGAGAGCCGTGTGCTAGTCAACTATTCCAGGAGCCATTCTAGGAGGAAATTCACTAATGACATTAGGAAACATTTTCCCTTTTGATGTATTTTTGTTTCTCATTCATAATTAATTTTAATCTCTATCACTATAATGTCAGGCCTACTGCAGGCCCACTATTTCCTTTTATGAAAAGCATACTTGAAAAAAGGGAAAGCAAAACCCAAGCATCAGGAAAGTTTTATCCACTTCTTGTAAATGGAGTTTTAATGGGATGGAAATACTCTTATGAGGAAGCACTGATTGACAAGACCAGAAGGAACTTTGGTAGGCTATCTACCAAATTTCATCTATACTGAAAGACACTTTTTTTTAACATGTAAACATCTCTGAAATGAGCATCTGTCTTACAATGAATGACATATCATATAATTGACAGCATTCTCCTTTCTTAGTGGTTCATAAAACATCACGATTGATGGTGTCTTAGATATGATCAAACATGGCAACGCTTTGCCTGAGGACCAGGCAAGCTATTCTAGAAATACAACCGCTTATTGGTTTTGTAAGAACCTCTAGACAATAGTAATAAAACGGTCACGTGGTGGACACACAGCCCCGGCAATGTTTTCCATAGCTTAGCATAAAGACTGGCATCTTGCTGCTCACCGCGAGAAACGGGACAGCTCATGGCTTTAAACCAGTTAGAGAATTCCCCTCTGGGCCCATTACAGCCATTCTCACCTTCTCACTCTAAACACACACACACACACACACACACACACACACACACACACACTGTGAGCCACCTCCTGCTCTCCCCCAACCTTGCAGAGGCCTTTACTAGCCTCAGGAGGGGTAATCTCTCAGTCACTGGCAAGAGAAAAGTGGGAGATACCCCTCTTTTACTTACTATTTAATTTCTGTTAAACCCTCATTTAGATTTTGTTGCTAATAAAGATCTACCAACTTTTGAAGCTATTGGAAACTCCTCTGATTATACAGGTGCCCCCCATCACCAGACATTTCCCACCATTCCCCATCTACACTGCGAGCCTGAATGCAATTTCTTTTGCTTCTCAAGAAAGACTTAGGAACTGAGGACTAATGCCTGGAGGTCCTTGAATCCTTTTAGGAAGAATCTGGCCCGCAAGACACATGTCTTTGATATTTATAACTGGTCAAAATAATGCTGGAGTTACTGTTCCATCTGGTATGGAAAATTAAACCTCCTGAACTGTCCTGTAACAGAAAGAAGCTGCAGGGGTTCGCTGTCACCACTCTTTGTTTAACTCATGCAACATTAAAGCACATTGGCCTACAAGAAATAAAGCTTACTTGTGAGCTGGCTTATAAACGAACTCAGATGACAAGAAACCCAAACAACAGGCCCCGCTGAAGCTATTATCCTCAGCCCTAAAGGCCAGCTGGGTCCTTTTGTAACATCAAAGGCACAAACAACTGAACCAACGTGGAGACAATCCTCCTGGCAGCCTGGGGACTGTCAGACTGTCAGAAGCAAGGGGAACCTACCGGGTATGTGGGTTTTCTTCACCTGAAAGTTGATTTTGCCCCAGAGCTTATAAATCGCAGTTCCCATCTCTGAGACCCGGCTCCGTGTGCAGCACAGAGAGACAGCTGAGGGTGACAGGCTGAGCGGGCCAGCCCCCCCTGACCTGTGTGACTCAGAGCCCACCAGGAGGCCAAGCCTCCCTCCACGCCCTTTTCCAACCAGCCACCAGCGTGCTCAGCGGCTCTGCTCATCAGGGCTGTCAAACTTTCACAACCAGGTCCATAAATCAGGTTAGAAGAGGTCAAGGGAGCATCTCTCAGATGATAGTCTTGATCAGAGATGACTGTATTGCAGTTGTGAAGGCCTCTGGACACAGATGGTCTAGGCGAGCTGTGTGGCCTTTGGCAACTTATTTAACCTCTCTGTGCCTCCATTTCTTCTTCTGTAAGATAGTCCCCATTGCACTGACTTGATAAGTATGAAAAGTGCTTAGAATGATGCCCAGCGTCATAGTAGGCCTCTGCAGAGAGTTAGCCATTGCTATTATAATTGTTGATGAAGAAAGCCCTGTGCTTTTCCCATTAAGAAAATTTGCATTTATGAGCAGGGCTGGTGATTGATTGGGTAATAGTTTCTATCTACTTCCAAGAATACTAGGAAACCCCACTTCATACAATAAATCAGGTCATGATTCCCAGTGTTTGGGAGAACAGAATCCCCTACAACAATAGTCAAGAATTAGGAGAAGAAGTGAGGCTGCCTTCGTCAACCAGGTCCGTTAGTGGGACAGTTTTCTATTTGCACTGAAAATCCACGGTTCCTGAGAGCACGAATTGCTTCAGTGTCGTCCTTGCCACCCGTGAGAACTCTTTCTAAGCATTCTCTTCCCAGTGGCCGCCTTTCTTGGGGTTAGAAATCCCGAGTAGCTGTGCTTTTCTGTCCCTGGTCGCCCCCTGTTGTCGACTTTGAAGTATTTTTATCCCTTGGTTAAACTCTCAGGTCAGATCTCTGAGGAAGGTGGCCTTGCTTCAGTTTTCTGCCCCGAGGCAGAGAGGAGAGTTCATTTCACCAAAGCCAGATCGCATAGAGGGAGGTGGTCAGGATTTGGTACAAAACCCTCAGCAGCACAAAAATAGCCTTTCTTATTTCTCAGCTGGCTCTGTCATTTACCAGCGTGTGATCTGGGTTCTCAGTTTTCGCATCTGTAAAACGAAGGGGCGCTTCTAGGTGACCTCGGAGGTCTCTGTAAATTCTGATTTCCTCTGAGATTCTCGAATTGGAGTTTGCACAACCTAAGGAGGGAGGGATGCCGTGGAATTCACACAAAGCTACAGGCTAAATATGGTTCATCTTTCTGAAGCATCAACATTATATTAAAACAAATCTGGGAGTGTGATGAAGTGCAATTCAAAATTTCCAAGTTTTTTTCCAAGAAGAAAGTGAGATTTTTTAAATGTTCATCTTGGAAAAAATAGTGATGATGGTTGAACATTGTGAATGTAATGCCACTTAATTGTATATGTAAAAATGGTTAAAAGAGCAACTTTTCTGTTTTATACATTTTACCACAATAAAAAAATTTAAAAAGTGTATTTCTGGGTCCAGAAATAAACCCACATATACTTGGTCAACTGATTTTCGACAAAGGTACAAAATTCAGTGGAGAAAGGATAATCTTTTTAATAAATGGTGCTGGGACAATTGGACATTCATATGCTTTTTACATATTTTAAAATAAACCTCAATTCATACCTCTCACCATATACAAGAGTTAATTCCAAATGGATCATAGATCTAAAAATGTGAAACCTAAAGCCACAAAATTTCTAGAAGAAAACATAGGAGGAAATCTTTATGACATCGGGTTAGCAACGATTTCCTAGATAAGACACCAAAAGCATAATTAATAAAAGAAAAAATTGTAAGTCAGATTTCATCAAAATTAAAAGCCTCTTCTCTTCAAAAGACAGTGTCAAGAGAATGAAAAGACACACCCTAGACTGAGAGTAAATATTTGCAAATCACATTTCTGATAACAGGAAAATATAACAAATCTCAAAACTTAATAACTAGAAAGTAAAAAGTCAATTTAAAAAATGGGCCAAAGATTTGAACAGACTTCACCAAAAAAAGATATACAGATGGCAAATAAGTACATAAAAAGATGCTTGACATTATTAGTCATTAGAGAAATGCAAGTGAAATGCAACCACAGTGCAATACTGCTACACACTTTTTAGAACAGCTAAAATGAAAGAGTGACCGTAGCACGTGCTGGGGAGGAGGAGTTACTGGAACTCTTTCTCACTCCCTGCTGATGCGGATGTAAAGTGGTAGGACTATTTGGGAAGAATAGTTGGACAGTGTCTTAAAAAATTAAATATACAGCTACCATATGACCCAGCCACTCCATTCCTAAGTATGTACCCAAGAGAAAAGGAAGACTTTGTCCATACAGAGACTTGTCCACAAATATTCACAGCAGCTTTATTTTTTAGTAGCCCCGAACTAGAAACAACTCAAATGTCCATCAGCAGATGAATGGATAAACAAATTATGGTACAATGAGATACCATTCAGCAAATTTAAAAAAAGGAACTATTTTGATACACACAACAATACAGATGAATTTCAAAATAATTATACTGAAAGAAGCCAGACAAAAAGAGTACATGTTTGTAAGATTCCATTTACATAACTTGCCAGAAAGTGCAAACTAATCTACAGCAACAGAAAGCAGATTAGGGGTTACATGGTAGAGGCAAGAGGGGTTAAAGGAAGGATTATAAAGGGGCATGAGGAAGTTTTGGGGAGTGATGGATGTGTTCAGTATCTTGAGTGTGGTGACTCCCAAGATTATGGGGTTAAGCTCTTCTTAGATGGGAGTAGCTTGGTAGAAAAGGGTACAGTATAGAGTCTCAGGTAGCAGGGCATATGCATAGTACTTGAGAGGAAACCTCTCACCAAGCTGGATTGCCGTAAGATATGAAGATCGAGTCCCTTGAGATTTATCTCTTCTCTTTGCTTGTCATAGCAATAATTTGGGAGAACAATCTGTTGGTTAGGCTTCCCTGTATTTTTGCAAACCAATGATATTGCCTGTAAGTGCAAGCATATATTACGTTCAGGTATGGCTGGATCTAGGAGCTCAAACAAGCTCATTGGCTCCTGATCTATCTCCATCTCTCTGGTCTCCTTCCCTCTGTGATGGCTTCATCTTCAGGAAGCTCTCCTCTCAGGGTGGTAAGATGACTGTCAGCAACTCCTGGCCTACATCTAGCAGAAAGAGTGATTCTTGATTTCTTAAGTTCCATCGAAAGATCCAGGACTGACTCTGGTTGGATGGACTTACATGTCTATGTCTAGATGTTAGAAATTGCTGACTGGCTAGGCTTGGGTCATGTACCCACCCATGGATTAACTGCAAGTAGGGAATGAATGGTTTCTCAAAGAAAATCAGAGACCCACTGTACCTTCAACATGAAGCCCTGCAAAGAACTACCAATTAGCCTAACGTGGTGCTTAATTGTACTTCCTGAACACTTGACTTTGGGGAAGTAATTGCATTTTGTATTAAAGATACATAGAATTATGAACTCACTTGATTAGGAAGGACATTAAAGTTCTAACCCCTCAGTGTAGCAGGTTTTCTATGCCTTATTCCTTTTAAGCTCTGGTTTCAAAGCTAATTGTATTTCCTTGCATATGATCATTCAATCTCTAAAAACACACACTGAAGTAAAAGAAAAGCACCCCACTCCTGCCGTACTAAGTATTTTCTCTAGATGGTACTTAACTTTTCCAACAACCCTATGAGAATGTTACAGACAAGGAGACTGATGTTCAGAAAGGTTAAGTAACTTACCTGAGGTCGAGCTTGTGAGGGGGATTAGAACCTGCCCTCAGCTGTCCCTACACAGGTAGAGGCCTGTCTGCAGCATTACCAGGAGTCCCAGCTGAACAGAATCAGTGTGTTGTTATCCAGTGCCCGCTTAGGGCCTGTTAGGGATGAAATGTCTTTCAATGTCTTCTTCTGCTTAAGGCTAAAGTGAGCGTTCCTTTGTAGCCAATTTAATGTATAAGGGTTCTTTCTGTTTACTAACATCAGACTCACGAAGGAATGTTCTCTTTTCAATACATTTCATTGTGCCTTTTAAGAACACTCTAGAAGCAGCAGATCGATGTGGAGGAAGGAGCACTGCCCTAGTTGGAAGTAGACCTGAATTCCTCTAGTTCTGGCTTTGCCCACAGCTCACTGTATGACCTTTGAAAATCCACTTAACCTGAGTCTCAGTTTCCTGAAGTTGAATTCAATCAGTGTTTCCTGCTGGCGGTAGACTTACCATGGTGGTAACTAAAATCAATGCTTTAAATTTTCCATAATTATGTACTAATTTTAATGTGTAAAAAAATATAATAGTACATCAAGTCAATTATTTTCCAGGTATTATTTCTTAGGATGACGCTAAGTAAAACAGGCGTGTTATTTAGTAAAAAATATTAAGTGAATTCTAGTAGAGGCCTATGCAAGTATGGCAAAAATTGCAACGATGGCCTGTGAATGACTGATGTTTGGGAAACCCTGGATTGGGAAATGAGAGCTACCAGTTACTGAGCCAGGAACCTGGCACTTTATAGGCATTCACTTATATAATTCTTATAACAATCCCAAGCAATAAGCACAGTCATTATCACTCTATTTTATCAAAGAAGATGCTGGGGCAGAGAGAGGTGAAGTTGCTTTCTTACCAATATGTGGCCAAGCCAGGGTCTGACCTCAAGCCATGTTCCTGGTCCTCGTGCTCTGCTGGCGGTGGAGTGTGGAAGACATACCGAGACCCGAGGGCAGGGGTGTGTAATTCAGCGGGTCTCGGACCAGGACAGCATGAGGATCACCTGGGGAGCCTGTTAAAGCTGCAGATTCAGAGCCCCTCCTCCAGAAATCCTGGTCCTTAGGCTGCAGGGGTTCAGGAGGCAAAGTTTTAACAATCACCCCAGGAAGTTCTGAAGCAGGAGGACCTGTGGTCTCACGTTGAGAAGTGGCTGCAGTCCTCAGAATAATTAGAATAATGAGTAGCTTTTGGGAGATGAGCTCACTACAGACTTTTCTCCCTTGTTCACCTGGCTTGTTACTCACACTTGCGGCTGTTTGCAGCCTGTGGGGGAGAAGTAATGAGCTGAGGTTGTGTCTCTTTCAACTGTTCCTTTTACACACATCACAGTGGCAGTGAGGAATTAATTGATCTTTATTTTCAAGTTGGTTCTGACAGCAGATCTCTGTGTTCCTGATCACCCTACCAGGAAGAGAAGAAACTCCAGAGCAGAGAACAGTAGAAAAGTAGACTTTGAAAAAATTCAGTGCAGAGCCAAATAAATTCTGGGTCTGCAGATTCTCGCCCACACTCACCACTGCCACCTGCCAGCCCGTTTCCCCTTTCCACAGCTGAGGCTCATTATGATCGCAAGTAGGCTGAGTTTTGGGGACTTAAAAAGGCTGAAAAAGAAGAAGTGGAAGAATGTGTATGTCTCTTTCAAAAAGGCAATGAGGACAAGAGACGTCCGTGCCCCAGGAATGGCTTCGCTAGTCAGGCCTGCCAAAAAGTGAAAGAGAAAAAAGGAGGAAAAAGAAGAGGGGATGCTTTCAGAGCTCCTGAAAAGAAGGAATTGACCTTCCGGTTAGAGTTCCTTTCAGATGCACAATCTAGAAAGCAGGTAAGAAATGTACACAAATAACTGCAATTCAAAGTACGAGATGGGAACAAGTGCCATAAGAGAAGTGCAAATATTTTGAAACAGGTGTGGAGCAAGTTTGATGAGCAGATGAATGAAAAGATTTTCAAAACTCTAAGACCTACACAAATGTCAAATCATTATGTTGTGCACCTGAAACTAATATAATGTTAGTGTCAATTACACCGTAGTAAAAAAAAAAGAATTGTACTGAAAAAAAAAACTTCTGAGACCTGATGCCCAGCAATTGGATGAAGAGGATGAAGCTGGAACATGAGCTCTTCAGGTTGCCAGAGTTCCCCCATTTCCCATTTTTCTTACACTTGACCCCTTTCCTTTTTAAGTCACGCCTGGGTTCCTACAGGCATATGAGTTTGCATATCAGCACAATATGGATGCTGATGTAGTTATTGCAGAGGATGCGATGCAGGAAGTGTGTGGAGATGGGACTGGCCACGTGGGCTGGATTGACATGGGCCTTGAATGCCATACAAAGGAGTCGGCACCATAAAAATTCAGTGGTTCTCAAATAAAGCGTTGGCGCCCTCTTTAGACCCTGAACCTTAACATCAGGGAGCGTCATGTCAGGTGTTCTGGAGGTGAGTGGTGCAGGAGAAGGCGAGAAGCAGAACAACATCTCAGAAACAAAGCTGTAAGCAACAGGAAGCCACAGAACAGTGTGTGACTTGGGAGTGATGGGAGCACACTTGTGCTTTAGAAACATCACTCTGGGGGAGGCTGGGAACATGAAGGAAGGAAGGAAGAATGACTGAAGCCAGAACAGCTAGCAAGTGACAACAGTAATCTGGTGGCACTTGGGACCTCCCTTCCACCACCAGCTTTCCAGTTCCTCCCTGAACTGGTCACCTGACCAGCTCAGGAACTGGGTTGTGGGCAGATCAGCCTGAGGTGAAGGCCACTTTGTTAAAAACATCTGTGCTTGTTGGAGTTTGTTTCTTCCATCCCCGAATTCAGGGTCTTTGGTCTTGGTCTATAAGCGACTCTGGATCATATGCAAATTTGGGAGCCCCTGCTGAAGGCGGGCAAACTTGTGGGGCAAGGAGGGAGTTTCTTGGAACCAGAGGGGACATCTTTATCCACATGGCAGTGCCTGAACAAGGAAGCCCATTCTTTCAAGCAATTGAACAGAGAAGGAACTTCAGAGGAAAAACAGGGCAATGGTCTAAAAAATACAGGCATCTTCCTTTCCTTTGGACTGAATCATCACTCCACTCCCAATGCTCCACCCTACGTCCCCGTGCCTGACACCCTGGGTTTGGAGAATGTTGCTGGCCTAGAAGCAACACTATTTTGGATTCCCAGAGAGGCTCAGCAGCCCAAGGCAGCGGGAGGGGAATGGAAGTGAGGATATCCTTTCTCTCCTTTCTTCCCCAGGGAACCAGATTATCAGGATTAGTTCTGTAAATGTTTTGTTGCATCTTAACTCCTACTGGGACAGAGAAATTGCTATATCACCAACTTCTGAAACCAAGCTGAAACCCAGCTGAAACCAAGTAGGTGGATGGCTGTGGAAAATCACAGCCGAGAGGATAGTTTTGGGGGTGAGAGTGTGGGAGACTTCCAGTCTCTTAATTTCTTGGGTTGGCACTCCTGGGACACAACTTTCACAGTCATTATCACGAATGAGTTGTCAATTCTCTTGGCAAATCATCCAAACCATGTGATGGTGTCCAATCCTAAAAATGGTCTTAACAAAAGACTTGATTAGATGCTGTGTGTATGTGTGCATACGTGTTTACATTCTTTTGTGTGCCTGCTGGGCCAGGTGAGAGGGTGGGATGAGGGGTTAAAACATTTTAACCACATATTTCATCAAAAGCACTGAGCATGGGACTTCCCTGGTGGTGCAGTGGTTAAGAATCCGCCTGCCAATGCAGGGGACATGGGTTCGATCCCTGGTCTGGGAAGATCCCACATGCTGCGGAGCAACTAAGCCCACACACCACAACTACTGAGCCCGCGCTCTAGAGCCCTCGAGCCACAACTACTGAGCCCATGTGCCACAACTACTGAAGCCCGTGTGCCTAGAGCCCGTGCTCTGCAACAAGAGAAGCCACAGCAATGAGAAGTCCATGCACTGCAACAAAGAGTAGCCCCTGCTCGTCGCAACTAGAGAAAGCCCGCACACAGCAATGAATACCCAACGCAGCCAAAAAATTAAATAAAATTGAAAAATTAAAAATAAACTAAAATAAAATGGCATCAGCATGCAAAAAAAAAAAAAAAGCACTGAGCACATCCTACCATGGGTCTATCACTGTGCTGGGGCCTTGGTGACTAAAAGAAGCTGAAGGCAGGTCCCTGCCAATTTCTCCCTATGTCCCCCAGCAGGAGCTGAGATGAAAATAACAGATTTGACATCTGGAGAACAGAAGCTGTGTTGCAATTTCTGTTTTTATTTTATATGCTCTCAAAAAAAGAGAAAGAAAGAATAGTTTTGAGCCTAGAGAAGATTCATCCTGTAACATAGGATTTTTGGTATTTTCAAAGGTGCTCTACTTTGACTGAACTTTCCAGATCTGTCTAGAAAACCATGTCACAGGAAACACAGTGCATTTCCAAAGGCATTTGTTTTCATGCCTCCTGGTGTTCCAAAAAAAGTTTGCTGTTTCTAAAGAACTTATAAGTATGAAATTAAAATTTTGAAGCTTCGGAAGTTGAGCTTTTCGTAATTTTACAGACCTCTCCTCTCTTCTGGAGATGAATCAACCCAGCAAATAGAAAGGGCTGTGTTCCCACTATTTGGGGGAAGAGACCCAGGAGGGCACACTCAGGCATAGATGAAACCAAAATGCACTTCCCCTGACTATGTCACTTTTCAGCTGTGTGACCTGGGCAAGTTATTAAGCCTCTTTGAAAATTCCCACTTGTTTAATTTTGCATTTGTTCCTGGGCTCAAAGACATTTAAGGTCCATCTATTCTAAGACTTTAATGTAGACTCTCCAGAGGCTACACCAACACCCCCAATTTCAATCAGTCCTTTTGGTTTCTCTTTTCTTTCAGTGTCCTCTTTTCAGTAATGGCCTCAATACTTTTTAGCTAGCAGGAATAGTAACAGGAATCCAGACGCGTGAAACACTACATTCATATTTAACACATATATCTAGGCTCCCAGCTGGAGAACATACAACACTTTTTTTTTTCCTTTAAAGGATCAAAAATTAGCAGCTTTCTTGAACGCACCATTATGACTAGAAATAGAAGCTAACATCTAGTCAGTGCTAGTGTGCATTTAGTTTTGATCTAAATGTGTTATTCCTAACAACACACTTAATCCTCATCAATTACGCTGCAAAGGAAGTACTGTTATTATCCTCATTTCACAAAGGGAATGAGGAACTTGACGGAGGTCACACACAGAAGGTGGTGGGGCTGGGATTATGAACCTAGGCAGTTTGGTTCCAGCACTAGTGCTTTTTACCACAATGCTGCTCTGATCTTAAACCTCTTCAGTTAATATATATATAAATAAATTTCCTTGCAGGATAGTTTACGTAGAATAAAACGCACAGATTTTCAGTTGGATGAGTTTTGACGCACACACCCAGGTAGCCACCGCCCCAATGAAAATATAACACATTTCCATCAACTCTCATGGCCCTTTGCAATCAGTCTCCCTGACCTCTTGTCGAGTAAACACTCATCTGATTCTTTTGCCCTAATAGCTAATATATTTTTGAAAATAATATGAGGGAGGTGGAAGAAAGGGCTTCAAATCACATACCCATGTACAGTCAATCTTGTGACTTCTTGGGGTTTCAAGCTTCTAGTTATAGAATAAAAGTAATGAGTTGGCAAGCACTTCCCAAATTATGTTCCCTCTAGATGATATGTTTGGTGATAAAAGTATCTCCATCATACTATGGCATTTCTGTTATCTTTCATCATCCTCCCCTCTGGACCACATCTCCTCTTGAATATGTCCTTGGTGTCTAGCAGGTGTACTAATGAGACATAGGCAATAAAAGTAAAGACGCTGAGGCCAAAATTAAATTCAAATAAGTTTGGAAACAATGGTTCAATAAAGTTAACCAGTTTTCTTTGCTGTAGGAATTTAAAGTGCTAATTTATGTTGGGTGTCCCAGAGAAGGAGATAAGCTATCAAACTCAGAATCTTTTCTGATGGATACATCAAAGACCAGTGAATGTTCTGCCAACCATAGAACGTGCTGAACTGAAATCCATCCTGCAAAAGATTTTGACTTACTAATTAGTTTTTTTTTTTTTTTGGTTCTCATTAGCTATGGATAATTAATCTTTTAAATTAAACCATAAAAACAATAGAGAGTAAAAGGAAAAGTTCTCCATTTTTCCCTGTCCAAACTTCCAATCTCACATTCCAGAGTAACCAATATTTAGAAGTCTGATATAAACTTTATAGCTATGTTACATATGTGTGTGATATGTCTGAATGTGTATCTACACACTTTTTTTTGTGCACAAATGGCATTATACATACATTTTGTCCTGCAACCTGGTTCCCTCTTATCTTTCCGTATCAATACAACAATACCTCCAGATCTATTTCACTGTTTTTAGCAGCTTTCTAGTATCTTTTAATATCTGGTAGGGTATTTTCTTTTTCATATCTTCTTGGATATTTGTCCATGTTCAATCTTCCAGATAAAATTCAGAGTCATTTTATTTTACTCCGCCCCCATTTTTTTTTTTTAAACTTTGTCATCACAATAAGATTATAACTTAGTTCAGGGGAAATGTCTATAAATATTGAATCCTTTCATTGAGAGTAAGGGATACCTTTCTATTTACTCAAGTCATCTTTTATGTTTCTAAGTAAAACGTGTAAGATTTCTTCTTGTAGATCTTACATGTCTTGTTAGGTTTATTTTTTAGATATTTTGTCCCTTTATTGCCAATAGAAAAATTTTTCTTATTTTTCTTGGTTATTATTTTTATAAAGCAAAATTTAATTTTGGAATTATAGATTCGCAAATAGATGAAGATAAGATCACTTACTGTTTCTAAAATTATTTTCAATTAATTAATTCTCTTGAGTTTTCCTGATATACATAAGCACATGGGGAGCAAATAATGACAATGGGTGCCTTTTCCTTTCCAAAAATTTTAGGTCACATTATGTTCTCTTATTTTTTTTATGTTTTTTGCATTTTATGGTACATTTAGAACAATACTATTATAATAGTGATAGTGAAATCCTTGTCTTATTTCTGACTTTAATGGGAATATATCGTCATTGACGTTGAGAATTAGTTTGAGGGATGTATAAAGACCATGTCAAGGAAATGTATTTCCACCTGTTTTTATTTTACTAAGATTAAAAAAATCAGGAATAGATGTGAATTTTATTATATGGCTTTGCAGCATATACTGAAAAGATAACAGGCTTTTTCCATTTTTTTAACCTACTGATATGGTGAATTACATTAATAGTTTAATACTGAACCACATTTGCATTCTGGAATTAACACTGAAGATAATTTAGCTAACCTAAGTTATTACCAATGCATTTAGGTAGACTAGAAAAACATCAGTCTGAATAAATGTTAAAAATCTGAATTATTTCAGATTAATAAATTTCATTTCTTACTTTTATACACATTTACATACAAAATTAGAACCAATTTTCTGATGGCCAGCTTTATGTAATAGGTAAGATTTCAGTCCCCTTTAATGAAATTGATGAGCATTTTTATAATATTTTTAATCCTAGTTAAAAATAGGGGCTTCCCTGGTGACGCAGTGGTGAAGAGTCCGCCTGCCAATGCAGGGGACACGGGGTTCGAGCCCTGGTCTGGGAAGATCCCACATGCCGCGGAGCAACTAGGCCCGTGAGCCACAATTACTGAGGCTGCGCGTCTGGAGCTTGTGCTCCGCAACAAGAGAGGCCGCGACAGTGAGAGGCCCGCGCACCGCGATGAAGAGTGGCCCCCGCTTGCCGCAACTAGAGAAAGCCCTCGCGCAGAAACGAAGACCCAACACAGCCAAAAATAAATAAAATAAATTAATTAATTAAATAAATTAAAAAAAATTAAGAACTGTTTTCATTTTTAAAAAAAGTAAAAATAATATAATGAAGTAATACTTAGAAGAAGTTTGTTCTCTTAACCAGCTTAACATCCTTCCTTCCTACATTCTTCTCAAGTAATTTGTCTAGAAAACTCTTTCTTCACAGAACGTACCAAAGCAAATAACAGCCCAGCTCAGATACTATGAGTCAGAAGAGTTTACAATGAATTGTGTTTTAATGTTTATACTTTTCAGTCCTTTTATTTCCTGATATTTCTGTTTTTCTAAACTAATTATACAATTAAGAGTTTTGCAAAACAGAAAAGAAAGAATTCTGGTCTCCCTGGAGTTTTAGTTAGGTTCATAGATAATTGCCCAGGACTTGTTTGGTCCTGGGAAGAGGCCAGATATCCCTAAAGAGAACAGAAGAATCAGAAGAGGGTAGGGAATTATCAAAGGAATAATGCAAGGAAATTTCCCAGAACTGAGAGACATGCATTTCCAGTTTGAAAGGGCCCAGTGGGTGCCTAGTTAAATAAAGAATTTTTAAAAGGCCTACTCTAAAGCATTTCATTAGGAATTTTCTGAATACAAAACCTGAAATGCCTTTCACGAAGCCTTTTTACAGAAAGCTACTAGATGTTCTCCACTAAAGTGAGGGAGTAAACAAAGAGTGAAGAAGAAATAGGATATGAGAAGTGGGTGACCCAACTCAAGAAAGAGGTAAAGGGAATTCTCAGGATAAAGCCTCAGCCGGGTCTTGAATAACAACCTGCCCACACTGGCACAAGAGTGCTCTGGGGTAGGGGGTGCCTTGGGGATGTGGAGGTGACAGGCTGTCTGAACTGTCTCATTATATGTAAAATTGTGTTGAAAGGTTGTTGAAAAATATGGGAAGAATTAGAGATAGGTACCAACAAAAAACAGAAAGCAAAAACCCAACCCAGGTAAATTAAAAAACAAAACCAAATCAAACAGCAATTACTAATGAGATGGTGCAAATTAGCTAGGACTGAGGAAGTTAAACTCTCTATTATTCATCAGTCTGGGAAGACAAACAGATAATGTTAATGCTTCTCCCATACTGCAGCTGTAACACGTCATAAAGACCCCCAAGAAATCCCCCAAGCCATGCCTATGAGAAGCTTTGCTGATTGAAATATCAGGAAGAATGAAACATCACGCTCTTGCTTGGAGAATCTAAGTCACTTTGACCCAAAAAGACAGCTTTGGTTTCTCATCTAGGTGCACTACTTCAGAGAAGGCTTTTCTGAACATGACATTCCACATTCACCTTAATTTTGTGGTTTCCCAGGAAACAGGAGCCTAGGTCCTCTCTGCAGTCCAGACCTGAGGCTGATCCCTTTATACACAGTCTTGCTCTGCACTTATCAAAACACTGCTTGGTTCACATTTGTCCTGAAATCCACTCTTCCCTCCAGTTCTATACCACCTCTATCATTTCTTTGATGAGACACTCATGATTGCTCTGGTGTGAGGTCTCCCTTGTTGTGGGATTTACAGGTTTGTCTCCAGGAGGCTTAGGCTGATCAATCTAGGAAAACTTGGAGGTTTTTGAGATTTGCTGAGACCATTGCTGCTTCGACTGGGAATAACATGCACCCCTGAGACCCTGGCAGTCTTGTCTGCTGAAGGCCTCTCTTTCCCTGATGCATTGGTTTTTCACTGAATCTGCATTCTGCTCAGTGTTAGGTTTATCATTTGTCTCCTGAGATTTGAGGGTTCTAACCAGACCTTGTTATCTTCTGGTGAAACCTGGCTATTAATACCCTCTTGTCTTCTGTCTGCTTGTCCAACATCTTAAACATTGTGCGTCTCTGAGAATGTTCCTTAGCCTCATCTGTGTCTGAGAAATTTGCTTTGGGAGAGAGCTTCTCTTTACGCAGTCCACCTGCCATGAGGCTACTGATTCTTGGGTCAGCAGTTGGGGCAGCTTCTTTAAGGCTGAGGGATGAGACACTCAGAAGCAGTATCTTTACCTCTGACCAACAATCAGCCAGTTTCTCATGGGCTTATCTTTCAATAAAATTACACAACCTCCTGATATAACTCCACTGAGGACAATTTGGAATTATGGGCCACTTTGAGGAACCTGGACATGAATCATTGTTCGTTTGAGAGACTCTTTTTTTCTTAAATGAATTTATTTATTTATCTATTTATCTATCTATTTATGGCTGTGTTGGGTTTTCGTTGCTGCGGGCGGTCTTTTCTCTGGTTGTGGCGAGCGGGGGCTACTCTTCGTTGCGGTGCGCGGACTTCTCATTGCAGTGGCTTCTCGTTGCAGAGCACGGGCTCTAGGTGCGTGGGTTTCAGTAGTTGTGGCTTGCGGGCTCAGTAGTTGTGGCTCGTGGGCTCTAGAACACAGGCTCAGTAGTTGTGGCACACAGGCTTAGTTGCTCCGCAGCATGTGGGATCTTCCCGGCCCAGGTCTTGAACCCGTGTCCCCTGCATTGGCAGGCAGATTCTTAACAACTGTGCCACCAGGGAAGTCATGAGAGACACTTTAGAACACAAGGGGGAGAGTGTTTCATCCGTCTAAAGGAGAGAGAACTTCACTGAACGTGGGAGACTCCCATCCTTTGCTTCCATTTCTCAGAGATGAATAAGTATTGACTTCTCTTTATGAGCGTGGCTTGATAATATTGTTAAGGGCCTGAATTACTATTTAAACCATCTGTAAAAACTCTTCTTCTGTGTGTGTGCAAATATATTCTGTTCTGCATCTAAACCTTCTCCTCTCTCCTGGCAGAGGGAAGATAAGCAGCTTAACATCTGTGTCAAGCTTCTCCCTCTCACATAGAGTCAGAGAGTTTGCTGTTATACTCCACCAAGCACAGACAGGCCTTATCGATTCTGTGAAGTTGTCTAGTCCATGGGCCTGCCTGTTGCCCTATTGATAGAGAATACATTCTGCTAGAAGGTTATACCCTACCCTCTATTCTCCCACCTCCAAGGGGGATCGTCCTTATCAGGGCTCCTCCTCTAACGAGCTATCCTTGAAAGAGCCCTGCAATATTGGGAACAAATGGGATGCTGTCTGGTGAGCAGCTGCCCCTTTTGTCTTCTTCTCCATGGGAGGGAGGTGGTTTTATGTGTATCCCAGATGTGCTCACATCTGCCTTCTTACATGAAGCAACAGACTTTTACTAGGTCATCAAGTCTCACTGAGCTAACTGCTAAAATCTGGGGTAAAAAGGGGGCAAGAGGGAGAACCCACATTCAGTGTAAAAAAGTCCCCCCTGGTATCTCCTCTCCCCCAGAGACCCACCTAAAAATAGCTAGGTCTTCTAGATCTGACCATCCTGAGGGAGAGTTTGCTTGTCTCATGAGACATGATGAAAAGGAATTAAAGAGAAAAAAAAATTTTTTTTTTCAGCCACGCTGTGCAGCTTGTGGGATCTTAGTTCCCTGACCAGGGATTGAACCCACGCCCTTGTCAGTGAAAGCATGGAGTCCTAACCACTGGACCACCAGGGAATTCCCAAGAGAAAATATTTAAAAAAATTAATTAATAGGACAGGCTTTTGTCTCCAAAGAGGTGTCCGGGAAGCAATGTTCAATTGGAGATTTGTAATGATTTGGAAAATGGAATGAAGAGCTGGGCTGTGAAAGCGATTGCTTTGCCTTCCAAATTAAATGACCAGGATAACTAATGGGAACACCAAAGTGCCCTGGAGAAAGTTACATGTAAAACAAGGTCAATTTCGATGTGTAGGAGCCTAAAATTTAGGGCTCATCCCTATATATGGAGAGTCTAGATATTTATTTTTAAAAAGAGCATGCATACACTTGGTATGTAAGTTCCTTAAACAGGATTTAACATAAGGTCTCAGATATAATGACAATTAACAATGCCAGTCCTGTTCCTGCAGATGAATAACACGGTGACATGCTATTCAACTTCAAGAAAACTCCCACCTTTCTGCTCTCGTCAGCAACCATGTAGCTGATTTTGTCTATATCGTTCCATCTTAGGTTCATGATATTCATGGAACTGGAAGGAAACTTTAAGATCAAGTCTAATCCATACATTTTACAGATGAGAAAGCTCAAGTCAGGGAGATTTAAGTTACTTGCTTAGCGTCACGCAGCTTTTGGTACAAAAGCAAGGCCTGACGCCAAAGTCCTGTGCTCTTGCCACTGGACTACCATACACTTGAGCTCTGGATTTTTTCATACACAGCTGCGGTTCCTCAGCTCAATTAGAAATGGTTCCAGGCCACCGAATGTGGATTTTCTCATACACCTCTCCCCATTTTTTCCCTTCAAGACCACAGATTAGTGACATGCTTAAAATATGTATTGAATTCAGATTTGTTGACTTTCTATATTTCTTCCTAATTCATGCCTTGGTGTAACTTACTGCTTTCTAAGGTGGAGATGGGGAGATAAGAGAAGAAATGAAGGAGAGCGAGCTAAGCTGTGTTACATTACTTGGTGATAAAGCTATTTGGGAGCCTTCACTTCATTAGTGGTATTAAAATGTCAATCACTGGTCTTGTCTTGAGACCATTTAAGTTTTCAAGTGGGATTTATTGGGATAGAGGTACTTAGGGAACACTTGGCACATTTCTGTGGCAACCTTAGATGACTGTAGGATACTGATGAATGACAGTTTAATTCCGAAGAGGCGACCTGATGTTGAGCTATCTTTTGTAGGTGACCGCAATCCATCAATCTACACAGAAGGTTGGAGCAAGGGTCTCCAGGGATTAGCAGATTTCTAAAAGTAAATTCATTCTTTTAACTCATTCAACTCAAATCCAATACGGCTGTTCTCGTAAATCAATTCAGTAAGACAAATAGTTACTAAGTGCCCACTATACACAACACTGTTATTAAATATTGGAGAAAGAATAAAAGATAGTTCTTGCTCTTGAGGAGCTATAATTCTGTAAGTCATGTATTTTAATAATCTCATTAGAATGGGGTATGCTAATTCTCATTAGAATATCTCAACAAAAGACTTTACTTCATTAGACGGTAAGTAAAAAGATTGTAGGAAACAGGCTCCAAACTAGTAAGAATACTAGCAAGCATTGCTTTGGAAAAATAAATGACCAGACTTTCTAGGTACAGATTATCCACCAATGAAGGCTATCTGTAAAATATAGTAGACCCCCTTGTCAGGGAGCAGAGGGGAGATATGTTCCAAGACCCCCAATGGATGCCTGAAACCACAGATAGCATGGAATGCTATGTTTTTTCCTGTATGTACACACATATGATAAAGTTTAATTTATAAATTAGACATAGTAAGAGGTTAACAATAACTAATAATAAAATAGAACAATTATAATATACTATAATCAAAATTATGTGAATGGGGTCTCTCTCAAAATATCTTACTGTACAAATTCTTTTTTTTATAAATTTATTTATTTATCTTGGGCTGCATCGGGTCTTTGCTGCTGCGTGCGGGCTTCTCATTGCGGTGGCTTATCTTGTAGTAGAGCACAGGCTCTAGGTGCGCGGGCTTCAGTAGTTGCGGCGCGCGGGCTTAGCTGCTCCGCGGCATGTGGGATCTTCCTGGACCAGGGATCGAACCCGTGTCCCCTGCATTGGCAGGCGGATTCTTAACCACTGTACCACCAGGGTAGCCCCTTACTGTACAAATTTAATACCTTTTTTATCTTAACTAGGCACTTATACACTGTGGCTGTAACTTTCACAGTTTGAGGTGTGACAGCAAAACTAGCATAAATTTCTTTTTCCTTCTTCACAATTTCATGGATAGAAGATTTGTTCTTACTGTAGATCTTAGCAACCTCGGCATATGATATTTTTCTTATTGAGAACTTCCCCTTTTCACTTAAAGGAAGCACTTTACAGCTTCTCTTTGGCATATTCGAATTGTTAGCATCACTATTCTTGCACTTTGGGGCTGTTATTAAGTAAAATAAGAGTGACTTGAACACAAACACTGTGATACTGTGATAGTTGATCTGATAACGCAGATGGCTACTGAGTGACTAACAGGTGGGATACACCTGACAAAGGAACGATTCACATCCCAGGTGGAAGGAGCGGGACACTGCAAGATTTCATCATGCTACTCAGAATGGTGCACAATTTAAAACTTATGGATTGTTGGTTTCTGGGATGTTCCATTTAATATTTTTTGACTGAGGTTGACTGCGGATAACTGAAACCACAGAAAGCAAAACTGAGGATATGGCGGTTGGGGGGAACTACTGAGCTCAGTGAGGGTTTATATATTCACATCCTCTGATGTTTACAAACCACAGCACTGTGGAGTGGTAAAAATAGCACTGGACAAATAATCAGATGATTCAGGATAAAGTTCTAGTTCTTCCCATGTAATAGTGTTGGAAGTTAAGATATTTAACCTTTTGGGGGCAGTTTACTCATCTTTAAAATGAAGGGATCAGAGAAGATGATTTTTCTAAGTTCCCTTGAAGCTCTAACATCCCAAATTATGCTATTCCATATCTGAGGGATCACACACACACAACCCCGAGGGAGTTTTAAATTATTAAGTTAGATAATACATATTTTGATAGTGAAAAAGAAATGAAAGAAAATATCAGTTTAAGGAAAAAGAGATGATTGAAATTTACTAGGCCCTACATTTTGTAAAGTTTTTAATCAGATACCTTCCTTGGTGAACACAGATCACAGTCATTTCTGTGCTAATTAAAGGAGGCTCTGGTGCTGGGTCATCTATCAAATCAGCAGATTATGTTTGATTATCTATCAGACAAGGGGTAAATGTTAAGCACTTACGTAAGATGCAGAGCTACATGGGTATCAAAAAGCCATAACTATAATTTTAAGTCAATTGCAAGGTGAAAATTGTGAGGGAAGAGAAGGTGCTTACCTTGGTCCAAGGTGGCGTGTCCAGCCCTCCTCCCACGTGCAAAGTAGGAAGGTGAGAGCTGGGCTCTGCAGAAGGTGCATCAGGTACCTTCTTCCCTCAACCCCCTCTCCCCTGACCCTCTCACATTCCAGCCAGGCAGGACTGGACAGAAATGCAGAGCTTTACGCAGCAGCATATTTAAGGTGCTTTAAAATCTTACATTAATACTTGACTAAAATATGCCGTAGAGACTGACCCAAAGAAATATGAGGTCCATTAACATTTTTAGTTTTCTAGGAAAAGGAGGGGAAGGCACTTGATTAGTTTATTCTTTTTTGTTTATTCTAAGGTATTTTAATTCCACAAGCAAATTGAGATTCATTGAAAATAAGAGCTATTTTTTAATTTGCTTTTTAAAGCTAAACATTCTCCATCTCCCTCTAGAAAAATTCTCCGAACCCAAATGCCTAAAAAGCATAAATTGGATTATAAAATGTTCATGGCTTTTAATATCTCACCTTCAAATTGCTTTCTCTTAATTTTCTCTCAGATAACCATGTTAAATAACACGTTTTAAAGGCTTCAAGAGCTTTATTTGTCCCCCCTCTACTTGAGGGAGGCTCCATTTTAGTAACAAAAAAATGTATTTCAAATGAAGCATTAGCCTCAGATGACTTACCTCCACCTTGGCTCCAGAGCAACTTGGATTTCCGATTCTTCGAACAGGTCAGTGACTTGGGGAACCAGTAAAAGAGCCGGGCTATTCTTCTGAATGTCTTGTTAAAGTCACTTCTTATGGCCATAGCTAGAACTGTAAGTGTTCCAGAACAACACTCCACAGATAGCACGGATGGGGAGAACACAGTAATACCCACATATGACACTTTAGCTGTGAACTCTCTTTCAGCCAATATGTCTGGGGACCACCTGTTAGCCCTAAATCCCCTTCCCCTGTCATTCCTTTGGTGTCCTAAGCCCTCATAACTAGAAACTGTATTAATAGACGTTCTTTCTAAAGAAAGAGTTTTAAGCTTCAGAAACTCTAACCTAAGGCAACACTTGATAATTTTTAAGTACAGACCCCACCCCTGCCCCACCTCCTCTATAGAAATACAATTACTTTCACACAGGAGCAAAGTAACCAGTATCCACTAACTCAGCATCCAACAGAACTGTCAATGGCAATTCATAGGACTTGCTGGTGATTAACACGCTACCTCCTAAAGCCATAGCCTTGATCCCATTTGTTTTGTACATCTTTTACTGGAAAAATGATATGTATTTTAAACCTTGTCAGGAATCTATCCCAGAAAAAAAGAATATGACTGATTCTTACAAGTCAAGAAGTGTATAAAAGAAAACGATTTTTTCCAGGATACTGTTTTGGTTTTTGACCCTTTGAACATTTCTCCAGACCCTTCTTTAACTTTAGTGTGTGATTTCAGCGGACACCAGCATTTGGCTGCCTGCTCTGCCAGTGGGACTGGGGTTCCCATCATCACCCCTGGAACTACATCTAACAACTGGTTTTTGTGCATTCTGTTTACGTCAAAAGAAATAAACTTACTCAGAGACTAGTCCTTATGAGAGCCTGATGTAATAGTTGGACAGTGCTTTTTTATATGACACACTAAATTTCTGGAGCTGATTTATACACACACACACAAAAGGATATTATCGTATTACCAGTTTCCGTTTCCAGGTCAGATGTTTTTGATTTCTATTCCATTTTCATGAGTTCTTAGAAATATGCCTAGGAGTCTGCTTGTAAGTGACAAGTGGGGAGAAAGTTCAACTAAAACAATAGTGTAAGACTTTCTGACACTTTCATCTTCCTAAAAATAGGATGTGGGCTGGTGGATCCTGCCCAAAACAACAGCATTAAGACTTCTTTATGTTTTCCTTTCAACAGTGTCTGTCCCAGCACTTCTCAGTTTTGAAAGTTTGAGTAACTATAAATTTTCTGCAGCACTTCCTCAAAGACAAAGTACAATGCGAAAAATGCCCTTCTGAGTGGACTGAAGTCAGAGATAAAAGCTCTGGTTGTGGCTGTGATTCTGAAGGGACAATAAAGTTTAGACATTTCAGTCAAGACTGCTTATTCCTACTGATAGTCCCTTTCTTAATTCCAAACAAACCTCTTACTTTTAGCACAGACCACCACAAAAAGCAAACTTCATCACTTAAAAAAATAACAGAAAAACAAACTAAAACACGTTCTGGATAACTTTTTTTTTTTATAACTTATTGATGCAGGTATTATATTTTTAAAGAGATATTTTGAGGAAAAGATCTTTTTTTTTTAATAGAGACTTTTTTGTTTTGTTTTTGTTTATTTAGTTGCACCAGGTCTGAGTTGTGGCAGGCGGCCTCCTTAGTTGTGGCTTGCCGGCTCCTTAGTTGTGGCTCCAGGGCTCCTTAGTTGTGGCATGCATGTGGGATCTATTTCCCTGACCAGGGATCGAACCCAGGCCCCCTGCATTGGGAGCGTAGAGTCTTATGCACTGCGCCACCAGGGAAGTCCCTGAGGGAAAGATCTTTATATCTAAGAAGAGACACTCTGCTTCGACACAGTGTAACGAGGTCTATAAGCCACTTACACAGTATTTGTTAATTTCCAAAATAATCAAACTGGGACATTTAGAAGATGTGATGGGATTATTTTCCACATTTCTTCCCTAACCTCTCCTCTAATTCCTTTTTTATTTACTCGAAGATATCCCTTTTTTTCACATAATTTACGTTCACTTATTTCATTTTTGATTATTACTTCTGCTGTTAGACCTATAATCTCTTTTCTACATTAAGAGTTAAATCCTACCCCTCACCTGTCAGAATGGCTAACATCAAAAAGAACACAAATAACAAATGTTGGTGAGGATGCAGAGAAAAGGGAACCCTTGTACACTGTTGGTGGGAGTGTAAATTGATGCAGCCACTTTGGAAAACTAAAAACAGAACTAAAAGTAGAACTACCATATGACCCAGCAACCCACTCCTGGGTATATATCTGAAAAAAACGAAAACACTAATTTGAAAAGATACATGCACCCCAATGCTCAAACCAGCATTACTTACAATTGCCAAGATACAGAAGCAACCTAAGTGTCAACTGACAGATGAATGGATAAAGAAGATATGGTATATATATATAATGGAATAGTACTCGGCCATAAAAAAAACACGAAATTTCACCATTTGCAACAATGTGGATGGACTTAGAGGGTATCATGCTAACTGAAAGAAGTCAGACAGAGAAAGACAAATACAGTATGACATCACTTTTATGTGGAACCTAAAAAATACAACAAATTAGTAAATACAGTAAAAAAGAAACAGACTCACAGACAGAACAAACTAGTGGTTACCCGTGGGGAAAGGGAAGCAGGGAGGGGCAAGATAGGGGTGGGGGATTAAGAGGTATAAACTACTATGTATAAAATAAGCTACAAGGATATATTGTATAACACAAGGAATATACAATATTTTGTAACAACTGTAAATGGAGTATAACCTTTAAAAATTGTGAATCACTATATTGTACACCTGTAACTTATATAATATTTTACATCAACTTTATATCAATTAAAAAAGAAGAGACAGTATCAAAAAAAAAATGAGTTAAATCCATTAACTCTTCTACTTGTTACATATAATATTTTTAATCCCTGTCTTTTGGAAATATATCCCAATATGGAAAAAAAAAAAAGCTAGTAAACTAGAGATGCAACTTATTTTAAAGCTAATTTCACTTACATAGTAACTCTGAAAATTTGGTTAGCAGACCAATGTCACCATGTATTTACTGACATAAGGTGTTTTGAATGAGGATGCATTCTTGAGGGTAAAATATTGAAAGCAAGAGTGCTTGATTTACATGTTGCTGTAATGGGGAATAGAACAGTTAGTCTTAATTAATACTAGTGTGGAACAGAACTGTTCTTACCAGTATAACTTACACATATATAATCCCCACAGCAAGGGTTTGTTTATTGGTGTTCTTTTCTAGAGGTGCTTAAATAAAAACGAAATTTGCAAATATATTAACTGATCACATAACTTAAGTAAAATTTTACCTAGTGTTCAGTGATATAAACATTTAAACTACACAATTAGACACTGATGTTAGATGGTCAAATAGAAAATTAAAATTAAAAGGGATTAAATACCCCCTTGCCCCATACACTCTCAGACTAAACAGTTTTTGACAGGGGATAACTGTATTTATAAAAGTAATGTCATTGACCCATGCATTTATTTTTATAATGTATACATGTGACACTTAAAATTCCCTACTACAATGATGCATCAATTTGAGATTTCAAATAACATCCTAATCCGTTTTCAGTTTTCCAATGTTCATGACAGCCAAATTTATTTACTACTTAGGACATGATCTCTTTATGATATACAGGTTGTACATGATCATACTTCAGTCATCTAAGAAGTCAGAAAGCAAAACTAAAACCAAATCCTTCTTGGGCAAAATAATTTCTCATTGAGCACAATCCTTTAGTCTAGAACTCTGTGTACATTTTTCAAAGAGAAGGCTCCTTTTGGATTTGTATAGCATACATTTATGAATTTATGAAAGAACTTCTACTAAACTTGGAATCAGTGGGTTTAGAAGAGTCACAAAATTGCCCCTCGTGTAATTTCTGAGGATAATTTACCATTACCACCCATATTATTTTTCAAAAGATAACTTTCGTTTCTCAAACTGTTGTACACAGAAAAATACAAACTCTTCACATTACAATTGAGAAATTTATTGATACTTCTTCATGAAGTAGTAAGCAGAATTAAAGTAAAGAAGAAATATACAGCTTAAAACAGTTGAAATGATCCTAAAATTTTTATGACAATTATACATTTATGGCCAAAATAAAAATGAACAGTTTTTAATAATTAAATCACTTTAAAAATTTTGCTCAATAATTTACCTGAAATTAAACAGATACAAGGATAACTGGGATAATGCCACTTTATCCTTCTCAAAAAAACTGTGATCCTAGTAAAACAGTGGTTCGGTTCTGCTCCCCACTCACAAAAGCTACCTCTCCATTCTATCACTTATAAACGTGTTAACAATCAACCTTTACTGATTTGTAAGGACGCCAATTTTGGTTCCACTTAAAAATGTTTCCAGTAGGCAGTCAGAGATATATGACTTAGCTGGCCTTACTCAGAAGTGTCGAGGATCAGTAAGTATCTCAACGTATCAGTCATGGCTTTCTTCTCAGTGCTCACTGAGGTCAAATGTCCTCATACAATTATAAATGTTAAAAAGTAAAATTACATCTTAGCAGCCAAAAATTTATATATTTTTATGTATTTACAGTATTGTACATATTTACATGACCACATCAAATAGTGAAATGTAGAAACAAGAGACCACCTACAGAGGCATTTGTTTAATGCCCCAACATTATATTCTTGTGCAAACTGAAACTTGCCTCAAACTTCTTATAAAGCTATAGACAGTCAACATTGCGAAGGCCACCATCCATGGTTAAAGAGCCAAACCTAAAACACAAAAGAAAAAAGGCAATCTCAAAAGATTCATTTATTTGGCCTCCAACATTTTAAAGAAGAATATAAAATACTTTTCAGAGGAATAAACTATTATTTTTAAAGAGTTAACCAACTATAATTTGCTCTATTTCTTACTGAAACACAGTGCCACTATCATAAATATGTGAAAAAATACAACTCAGTGGCTTGGGAAGACTTCTTAAGAGAAAATGGGGGAGTAATGTAATCTAGAAAGTGTTAGAAAGAGCTGGATAATTTCTTTTGGTGGGGTGGGATTTATAAGCAAAGATGTGGAGTTGGGAGTCAGGGACAGTAAGGAATGGAATCTTGCTAAAACAGAATGTTACTTGGAGGAATAGTGGAAAATAAAGTTGGGTGATTAGGCTGGGGCCAGACTATTATATTCTTTTAATTCAAGTATGAATTTAGACTTGACTTTTTAGGTAACAGGAATTTAGAAATTTTTGAGCCAAGGGAGTGGTATGATTAGATCAGTATTTGGGAATATTACTTTGGCTGTAAAACCCATGACAGATGGGAAGAGCTGGTTAGGGAAATAGGTAGTAGATTATTATCATGGCTCACAAGGTAGGGGGAAAGGAGATCTAAAGGAGGTTGATGAGGGGGAACACAGAAACGTTTGAAGGAAGATTACCAAACTTGATGAAAGGGAGTAAAGAAGAGTGAGTGTCTAAAATAATTTATGGGGACTTCCCTGGTGGCACAGTGGTTAAGAATCTGTCTGCCAACGCAGGGGTTTGATCCCTGGTCTGGGAAGATCCCACATGCCACAGAGCAACTAAGCCCATGCGCCACAACTACTGAGCTTGCGCTCTAAAGCCCGCGAGCCACAACTACAGAGCCCGCATGCCTAGAGCCTGTGCTCTGCAACAAGAGAAGCCACGGCAATGAGAAGCCCGCGCACCGCAACGAAGAGTAGCCCCCACTCGCCGCAACTAGAGAAAGCCCATGCAGCAATGAAGACCCAACGCAGCCAAAAATAAATAAATAAAATAAATAAATTCATTAAAAAAATAAATAATAAAATAAAATAATTTATGTTCATGGTAGGAGGAGAAAGGGGAAGAAGATGAGGAAATTACAGGGGAGACTGCGTTGGGAAGGATGATGTTAAGTGATTTTAGATACAAAAAAATCTGAAGTGATAGATATCCATATGGAGACAGTGTACAAGACCTGGCTTCTATGACTAGTTCTGGCACAAATCCTTAAGTGGTCATTTAACATTTAAGTTATGATTCTGCCATGTCTGATCACCCATGTATTGTCAAGCCTGCAAATAAAACAAGACTTATTGGACATGCTTTGGGAAGTGGGGATTTTATTCCACAAAACATGTGATTCAATATAAAATTTTGTTAAAACATATTTTAATAGTCTTTTCTACTTGCTAATCTTTAGCCTTTCAGAATAAATTTAGGATTTAGCTAAAGTTGTGAAGAAACTATAAGTTGCATAAATTTATAAAAAGTTATAAAGAGTTAGATAATTACTATGTAGATACTACAAACCAATAGGAAACCAAAAGAAAACCAATAGGAAAAAGACTTTAAAACCTAATAGGCAATTCACAGAAAAAAAAATTGAATAAACATATAAAAAGATGTTTGACATCACTATTAACCAAAGATATCCAAATTAAAACAAGATGTTGGTTTCTACTAAACAAATTGGCAAACATCTAAAAAACTGATAACATTCAGTGTTGACAATGGGACTGTAACAAGCCTTTTAGAGAACAAACTAACAACGCCTATCAAAATTCAAATGTGCAGGGTCTTCCCTGGTGGCGCAGTGGTTAAGAATCCGCCTGCCAATGCAGGGAACACGGGTTTGAGCCCTGGTCTGGGAAGATCCCACATGCTGCGGAGCAACTAAGTCCGTGCGCCACAACTACTGAGTCTGCATGCCACAACTACTGAAGCCCATGTGCCTAGAGCCCGTGCTCCAAAAGAGAAGCCACCGCAATAAGAAGGCTGCGCACCGCAATGAAGAGCAGCCCCCACCCACTGAAACTAGAGAAAGCCCGCATGCAGCAACAAAGACCCAATGCAGCCATAAATAAATAAATAAATAAATTTATATATATAAAAAAATTCTAATGTGCATACCCTTTGACCCAACAACTCCACATCTAGAAACATCAAGAAGTCAACCTTTCAAAAATTCTTACACAAGCACATGAAGGTATATATACAAGTGTGTTCACTGAAGCATGCTTTGTAATTGTGAAAAATTAGAAACAACTTAAATGACCAACAAATAGGGATGCTCCAAATAGATATGGTAGATCCATACACTAGGATATCAGGCAGCTGTTGAAAATGAGAGCTATATGTATGGATATGAAAAAGTACCCTTGATATACAGCCTTAAGTGAAAAAAGTAAGACTAAACCAGTATGAACAGAATGATTCCATTCTTATAAAACACACATGCACAACAAACTATTAATAGTGATTACTCCTGTGGGAGTGGGAGGTATGAGAAAGGGGAGGTGGGGTCTTTTATTTCAATTTTTACAATTATATACTGTTTAAACATTTTTTTACCAATTCATTAAATTCATTTTAAATAATCGATAATACTATAGAAGCCCCTGATAACTTTCTGCATGTAGCTCAAATATCATGTGATTTCCTGACATTTAATCTTTCCAAGCCTTATGAACATGTTTGGTCTTTTATTTGAGAGAACAGGGCTAGTGGGGAGATAGGAGGCTGGGTTCCAGCTCCAGCTCATCTTTTCAGGTATGAACGTCAACACCTGTGGAACATGGACAAAGACTCTCTGCTGTGCCCTGGAATGCAAGGCTGGAATGCACGCTTAGTGAGGCCATGCAGCCTGAAAGTGCCCTTCAAGGGTACAAAACACCACATAAATGTGAAATCCTTGCATTAATATCTTGCGGGTGAGAGGACCTGTGGAGAAGCACCTAAGGGCTGGAAAGAGAAGGCTTCTATTCATGAGCCAAATAGGACTTAACTTCTCTGAGGAACCCAGACAAGGAAACAGCCACCAAAGTGGCTTTATTGGCTCTGTACATTTTCCAACTCTCTTTCTCCTTGATCTATTAGGATTCTGGAGATAAGCAGACACTCAGCTCCTCAAAGAACTCCATGAACAGATGGCGCTCACGTGCAAGGAGGGGTTCAGAGGGCTCTGTGAGTTACACAGCACTGATCAGAGTGCTGGCACCTCCTAAGCAACTCTGAATCCAGAATTGAAAATGATAATTCTAATGAGAAAATGTTTTGAAAAACGTGCAAAAGATTTTCGTTTTCACAGACTGATTCAAAGAGTTCTATTAACCAGTGCTTCTATAAAATGGAATCAATCACAGTTGACTTGTCTTTATCAAAACAACCCCAAACACATTAAAAGGCACCATGAAATTCACAAAACCTAAGGGTTCTGACTTAATATTCCTTTCCCACTGCTTAACCTATTGATACAGGAAGACGGACAGATACAAGTATAGATGTATGTTTATGTACTCAATTGCATATATAATCACAGGGCAGAATAATCTTTGTATTACTCACCTTTCTAAAATATGATTATTTTCAGCAAGTTCTTTAACTACCCCTTCCATTTCTTCCTTTAATTTCTTCATACTATATTCAAAATAAAGATAAAAGTACCTGTGCTCAAAAAAAGTATGCAAGTGTTTTACAGTTATATTTATATTATGTTTAGTTCTCTAGATTGATCTAAGTCATTAAATAGTATTAGCAAATGTATTCATAACAAATATACAACATTTCAAAATAAAAGAGCAAGATCACAAAATGAAATAAAAACAAATGGAAACACACTACAGTTACCAAATAATAAATTTCTTACCCAAGAGTCATTTCTACTAATGTGTTAGAACATGGATAAATTGGGGTCATGGTATGTTTGATTCCACTGGAGGCTGCAAACATTTTCTGTGGCAAAGTTTCTTGTAACTAAAACATCAAAAACAAACAAACAAAAAAACTATATCAATCACAGGACAGAATACTTACTACAGATCTTACATCAAATGTTACAGGTTTTAATAAGCCCTTTATAGCTTTAAGTTTTAATTTCAAAACCATCAATGATATAATACTTAAAACTCTTTAAGAAAAACTTTGCTTATAGATGATTTAAAAAAATGGTCTATCAGATGTTTTGCACTGTAAAACATCTTAAAACTTGGCTCAAAATATATACCACAAGTGGGCAAGCAGAGCTGAATATAGGCATATTATACCCTATTTCTCTCTTCTCAAACATTATCAGATATAAACTTAGAAGAATTTTATTTTAATTTTTCCTAGTAGGAAAAAGCCTTTTTTTTTCTAGATAATTTTGAAGCTATACCTCATTAGTATAGTCTTGATACTTCGATACTTCTTCTTCAATATCAAAACACTGATTAGTTAGGGACAATAACTGTTTCCTAAGATGAAGCATCTTTCTGAAAACCAAAAAGAACCAATTAATAAGCGTCTAATGAAATATTATTTTTACTTAAAATATATAATATACATTAAATTATATATTGTGCAGACAACCACTAATCACCCCCCAAAAAGTTTACTTACCTCATCCATTCTTCTGACTTATCCAAAAAAGCCTCGTATTTTTTAACACATTCATCTGTAAAGTGGGTCATAGCTTTTGTTGCATGATAATACAGTTTTTGCCTGTAATTTAGAAATAATCACAGGCTTAAACCAATGTCACTGTTTCTATTTCCAATATTAAAGAATTTTCAAATATACGAAATTTATTTCCTGTAATGACTGTTGTGGGTTTAGAATATTTACGGTAGAAAGCCTAAGGTTTCTAAGACAGACATTATAGCAGCAAGAGGAGAAAAAGAAGGTTGATAGTGGAGAATGGTCAAAAACTATTTATCGAATGAGGTTAAGGTTAAGGAGGTGGTTAAGTCTGCCCTTGCCTATGTTCTCCATTATCTGTCCTTCTGCAATCAGAGCACAGGAGGCAGAAGACTGCCCCCTTATTCCCCCGTCTCAGTAACCTCTCAACCAGGGGTCAGATGAGTGGGCCTCAAATATGTGCACATACAGTAACAATTCTATAAAGCCAAGATTAAAATGTATTTTTTATTATGATTAATTCCAACTTTAAGAAGAAACATAACCAAAAATAATTATTAAACATAATCTGGACACTTACTTATCAAATTTGTGGATTTGTTCTTCATTATAAGCTAGTCCTAAAAATAAGAATATGTATTACTCTTGTAAATGTAGAATCATAAAATCACATGCAATTTTTTTTTGAGATTATTACTTCATAAAGGTTAAGAGTTTAAAGCAGATGTCACAAACTTCTGACCCATGGGTAGATACTGCCCACAAATGCTTTTATTTGGTCTGTACAGTGCTAATGTTAAAAAAAAAAATTAACTGCCAACATTTAAAAATCAGGATATTTCTAATAAAGTCAATTTCTAGTTTCTCTTGAGGTCTAGGAACATTGGAAAAACAATCAGGTGAATCTGAGTAGTGGCTCTCCCCTTCACACGGGGGTGGGGTCCTCCTCTCTAGTCCCCTTCAGTTTCCATGGGCCAATCTCATTCCTTTCCGTTACGTGCGTGGCCTCTAGAGGTTTCAGAGTTCTGATCCCTGATTTGAAATACTCAAAAGGTTGGTTTTAAGGATAATTTTTAATACCTTCAACCTCTTCCCTGACAGAACCAAGTCTCTGAAATAAAAAACTTATGTAGTCACCCTTACAAATATACCAAATTAATTCAACCGAATTACAACTAGTAGGGCTGACTCAGATTAACAAATGGAAAATTTTACTTACTACGTTCTGCTTTGTCTTTTTTGAACTGATAGTAAATCTCTGTGATGCAATTTAACAGGACTTGTAGCTTTTCTATACTATTTAAGAAAGAAAAATACAAATAAATTAATTGAGTCAATGCGAAAAAGGACATTTAATAATAAGAGCAGAAACTGCCAATGCAGTTATAACCTACTGTCTATCTTTTGGATGAGTGCCTTCTTGATGGGTCCATGTATCTGCCAGCAATCCACCTGGAGATAATTTGCTTTCAATATCCTGAAGACTGGTTTCTATTGTTCCCTGAGAACTGGAAAGCTAAATAAAACCAATGGGTTCAGATCCAGATTACCAAAAATCAGAAATGATCATCACAATGCCAATGGAGCCTAAAGTTTGAATAACATTTCTTTTGTAGATTACTTCAGTTCAAAGTCAGAATAATTATTTTTATCTTTAAATGCAAGGACAGTTTCTTAGGTTATATTCCACCAAGAGTACAATATGATAATAAAACATGAGTATTAATATATTTTATAGGGCTTCCCTGGTGGCACAGTGGTTAAGAATCCGCCTGCCAATGCAGAGGACACGGGTTCATGCCCTGGTCTGGGAAGATCCCACATGCTGCGGAGCAACTAAGCCCGTGCGCCACAACTACCAAGCCTGTGCTCTAGAGCCCATGAGCCATAACTACTGAGCCTGCATGCCATAACTACTGAAGCCCGCGCACCTAGAGCCCAGGCTCTGCAACAAGAGAAGCCACCGCAATGAGAAGCCCGTGCACTGCAGTGAAGAGTGGCCCCTGCTTGCCGCAACTAGAGAAAGCCTGCACACAGCAACGAAGACCCAACACAGACAAAAATAAATTAATTAATTTTAAAAAATCGTATATAAAATATATTTTATAAAACATTGCTTACATCTAATACTTTTTTAAAAAACATAGAAAATACTTTTAATCATTCAATTAAGCTTGTTTCTTTATCTACAAAATATGGTTAGTACTCTATCTCATGAAAATCAAAGAGGAGAATTATTAGCATAGTCCCAAGTATAAATGTAGATATGCAAAATTGTGCTCTCTTTGTTTAGAGCTAAAAAGAAAAGTACCTCCTCTTAAAAACAAAAAATGAAACCTCATCTAAGATCCTGTTCATTTTAAGCTTAGTAAATTTATCACTTATCTACCACAGAACTGAGAGCATCTGTAAAAGTTTTAAGGAAAGGATAAAGGTTGGACTTAAAGGATGAATATGTTTGAATATTTTAAGTGTCCTGATACTATTGTTTTTCAAATTAAGTTTTAAGTGGTGGTTTATGCTGCTACTAGCAACAAACAAGCGTGCCTGTGTTAGCATTGGCATTATATATAATTCTTAAAGCCTTGCTAATTTGAAAGACAAAATGGTATCCTACTGTTATACTACGCAATTTTCTATTACTCTTGGGGTTGAACTTTTTTTTCCAAGAGTTTCACTTAGATCTATTCATTTTTAAATCATTTCTAAATGTTCTCTATTTACTGCAGATTTAATGTTTTCCTTATGCATTTGTATGAATTATTTTCATATATATAAAAAAACCCTTTATCTCATTTTCTCAATCTATTTGTTTTTTAACATTATTTTTTTTTAACATACAGAGATCTTGGGAATTCCCTGGTGGTCCAGTGGTTAGGACTCCGCACTTTCACTGCCGAGGGCCCAGGTTCAATCCCTGGCTGGGGAACTCAGATCCTACAAGCCGTGTGGTGCGGCCAGAAAGGAAAAAAAAAAAGAAAAAAACAAAACAAAACAAAAAACATATAGAGATCTTAAATCCTTTCTTTATTTAATATTTTTTTAAAAATTTATTTTATTTATTTATTTTTGGCTGCGTTGGATCTTCGTTGCTGCGCGCGGGCTTTCTCTAGTTGCGGCGAGCGGGGGCTAATCTTCGTTGCAGTGTGTGGACTTCTCATTGTGGTGGAGCACGGGCTCTAGGCGCACGGGCTTCAGTAGCTGTGGCACGCAGGCTCAGCAGTTGTGGCTGGCGGGCTCTAGAGCACAGGCTCAGTAGTTGTGGTGCACGGGCTTAGTTGTTTCACAGCATGTGGGATCTTCTTGGACCAGGGCTCAAACCCTTGTCCCCTGCATTGGCAGGTGGATTCTTAACCACTGTGTCACCAAGGAAGCCCCTTAAATTCTTATATAGTCAAATACATATCTTGCTTTTCATGCTTTATGTCTTAACATTAATATTAAGAATGTGTTACCTTATACTTCTAAAATATGGAAAATATTTTATGGACAAAGTTATTTTTTACAGCATTACATAAAAGTGTGAGAAGTAGCAAGCAACCTGAAGGACCAACATTAAGGGGGTAAGAAGTAAAATTATTAATAAATCAATTGGCTGCAATATCATGTTGTGTTCCTTAAGTTGGGAAAAGGCTGTTCTTTCTCTGGAGATCTTTAGGTACATCATGTTTCTAGGAAAGTTCTAGGAAAGTTCGGATCTAATCTTGCCAGCAAAGTAATAGATTATGAGCCCACGATTGTCAAAATTTTGTAAATACTCACTCTCAACAGTTTGGTGTGTATGTCTGAAATTTCACCTAACTCTGCTGCTTCTAGGTTGATCTTCATCAACTTTTCATATCTGTACGAAAAACAAGTACAGAAAAATTAAATGAGCATAAAATTTTAAATGAGCATAGATTTTAGAAGATGCTTTATAAATTATATGAGTTTTTATTATCATAACCATTTAAGAATAGAATACTGAATGCAAAGCCTATAAGCAACAGATCCCAAGAAAACTTGATGTCTCTGTAAAGAAGGAATTTTATATACTTCTGCTTATAAATTTGCAGATTAAGAGATAAACTATAAAAGACAACTTTATTTCAGTCTTATGTCAGGATAGTAGTCGAAATACTAGATTTCGGAAATAATGGAGGTCAAGAGTATATACTAGTTGCACTTATTATACTTCCTGTGCAGTACAAATAGTATAGCCTCGGAACAGGGCAGTTTAAAATATCATTCTGTTTCAAAAGGCATTCTCAGGGGTAAGATTAATAAGGAAGAGTAAACTAAAAGTAATCCCCAAATTCTAAAAATACTACCCAAATAGGGTTCTAGAATACCTCTTCCTACTTCCTTTGATCACAGGTTTTATATTTTCCTACGCAGAGTTGTCTGCTTTGCAAGGTAAAAAAAATGAGATGTTTCTATTTCAGATTCCTTTTCCTTTTCAAAGGGAGGAGAAAATGCCACCAAAGAGATGGTACTCATTTCTTACTGAAATGACTGAATATTTTTGCCCTTATGAGGAAATGACTTAATCTAAGGTTGTCCCTTAATAGAAAGACTTGCAAAGCATGCTATATCATGCCAAGGATAACTAAACAAACTAAACAGAAATGGAAAATCGTTGACATTTTAACCACTATTAGTAAGGAAGTAGTCTACTTACACTTTCACAGTCTTTTCAATGTTTCTGATGCAGAAATCTAATGTGATCACAACTTCTGTCTTTTTGTGAACAGTTTCATTATAATCATCTTTAACTAATTCTCTAAAAAATAATAATATTCCCATTAGTTTATCTAAAGAATTATTTGTTTTCTCTTGCCTTTCACTAATTATACTGCTGTACTACTTTCTGTTCAGACAAACTTAACAGTCTTGATACATTATGAAAGCCAATTCACTTTTTACTACTGAAAGCATCTCTGTGACGCTTTATACCTATCCAGGGCACAAACCATTACCACTTATCAGGTTAACAGTTTAGAAATCTAAGGCATTAAAATCATATTAAGGAATAACAACTAATCTACAATCACACAAATAAGCTGAACAGCATTACATTTTATACCACCAGAATTAATTTTTACTGCTCATAGTAGACTATTGTCTGATTTATACTTAAGCAGGATGACATAGTATATAATATAATTGAAGACCTTCTGATCTATATCAAGGGCCAACAAACTAAGGCCTGATGCCTGTTTCTGCTAAGAAAGGTATTTACATTTTTAAAGGCTGTAAAAACAAAATGAAAACAGAGAACTTGCAGTCCACAAAGTCTAAAATATTTACTAACTGAAAAAGTTTGCCAACAGTGGTCTACATGAAAAACTATTTTCTCATGACTTATTGAACTAAAAGCTAATAAGTAAAAGAAACAAAAGCTTCATGGAGCAGCGACTGGAGAAGATAGCGGCAGCAAGAGAAAACAAGAGCTGTTAGTAACAATGCTATGAAAATAAATGGAGTCAACACTTAGGTTTTTCCAAAAACCATTTAGTAAAAATAAAAAGGCTTCTTAAGAGAAAGAGAAAAGCACAGGCTTACAAACTGGATATGTGAACACATAAAAAAAAAATTATAAGCATAAATTTATGGGTTTAACATAAACGTGACAGGAAAAAAAAAGAGCCTTATACTTTTTTCTTCTTAGAAGCAGCAGCAGAAAAACAAGAATGATGAAATGCTTCAGATGTTTTTTCGAGAATGGAAGGACAGGTGTGAGGTAGGTATACATAAACTGTCACAAGCATTAAAGCCTAAGGGCACTGTTGAGTCCATTATTATGTGTGTATAAAATTGAAACACTTCAAATGATGTTGTATAGAACTAGAGACACTATTCTTAAGAGACCATTCATTCTCCACTTCTATCAGATGGAAAGATGACATATCATATATTCATCCACAAAACATTTCTTAGGGTCACGGGGCCACGGCAGTGAAAGTGCCGAGTACTAACCACTGGACCACCAGGGAAATCCTATATTTTTCTGATTTTTTTTTTCTTAATTTTAAAATTCAGATACTATTTGTCCTATCTGTCTCATAAGGTTTTTGTAGGAATCAAATGAAAAAAAAACAGCTGCTAAACGTTTTGTAAACTAAGTGTGAAACAAATGTATTATAATAAAAATCATGCACATGACCCTACCTAGTCTGAAGAGGTAAAGCATCAATGATGGGATGATTACCAGTTATTTAATGAGGCCTATGTGAAGATCAATTTTCAAATTTCAATCCATTACTTACATCAACCATCGTATCCCCTTTCGCATTAATTCCTGATAAAGCAGCAAGGTACTGGCAATTCTACAGGCATAACACACAACTCCTGTTACTGCCTAATGAAGAAATACAAAGTGTCAATATTTGGTGCTGTGGTACAGGGTAAGAAAAACTTTTCACATAAAAATTTTCAAGCTTTTGTGTTTTTATCATTAAAAACACAGTAAGCTACTAATTTCCAAAAGCTAAGGACAGATATAACTGCAATAAATATTTTATCCTTAACATAATAATGGTAAACATGCACTGTCTCAATGGAGAAAATTTTCCTATGAGTTCAAGAAAGGATACAAAGAAGAAAGAACACAAAAATGTGTCATGGGTAACAATCTAAATGAATAATTTCCTAAATTATATAGGTGTATATAAAGATACACTTTTTATTGCTTCCATTATTGATAAGATAATTTTAATTCAGATGTTTATATAGTCATTTAATTAAATACTAACCTTAGCCATGCTGGCATCCCCATCTAAATCATAACGTGGATGTACTTTAGGGAGGGAAACTGAAATATGAAATAATTAAAATCAGAAATAAAAAATTATGAATTATTTCATCCTTCATACATCAACCTCCAAATTAAACATTAACCTCTAAATTACCTCTAAATTAAATGTTAGTGGTAAAACTCTTTAATGTTCTTTTCCTGGTTAAAGAAAACCACTTGAACAAAATGCTCATTCCTTAACAAATTTCCTGCACTATTTCTAAGGAGTTTCATTTCTTTTTCTTAAATATATTCCAACATAACAAGCTCAATGCTTTTCTTTAAATCTAAATCAAATCCTAAGATCTAAACAGAAATATAAAAATCCAGGTAATTTTTTTTCACCACTAGAATTAATAATTTAAAAGATTCCAAAATGCAGATCTAATTTTTCTTAAATTTCAAAGCCTGGAAAAGTGTCCTATTCACCCTGGAAACAATAAATATTTGCTGAGATTTATGATACCAAAAGGTTATTTTGGGGCTTCCCTGGTGGTGCAGTGGTTGAGAATCTGCCTGCCAATGCAGGGGACACAGGTTCGAGCCGTGGTCTGGGAAGATCCCGCATGCCGCGGAGTAACTAGGCCCATGAGCCACAATTACTGAGCCTGCGCGTCTGGAGCCTGTGCTCCGCAACAAGAGAGGCCGCGATAGTGAGAGGCCCGCGCACCGCGATGAAGAGTGGCCCCCACTTGCCGCAACTAGAGAAGGCCCTCGCACAGAAACGAGGACCCAACACAGCCATAAATAAATAAATAAACAAACAAACAAACAAAAAAAGGATTTAAAATATTATAAAAAAAAAAAAAAAAGGGTTATTTTGAGTAAAATACTAAAAGCAGAGAGCTACAGTAAAACATACATGACAAGCTATTTTACCATTTTATAAACAAAATATTTAACGTCAAATTTTGTTGCATACAGGGTTTTAAATTTTACTACTATTCTCAATTAACTTACAAAATTTTAATATTTATAAAAGTTCTATATTAATGTCATCAGTCGACTTTATGAAGATGACAATCATTTTTATAGTGTTTTGTTGTTTTTTTTCTTTTGGCCGTGCCGCATGGCTTGTGGGATCTTAGTTCCCTGACCAGGGATTGAACCTGGGGCCTCAGCAGTGAGAGTGTGGAATCCTACCCACTGTACCGCCAGGGAATTCTCAGGGTTGTTTTTTTTTTTAAATGGCTAGTAAGAACAGTAAGAAAAATCCCAACTTACTTTTTTCAAATATCAATCCTATCGTACTCAGAGGTTCCCGGCTTACTACAAAGATGGGATTTTCCTCAGTAGTTTTAGGGAAATGCTGTGCCAGTCTTCCAGGTTCTAGCACTAAACGTCGTCCTTCATATATAAGTTCTTGATTTGAAGAAATAATTTTGGTTTGTTTATACACCAGTTCATGAAATACAGTAGCACTGTGTGAGAAAAATCCAAAAGGACAACATAATTGGGATAAAAAAAGAGGTAAAAAAATTTTTTTTAACGAGGGCCACAACATCTATTTCTCGGTGATACTTTAGATCATGACCAGTCCACAGAAATGCTGCTTTGTCGATGCGGATACTATAAAGTCTATTAAATTGAAAATTCCACATAATCTGCCTATACAGCAATCAATTCTAAAATATTTTTATGTTTGATACCTATATTGGATATGTACAATACACAGGAGTTTTAATATTTAATAATAGGGAGCCAATATAGCAGAGAGTTTAAGGGCACAGACTCTGGAATCAGAACAGCTGGATTCAAATTCCAGTTCTTCCACTTACCACTTACTTGTTGTATTACCTTCAGTTACTTAACTCCTCTGTGCTGAGGTTCTTCATCTATAAAATGGGAATAACAGTCTCCACCTCACAGAATTGTTGTGAGGACTAAATGATTTAAATATATAAACAACTGAGAACAATACTTACAACATGACTATGTAATGTTTGTTAAATGAATTAATAAAATCAGGCATTTTCAAAATGATGTTTTGGGGAAAAAGGCAGATTCTCCCTAAACAGATTCATGAAATCAAATAAATGTTCCAGCAGCAATGTTGTGATTCCAAACAAAAAAAAAGCCACTTTCAAAAAGCCTCTGCTGTGATTTTTGGCTCAGGCTTGGGTGGGCTTTTTATGTTCACGCACACTCTTAAGATGAAATAGTGGCCAACACCTAACTATGGTACATATCTATTCAGGCTATTAAGCACCAAAATAAAGATGAATAATATATTTTAACCTAACATTATATGAATATTATTTTATTCATTATATTTACATTATATTTAATGTTTATATTATGTTAGATATAGATTAGACAAAAATGTCTAAAATATTATTCCATCTAATTGCTTTTATTCCTTAATAAATTACCAGTGAAAGTCTCTTTTTGAGTTTTATGAGGCATCAAAACTGCTGAGACTTGTCAAACAGCAATTAAAGCATATAGAAAGGATGTAATGTTTTTTTCCCTTTCATTTTAAAAAACATTTTTTTTTGAGATCTTTGTAGATTCATGTGCAGTTGAAAGAAATTATATGGAGAGACACTATATACCCTTTACTCAGTTTCCCCCAATGGTAACATCTTGCATAAGTATAGTACAATATTACAATCAGGATCTTGACACTGGTATAATCCACCTATCTTATTCAGATTTCCGTAGTTCCACATGTAAGGATGTGTGTGATTTAGTTATGTAGTTTTATCACATGGGTAGATTTTTATCACATGGGTGTAATGTGTTTTTTTAAGATAAAACAAATGGTTATTTCCCTAGTACTCAATAAGGGCTTTATGCCACATATGCAAATAGTAACTACACTAACTATCTTTAAGACTTACACTTTAATATTTTTTAAGTGACAGGACAATATTCTTAATAAAAGCTGGCCCATTTATTAGTAAATGCTATTTGTAGTTATGTGATTATGTAATTTGAGAGAAAGCACAGAAAGGAAAATAGTCTTGTAAAACTTGCAATGTAAGAACAAGCTAATTTACCTGTAAATTTTAGAAAATTAGAAAACTAATCCTTTTACCCCAAAGATAAGTGAAAAGGAATTTACTCAGCACTCAAACGTTTTCTAAGCAGAAAGTGGGTACCTCTGGTGAAGCTGGGGCATCTTTTCTATTTCCTCTCCTGATTTATGAAGATACGTAATAATTATATAACAAGACATTACAGTACAGGAAAAAAATATAAAGAGGTACTTACGTATTATAGCCATGAATATAAATTTTATGAGCTGTCATTTGTTGTAGCGAAAAAACATGAATTATCATCCGGTGAAGTATATCACTTGTTTCTGCAAAAAACTGGTCAAAACCCCAACACTTTTCCTGATCTGCCTCAAGGATGTTTGCAAGAACAGGGGTAAGTAGAACTTGAAGACCCCTAAAATAGTATTGAAAAAAGTTACATGAAGAGTGAATGTGTTATATTTTGTCTAGGTACAAAATCATAATATTTACCAACAAATCAAAGGAACTATTATTAGATTAATTTAAAATTGTAAAAAATCTGCCAACTTTTCACAAAGCCAGGTAACCTTGATTTAATATTGCCTGTCAATGAACCAGGGGTTATGGTATTTTTATGTTAGCTTTTACAGATTATTTTCTTTGATTCTCTCCTTCCCAAGTTTCCTCACTTTTCCAAACATATTCTAACATTGTATATACATGCTATCCAGGTGAGATAAGTTGATTGGAACCCTGTGGTCATGAGGATAAGATAATGGTTTAATTTCAGGGTCATTAACGTCCTTTTAATACGTCACTCCAATACGTAATTTTTTATGTTGAATTCATATGCCTTTTGTAGTACACTTCTTTAGGAAGGAAAATTACTATAATCATTTAGCAATCAATGAATGCCAATTCAACTAGGAATAATCTTTGACTAATAAACGTAAACATTAAAAAAAAAAAGAATGGAAGGACCATTCTTTCTCAAGCTTTCACTGAATTTTAAAATATGCTTAAATAGACTCAATTATGGAATTTCAAGTAGTCTTAAAAATATATTATTGACTACACGACAGACACTGGAATAATTCCTTGCCTGTTAACAGTTTTTAAGGTATGCAGTGGACATTAAAATTTTTGCCTAGGGCTTCCCTGGTGGCGCAGTGGTTGAGAATCTGCCTGCCAGTGCAGGGAACACGGGTTCGAGCCCTGGTCTGGGAAGATCCCACATGCCATGGAGCAACTAGGCCCGTGAGCCACAACTACTGAGCCTGCGCGTCTGGAGCCTGTGCCCCGCAACAAGAAAGGCCGCGACAGTGAAAGGCCCGCGCACTGTGATGAAGAGTGGCCCCCATTCGCCGCAACTAGAGAAAGCCCTCGCACAGAAACGAAGACCCAACACAGCCAAAAATAAATAAATTAATTAATTAAAAAAAAAAATTTTTGCCTAACAAGTATCTATTCTCCCTCATTTTGTAAGAGAATCAACACCTCTCTACTCTCTAACTCTACTCCCTGTGCATAGATGGGTATGACAGTCAGGTTTGGTGATTATGATTAGCCAGAAGTGGCCAGGTGGTAGCATGTAAGTTGTTAAATAAGAATCAACCCAGAAATCTTTGCTAAGCTATCGGGAAAGAAAGTCTGTCTTTCCACTGAGCTTCCAAAGCTGTGAGAATGTGAATCTGGGAATGCCAGCAGCCATCTTGTGGCTGCCAGGAAAGAGCCTGGCTGAAAGTAAATAGAAATCAGAGAAAAGCAGAACTGAATGATTTGAAGAGACCAAGTCTTGATGACAGTCTGAATCTGAGGATTCCACTGGGCTCTGAGTTACATACACATGTGAACTTTGAATTATAATGTCAATCTATTTTTCACTTAAATCCTGTTTCACTTAAATGAACTGAGTTAGGTTTTTCTCATTGGCTATCCAGTCTTGACTAATTAATACATATAAGAAAGAGGATGGTTATCTTTTTTCTGTGGTTGTTACATTTTTGGTAGTTGTTTTTATTGCTGATTGGTAGTACTTAAAGTCCTTACTATTAAAAAAAATCATATAATATACTTTCTGATACCTGAGCAATTTTTATCAAAAAATTTATAACTTGGTGTGCTAAAGAATAATTAGATAAATAAGGCCTGTTACCCTCCTGAAATATGCAATATACAGTTCAGATTGTCACATTATTGAGTCTGAGTGTCAGCAATATAGTTATTAAACAGCAGGTGCTCATTTCCTGACCCCTTTAAATGTTATCAGTTTTGCCTGAGATCTCCAAAATGAGTATTTTCCAAATCAAAATGTAACACAGATCACTATTATAATATTAAATTTCTGCTCTCCAGTAAAGTGACCTTCTCTTGGTAATTCTAGCTGCATGACATAATTTTATTTTGGAGACTTTTCTTTAAGTAACACACAAAAATGAAACTGTCAGGGTAGTGGTTTTCAAAAATGATTTCAGCACTGGAACTACCGGTTTAAATGAGTTTTCACAGAAATATATAAAATGATAGGACACATTTTATTAGCTTGTGATATATATATAGTTTAAATAAATATTTTGAATAAATATATTTATTTACTTATATGTTGAAAGTAATACAAAGAGCACCCACAGATTATAAAAGGCATTAAGCCAGTAAATCATAACCTATGTGTGTTCACTTGTGGATTATACAATGCCTACACTCAGGAAAAACAGAATTCAGTAATTACAAATTCTAAATATTGATGAGTGTCTTGGCTTTATTTCTAGAGTAAAATCTAAAATAATTTACTCTCAAATTAACACAACTTTGTAAATCAAATATACCTCAAAAAAAAAAGATATAGCAACAGAAAAAATTTACTCTCTACTTTTAATTTCTTTTACCTTAAATCTCTCTTTGTGATAACAGAATTCATATATAATTTGAGTTCTGCCTGCCATAATAAGACCTATATGAACATTTGAAATGCTGGAAAAAGTAGTAGAAAACTGTTATTTCTTTTTTTAAAATTTAATTAATCAATTAATTAATTTATGGCTGCGTTGGGTCTTCGTTGCTGCACACGGGCTTTATCTAACTGCGGCTAGTGGGGGCTACTCTTCGTTGCAGTGCATGGGCTTTTCTTTGCGGTGGCTTCTCTTGTTGTGGAACATGGGCTCTAGGTGCGCGGGATTCAGTAGTTGTTGCACACGGTCTCAGTAGTTGTGGCTCGCGGGCTCTAGAGCACAGGCTCAGTAGTTGTGGCGCATGGGCTTAGTTGCTCTGCAGCATGTGGGATCTTCCCAGACCAGGGCTCAAGCCCATGTCCCCTGCATTGGCAGGTGGATTCTTAACCACTGTGCCACTAGGGAAGTCCTGAAAATTTATTTCTCACCTTTTGAACAATATGATTACTTTTTGAAAATGAGGATAATATCAAACTTCTTGAGTGTTTTTTAGAACTCTAGTTATTCCTATCTGTGCCACTATTTGTGCTATGTCATTATGAAGGTCAGCACAAGAGATACCAAGGTCCTTAGCTGGATCCCCACATAGCACACAATTCCAAGACCAGTGATTAGCAATCTCAAAAATGTATGTACGCTCTATGTCCTAAAAGAGATCTGGCAAAATTATTTACATAGACCCAAATCGATCTTTATATTGCCAAAGATGAAAATCACGAATCAAGGCATATGGTTTAATAACATCTACTGAAACATTAAACAAAACAAAACAAAACTACACTTAAGTATTTGTGACGTCAGTCAACAAAGATTCCAAACACCAAAGTGCAAAAGAGAACTGGGTACACTATACTTACCGAGAAAGACTACAGGAAACAGGCATGTCTCCACTCCAGTCAATTGGTCCATTTTCTGCTTTCTGTACTCCAGATATTGCACCAGAAGGCTTTCCAGTAATTATTTTATACCTTGGGGGAATAAAAGCAGATTAAAATAAGCAGTTTGTTACTGCATAGCCTATCAATGGGCTTTGCAAAAATATTTCCTCAGTTGCACCTACAATTATCTACTAGACGAAACTTTGTGATTGATGTTCACAGGATCCATAAAACAATCAAAATACTTTGAATCTGACTGACTGAAGTAGAATAGTGGCTGTACGATTATTTTACTTATGCCATAATCAATTTTCATTTGGGCTCTCAGAGTGCCATAAAACAGCATCTTGATTGTTCACAACAAAAATATTAATTTTTCCATCTGAAAAAATTGAGCAAACACACACAAAGTTATGTTACAGAATATCTCTAGACCATAAAAAAAAGCATCTAATCCCTCTTACCCATATTATCCAAAGGCACAGTCAACTGGACCATGAAATTACTGGAGAATGAACAATAGCTTTCTTTAAAAAAAAAAAAAAAAAAAAGATAAAACTACACATAGCACAGTAACAGAAAATTTTTGCATATTGAAAACATATATACACATATAGGAATAGATGTGTGTACCAAAATTAAAAGTCAAACTTAATCTGCTTCTCGAGGAAGGTGACAAAAATAAAGATGAGTTAAAGAAAGAGATGGATGGGGAAGCGAGAGAATACTAATAACGATGCAGGCAAGGCAGCGTTTCAGGTGTCAGCACTTTCCAAAACAAAACCTTAAAGTAGGAGAGAAAAACGAGGTTCATGCCTTCCAGATGGAAATGTAGATGAAAATGTAAATCGTAACACAGCAGAACCTTACATAAGTTTATAAATATTATTTCTGGCATAATTTTTTTGGTTTGTTTAATGTCTACATAAATGTACTCTGAGCAAATTAATATATTCTTTAAAACAGTAGAAGAAACCAGTACAACTGATTTGGACCGCTTGCTGCTTCTTCAGTAGAGGCAGCCAGGATTTCTGCCTTAAGAGATTTTTCTGAGAAGAAGGAAATTAATGTGAAAAATAAGTTGCATTCACGTGAGAACCATCTGATTGTGGAGAAATAAGCAGAGATATGTGAGATTAATGCAAGAAAAGAAAAGTGAATAGAATGAATGGCAGAATTCTTAATTAAGGTACCGCTTATAAATTCTTGAAAAAACTTAACTAATTTTGTTGAGATCCATATACAAATACATTTATTAACATGTAAATGAGATGCTGAGGGATCAACATGGCTATAATGTGAGATGAATACATCACTCACTAGTAAAGTAAAACAGTCATTATTACTTCTTCAAGTGCTTCTGAACATTCATTAGCATCAGTATCCAAAAAAGTTGAGTTTCTGTGCAAATAAAGAAAAAAATTCTTCTAATGGTATTATCTGCCCACATGGTAGTCAGATAAAATCGTCAGGTATTCCTAGTTGCTTACAAGTCATATTTCCTTTATTAGGGAGCATCACACTTTTATATAATCTATTTTTAGGGCAGCAAGACATGCTGATACTGCTTTAAAACACCTAGGACAATAAAAACATGATTAACTGTTGGGCACATTTTATGTTTAATGAGGAAAAACAGAAATTGACTCTTAGCCTTCATTAATGAAGAGATTTTATTAAAAGGACACTGCTGTAAAGCAGTCTCAAGATGATGCTATACCAAAATCATCAGTACAGTAATGGATACTTCCCATGAATTTGTACACTGTCCTTGCTGGAAAACATTTAGATACCCAGGTTTTAGCAAAAGTCTTCGTTACCAGTTGAACTGGTTTACTTCCGCAAACAAGCAAAAGAGAAAATATGCTTCTCCTAATTTTCTGAGATGAGATTAGATAAAAGATTGTATTTTTACAGTTGTGATTATTACTTTATCATGTTTGCTTATAAAGGGCAGGGTCAAACATATAAAGTTCTGAGAGAAATGTTAAGATCTAAAAGAATGGTTGAACATGTTAGGCTGTCAAGTGAGTTACTTCACTAAACCAAACAATCATAACCTCATAGTTTTATGTGTACATAGGTTGGCTGTTTCTCATGAGGCAAGGTCATTCACTAATTTCTTTTAAAATAAAAAGAAGTGTGGCCAATGTATGGATGAATTTTATAATAGATTTCACATCTAAAAATCCATCCTTCTTTTCTTCCATTATTTGGTTTACAGTAGTGACTTTGTACACAGTAATTATTTCCTAATAATTATGGCAGTACATAAATGTATAATGTACTAGTAAAATGCATTCAGGCTTTGGACTGAAACTGCAACACAAAAAAAATGTAATATTACATTAAACGTTATTTTTGAAATGGTTAAAGAATCAGGTCAGTTCAGGGTAAGAACCGTATTTCTATTTGATCCAGTAATGGTTCTAGTACTCCACAGAAGTTCTATTTTTTTTTTTTTTTTGGTTACAGGCTTATCAGAAAAAGCCTGATAAGCACACAGAGAAATATACAGTGCATTGAAATAAACTCCAGAAAGCAGTATATTTTTAATATGCATCAAAGACTGGATGCCATTTATGCTTTGTACATAAGATAGTTAAACATGGTATGAAACAGTATGCCTATACACTTTGATAAGGCTGCATTCTTATTAAAAAACCAAATAGCTTAAAATATCAGAAATGACGGCTAGATCAATTTTCAGTAGCGTACCCCTCTAACATGATGAAACAAAATAAGATAGAGATACATTTAAAAAATTATCTCTAATTTTAGATGGAGAAACCACTTACATCACTTCCTTATTCCTACGTGGCCCTTCAAATGGTCTAAATGGCAGTGATCCAGTAGCTGCATGGTAAAATGTTACCCCAATGCTCCAAAGATCAACAGTCGCTCCATATTTCTTCTGATGATCTTTTCTCAGCACTGCCCTCTCATACATATCAGGATGCTTTAAAAAGAAAAGAAAAAGCTACTAACTTGTGTTCTATGATAATACATTACACAAAAATGGGTATTCAATAATGCCTGGAAATTCTATTATATTTTCCTAATTATTTCACTTTCCCAATCTGAAGAGACTATTTCACATCTTGCCCGTTCTCCTCAAACCTCCAACACCATTTCCTTCAACCCTCAATTTTCATGACCTCACTTCATAATTCAATGAGGAAATGGAAGAAATCAGAGATCAACTCTCCCTTATGCCTGTTACCAAATACCAACCTACCTGAATCTGTGTCCAGAGCTAAGCCTACTCTCCAGTTATAATGGAACTGCTCCTATCAAAGGCTAACTTTTCCATCTGTGTTGTGGGGCCACCTGAATCTGTGTCCAGAGCTAAGCCTACTTTCCAGTTATAATGGAACTGCTCCTATCAAAGGCTAACTTTTCCATCTGTGTTGTGGGGCCCATCATATCATCTCACCAATTCCAGAAATCAATTCCTGTAGCTACCACTTTTATTTTATGCATCAATTTCCCCCCTTCGAATGGATCATTCCTTTCAGCTTACACACATGCTTTAATATCTCCCATTAAAAATAAAAAAACCCTAAATAGACCCTACCTCCTCTTGTAGCTATCACCCAAATCTCTGCTTCCCTCCATAGCAAAACTCAAAATAGCTGTCTACACTTCCAACTGCCTTATTTCCTCATCTCCCGTTCAAGCCTATGGCATTAAATATTACCTATATCCTTTAACTCCCCAAACTACCTCTTGTCCTGGGCTCTGGATTCATATATGCTACTGTTTTCTTGAATGTCTAAAAGGTAGCTTAAATTTAAGGTATCCAAAATAGACCCTTGGTCTTCCGACTCAAACCTGTTTCCTTCTAATCTTTATCCTTTAAGTAAATGGTATCATCATCTACCCAGTCACTCATACCCAAAACATATCAGGCAGCCTTGACTCCTCTCCCTCATCTCTCACATGCAATCCATCTGAGCAAGTCATATGGGCTCTGAGATGAAAATTTAATTTTCTAGAATTAATTCAGAGGACTAGCCTGACTAGGTACACTGGGGGATACAGCAACTGAGACAAGTAGCTGGTCTGATGTTAAACACATGTCCTTAAGCACGGAAGACACTATGATACAGTTGTGGAGAACAGGTGGAACTTATAGAGCATGGCTTAGGAGCTTACAGATCCAGACAGAGATTGTGATGGACATTAAGCTCTGCAGAGGACAACCAGAGGTCATACATGCTTAGCCTCGTGACATTTGTCTTTATGCTAGTTACGCGCTGGAACTTTAAGATTTTTCGAAGATAAAGCTACAAGAGTGTACTCTCGACCAAAGTAGAGTCATCTCCCAAATGATGCCAAACGAAAACAATGCCTTACGACATTGTGGTATTTGGCAGTGACCCAAGGGACTGGGAACCCATGCAGATAACACTGCTGGGAGGGTGTTTCTAAATGATGCAGTTTATGAATCTGACTCTCAAAGGGTCACAAGCCCTGGATTATTATTTTTTTGGGGGATGGGTGGGACTCTTTTGGGAAATACATTTTAATGAGAAATCAGAAGAGGTGATAAGCATGAGGAGCTTAAAGTGAGTGTCCCAACATGCCTACCAGATACACGGGGTCTGAGTGGTCTTGCTGGTTCTGTGGCAGAGCACCTAAAGCAACTACTGTCCAAAGAAGCGCTGGCCAGACCTTTGACCCAGCAGCCAGTACTTAGTGTATCAAGGTGCTGTGAAGAGGCCAAGAGTACCTGGACATGCCTGATATCTTCTGGAACATGAGGGCGCCAACCTGGGAAGAGGAGATACAGCGATTCTAGGAGACAAAGGGGGACCTCCTCAAACGGTGCAATAATACACTGCCTAATTGGTACAGCTGGAAGGCCTTCCCTGGGCAGTGACGGACTGATCGTGGCCTGACACAAGCTGGTCTGATGTATCTGTGCCCAATGGCTCTCCCTCAAATGTGCTACTTGTACTTGTGTAGGGATCAGTATTACTGGGCCTCGGCGTCTGCATCTGAGATAGGAGCATAAGGACAAACCTACTGCAAGTTCTCAGATATTATTAAGATAGCCATCATATTAAAAATGGCAGAAGAAAAAATGCTGGTGTTTCCTTTGGTCTTTAACACACAAAAAGGAGAAGATTCAACATCTGGTCTGGGAACTCCAAAATGAGAAAAGTTTTCATTTAAATACATAAATATTTCTAGATTGCTGAGCTTCAGGCCATTATGTGTCTCATTTTATAACTGTGGTGTACTGTATTAGAAAACAGGGCTGGGCATAATGTGAAATAGGAAAAATAGATCAGAGTAAAATTTTAGCCAAGAGAACAGCATGGACTTGGAATAAATTTATTTAATAATTTAAATAATGTTTAAATGTTTTGTTCTTTCCATTTTAAAAGTCTGTTAGAGGCAAAAGCTAACCTGTGGTCCTAGGAGAATATGTGAAAGACTGACAGTTGGTAATAGGGATCAACCTCATGAACGCTAGTACTGTACTGCTGTTTGGTTTTTTTGGTTATCACAGTAACTGGGAAGGGCTACTGGTATTTAGTGGGCAGAGACCAGAGATGAGAGACATCCTGTCAAATATGAAACAGTTCTGAAAAATAAGCTTCTGACATCCTGCATGACTTTTGAATATCTTGCCGGATATTTGAGCAGGAAAGAGGTTTATAATGATCTCAGTTTGTTTTATATATAAACAATGTATTTTTGTACATAAAGTAAACAAAGTATTTTTGTAGCTACAGGAATGCAGTACATGTAAATCTACTTTGTTTAGTTAGAAACTTTATCAAGAATTATTCACTGCTTTGGAAAATCATGTCAGTGACAACACAACACCTGTGATATGTGACTCACCAATACAATATACAAGTTATCACTGCACGTGCACTGCAGGTGATATTACATACAGGAGAAAGCGTCTGATTACTTAAGTTTTCTGCCAGTGAAGGTGTTCCTAAACTTTTACATATTAACTATCTATGATTTTATTTTCCTTTATATTATTATTAAGATACTATGCTATTCTTTTAATTAGGTATGCAGGTGATCACATTATCTAAGAATTTCATTTTAAGATACTGAAAAGGGGCTTCCCTGGTGGCGCAGTGGTTGAGAGTCTGCCTGCCAATGCAGGGGACACGGGTTCGAGCCCTGGTCTGGGAAGATCCCAAATGCCGCGGAGCAACTAGGCCCGTGAGCCACAATTACTGAGCCAGCGCGTCTGGAGCCTGTGCTCCGCAACAGGAGAGGGCGCGATAGTGAGAGGCCCGCGCACCGCGATGAGGAGTGGCCCCCACTTGCCGCAACTGGAGAAAGCCCTCGCACAGAAACGAAGACCCAACACAGCCAAAAATAAATAAATAAATAAATTTTAAAAAGATACTGAAAAGAACATTGTAAAACGTTATAAAAAGGGGGCGATCATACATGGTAGAAACCACTAGCCTGTATGCTCTGGCTGCCTTCTGCTTACTTCTCCTATTCCAACTCCTACCACCTGCCTCTTCACTCACTAAATTGCAGCTATTCTGTCATCCTTTCTGTTTCTCAAACATCCAAGGTCATTCTTGTTTCTAGGCCTTTGCAGTTGCTTGTAATGCTTTTCCCCCAAATCTCTGCATGGCTTGCTTCTTTTTATCATTTAAGTGTCAGTTCACTTAGGATTGAAAGGAGGCTTTCCCCAGCTATCTTTCTCCTGCCAGTCACTATTTTATTACCTTATTGTCTTTCCAACACTTTAATTATCTGAATTTATCTTATTTACTTGTCCATTGTCCTCACTAGACTGTGGGTTCCATAAGAGCAGAAATCATGTACATTTGGTTCACCACAGAAGTCCCAAGGGCTTCCCTGGTGGCGCAGTGGTTGAGAATCTGCCTGCCAATGCAGGGGACATGGGTTCGAGCCCTGGTCTCGGAAGATCTCACATGCCACGGAGCAACTAGGCCCGTGAGCCACAACTACTGAGCCTGCGCATCTGGAGCCTGTGCTCCGCAACAAGAGAGGCCGCGACAGTGAGAGGCCCGCGCATCACGATGAAGAGTGGCCCCCGCTTGCCGCAACTAGAGAAAGCCCTCGCACAGAAACGAAGACCCAACACAGCAAAAAATAAATAATAAATAAAAATTAAAAAAAAAAAAAAAAAAGAAGTCCCAATTCCTAGAACAGTGCCTGGTACCTAAATATCTGTTGGATGAATGTAATCCATTATTAGGTATTCTTAATAAAGACTATCAAAATATAATAGATTAATTTGGGGATATATATTGATAGAACAAGACATCTTAATTCATGCCAGACTTAGTATAATCTGAATAAAGCTATGGGGCCAGGTAGACTTTACTCCTATTATAAGATTACAATGGCAGAATCCAGTTGGAAAAAAAGTCACAGATTCTAAGACTTTTAAAACAAAACCCAGAGCCATGAGCAATTAGTGATAGCTGTATATTATAAACTTCCTGATTACATGTTAAATATACTTGTTTTTCAGTGTCTTTTCTTAAGTGTTTCAAATGTTTACTAACTTCACACAAACACACCTACATAACCTGTTTCAACCACAGAGCTTTCCTAGTTTTCTAGCATTTCAAGTTAGATCTTTTAGAGGCATTTAATTTTATGTGTGTGTTTCTAACAACTATTCTTTTCGTCTTTCAATAACCAACCTCCCTGAAAAGAATCTTCTGCTTCAGAATTATAATGAAGTTTCCTCTACAGGGAAGAGTACTATAACAAGCTTGTAATGTATTAACTGCTCTGATCCAAATAAGGAAGCCTTTACTAGTTAGATGTTTCTGGAGTGTACAGACAGTTCTTTCTTTTAATATAGATGAATAACATTAGTAAAATTATTTAAGATTATTATAAAACTTGTAAGAATTTTTAACAGAAAATAACCCCCTGAGAAACCAATATCTAATACCTCATTACAAACCATATTCATTAGAATATAAAATTTAATTTTTGCCATAAAAGTTGACATTTCATAGTGAATTGGTTGACCAATTACCCATATTTACAATATACCCAGCTTCTTTAAATAAAATTATTAGTGATACGTGACTTACCAAATATTCTTCTGTGCCATACAGAGAAACAAACTGCTCATCATCTTCTAATTCTCTAGCTGCACCAAAATCTGTGAGTTTGTACACAGACTGTCCGTCTTCCCCTATTACACGCATGATATTTCCTGGCTTAATATCACGGTGAACTATGCCATTTTCTCGGAGATGATTCATTCCACCCACTTCAACAATAAATACAAAACACAGGAAATCATAATGTAGGTATCTATGCATATGTATGTGTGCATCAGACTCACTAATTAACATTAATTCATTTTCACTCAGTGTAAGTTTTTACATAAGTTGGTCCAAAGTCATTTTAATCAAAGAAGTAACAGATTAGACTTATATTTTATATTTCATGTTTGAGTAATGAGGAGTTTTAGAATGATAAGGATCAATATGGTCTAAGGAAGAGTCCAACCTCTCTTAAACACTATCAAGAAAATGGAACACAACAGTCTTAAGCCTATGACCTCCAGAATTACTTTTGGTTATATACCTGTGGGCCATCTGCCTAAACTTAAGAATGAAGATTCCCAAGAAAGAGAATCTTTCACCACAATTTTACATTTTTACCTTGGGAAAAAAATTCCACAAAAGAGTAAACTGGACTCAATACATAATATAGTAACAGAAGGAGGCAAAGTGTCAGACTTGTTTCCACAAAAATATATTTCTCATACGCTTAGTACTCTTCTAAAAATGCCATTTTCTTTTCTTTTCTTTTTTTTTAAAGGGCAAAGGTGGCAAAATTGCTGAAATTAAGCTGTTTGGGCTAACTGACATGCAGTGTCACAGAGTGATAGTCTGAAACATTTGTTTGACAGCTGATAAATGAATGTCCAAGCATGACATATAAAAATAAGTTTAGGGGTATCAACACTCAATTACAAAAGCTCAGGACTACCAGTATACTTAGGAAGGCATCAATCATCTATAACTTCTATTTGATTTACTAGGCTGTAGCATATATTGCTTCTTTTTCATTTTACCCTAAGTAGTCTCTACTGCTTCCAGTGTCAAGTTCAAGAATTCCCACTAACCTCATACTTTATCACTGGGCTTTTCCTATTCTTCAAATATTGATTCATTTCTTTCCAAGAAGATATTATTCCCTTTGGTTGCCATATATTTTTTTTAATAACAGCTTTGTTGAGATAAAATTTACATATCATAAAACTCATTTTTTAAAGTAGTTAAGAGTCACAGAGTGTACAACCATCACCACCAATTTCAGAACATTTCCATTACACCAAAAAGAACCCCACATCTATTAGCAGTCACTCCTCGACTCCACCCTCCCCTCAAGGCCCTGACCACCATTACTCTGCTTTCTATCTCTATGGATCTGCCTATTCCGGACATTTCACGTAAATGGAATCATACAAATATTGTGGCCTTTTGTGCCTGGCATTTTTCACTAAGCATTTTTCAAGTTATATCCATATTATAGCATGTATCACTACTTCACTCTTGTAATGAACAAATAATATTCCATTGTATGGATTTACCACATTTTGTTTACCTATTCATCAGTTGATGGATACTGGGCTACTTCCATTTTTTTTTGTTATTATAAATACTGGTGTACAAGTTTTTGTGTGGATTTATTTTAAATTCTTTTAGATAAATACCTACTAGTGAAATTGCTAAGTCATATGGTAATTCTGTTTAACCTTTTGAGGAACAGCCAGACTGTTGTCCAAAGTGGCCGCACATTTTTACACCACCACCAACGGTATATGAGGGGTTCAATTTCTCCACAGCCTCGCCAACACTTGGTTCTGTTTTGTCTTCTTGATTTTAGCCATCCTAGTGGGTGTGTAGTGGCAGCTCTCAATTGTTTTGACTGGTATTTCTCTAACGACTAATGACCTTTTTATATATTTGCTGGCCATTTGTATATCTTGTTTGGAGAAATGTCTATCAAATCCTTTGCCCATTTTTAAATTGGGTTGTCTTTTTACTGTTGAGTTGTTGGGATAAAAATTCCTCATCAGACGTACGGTTTGCAAATATTTTCTCTCATTTTATGGGTTGTCTTTTTACTTGATGTTGTCCTTTGAAACACAAAAGTTTTTAATGTTGATGAAACTTATCTATTTTTTTTCTTTTTGTACTTTCGCTTTTGGTGTCATATCTAAGAAAGCACTCCATAAAGGTCTTTGGCTTTGAATGTAAGAAATTTATTTTTAAAAATTCTTATGTCATTAAGTTATATATATACACATATATAATCAGATAAATAAACAAACATACCCACATCTCGCAAAACAATTAAAAATTCAGACTCTGGTAGTCCATAGGCATTACATGGTTCTTCTAAAACAGTGTATAAACTTCCACATGGACAAAATTCCATAATAAGTACTTTATGTCTCGTTGTTACCTGAAAAAATAAAAATCACTGATTGGGACTCAATATAAAAAATGAATTTTTATTATATGCCAATACTTAACCTGATTTCATTTAAAAGTTGGATTTACTACAATAATGAAGGCACTTCGAATTGCTTTTTACCTGGGGTTTGTTAAATATTTGTTGACTGTACAGATGAGAATTAACATCTTCTAAATTCGTATTAAAATTGGATTTGTCGGGCTTCCCTGGTGGTGCAGTGGTTAAGAATCTGCCTGCCAATGCAGGGGACACAGGTTCGAGCCCTGGTCTGGGAAGATCCCACATGCCACGGAGCAACTAAGCCCGTGCGCCACAACTGCTGAGCCTGCACTCTACAGCCCACAAGCCACAACTACTGAGGCCGCATGCCACAACTACTGAAGCCCGTGCTCCTAAAGCCTGTGCTCTGCAACAAGAGAAGCCACCGCAATGAGAAGCCCGCGCACCGCAACAAAGAGTAGCCCCCGCTCACCGCAACTAGAGAAAGCCCGCGCACAGCAACGAAGACCCAACGCAGCCAAAAATAAATAAATTAAATAAATAAAAAAAAAATTGGATTTGTCTTTGAAGACAAACCACAGCAAGTCTAATTAGAAAATCACTGCTACAATGTTATAATGATTTTTTCAAAATTATGTTTAATTTCTAATACATAACTTACATTTCGGGTATTAGTTCTTCTAACAAATCTCTTAAACTTGAAATTCTTCCTGTGACAAGCACTTTTACTTCAAAGAATGGAGTTCTAGACTTTTTTTTCGCCACGCTTTGCAGCCTGCGGGATCTTAGTTCCCCAAGCAGAGATTGAACCCGTGCCCCCTAGAGTGGAAGCGTGGAGCCCTAACCACTGGACCGCCAGGGAGTTCCCAGAGTTCTTGCCTTAAAAACAAATAGGTGGCAGAATAGTTGAGTCATCCTCTTGCAGCAAAGTTCTAGCCTGCTCATATGAATCTGAGCTGCTGATTTGTTTTCAACCTTAATTTTAATGTACCATTGATTATAAGATACATCATCAATTTAATAACAGCTTTACAGAGAAAAAGAAGTATTACTAAATTACAAATACGCATTGATTATAAGATACATGCTCATTTCAAAAACTCAAAAATGTGAATGAGACTTAAATCCAGTATTCATCTCCAACCTTTAATTCTTCCTTCCTTTTATAATTCTTTCTACATATCCCCAATATATATCCATAAAATATTTTAAATTTCTCTACGATTGAGTAGTATAAAAGAAATAATTTTTTTAAAAACTGTTGTTTTTAAATAATGAAATAATTGAATGCTGATGAATTGAAAACTTGAGAAATACCCATAATCCCATCACCCAGAGATAATTACGTTAATATTTTGGTGTGTTTCCTTTCAGTCTTTTTTCTATGTATCAAATCATATTATAGACACATTAACACTTTGTATACCATACTGTATATATCAAGATTACACTGCATATATATTTTTAATACTGATTTTCTCACAGAACATTATACACAAGCATGCTCCCAGGTGATTGAAATTTTGTTAAATATCTCTTTTTATTACTGCTTAACTACTGTGTAGTAAAGAATTAATTTTAGCCAGAGAGGTCTGGTCTTTGCCCTTGGCTACTGGGAGGTGATTTGCTAGGCTTCTAGAATGTCCTATCTGCTAGAAGTGTCTTTGTCTGTGGGTTTTGGCCATGTGACAGTCTAACAATGTGATTTATGATGGGGATTTTGGACATGCACATCCGTTCCAACTTCCAGAGGAAATGGAGGCTAAAAGTATTAGCAGAACCTATGGGAAGGGCTGACTACAGGTCAGCCATGCAGGCAGTATGTGATTGAGCCCCAATAAAAACTCTGCACACCAACGGCTCAGGTGAGCTTCCAGGGTTGGCAATACTCTGTGCGTATTGTCATACATCAATGCCAAGAGGATAATGTATTCCTGAGGACAAGGAAGATTCATGTTTGGAACCCTCCTATATTCTGCCCTATGGCCCCATGGATCTCTTCCTTTGGCTAGTTCTGATTTACATCCTTTTGCTATACTAAAATATAAATTATAATGTAATTGTAAGTACAGTTGACCCTTGAACAAAGCAGGGGTTGGGGCGCTGACCCTCTGCACAGTCGAAAATCTACACGTAACTTTACTGTACTTGTGGTTCCGTATCTACAGATTCAATCAACCTCGGATTGTGTAGTACTGTAGTACGTATTTAGTGGAAAAAATGCACATTTTTATAAGTGGACCCACGTAGCTCAAACCTGTGCTGTTCGAGGATCAACTGTACAGTGCTTTCCTGCGTTCTGCGAGTCATTCAACATTCTAGCAAATTATCAAATCTGAGGGCAGTTATGGGAAGCCCCGAATGGGTAGCCAGTTGGTCTTAAGGGAAGACAGCCCTGGTGACTCCTGAACCTGCAGCTCGTGTCTGAATGAGCAGTCTGGTGGGGACTTCTCTATCTACCTGCATGGCTTGCCAAACTCCACTGCAGCTCGTATCAGAAGTCTTGAACAGACTTGGCAGTCTGGAGGGCTATGCTCTTAACCTCAAGTGTAGCTAACTCTGGGTGACTAGCCAAACATTCTAACTTATTTAACCATTCTTTATTATAAACAGGGCAGCAATGAACATTTTTGTGCATAAAATTATAATTTACATCTCTGATTACTTCCTAAGAAGTAATCACTAAAAATGAAATCACTGGTATGAGGAGTATAAACTGCCAAACTGTTCTTCAAAAGGTGTGATTTATATACCCACACTAACAGGATTTATATTTTTCTAATGACATTTTTATTTTCAGTTTCCCACTAAAATCAATTCTGTCTTCTACAACTGGACTTCACATATCACTCTCTGGATTCCAAGGATTTTTATTCTTTATAAAGCCTTCTTTGTATTGTTTGACTTTCTCCTTGATCCTTATATAATTATGTCAATTTAACTTCATTTAGCTTTTGTTTTTAGTAATAATACCGGTAACCATATTCTATATTCTTTTATTTCTTATACTACTTTTTCTGATTCCATGAGACTTCATTTCCATTGTTATAGCTATTCAAGAATCTTTGAGAGTAAATATTTGGTGGTATGAGCTCTAATTTTCACCATTAAAAAGCCCACTGTTGGGACTTCCCTGGTGGCGCAGTGGCTAGAACTCCGCACTCCCAGTGCGGGGGGCCCGGGTTCGATCCCTGGTCGGGGAACTGGATCCCGCATGCCGCAACTAGGAGTTTGCATGCCGCAACTAAGGAGCCTGCCTGCAGCAACCAAGACCCGGTGCAACCAAATAAATAAATAAATATTAGGGGGGAAAAAAAAAAGCCCACTGTTTATAAAACAATTTTTATATTAGATTATTTCTCCCAAATCGTAATAACTACAATAAACATGACACCGTTAATTAAAGCTTGACTACTTACCTCCTCTTCAATAGCAAATAATTTGACAATATTTTTGTGATTGAGTTTTTTTAACACTTCAAATTCTCTCATTTGAACATCCACTGGACGAAGAAAGCTTATGTTATTAAATACTTTGATAGCAAATAAGTCACCAGTTTTCTAAGAAAAAGAGAGAAAGGTTTTATTTATTTATAATATTATAAAGAAGATACAAAAGGTACCATTAGAACTAGATACGGCAATTTATCTTTTTTATAGAACACCCTGAATATTTTTAAGCATTAGGTAATTTGTACTAGAACTCCTGACCTTTTTATTTTAAGCTGAAATAAATCAATCAATTGTTCAGTATTTCTTTCAAGTTGAATGCTTTGGAATGTAGAAAAGGCTATTTTTTTTCATATTATAAATAAAGCTTCCTTTATATATATATATTTATATATTTATATATATATATATAAAGCTTCCTTTATTTATATATTTCATATTGTAAAGCTTCCTTATGATACACGTGGCAACGATACTCATTTACATATCAGAAGAGCTCTAACAGTACCAAATGTGAACGTATATTTTGAATAAGAAATAGAAAGTGAAACTCACAAGTGTTTCTCCAGGGCCTAATAATTTTAAACTAATCAAAGCAGGAAATGAAAGATTAAAAATTATATTCCACATATGCAATGTTTAGTAAGAATCTCAAAGTAAGGCAACTAACTTTAAGATTCCCTAGCTGGATAGAATGTGTATGTATGTGTGCGGGGGGTGGGATTTGGGAATAAGGTTAAAGCAGACCATCCTCATTGGACTGCACCACTGCTGCCTCGGGTAACCTTCTGCAACTTCACCTAGATGCCTAGAGCAGATTGTTGCTTCGCAGATCATTTCTAAAGGATCAAAGACACTTCCTTTCCTCTACCAAAGCTCCGGCAGCACCCCAACTCTCACTCTCTCATGGCACACTGAAGTAGATTAAACACAGAATTACAATGCAGCCATAGTTGGGAGGGAATCCTAGAGGTACAAAATACATGCTAAATTTCAGGTAAACATTACATTGTCATGGTCTTCATTTAATTAACCTTTCTTTGAGGCTCTCTTCCAGACCCTCCCACCTCTTTCCAACCACTCAGGCCAGATTCTCTGAATTTAACCTTACTTTGCCCACAGTCCAAGGTTGAACTTGCCTGGAGTTAGTGGAGAGACCATTCATTTCTCCTATGAACTCGGGGTTCAAGCATGCCCTGCCTAAAGATGTTTCATGGGTCTCTGTCTTTTAGGACCTCTGTGCTCTTCCTGCTTTGAAGCCCTCTCTACAGCTTCCCACACAGATTCACCACCTACAGCCATCACCCTCTTCCCCTCACCTCAGAATTTCATAATCTTCTTCTTAAAACCATTTAACTGCATCACAGTCTCACTCTTCAAGATCCCTCTTTGGAGACCACCACCTGTGTTATGTGATCACTCCCCCCTCTCTCCCCCGCTCGCCCCACACCAAATACACACATATTCTTTCCAGAGGAGAAGACCATTGACCGTTTTCAGACAGTATGAAAATGGAACAACTTAACTAGAGCTCAATTACACTGTTTTCCCATTTGATCAGCCAGGGTAAGGACACTGCCAAATCTATACCACCAACAGAGAGATTTTTCTTGAGGACACCTGTCTCAAACTTAGTCTGAGATTAGGAGAATCCTAACAGAGGAGCAAGCAGGGAAAAGAACACAATGTTGCAATGTACCCACTGTGACCCCGGCCAGTATTTTCCCACCTTTTGTAGTCTATATCATACCTGTGAGATCACTGGGATATGTGTGGGAATGTCCCATTTTCCCTCTATTCAACTGCACAGTCACCTATCAGTCACTGTCTCTAAGTCAAAGCATGATGAATAATATTTAGAGATGCACGTGTACATATATATACAACGTGCAGGTCAACACGTCCTTCCTACAGATCTCTCCCCTTTAACTTCACCTCAGTTATCACACACATATACACCCATCCACACACAGTAGTAGCTCAAGGCAACTTAATGAAAAAGAGACAGATTAAGTAAGTAATATACTTTGAATAACAAATAGTAAACTTAGGGACCGGGTCACTCTGAGCAGTAACATAAAAGGGTTTAGCTAATATAGTTAAAGATGCTTAAACAAACAGTTATTAAGGGCAAGCAGGATTTTGGGGGTATAGTCCTAAACCCTTGAAATTGATGTCACTGAGAACAAACATGGTTTCTCAAAACACATCCCAGGAAAGACTGCTAGGGACTGAATACTAAACTGGGTGTTAGCAATATTTTAAGTCAGTTCTTATGCCTCTCAAATCCTTATTTGAAGCTTTCAAACTACAGTGGATAAAGAACAGTTTCACTTCCTTTGAAGAAGAGCTTTAGGACAGTAGTCTACTCTGTCCTCATTCATTCATTTATTCTTTCAGTCAACAAGCATTTACAGAGTGCCTGCTAAGTGTAGGCACTTACACGAAGGACACTGGGTATACGTAAGGAAAGAGGATCAGAAAATGTGAGATATTTACTAGTGCCAGGCTCTTTAAATATGCCTCCCTCAATTCCTATCACTACTGACTACCTGTCACTCCATCAGTTTCTAATTTACGTTCCTTCCAATACCACCTTGCTACTAAACCCAACACTCTTCGTGGGCAGGTACAGCACATTATCTGTAGCTCAAATCACTAGGTCCACCATAGTGTTTGACACATACCAAGTGATTACTAAAGTCTGTTAAGTTAACCGGGGTCACAGGAACACAGACAGTCAGGTGCGTCTCACTGCTAAACCCAGAGGTGCCACCCCACCCATTTTCTCTTCTGGGCACAGTGCACAAAGCAAAAACAATTTCTAGCACAGGAATATCCAAGGCTGATCACTATGAATCTGACCAAGGATTGGAACCTGCGGACAATTCTAGAATTGGAGGTGAAAAAAAGCTAAAAACTGTACGACACTTCTGATTCACTCTCTAAGAGCCACAGAGGAAACAGCACGCACCTATGAATGTTTACTTCATTGCCACAGACAGAACTGACTGGTGGTCTCGAGGCTACAGAAAAATATAAGGAAACTCCTCCTTCCTAAAATGTTTAGAGCTCCTGTGCTGAATTCACAGTGCTGAAAAACTAGTGAATGATTATTTGCATTATAAAAGGAGGTTTGTATTCCATTATTTTTCCAGCTTCCTTCCCAGAATAGAAACTTAAATGATCTTAAATCTCTTCATTTTAAATGACTTTAATTATATTTCACTTTATCCTCCAATATAGAATCTGACACAAAGTCCTTTTGGTTCTTGAAATGCCTCTGGGACTAGCCCTTTTATTCTATTCTCACTTGCACTAACAAGTTCTGATTACCAGGATATATAGTCTCTTAAACCTGGGCTCCTTGATGATAACCTCACTTTACTCCAATCTACTTTGTAGAATGTTTTACTTGGGGGCATGAAGCCTTAGTACAGCACAGCAGAATCATCTGCGGGTTTCCCTCAAAAATACCCATCTGCTCTGCTCCTCACCATGCCTCCCTCTATTACCTCCTACCCCAAATCACTGCTGCACTGAACTCTGTCAGTGAGATCACTCACTACCGTAGGAGGATTAGGTCGAGGAAAAAACCAAACAGCACAACACTAATCTTCCCCAGTTCCTTTTTTCAAACAACCTTCTGTTTTTCTCCATTCCCCAACACATGACCTCCGCCACCACTGTGTAGATATTACTGCCTCTGACACAAGCTATATCTTAAGCAACCACAAAAACACATACTCTCTCTAGACAAATTAATCAAAACCACCAACCCTCACTTTAGTACAAGTGTGCGTCTCAGAAAACTACATATATGGTGCTTTCACAGTATTCTCTGTACCAACCTTATGTCTTCCACGAAAGACATTTGCAGTAGCTCCTTGGCCTAAAATATCAGATAAAAGCCACAGATGATTAGAAGTGCTCTGCATCTCGGCGTGGTCAGGTGATCCTCTTGTTATACTAAGAGAAAAGAAAAAAAAATTGCATGTTTGTTTTAAGGGAATAATACACTTAAGAAACAAATGTTAGCTATTTTTACTCTCAAGAAAGATCACCTATTATTTATTACTAAATCAAAGTGCATAAACAGTCCAAAAAAATCTAACTTTCCAGCAATATTAAAGACTAAAATGCTGCATGGGCTCTGAAAAAACATTAACCAATAACATCTTATATATTCAATTTAATTCACTTATTCACAGGGCTGAAAAAACATCAACTTGCCTTCTAATTTTGTCTCTGTCAATGAGAGTGATATTGGCCATTTACCTCCTTAAAATGTTTTGAAAGATTAATCAATGATAAATCATATTTTAAAGTGTTTTAAAATAAATAAGGTAAAATACAACAGAAATATAGAAAAAAGTTACTTTGTTTCCTTCGAGGGCAGGGCAACACTAATGAAAACAACTGTTGCCACTGCATAACACTTTTATAACTTAAAATTTCACCTACACAAAGCCTGACAATCAGGATGCAAAGGTGACCTTTCAGCAATAATTTTGAAATTAACTTAAGGATAGTTTCTTCGACCTCCAAGTATATAACTATACACATACCGAGTGTGTATTAGCAAGTCTTAAAAACTAAGCAAGGGGAGGCTAAGCATGTATGGGGGCAGGAAGTATGTGGAAAACCTCTTCACCCTCTGCTCAATTTTGCTGTGAACTTAAAACTGCTCTAAAAAATAAAGTCTATTAAAAAAAAAAAAGCACCACCCCTAGCCTTGTCCTTCAATATTGAAAAGCTGTATAAGTATACTGTAAATGTTGAGCTCCATGTTGGAATAAAAATGAGGTATGCTAAATAGCATAAACACTTGTCCCGCCATGCCACCTTAAACCTGATGTAATGTCAGGTTGAATCAAAACAGATCTTGTTCTCCCTTCATAGTAAGTTAAAATGGACTAGGTATTCAGTGATGAATTAATGACTGCCAATATTCCAAGTAGGGTTAAGTACACAAAGAATGGCCAGGGGTCCAAATTTCACCAATCTTTGATACACTCAGAGAGATGTATATAATTTTACCACCCATCTAATTCAGATAAGGGAATTTTACATACAGCAACTTATTGGAAATAAGCAATAAAACTACGATTCCTTTTTCAAAATATGAAATACACATTTGTCAGCTACTGAGATAATAATAAACTTCTCAAATATCTTTTCAATAATATTTTCAAATATTTCTCAATATGAAAAGTTTTGCTCATTAATGTAACTGTTGCTTGAGATAACTATAATTGGCAAATAATATCATTAAGTATCTATACCTAGTGGGTAATATAAAACACATTTATCAGCTAAGATATCTGCTCTCTATATGCAGAAAATTAAACTATGGTGTCACAATGATCTTGGAAATGTCTTTTGAAATTATCTTCCAATAACCCCACAATAACCGCATACTAAAACATGACTCAGCACACCCAGAAGGTACTTGCTATATAAATCGTTCCAAAATTTGGACACAATATAGGCAGGCACTCAACAAATATGAGACTGGTGATCCTGCCTTAAGTCTACTTCCTTATGCTGTCCAAAATGAAAGTTACCATCTGTCCATAGATGAAAACAGGCTTGGTGACGCTGCATATGGACAAAGTTCCAGGATTTCCAAACTCTACCACTAAGTGAATCATTTATTAAACAGATATTATATTCAGCGTTCTTCAGTAAAAAAGGCGGTCTTTGGTTATGCATTTGACAGTTACTGGGTAGAACTTGTTTTGAGGCCACCTACTAAAAATACCTGGGAAACGGATTGGAAATTACACCCGTAAGCCATGTCCCAAAGGAAAGGTTTGGGTATTTGCATTATAGGCGTGTACATTAAAAACGTCTTCGGCTTCTGGCTTCCGGCGAGTCAACCGCCGCTTCACTAAAACACGTCTCTTTTTAATCGTCTGAAAAAAGTCAAACGATTTTAAACACTGCCAATAGCGTCCACGCTCGGAAAGAAGGGTAGAAAGCGGCCAGCCTAACTCCAAGGGAAAGGGGCATCCGCCTGTCCGGGCGGCCAGGGCCCAACGCCGGTAACAGACACATCCTCTTTCTCGGTTGCCCAGCGCCACCAGATCAGGGAGGGTCCGGGTCAGACGGCCGGCCGTAGGACGAGGAGTCCAGACGCAGGGGACGGGCCCGCGCGACCATTCCGGCCGGCTTCGCACGCCCCGCACACCCGGGAGGCGGTGTCCGCCCAGCCAGAATCGGGGAGGGCTCGGCCTGGGGTCCCGCTGGGCTCCTCCGGTCGCCCGCCCCGCCCCCGCCCCCGCCCCCGCCCTGACTCAGCATCCCAGTTTCCCACTGGGGGGCGGGAGCGCTCCGTGCGGGTCGTGCCCGGCTCGGCAGCCCGTGCCCCGCGCGCCTTCGGCCTCTCCGCCCGCGCCCGCCCCGCTTACCTCGCCCGGTCTCCGCCGCGCCACCGCCAGCGGGCTCCCGCGGCCTCCCTGTGCCTCAGACCACTTCCGGCTTCGAGAGCTCTGGCCGGGGGTCACGTGACAGACGGCCGGCGTGCGGGTGCGGGTGCGCGTGCGCACTTCCGGCGCACCGACCTGGGCCTGGGAGTCGGCCTCTGCTGCCAACGCTCCTCCATCGTCCGGCTCTCCGAGGCCTCTGTGGCGAGGGGCCGAGAGGCTGTGGGGCGTTTGGACCCCGTCCACACCCTCTGCCTGTCCCCCCTTACTCTGAGGGTGAAGCCGGAGAGCCCTGCGCAGCGAGCGCAAGGATTCAGATTCCAACTGCGAATCCCGCCCCGTCCCCGACAGCCAAAGGCGGAGTGAGGTGATAGTGGGACAGACAGTGGACGGGTGATTACAAACATGCAAATAATCACGGTGTGCAGAATGCTGGACACATGAGGGGCCATCGCTGGAGGATATCATACTCTGCAGGGATAGATTCGTATGTATCTTAAAGACCACATTGGCTGCAGGGGATCCAGATTATCGGCTGCGAGCAATTCGGACGTGAGATTCTTAATGTAAATAAGCTCATTTAATTCTCTCTTTTTAGACGGTATTTTGGAAAATGGCAATACTGGAGAATCTAGGGACTAAAGTCAGGTCCCCTGCAGTGTTCGTGCCGCTAGGATCTCAAGCAGCTATTCCCGAGTGATCCTTTTTGCCCACTGACAGAACTGCAGCCTTTCTCAGTGTAACGAGAGGCAGAGAGGCCGAAGAGACCTTTGCAGATAAGGGCTAAATTTTCTGAGGGAGGGAGGCGGAAGGAGGGAGTTCTTCCCAGATGAGAACTATAGGAGCCAGCAGTGAAATAGGAACCTATGGCAGAGTGGTTAAGAGCAGAGGCTTTTGAATGGAATAGACCTAGGGTTGCAGTCTCAGCTCTCCCTGCCAAATACTGACTTTAAGCCATTTTTTTTAAAACCTCTGTAAGCCTGTTTAATCACATATCATATATACAATGGAGATAACAAAAGCCCACTGTAATGCTTGTTACAAAGGAATTTACTTTATTAAACTTTTAAACAATGTTTAAGTGATGGAATCATTCTACTGTAACAACAATCTATTCACTGCTTACATTCCCACCAATTTTATTTGTCCCCTATCTAATGCCAAGAGAACCTGTCCAAGTTCCTTATAACTCACATCTCAAAGGTGAATGGGAGAAAATGTGATTAGCTGAAGGCCTTGATTCACATGTTTACCACATGAGTGAGGAACACTGAAATACATTTTCTTAAAGATCAAGCTTTGTGAACCAATTAATATTAGTATTTAAGATTTAAATAAACTGTTAAGCACAGAACTATACCAGGCCTCATAAAACTCTTGTACATAGTTCCATAGTTAAGTCATACAAATCCCTCAGTCTTACTGCCTCAATGAGGCTGTTAACACGAGATTCGCCCTTGAGACAATTATTTGGGTGTTTGCTTTTGGAGACTAAGAACAATACAGAAAAGGTAATTCATGGTGGAACAGAGTTTCCTAATTGCTATGGTACTCCCTAAGTAAAGTGCTCTAGGCAACTTCAGGGAAGGAAGGTGGGAATTATTACACATGCTTAGATAACATGAAGTTTTTTTTGTTGTTGTTTTTAAAGTATGTTTATTTATGCCTGTGTTGGGTCTTCGTTTCTGTGCGAGGGCTTTCTCTAGTTGTGGCAAGCGGGGGCCACTCTTCATCGCGGTGCGCGGGCCTCTCACTATCGCGGCCTCTCTTGTGGAGCACAGGCTCCAGACACGCAGGCTCAGTAGTTGTGGCTCACAGGCCCAGCTGCTCCGCGGCACGTGGGATCTTCCCAGACCAGGGCTCGAACCCATGTCCCCTGCATTGGCAGGCAGATTCTCAACCACTGCGCCACCAGGGAAGCCCGACATGAAGTTTTAACTTCTGTTACAGACTCTTAATTCCCACGTTTTGATTTCTCTTAGCTCTGAAAACTTGTTAAATCTTCTGAAGGGCTTTAAAGAGCCAGGGGAAAAGGTGTTGCCTTTACATATACGGAATAAACAGTACAATAACAATAGCTATTATCAAGCCTTCATTTGCAGATGCTGTAGTAAGCTCTTTTCATGTTTAACTTACTGAATTCTTAGTTATGAGGTAGTTATCATTATTTCCCCCATTTTACAGATGGGGAAACTGGGGCAGGGAGAAGTTATTTAACCTGCTCAAGGTTCTAAAACCAATTACTGGCAGCACTGCTATTTGAACCTACTTAATCTGGATCCTGAGCCTGTCTAAGCTCTTAACTACTATGCTATGCAATTCAGTATACTTTGGACAATTAGTTCAAAGATCACTGCAATAGATGCAATGATCTCTCCCACTGTAAAAGAAACAATTAGCTCTCACTCATCTATTTTTAAAACCATTTTTATTTAAGTACAGTCATCCCTCAGTATCCACAGGGGACTGGTTCCAGGACCCCCCCAGATACCAAAATCCTTGGATGCTCGTTTCTTATATAAAATAGCATAGTATTTGCATGTAATCCACGCACATCCTCCCATATACTTTAAATTATCTCTAGAATACTTATAATACCTAACACAACGTAAATGCTATGTAAATGGTTCCCAAGTGCAACAAATTCAAGTTTTGCTTTTTGGAGCTTTCTGGAAGTTTTTTTCCCCAAGTATTTTTGATCTAAGGTTGGTTGAAACTATGGATGTGGAACCTGCACCTACAGAGGGCTGACTGTATAATATACAGTCCACTGATCTATTTTTACAATTAACTGTCAACTTAGTTTAGTACCTTTATTCTATGATGTAAGGAAAATATTTATAATCTCTTCTGGAATTAACACCAGGAAAAGATTTATGTGCAAAATTTAGAATACAATTTTAGGGAATTTAGAAGACCACTGAAGCCCATCCATGAAACCTCTAGGGACCACATGGGCCAAAGGTTAAAAAAACCCCTCAACCACCCTAAAACCTTACTTGGGCTTTTAAAATTTAAACTTAAATGATGACTATAGTAACTGTGCTGCTCAGTTTTGTCCATCGTTTCTTAATTTTCCAATACTACTACTGATACTATTTGTCTTCTTGGTTTCTTGCATAGTCATGAATAAAAATGGGGGAAGGCAGGGGAACTAAACGGGCAGCTACTACTTACAAGCATCATAAACGCATAGGTATATTGTGCCCTAAGTAAATCTAGTAAGATGGAAAATATTAGATTTTTAATACTATCAACACACTGACAGGCTTTTTCTAGTTCATTTAAAACAAAGATTCTAAATTATTTAATAGAACTAAGTCACATGTAATCTTTTAGGAGCATAATTAAATAAATCATCCATACACTTATATGTGCAATCCTTTAAATGGGAAATCAGGGAGAGATGAGAAAATAAGACTCCAGTATTTATAATAATTCCAAAAAAGACTCAGTAGATTTCACTACGTAAAATTTATTTCCTTTTCTTTTTTTTATAAAAAATGTATAACACCAGCACCTACTCTTCAATCAGTTAATTTATGAAACCATTCTCTTTTGTAGAATACACATTGGCATTGAAACAGTTTAAAGAAATGTAATGGCTATCTACAAAAAATTAGTTTTGATTTGTTGTATTTCCCCCATACTTTATGAGTCTGCACACATAAAAGAAAATTAAGATTTTCAAACATTTTATATTCAGCAATTTAAAAAAAAGTACACTGTTTTCCTGCTATGGTCTTTATAAAGGACTTAAATTTTCAAGTTAAAAAAAAGGTACTAGGATAACTCTGCTGTATCTTATAACAGCATTTTTATATAGAACAATTTGAATTGGCATGCAAGCAACTTCTCTAGTTGTCACATACCAGTAATTTAGGGAAAATTACACCCATTTTACAGAAATATCCCAATGCATATACTGCAATAAGCTCAAAGCAGTGTTAAAAAGACCAGTGTGAATGGCACACAAAAACTGTTTCTTTATAAATTATTAACTGGAATTCCTGATCATGAAGTAGGCACAGGGAGATCCAGTCCTTAGGGCTTTGCTCTCTGGAAAAACACCTGTAAATAAAGTATTTGTACAATTAGTACTGATGTCAGAAGATTATCACCTTTACCTGAAGAATGGCTCCAGGTTACTGGGTGCTAGTCACTCTTTTGTAAAATACAATAGATTATGTAAAACATTTCATATACTCCATAAACCCACACATAATACAAGTCAAGAACTTTCTCTTCTGGACAACTTGATAAGGTCTAGAGATAACTTATGTTGCCATTTACTAGTGAAAATATGGTATTACCTCCAATACTGTGAGATTCAAGCAGTCAGAGGAAAACATGCTCTTGACACCTTTTTGCTGATTGGCACTACTGTCAAAGCTAATGCTAGGAAATTAAATTTTGAGGAAGAAACAAACAAGTCAAAGCTGAAGACAGCAGTTTTTATCTCTTAACTATTTATTTATTTGATTATGAAAAAATACTTCCAATTCAACATTTGAGACTATGAACGAGTAGGCTAGAGGTTGTGCTAGGCACTGGCTCAGTATTATTACTACCTTCCATAGTTGGGTACATGTTAAGTGAGTACTCGAACGAATAAATGGTAGGCAGTAAGCTCATTATGGATAAGGACCATATTCGTCATTATATCCCTAACACCTAGTAGATCAGACATTCACTTAACAATTACTGTCTATTGACTAAGTGGAGAGAAAAGAATCATCAATATATGAGCAAAAAATAGCCCTACAAAGAGGCCATGCTTGAGATAAGCCTAGAAGAATGGGTAGAATTCATAAGGGAGAAGCATGCTAATAAGGCAGAATTCTTGAAGAACAGCAAGAATAGTAAAGACTGTTCCTGCAAGAGAAACCGGAAAGGTAGTCTGAGATCAGAATCTGGAAAAAAAAAACCTAAATGCCAAACTAAGAAATATGTACTTTTTAGTCAATAAGTTATGAAGATTATGAGGAAGAGGAAGGAATTTCAGAGGACTGTTCAATGTTTTCAAACAGATCAGCTTGGATAGAACAATGGAAGGGAAATCAGAGTTAGATAAGAAGCCTACACCAGAGTGGCAGCAGTAGAGACAGAAAGGAAGTTAGAGAGCAAGGAGGAAACAATCAGCAAGATCTAAGGATCAATCAGATAGGAACAGAGTAGGCACAAAAGAAGGAACTTCATTTTTTCCAACTAGAAGAATAAAGCTATCACTGAAGAGAAGCTGGGCTGGGGAGGGAGACTTTATAAATGCTGTTTGGATGAATATGTTTGGGGCACAAGCCTGCTACAATGTACCCAGATCTGCTATAACAGATACCTCTAATAGAGAGTTACAATTTTTTTAGTCCTTTAATCCAGTGTGATTGATCTGTTACTTAACAGAGGTTACCTCCACAGGCACTTTGCTTTTATGGGGAAATGGGAGAGGGGAGGGTTCTCAATGACAGACAGTAACTCTATCTTCTCACAAACTCTTTTGTCAGTTTACGCTGACAAACTACTACTAGGGGAAAAACTTGCAAGGGAAGATGTTAGCACCAAAGTCAAAGGATAGCACATTTATTTATCAGCAAAGCCCCTTGACTTGAATGCCTTGGGCAAAAGAACGAGGGAGCCATTAAGTTACCTGCCACTAAGAAATTTAACACAGTGCTTTACCCTCAAATTTGCTGAATGAAGATAATAAATAAAAATAAAGAATAGTTCCTCATCCTGTCACACTGTAACTTTATTTCCAGACCATGAGCTCCTTGAGGGCAAGGAAAGTCACTCATATTGGTATTTGCAGCAGTTAGCATAGTATGTGTTACATAAAAAGCAGTCGTGGAGTACTGAATGACTGACTACCTGGGTGAAAGCAAGATACCTGTTTCATGGGTTTAACTGTAAAAATGAATACCAAATACATATTTGGTACTTCTTGCCAACTTGGAGGTTGATTGGTTGGTTTGTTTTAATTTGGTGATTTTATGAATGTAAAAAGAGCCTTAATGGCCAAATCTAAGGATTCTACTTTTTGTCCATTTTGCAATTCAAAAGTTTCAAGATAGGCTAAAACCAAGTAACTCATACTTGTTTCTTTATTTTTAGCTCCTTCCTTTCAACTCAATATGGGCAGTTGTTCATAAACATTACTTGTTCTCCCAATCCTCTAGTTCCTATTTAATTACCACAAAACTTAAAGGAAACTTACATTTTCATACCAACATGCTCAGGCACATACACATTCAGTTTGCTTATCTAACTTTCTATAATCTTTTGTAGGAGCTCAGTTGAAAGGGGCTTCACAGAAAACTCTGCAGTGTAACATCTATTAACCATGGATTCTTAGAAGCAGGTTTTAGAGCAAAGAGATCCCCAAATATGTAACTGTTGGTCAAACTACAGTATGACACAGTATCCTGTAATATGTATTCTCTCTTGGCTCTGAAACATCACCTAATTGTATGAAGATATTTAAGTTTTTCCAAATACCTACCTTTAAGTAGTTTTTAAAAACTTTAGCATCAGGCTGCTGAAGTGCTTGGCAAAACTCCTGGGGGGCCAGGAGGGGAGGAGAGAGAAAAGAATGAGTCTATTTGTATTAAATTCATCATAATTCAAAACCACAGTGTTCTTTTTAAATTATGATTAAAAAAATAAAATCGACCATCTTAAACATTTTTATGTGTATAGTACAGCAGTGTTAACTATAGGCAACTGTCATGCAACAGATCTCTAGAATATTTTCATCTTGCAAAACTGAAACTCTGTAACCATTGAACAACTCCCCCCTTTCCCCTTTTTCCAGCCCCCATCCCCTGGCCACCACCATTCTGCTTTCTGTTTCTAAGAGTTTGACCACTTTAGATACTTCATTGTAAGTGGAATCATGCAGCATCTCTTTTTGTGACTGGCTTATTTCATTTAGCATAACATCCTCAAGGTTCATCCATGTTGTAGCATATGACAGAATTTCCTTTTTTTTTTTTTTTTAAGGCTGAATCATATTCCATTGTATGTATATACCACATTTTACTCATCCATTCACCCATCAATGAGCATTTAGGCTGCTTCAAATCTCTAGGATTCATATTATAATTTAACAATTAATTAACCTGAACAGTTCCTTACCAAAAAGGTTATATGACATTTTCAAACGTAATACTTGTCAGACAGGCTGCTTTCACTTTTGAGAACATGGCCTCCTGGGCAAGATTGACTCTTGCCTCAGAAGGGTGAGTGGGACAAAAACCACATGGCTATGGCTGTTTTCATCTAGTAAGAGGGTAACTGAGTGGAGCCAGACTAAAAGAAAAAGAGAAAATTCTCTTCAACAGAATTGTGCAGGGACTTCCCTGGTGGTCCAGTGGCTAAGACTCCCTGCTCCCAATGCAGGGGGGCCTGGGTTCGATCCCTGGTCAGGGAACTAGATTCCACATGCTGCAACTAAGAGTCTGCATGCCGCAACCAAAGATCCCGCAGGTGGCAGCTAAAAGATCCTGCATGCCACAACTAAGACCTGGCACAGCCAAATAAATAAATAAATAAATAAATAGGATTGTGCAAAAAGTGCTGTCAGAAGGCATATGAAAAAGGGAAAACTGGGAATCATTATCTTTTATAAGCAAATTATTAGATAGAAATATAATACACAGAAAGACAAATATCATGTGATATTGCTTATATGTGGAGTCTAAAAAGAGGGTACAAATGAACTTATTTACGAAACAGAAACAGACTCCAAAAACAAACTTATGGTTACCAAAGGGGAAATGTGTGTGTGTGTGGGAGGGATAAATTGGGAGATTGGGACTGACATATACACACTACTATATATAAAATAGATAACTCATAAGAACCTACTGTGTAGCACAGGGAACTCTACTCAATACTTTATAATAGCCTATACGGGAAAAGAATCTAAAAAAGAGTGGATATACGTATATGTATAACTGATTCACCTTGCTGTACATCTGAAACTAACAAAACACTGTAGTCAACTAAACTCCAATTAAAAAAAAAAAGAAAAAAAAAAAGAAAAAATAATTTTGCTTCATTTAGCAATCTGGGAAACTACTGATATTATTCAAAATTGAACGGTATATTTCTATTTTTGAGGTGTACTAAAATCATACGAGTAATTAATAATGTATTACTTTCATAAAATACTAATTTACGTGTGTAACAAATGATAACTGAGAAAATTAATATCAAGTTAAAGATATGTCATAAAATAAGAGATCATAAATTCACTAAAAATGAGTTTTATGATTACTCTTATGTGAGATCTGTTTCTACCTCATTAGAATTACGTGCTATTGGACAACAGGTCTGGATAACTATGCATCCAGAAAACAATCGAATGCCATCATAAAAATCACTCTGAAAGAGTGCAAAAACGTAAGATAGCTTTCCAGGCACTTACCTCAAAATACGGTTTCAGATTCACAAATTAAGCACTGGTGAGCTTGGCCTGTGTAAAATGAACTACCTGGCACAAACTTTCAGAGCAGAGGTTCGTGTGCCACAGCCCCCTCTGGCAGTCTGGGGGAGCCTGCTGGACTTCTTGCAGAATGTTTTAAAAAACACACTTGTGACACACGGGGTTACAAAGGAAGCTAATTACAATGAATTATGGTTATCAAATGTATTTGTGACATGTGGAAGAATAAGACTTATTGATTTAGATAACAAGGTCTAGTGGCATATTCTAATAACTCATAATTTCAAAAAGTTGATGAATATAAATAATATTTCGAGATCTGTGGAACAACTAATGCGATATAAAAATACCTGTGATTTCTATGGGTGACAACATCACAGGCAATGCAAATACTACTGTGATTTGTCCCCTACACAATGGTAGGAAATTAAATTTCTGTTAAAGGTAGTGAAAATAAAAACACAGTTTTATCCCATTCAATTTCATAGGCCCCCTGACATTTGGACTTTTGCTATCCTATACATAGTAAATCAAGGTGGATGTAGTTTGGCTTCCTTGAATCAAAATTTAGATTGAATTACATAGCTCTATTTCTTTAATTAAGAGGAAAATCCACTAGGACAGACCTTACCTGAATTATCTCTGGAGCTACTTGCAAGGAAGGCAGGTATTCTTGTTGAAGATACTGAACACATTCTGGGCCCTGAAAATTAAATTGGAACAACATATGTATACTTTAAACACAAAATGGTATTGTGATTAAGAACACAGACTCGGAAGCCAGATTGCTTTGGTTTGAATCCTGGCTCTGGCAAATTTCTAGTAACTTGTGCAAGTTATTTAACCTTTCTGAGCCTCAGTTTCCCCACCTGAAAAATGGAGTTATTGTGAGGCTTGGATGAGTTAAGAAACATAAAGCTGTTAGAATAGCACTTAGCACTGAGGACACGTTAACATTACTTAGTGTTATGCCGTGCTAAAGATTAAACAAATACTCTTCTAAATGCAGGAAGTCACAATGCCAAAGCCTGGTTCCACGCACTGAAAGGAGAAAGCAAAGAGAGGGCCTTCTGGTTCAATCTACCATTGGGTGGACTACAGGGTGTCTATGGGTGCGCAAGAAGCCTGTGGGTAGTGCCAGGATAATGAACATCTTTAGAAACTAAAATACAAGCAAGAAAGAACAAAATGCTATGTCGGGAGATAACAGCAATAAAAGTACACCCCCCTCCCCCTTCCAGTTCAATAAACTAGGAAACAGGAATTTAGTAGCCAGGTGAGGAAACCAATACCCAGAAAGATAGGGTGATTTGGCCAATTTGCTGTTAGTTAAGTCTGTACTAAGTAAAAAGCAGGTCACCTGACTTCTAAAACCATTGCTCTTCATTGCCAACTGCTGGTACTGCTAGATGCTAAAACTCTAATAGTTTTCTGGGTTTTTATGGGTAAACTTGGTAGAGGGAAGGGAGAATTCCACAAACGAACCCCTAACTCCTACACCTTCTCAACAGCTACAAAGGAACTTAGGATACAATTTGAAAATGGTCTTCCTATAGCAATTTGTTTCTGAGACGTTGGCCTCGACCAAATGCAATAAATCCAATACTTAAAAAAAAAAAAAAGAAAGAAAAACAAAAAACCCAGCTAATTTCACTTTCAAACGTGAATCTGACTTAAAGGCTTTAATATGTTAATGACTCCAATCTAGTTCCTGCCAATGCAGGAAAGTAACAGTTATCAAAATGAAATCAATCCAACTCTCCTCTATGTACTTCCCCCTGCATTAATATGTGGATTTCCTGTTAATAGTACTGCTCCCAAATCAAAGGATTTCTTTATGTTTCCTCATCGACTTTGACTCCTGGCCCTCTAATCCAATCAATCTAGGTCACAATTTAATGACCCTTCAAAGGAAGCTTGTTCCTGAGAGGAGGTAACACTGCACTGTTTATGAAAGTTTCTCACACCCCTTCTACTCTCCCTCTCACCTTTTTCTTTAGTCTACTCTCCCTATACTTACTGCCCATTCACTGCTCATCATTGCATATAACCCCACCGTTATCACTTAAAAATGGAGTATACTTTTGTTTTGTTTTTTTTTAATGAGGAAAGGTAAACTTAGACCTCAAGAGGAAGTCAGTCAGGTAGATAAATGAGAAAACAGAACAATGAAGCAAAACGTTTTCTAATATAATGTTCCATTTGATTCAATTCTCTGTGTGTCTAAATAACAGCTCTAAGGACAAGATAAATACTTCTGAATTGTAAACATCATTCTTACTGTTTGTTATTCCTCATCCTCCTTGACTCTCTAGCATCCAACAATGTCAACTAGTCTCCTCTTTCATGACTCTCTTCCCTTAACTTTCATTCCTTTGGTTCTACTTCTAGCTTTCTCTTGACTCTTGCTTTAGCCAAAGTTCTTTCTATCCTGGTCTTAGAAAGTCTCATTCATTCCTACTACTTCATCTTAGCAAACTACAACCTGAGGACTCCAAAATCAGTATTTAGTTCTAACTGCTCTAGACCCGTATTTCAAAGTGCCCTGTGAAAATTTTTTCCACTTAGCTCTCCTAAATTACAACCCCATTGACTACTGACTTACCAGCTTTTCACATGTAACAAACACCTAGTTCCATTTTGGTTTTTAGCTATTCTACCTCCATGCTTTAGCTAAACGGGATAACACTATTTTCTACCAAGTCTACCATGTGACATCTGATCTGTCTTCATACACCCACCGCTTAACTTTGCCCAGAGTGCCAGCTCCTCCTGGTCAGCCCAATGAATGTACATTTGTTTCAAGGTCTATCAGAAAAACAGAAAAATACCCCCTCTTTTCAATGGCTGTCTTAGACTGCCCTCATAGGCAAAGCTGCTCATTCATCTTTAGTCCCACCATGTTACATTTAATACAAATGTATTAGTTTAACATACCTCTGTTAAAGTACTTACTTAACCCATCCAATTGAGTTTTTAGGTACTGGTCTCCCCTGATTCTAAGCTCCACAAATATTGGGGGACTTTTTACTCATCTTTATTCAGGTCTCCTGCAGCCCCAAAACACATACCCCTCACCCTAGCACATAGAGAAAATGCCTGATTGAAAACCCTTCAAATCTCTTTTGGAATCAAAAATTCAAGTTCAAACGAAGTGGGGGCTATACGGAGACTCTGAACAAGACGTCATGCTTTTATTTTAGGCAACTGAGGGAAGACTCATTAGATGACTGCAACTATGTGGGAATGCTAGTCCTGTGTTGGCATACTAGCTTTGTGAAGTTGGAGACAGAAATTTTTGTTTAAAAAAAAAAAAAAAAGCTACCTGATTTTCAAATATTGGCAATCAACTCATTATTATTTAAAATACTGTATAAAGCAAACAACACACCAGATAGATTCAGCCCAGACTCACTTATAATTTATACAAATGGTTAAACTGACAAGGACACTACAACATTCTGAAGTAGTAAAGTGTTCTAACCAATCTGTAATACTAAGAAGTTGTACAAATCTGTGAAGAACCACGAGGTAGTGAAATCTAGATTGTGAAATTCTGGTTAAAATTTTTCTCACTCTTTGTCAAACCAAACAAACATACATTTTAACCTTCCTGTTACCCCAAACATGAAAGACAATAAAAGATACTACTATTTTCATTCGACCCGCCCCTCACATCCAAAAAAGTCAGAACTGAAGATAACTTTTATAAAAGATACAGCTTTCAAGAACAAGACATACTCAAAATGACAATAAATAAGGGACTTCCCTGGTGGCGCAGTGGTTAAGAATCCGCCTGTCAATGCAGGGGACACGGGTTTGAGACCGGGTCCAGGAAGATCCCACATGCTGCAGAACAACAAAGCCCGTGTACCACAACTACTGAAGCCCGTGCGCCACAACTACTGAAGCCCGTGCGCCTAAAGCCCACGCTCCACAACAAGAGAAGCCACCGCAATGAGAAGCCCACCAAAATAAATTAATTAATTAATTTATTTATTTAAAAAAACTATAACAAATAAGCATGTGAGCTGAAAACGAAGGGGCAGGGAGTACAAAGCTTACCCGTTTGAGATGAATTGTTTTCAGCGTCACTGCACACTCAGATAAAGCCTGTGAGAAACAAGTTTAAGAATTTTAATATAGTCAATTCTTGGTTACTGTTCCAACTTTTCTTTTTATTTCCCTGGCCACTGCTCATTAACATTTACCTCCAAAGAAGGGATGGAATGATTTCCTGGGTGGCTCAGTGGTTAAGAATCCACCTGCCAATGCAGGGGACATGGGTTCAATCCCTGGTCCAGGAAGATCCCACATGCCACGGAGCAACTAAGCCCGTGTGCCACAACTACTGAGCCTGCACTCTAGAGCCCGCAAGCTGCAACTACAGAGCCAGTGTGCCACAGCTACTGAAGCCTGCACGCCTAGAGCCTGTGCTCTGCAACAAGTTACCACAATGAGAAGCCCACGCACTGCAACAAAGAGTAGCCCCCGCTCGCCTCAACTAGAGAAAGCCTGTGAGCAGCAACAAAGACCCAATGCAGCCAAAAATAAATTTAAAAAATAAAATAAATAAATTGACAAAAAAAAAAAAAAAAAAGAAGGGATGGAGAAAGGAAAGGTAACAGGCAAGCAGATGGAACAAATGGGTTAGATAGAAAATTTTAAAAATAGAAAAATACAAAAATGCTGTCTTAATGCAGTACATGATAATTAAGAAATCTAGCTTTTACTAGGTCCTGGGTAAGTGAGTAAAGGGAAAGTGCTTGACATTAAGCATTCTGAAGATGAGATTTGGGGAAACTATCAAATGAGGAAGAGAAAGTTACTCTTAATAATTAGGAAAAAAAAAACATTAAGCCAAGTTTTAGAATGAAAGTAGAGGCAGGAAACTAATAACTCAATCAAGTTTTAAAAAATGTTTGCATCATGTACCCTTTCATGGTCCTAGAAAAAGAGTCTTGGCTGTTAAAGTTGGAGGAGTTGGATTCTATACATTCAACTTTAACATCAAGATTTAGTTAAGAATCAAAAGGTCCAAAAGGTATCAATTTTTTAAAAATGAATTCTAATTTGAAATTTTTTTTGTTTTAAAAAGGCATTGAAATCTAATATAATCAACCTGGCATTAAAAAAGAAATTGTGAGTTAGAACACATGAGATTTACACAAAGTAAACAGAGACTCCTAGGTGCTTACCAATACTGTTTGTGCATCTGCCAGGTCAAAGGTTTGTTTTAAAGGTGCTAGGAAACATGCGGGGACAATGTGCTTATAAACAAAATCAGCAAATCCCACTGGTCCGTCTTTACCTCCTGTCAAGAGAATTCAGATTTTCATCTTGTATAAAAAGAAAGTCATTTAATTTATCACTGGTGAAAATCAACTCCCAGCTCCTGCCTATGTTAGGGCTAGGATCCCATTTCATCTCTCTTGTCTTAGGAAACAGGTGGGGGAATGAAGTTTTTTTTTCTTTCTAAATCATCTTACCCCAGAGTTCTACCAACTTGGAAAGGATGATAAAACACGTTTTCTGGGCAATTGGATCTGGATATTCGACTGCTCCTTGAATAACAGTTACCAACACTCTTTCTACATTCTCTGCACCTAAAGAGAAAAAAAAAAACTGAGTTCAATCTCATAAAGAACTAGAGAGGTAACCTGAAGCTCTCACTTCATATCGAGTAACATGACAAAAACAATTACAGAGTTGCTAAGATCCTCAGTTTTTATTAACTTGGCTCCTAAATTTTAAGCACAAAACATTGAAAAATTACTATTCCCTTATTATCTTGCCCTCTGGATTTCCATATAGCAAAATATGCTATGTTATCTATATAGTCTCATTTATTTTAAATTTCAAAACAGCAAAGTGGCCAGTAAGATTTAATTGTCAGGTCAATTCTGGCAAGTAGCTACCACACTATTTATACTATGAAGGAACCAATTAATACAGCTTTAGGCACGCATGGAACATTCTCTAGGATAGACCACATACTAGAACACAAAACAAGCCTCAACAAATTTAAGAGGATAGAAATTATTTCAAACATCTTTTCTGACCACAACGGCATGAAACTAGAAATCAACCACAGAAGAAAAACAAAAAAACCCCCAACTACATGCAGACTAAACAACATGCTACTAAAAAAAAAAGAGGAAATCAAAAAATACCAAAACAAATGCTAATGAAAACACAACCATATGAAAATCTATAGAATGCAGCAAAAGCAGTCATAGGAGGGAAGTTTATAGAGATTCAGGGCTTCCTCAAAAAACAACTTAACCTACCAGCTAAAAGAATTAGAAAAAGAACACACAAAATCTGAAGTCAACAGAAGGAAGGAAATAAAGATCAGAGAGGAACTAAACAGAGATTAAAAAACAACCAGAAAAAGTCAATAAAACCAAGAGCTGAGGGACTTCCCTGGTGGCACAGTGGTTAAGAAACCGCCTGCCAATGCAAGGGACATGGGTTCAATCCCTAGTCCAGGAAGATCCCACATGCCGCAGAGCAACTAAGCCTATGCACCACAACTACTGAACCTGCGCTCTAGAGCCCGTGAGCCACAACTACTGAAGCCTGTGTGCCCTAGAGCCTGTGCGCTGCAACTACTGAGCCCATGCGCTCTAGGGCACGCATGCTGCAACTACTGAAGCCCGTGTGCCTAGAGCCCGTGCTCCGCAAGAGAAGCCACTGCAATGAGAAGCTTGTGTACTGCAACGAAGAGTAGCCCCCACAAGCCACAACTAGAGAAAGCCCGTGCACAGCAACGAAGCAGCCAAAAAAAAAATAAAAAGCGCTTTATTTAAATAAATGAACAAACAAGTAAGTAAATCATAGCAATATTTTCTTAGATCAGTCTCCCAAGGCAAAAGAAAGAAAAGCGAAAATAAACAAATGGGACCTAGTCAAACTTATAAGCTTTTGCACCGCAAAGGAAACCATAAATGAAACGAAAAGACAACCTATGGACTGGAAGAAAATATTTGCAAAGGATGAGACCAACAAGGGCTTAATTTCCAAAATATACAAATAGCTCATACTACTCAATAACAACAAAAAAAAGCCAACCCTGTCAAAAAACGGGCAGAAAACCTAAATAGACATTTCTCCAAAGACAAACAGATGGCCAACACGCACATTAAAAGATGCTCAACATTGCTAATTATTAGAGAAATGCAAATCAAAACTACGATGAGGTATCACCTCACACTGGTCAGAATGGCCCTCATCAAAAAGTATCCAAATAATAAATGCTGGAGAGGGTGTAGAGAAAAGGGAACCCTCCTACACTGTTGGTGGCAATGTAAATTGGTGCACCCGCTACGGAGAACAGTTCCTTAAAAAACTGGAGGTTCCTTAAAAAAACTAAAAGTGGAGTTACCATATGATCCAGCAATCCCACTCCTGGGTATATACCCGGAAAACATGAAAACTCTAATTAGAAAAGATACATGCACACCAATGTTCACAGCAGCACTATTTACAACAGCTGAAACATGGAAGCAACCTAAATGTCCATCAACAAATGAATGGATAAAGAAGACGTGCGGTATGTATACAATGGACTATTACTCAGCCATAAAAAAGAATGAAATATTTCAATTTGCAGCAACATGGATGGACCTAGAAATTACCATACTAAGTGAAGTAAGTCAGACAGAGAAAGACAAATATTGTATGATATCACTTATATGTGGAATCTAAAACTTGACACAAATGAACTTATTTATAAAACAGAAACAAACTCACAGACATAGAAAACAAACTTATGGTTACAAAGGGGAAGGTAGGGAGGGATAAATTAGGAGTATGAGATTAACACATACACACTACTATATATAAAACAGATAAACAACAAGGATTTACTTATAACACAGGGAACTGTATTCAATATGCTGTAATAACCTGTAATGGAAAAGAATCTGAAAAAGGATATGTATATACCTGTATAACTGAATCACTTCGCTGTATACATGAAACTAACACAACATTGTAAATCAACTTAAAAAAAAAAAAAAGGAATACTGCTTTAGGAAAATGGGAACTGAATACAAGTTAATTTTAAGGTCCTCTATGTGAAAATGATTCCTACCCTGATGGTAATGAACTGTCATATTTGGGGCCAACATATAACTACTTCAAAAGTTTAGTGTTTACTCCACCTAGCTCTTGCTCATATAGATATACAACTGTGACAAGTACTTAGACGATTTAGGCACTGCATGCATCCCCACCTTGATTTGCTATGACTTCGCTCATTCCACTGCCTGTGACTGTTTGCAGGAAAGCAAAGTAACTCCTGCGCAACATCTGCTTCTCTAAAGCAGCAGACTGGTCGTTTTCTTCTGCTGGTCGGAGCAAAACTTCAAAAATTGCATGAAGAAGAGGCATAAACATTTGTTGTAAAAATGGTGATACCTGTATCTGAAGAGATGAAACAACTATTACTATTTCAGAAATAAGAAAATTATTAATATGAAACTTAGAAAAAACATGTTTTACATAAAACCTTTTTCTACAGATTCTAGTTAGGACACATATTTACATAATTCGGTTAGCAAATATCAATGTTAAGACAAAAATCTATAGAGCATAACAGTATTGAAAGCCTCAAGATCGTTAAGTTCAACCCATTTCCTACTGTTCAAGATTCAGGTTCAAATAACATGGAGTCAGACATATTTCACAATCAAATATTGCCATGGAATATTTTCAAATTTAAATTCTCAATAAATGAATTCTACTGCTAAATTATAAATGAATTTATATGATTGAGCTCTCAGGCTTTACATGCCCTTGAGCAAATTGCTTAACTTCTGTGTCTCAGTCTCTTCATCCTTAAAACAACAATACTTAACTTCTAGGGTTGTTACAAAGATCAAATGAATGTGTAAGAAAATGCTCTGAACAGATTTTGAACACAGAAAACACTATGTGTTAGTAATTTTTATTAGCCAACTTATGCTTAGGTTACATTTCCTTGTACATAAAACTGACACTGAATTATTTTTAAACTACTTGGGAACCCAAATTACAGGGCTTAAAATTTATTCTTTAGGCATTTATTATTCAATGCTGTTTTATTTGCTTTGCTAAAATACCAGACTAATAGTTTTCTTCTGCTGCATAGAACAGAAAAGGTCTGTTCTTATTAAAACATCTTTTAAGCATTTCCTATGTGTTAGGCAGTGTTGTAGACATTGGGGACGATAAAAATACCTATGATCCATGCCCCCAAGAAACTCATACTTAAAAAAAAAAAAGCAAGGGTCAAATGCTAAAATATAGCTAAAGATAAATACATCTAATCTTGAAGTCAGGAGATCTTAAAGTCAGGAAATTCTCTGAGCTCTGAAGGTTTGTGGTACCTTAAATTTGGCTGTAATCTGGTTGATAAGAGGAATGAATTCCTGGAGGTCTTTTGCTTCACAGTCTTTGAGCATGTGTTCTGAAGCAGATGGAATGAACGGAAGGACTTCTTCCTCCAGGCAAATAATCATGCGATGAAGGAACGTGCGAACCCCACTTCTGAGAATATCCTTTTGTAAGGGACAACTGAGGGCTGGCAAGAACGTCTGTAAACAGTCCAGATAAACTTCGGAACAGCCACACTGTTTCACAGTCTGCTTGTTGCTGAAAGCTTTGCTGGTTCGACTATATAAACAATTATCAGGTAACTAGTTTTAAGTTTATTCTTCAAATGTTTTATGGAGTAGTCAAAAACAACACACAACAAATTACAAAACTGACAAAGAAGCCATTTCTTTATTTTCCATGTCACAGCTACGTCTATCTTTAGCTGATATGGTTATCTGTAAACTATTGCTTCCAGTTACCATTCCAGAAAGAGCTCAAGTTAAAATTAAATGAATGAAATGTAATTAATACAATCTCTCAAATGTGAGTCCACCTAAATGTTTTACTAAAATCCTGCTGACAACGTATGCAGAAAAGAGAAAAAAAATCTATTTATTATGAATAGGCTATACTACACAATCTGTAAACTACCAATTTATATTTAAAACAATCTTAGAATCAAGTTATTTATACATCTTTAACATAAGCTTTTGCACTAAAGTCTTCTGCAGAGCAATTTCTCTATGTAGCTTCTAATTAGCAATCACTATAACTTTCATGCTGTTATTATTTGCCAATAAACAGAGAAAAAGACAGGGCAGCTTGGGTGGTCTTCAGGACACAATGTAACAACTAAAAAGAAGCCTCAGCACCTTCTCTTTAAGGTTCCAAAACTGATCCCCTGATGTCATTGGTATATAAACACTTAGACTAATCTCCTTAAATACGTAATCAATTTATAACAAAGAAATCACAGGAGTTAAGGATTTAGATAACTGTCAAGTCAGAAATGCAGAATGTTACATGACCTAATTCCTTCTTCAGTTAAATCTAATTCAATGAATTTAGAAAAGAAACAATTTAGACAATTCTCTGGACAATCTAGTTTTGGAAACATAGATATGCATGCCCAATTCTAGAAAAATCCAAGCAAATGATTCTGTGTATGTTGAGAAAATCACTTCACAAATTTAAATGCAATCACTCACCTGGCAAATCCAACAGCGTGGTTGAGACAGTCTGCAAGAGATGCCTGCCTTTCTTCGTCCTGCGCCAGCATCAATTTTTCTAACAGAATTTTAAACTTCTCCATGAGTGGAGTCAACAGATTCCTCATTAATGCCTGCTTCCGTTCTGCTGGGTACTCACTATTAACAATCAGCACTCCAGCTGTCTCATAAATAAATAATTGATCATCGCTGCTCAACAAAGACTGGTAACCATTCTCCTAAAATGAAATTTAGTCTTACTGAAGTTTTTCTTTGTTCAGTTCCTCTTATTTAAATGAGAATAAGTACAAGAGGGACAGGAGATTTAATCTATCACATCAACTCATTATTAAAAAGAAGACTGAGTACTTATAAAATAAAATTTTTCCCAGGATCATATAATGGAAGACAAATGGAATTAGAGGTCAAAAGATCATGGGTCTAATTCTACCTCTAACAAGATTTCATAAATGGTCATATAATGTAACTGTTAGTTTTCTAACCTGTTTTCTTTTGTAAAACCTATTTATTATTAGGAGGCTAAAAATCAGGTACACAACGTGCTTCGAATGTTAGGACAAAGGCCACACAAGTTAATACTTTAAAGAGTGTTTAAGAGTTAACAACAAACACCACACAATAAACACACACATACACAACAGTTGTTACTTTAGAACGTCTGAAAATAAGACTGCAAGTGAAAAAAAGATCTCATTCAAGCATAAGCAAACATCTATATATTGATCCATTTTTATTAATGAGTTTGTTATTTTTCACATTTATGCAGTCTGAGAGGCCAGGAGGAGGGGGAAAATATCAGAGGCCCCTCTAGCTCTAACACTAAAGCTCCCTGTAAAGAAATTATTTAAAAGCCTAGTCTTAAAACAGATAAATTATGTGGCAGTCTTATTATTAAAAAAAAGACCTCATCTTTTTTTTTTTTTAATTAATTAATTAATTTTATTTTATTTTTGGCTGTGTTGGGTCTTCGTTTCTGTGCGAGGGCTTTCTCTAGTTGCGGCGAGCGGGGGCCACTCTTCATCGCGGTGCATGGGCCTCTCACTATCGCGGCCTCTCTTGTTGCAGAGCACAGGCTCCAGACCCACAGGCTCAGTAGTTGTGGCTCACGGGCCCAGTTGCTCCGCGGCATGTGGGATCTTCCCAGACCAGGGCTCGAACCCGTGTCCCCTGCATTGGCAGGCAGATTCTCAACCACTGCGCCACCAGGGAAGCCCACGACCTCATCTTTTAAAAGAGAATGTCCCTATTTATTTTTTATATAAATTTATTTATTTATTTATTTATTTATTTATTTATTTAGGCTGCACTGGGTCTTAGTTGTGGCATGCGGGATCTTTTAGTTGCGGCAGGAGGACTTGTAGTTGCAGCTTGCGGGCTCTTAGATGCGGTATGCGGACTCTTAGTTGCAGCATGCATGCGGGATCTAGTTCCCCAACCAGGGATTGAACCTGGGCCCCCTGCAATGGGAGTGTGGAGTCTTACGTACTGGACCACCAGGGGAAGTCCCATGAAGTATTTTAATATATATGTTTCTTTAATATGTAGGCAAAGATAATTTAACCATATAATGTACTAGGTAACCTTTCATGCAATGAAATTATATACCTTTGTACCCTGAATACTGATATTTATTTTTAAAAAACCCAAAATATTATTTTATGTTTAACACTTTTCAAGTGGCAGCTCTAGTAATAACTTTCATCAAAATGAAAAAAAAAGTCAAGGTCAGTATTTTGCTTTACATAGAAATGTGTATCAGTCAAAATGTGCTTACAAAGTATCTCAACTTAAATCTGTCTAGTGAAATAAACACCGAAATATACAGATCAACGAGCATTTAAATTTTTTTTACCCCAAGCCAGAAGTTTCACAGAAAAACTTCAGTCTACCAGTAGCAGTCACTGAGAATGGCTAATGTGATCATAGTACTAAACAGAGAAAAATTTAGAAACCGAATTTTCCTTCTCCAAAAAACACTTCACTGGCATTTAACAGTACAGAGAGCAGACCATATCTCACACTGGTAAAGCTATCAGTCAAGTTTTGATTCCTTTCTATTTCTATTACTATGTTTTGTTTACTGTATCTCAACAGAGTTTTGGTAAACAAAACTAAGCCTTGCACACCCTCCACCCACACTTTAAAAAACAAAAACAAACAAAAAAACCACCCAAAGGCATTAACACTAAAGGCTAAAGGGATATGTAGCCTCAATATTGGGGAAAACTTATCACTCAGAAGGATAGATACTTACAGGTGGAGAAAGTTCTAATAAATCTTGTATTCTATTCAGAATATCCTCAATGAAAGGATTCATTTGTTTACTGAATAAAGGCAAAAAGGAAAACCACAATTACATAAATAATAGTCCTTGGCAAAGTGCGGAAATACCAAATCCCTCTTTAAGGCAGAACTAAAAAAAAAAGTTCAGTGCTAAGGTAGTCACATGTGATCATTCAGACTAGCTATGATTTTTTTAAACTACAATTTTATAAGCCTAAGAATAAGTAGTTTTCATACCAAAAACTGGTACTAGTAAAGAACAATATAAAACAGATTAAGTTCAAAATGTATTTCCAAGGAATATCATCTTTAGAATTTCAAAGAAGCCATAGAGTTATCTACAGCAGTAAAACTGTTAAGTAACTACTGTCATTAGTGATGACAGGTGTTATATACAAAAATATTCAAACAAATCACTGTTTAATGATGAACAAAGTACCTGGCTAAAGAGAAGGAAAAGAAATCGTAACATCATGATACAAAAAGGAACACCAAAATTTTAAAAAAGCCTTAGGACGAAAAGACCAAATCTACCACAGGCTCTTAGAAAATAATTTACATCTTACTTAACATGCTTAAAAACAAGAATTAAACATTATAGATGAAATTTTGTACTTACTTCAGAGATTTGACAAATCTAGAAAACAGGTAAGCAGTTCTGCTCCGTACTTTTGCACTAGAGTGCCGCAGACCCCTGTGATCTAAGAAAGCCATCTAAAGAAACAGAGACACTTTTACCATTTCTGTACTTATTTAAGGCTTTTATTGCTATTGTCATGACACATTTTTGTTCATATCAAATTCTACTTTTTAGCTCTGGAAGGGAAGAACCAGGTACATATAAAAAGTAAGCCTACACTACAAACAGGCCCTTGAGTATTTGTTTTAAATAACTGACTAGACACAAACTCCATTTTAAAGGAATGGAGGAGGGGTTAGTTGCAGCGTGTTGAAGAGTTTTTGAGAGTTTCTGGCTCTGGTAAAAGTAATAAAAGAGAGATAGAATACTATCTGCTCATTAGCTGAAACACACGGAAAACAAAAGTTGAGAGTAAAGTGTATACTTACTAGTACACATGGAATGTGTTGAGGTTCAACTGTGAAAAACTTTTCATATCTAACAACAGTTTCGAAGAACTCCAATGTCACAGACGTGTGCTGATAGGAACTAACTCCTGATGTTACCAGCTGGAGCAGGAAAAAGTTAAGAAATCTATCCTTATTTACTGCAACATCAAAATGTCCCAGTATTAACATATATTAAGCTCTAACAATTAAGGAACTCACATTAGCTTATATGAAAACAGAAAATTATGTTCAAAATAAATTATCTTCAGTATACTTACAGTTCGCATCATATCCTGCAAAGCACTAGCTTTTGAAACATCACCTGAGAAGTGAGCACCATGAGATACTGGAAGAGCTTCTGCCAACATATACAGCAATCTTATTGCCACTTCAACTTCCATAAACCTTGTAGTCTGCCAATTCCTACCAAGGTATATAATATGTCAGTGAAACCTGAATATAAACTTTCTATACAACTAGTGATGCATGGGATAAAAAGACACCAACCAAAGCCTCTTTAATTATTAAACAGTCACAGCAATTGTTAATTTTGCCAGGCAACATAATTCATATCACAAAAGTATACAAAACTAATGAAATCCATTTTATTGACATTCCAAAGAGCAGTATTTCCCCCCAAGAATCAAGATAAATCAGAGGCGAGTGCATTGTTTCAGAGACACACATAAGATCTTCATAAGTAACACAAATTAATAAGTCACGTGAATCACTTATGGTAGACCATCATCAGGGAGAAAAGGAAAGAGGTGACTTGTTAGAAACAGCGTAACAAACTTACTGCAGGGTAGAACTAAAAACTCTGCGAACAGAAGCCAGCAGTAACTCTGGTGAAACTTGAGCAAGCCTGTCCAACAATAACTTCAGTTGTTTTCTGTATTCTACAAACATGGCTTCGTCTTCACCCTATGATATTTTAAAAATTCCATTAAAAAACTTAAAAGATCTTAAAACACATAAAATGGTGAGTTCTCACTAGTTTTTGTATTTACAAATTTAATACACTTTTATTTTTTCATCAATATTTATTTATGTAGGAAAATGTACTATGCTCAGTAGCCTTTCCCCTCCTGCTCACAAATAATTATTTCTGAACACAGCCCTAGACTATGAAAGCCTAGGGCCAGAAATGGCATAGGGAGGACGTTAAAAACAAAAGTCTAACAGGAGAGAGTGATTGAGGGACAATTAAGCAAAGGACAGATAATGCAAGGCTTTGGGGAAAAAACAAAAACAAGAGCCTAAGCCAGGATGGGTTCATGTAGGGCTCTGTGAGAACTCTGGCACCTTATTTATACTCCTTGTATCTCACTGTCCACTTTAAGAACTGCAATAATATCGCATGATTGAAGATACTATATGTAATGAGCCTAGCACTTCATAAGTGCACGGTGCGTTGGTGATCATCACCATTATTCTTTTACAGTTAGAAGTTTTTGAATGCCTGAAGTGGGTAATAGAACACGTTAGCACACAACTAGACAGTACACGCCATCACTGAGTTGCTAGAAAGCACCGATGACCCTTGTGATTGATGACAAGCTGACTCACTGACAACCCTGGACAAGACTTTAACCAGAACAAGTCCAGAGACAGTTAAGTGCCTCATTCCTACTCTCCCATAGACAATTATGATCTGAGGTCCATCAACCGGGCCTCAACTCACCACTCTTACTAAATATAAAGTGAAATATGATCACCAATAATACTGTCAATATTTATGAAGTTCAATGCTACAAAGTGTTTTTAAAAGGGTCATTTTAAAGAGGGACAAAATACAAAAAAATGAAGGATTATGAAAGTTTCCATTAATTTCACCTAAGTAGAGGTCAATATACACAAGACTAGGGTCTTCCCTGGTGGTGCAGTGGTTAAGAATCCACCTGCCAATGGAGGGGACACGGGTTTGAACCCTGGTCCGGGAAGATCCCACATGCCGTGGAGCAACTAAGCCCGTGCGCCACAGCTACTGAGCCTGCGCTCTAGAGCTCGTGAGCCACAACTACTGAGCCCGTGTGCTGCAACTACTGAAGCCTGCACGCCTAGACCCCGTGCTCCGCAACAAGAGAAGCCGCTGCAATGAGAAGCTGGCACACTGCAATGAAGAGTAGCCCCCACTTGCCACAACTAGAGAAAGCCCGTGCGCAGCAACGAAGACCCAACGCAGTCAAAAAACAAAAACAAAAACAAAACCCCAAGACTAATTTTTTAAGATAATCAAAACTTGGAATATTAATTTGATGTAAGTAAACAAAATTAAAACTAATTTCTCCTCAATGTAAAATTCTTACCTCATTTTCAAAGTTATATTCTTCATCATAGGTTAATTTTTTCATAACGGCCAACATGATTGCCTAAAATTAAGAATAAAATACCTTTTGTCAGTCTCCTTGAATTTCATATAATTTGAAATTAAGCTATATTTCAAGGCAGACTGCAGATGTAGATTCTATTATTGGTTTAAAAGAAGCAAAAAGAAGTCAATTACCTCTACATTAGCTTTCTGCTGATCAGCGAGCACTGTAAGCTGTTGAAAAGAAAGCAATCATTTATTAGGTTTCCTAAAGTTATACTTGCTTACCAGAATATTTTTCTGATCAGTTAAGATCTTTTCAAACATGCACACAGCTCTTCTGGAGGGCAGTTTGACAGTACATATTTGAAATGTACCTAACCTAAGATCTATCAATTTCACTTCTAGTAAGTAACTTGACATGTAGGCATGTAGGCAAAGACGTGTAGATGAATTTGATTTTAAAAGATACTTATAAATGTATTCAGCAAAGAAGCAGATTATAGAACAGCAAAGTATGATCTCACTTTGTTTTTAAACAAGGCCCAAAATCCCGCGAGCCACAGCTACTGAGCCCGCATGCTGCAACTACTGAAGCCTGCATGCCTACAGCCCAGGCTCCACAACAAGAGAAGCCAGCACAATGAGAAGCCCGCACACCGCAACGAAGAGTAGCCCCTGCTCGCCACAACTAGAGACAGCCCGCATGCAGCAACGAAGACCCAAAGCAGCCAAAAATAAATAAATTAAATAATTTTAAAAAAATGAACCACGTTTAACAAAATTTCTACTGTATTTAGAAATAAACAGAGGGGGCTTCCCTGGCGGTCCAGTGGTTAAGACTCCGTGCTCCCAATGCAGGGGGCACGGATTCAATCCCTGGTCAGGGAACTGAGACCCTACATGCCGCACGGCCAAAAAAATAAATAAATAAAAATAAACAGGTTCATGGAGTTTCCTGGTGGTCTAGTGATTAGGATTTGGCGCTTTCACTGCCGGGGCCCAGGTTCAACCCCTGGTCGGGGAACTGAGATGCCGTAAGCCATGCGAAGCAGCCAAGAGTTAAAAAAAGAAAAAGAAAGAAACACAGATTCAAAATAAAAAAACAACCTAAACCTATAACTAATTCTGAAGCTTTTTAGTCTAGTGAATTTTAGAACCTGGCCATTTCTGTTTTCTGGCTAAGAAGTTTAAAGAAAAAAAAAAGATGAAAATACATTAATAATTAACAGTAAATGTCATCAGAGTGTAGAATTATGAGTATTTTCTTGTTTTCATTTTTCCTGTATTTTCCAATTCTCTACTGCTTTTCTATATTATCTACTGTACAAAAAGATTAAAATAAGGACTTACCTGTTTCAAAATATGAAGATAATCATAACAAAATCCAATAATGTTAGAAGAGATGTCATCATCCTCATGAATTAGAAGCTGCAACATCAGTGCCACCTTTGTTTCAATAGCTTGTAGTGCCTCTTGAGCATTCTTGATATCCCCATTCTTAATTAATTTAGTCCAGCTAACTATCAATGACTGTCCCATTCCATTTACCAGTTTAGAAAATCTGGCCAGGAAGTCAACATCTTCTTCCTACAAATGATCAATACAGACTTCAGTTTAAAACCAACCACCTAAGAGGGAAAACTCTAAACTTAGGTATGGGTCAAGTGCCAATCATAGGAGTCATTTTTAATTTTATTTTATTTATTTATTTTTTATTTTTGGCTGCGTTGGGTCTTCATTGCTGCGCGCCAGCTTTCTCTAGTTGCAGCGAGCCGGGGCTACTCTTTGTAGCAGTGCGTGGGCTTCTCATTGCAGTGCTCTAGGCACGCGGGCTTCAGCAGTTGTGGCATTGGGGCTCAGTAGTTGTGGCTCGTGGGCTCTAGAGCACAGGCTCAGTAGTTGTGGCGCACAGGCTTAGTTGCTCCACAGCATGTGGGATCTTCCCGGACCACGGCTCGAACCCATGTCCCCTGCATCGGCAGGCAGATTCTTAACCACTGTGCCACCAGGGAAGTCCCAGGAGTCATTTTTAAACTAGCATTAGACACTAACAATTCTACCATTTTGACTGGGAAATTTTAAGAATTTGAATTCTTCTACTATTATTACCCACTAGTACTAACTCTTTAAAGCAACTATTTTTAATGATTATAGTCATGTAGACATTGCCAACTTATAAAAGCTTAAAAAAAGAGATCTGTGGTTTCAAAACCTTCTCTCTAAACTGCTGAATTTAGTAAATATGCTCTAATAAAGTTAATGCTGCCATATTATGCTACGTATAAGAATTTACAACAGTCATTTCTGATACTATTTAATTTGAACCTCAACTGCACTACAAAGAGATAAAACTGCTATTATAATCACCTGCCTAAGGTCACATCAGCACTAATGCTAGAACTTAAAATTAGGTTACTTTCATTAATTATCCTTATGATGTTTCCTACAGAAAGAGATTTTTACCTTCACCATTTTAAATCTTTTACCAGGGACTAAATAAGACAATTATTAGCAGTGTAAGAAAACACTACTATTTGTCAGTTAGAAAAATACCAGAGGTGTTGTACTCCTGACATATCAACAATACAAAGACTTCTCAGTAATTCTTTACCAATATCACAGGTAAAATTAAAAATAAAACCCTTCAAATTCAGTTTCTAAATTACTAATTTACCACACTCAGCCCTAATTCTGCTGAGGCTAAACTTTAACAGCTCAAATGAATGTGATGAAAATATAACATTTATAATTGAGTCTAATTTAGGTCAAAATGCATTGCCATGCTTCTTAAAGTGTGGTCCATGAACCAGCAGTATCACAGTATCACCTGAGAGTTTGTTAGAAACGCACAATTGTAAGTACCATCCCAGATCTTCAAGTTTAAGTCTGGTATAATCTATTGTTCAAGGCAAATGTTACAGATAACATTATGGCTTTCTAGATACAATGTTTCATTATTATAATGTTAAGGAAGTTTCCAGCATTTAAAAACAAAACAAAAAGAAAGAAAAAGAAAAGGAAAGCATATTTAAATTACTGCCTATCCTAATTTGTTCTAACATTTTCAAAACTTTATACATAAATTTACTGACCTGGTCAATGCTGAAAAACCCAGCAGACTGTAATACTTGACACAAAGATTCTACTAGTTTCATTTTATCAACAGGATCCATTCCTTTATTTACAATTTCAAATAAACAATCACATGCTTCTTCCCGTAGAACTTCTATTGACATATGACCTAGCAGCATATTTATAAACCTGGCAATGGTGAAATAAAATTGTTACAATATTTTCAAATTCATGAGTTTTACATAGTGTATTTTGCAGGTTTATATTTTTAAAATATAAGTTTACTTACCTATCATTGGCTATAAGGGATAAGTCTATCCAAGAGACATAAGCCCCAACTACTTCAAGGCACTGACATGTCACTTCTGAATTAGTATACTGATAGTTTTGTAGGATTTGGTACCATGATTCCACCAAGTTTGGAATGCACTGTTCCCTCATGGTATCTTTTATGAGAGTATTCCTACGAGCCTCCTAAAAGACAAAACAAAATACCATATACACAATTAAAGTAGATTACCTCCCAAAATAATGTTTAACATCTGAATAATAGTTGCACACAGTGATTTCCTCACCACTAAACTTCCAGACTTGTTAATACATTCCCTGCCGCTACTTCCTATTTATCTGCTCTAAAATCATAACCTGTGATTCCTTCTAATTCCTCCTTCCATTCTACTAATTTCCTCAGACATAATTTCTCATTAAACACAAACTATAAATAAACATTGCTTAGAAATCTTAACCATGTGATAAAAGTTATTTCTCAATATTATACAAATACTTAAAATTACTTAAGAGAATAGCAATTACTTAAATGTTACAAACATATTTGACATACAATGACCTCAAATTATCATACACATTTGAATTAAGCTATTTCCATTGTGTTCTTTAAGAAAAAGGAGAAAGTTATATTGGGTAATACAGAAATAGAGAAAGACTAGGTGATGAGCTATGTAACTAACTGAGAATACAGAAGAACCCAGCACTGATTCATAAGCAATGCTATTTCCTCACTCGGTGACTATAAAGCAGTAGTAAATATAGGCCACATTTGTCTACAGATTCACAGGAAAAAATCAATTTGTGTATTTCACTATAGAAAGTTCTTGCCTGGTTAAAAAAAAAATCTGAATACTCTAATTTCACCCTACACCTGGAAAAAAACCCCAAGTTTAAATTCCTTTGTAAAACAAAATTCAAAATGTTGAATAAATTTGTAAGTATTCTTAATAAAGTTTTATCTCAAAAAAACAATAAAAAACCCTTCTTGATCCTTTTATTATATGCCCACCATCTCCTACAATATCTACATTAAAAACTTAAAATTAATAGGAAGTTACTTGCCTCTGATGTATGTACCACATCACGATCCACCAACTCTGAATCAATAGCCATGAGAATTCGGAGGTACAGATCTACTCCCCTTGGATTTAAGTCCACTACTGAGAGAATGTCAAAAAAAAACTTGGGCCATTTAGTGAGATATTCTGTAACAAAAAGCAAGGCGAAGACTTGGGCTGCTTTATTTCGTATAAAGGTCTTCTCTGGTTGGGGATTCAGCATCTGACAAACAGAGAAATAGTTCATAAAATTAAATGTAAATGAAAAAGACTCAAACGTTGTTCTCCTATTTATCATTAATAGGCAAAACCCCACCAAACTTCACCAGGCTCTAGAACAGCTGTGCAACAAATATGCTTGAGAATTACCAAAGTTCTGAGGTGACTAGCCAGATGGAGAACAATCAAATGAACAAAGGTGCTAATGGTTACACCTCACTCTCACACTTTCAGAGAAAAGTTTCATGGGCAGAGCATTAGTAGTTCCTATAATTTTTTCTAAGAAGAAAAAAAATTCAATGATTTTTCTTCTAGCTGCTTGCTCTTTAAGGAAAATAAACATCCTAGCTACACAACTGCTTTAATATGTTAAGATTAGCTAAAATTAATGAAAAAGAATATAGTGAATACAGAACTCTATTGGCTCCTTTGAAAAGGGCTCTTTGTTAAGAGGCTGTCCAGGAGGGCTCACCTTAAGTGTGAACAGAAAAGCGACTTTTGTCAAGTAGTTAAAAAAATATTACATTTTAAAACCAAAGTTTCCACCATGTGTCATGGACAGAATGACAACTTCAATTATCAATATAATTTTAAGTTATTGCTAAGTTTTCACCTACCCGTGATCTTCAAAAACAGCACTTTCTAAAAGAGCTACATGATGAAATGGAGGATAAATGAGTGACATTTTTGAGGTGAAGTTGCAAACTCTTGCAAAAATAAAAATTTAAATATCTGGCAATTTGAGGTACTAAATGTAAAAACTACTATTTTACCTGAGCTTGAAGCCAAGATATGAGTGTCTCCCTAATCAGTTGTTGTTGAACAGTAGTTAGTTCTGAATATCTGTTCAAAACAGAGAAGAAAAATAACAATGATAATGTTTAGTGTCTGTGGTTTTAAAAAAGTAACGGCCTCTTATAAATTTGAATGAGAAGATTTGTATAGCACTCGACTATCTAAAATTCCCTAAAACAAATTGGTAATACCTCTCATCACTGCTTTAAATACAGGGGTGGGAGAGGCAGGTGGGGGTATCAATACTGATCTTTGTTTTGTGGTTCAGTTCATGTTAAAACAAAATGGCAGCTACACAATTTTTCAGATGAAAATACATCCATGGTCTCAGGTCTGTGGTTTACAGAATAAATCAGTAGGCAAACTAAGGATCCCCAGAGCAGCAATTCACTGTTTTTACTTAAATTAGGCAGGGGTTCTAAATGCAAGTGCCCACACTGCCACTCAACTCTAACAGAGTCATCGTTCAGAGAAACAGGCTCAGTATTGCCAGATCTTCTAATTTTTTCCAGAGAAGCTGGAAATCTATTTTTTTCCTGTGAAATGACTGGATTTTTATATGTAACCAATGAACTCAGTATTTTTAAAACACTTTTTGGGATAAATCAAAATGCATCTATGAGCTGGATATGACATATACTGTCAATTTACAACCTATGTTATGGTGTCCCCAAAGAGGGAAAAACTAATTTAAAAAATGGCCTCTCGGGACTGCCCTGGTGGCGCAGTGGTTAAGAATCTGCCTGCCAATTCAGGGGTCACGGGTTCGATCCCTGGTCCAGGAAGATCCCACAAGTCACGGAGCAACTAAGCCCGTACACAACTACTGAAGGCTGTGCGCCTAAAGCCCGTGCTCTGCAACAAGAGAAGCCACCGCAATGAAAAGCCCGGGCACCACAACGAAGAGTAGCCCCTGCTCGCCGCAGCTAGAGGAAGTCTGAGTGCAGCAACAGAGACCCAATGTCGTCAAAAAGAAATTAATTAATTAATTATTTTAAAAGTTAAAAAAAAAAAGGCCTCTCCCCACAAATCTCAGGGAGAAAAGCCTTACTTGTATTTAACTTGATGTTCTAGTACTTGAAAGCAGAAAAATTTAATGTGATCATCACTGAAAAAGAAAAAAAAGGAAAAATTAGATAAGCAGAATATGAATTAGGGAAAACAAATCAAAGGTAAAATAGTAATGAATAAAACTACAGTTGAAAAGTCTCTCCAACTAGACCTTTGGCTTATTGATCTCAAGTTTTACATTCACATCCATTTGTTTAAAAAGCTAAGAGAACTTTTTATGTTATACAATATTCAATGGAAATCTGGCGAGCAGAATAACCAAAACAATTTAAGAGGCACTTTAAGTACGTACAGTGCTTTTGCAAACAGAAGGCATTCCCCCTAAATTCTACATGTTAGGATTCCCAGAACAACTCCTACGTTTTACAAGAGAAAGGCTAGATGTCAAATTACAAATGGCAGAACAGCCAGAGACTGAGTCAAACCAGAAACGGTCATCACAGTCATACTTAAAAGTTCTACTGCAGTCCAGTCCAAAGCAAGCAGAGTCCCCTGGACTGGCAGTCCAGCCCCCAAAATTCACACAGAAAACCAAGCTACCAATATATTGCCCTTCTAAAAGGGGAGTAAAAGTCAACACCCACCCATCACCCACTTCCAACTGTCTCTCTAGGGGTGACGGCAGAGCTGCAGTGAGCCAGCTACAAACTCTGACCAAGTCCCTTTAGTGAACAACAATCTGTTCATCTTAAGACAGCTGGTCTGGGCCAGGCTTAGTCATGGAACAATTTTTCATATACAAAGCTAACTAGTCAATACAAGAATGGAGATGTTATCTTCATTTAGACTACATCAATTAACCAAAAAATAATAATAATTTCACACTTAAGAAAATGAAACTTAATTTTTAAAAGTTTTTTAAAAAGTTACGTTTAATTTGCATCTCTTCTAAGACCCTAGGGTTTCTAATCTTATCATGGATGGCACTGAAGCTTTAACTAATTATATGACTTAGATCTTCCACTCAAAATATAAACTATAGGGAGCCTTTAATTAAAAGCCAGCCCTTATTTACTCTAAGACACATAGATATTCTCAAAACCAACTTTCACTAAACTGGAGCACTTCCTTTCGGCTATAAAATGTAGTGACTGATACCCACAGCATGCCAAGAACTCTAGCTAGGAGTCATCACTGACCCCTATAAACTTCTGCTCCCACTAGTAGAGTTGTTTATTTACAACTAGTCAGCTGTGTTTCCCCAAGCCTATGTGCGCTGTACTTCTTTTGCATGTAAGTAACTTAATTATTATATAAACTAATGAAATGAGTATGATGACAGTTTATATTTTCATAAAAATTAAGTTGAATGCTTTAGAAAGAGTTCATAGGAAGTCACATTGCAGGGGGAAAACCCTGGACCTATGTGATGTGAGACATAACTTGGAGAGATAGGAACAAATAAATAAAAAGTTTAGAAATCTGTACTCACTGTTCCTCAATCCACTACACGGACCCAAAGTGGAAATTACAGAGGATCAATTATGGGTGTGATCAACGTTGAGAATGATGAAGTGAATGTTAGTGGCATATATGCAAAGAAAAGTCCTTGGTCCAATATCAAAAGATTAGTAACTAAGTGTTTATATACTTTAAATTAAAATTAAAAATTAAGATACATATAATTTTTGATTACCTCCTTTACCAACTTTTTAGAAAACCAACTATCCCTCCCCATCATAAGAAGATAAGGAAGTTTCTATTGTATAGAAACTATATGCCACTTGGGAGCTACTGCCCGGTACTCAGAATAAGGCAAAGGATATTTTAATGAAAAGTCAATTCTGGAATGGCCAAATTATTAGTTTACTATTTTTGTCATTTCTACACTGAATAGTTTTCCAAAATATAAGTCATAAAATGTTTTTATGAAAACATTTTCCAAACAGGTAAATGTAACAATCCTGTCAAGTTCACAAAAATTTAAATTCTCCTACAAATCATGCAAATTTTGTTTTAATCACCTGTACGTCCTCTGGGCCAGAGCTTCTGCACACACCTGCCAGGCATCTGGGGAAATCTTCAACTGCTCAAAATAGGCCAGGGCCTGTAAGATTGCAAAGCAGAAAATGCATTTGGAATAGTCAATCTCAATTCTCTGCCAATACTCAATAAAGTTTTCTGGGAGTAGCAAACTAACAACAAAAAAGTGACTAAATAAAAAATAGCTAAACATTGAATTCAGGCTTCTGAGTATGTGCAACTTAGTGATCATTCCTAGGAAAAAGGTTAAGTAAAAAACAAATTCCATCAGTTGGATACTCCAACCTGTTTCTTTACAGGAAAGGAGATAACACAAAAATGCCCTGCAGATATCTCTGAATTATTAGGAAGATCAGAGAGAAAACACTCAGGTGCTATGTCAAGTGCTATACTACTGAGGTATATGCAATTATAAAATGGTATATAAACAATATTTTTCCTATTTAATAGCAAACATGCTATTAAAGAGGTGATTGTAAAAGATGAAACATACTCTGTATGTCATTCGATCTACTGTTTGACAGAAAAGGAGAGTTATTTAAAATCTTCAGCTATATCATGTAAGTTTCCTAAAAAGTGAGATTAAAATCGGAGTCCAACTGCTTGATATGAAGTTTGCAGAAGTACCAAATAATTGAAATGGTCAAAGCTTTAGGAAGTGTGTTTCTCATCCCTGTATTCACGAATTCTGGGGCCTGTCATAAGAGCAAGTATACTCTAGAATGGATGCAGCACCAAGTCCATATGCTCTCTACCACTGCTGGGAAAATGGGAGTGACTTCTGCCGCTCTTCCATTAGTATGTTGCAACTGGAATCAATGACAGATGCAGGTTTCACATATGACAACGGATAAACAGTAATCTCACCAACTTGTAAAAAATATCTCAGTCAGGAAAATAACACATCATCTCTAGAAACACTGCTAAATGATTTTAAAGCATTTCCATACTGATATAAACCCTGAAATTAGTTAGAAACAATATTAAGCCTTAGAGGAACCTAATTTCAATTAGCCAGTATATTTTTTTAAAATGTGGTTTGTGCCCCATCCATGATGAAGACAATTTTATTGGTCTTGATCAGCAATTTTTAAAATGAAACAGAATACAGAATATCAGAGTGCACTGCACCTAGCAAGAATAACTATTATTTTGTGTAACTTGTTTTAGTCATGTGTGTTTATGTCATATATTCATGTGTATATGTGTCTGTGTATATATATACATACACACTCACACACACATATACTGTCAAGATATAAAATTATTTTTTCCTTTCAGTTAGAGGTTAAAAAAAAATAAGCAGCAAAAAAATCCACTGTATTTAGGTGATAGTTTCCTGTGTTATGTAACTGTATGAATGAGGGAATGGGTTTTCAGACGTGGTCTCAATGGCTGCTCCCACAGACAGAGGACCAGATTAATGAAAGTGAGCAGATGAAGAAGATCACCAAATACTATCTTAAGTGTAAATAACAGCTATCTTTAGAAATTAAGAATATAGGAACCCAAGCAGCTGCAAAATAATCTAGTTCAGGTGTCTAACAATATCTATTCCATGAAACCTAGAGTTTCCTTTAGGAATACCTCAGGGGCCGGGGCAGGGGACAATGCTGAAGTCAATCGTATACTGCATTACCACCTGATATTTCACTTACCAAAAGAGGTGGGGGAGGTGTGATTCAGCTGCTAGAATTGTCACTGACATACCATTTTCTTTAAATAATAGCAAGTTTTAAACCAAAGACAGATATTCTATTTTTTTAAGTGATAACTTGAAAAATTTCAGTTTTAGCTAGTCTTTGCACTCTGAATCCATGTGATACTAGCATCAAAATAAAACTGTGGCAATGACGAACAAGTCAAAGCTTTTATCACCCAGTTCTCTCTCGTACCTTCTTTCTAATGCTCCACTGTCTCTAAGTGGCAAGAGTCAGTTCAGCTACTTACTGCCCATGTAGAAAACAGAGAACTACAGAGAGACAATTGGGAACCAGGGTTGGCAGTCATTTATCTTACTACAAAACTGAATTAAGTTCTCACTACTCCTGAATTCCAATATCAGGACTATCAGAACTCACTTTTCCTTAAGATTCCTTGTTATTCATCCTAATTGTTACACAGGTTGGCTTAATGGGATATCAAATTAAGCCTGCACCAGGATGCCTAACATGTGCCTATGACTGATAGAACCCATTTTTACTGATTAAAAACCTAACTTCTATATTAAAACCATTGCCAGTGTACTAGTTTTACTTTTCTGAAAAAGAAAATCATGGCACATTTAAAAAAAAACCTGTCGGATGGTGGAATTTAATTATAAAACAAAGGATTTCAGAAAAGGAATGTAAAAATTAACAGAGAAGTTTATTTAATAACTAAACAAATAGTCAAAGATTTTAGTTAAAATAACTATGTAGTACCAAGCCAGACTAAAGGTACAGGTCTATGATGCTTCGACTATGTGACTAAGGGTTTGAAGGCAGGTAGCTTATACTCTCATGAAAAGAATTATTTGTCCATACACAGAAGACATGGACTTTTAATGACTTTTCATGTCCTAACCAGTTTGATAGGTATCTTGTAATTAGTTATTTAAATCTCAATTCTTGTTATTTACCTCTATCTGGAGGGCTGGTTACTTCTTTTAACAGCAGAGACATGCACATGATACTATGCTGGAAACCCCTGGAAATTTTTTACTACTTAAAAAAATCTCTGCTTAAAAGCAGAAAAATCGCTATTTTTTGTGAAATTGTTAAATTGCTATTTTTTGTGAAACTGTTAACCTTGTTTAGCTCATTTATAAAAAATATTCTTTGCTATGAGAAGTAGAAAGAAGAAAATGACTCTCCATCCACTTACCTTATACTTCAAACCACCCACGCATCTTTAAAAAATTTAATTATAGGCTTGTTCTTTAGATTCTTCTTTATCATTCAGCCATAGTCATGATTACAGGTGTAGGCTAAATTATGTTTAATTGTTTATACTTACCCAAATATCCCAGCACCTCATAATGGATTCTTTGTCATGTGATCATTTTACATAACCTGATGGCATATCATAACTGCTTATTTACATGTCTAAATAACAAGGATGTTAACTATCACTAACATGAGGGTTAAGCAACTTGTTTAGACCAAACCAAGCAATGGGAAAACATAATATGTACACCGGCTACTATGGAAAGTCCCTTGAACAATCCTTTGCATTACAAGTTTTAAATAATTAGAAATAGTGATGTGACATAAAGACCTGCCTTGAATTAATGAGATTTTAATACTTTTAAGCCAACTAAAGAGAAAATAAATCACAATCACTCACTGTTTCTGTATTCAGAATATAGTCAAATATCTCAGATGTTTCTCTATTCATTTCCACCCAAATTAAACCTTTATCAGATGTATATTTTTGATTCAAGTCCTCTAATGCAAATCTTTCCGTAACATGCTTTAAAAAATGATTAAGCCGACTTAACTTACCCTTTGCCTGAAGTCTGAATCAGCATTTGGATTTAGCCCTAAAAGAGCCTGTTCATCCATCCCTGCTGCTATACTTGGAGTTTTCTGATTACAATAGGCGTGCCCTCTGATCCCACAGAAGAATCCACAAACATCTGCACACACACACACACAAAGTTGAAAGAAAACAATACTTGATAAACAAAATAGATGCTTATCCAGAATATCATAACAGGCGGTAACATTATGCAAAGAAGTTTAACAGTTAAAAGAACTTCTTTTGAATCTATCCAAATTACAACTAAAGGAGCCTAAGTCTCAGACGACTGGGTCTGCTAAATACTCCGCTAATGTGTAATTTCTAAAAATCTAAGGTAAGCCATTAAGGTTCTCAAATTTTTTTCTTCAAGATCATCAATAAAGTACAGAAAGTAATTCTTTTTCTTGAAATAGAAGTATCTAATTTATGTTATTACCATCTCCAGTAAAGTGCAATTGTGCATCTATATTAAGTTAAAAAAAAAGACAAACCCAGATCATCTTATTATACTAATTATAATACTTGCTTACTGCCATTTATCAATATCACAATCGTTTAAAAAAAAATTAGAATGTCTGACTAAATACGGATCTCAGAGTGCCTTTCTGGAGAGTCTACCAAGTACTTCAGGAGAAGTCTAATGAAAAAGGAGCAAAAGAGTGAAAAACAAGTCATTTAGGTTTTGTAAAATGGACTAGCTCTGCCTTTTACAGATCTCTGCTCTTGCCAGTCCAATTCCAGAAACGTATTTCAAAAACTGTTTTCTAACAGCAGCTATAAAAATTGACAACACTGATTTTTCTTATTTAAGAACTTTTTTTAGCCTCTGGAAAATACTGCACTTTCTCACAATATAGGGTCTAACATTCTCAAGTAAGAACATGACCAGCCCCAAAGGCAACTTGGTTTCTCATAAAATGTATATTTATTTGCAGAAACAAAGAACAAACTCTACCTGAGGTAGGGAGACCAGGTCTTACTACTCCTATTAAAAGGTTGTAAGGCTTTTTTTTTTTTTAATTATCATAACCAATTAGACCATAACTGATCTAACCAAAGAGGAAATCAGAGCCTAAAGGGGTCAAGAACCTAAATGGGGGATGTGGTGTGGAAGGGGTCACAGCCTTTTGGGAATGATAAGACCAGGATCAGATCCAGGTTAGAAGACTCCTACTACAACATGCTTTTCTGTCTCCCCGGCTCTGCCTGAATCCAATGATAAATCAGGATACATGCTGAGAGCCTTGGAGAAGAAAGCTTGACCCCTTCTCTTACGGTTACCATCATACTTGCAGACTACAGAGAGGCAGTGTAACTCCCCACTGCCCTCAGGATTAAGATGCAAACACTCTTCAACGACTCCTCACGATTCTGCACCCTAACCCAGCAAGGCCAGTGGTATTCTGCCTTTCATCTTCTTTGCACACATTGCTCTTTCCTTGTTACTTAGTTAACCCCTGCTTGTTCTTCAGAATTCAGCTTAGAGGTCACCTCTTTCAAAAACGCTTCTTTGACCCCTATTGTTCAACTCTCCCAAAGTGGATTAGATGCCCCACCTAAATGCTGATACATTGTCACTGTCTGCTTACTACTTTTCTCTCATTAACCTTAAAGGGAAGGAGGGACTGTCTGAGTATTTGTCACTGTGTCCCTAGGACATAATATAACATATGTTTTGGATTTGGAAAGACCTGTATTGGTACTCTGATCTTGTCATTTTCAAACTGGGGCCACATAGACAACTACCAAACCTGAGAGAAAGAGAGCCCTTTCTATGAGATGGGAAAAAGAGCATCTGACTCATAAAGTTGTAAAGATTTCAATGAGATAAGGTATGTAAAGCATGCCTGGCACCTAGTGGGTCCTCAATAGGTTATCTATCATTCAGAGCTAGGCACATGGGGGAATGGGAACTACTTGGAGCAATCTAGATTTCTTATACTAGTAGACTGGCATTTTGAACAGACGGAAAAACAAAAAAAGGTACTGTTGAAAATTTGATGACAATTCCCCTGAAAAATGCACACACAGAAAGAAAACACAATCTGAATTTCTATGAATCCCAGTCCTATAAAAGTCCTATAAGTCCTATAAAAGATTCCTAGAATTTGGCATGGCTTTAGGGAAAACTGAGTAAGCTTGGTCACTTTGATTCTATCAAGGGAAACAGCAAGTGGTCCTAAGAAAAAACATCGCAAACAAAACAACTTAAGGAAACAAAACTTGTTACAGTTGAAAATTGCATAAGCTTGGTCACTTTGATTTTATCAAGGGAAACAGCAAGTGGTCCTAAGAAAAAACATCGCAAACAAAACAACTTAAGGAAACAAAACTTGTTACAGTTGTCAGTACAGAAAGAATCCCCCACGGAGAAGGCACTTGGATAATAATCAACATGCAATGGTAAATCACTTACATGTATGCAAAAAACTGAAAAGTTACAACCTGTGCAAAAAGGTGACAATTTTCCCAGTAAAAGGCTGTGCATAATGTTCTAACACCGCATAGCGGTGTAGGCTTAAACATTTGTTACAATGTGATAAACACTTCAATTACGCATCTAGCAAATGTTCTGGGGGAAGGCGAGCAACATAATTGAAATATTAAGCCCTAATTCTCCCATGTATAGCCATTAAATCAAGAATCAAAACAATCTGGAAAAATTCCTCTACACCTACTGAAGACTGTTCAAAGCCCAGGACTGAATCTTTCCAGCCTTTTAACACCACTCTGACAAGTCGCTTTAATAAAACGCAACTTCCCTCAGTAACAACTAGCACTTTCAAACAGTGCTAGTTGTTACAATTAACACTTTCAAAAGGTACTCCTTTTTTCGGGTTACAGGGAAACATCACGCGTCTCTACTCCTGCAGAATTGTGAGGAAGGGAAAAGCAAAAATGGCGTGCCGTGCTGGCAAATTACTACACAGAAATAATACTTTTTTCTTTTTTGTCCTGGGACGGGGGTCGGGGGTGGGGTGGGGGGAATCAAGTTTGAGGTCTCTGCAGTTGAAACTGGTGGGACACGCTACAAGTATTACAAACGGGCTCGGCCACTTTTACTATATCGGGGGCCACAGGCAATGGGGGCCCTCCTCGGCCGGCCTTGCCCCCTTCCTTCCCCCGGATCCCTCCCCTAAAGGGAGCCTCGTGGCAACTCGGGTGATGAAACACCCGGCAACGAGCGGCCACGCACTGGGGACGCGCTCAGCCTCGGCGGCCGTAGCTTGTACCCACCCCCACCCAGTCCGCCCAGCCTCGGGGAGCATCGCCATGGAGGGCCCGACCCGCACCCCTCCCCAACATGGGGGCTCCCGCTCCCCGGGCCAGTCCTCTCGGCCAACTTCCCCGCAGCCTCGCATGGACCGATTCGGGTCCCAGTCCCGCCCCGAGCCCCGAGTCACCTTCCCTATCACTCCATCCCGCCTCCCCGCCTGCACTCCCGAGGGCCGGTCAGCAGAGCGGAGCGGCGCCGCAAGCAGGGAGCGGGGAGAGCGGCCCTCGCCCTTGTCACCGTCGTCCTCCGCCACGGCCGCAGCGCTAAGCCCGGAGACAGAGCTGGTCGGGGCCGTGCGCTCTCGCCGCTCCGCGTCCCCTGGCGCCTTCTATTGCGTGGCGCCGGGCAGGCAAGCTAGCAAGCTGGCGGGCGGGGTCGGCGCCCCAGGAAGGGAAAGAGCGCGAGGGCCAGCTAACGCTGCCGCCGCCGCCGCCGCCGCCGTCGCCGCTGAGTCAGCGCGAAGCGCGCTCCCCGCGTCGGCGCCGCGCGGACCAAAGCCAGCAGCCTCATGCAGAGTGCCGACTACGGCCCGCGAAGCCGGACCGAGAGCCTACAACTCCCAGCATGCAATGTGCAGGCGACACTTCCGGGCGATGGGGCGCACGCGCTCGCCGGGAGCTGGCCAGGAGGCGTGGTTGCCGGGGTCTCTGGTGCATGCTGGGATGGGGGTTCGCAGGAATCTTTCCCGGCTGTAGAGTCCCTTTCTGTTTCTGCACCGGGACAGAGACCCAGGGTTGGGTTTGCTTAGCACGTTCCATAAAGGCTTAGGCAGGTAGTTGGCAGGTTAGAGTATGGAGCCCCGGAGAGCCTCACGACGTGGTCCAAACCACGTGTGAGTCAGTTGTTTAATTATTCTCTTTTGTGGTCCCACGTGTTCCCCCGCGTGAGGATCCTCCGAGGAGCGCTGAAAATTTTTTATTTTCACTTTAAACGTACCAGTATTTTTGTCATTCGTGAAAAGAAGGAGCGTTTTCTTAGGAAGTCCTACTCGTAGGTTCCTTCTATGATACTGTTACTTCGTTTATTCATTCACCGATTAGTTTATTAATACTGAGTAGAGGTAGTTTAGGCACAAGCTGCGTAGATTTGGATCCCAGCTCGCCCCACTCCCGTCACCTACCACCCCGCTCACTAGTTGTTAACCTCAATTTCAGGCGCGTTACATAATCTGTCTGTACTTAAGTTTACTCATCAGTGAAACGGTGGATGATAATAGTACTGACCTCAAAGTGTTGTTGGCAGGATTAAATTAATACATGTGTTTGGCATACAATAAGTGCTCGTTATTTAGGTTTCATTGTTGATTGTTAAGTATGTACTGAATGCAGACTAGGTTGCCCTCACTGGAACTACAGTGAAAAACAAAACTTGGGAGAGGGGAATGGGAGGAAAAGTAAAATAAAATTAATGTAACCATTTAACAGCTACATTTATTTCGTGACCGGCCATGTGCAAGACACTGCACCAGGCATTTCATATATAAAGTATCTTGAATCACTTTTGCATCACGCTTGTAATTTACTCGTTTAATATGTCAGGCTAGGATTCCTGTCCTATTTCAGTGTATCCCCAGCGTCTAGTACCATGCCAGCCTGTAGTTACAACTCAATAAGTGAACAATATGGAGGCCTAATACTAATCGTGGTCTAAGTGGCTCCAAAGTCTGTAATATGTTCAGTGTATTCCACTGTATCATCCTAAAGAACCTCAAAATACAGTCTATTGTATTGTTACTGTCTATATTTGCCTTTTTCATTTGTAAATTCATTTTGTGGATACTTCATACGGGGAAGTTTATCTACAGCTTATCTAGTATCTATAGCTTATCTACAGTTTATCTAGTAACACTGGCCCTTTATGGTAGTTCAAATACCTAGGATTGTAAAAATCTCTGAATTTTGTAAATTCATGTTATTTCGTAACAAATAAGGAACTACTTGGAATCTACCTGAAGAGGATCTGAGAGGGATATTAAATTTGACCCTTCCGTATTCTGGTTCCCCCATCCATAAAGGGATGGACAGTTTCCCATCTCAGACTAATATAAAATGCCAGTTATCAAAATGTTGACAAAGAGCTGTGATTATTTTAACTTAAAGCATGTGTGCTTGCACATGGCAATGCTTTTATGTACTAATTGGCAACATTTTTGAGCATTTTATTATGTGCCAGAAACAGTCCTGAATGTTCGGATGTTAATCCTCACAACAAGCTACTATCATTACGCCCATTTTATAGATGAGGAAACGGCAGTGCATAAAAGTTAAGTAGCAGAACTGGGATTCAAACGCGCATAGTCTGACCCTAGAGTCTGTGCTTCTAACCCCTGTCTCTCAAATGAAGGTCCATTAAACGGTGATGACACTGTAGAACTATTGTACTAATTCAGTTTTTCTTCCTATAAATATGGTGAGGCACCTCTCTTATAACAATAAAACATTGTTCCTGTCCCACATTTCCCTTTTCTTTCAATTGCCAGAGTACTTGAAAGAATTAGGATAGATAACATTTATATATTTCATTATGGTTTACAATATGTCTCCATATAACTTTTCTAATTTGTTCCTCTTAACCTTGTAGGGATGGAGCAGATATCATCATCATCATCATCATCATCATCTTCATCATCATCATTTTTTAATTTACAGAAAAGGAAACAGGGGCTTCCTTGGTGGCGCAGTGGTTAAGAATCCGCCTGCCAATGCAGGGGACATGGGTTCGAGCCCTGGTCTGGGAAGATCCCACATGCCACGGAGCAACTAAGCCCGTGCGCCACAACTACTGAGCCTGTGCTCTAGAGCCCACTAGCCACAACTACTGAGCCTGCGTGCCACAACTACTGAAGCCCGTGCACCTAGAGCCCGTGCTCTGCAACAGAAGCCACCGCAATGAGAAGCCCGCGCACCACAACAAAGAGTAGCCCCCACTCGCCGCAACTAGAGAAAGCCCACGCGCAGCAACGAAGACCCAATGCAGCCAAAAATAAATAAATAAATAAATAAATTAATTTAGAAAAAGAAAAGCAAACAGGTGGATCTATTTTAAGTAACTTATCCTAAGCCACATAGCTAGTAAATGGTGGGCTAGAACCCTAGATTCTTGATTCTAGATTTCCTGTCTTCAGTACACCATATATGTTGCCTACACTTAATCTTCCAGTCTCTCACTTATTGTAATCTGTTTTCTGTTCCCAAATCACTCTACTAAAACTCTTACAAATGATCCAACCCTGTGACCATTTTTATTAATTTATTTCAACTTTTCTGTTGACTATTTCCTTCCTCCTTGAAATTCTCTCCTCTCTTGACTCTGACCCTGTGTTATCCTCAAAATCCTTTTATTTTTTTTGATGACTACTCTGTCTTCACTGCACTCCTACTTTTGTTCTCTTTACCATGTCTTCCCCAAGGCTGCCTTCTTAGCCATCTGGCTTTCTGTTTTCTGCACTTGCTCTCAGTAATTATTTCCATGGCTTCAACACTCATTTCTATGAAGATGATCTCCCATTCTCTACTTCTGGTTCTAAGATTCTGTACTCCTAACTTGTGTTACAAGACACCTACACATCTCACCAGCATGTCAACTCTTAACATGTCCAGAACCAAAGTCGTGATCTTACCCACAAAATACATCTCCCTCCTGATGTGGCTATTTCTGCCAATGCATTCAACTCCTCAACGTAACTCAGTGCTCTTAGGGTCAGTTTGTTGCTTTCATGTTCAGTGATCCAGTTCAATTTCAGCATAGTGCTGTCACATCTATCTTTTCTGTTCCTTTCCTTATTTCCTCTACCTTACATTAGGCTTTCAAAGCTTCTCTCATGGACTTACTGAAGGAAACTTATCCATTACTTGAAAGTTATCTTTAGGTTGTGAGACTGCAGGTGATTTTTGTTATCTTCCTTGTACCTTTTTGGATTAAAAAAAAAATTCTCCACAGTGAACATGTAGTCCATTCATTAAAAAAAAAAAAAAAAACTTAAAAAAACCGACTATAATAAAAGGAAAAAAAGAAATAGTTTCATTCACTCTTTGAGAATTTATTGAATGCTACCTCCCTCATTAAGTGTTTCCACATTTCCACAACCAGGCTTGTTTGATCATTTCTTTGATGTTGTGCTTTTTTTTTCATACCTCTCATGTCATTAATATATTTTAATATGTTTTTGTTTTGTATTAAATTTGTGTGGTTGTCTTACTCACCTATTAGTCAATTCTTGAAGACTGAAAATAAGTTTTATCCTGATTCTGTTTATGGGTAATAATTTCTCAGTAAATATCTGTGAAATGTATTGAATTGAACCCAAATAATATAATATGAGTTGATTACCACTGAGTTCTGTGTCAGAGTCTCTTATTTGTCTCAAAGCTTATTAAGCCTATAGTCATTGTCACCAAAAGCTCATCCATGATGGGCTTCCTGGCCGAGAAAGAAGTTGGAAAATAGGTCAGGTGAGCTGTCTTTATTGGGTTCTAGTCCAATCATTGGTTTCTTTTAGAGTAAGTGGGTGTGAAGCAGGAAGCCTGAGGCAGAACAGAGCACTGGGGCATTATTTAGTAAACGAAAAAGTTGTTTGTTTTAATCCAAAGCATTTGCATGGTTCCTTAGACTTTATCATAATGACACCACTTCTCTATATGTCAGTTGACTGCTAATGTTGTAGATATTTAAATGGTCAGTATCCATTAATACTAAATAGAAATACCTATTATTAGGGATTCCTAATTCAGACACCTTTAAAAGTTCAAGTTCTATTTACCTACTACAGGCTTCAAGTACCTCTCTATACATACTGTCTTTAGTTTCACGTTGGGAGATGGGAACACTTGGGATCCCTAGACCCACTGAAGGGTACTTCTAGTTTGAAATCCTCACAGGATTCTTATGACCTATGGCCCACTGCTCATTTCTCCACCAAAAATGCAACTAAAAAAAAAAAAGGTAAAAATGCCATTCTTTTGTTTGTATATTTGTGCATGTAGATTAGATTTTGTCTTGAGCCTTAATCTAAAGTTTAAGAAGTTAGGCTAGCACCCAACAAGGAAGAATTTGATATTACTACTTTGTATATGGGGAACTAAATGACCATATATGTACCAGGAAATCACATACTTGTTCAATTTATTTTTAAAACACTTACACATTGTTCGCTCTGTTCCAGGTACCTGTTCTAAGAACTTAGAAACATTGCTAATCCTCATAATAACTCTATGGGGTTGGTACTATTACCCCATTTCACAGATCAGGAAACTGAGGCACTGAACAATTAAGGTAAGTTGTCCAGGAACTCCCTGGCAGTCCAGTGGTTAAGACTCCGTACTCTCACTGCCAAGGGCCCAGGTTTGATCCCTGGTTGGGGAACTAGGATCCTGCGTGCCATGCAGTGCGGCCAAATAAATAAATAAATAAAGTTGTCCAAGGTAATTTTTTAAACTACTGAGTGAGACCTGGAATTTGAACCAGGTCATCTGGCTCTGCAGACCTATGCTCAACACTACTGTCCTTTCATCCTTGGACCTAAGGCTATTCTGTTCTTCTGGTTAAGGAGAGTGCCTTTGGGGATTAGTTCCAGGTAAGTAATGTTTCATTCCTTTTGATAGTTTTATCAAGAAACATCTCTTAAGTGCTTGATTGCACAGGATCTGTACCAAATGCTTCCTGAGTTTGGATGGATTTAGAAGATAAGGAGTAAATGCTTATGTAGGGTGTATTTATGTTAACTATCCTCATAAAGCTTACCAAAAGATAAGGGAATATGGATACTTTACCCGTCTGTAGTGCTTTTAGAATTCATAAGTCATTGCCTTTGCTCCTCACATCAGCTCTTTGGTTAGCAGGGCATAAATTAGTACTAGTTTCATTTTACAAATGGTCAAATGAGGCTCAAAAAGGTGAAGTTACTTTCCAAAAATCTCAGATACTGAGCAACAGGATTAGTGCTCTAATCCAGTTCTCCTGACTCCAAATCTAGGGATCTTTCTCCTATATTAAACCCCTTTCCTGTGATCCGAACTTTGCTGTTACATTGGCAACAGTATAGAACAACAAGTGCCTGGAAACCAAGATACTGCCTTCTCGGTGTGCCACAAAGTTAAAAATTTAACTGAGGTCACCTTAACCACCAGACCCTTTGTTAAATTCCCTTCTTCATGTGCTTCGTTCCCTTCTTCATGTGCAATATTTGTTAAGCCTAGTACCCTTATCACCAAAAGCTCATTTATGATGGGATTTCTGACAGAGCAGGTATGCTGTCTTTTCCGGTCCTGATCCAGTAATTCTGCTTCTTAGTTCCAGGAAGTGGGTATGGAACAGGGAGCCCGAGAGACACGAAATAGCAGTCTGGACTGATGCCTTTCCCCACTTTCCTCACATTGCACCTCTGCAGTAGCCATTTACTTCTCAACCACTCTTGTGAGGTGTGCCTATTTGGCAAAGCTGAAGGGCCTTTGCCTTCTGTTGGTTTGAGGCAACAAATTCTAGACGGGGTTTCATAGGGAATAGTCTTTATTTCAGAGGAAATAGCCATGCCTCTGGGGCTCCAGGTATGAAGTTATGAAGAGTCAGATGTATGATCGGATTCTAAGAAAACTTTAAATGCTAGGTCATTTAAAATTTTGTCAGCAGGTGGCTCTTCTCTCCTTATTCACCAAATACATTCTCACCAAAAAAAGAAATATTGTTTCTACTTCTTTGCTGCTATTGAGTTCCTCAGACTTCTTTAGTCACATCCAAACATTTCTCCTCAGTTCCCTTTTGCAGCGATTTAGTTTACAATATGTTTATGCATTTTAATTTATTTATATTCTCCACAAAGGATTTGAAATTGCTTACAACATACAGTATGCCATAGTAAAATATGAGGAAAAGGAGAATATAAAATGCAATAAAGAATATATAATTCGATTCTGGGTTGCAGGTAGCTGGAGCAAATCAAACAAAGTATAAATATATGGTTTGCATTACCAGGTCTCTGGGTGAGTGGGCAGGGAGAGAGAATGACTTTTCTAGGATTTGAAATTAAAATGAAAGTTCTCACCTAGAGTTATTGGAGGCAAGTTTCTGTTGCTGTGTCCTTCTCATCTCTCTAACCTAATTTATAATAAGTTATTCATGGTCTGTAAAAACCAAGCAGTACTTTTACTACCCTGCAGTCTCAAGGCTGCATGATCAGCATTTCTCAACTTCAATTTTTTCAAGATGCAGGCTTCACCCATTCATTCATCCTACACATATTGAGCTCCGACTGCCTACAGGGCGTTGTCCTGGGCACTGGGAACAGAAGCATATCCGTTAGGTAGGCTTGGGTGTGCTCAAAACAATTTATACGATTTTCTTCTGTCAGAGAGCTTTTATGTAGTTGGAGAAAGAAGAGCTACGTTTCTACTCATAAAAATTAGAGAGCTATGCCAGGGAGTGTTATAATCAAATGCTAAACCTGTGTGATTGACCTTAACAGGGCTCTAGGATTGTTCTATTTAAAAATAAATCGGTAAATTCCATGTCATTCAAGTTTCTAATAGAAAACCAGACTAAAGCCGAGGCTTCCATACAGTTTGTAAGAAATGGCTTGGTCGGCAACAGCTGGAGTAAGCGAGGGTAGGGGGCCGGGGTGAGAGGAGGGCCCAGGATGCTTGCCCAGCGAGGAACCTGGGGGACCGGCGTCGCGGCCCGCCCACTGTTGTCTGGGGTTGAGACCAGGATTGGGGGGCTGGAGCGTGGGCGGAGGCGGGGACGGGAGGGGGGGGTGATGCTCCAAGGAGCCGGACCCAGGAGTTGGGCTCCGGTCCCCAGCGCCCGGGGGTGGCGGTGGCTTTGTGGCGCGCGTGGGTTCTACCGCGGGCGGCGCGGAGGCGGGGCTGCGCGGAGGCGTCCGCCACCCTCAGCCCTCGGCCCTGCAGCGGGTGCCCCGCATGGCCAGCCCCGCGCGGGCCGGTTTCCCCGCGCGCAAGAACAGCCGCCTGGACGCGTTCCTGCCGAGGCATCTGCCGGCCCGAGGTCTACGACGCCATCCGCGCCTACGAGCCGTGCATCGTGGTACCCGACACGGGGAAACACACCTTAATGTACGTGGTGCTCAGTGACCGGCTCATCTACCTGACCGAGAACCCGCCCCAGTCCATTCGGAGAGTCGTGGCGCTCCGGAACATCGTGGCCATTGACCTGGTAAGGCGCGCGGGCGGGCTCGCGAGAACCCCCCTTCTTGGGGCCCCCAATCCCTCCAGCACGCGGGAAGGAGGACCTTCCTCACCCCGCCCTGGACTCCAGTACTCTCTTTAACTTACACTCCCCTACTAGCAGCCACATAGGAAAACTGGATTGCTGTATGCACTCCGAATAAAGATGCTTTTACCGTTCTCATCTTGTGTACCGGTCATCCCCTGTCCCCTCAAAGACAGATTTGGAGAACATAGCCCCCTATCAGAAGTACGCTTTGAGGTCATTCCTAAGTTCATTAAGCACCTAGCCTTGCCAAGCACTGTCTAGACACTGAGGATGCAAAAATGAAATAGGGCGCCTTCCCAGAAGCTGCTGTGGGAGAGACAGAAAGCCAACACCAGGACAAATAAATGCCATGTGATAAATGCTATTATGCCTTGTTTATTTTTTTATTTTTAGGGCTTAGAGCGTGTTAGGTGCTCAATATGAGTTAAGTGAATAAATGAATGAATGAATGCATGCATGCATGCATTAATGAGATGCGCATGGGACGCCTGGCAATCTCAGGCGGGTCATTCATCCAAACTGGGCTCAGGCCATGCTGGGAAAACTTCCTGGAAGGAGTGTCATAAGAGCGGAGCCTTGAAGGAGATACAATCTGTCCCAGTTTTTAGTGTGCTGCTACTGTATCCCTTTCGTCCAGGAATAGATTTACCTTATAAACCAGCAACAGCTTGGAAGCAGTCTCTCTCCAATTACTGTTTTTCCTCCTTGGCTCCCTTTGTCTGAGCTGCTCTCCAGGTGTGTTCTTCCTTTTTCCACTGGGGACAGGTGTCTAGCCTCGTTTTTCTTTCCTTTGCCCTAGTCTCTGTGTCCCTCAAGGGAGAGGTTGGCGAGACTCTTGATAGAGCTGTTTTGCCAAGAAAATCATAGCTTGTTTGGAACATGTCTGTAAGAAAATAATAAAATTAAATGAAAAAAGTAAATGCTTTCTTTTTCTACTTAAAATACCACCGTGGGCTGATATCACTATGCTAATTTCTTTGCTTTATTTGAGCCAAAGCTGGAAGTAAAACTGCCTTTTCCTCACTGCTACTGTTTGCATTCTCTTGAACTAAAATTTTTAAAAAATTAAATTTCTGACCAAATGTTTTAGAAAACATTAAACACTCAACTTTTTCTAGTGTCTGCAGTGTAAACATGTATTCTTTTAACAGAAAATAGTGATTTTAGGATATTGTTACTCTCCCCAAAAAGAGACAGTATACATATTTCAGTAGTTGTTATATATATTTCTTTTTAAGCTGTCAGAATTTGAAAAGTACAGTAAAGCTCCCTAGGCCTCCCAAGCCAAGAATATTACAAAAAAGCATACTAATTTATTTATTTATATGAAATACTACATATTTCAGTAGTTGTTACATATATTTCTTTTTAAGCTGTCAGAATCTGCAAAGTACAGTAAAGCTCCCTAGGCCTCCCAAGCCAAGAATATTACAAAAAGGCATACCAATTTATTTAGTTTACAAGGTAAACTCTGTACTCGATGTACAGAGTTTACCTTTCAGGCATATAGAAGAATGTGTAATGTCTATAAAGGTGCTGAACAAATCTAAGATTTCAGCATTGTTGATAGACTGAATGTCCATCTTACACAATATAGTTTAACTTTGGTTAAAGTTGTGGTAGGCAGAATAATGGCTCCCAAAAGATATCTCCAGAACCTGTCCATATTTTACGTTACATGGCAAAGGGGAATTACAGTTGCAGATAGAATTAAGGTTGCTAGCTAATCAGCTGACCTTAAAATAGGGAGATTATCTTGGATTATCTGCATAGGGCGAATGTAATCACAAAATCCTTAAAAGTGGAAAAGGGAGGCAGAAGAAGAGTCAGCAGCAGAGTGATGCAGCATAAGAAAGACTACTGGCTTTGAAGTTGGAAGGGGGCCACGAACCAAGGAATGTGCGCAGCCTCTAAAAGCTGGAAGAGGCACAGAAACAGGTTTTTCCCTAGAGCCTCCAGAAAGAATGCAGTCTTGCTGATACCTTGGTTTTAGACCAGTGAGACCCATTTCAGACTTCTGGCCCCAGAACTGTAAGAAAATAAGTTTGTGTTGTTTAATACCACCAAGTTTATGGTAATGTGTTCAACAGCAATAGGAATTCAATACAGAAGTGTTTTCTCTTGCGTTGTTTTAAAATGGGTAATTGTTAAAAAAAATGTATTGTTTCAGTGAGAAATAAGTATAATCACGCCAAGCACAAATGCCTTAATCTCTTTTTCTGGGTTTGTATTATAGTTATTGTTACATTTCAGTGGCTTGTACTAAGCTCCATAGGGTGTGTGAAAAATGGGTGTCCCCAAATTGCTTTATCTAGTGTCAATTAATAACCAATTAATAACACTATATCTGTCCTTGGTACCACATAGAGAATTTTCCTGATTTCTGTGTTATGTCATATATAGTTGTCCTGCTATCTATTACATTGGATTACATTATCTCACTGCCAGGCAGCTTTGTTTTTTAGAACTGGTTCCTCCTTTCTTGAAAGATAAACTGTTTAATCTCCTTTTCTACTAGGGTGCTGTCCTCTTTCTAAGGCTACCTCTTTAGACATACTTTTCCATTCTCAAAGTTCTTCTCATTTTACTGTGCAAGTTTGTCTCTTGTTATTTAACTTTCAGTTGGCTCAGGTTCCCACTTGGCCTTTGTTTTTACTGTCCTGTCAATAAAGCCCCTAAGCAAACCAGTCCTTTATGCCTCTGGGCCCCTACCCTTCTTGTTCCACATTTGGCCAGATTTCTCCACATAGTTCATGTCTCATATTCCAGTTACACTTAGGATAAAATTTGCAAATATACAGATAAAATTCTGTTCTCTCCCCTAAGGAAAAAAAATTGAAAGAACAGCAACAAAACGTTAGACCCAGAGTATAGAAGTGAGATTTCTGTTCTAGCAAAGACAAGCTTCACGTGCACTTGGAGGTTTCAGTAGGTGATTTGTTTTTGTTTTTTCAAAACAAATTAATGTCAGTTTTATTTAAATAATTTTATGTAAGTTTTTTAATCATTTATATTTAAAAATTAATTAATTATTTTAAAAGTTGATATATAATTGACTTATAACACTATGTTAGTTTCCAGCGTACAACATAGTGGTTTGATATTTCTATACATTACAAAGTGATCACCACTCAGTAGGTGTTTGATATGGTTCATATCCTAAAAGAAAGGGTTTCCAAGGTTGTTTGGGCAGAGCTTTTGTGAAAGGCAGATGTTCTCTTTCAAAGTTACTTTTGAAAGCTCTAGAGTTCTGCCCTTGTTGTGTGCATCACAATACTATTCTTTAAGCCCTTCTAAGATTAGACACATTTTTCAAGTGTGAGAACCAACTGTCCTGAACAGTGATTTCCTATGGATTCACTCTCCTTCAGTGCCATCCCATCACCTACAAAGAAAAAAAACCTGTCAGCTTCAGCAGCCCTTGTCTCTACTTCTTGCCTTTCTTTGTCCTTGTCCTTTCACCGCTTTCCTCAGTGAATATCTCCTCTCCAGCCATCCTGGGATCCATGTGGGTTCTTGCACAGGCAGCAAATGCACCTTTATAGCCGGGCCTGTTTGCTTGCAGTGTTTGCTTCCTCCTCCTTCAAGGATGTTCAGAACGTCACATCTATAATCTTCCTCCTTCTCTTTCTCCTTTTAAAAATGTAAAAAATATTCTCGGCTCGGACAGAAACAGGTCACAGGCTGTGCCGAAGGGGCCACTGTAGTTTGCTAACGGATTCCTGCTTTCCCCTTTCTGTATTCAGATCCTACACAGTTTCCAGGCTAAGCCCAAGTTGTTCTTTCTCCAAATCACTTTTTCTTGACTGAGCCCATGAGAGCAGGTCTTTTGGTCTGTTTTGTTCATTGCTCTCTCTGGTTCCTAGAACATTGCCTGATACAGGTGAGATGGCCAATAAATATTTGTTAAATATTCAACATAATCTGTCTCTTTGTTTCTCAGTTTATTATCTGCAATATACATCGGGGCATTTAGTAATACATTTTTATTCAGCTTTTGCTTTCTACCTGTGTGGATTTGGTCAAGTTATTCAACTTCTACTTTGTGCCTCCATTTCTTCATCTGTGAAATGGAGATAACAGCACCCTCCTTATAGAGCTGTTGGGAGGATTAACTTCATTAATAGATGAAACACACTTAAAATAGTACTTGGCACATGGGAAGAGCTACATACATGTTTCATTATTATCAGTAACCTTTATTTACATATATTAAGTCAACTAAGGTTCATGAATCTGTAAGATTGATATTATCTCTTTAGGAGATTTAGTAAATTTGGGAAAAAAATAACTGGTTTTTGAGCATTGATTATGTATTAGGTGTTTTATTTATTTACTTATTTATTTAGGCTATGCCAGGTCTTATTTGCGGCATGAGGACTCTTAGTTGCAGCATGCATGCGGGATCTAGTTGCCCCACCAGGGATTGAACCCAGGCCCCCTGCGTTGGCAGTGTGGAGTCTTACCCACTGGGCCACCAGGGAAGTCCCTATATATTAGGTGTTTTAAAATCTCATTTATTCTTTTTGAAAATTTGTGCACTGCGTTTGTCAGGTTTAATATGTTCAAAAACAGAATTCCTGATCTCCACCCCCAAACGTGTTCCTCTCTTAGCTTTTCCTATTTTAGGAAGTAACATAATCTTCCATTATCTTTAATTCTATCTTTCTTTCACTCTCCTCATCCTACACATCAGTATGTCATCTTGACTTGTGTAGAAGAGGAAAACGTTTTTCTCAGCCCTCTTAGGGACCCTGACTAGGTCTGAAAATTTTATATGACATGGGAGCCTTTATAAGGAAATGAAATCTCAAAGAAGAAACAGTTAAACCTATGTGTGTTTAGTACTAGGTTTGATGAAGAATGGAGAGTCATAGAAAAATGTGATAGTTCAAAAAAGTTCAAAAAAGCTAAGGGTAATAGACTGGGGAAATTTTAGAAAGGCCTGCTTGTTTGGATTTGTCTTAGCATCCCTGTCTTGGAGATAAGGATGTTCCTTTCCTCTGGGTATAGGGAGGGCGCCTCTCCCCTGAGGGCCTTAAGACCTGATTCAGTGGAGGAGGGCTGGGGAAGGTCAGAAGGACTTTCCTGCATCTGTGTTTTCTTGAATTCCTTCAGCTCAAAGTATTCAGTATGCCAAGGCACCATATTTTGGGGTAGTGTGTTCTGAACCCCGTCACTTGTCTTCCAAAATATATCTAACTATGACCTTTCCCATTTTTCTTATTCCTTTTTCTAGCACCACTTGTCCAGTCCCTTATCTAGACTACTGAAATTGCCTCCAAATTGATTCCTCTCCACATAGCAGTTGGGATGATCCTTTTAAATAATAATTATAAATTAAATTATATCACTCTTCTGTTTCAAAGTCTGCATGAACTTGCAAACTCCTTATTGCCTATAGAAGCCTCCATGGTTTGAGCCCTCCATCTCTGACTTACCTCCTACCACTCTTCCCAGAGCTCTTTCTGCTCTTCTTCCTGCCTCAGGGCCTTTGCACCTGCCATCCTATCTGAAACACTTTTCCTCAGATCTTCAGAGGGTTGATTCCTTCTTGTCAGTCATGTTTCTGAATTCAGCATCACCTCCACAGGGATGCCTTCTGTGTTCACCCGATCTAAAGTACCATTCCCCCAACACACTTAGCACATCTCTTTGTTTCAAAGCACTTACCACTATTTTCAGTATAAGATTAACGTGTTTAGTGATTTATTATTATCTATGTCCCATAGTAAATATAGGCTCCATGAGAGCAGGACCTTGTTTGTCTTTTCATCCCTGTATCACTGTGCGTTATATTCCCTGACACATAGCAGATAGTCAATAACTACTTGTAAAATTGGAAGAATGAATAAGTGAATAAATGGATGCTCAGATCCATCATACAGTTTACCTCTTAGAAAGGGACATGATATTTCCTTATTTCCAAATATTGAGGGACTTGGGAGACTGACAACTCATCACACTGGCCAGAGTTACATAGCCAGTTAGTGGCAGAGTCAAGAGTAAATTCTCACGGGTCTCCTGCTGCTCAGGTTCAGCTCTATTAATACTTCTTTTGTGTTTGTATGGGATGATCCCTGTGGTGTTTATCTGTGTCATGCATTTTGAGAGATAGTGAGAGTTATATGAGACCATGTTATGGATACTTCTTTTTATCTTGAGCATTTTTTCCCTCTATTTTGACTCATTTGTTGCATTTCAAAGATCTCACTGTGGGAGGAAGAAAGAAGTGGTAAACTCTTTATCAGTCATTGTGGCTGTTTCTTTTTTTTTTAATTTTTTAAAAAAATTAATTAATTTTATTTATTTTTGGCTGCATTGGGTCTTCATTGCTGCGAGCGGGCTTTCTCTAGTTGCCGTGAGCGGGGGCTACTCCTCGTTGCGATGCACAGGCTTCTCATTGCGGTGGCTTCTCTTGTTGCAGAGCCCGGGCTCTAGGCATGAGGGCTTCAGTAGTTGTGGCATGTGGGCTCCGTAGCTGCAGCATGCAGGCTCAGTAGTTGTGGCTCGCGGGCTCTAGAGCACAGGCTCAGTAGCTGTGGCGCACGGGCTTAGTTGCTCTGCGGCTTGTGGGATCTTCCCGGACCAGGGCTTGAACCCATGTCCCCTGCATCGGCAGGCAGATTATTAACCACTGCGCTACCAGGGAAGTCTCATGGCTGTTTCTTAATAGTTTGTTTGCATAGAGCATTTTGGGTATTGCATTCAAGTCTTGAGAAACTTCACGAGGGCAGGCATTTTGTCAGTTTGATTCACTGCTGTATCCCTAGTGACTGGAATGATATTGTATTGGTCAGAATAGCTTAAATTAAGCTGCACTAAGAAATCACTTCAATGCCTCAGGGCTTTAACACAGCATAGAGTCTATGTCTCAGCTACCTGTCCCTGGTGGATTAGCAAGGACTGTTCATTTTAGTCACAAGATATGTGATACTTAGTTACACATCTTAGTATCAGAGGCTTCATTTCACCACATGCTGCTTAATCACCATGGCAGGGAGAAATCAACTCTGCAAATTATGTACTGGGTTTTAATCTTCTACCCAGAGGCATGTCACTACTTCTCACATTTCACTAGCCAGAGTCAGGCACATGGCCATGCCTATAACTCAACAGGGAGCAGGAAAATGTGATCCTACCATGTGTGCATTCCATGTGTCTGGGAGAGAGGACAGGAATATTTGTGAATAGCTTTAATGCCTACCTCAAATTGCTGACATTTTATTGAGTGCTTACTATATGCTACCCAGCTGCTGTTCTAAGTGCTTAATGTGGAACTTCTTTATCCTTCAACAACCCCAGAAAATACTGTGAGCTCAGTTTTACAGATAAGGAATCTGAAATACAGAGAATGTAAGCAATTTGCCCAAGGTCTTCCATTAAGTGACAGAACCAGAATTTGAACCCAAGTAGTGTGGCTCCAGAGTCAGTGCTCTTAATCTCTAGGCTACAGCTGATTTGATACATAGTAGATTTTTAAAAAAAAGTTTTCATTGACTGGATCTCCAGAAGACCGTATGCTTTTTGAAAACAGAAACTCCATCTTATGTTTTGTATGTTTCAATTTTGTGCTTTGCAGTAGGAACTCAAAAATACCCATTATGAATTGAACTGAATAAATGAGAAACTAGATAATCAAGTGCCGAAAGCTTAAGGCTCTTTTTTTCTCTGAAATTAAAAGCTGGTAGAAGAAATCTGAATGAAGACTATGAAATCAAGACTAAGAGATAAGGTAAATATGGGATTATTCACAAAATATTGGAAAATAAGAAATAAGGGGCTGCCCCACCCTGCATTTTGAAAGTAGTATTTTAATGTAAGTAAGAGAAATTGGTACCAGTTGCAAATATAAATATGGTCAAAAATGATGTAGACTCATTCATAAGTGATATATTACTCTTAGAGATTTAGTCAAAGAAATTAGGGATATTTTCAGATAAAGCCTTAATCATTTAATAACGAAAAAGAGCATTCACTTCTCTCCCCAAATGCCTTTTGCTGCCACCATCAGAGACAAATGCCAGACTAAGTGAACCATGAATCTGTCTCAGTATTGCATTACTGAAGTTCTCATGAACAATCAAATGGCATGAATTATAATAGATATCTATTGGGTATGTACTGTGTGCCAGTCTTGGGCCAGACACTTTATGTGGATTATCTCATTTCATTTTACTGATTCTTTAGGGAAGGTGATGTTCTCTTTCTTTCAGAGATGAGAAAACTGAGGCAGAGAAAGGGTAAATAGTTGTACAAGGTCACATGATCTGAAAACACCTGAGTTGGAATGTAAATTTAGGCCTTTGGACATGACAGCCAGCATTCTTTAACCACTACGCACGTAGTAACAACTGGCCTTCTGCAAATTCATGGTATTTCTTGAGAAGTTTTCTGGTTTTGTAATAAGGACACCAAAGTTACCTCAGTATGCACATTACATGGTTTCTGGGCATCGGTTGTCAGGAAGGAGGGGATGAAGTTATAAACAAAACACCTTTTTCGTTCTCCCACTCCACCTCTCTGTATTCAGGATTGTTGTCCTTCATAGCTGAGACTGGTGTCATTGTTGTTGCTGATGAGGTTCAAGGACAGGTTTGGCTGTAAAGACCCAGTTGGGATGTAGCATTCTCTTCACAGAGCCAAGACTTGAAAAGTTTTTTTTTTTCTTTCAGTCTTTCTGAGCTGTGGCTGTTGGTCCTGAGGCAAAGATTTTTCAAGCCTAAAACACTGTAATAATCTAGGGAGCCTCCAATATTATGATGGGGCAGTCCCCAATTCTGCAAACTGGTCATTCCTTTTGGAATATGTGGGTGGATCATTCATATCAGCAATATTCATACGTTCCAAAAATAGCTCATCTACTCAGACTCCCTTAGGGATTGGAATGCTAAAGCCCAGGTAGAGTACAATGGGAAAAAAACACCTGGTGGAGACAGCAGTGAGTTTTTAAATTATGACAGTGGAAGGATTTGCCAAATGCTAAATGTAAAAGTAGCTTCTACATAGGAGTAAGCTTAGGTACAGTGTGACAAAGGTAATTGCTAATGGGGTTTAATTTGAGGGAAATTCATTGACGATATCTCCATATATTGTTTGGCCACTTCATCAGTAGATTAAGTCTTTTGGGCTGGCCATTGGTCCTCCTTCAGATTCTCTCTGAAATACTCTTGGTACAGGTAATTCATTACATTGCAATTTGAGTAAATTAATTTATTACTTGCTTTCCTCTCTTTGTGGGAGACTGTAGAGTTAGAGCTTGCTGTGCAGAGGAAGTTAGGTCCTGAAAGGACCATGGGAGTTGGAAAATGTCTCACAATTTGGCTCTGTTGGGGCCTTACTTCCACTACCTAATGTCCCATTAAGTAAAATGATCTCCAAAGTGGCCACGTTCATGATGTCTGCCGTCAGTTTTTCCCTTTTCATTTTTTTCCTGGTTTATGTTTTTCTCCTTTCTACTCTATACTTCTGTTGAATGGATGTTAGATTTTATATGGAGCATTCTACCAGTGTTTTGAATTACCAGGGACTACAAATATATAAATGAATAAAAAATGGTACCTGCTTTTGAGTAACTCCTAATTTAGAGAGGAAGGCAAGCAGATGGGAAAGAAGAAAAAATATATGCAGATAATTATAATGGAATGTGAAAATAGATATAATAAACAGAATATTGTGGGACAAGAGGAAGGACATATTCTATTGGGTGGATGCATAAGTAAAGTTTCACCAAGGAAGTTACTTTTGAGCTTGGTCTTAAAGGAAGAATACAAGTTTCTAGGCAGAAAAAAAGGGCAAGTGTTTTCAAAAAGGAGGGAATAGCATGTGCTTGATCAGCTTTCTATAATATGTCTAAACCCAAATCAGGGGAACCAAGTACAGCCTGTTTTTGTTTTGTTTTGTTTTGCTTTTAAAGCATGATTTTAAAAAATTTATTATTTATTTGGTTGCACCAGGTCTTAGTTGTAGCAGGTGGGCTTCTTAGTTGCGGCTCATGGGCTCCTTAGTTGTGGCATCCAGCCTCCTTAGTTGCAGCATGCATGTGGGATCTAGTTCCCTGACCAGGGATCGAACCCGGACCCCCTGCATTGGGAGCATGGAGTCTCATCTACCGTACCACCAGGCAAGTCCCAAGTAGAGCCTGTTTTAGTGAAGGCCACATAGCTTTTCTGTTTCCAGCTGTCTTTTACAGATAGTTTCTTCAAACTAGGATCCAATCAAGAATCACACATTGCATTTGGTTGTCATCTCTCTCTTGTGTTAACTTTTTCATATGGAAAAATTCTAGCATAAAGAAACTAGAATGAAGATCTGCATTTAATATTTCTTGTAGCTCTGCTAGTACCAGTACCTTTTACAAGGTATAGATTCTTTGGGATATAGATACTGAATTCTTTAAAGGAATGTTCTTAATAAAATGCCTAGGTAAATTACATATTTATATAAGTATACTCTCCTCCTACAAAATAGGACTCTGCAGATGCTGTTTGCCTGCATTTTTGCAAAGAAGCCCATGTGGGTCTTCCTGATCATGTAAATACATTTCCTGAAATATAGTCATTATAATATATGTATTCAAGCTGAGATAGACCTTAAATCAATTTCACATGGCTCATTTTACACTTGAGGAAATCACAGCCAAAAGAGATTAAGTAACTTGACGAAAGCCACACTGCTAGTTAATAGTGGAGGCCACATTAGAAACCAGATCTCTTTACTGCTAGTTCATAGTGTTTCCCCAACATTCCAAATTTCTGTCAAGGTGTTGACTGATTACCTAGTTTGGTCATGATGTACTTAATAATTAGGGCACAGAACAATGAATTGGTTCATAAGAACTTAATTAGAATCATTCATACTAGTTAATTAGATTGCTGCCTGCCTGATGGCTTTCTTTTAGGACACCTTAGTACCTTCCACTTAGAAATCTGATTTCCAAGTGATTTTTTAAAAAAATTAATTAATTAATTAATTTATGGCTGTGTTAGGTCTTCGTTTCTGTGCGAGGGCTTTCTCTAGTTGTGGCAAGCGGGGGCCACTCTTCATCGCGGTGCGCGGGCCTCTCACTATCGCGGCCTCTCTTGTTGCAGAGCACAGGCTCCAGACGCGCAGGCTCAGTAATTGTGGCTCACGGGCCCAGTTGCTCTGCGGCATGTGGGATCTTCCCAGACCAGGGCTCGAACCCATGTCCCCTGCATTGGCAGGCAGATTCTCAACCACTGCGCCACCAGGGAAGCCCCTTCCAAGTGATTTTAATCCTGATCTTTGTACATGAGTTTGCATTGAGTTCACTTTTTTTTATTAAAATTTTTTATTTTTTATTTATTTTTTATTTTTGGCTGCATTGGGTCTTCGTTGCTGTGTGTGGGCTTTCTCTAGTTGTGGCGAGCGGGGGCTGCTCTTCCTTGCGGTGCATGGGCTCTAGGCGCGCGGGCTTCAGTAATTGTGGCACGTGGCTTAGCAGTTGTGGCTTGCAGGCTCTAGAGCGCAGGCTCAGTAGTTGTGGCGCACGGGCTTAGCTGCTCCGCGGCATGTGGGATCTTCCTGGACCAGGGCTCGAGCCCGTGTCCCCTGCATTGGCAGGCGGATTCTTAACCACTGAGCCACCAGGGAAGCCCTGAGTTCACTTTTTAGGCTTTCTTAGTCTAAGGTTCTCTTTCATGTTCCAATCCCTCTTTGATGTCAGGCCTTTGATAGGAACTCTGTAGGTGGACGATTCATGAAAATGCATAAGAAACGAGAGCCACCTATTTGTCTCCTAAAGTAAAAGAAATAAAAGCAAAAACCAAACAAATGGGATATAATTAAACTTAAAAGCTTTTGCACAGCAAAGGAAACCATCGACAAAATGAAGACAACCTACTGAATGGGAGAAAATATTTGCAAGTGATATAACTGATAAAGGATTAATATCCAACATATATAAACAGCTCATATGACTCAACATCAAACAACCAACCAAACAAACAACCTGGTTAAAAAATGGGCAGAAGAACTGAATAGGCATTTTTCCAAAGAGGACATGCAGGTGGCCAACAGGCACATGAAAAGATGCTCAACATCGCTAATCAACAGGGAAATGCAAATCGAAACCATGATGAGATATCACCTCACACCTGTCAGAATGACCATCATCAAAAAGACCACAAATAACAAATGTTGGTGAGGATGTGGAGAAAAGGGGACCTTCATACACTGTTGGTGGGAATGTGAATTGGTGCAGCCACTGTGGAAAACTGTATGGAGGTGTCTCAAAAAGCTAAAAATAGAACTACCATATGACCCAGCAATTCCACTCCTGGGTTTACATCTGAAAAAACAAAACAAAAACACTACTTTGAAAAGATACATGCACCCTAATGTTCATAGCAGCATTATTTACAATTGCCAAGATATGGAAGCAATGTAAGTGTCCATCAACTGATGAATGGATAAAGAATGTGTAATATATATATGTATATATATATATATATATATACACATATATATACATACCACCTGTGAGGTAATGACACCAGTAGTGTCATTACCTCACTAGTGGTTACCAGTGAGGAGAGAGAAGGAGGGAGGGGCAATGTAAGGGTAGGGGATTAAGAGGTACAAACTATTAGGTATAAAATAAGCTACAAGGATACATTGTACAACATGGGGAATATAGCCAGTATTTTAAAATAACTATAAATGGAGTATAACCTTTAAAAGTTGTGAATCACTATGTTGTACACCTGAAACTTATATAATATTGTACAACAACTATACTTCAATTTGAAAGAAAGAAAAAAGAAATGAGAGCCACCTGAGCAAAATGGGTCCATTCAGTAATTAGGAAATTTGGAATTTTTGAGGTTTCTGTTACTTTTGTTATCATAGTAGTAATGTTTGTATAGCAGTCTTTCTCCTTAAACATTGTCCCACAATAAGAATACAAAATACAAAAACACAAAAATCTACCTCATCATAACACTGCACTCTCATAATAGAAGCAATTTTATTTTTAGACCCACAGTATGTTTATTGGTATATGTATGTTTTATACTTTGTCAGCCAATGGCCTTATGCTTGGGTATGGTTGTCCAACTGTGTAGGGGGTCCTCGAGACACCCTCATGCTTGATGGTTCATAGAAGGACTCACAGGATTCAGAAATGGTTTATTACAGTGAGAGGATACAGATTAAATTCAGCAAAGGGAAAAGGTGTGTGGGATGAAATTTAGGAGAAACCAGGTGCAAGCTTCCAGGTGTCCTCTCCCAGTGGAGTGGCATGGATATGTTTGACTGTGTTACAACACGTGTAAAGTGTTACTAACGAGGGAAGCTCACCTGAGCCTTGGTGTCCAGAGTTTTTATGCGGGTCAGTCACGTAGGTGTGCAGGACCTGCATGAGTGACTTCCACTACTCAGACTGTAGCCACCCCTTTTATCTCCTTACTCTCAGCTCTGGTAAAATCTTATGTTTACTATAAATTATGTTGTCAGAATAGATTTATCTAATCAAACGGGTACAGCATGACTCAAGGTCTCAGGCATATACAAACACTCTTAGCAGCAGAATATTCCAAGACTCAGAGGTTAACTCCTAGGGTCAGGCCAGTCCTGAAGATAGGCCTTTCTTCCAAGATGCAAGGTATGAGCAACTCAGACCTGTTGAGTTAACCCTTTCCTGCACACCTACCCACTCTTAACTTCACAGATTGAGAGAAGGTGTAGCTGGTTGGTGAGCCAGCGTGGTTTCTTTCTTTCCCTTCACACAGGTAGTGAAACTGAGAGGACCCTGTTGGGCTCCTGGGCACAGAAGCCTTTCAAACAGCTGCTAATCAGGGAAGGGAGGGGATGCAGAGACAAGAAAGGAGCAGCCAAGAAACATTATGGCAGCCTTGGGGCAGGGTCCTGGTTCCGCCTCAAGGGATACACGTAACAATTTCTTTGAGCTCTTTACAGAACTAAAACCCCCAACAAATGGAAGATGTTAGCGTTCTTCATTCCAGAGAAGACTAACTGAGGCCAGATTAAAAGAACCAGAGAAGCTCATTAGGAGACCACATGAGGCCACATGAAAGGAGTGCAGGCCCTGCACACACCCTGATGCTTATTAACAACCCCGCCCTTGAACCACTGCTATAAAACTCCTCACCAAATCCTCCCGAGTTGGGACACACCGATTTTGAGGGGCATGAGCCCGCTGTGTCCCCCTTTGCCTGGCAAAGCAGTAAAGCTATTCTTTTCTACCTCACTGAAAACTCTGTTTCCGAGATTCGATTCGGCACCAGTGCACAGAGGCCGAGATTTCGGCATCAGTAATATGGGTTTTTTTTTTTTAGGTTTTTCCCAAGACCCAACTTTTACTGGGAGAATAGCAGTTGGTGCTATTGGACATGGTTGGAACACTTGGCTCCAAATTAGCAGTGATGGGGGTTGTATAGTCAGCACCTTTTTCAGAGGCAAAGGAAGTCAGGTCACATATCAGGAAGCACTACAACTTATGAATTGTCTTAGAATTTTAATAATATTGACTGGGAGGGAGAACTTAGGAGGCTATTTACAAATAACTCCAACTTGTCAACCTCAGTTTCTAGTGAGAAAAGACAGACAGCTAAAGTTACCATTTATATTAGTGGAGCAGTATAAGTACACCACTGGGTCAATAATAATTTAATACAATTATATTTAAAAGAGGTGATTTATCAAGTATATATAAATACTATGATTTAATTATTTTATAAGAGCTTTTATGTCAGCAAGTCATAGGGAAAAATCTGTCATGTGTCCTGATTTGGAGTTCTAAAATTATTTTCATGTAGATATTCTGCAGATATTATTACCTGTGCTAGAAGGTAGCTGGGTAAAAGCAAATCTTTCAACCTTGAAAAATGGCCCTAAAAATATAAATTCAATGCTATGTGAAACAATAGATAATCTTAACTTATTTCCAACCTAAATAAGCTAAGGGTTAGTTTACAAACTAGAATTTGTCACAATATTTAAAGCTTATTTGAAGATGTAAAGTTAGAAAATTTTAAACAAAGGTAGTTCTATAGGACCATTACATTTCCTTCCTTCCTCCCTTCCTCCCTCCCTCCCTTCCTTCCTTCCTTCTTCCCTCCCTTCCTTCCTTCCTTTCTTTCCTTCCTCCTTCCCCTTCCTCTTCTCCTTCCCCTCCCTCCCTCTCTCTCTTTCCCTCTCTCTTTTCTGTCTCTCTCCCTCTCTGCTTTGGGCTAAAACAGACGCCTTGGCTTTTGAATTTCCTAAAGATGTCTCTGATGTTCTGATGTAAATGCAAAACATTTTTTTTCAGATAACACCAAGTCTAAAATAAATTGCTAACAAGGGATTGAATTCAGCTATATCCCTTTTAAGAGCTTTCTTTTCCTCCTTCAGGCACTGACAGCATATTCTTTGGACTAAGTAAGTGTCCTTGCCCTGTTCACTGCTGCCAGTGGAGAGGCTTTCTAGTCAGAAAACTCTTCCCCCTGCCCCTCCATGGATGAGTAAATTAGCCTTGCTTGGCTCCTGGGTGGTCCTCTCATGCTTCGCAAACATGCTGTGGGTCTTTACAAAAAGATTTTGATTAATTTTTTTATTTTTAAAAGCAAATGAGAAAAAGAGAGAGAGAGAGAGAGACCACCTTCCTTTCTCTAACACTTTGTCCTTGTAATTCAAGTCCAAGTGAATTAACTGTACATGTCAGAGTTTTGCTCTATCTACAGTTTTGTAGCCATGGGATTTGCAGCTGAGATTATGATTGTTAGATGAACCAATAACAGAGAAGAGGAGGGGTGAAAAGTGACAGATCATTTTGGCACTACCACTCTTCATAGCTACTGTCCATTTATCACATCTGTCATCATCCCCCCTTTCTCAGACACAGATGTATCCCCTTAGTTGTGTGACAGTCATCAGTGTAATTATCTACCACCTCCCTTCTCATGATGGGGGCCTCGTGATGTGCATAAAAATGGCTTTTTAAAAGTGATGTTGGGACTTCCCTGGTGGCGCAGTGGTTAAGAATCCGCCTGCCAATGCAGGGGACACGGGTTCGAGCCCTGGTCCAGGAAGATCCCACATGCCGTGGAGCAACTAAGCCCGTGACCCACAACTACTGAGCCTGCGTGCCACAACTACTGAAGCCCGTGCGCCTAGAACCTGTGCTCGGCAACAAGAGGAGCCACCGCAATGAGAGGCCCGTGCACCGCAACGAAGAGTAGCCCCCACTCGCCGCAACTAGAGAAAGCCCGCGCGCAGCAATGAAGACCCAACGAAGACCCAATAATTTATTTATTTATAAATAAATAAATAAATATATAAAAATAAATAAATAAAAGTGAGGTTGCTGTAAACTGTCTTCATGAGTCATATTAGATGTTGTCCTTACTGCCCCTGCCCCCTTAACTCTTTGGTGACAAATTTTCAGGGAAGAAATCACACATTTGTGTTTTATGACTATGAGATGCCAGACTACCAGTTGAAATATTTTTTTAAAAAATCATCAAACAAGTGGATTCTTACAATTAAAATAAATAAAAATAAATTATATACATGTAATTCCATCATTCAGAGATAACCACAGTTAACCACACACCCAAGAAAATTTGGTGTACAACATTACAAACTGTTCTATGAATTAACACACATGGAACCATACTCCACATACTGTTTTGTAATCTGTTAATTTTAGTTTCCAGCATATCATGGACATTTTCTCATGCCAATGAATACAGAAAAAATGTACATGACTGCTTTGTATAGATGCCACCTTAGTGTATTTAAGCAAGATATTATGTTCTAGAATGACAGAGCTAACCAAATTCGATGATTACAGCAACTAAAAAAGAGGCCTGGCTTACTTCCTTCCAAATGAAGGAATTAGCATAACTTGACTGAAACTCTGACACAATAATGAATCTAGCTGCTGGATTACTATTTGGATTCCAGCTTTGTTTTTATTTTTTAATCAATCAATTAATTATTTTATTTTTATTTATTTATTTGGTTGCGCCAGGTCTTAGCTGCAGCAGGCAGGCTCCTTAGTTGCGGCTGCCCGGCTCCTTAATTGAGGGCTCCTTAGTTGTGGCTCATGGGCTCATTAGTTGTGGCTTGTGGGCTCCTTAGTTGTGGCACGTGGGCTCCTTAGCTGTGGCATACAAACTCTTAGTTGCCAGCCTTGTTTTTAAAAGAAATTCTTCTTTGACAAAACCCCCACCTCTGACCACTAGTGGGGCTGTGCTCTTTTTTTTTTTTTAAATAAATTTATTTATTTAATTTATTTATTTTTGGCTGTGTTGGATCTTTGTAGCTGCGTGCCAGCTTTCTCTAGTTGCGATGAGCAGGGGCTACTCTTTGTTGCAGTGTGCAGGCTTCTCATTATGGTGGCTTCTCTTGTTGCGGAGCACGGGCTCTAGGAGCACAGGCTTCAGCAGTTGTGGCACGTGGGCTCAGTAGTTGTGGCTCATGGGCTCTAGAGCGCAGGCTCAGTAGTTGTGGCGCACGGGCTTAGTTGTTATTCGGCATGTGGGATCTTCCCAGACCAGGGCTGGAACCCGTGTCCCCTGCACTGGCGGGCAGATTCTTAACCACTGTGCCACCAGGGAAGCCCTGTAGGGCTGTGCTCTTAAACCTTAGCTGTTTTTATAAAATTGGCTTTAGAGACAGAGTACCTTGTTTTGTAATTCTAATTCCACCATTTATCTACTAGTTTTGTGAACTTAACTCTTTGAACCTTAGTTTTTTCGTTGCAAAATGGAGTTAATAATGACCATCTCATAGATATGTTACAAGTATTATTATATAAAATGTGTGCTGTGTTTCTGGTAATTATTATTCAAATTATTATACTTTGTCTCTCCCCAAAACTGCTAATAAGCAATTTGACTCAGAAATATTTACATATTTATTTGCATTCAGTCTCTACTTAAAGCATAATCTTCATCGGATTAATATTAAATACACTTGGAATCATAGTTAGACCGATGTCTTGAGGAACACTCCCTCTAAAGGTTCCAGAAGGATTAGAGAGCTAATTGTAAAAGAGAAAACCATAAAGAAAATATAAATTATAGGTGAATATTTATCAGATTTTAGGGTGCAGAAGGCATTTCTAAGCATAAATCAAGGGAAGAAATGAGGATAAAAGTTGATAGATTTACCACTTAGAAATTTTATGTTTCTATATGTTTTTAAAAAACACACAAAAAAGTTTTCTACAAATTACAGCATTGTAAAACATGTCAGAGACAATGAAAGGCATAGATAACTTGGATGGGTGGGCTACACCCATCAGAACACCTACTAATCATCCCCCCACCCACCTTTCAAAGTCTTTCACACTTTTTCCTGACAGTCTGTCCCACCCCCACCATCATAATAATCTCAAAGAAAAGATTATTCTTTTGTTTTTTTTTTTTTGGCCAAGCCCCACAGCTTGCAGGATCTTAGTTCCCCGACCAGGGATTGAACCCGGCCCCTGCAGTGAAAGTGCTAACCACTAGACCGCCAGGGAATTCCCGAGAAAAGATTATTCTTAATCACAAAATAAGATTCTTTAGGCTGGCTGGATTATTTACATAGGTGTAACAAGAGTGTTAACTTACCAGATAGGCCTCCTTAAAAATACTTTGCAAATCTAGAGTACTGAACAACTACTGCTCCTGTAAATTTAACTTCTGTCTGGAAGTTTTCATAATGAATGCAGGTTAGACTTTTAAAAGCCTGTATTTGCTTTCCCAAAGCTAGGAAATCAAGCTTAAGAAACGTACCAGATTTCTCCTGTAGTACCTATAAAATTTGAGTGATTTCTGTGGTCCTGAAATTTCTTCTGGAGGGTCTTCCTGAGGTCCAGAAAATTTCTTGAGTTTTCTAGCCTGCCAGGGAGTGACCTTCCTAATACCTGTAAGGCTGGGACCCTGTAAGCTAGGTACCAGGCTAGTTTTCCTAGGAAGTCTTTGTCAGCATTGGCTCCATTGAGTACAGCCAACTTTTGGCCCTTAAAATGGCATGCCATACCTGGTTAAATGAGCATCCTTCTTAAATATTACACTTCACATAAGGCCTTGGTTTTACAATCAGTGTGTCCATCTGGTTGTATCCTGGTAAAAAGGAAGGCAGATCCTTATTGAATCCAGTAAGAGTTTCTGAATTCTGGGGGAATCAGTGAAAATCTGATATTTAAATATTTTCAGTTTCCAAAAGCGAAATCTACTAAATTGTTATGAGTTTATTAAATAAATAAAATAAAATAAATTCATTTAATAAACTCCACTGATTATTATTTAAGAAGAAAAAGAGCTTCCTTTCATATCCAGAAAAACAGAACATTAAAACAACATTAATAATATTCCAAACAAATAATAAATGTAAAGTTCCCCTCATCAGTTTCATTTTGTCCTAAAAGGTTAATTCTGGGACTTCCCTGGCAGTCCAGTGGTTAAGACTTCACCTTCCAATGCAGGGGGTGCGGGTTTGATCCCTGGTCGGGGAGCTAAGATCCCACATGCCTCGGGGCCAAAAAAACTGAAACAAAAAACAGAAGCAATACTGTAACAAATTCAGTAAAGATTTAAAAAATGGTCCACATCAGAAAAATTTTTTTAAAAAAACAACAAAAACAGGTTATTTCTTATTCTGATAGATAGTGGGTTAGGAATCCCATGAAGCCATCTACTTCTTGATGTAACAGAGTCCTGGAAATCCTGACTTAGTCCACTGGTGTGGTCTTGAGAGTTGTCTACGTAATGTCAGCTCGGCTTTGAAATGTTAATACTTTGAAGAATTATATGTCAATTATACCTCAATTAAAAAGTATGTTAAAAAAATAGTTTGAAAAACCTGGTTCAATCCTTTTTCCAGGAGACTCTGAGACTGTCCTTCTTTGTCGAAGACACAAACTCTGATCTTTAGCTTATAGTAGAACCCTCAAGCAAGTATCTCAGTAAAACGAAAACTATCTGTAGAAGACAGAGACTTAAGAAGCTGTGGTTAGTTTATCACTGAGACCTTTCAGATATGAAAGGTCTGATGAGGCAACTGACAGGAAAATCTGGATATTCCTATGGCATGCAAAACAAAGATAATAAAGCCATTCCAAAAAAATAGACAAAATGTCTCTAAGGGTAGTGATGAAGCCTGTTTTCAAAGATATCAGATACAAGTTACATCTGATTTGTAAAAATGAATGAACATAGTTTTTATATAAAGTCTTGAATATAACATATAATACTGAGATACTATACTAACATAATATAATATAAAGAATATACTAACTTTAAACCAAGGATAGCAAGTAAAGAGATACCTGTATATTTTACAAACTGCACAGGTAAGACTGACATAACTCCCCAACAAAAATTTACAGTCTAAAAGGTGGTAAATTCAAATCAAAAGCAAGACTGTGGCTAAGTCAACATTTTGCATAATATCTGAAATTATGACTGATGACACATATATTGCTATTGCCTACTATGATCAGGCCAAGCACCACCAAGACTGTGAAAAATACAAACCTATCATGAACAGTAAGGGCATTAACAAATCTCTAGCAACTTCCCATAAAGCACAGAATTTCTGAAATATTTATAACATTTTACCGATACAAATTTAACCCAGGGAAGGCTAAGCATCTCTTCTGATTAGACAACTCTTCCCATGAAATTTACAGTAAGTAGTAAATAGATCAAATAAACCTAATTATTTAAAGCTCTTCTCTTTTTATAAGGTGAAAGAACAAATCTTTGTGATTTTTTTTTTCAGGGGCCTTCTGGGAAATCTCAAAGATACTTCAGATGGAAAAGATAACCTGAAAGTTTTATATGTTTATTTACAATTAGGATCTGATTTAGGGAAAGCAAAAATCAAGAGGTTATTAGAGGAGATTTGGAAGCTTGATTAAAAGAGGATCATGGGTTACCTATTTAGTCAAGGTGACAATAAAACACTTAAAAACAGATATAGAAAGTAACATGCTTGTAAAGGACCTCACTCATAAGCATGGAACCTTTGTAAAATGAGCACATTTATTAACATAATCAAAAGATATAGCCTCTCTATAGAATATAAAAATAAGCAAAAGTGTATATGCTTAAACTTACGCTTTTTAAAAAAATTTATTTATTTATTTATTTATTTTTGGCTGCGTTGGGTCTTTGTTGCAGTGCACAGGCTTATTGCGGTGGCTTCTCTTGTTGCGAAGCATGGGCTTTAGGCATGAGGGCTTCAGCAGTTGTGGCACGCAGGCTCAGTAGTTGTGGCTCACGGGCTCTAGAGCACAGACTCAGTAGTTGTGGCGCACGGGCTTAGTTGCTCCGCCGCATGTGGGATCTTCCTGGACCAGGGCTCGAACCTGTGTCCCCTGCATTGGCAGGCAGATTCTTAACCACTGCGCCACCAGGGAATTCCCTAAACTTATGCTTAACAGCCAATGTTTTAGTATTTTTTCTTACTTAGAAATTGTCTTGGTATCTAATGATTATCCATTGAATCACGCAGTTTAATTTCAGTCCAAGGTTTTAAATTACCTAAAGATCTTGAAAATTATCTTCAATTTGAGGTATTATAAAACATAAAGTTTAAATAAAAATTTGTCAGAATGACTCCATTTTCTTGAACACAAATTTACATTTTTCATAATTTTTAACATTATGTATGATTAATGTTAGCTTATTTGATTAGTAAATCTGTATAAACTTAAGAAAAATAAATCCCAGCAGAATAAAATATATAGTTTTTTATGTAATACTGATAAATCTGAGACGATATAGCTGTTTTTATTAAGCCAAAATTATTAAGCTAGTCTTGTTTGCCAACAATGTTTATGAAATGTTTATGAAAGTTTATGAAATGTTTAATTTCATAAACTTATATTTTTAAGACTTCTGAGTTTGTTTTTGTAAAAATAGTTTTCCTAGGTACAGCACATTAAAAATATTAGATGTTAAATTTCCTTATTTTGGGGGAACTGCAGAAACATTTTACTTACATAAGTGCTTATTTATCTCTATAAGCCATCAGAACAGAACTGCTTTAAGAATTATTAATTTATTAATACCCTCTGGAAATAGGAAAATATTACCCACTAACACAACAAGGGGTTAAAGCTTTTCTAAATTACAGATACCTAGATACAGAGGGAGCTTATAGTTTTGGATCAGTCAAGTTAGAAACAAATTCACACTGGTCCAGATATTCAATAGCTATTCTCTATCAAAAGGCAGTAATCAGTTCTATTCCATTGGACACAAACAATTTGTATCAGTATGAACAAGAATCATTTGCATTATCAGTTTTCTACAACTTACAGTTTTAAAACAGCTCAAAGACGATGAAAGATGAACACCTAGATAATCCTTTTGCCTATTTCAAAGCCTTTCATAATTTTTCTTGACAAAAGAGAAAAATATTCAGAATACAGTTACACAAAACAGAAAACTTTGCTCTATGTGTAACATTCTGACTTTATAAACATATCTTTGCAGGTTTTAAATAACTTAAGGCATTTCTGAAGACTCTTTTGTGCAGAAGAGAATTCCTTTACTAACTATAAAACTTTGTATTAACTAAAGCACATCCTCTGAAGTCCTCCACTAGGCTTTGCTTCATTAGCCTGGTTTGAATTACTTTACATATTTGAAAATAATTTTAAAAATTTAATTTGAGTGGATTCTGAGAGCTTTCCATTAATCCATCTTCCTATTTTTGATTACTCTGAATTAGATTTTAAAATTTTAATTATTATTATTAATCTCCTTCTTATATTTGTGAAAAGAGAATGATGGAACTGACAATCACAGGAAACATTTTTAGCCAAATTCTAAGTACTTGCAAAAAGTCCACAGAGGAATCCCTCCTGATGCTTGAATTAATGGTTTTAAGTATGGGTTAGGTGATTCTCTGGCTTTACTCTTAGCTTTTCAATCAGATGCTATTGCTGCCTACCTGTCATAAAAAGGGAAGTAGGTTGTTAAAGAGAAGATCTAAAAGTCCTAAATATTTATTGAGACCTTTCCCTTTTTAGTCAAGAACAGAAAACAAGCACTTCGGAGAGAAGAACAAGCTATTTAGGAGCAGGAAACGTCCAATAGTTCAAACCTCGATGTTTGTATACATGGAATCTTTGTAGACTGTTCTCTACAAATGGACATTGTCTTCTGCATAGAAAAAATCCTAGCTTACACCCAATTAATTAAACATTTTTAAGACCTTTAAAATTTTTTTTTAATTTTAAAAATGGAAGTGGTGGGATATATTTTAACAAATAAAAACACTGTTACTATTTATTTAGCAATCCCATAGTGTAAATCGTTTCTTAGGTTTTGTTGCTGAGCACATTTTCAGTAAGGACTAAAACAAATAGAGGAGGAATTGGGAAACCTAACAAGAAGAGGAAAGATTTCCCAGGGAAAAAAATAAGAAGAAAGAATGCAGTTTAAACTTGTCATAAGCTTTGGGGGATTTATTATCCCAGAATAGATAAGCAGTTGTATTGACAGTTTTCAATCAGCTCAATTAATTTTTGTTTTTCAGATTGATGATTACCCAGAATTTTTGAGTTCAGCAGATAGAGAAACCAACCAACACATTCGTATCATCTATTATTCAACTGTTTTAAAAAAAGAGTGTGAAAAATCAAAAGGTGTCAGGAAATTCTTATTTCCATTTCTTCATGCCAATGCTAACAACAAAAAAGGTATGTAATATATTTTTTAAAGTGACACAAGAAGAGATACATTTCTATACGAGACAAAAAAGATTAATGTTCTTCCCCACCCCCCCAGCTTTACTGAAGTACGATTGACAAATAAAAATCCGTATTTAAGGTGTACAGTGTGATGTTTTGATATATGTATACATTGTGAAATGATCACCACAGTCAGGCTAATTAAGATATCCATCACCGGGCTTCCCTGGTGGCGCAGTGGTTGAGAATCTGCCTGCCAATGCAGGGGACACGGGTTCGAGCCCTGGTCTGGGAAGATCCCACATGCCGCGGAGCAAATGGGCCCGTGAGCCACAACTACTGAGCCTGCGCGTCTGGAGCCTGTGCTCTGCAACAAGAGGCCACGACAGTGAGAGGCCCGCACACCACGATGAAGAGTGGCCCCCGCTTGCCGCAACTAGAGAGAGCCCTCGCACAGAAACGAAGACCCAACACACCCAAAAATAAATAAATAAATAAATAAAGTACGTGCCGAAAAAACCAAGAATTAAAAAAAAAAAGATATCCATCACCAGTTACTTTTTTGTTTGCTTTTTTTTTTGAGAACACTTGAGATCTACTCTCTTTGCAAATTTCAAGTATATAGCACATTGTGATTAACTACAGTCACCATGCTATACATTTCAGTCTCCAGAACTTATTTATAACTGAAAATTTGTAACCTTTGACCCACATCTACCTTTTTCCCTTCCCCCACCCCCAGCCCCTGGTAACCACCATTCTACTCTCCGTTACTATGAGTTCACCTGTTTTAGATTCCACACAAGCAAGATTATGCAGTATTTGTCTTTCTGTGCCTGGTTTATTTCACTTAGCGTAACGTCCTCCAGGTTTATCCATGTTGTTGCAAATGGCAGAATTTCCGTCTTTTTAAAGGCTGAATACTACTGCATTGTGTGTGTATGCATATATACACATACATATATATGTACATACACACACTACGTTTTCTTTACCCATTCATCTATTGCTGCACACTTAGGTTGTTTCCACCTCTTGGGTACTATAAATAATTCTGCTATGAACATGGGATTGCAGATATCTCTTTGAGATAGCGATTTTATTTCCTTCAGATATATACCCAGAAGTGGGATTGCTTTTATTTTTAATTTTTTGGGCAACCTCCATACCATTTTCCAGAACTGATGTACTAATTTACATTCCCATCAAGGGTGCACGAGGGTTCCCTTTTCTTTACATCCTTGCCAACACTTGTTATCTTTTGAGCTTTCGATAATAGTCATTCTAACAGGTGTGAGGTCATAGCTTACTGTGGTTTTGACTTGCATTTCCCTGATGATTAATGATGTTGAGAAGATCATGTTCTTTCATTGAGAATGAGCTGACTATCCATTATCAGCAGCATAGTGCCCGGGCACAGTTTGCCATGGGTAAAGATATGTAGAAAGGAAGGAAAGAAAGACAAGGATGGGAAGGAAGAAAGGGAGAGAAGAAGGGAAGGAGGGGAAAGAAAAGAAGAAAGAAAGAAAGAAAAGTGTGTTCACTAATATTGGTAAAAAAAAAAAGAATGAGTTAGACTCTGGATTCCATTTGGTCAGTGCTTGTTTTATTTATTTATTTGTTTATTTATTTATTTATTTTGTTCTTAACTTCTGTCTCCCCCTGCTTTTCTTTTTAAAATTTTTATTTATTTACTTATTTATTTTATTTTTGGCTGTGTTGGGTCTTTGTTGCTGCGCACAGGCTTTCCCTAGCTGTGGCGAGCGGGGGCTACTCTTCCTTGTGGTGTGAGGGTTTCTCATTGTGGTGGCTTCTCTTGTTGTGGAGCATGGGGTCTAGGCACATGGGCTTCAGTAGTTGTGGCATGCAGGCTCTAGAGCACAGGCTCAGTAGCTGTGGTGCATGGGCTTAGCTGCACTATGGCATGTGGGATCTTCCCGGACCAGGGCTTGAACCTGTGTTCCCTGCATTGGCAGGCGGATTCTTAACCACTGCGCCACCAGGGAAGCCCAGGTCAGTGCTTGTTTGATTTTATTTATTTATTTATTTATTTATTTATTTTTGGCTGCGTCGGGTCTTCATTGTGGCACGGAGGCTCTTTGTTGCAGCCCATGGGCTTCTCTCTAGTTGTGGCGTGCAGGATTTTCTCTCTCTAGTTGTGGCACGGGCTCCAGAGCACGTGGGCTCTGTAGTTTGCAGCACACGGACTCTCTAGTTGAGGCTCGCGAGCTCAGTAGTTGTGGCATGCGGGTTTAGTTGCTCCACGGCATGCGGGATCTTAGTTCCCTGACCAGGACTCGAACCCATGTCCCCGGCGTTGAAAGGCAGATTCTTTACCACTGGACCACCAGGGAAGTCCCAGTGCTTGTTTGATTTTAATAACCTTATTAACAACCAGAGATTTTAATGAAAACCCTCGTGAAGAAGTGCAGGGGGTAACTGGAAAGATTGTGAACACCTGGCTTTAGGAAAACTCCTGATAGTCATCTCTGTGAAACTTGGGCCTCCCACTACAAAGGGAACCACAAGTCCTGCCCTGATAATTGTGGTTTTATTACGGTTATTAACAGCATTCACTCTTCATTCAAAAATATTGGCTGGAAATATGTTCCTAAGAATGTGATTCACACCTAGATAAAAAGATGAAAAGTCACCTTTAGATTTTGTTTTTAGGGAGCTCAGTGTGTGATTTTCCTATTGTGCCCAAAGAGATCTAGAGGGTATAGAGAGAAAGGGAAGATGAGAAGTCAGGGCTCCCGGCACTCACCCGGCTCAACCAGAGCGGCCCTGCTTTTATGTTTCACACTTTCGGCCCTACCTAAACATTTCTAGTGGAGAAGTTTTAAAAATTCAAGGATGAATGGATAAAAATAGAATAGGATATACAGTTCAGCATTACACTGTTTACTTTCGTGGTCTTATTTTATATATGTATATGTATATGAAATGTATATGTATATAAAGGAGCCCTTTAAGGTATCCATCCCTATAATTGGGAGTTGGTGAAAAGCAGAGAAAAAGAGCATGGACGTGGGGCTCAGCTAAGCCCAGATTTGCATCCTGGCTCTCACCTTTCCTGGCTGTGTGATGGTCTGCAAGTCACTTAATCTTTGTGAGCCACAGTGTCCTCCATTACTAGCTTCACAGGGTTGTTGTGAAACCATGTGGCCAGGGCTGGGCACACAGCAGGAAAGCAGGCAGCTGTTAAGATCACACGCTTAGCATGGAAGGAGAAGGGAAGAATGAGGTCCAAGGTGGCTGCTAGATAGGCCCTTCCACTTCTGGCATCTAGCCAGTGTGGCTAGACCAGCCCATACCAGCCCGTTCACTCTTCACCAGAGTTCACTCCAAGTCAGACTCAGCCTCTTGGAGTATTGAATAGCTACAAAGTGTGAGAAAACTGTCTAGTGTTTGTACACTGTTCTGGACAAGCACCTTTCCACACTGACACTCTACAGCGTGGCAACTGTTTGTAGAAGCTGTTCTAATCGGCAAACCTGTTAAATCCTTGGTTGCTCACCAGGTCTCTTGTCACACTAATTAGGATATCTAACTGGTGTTGGTTGCCTTAAATGCATATTTATCCTTGTCCACAAGCATAATTATTCTTGGCTTTTTTTTCCCCCAACATGTATAAGAAGATGAAAACAAGCATTAAAGAAGCCAATTATAGGTAGGAGTTTTACGAAATTTAAATTCCTAGAAACTTTGCAAATGATGTTAAAAGCAGGGAAGAGTTTTTAAAAAACATCTTGTGTTCACGCACATATTCATAGAATAACACCTCTCCCCACCTCTTTACTTTTTTTTTTTTAACATCTTTATTGGAGTATAATTGCTTTACAATGGTGTGTTAGTTTCTGCTGTATAACAAAGTGAATCAGCTATACATATACGTACATCCCCATATCCCCTCCCTCTTGCATCTCCCTCCCACCCTCCCTATCCTACCCCTCTAGGTGGACACAAAGCACCGAGCTGATCTCCCTGTGCTACGTGGCTGCTTCCCACTAGCTATCTATTTTACATTTGGTAGTGTATATATGTCCATGCCACTCTCTCACTTCGTCCCAGCTTACCCTTTCTCCTCCCCGTGTCCTCAAGTCCATTCTCTATGTCTGCGTCTTTATTCCTCTCCTGCCCCTAGGTTCTTCAGAACCTTTTTTTTTTTTTTTAGATTCCATATATATGTGTTAGCATATGGTATTTGTTTTTCTCTTTCTTTCTTCACTCTGTATGACAGACTCTAGGTCCATCCACCTCACTACAAATAACTCAATTTCGTTCCTTTTTATGGCTGAGTAATATTCCATTGTATACATGTGCCACATCTTCTTTATCCATTCATTCAACCTAAGTGTCGATGGACACTTAGGTTGCTTCCATGTCCTGGCTATTGTAAATAGAGCTGCAGTGAACATTGGGGTACATGACTCTTTTTGAATTATGGTTTCCTCAGGGTATATGCCCAGTAGTGGGATTGCTGGGTCGTATGGTAGTTCTATTTTTAGTTTTTTAAGGAACCTCCATACTGTTCTCCATAGTGGCTGTATCAATTTACATTCCCACCAACAGTGCAAGAGGGTTCCCTTTCCTCCACACCCTCTCCAGCATTTACTGTTTGTAGATTTTTTGATGATGGCCATTCTGACTGGTGTGAGGTGATACCTCATTGTAGTTTTGATTTGCATTTCTCTAATGATTAGTGATGTTGAGCATCCTTTCATGTGTTTGTTCGCAATCTCTATATCTTCTTTGGAGAAATGTCTATTTAGGTCTTCTGCCCATTTTTGGATTGGGTTGTTTGTTTTTTTGATAATTGAGCTGCATGAGCTGTTTGTATATTTTGGAGATTAATCCTTTGTCAGTTGCTTGGTTTGCAAATATTTTCTCCCATTCTGAGGGTTGTCTTTTCATCTTGTTTACGGTTTCCTTTGCTGTGCAAAAGCTTTTAATTTTCATTAGGTCCCATTTATTTATTTTTGTTTTTATTTCCATTTCTCTAGGAGCTGGGTCAAAAAGGATCTTGCTGTGATTTATGTCAAAGAGTGTTCTGCCTATGTTTTCCTCTAAGAGTTTGATAGTGTCTGGCCTTACATTTAGGTCTTTAATCCATTTTGAGTTTATTTTTGTGTATGGTGTTAGGGAGTGTTCTAATTTCATTCTTTTACATGAAGCTGTCCAGTTCTCCCAGCACCACTTATTGAAGAGGCTGTCTTTTCTCCATTGTATATGCTTGCCTCCTTTATCAAAGATAAGGTGACCATATGTGCGTGGGTTTATCTCTGGGCTTTCTATCCTGTTCCATTGATCTATATTTCTGTTTTTGTGCCAGTACCATACTTTCTTGATTACTGAAACTTTGTACTATAGTCTGAAGTCAGGGAGCCTGATTCCTCCAGCTCCGTTTTTCTTTCTCAAGATTGCTTTGGCTATTCGGGGTCTTTTGTGTCTCCATACAAATTGTGAAATTTTTTGTTCTAGTTCTGTGAAAAATGCCATTGGTAGTTTGATAGGGATTGCATTGAATCTGTAGATTGCTTTGGGTAGTATAGGCATTTTCACAATGCTGATTCTTCCCATCCAAGAACATGGTATATCTCTCCATCTGTTTGTGTCATCTTTAATTTGTTTCAGCAGTGTCTTACAGTTTTCTGCATACAGGTCTTTTGTCTCCTTAGGTAGGTTTATTCCTAGGTATTTTACTCTTTTTGTTGCAATGGTAAATGGGAGTGTTTCCTTAATTTCACTTTCAGATTTTTCATCATTAGTGTATAGGAATGCAAGTGATTTCTGTGCATTAATTTTGTATCCTGCGACTTTACCAAATTCATTGATTAGCTCTAGTAGTTTTCTGGTAGCACCTTTAGGATTCTCTATGTATAGTATCTTGTCATCTGCCAACAGTGACAGTTTTACTTCTTCTTTTCCAATTTGGATTCCTTTTATTTCTTTTTCTTCTCTGATTGCTGTGGCTAACACTTCCAAAACTATGTTGAATAATAGTGGTGAGAGTGGGCAACCTTGTCTTGTTCCTGATCTTAGTGGAAATGGTTTCAGTTTTTCACCACTGAGAACAATGTAGGCTCCCACCTCTTTACTTTCACCTCCAAAGGTACCATCTGACACTTTGGCACAGGGATTTTTTTTTTTTTTTTTTTTTGGCTGCGTTGGGTCTTCGTTGCTGCGTGCGGGCTTTCTCTAGTTGAGGCGAGTGGGGGCTACTCTTCGTGGCGGTGCGCGAGCTTCTCATTGCGGTGGCTTCTCTTGTTGCGGAGCACGGGCTCTAGGTGCGTGAGCTTCAGTAGATGCAGCATGTGGGCTCAGTAGTTGTGGCTGGAGGGCTCTAGAGTGCAGGCTCAGTAGTTGTGGTGCATGGGCTTAGGGCTCTGTGGCATGTGGGATCTTCCTGGCCCAGGGGTCGAATGGTGCAGGGATTTTTGAAAACAGGAAACTACCACTGTCCCAAGGAGTCATACATGGCACACGTTAGAGGATAAAACATATTCCCCCTTTCCAGCAAGTCAACAGTGATGTGATCTGATTCCTGTTCATCTCCAAGCTGCTTGTTCCCTGGGTTAGGTATTGCTCTGTGCATAGGATCCCAGTGGTTCACCTCCTGGACATTCTGTAATATGTAATTCTGAAGCAAGAGATAGGCTCAAACCTGTCTGAACGTCTATTTGACAATAGTCATTACTAGAGTCCTTCATGTTAATAATGATGATGTCATGCCTAGAGAAGCCGCTCACATTAATTACTGAGTATTTAAATAAAGATAATTATTAGAACCGACTCCAAACCTCCTGGGTGAAAGCCTAGGGAATATTTATGTCATATGGCAAAGGTGCTCACACTCCAATCAACTAGATCATCTTAACAAAGGAAGCTCAAAATTGCAAATCATTTATAATAAAAATACTGAGTTTAATCACCACACTTTTAAGCAGGATTTCTAATTAGGCCCAACTTTTCTGGAGACACAGTGAAAAAGAGGCTTTTCTCTATAGTACACATGTGCACTTATATGGACCACAGTTAGCACTTTGATATATGTCCTTTGAATTGTACCTTTTATGTTTAGATGAAGGGAATGGTTAGTAAACTCTAAATGAACAGTGTTGATGGGAGCAGAGTGACAGTGGTGAACTGTATCAGCAGTAAAAGCTCTGGAATGAATTGGGTTATTAGCCCCTTAGTTTCAGGTACCTTCTAGAACAGGACTATTCAATAGAACTTTCTGCAATGATGGAATTGTTCTATATCTAGTCTAATTATGTCTAAACAGTAGCCATGTGGCCACTGAGCACTTGAGATGACTAGTGCTACTAACTGAATTTTAATTTAATTTAGTTTTTAATGTTAATAGCCACAGGTGGCTCATGGCTACCAACTTGATCACTGCAGCTCTAGAATCATGGAAAAGACCTTAAAGGCTTTAGTGGCATATTTTGAAACACTGGCATAAAGTGCAGTAGACTAATCCCCAAATCAGAATGAGACATAATAATTTAATGAAACATAAACTGAATCAAAGTTTTATATATGTGTACGTGTATGTATGTGTGTGTGTATGTCTATAATTTTTATTTTAAACCTAAAACCTAGACATTTTCAGAAACCAATGATGTGGGGTAAAACTAAAACAACGAGGCACTGATGAGTCAGGTTTAGTGGATAACTTTTATCAATACCGAAGCTTGGTCTTCCCCACAGGAATAGGATTTGACAAACATAATCAGACCTTCTACAGTTGAGATAGCAGGCGCATTCTTTTTGGAGTGTTGCTTCTAAAAGTGTTCCTTAGCTGACCAGCACCACTGAGCATGCCATCAGACACACATTGTGCTGAACGGCTTAAGGACTTCCTATCTAAGCTACTGAAGAGGCGTGAAGACTGCTGCATGCACATGAGAACACAGGGGCAGATCACTCTATTATCTGTATTCAGGCTCTCTTGTCATTATTGCCATTATAGCCCTGCCAGGTTCTGGTCATTGGCATCCAGGAGACCAGACATCCCACCAAGTGATGAAACAGAAATCTAGCCATACTTCATTTCTCAGTGGAGAACAGATGATCCTAAGTTTCTCCACCCCATTGTTACAAATTAAAATTTAAAGCTAACATAAAGAGAGGCAGGGACATTGACACTACAGTTATTTTGTCACAACATTTTAGTGACCTCACACAGAAAAAGAGAAAGTTCAAGTTTGATTGTTGAACCTGGATGAAATCAGGTTTAAGAGATGACTTAAACCTAGGTACAGGCTGATCGTAGGTAATATCAGCTTCTTAATAAAGAAGTCCTGGACTTCCCTGGTGGCGCAGTGGTTAAGAATCCACCTGCCAATGCAAGGGACATGGGTTTGATGCCCAGTCTGGGAAGATCCCACATGCCGCAGAGCAAGTAAGCCCGTGTGCCACAACTACTGAGCCTGCGCTCTAGAGCCCGCAAGCCACAACTACTGAGCCCGCATGCCACAACTACTGAAGCCCATGCACCTAGAGCCCGTGCTCTGCAACAAGAGAAGCCACTGCATTGAGAAGCCTGTGCACTACAATGAGGAGTAGCCCCCGCTCGCTGCAACTAGAGAAAGCCCGCGCACAGCAACGAAGACCCAACGCAGCCAAACATAAATAATAAATAAATAAATTTATTTTTAAAAAATCAAAATAAAGTCAAACATTTATTTAAAAAAAAAGAAAATCCTGAATTTGAGCATATGTTTTAACATCAGAGCCAAAGTTCTTTTTGCCCATCATGTTGCCCAGTTTATAATTTTGAATTTGCAAGTTTTTGTGAGGATTTATAGAGTCATCAATTCAGTACAGTAACTCTATCTTCTTCATAAACTCAATCAAATCATGTAATTAATGACCAACTAACTTTTTTTTTTTTTTAAGTCAAAGAAGAGAATAATGGCCCTGCCTTTTGGAGAGGCAAAAAGCCTAAAAGTTTGAATGAATCCCTTTTCAGGTGAGATTGTTGTTTTACGTTTTTAACTTGCTGTCCAAAACTTATTTTACGTTTCAATTGGCTTTTAAAAAAAATATTTATTTATTGTATTTATTTATTTTTGGCTGCTTTGGTTCTTTGTTGCTGTGTGTGGCTTTCTCTAGTTGCGGCGAGCAGGGACTACTCTTCATTGCAGTGCACGGGCTTCTCATTGCGGTGGCTTCTCTTGTTGCGGAGCACGGTCTCGAGGCGTGCAGGCTTCAGTAGTTGTGGCACGCAGGCTCAGTAGTTGTGGCGTGTGGGCCTAGTTGCTCCACAGCATGTGGGATCTTCCCGGACCAGGGCTCGAACTCATGTCCCCTGCATTGGCAGGCGGATTCTTAACCACTGCGCCACCAGGGAAGCCCTCAATTGGCTTTTTAAAATGCTTTTTCTCTACTAATGTCTTTGAACTGAGTTCTGTTTATCTCATGTATGTAATAATGAAGAAGGTATTTTGTGAGATTTTCTTCTAAATTCAAATCCAGTTAGTTATAAACTATAACTTTTCTCATTTCAATTGAATATACAGATGTCTCAATATAAATAAATGATTAAAATCAAATTCAAATCATTTATTGAACTCTGGTTCTGTGTAGTGGTATGTTGGGCCCTGTAATAGATGCAAAGATGAGTAAGGCATAGTTCCTATCCTTGAGAGGCTGATTCTCACCAGGACATATGACATTTACGTAAATAAAGATACTGCAAAGTATGCATGCTAAGTGTCATAATTGAGTTTGAGCAAATTGTCAAAGAGATTTAATGAGGGGAAAGGTTTTATTCGGTTGTGGGGAGAAGTCAAGATGCCAGATGACAGTCGGTGAAGGAATAGTGCACATGGTGATAGAGATATTGCAGTTGGAGGGAACAGTAGAAGCTACGGTAGAGGCAGGAAAAAATGGAACATGTATAAATTGAAAAAGGAGTTTCCTAAGCTGCATAACTCAAAGTATGATTCTATTACACACTTTAAGTATCTAGGCATTAGAAGGAGGAGGGGAGCATAGGATTCTAAGAGCTCTGAGTCAGGGCATTATAGGCATGGGGAAAATTAAGGTGCATTGGGGCCCTGAAAGTCAGGTCATGACATGGGGGAAACAGCCCCCAGGAAAACATTGCAAAATGTGCAAAGAAAAAGTGAACGCCTACTTGGAGAGTATTCACCCTCAAGACCTGTGGTGTACCATGCTGTGCAATGGGTTACTGGGGAGGGGCCTTTTCCCACTGTACTTACTCTCATACCTTCTCTCACTGAACAATGACATACAAAGGTCTTTTAAACTAAATTTGATTAACTTTTTTTGTCACCAAAAGAAAAAAAAATTGGTTTAGGTAGCCTGGCTTGTATCATACAGGCTTAGAGGATCATGATTTGTTCTAAATCCATGTAATAACAAGCTATGTTTTAAGGGGTTGATACACTTCCGTTGTTACCCTGAGCACCATAAATTCCTAGCTTCTGGGAGGAGGGGTCTCTGCCTTCTTGTCTCAGGGCACTAAGTGAAGTTCCTAACGTGGCCCTTGTAACTGGAAGTATTGAGGGAGAGGCACTGCCAGTGGATAGCTATCCACATGCTCTCAGATTCAACATTCATTTTACATTTGGCATATAATGCCCCAATTTTTCTAGACCACTCTGATAGCCTCATTGTTTTCTTCCAGTTTAGAAAAATAAAAGAGATTTCTAAGTAACGTATGCAGTAGCTGTTTTAGGTTATTGTGGCGGTCAGAACTCTGTTAAAAGTGGCAGAAGTCCAACTTAGGTTAAAAGGGGAATTTATTGGAATTACAGGGCAATATTGGAATTAGAGGGCAACTCATGTTATTCAACATTCATTCAGCAGATATGTATAGATACGGACATAAATATAGATACAAATGTAGATCTATCTATTTTACCTGTTAAATCTGGCATATTCTATTTGCTGGGCTCTGTGTTCAATTTTAGATGTACAATGGTGAGCAAAATCAGCAAAAGTTAGAAACCACAACCTAGGAAAGTAGGAATGCTAAGAACGAAGTTGGACTTAGGCATAGCTGGAACTTGGGACTTGAGTGCCATAGAACTTTGTCTCTGTCTCCTCTGATGTTTGTGGATCAGCTTCATTTTCTCTCACTGAATACCATGTCTTCTGTGGGACAGCCAAGTCACCCACTGTCTTAAATTCACTTTTTACTTCTCCCACCACCACACAAAGGCTAACTCACACACTGTCTTGCACCAAATTAAAAAATCCTGGGAAGGTCTCTGATGCCTAACTTGAATAAACGATTGACTGCTAAAAAACATCCACCATAGCCAAGAGGTTTAAAAACATGGCAGCTTCTGTGTGTTCCATGTGTGAAGGGGAGGAGTTATTTCCAAATAAAGTGGGGGTGGTGGAGTTGGGTCTGCTATCCCATAGTTTTCTAGTACTGTCATCTTCATAATTAAACATCTGAGTCAAAAGTGTAAACAAAAGGCAGGCTACGAGAAACACTAATTAGAGGGCTAAAGAATGTTATCATGTACAGAGGTTTGTGACACCTCTGAGGTGTAAAGTTTTAGGCCTAATTATGAGAAGCTGCAGGTCATAAGAAGGATGCAGTTATCTTGGGACATCACACTTACATAAATATGACTACTTTTCAAGGTTATAGTAAACAACAGGCCTTTTAACACCTGAGGGACAGAAAACAGACTGGTGATGATCTCTGATAATGAGATTCAGTACTTTGGTTTCTCTATCTTTAGTATAGCTCTTCATTAGTGGATAGTTCCATGTAGTCATGCATTTTACAGGAGAAAACCCAAGCAGATATTTAACCAAAATGTTCTTTAAGGAAAAGTTTATTGTGACCTACTTAAGAATCCCCTAAAGCTGGGGGAAAAAAGACTGCCTATTGCTTGCACATGTAAAAAAAAAAATACAGATCAATAGAACATTTTTACAGTGCTGGCACAGAGTAAGATTTATGTAAATTTAATTGCATTCACCTTGAATAATCCAAAGGAAAAGAGTGAAAATGCTTAGCCCTCAGTCCAGATCTGCTAAGCTCATACCCACCAGGGTGGATTTCAATCTGAGTTTACATCTATTTATAGCCTCTACTGATATTTAGCTAATGAAAACTTAAAAGCAGATTTTCTAACCATAGTGCATGGCAAGTAGTGGGATGAACTTTTGGAGAAACCGATCTGTTTAATAAACAGAATTAGAGCTGACCACCTTGGCATCCTTATGAAATGAGAATGTATTGCATTTAATTGTATATCATTAGCAAAATAGAAGGGAAAAAAAACAACCAAGAAGGTGAACCTTATATTTTTCTCTAAGAAGAAGCATTTCTTGGCAGAAAGTAGAAAAAGGGAGTTGTTTTATTCTTCTCTGCATAGTAGGTAAAAACATGAAGGCTCTGTAGCCACACTGGCTGACTTCAAATCTGGACTCTACCTTGGACTATTTAACCTTCCGAGGCTTCACTCCTCATGGGTAGGATGGAGCTCACAATGGTACATATCCCACAGGGATGATATGTAAAGGGCTAAGTCATGTACAGTTGACCCTTGAACAACACAGGTTTGGACTCTGAGGGTCTACTTTTATGCAGATTTTCTTCAATAGATACATACTACCGTCCTACACAATCCTTGGATATGGAACCTTGGATACAGAGGGGTGAACTGTAAAGTGTTATATGCTGATTTTCAACTGTGCAGAGGATCAGTACCCCTAACCCCACATTGTTCAAGGGTCAACTGTACATATAAAGTGCTTAAACTGTGTGTGGCACTTAGTGAGTCCCTATTAAACTTAGCTCTTTTGTTTTTGCAAAGTCAGTCACTGAGCAATCATCTATTTAGCATCCTCAGAATCCTTGATCAAGCCTTGAAACAGAATAACTTTCTTCTTTTCTCTTCTAATAAATACTATGGTATATAAAAAATAAAAATGCTATTGTGCAATAATTTGGCACGAAGCACCGTCTATATTAATTTCCTAAGGATTTCTTATGCAATAGGTTGCTGTACTTCTATTAGAGGACCAAGTCCTGTGTTTATGTAAATATACTATGTGTGTAAGTATATGAATTCAGAATGTTTAGAAACTCAAGAGAAGGATTCAAGACCTCCAATAGCTGTTCTTATAATAAGCCCTTATTTCTTGATATTTCTCAAAATTGACACTGCAATTATTAAATAGATATATTCGCTTGCACACAGATCATAGTTTATAATTATTAACAAATATTCATTGATCAGTTACAGATTTATAAAAACACAAAAAATATTGAGGGTTGGGGTAGAAATCAATATTCATTTTTCTCCCCCTTACTCTCTTCCATCCTGTTTGAAAAATTTCCTGGGACATATACTCAGGAGCAGAATTGCTTTGTACATTCTACTAATGTACATTATACTAATCTGCTTATTGGTTTTAGAGATTAAAAATACCTCATCCCATATTGTCAACTACCTATTAGCTTATTCTATGTGGTGTCTTCTACTGAGTAGAATTTTAATTTTGATGTAATAAAATTAATTAAGGTTTTAATTCTGGTCGAGGTGGAGTAAGCACACTTTGCCCTACCTCTCCTCTGAATGGAAGTAAAAATCCTGAACAGAATGCACACAGCAGTTGATTGCCTGATTTAAAAAAAAAAAAACATTCTACATAGAATTTAAATAAGACCCAGAGTCAACAACAGCTATAAACTAAAATCTGTTTTAGCTGAGTCACATGTACTTGATGTATACTGCCATTCAGTTCTAAATATCTCTTAATTTCCTTTATCACTTACAGCAGTTTGATTATGATATGTCTGGTGTGGAATTCTTTGAGTTTATCTTATTTGGGATTCACTCAGTTTCTTGAATCTATAAGTTTACGTCTTTTGCCTAATTTGGAGAGTTTTCAACCATTATTCCTTCAAATATTTTTTCTGTACCACTCTTTTTCTTCTCCTTCTGGGACTCTGAAGACATGAATATTAGGTCTTTTTCATATTGTCACACAGTCCCTTGAGAATGTGTTCATTTTTTTCTTCAATCTCTATTCTCTCTGGATTGTTCAAATTGGATAATTTCTATTCCTCTATCTTCAAAATTCAGTGACTCTTTTCTCTGTCATCTCTACTCTGCTTATTGAGTCCATTCAGAGAATTTAAAAATTTTTAGTTATTGTAGTGTATTTTTTCCTCCTAAGATTTCCATTTGGTTCCTTTTTATATTTGCCATTTCTCTGCTGAGACTTTCTATTTTTCCATTTGTTTCAAAGGGATTCACTCTCATTTATTGGAACATGGTTATGATGGTTACCTTAAAGCTTTTGTCTGATCATTCCAACATCTTTGTCATCTCAAGATTGATATCTGTTAATTTTCTTTTTCCTCATAAGATATTGAGATTTTCCTGGCTTTTCAAATGTCAAGTAATTTTGGATTGCGTCTGGGACATTTTGAATATTATGTGACTCTGGGTCACATGAAGAGTTTGGTACTGGTCTCTGCCAGCCTCTTGATTACACTTAAATATCTGAGAATTATTTTCTAGCTTTGAATTATTTTACATAGAATTGCTTATATTTCACCAATTCTGCTTTAGTAGAGTCTTCATGGGGAATTTTTTATTCAGGAGAGCTCAAATTCTACATCTTGAGATCTAGGTCTATATGATTTTTTTTTACGGAAGAATCATTGTTCCTTATTGTTCTGCTTGTTTCTTATATTTTAGCACATTAATCTGACAATTTCGGTCTGATAGGTGTTTTGCTTTCCATGAAAACTAAACTCCCCGTTTTCATATTCACTTAACTTCTTTCTCATCCTTTTTAAGAGTTTTAAAAATCAATTATTTTTTCTATTCCATTTTACAACTCTTAAAAAGGATGAGAAAGAAGTTAAGTAAATTTTATTTACCATTTTTCTTCATTTCTTGATAGAGTCAATATGCTAGTATATATGTACTTTGCATTCTTAGCTGACTTTGCATCTAACAGATTTTTCTGAAGCTGTTGAATGTTGCCTGCTGCTTTTTGGACTCTGGCTTTTAACCTGACAGTTTCAGCCTCAAGGAGTTTATCTGTGTTTGATGCACAGGGAGAAAGGAGAAAAACGATTTGTGCATACTTCTGATCCTGGAGTTCTCTTTCCCAGTTCTCCCATTGCTTTCTCCTTTGCGGCGGCTCTCCCTAGAGATACATAATCAGCTCATTAGAAAAACACTTGACTTTTAGCAACTTAGTTGTGTAAATATGAAGTTGACACATGTTGAAACTCAAGGTTCTAGAACTCTTGCTTAGTAATGAACTACTTTTTAATCAGACTACTAAAAGTGGGTATTATTGAATTTCATGTGAAAAATACAGTTTAGCTTTATGAGTTGGCTTGCTTCACTGGTGAAGCTATAATGTCCATGACATTTTAATTTATGCTGTCAAAAAGGTAATCCTTTTTAGAAACTCTTTTAGCTCTTTAAAATAATAAATTTCTCATACAACTGAGTAAATAACAGTCACTTCAAGTGTGCCTTTCTGTAACTACCTGAAATCATTTTGCTGACCTTTCACATGAAACATATGTTGTGCCTAAAATGAACATTTTAACATAATTTCATAACATTACCTAACATAATCTGTGCACTGGTTACTTAACTCTCTTAATTTCCATAAAGAAAATTTTAGAAAATATCATCTACAAGAATAAAGAAAAGCTATCACTTTCAAGAGGATTGGAGTACGTATCATCCATTTCTGGGCTACACATATTCATTGACCTGAAAATCCTATGTGAGCATCTTATATTCTTAGATACTCTGATATCACTGTTACATAATACTAGAATCCTATGAAGAAATAGGGCAAGGTAAGATAATCAGTAAGTGGCATTCAGAGATTATGGGTCATATACATTAATTTGTTTAGTTGTGTGTTTAAAATCTGGCCATGTCATGTGCCACTCCCCAGGGCAAGAAGAGTGCAGGAAGGAGGGGGTGCTCGTACACTCTCTTTCCTGATCATGCTCTGGGACCACAATGCCAGTGTGCCCATCCTTAAGCCTGAGGGTTTGGCAAGGATGGCTGTTTAAGGGGGATGGAACTTGGATAAGTGAACTGAGGTGAGCACTTGTGTATGCGTGTGTGTGTGCACGCATGCGTGTACACGTATGTAAGGCCAGTGGAAGAGGGAGCTGAGGGCTGGAACTCAGCACAGTTCATAGCATTGTACAGATGATGAATGAATTTTATACCTGTTTAAAGTTAAGAACTAATAAAAACAAAGTGGTTTTCCACTTTCATGGAGGTTCCAGCCTCATAAGGAAGATAAGATATCTTAATGTAAAATGATAAACCAGCAACTCAAGGCAATATAGGATAATATTAATACCTAGCACCTACTGAGTGTTTCCAGTGTTAAAAAACACTGCATGTATTTTCTTACTTAATCCTCACACAAACTCAGTGAGATTGGTTCTATTATTGTTCCTATTTTAAAATTAGGAAATTGAGGCTTAGGTCAATCAAAGTCACATAACCACTGAGTGGCAGAGCCTGGATTAGAACTTAGATCTCATACTCTGCAACTTCTTAGCCTCCACCACTTGCTTCCTTGTGTTGCAGAGAAAAGAAATGAGTCATGGTGAGCTGGAGAGAACAGAGAAGGTAAAAGATGGGACCCAGGATTGGTTCTGAAAAAAGTGCTGATGCTACTGGGATGATATTGGAAAAATCAGAGAGTGTTAGCAAAATATGAATCAAAGAGAACACCATTTAAAAAAAATCTCTCTTCATCTCTCCATATGAATAGTTCTTTTTTCTTTATAGGATCCATTAGAAATGCACGATGGAAGAACAATCAAGTTTCAAAACTAGAATGAAAAGTCCTTTCACTGGGAATGTTGGGCTCTGTGAAGGACAGGCATAATGCTTTAGATATAAAAAATTCTTCTTTAAATGACATAGCATAGAGTTTTATTTCTGAAAGCAGGAGTGTATACTGAAGAATTGTGCCGTACCTCGTCTAGGTCAATGCTCAACGGCAGGTGAGAGTAAATCACTCCTTTCTCTTACAAGCATTTCTTTTATGTGAAGACTTTTACTTTCAGAGTCTTAAACTGCTGCAATGGGGCTATTGGGTTCTCTTTGTCCCTTACTGTTAAATTCTGAATATTATGTTTAACTCTAAATTCTACCTGACAGGTACCACCAAGAGAGCAGCACACCATCCAAGGACTCAACTCTTGGCCCTCCTTCAGACCTCAAGAAGCTGTCCCTTCATGGCCAAAGTGCCTGTCGACCCTTACCTACCCCCTCCGGGAGGAGCTGTCAGCGCACATCAGCCACTAGCAAGGCTGTCGGTGTGCCATTTTGCACCACAAACACAAAAGAACCCCAGGGACTTTCAGATCACAAAGACTCTCTAAGTGAAATCCCTTTCAAGTGCAATGGGAACGGAAATGAGTTTTACTTAGGAAATTCCTCCCTGGCCTCCCCTTTACAGAGTAACCCAAACCTAGAGAAAAAGGAGTCAGAACTTCATTTGTACATTATTTCCACAACTTCATCAATATTTCTGCACTTAAAAAGTTCATGGAACAATTATGTTATAGTAAGTGTGCTCCTAAGTTAACCTTGACTTGAGTATTGTTTTTTAGGGTAGGCTTCCCTGCTCTTCCTCCCCATTTTGGAAGTTTAACCTTGGAATTTAGTAATATTGTGCAAAACATAATGCACTGGACCATTAAGGATATGATTTCATCAGGCTATTGCAATAGGGAAAATGCTCATTAATGAGACGTCTTCAAGAAAAGGAGATGGACCTGAGGTTTTATAGAGGCAGGTAATAAACAAGGGAGTCAGCAGTGAGTCTCATGGGAATCAATGAGGAAGGCTGGAGACAGGTCTTTTCCTGGAATATTTGTGAGCAGGGTGGTCTTTTGCAGTTAGCTGGGGTGATTTCTCAACCATTCTGCTTTCAGAGAGCAGGGAGCTCAGATAAAGTTCAACATTATCAATATGTTTCTGTATTTCTTAGCTGTGCTATTGAAAGTAGGTTAGTGGGAGTTTTTGACTTGAAAAAAAATGCACAACATGAGATTTGTGAGTTAAGTTTTATTTGGGCAAAATGATGACTATAGCCCGGGAGACAGCATCTCAGATAGCTCTGAGAAACTGCTCCAAACAGGTAGGGGGGAAGGTCAGTATCTATGTGATTTTGGTGAAAGGGGAGTACATGCAATCAAGCACATATTTTTTGCAGAAGGTTTCTGCTAGTCTTGTGAAGGTTACTGCTAGTCACGAGGAACACACGTCATGAAGGATTTTAGTAGTGCTTTTCTAGATATGAGGAGATACAAGAACTGGGCTCATAAAACTGGCTCCTGAAAATATCTAACTATCTGAAGACCGGTTCTGCCAGTTTTTCCCAGACCACAGCGTGCCTCATTTCCGCTCTCCACCCTGAACTCCTTTCAGGGGGTGTTGAAAAGTTAGCAGCTGCAGCAGCACATGATTTAATCCTTGTAGAGGCAGATGGCAAGTGCCAGTGGCAAGTGCCAATTTGTAGTTGACAGACTCATTGTCATAAGATCAGATAATTTGATAGAGATCACCTGGTCTATGTCCCTTATTTTATAAATGAGGAGACTGAAGCACAAAAATTCTAAGTGACTTACTCAACATTATATAATAAGTGTAGGGGCAGAGTCAGAACTCCCATTTAGGGATCTTCTTATAACACCAGGATCAGTTTTAAAATAAGTAATTTATTAAAAGAATAGTATGACCCTTTTTACTTATCTTCAGTGATACATAATTTTTATTATTGATCTTCCAACATAATAATATTAAGAAGTATGAAAGACTCTTTTCACTCAGAAGAAGCTAGGAAGGAGGGGGTTTTATAAGTGGCCAAAAATTGTGAAAGATTGCAAGACAACTCTCATTTTTTTCTCATAGCACAGTTCAGAATGTTATTGTTTAAATTAAATGTTAAATGTTTAAAATTCCTCTCTAAAATTTTAAACTGCTTTCTCCAAATTAAGAATGTAAGTGAATCACAAATAGAGGGAAAATCCTGATCTATTAAAAGAAGGCTTCATATGTTCTAATAGAAAAACCACAATTTAATTGACTTCTAAAAATCTACCTAAATATTTCAAAATAACTGTTTAACTAACTCCCAGTTTTAAGTACTACTTTTAAATTCTTCAGCAAAGGCATGGTTGGGGTAAGTCAGATAGGCCAACTCATAGCCCTTCTGATACTATAAGCAATAACAAATAACATGTAGTGTTATTATTGGTAGGAACTGTTCTGATGCTTTCTGTATATTAACTCATTTAATCTGTACAACAGTCCTACGAGGTAGGACTGTTAGTCTCATCTCATAGATGAGGAAATTGAGGCACAGGGAAATTAAATGATATATTCAAGGTTGTACAACTAATATAGAGCTGGGATTTGAACCCAGACAGTCTGATTTTTTTTTTTTCTATGACCACTGAAATAATGTGGATGGAGGGGGGTTATCTTTATGAGTTGTCAGATATTATCATTGAAAACAATGTTCTGGGAATTCCCTGGTGGTCCAGCAGTTAAGACTTCGCGCTTCCACTGCAGGGGGTGTGGGTTCTATCCCTGGTCGGGGAACTAACTACATCCTTCATTGAAGGATGAAAAATGAGTAAGCAAATATTTCATATATAAATGATGAATCTATCAGGTTAGCATTCATTCTAGTGAGAATAAGATATTAACTTAATATAAACATTTTAAAAGTTGTGACTTTTTTGTGACATTGTTGAAGTCTTTCATTAGGTTGGTCACCTTTGGTTAGTCCTGGCTATCTTCATAAGTTTTAGGAAATGGACAAAAATAATCTCCTAAATCTGTCAGAATTATCTTGGGTAATTGCTCTCTTGTGCCTTGAGATTTCTTTCATGTTGAGGTATGGATAAATGTTCCTGGGAAAAGGAATTAGACATCTTAACTCTCCGTATACTTTCAGATAAAATTAACCTAAACCATCCAGTTAGAAATTAGCACTCATTCTGATTTTAAAGGTTTCCAAAGAGTTGTCCTTGTCAGTAACCCATTTTATCTGTAACTTTCACCAAAAGTAATTACATCTGCATTGTTTAGCATCTCAAATTCTACAAAGACAAAGTATGGCAATTCTTTGCCCTTCATATGTTGTGGAATAACTGCTAGAAAGCTAAATAACGAATATCCTCAAATTAAAATTCTAGATTTAAGGCAGGCATAAACATTTGGAGAGAAAAAAAAAAGGCAGCTTTTTTTTTTTAAACATAGAGCAATGACAAAAATAGTAAGAAAAAGTATGTAATTCCCCCCTACACACCCACCCACCAGCCGACTCTGTTATTAAGGAATAAGACAGGAGTTGTTTGGAGTTGTAAATCAGCAACATTTCAGAAATTCCTTCTGACCTGTCTGTTAAGCCTCAACATAAATAAAAAATTATTTAGAGAACTTTCTGAACACTACATGCCAATTTGTTTCAAGACCCAGTATGAGTGGGAAATGGCAGCACTAAAGATTTAAGGAAAAAATAACCCCATTAATGGGGGAATAGTTAACAAAATTATTGTATATCTCGGCTATGTAATACTGGGTAATCTTTATTAAAAAGACTGAAGTAAATCTATATACATAGACATGAAAAACTGTCCACCATATATTAAGTGAAAAAAATCCAGATTAATATGTGATATGATGTAGCTAGTATTAAATACATATTATAAAAATATATCATCTAACATGTAAATATTATAAATGTATATGTTATAATTAACATGTTTTTATATGCCTGAAAGAATATAAACCAAACCAACAATAGTAAAGTGTTTTGAATACTGAGACAGAAGGGGTAGGGAGAGATAGGGAACTTTTATCATTTACTTTTCATTTCTGTACTGTTTGATTTTGATAGATTATTCTATTTTATAATGAACAAATGCTATGTTTAAAACTTAAAAAAAACTATATAAGGAAAAAATTCCCTGTAGTATTATCAAATACTGGAATGAGTTACAAATCATGTACTGTAGAAGGGATTAAAGAATAGATATATGACATTGACTAAAAGTAGTGGGAATTGATTTTCAGTAAACAAAAATTCTAACTATTCCCACTTTTTTTCCTCTTTCAGAAAGCTACTCTTTTACAAGATCCCCTATATGTTAGTGAGCTCAGTCCTGCTACTGGAAGTCAAAAGCCATATAGGTAAGGAGTGATGACAGGACAGAGTTGCACGGGGGGGTGTTCGCCGTCTTTGCCTCTCCTAACTCTACGTGATGCTGGCCATCACATTTATATCTACATCTCTTCTCGCCCTGAATTGCAAAGACAATTACCCACTGGATATCACTTCTTGTATGTTTCACAGGAGCCATAACGTCAGCATATTCAAAACAGAACTCAGCCTCTTCCTTCTGTGACCTGACCTTCCATCTGTGTTTCCTAAACAGGGCATGTTGTCATTATCTCTAGACAGCCTAAGCCAGAGTCCTGGATCCCGAGATCCCCATCCCCTAATCCAGTCATCACCACATGATTTACTGTACTTATTGAATATATCTGGATAACACCCACTTCTTTCTACTGCCACATGCTCAGATCCAATTATCTGTTTTGGGCTCTGACAGTATTTTCCTGGCTGGCCTCTGCCTTCACTCTTGCCCCTCTCTAGACCATTCTTCAATACAACAGAGGAATCTTTCAGAAGCACAAATCTGATCGTGTAACTCCTCCCTTAAAGCCTTTCCATAGCTCCCCATTGCCCTTAGAAGGTCTACACTCTATAACAGCTTTTTACAAATCTTCCTGATGTCTCTTTATTTTTCTATTGTGTCCTCCACACTCCTGCCCTAAGCTCCTGATCCAAATGAACTCATAGCTCTCAAAAAGCTCCCTGTTAATCTGGGCCCTAACATGATGGCCTCTATTCTAGAACCCTACTCTCTTCTCTTCTTCCCCTTCATAGAAACTTCAACTCCTCAAGTCTTAGCTCACTATCCCTTTGTCTAAAAATCATTTCTCAAGACTAAGTTAAGAGGGCCCCTCCATAACGTCCTGTGCTTACATATCTGTAGCACTGTCCACTCTGTATTATGGATTGCTTGTTTATGTGCTGCCCTATTATGCAATATGCTCCTTAAGGGCAGGGACTGTTCCTTGGTCACTGGCACATAGTAGGCTGCCAATAAGCCTTTATACAATGAATGGATGAATGAATGAATGAATGAAATAAGATAGAGGCTGGGACCTTATATGCAAGGCAAAGGAGTTTGGATTTTATCCAGACTTCATAGTTCTATTATGTTCTTATCATAGTCAGCCTTACATTGAAGTAGTTACTTGTGATGTGACTATTACTTCCAATAGATTGTGAGCCCCTGGAAGGCAAGGAGTATGTCTTATTAATTTTCGTATTTTCTTACTTAAAACAGTGCTTTGTACATAGAGAGCACTCTGTCAATTGATGGTGCCAATAATTTTGATACTAAGTAAGTCATGAGCGACTTTTGAGAGGTTTACAATAGTGACGTATATTGGGGGTGATGTAAGTGAACTAAGGGAAAGTTTAATTTTAAAAGATACAATTCATTCCCCATTAAAGGGAACCAAAGTTCCTTGGAAGAATGATTGATTCCAGGTCTGGGGTAGGAAATATACAAATGAGTCTGAAACAGCTTATGGCAAAATGCAAAGAGTAACAAGGCCCAAACTAAAGGACACAGGAGCCCACATGAAGGGCCTCCTGATAGCCAAAGATGGAACAAATCAAGAATCAGAAAAAATAATGAATGACATGGTTAAAACATAACGAATATATAAAAATTCCAAATGTATAATGATGCATCATAGAGAGGAAGTCCTCCCTCCTACCCTCCGCCACCCGGTTAAGAAATAAAAATGTACTGAACTCCATTAGAAGTAAATAGGGCACTAATTCATTTTTCTGCAAATCAGCAAACAAATGGAAAGAATTAAGCTTTTATCCTGCCTTTCCTGCATAAACTGTAATTAGTTCAGGGTAACCAAGTAGCCCAAGTTGATGACAGCAAATTCCATTTTACAGAATTCCAGCTAATGCATGTGGAAGGTTTAACAGAATTAGAAAGTTACCATTTTTTAACCTATGATGAAATAATAGATTCATGCAAAGATCCTCAGTGGATGGAACCATCAGACAGAAAGGTGAAGTGGAATTTCAAAATGGAGGGATCATGTAAATAACTAAACCCACTGATCAGTCTTAGAATCACTTAAGTGGGATGCTATAATGAGGCACTTAAAATTTTTGTGCCTCATTATTTGATGTAACATGAAACACATAGCACCACCTATGACATATCTTTGTTCAAACAATTAAACTGGAATCTGACTTAAAAGTGTGGGTGTGTCAGCCTTGAGAAGGAATGAAATTCTGATACATGTGACAACATGGATGAGCCTTGAAGAAATTATGCTAAGTTAAATAAGCCAGTAGTAAAAGGACAAATATTATATGGTTCCACTTATATGAGGCACCTAGAATAGGCAAATTTACAGAAACAGAAAGCAGAATATAGGTTACCAGGAGCCATGGAGAGAGAGGAATGGAGACTTATTGTTTAATGGATGCAGAGTTTCTGTTTGGGAAGATGAAAAAGTTCTGGAAATGGATAGTAGTGATGACTGCACAACATTGTGAATGCACTTAATGCCGCTGAATTGTACACCTGAAAATGGTTAAAATGGTAAATTTTAGGTTATGTATATTTTATCTCAAAATTTTAAAAGGTGTGTGTGTGTGTGTGTGTGTGTGTGTGTGTGTGTGTAAGGGAATAGATAAAACAAGACTGGCAAAATGTTGAAAATTACTGAAGCTAAGTGATGGGTATGTGAGGGTTTCTTATAAGACTTTCTCCATTTCTGTGTATGTTTGAAAATTTCTGTAGTAAAAGTTTTTAAAAGACCTAAGAAACATAGCAAGCAAATATAACAATTATCTTATTTAGATCTTGGTTTTAATGAACCAAATATAAAAAGACATTTTTAAGACAAGAGAGAACATTTGAATATGGACTGGGTATTAGACAATACCATAGAATTATTGATAGGTTTGTTGGTGTGATAATGATGATTTTGCAAGGAAATGTTCCAGTTATTTCGAGATATGTTCTGAGGTATGTAGGGGTTAAATAACATAATGTTTGGGATTTCCTTTTTTAAAATTAATTAACTAATTTGGCTGCACCGGGTCTTAGTTGCGGCACTTGGGATCTTCGTTGCAGCATGCAGGCTCTAGTTCCCCAACCAGGGATGGAACCCGGGCCCCCTGCATTGGGAGTGTGGAGTCTTAACCACTGGACCACCAGGGAAGTCCTGGGATTTCTTTTTTTTTCTTTCTGTTTTTTAAATTTATTTTATTTTTGGCTGCGTTGGGTCTTCGTTGACGCGTGCAGGCTTTCTCTAGATGTGGTGAGCGGGGGCTACTCTTTGTTGCGATGCACGAGCTTCTCATTGCAGTGGCTTCTCTTGTTGCGGAGCACAGGCTCTAGGTGCACAGGCTTCAGTAGTTGTGGCTCGCGGGTTCTAGAGCGCAGGCTCAGTAGTTGTGGTGCACAGGCTTAGTTGCTCTGCGGCATGTGGGATCTTCCCGGACCAGGGCTCGAACCTGTGTCCCCTGCATTGGCAGGCGGATTCTTAACCACTGCACCACCAGGGAAGCCCAGTCCCGGGATTTCTTTTTTTAAAAGATGATTATACAGATAGCTTAGAATTTCTACGTGTTTTCTTATGTTTATTCTAAAAAAAAAAGTATCAGTTTTAATTTTGGTACTATATTTTGTAAAGTGATTTTAAAGCTAATTGTATAATAAAAACAGGCTCTTACTTTGTGTGGCTTGAAATTTATCCCTGAAGGCAAGGAGAGTTCTGCCACTATCTTGACTCAGGAAAAGCATTTTTCTTGTAAAGTTAATTTCTGAAGGCAACATATTTAAAGTGTAGTAATTTAATGCACCATGAAGGATGCAAATATATGCACAAGATACATAGGAAATAGTCTGTGCCTACAAGGAACCTTCAGTTTAAAAGAAGTAAGTATTCTTTGGGTTTTCAAATTAGATTTTGTCACAGTTGTGAGTTCTGTAATCTGACCATTGCGAACATATACACAGCACTTCTGAGATAATGTATGAAAAACTGTACCAGCTGTAAAGCATTATTCAAATGTAAGGTACTACTGATATTAAACGTCTGGAAAAATGAAAAAAAATAGGAAAAATAGAGCTTATCATTAAATCAGTAATCCTCCTGCTACATTATTTGGGTGAATTTATGTTTTCTAGCTCATGAAAATACAGAATATCTGTTAACATTAATGTAAAATTTCCTCTTATTCCTAAGTTGAATAATGGAGTCTTCTGGCCTAGACTTTTTCTTATTTAAATTAGTCAAAGAAAGTTTGTCATCTGTGTAAAAGCAAATATTCTCTGAATGTTCAGAGAAACTGTGATTATCCATAACTTCTCTGTAGAAATATAGGCTACTGAATCTAACTTGAATTTATGAGGTATATGAGACCTCAATTTATATATTAATTGATTTTTAGTATGAAGAGGTTAGTGTGCTTTTTCTTATGAAATTTGTTTTGGCCTTTTTGAAAAAAATATAGTTTGATATTATAACCTATTATCATAGGTGCCGAAAGATAAAAACATTTCCTTTCTACATGGATCTTAGCAAACTGCTGACTCCTAACGGAAAAAACTGGAAAATCAATTTCAAAATAATTGTGCTGATATTGTATTTTTTCTGGGCTTTTGCTTTTCTAAGCTCATTTCTCTGTGAAAACTACATTTCTCCCTCTTGCGCCTCCCTTCCACCCTCCCTATCCCACCCCTCTAGGTGGTCACAAAGCACGGAGCTGATCTCCCTGTGCTACGCGGCTGCTTCCCACTAGCTATCTATTTTACATTTGGTAGTATATGTATGTCCATGCCACTCTCTCACTTCGTCCCAGCTTCCCCTTCCCCCTTCCCCTATGGTTATTTTTTAAATGAAATGTGGCAGTAGTTAGAAATGGATGTATAGGGAAGCAAGATCTCAAAGCTTATTCCTCTGTTATTTAGATAACATTTATTAAACACTTACTGTTTGCTAAGCACATGAAGTAACTAAAGTATCAAAACAGCACAATGGGATAGGTACTATCATCATCCTCATTTTACAGATGAGGAAATTGAGGCACAGAAAGACTAAGAAACTTGCCCATGGTAGTTACTCTGAGAAACAGGGGCACATCTAGGATACTGATCAGCCTGTCGGACACTGCCCCTATGTTCATAATCACGTTCTTCTGCCTCCATGACTGTTATCACTGAATTCTTTCACTTTTTTAACTCAAGTACAGCTGATTTACAATATTATATGTTTCAGGTGTACAACATAGTGATTCACAATTTTTAATGACTATACTCCATTTATAGTTATTATAAAAATTGGCTATATTCCCTGTGCTGTACAATATATCCTTGTAGCTTATTTATTTTTATTTTTAATATTTATTTATTTATTTATTTTGACTGCACTGGGTCTTACTTGAGGCACGTGGGATCTTTTAGTTGCAGCATGCAGACTTCTTAGTCATGGCATGCGGACTCTTAGTTGCGGCATGAGAAATCTTAGTTGCGGCATGCGTGCGGGATCTAGTTCCCTGACCAGGGATCGAGCCCGGGCCCCCTGCATTGGGAGCGTGGAGTCTTACCCACTGGACCACCAGGGAAGTCCCTATTTATTTTATTTTACTTTCTATAATTTATTTATTTATTGATTGATTTTTGGCTGCGTTGGGTCTTTGTTGCTGCGTGCGGGCTTTCTCTAGTTGCGGCAAGTGGGGGCTACTCTTCGTTGCGGTGCATGGGCTTCTCATTGCGGTGGCTTCTCTTGTTGCGGAGCACGGGCTCCAGGCGCGCAGGCTTCAGTAGCTGTGGCACTTGGGCTCAGCAGTTGTGGCTCGCAGGCTCTAGAGCGCAGGCTCAGTAGTTGTGGCGCACGGGCTTAGTTGCTCCGCGGCATGTGGGATATTCCCAGACCAGTGCTTGAACCCATGTCCTCTGCATTGGCAGGCAGATTCTTAACCACTGCACCACCAGGGAAGTCCCCCTATTTATTTTATATATAGTAGTTTGTACCTCTTAATGCCCTACCTCCAGCTTGCCCCTCTCCCCTTCCCTCTCTTCACTGGTAACCACTAGTTTGTTTTTTATATCTGTGAGTCTGTTTCTTTTTTGTTATATTCACTAGTTTGTTGTATTTTTTAGATTCCACATATATGTGATATCATACAGTATTTGCCTTTTTCTATCCGACTTATATCAATTAGCATAATGCCCTCCAAGTCCATCCATGTTGTTGCAAATGGCAAAATTTCATTCTTTTTTATGGCTGAGTAGTATTCCGTTGTGTATATATACCACACCTTCTTTATCCATTCATCTGCTGATGGGTACTTAGGTTGCTTACATATGTTGGCCATTGTAAATAATGCTGCTATGAACATTGGGGTGCATGTCTCTTTTCGAATTAGTGTTTTCATTTTTTTCAGATAAGTACCAAGGAGTGGAATTGGCTGGGTCATATGGTACTTCTATTTTTAGTTTTTTGAGAAACCTCTATACTGTTTTCCATAGTGGCTGTACCAATTTACAGTCCCACTAACAGTGTACAGAGGTTCCCTTTTTTCCCACATCCTTGCCAACATTTGTTATTTGTGGTCTTTTTGATGGCTAAGACTGAATTCTTAACAATCATCTCCTCCAGTATCTCCACTAGAAAAGAGACTGTTTTTCAGGAAGTTTTAATTTTTGCGTTAATAAGAGAGGTTCATTGATTGCATAGAGGAGAGCATTTTAGATTTTTTTTAAATAAAGGGGGAAGGAGTGGGCAAGAACCAAGATTCCATGTAGCATTACTGGAATAAAGGCTGGTATCAAGATTTGTGGAATAAGTGGTAAAAATATTTTTACTTCAAGTCAGAAATTCTAAGACATTTCCATCAACCTACACATGTTCTGTTACTGTTACTTTGCACCCTGCTTCTCTGAATCACTGGTTGTGTTAGCTTGGACAGGATACTTAACCTAACATCCTATAAATGCGATAGTAATTCCCAGCTCAGCCCTCCTAGTGACACTGAATGAGCTAGTCCATGAAGAGAACCCAGGCCAGACCCTGCCACAGAGTCAGTGCTCAATTAAGTACAGGTTGTTATTATTGAGCACAGTGGGAGATGGAAACAATATCTAACCTGATAATGTGTTTTCAAGTTGCTGCAAAGCCGAGGGGCCAGGACAAGTACACACATAACTGCAATGGAGTGAAGTAGGATTAGTGTGGTGTAAGAAGTATGGAAAAAGTGCTATGGGAGAGAGTTCCCCATCATTGGTGGAATTAGGGAAAGCTCTGAGAAGAAGGTGTTAACTCATTTCAGCTAAGCCAGCTTTTCCTGAAGTGTGGAACACACATGGGGCAGTAATGGAAGATGACTTCATGTGGTATTCTGACATGGCATGAAATAACTTTGAATTCCATGGTAAAAAATGATTCCCTTTTCCAATTCGTCTGACCTCATTAGGGAGAACCTCTTGGCCTGGTGCCAGTAGTGGCAGCTCTCAAACACATGCTCATCTGCCTTTTTGTCAAAGGGAGAGCAGACTTCAGGCTCAAAATAGGGAGCATCTACTTAGAATTTTGTTGCTATTTTTACAGTTACCTGCTATTTATAGCAAATGGTACTGGTTTTCCCATGTGAAGTAGTGATACAAAATTTTCTGTATAAAAAAATTTCTCTAAGAAAAAATGAGTTGATTTAAAGCAAAAATACTAAGCAAATAATATTACATATGATTCGTGGGTTATGGTAAATGGTATGTGAACAAACTCTGTATTGGACTATGAAAGAGGGACAGAAGTTTACCAGGAACAATGAGAGTATTCATGATATGTACAGCTTGAGTAAAGGGGCATGGCAAAAAAGTACGTTTGGAGATTAATAAATAGTTCAATTTGGGAGGAGCAAGTTTCATTACTGATAAGTAACAAAGCTAGAAGTACAAAACTATATTAAAATTAAGTTAGTAACAAAGTTTTACAAACCTAGCAATAATCGTTGATATTCCGCAACTGCTGTTGATCATTTTTTCCAGGGAAAGTTTTCTTTTCTTTCTGTAGATCTGAGGGGAAAATTAAGCACTTCAGTCAACTTAAATCTGAACTTTTTCTTAAAGACAATACTTTGAGGGCTTCCCTGGTGGCGCAGTGGTTAAGAATCTGCCTGCCAACGCAGGGTACACGGGTTCGAGCCCTGGTCTGGGAAGATCCCACATGCCACGGAGCAACTAGGCCCGTGAGCCACAACTACTGAGCCTGCGCGTCTGGAGCCTGTGCTCCTCAACGGGAGAGGCCGCGACAGTGAGAGCCCCGCGCACCGCGATGAAGAGTGGCCCCGCTCGCCGCAACTGGAGAAAGCCCTCGCACAGAAACGAAGACCCAACACAGCCAAAAATAAATAAATAAATTTATTAAAAAAAAAAAAAAAAAGACAATACTTTGAGGAAGATACTTTGTTTAATTACAGAACTTAAAGTAGCAGCCCCGAAAAACTTCATTCTGAAAAGGCTTTTCTGGAAAGTAGGTGTTTTGTCTTATTTTTAATCTTTAAAGCTTGTTTTACCTGTTTATCAAATGCAGCATATTCAAGCTTAAAGTAAAATATAAATAAATGCTGTATACTGATGCTGCATTTTAAAATGTTGGTTAAATTTAATGCAATCATCTTGATGCCTGAAATGTTGTGATGGAATCAGTGTATATGGCGTGTTGGGGTCGGGGAGACAGAAGAGGGGAGAGCAGTAGGGAAAAGATAGTAGCTCACATGGGTTGGGTTAGCAGACACAAAAAAAGAGAGATGGAGGGGAAGCTCCTGGCATGCAAGAAGTATGAGTATAGACAGTGAGATGAGAAAGTACATTTCAAGAAGTCTTACGTGTATGTTCCCCTACAATAAAAATATAATTAAAAAGTTACTTTTGAATGTAGGATTGTTATTTTTTAAAAGGTGACTCCTGGGAAGTCAAAGCAGTCTAGCTCCCACTTGGCAAGTTACACACTTACTCTGTAAGACTGACTTGTGGTCTCAGGTTTAGGTGAAGGTATTGAGAAGCCCAGGTGAGTACTGGTGCTGTGCTAATGAGACTCATTCTGGTTACCGGTCTTATACATAGTTGCCACCATTTTATTGCACAGTTGGGAAGTGCACAGCTTCCCCAGCCATACCTGACAGTCTTGGCCATTTCTTAGATTCTAAGTGCTTGACACATCTGATGACCAACCATCCTGGTTTACCTAGACTAGGATAACAAACTGTCCAAGTTTGCCTGGGACTGAGGAAGTTCATGGCACTTGGGACTTTTAGTGCAAAAGGTAGACCAGTCCCAAGCAAATTGGGATGGCTGATCACCCTAATTAGAGGGCATAGTAGCTACAGAGAATAGAGTATCAAGTGTCCCCAACATTGAGGCAGGTAAGGTGATGTAGTGCTGTATAATCGAAAATGCTTGAGCTAGATAGACCCTGTTAGGAATACACCATCCAAGTTTTAACTAAAAAACTTCAGAGAATTATGGAAAATACAGGGACAGGCATCAAAATGACTTACATATGGTTATGAAGAGTCCACATGGAAAGGCTAAAGAAATTGGTATTATCTCCCACCCAAATAAACCTCTCCAGTCCAACCTACACATGGTGTTTACTGATCTATAACACTGATTGTGAGGACTTTGCTTCCTCAAAAACTTCTTGAGGCTCTCCTTATGAAGTACAAGCACTTTGGCTTTGGCATTTAAGGCTCTCCACTACTGACCTCTTGTCACAGATTCCAAATTTGAACAGGCATGACCTTTATTTTAGCAGGGTGGGTTATCAGGAAGGGGCCAACATCTGCATAGGGCAGCCACTGGGAAAACAAATCCAGCTGTAGATGCTAAGGGAGAAGGCACAGTGCCCAAGGACGAGAGTGATCTCTACAAAGAGAATGTGCAAAATGAGGAATATCAGGGCATTATAGCATGTGGGTGGATTACACCCAGATATCTACATAAACATTTGGCACCAGGAAGATCTGCATGTTTAGGATTTGGGAACAGGGCCTTCATGGAATGTGGGGTTGGGGGGAGTAGCAACGATACAAAGTCAGGAGTAAAGTCAGTAGCTGGGAAAGGACTGGCAAAGGACTTAGCTCAAGGCCCAAAGAAGAGGTCCACTTAGACAACCTGGACACAATCAGGGGATTGATTTAAAGCATATGTCTAGGCAGGAGAACGGAGCTCCCACCTAAGGGTTAGACTCGGAAGAAGGGTGTTGATGCTGTATACCAGAATGTTGGTCTTAAGCGTCTCCAATCTTACAACAGGCCTGAAGCAGGTGGCCTCGGCTGTGGAGGAAAAGAGGGATGCAGAGAAAGGGAATAAAACCAGGTCTAGCCCACTCAACCCACCACTTCACCACTCTCATCTCTTTTCTGTAAAAGCTTGAACCATGTGAAATGATTTGAACACCCTGCCCTTTCCAGCCCCTCCACATTTTCCCCTACTATTGCTTTCTCTAGGATACTCTTTCCATTTTCTCCTGTTAAAATCCTACCCATTCATTCTCCAAGGCTCATCTCAAATGCTGTTCTTCTGCCTTTCCTCAATGGAGAACTTTGGTACCTTCCTCTTTTTGATCTGTTATGGCAGTTCTGTGCCTTAGAACTTTCCTTGATATTTTATAGTCTGCACTGTTCAATAAAGTAGCCACCTAGCCACATGTGGCTCTTAAGCACTTGAACGTGGCTAGTGACCAAGGAAGTGAAACATTAATTTTATTCGGTTTTAGTCAATTTAAATGTAAATAGCCACATGTGGCTAGCGGCTTCTGTATTGGACAATGCAGTTCTACAGCATCTCCCATAGCACTTTCTCTTTAACGATTCAATAAACATTTATCGCATGCCTGTTCTGTGCTAGGCGTGGTAATAGGCACTAGAAATGCAACCATGACTAAGACACAGTCCCTACCCTCAAGAATTAGAACAAACACTCTCCCTTTTGCTTGGTATGTATTTTTTATTTACCATAGTATTCTATAAGCTTCTTCAGGATAGGCATGTGTCATACTCATCTTTGTATTCTCCCTAAGGCCTAACATAATGCCGGCATATATCAGGTCGCACAATCAATTCATAATAAATTGAAATTTTATTCTCTTGTGAAAAATTAACCTGATTGGAAGTCTAGGAGTAAAGCATTCATGTTCTGCTTCTTACTTGAAAATTCTACAGCCGTTCTTTAATGTAATGTCCTTAGATGGACTAAAATAGAAGATCTTCTAATTTAGTTGTCAAAAATGAAAGGCCAAAGTGAATAGAGAGGGAAATAAAAGGCACATAGGTAGTCTCCCTGTTTGGGGTCTTTCCCTACTTCAGTGGAGTACATTGTGTCCCTCAGAGCTGGTAGCCTTATGTTCTCTCTCTAATCTGCAACCAAAATCTAGTCTCATATTCATTTACACAGAGTTAACAAATATGACTAGTAAAACTCAACATTTTAATCTTCTTTTAGGAGCTCTTTTATTTAAATGGTTATCATAGCCTTAAGCTAAAGCAGTGTTTTTTTCCAACTTTGTGCTGGGCTCCCTGCAGAATGTAAGTTTATGTGAAGCTCCCTTAAGAACCCACACTGGGGTGGGGAGATTAGAGGCAGCTTTAATTTTTGGTTCTTGGGTAAGAGGATGGGAAATTATACATATATATTTAAAAATTATAATAAAATTAATATAATGAATAACTATAGGCATATTCTTATAATTAATAATACAATTATTATAATCATATAATAAACAATATAATATTATATAATCATAACATATACAGTTGACCCTTGAACAACATTAATTTGAACTGCTTCGGTCCACTTATATGTTGATTTTTTCAATAGTAAGTACTATAGTACTACACGATCACGGTTAGTTAAATCCACAGGCGTGGAACTGCAGATATGGAGGGCTGACTGTAAGTTATACTCAGATTTTTGACTGCGGAGAGGATGGGCACTTCTAACTCCCCCCAAACCCCCCATCCCGTGTTGTTCAAGGGTCAACTGTATATCATTTTCTCTTTTAAAAATCAACGTCATTGGGGTATAATTTTCCTCTGTTAGGTAATTTTTATTCTTCAATTTTATTACAAGAAAAATTTTAAATTACGAGAACACTTTTGTACAGGTTGACTAAACTGCAAGCTTTAGGAGTACAGACACCATGTCCAGTTTGTCAGTTTTGCTTAAGATGTTATTCTCATTACTTAGCATAGTACCTGCCACATGGCTGCAATCAATAGTTACATGTTCAATGAATGAAAGAGTTCTCTAGACATGTTATTTCCCAACCCTTCTTTTTTTCTTCATGAAGTTTTTTTTTCCTTCAGTTTTTAAAAACTATGGTAAAATACATATAACATAAAATTTACCATCTTAACCATTTTTAAGTGTCTAGTTCAGTGTTAGGCACTCATGTTGTATATCTATCACCACCATCCTTCTCCAGAACTCTTTCCATCTTACAAAACTGAAACTATATTCATTAAACAATAACACCCCATTTCCCCTTCCCCCCAGCCCCTGGCAACCACCATTCTTCTTTGCACGTCTATGAGTTTGACTATTCTAAATATCTCATGTAAGAGGAATCATACAGCATTTGTCATTTTGTGACTGGCTTATCTCACTTGGCATGATGTCTTCCAGATTCATTGATGTTATAGTATACGTCAGAATTTCCTTCATTTTAAGGTTGAATAATATTCCAGGTATGTAATACCACATTTTATTTATCCATTCATCCATTGATTAGCACTTGGGTTGCTTCCACATTTTAGCTACTGTGAATAATGCTGTTATGAACATGGGTGTGTATCTCTTTGAGACCCTGCTTTCAATTCTTTTGGGAGTATAGTTGGAAGCAGAATTGCTAAATCATATGGTAATCCTATTTTTAATTTTTTGAGGCACCGCCATACTGCTTTTCACAGCAGCTATACCATTTTACATTCCCACCAACAGTGCATAAGGGCTCCAGTTTTTCCACATCCTTGTTATTTACTGATTTTTTGATAGTAGCCATTCTAATGGGTGTTGGGGGTATCTAATAGTTTTGATTTGCATTTCCCTAATGATTAGTGATGTTGAGCATTTTTTCCCATGCTTATTGGCAATTTGTATATCTTCTTTGGAGAAATATTGTGGTCCAATTTACATATAATAAAGTGCACATATTTTTGAGTGCATTGTAAAGAGTTTTAACAAATGTATATATCTGTATAAACACCACCCCAGTCAAGACTGAGAACATTTCTATCACCCCTTAGGGCTACCTCCTGCCCTCTGGCAGTCAGTTTCCTCTAATCCCTGGCCTCAGGCAACTATTGTACTTTCTGTCATCATAGATTAGTTTTGCCTGTCCTAGAATTCCACTTACATGGAATTGTACACTATGTACACTTTTGTGTTTGGCTTCTTTTGACATAATATTTTTGAGACTCTTTCATGTTGTTGCTGGTAGATATTTTATAAGTGAAGCAGAAGATATTTTATAAGTGAAAATTCCTGAACCACTGAGCGGTGGGAGATCACAATAATAACTGATATTTATTAAGCACATACAATATGCTGAGTACTATTCAGACTTTACAAATAATATCTTACTTAATCCTAACATCAACCTCATGAGGTGATTCTATTAATCCCATTTTAGAGATGAAAAGTCACAGAATGTATAAGTAATCTGCCAAATGTCCTACAGCTACCCAGTGGCAGAGCTGGTATTTGAACTCAAAGAACCTGGCTCCAGAGTCAGCGTGTAAAGTTACCACACTCTGCAACCCCAGCACTTCTGAGAGGGTCAAGGTGTACGTCCTGCTCCTTTTGTCCTTCCCTCTCTCCACCTGCCATCCTCAGCCTCTTCTGAGCACACATATACCTGTCTAAACGAAGAGTCTAAGTTGCCACTAGTAAACGAAAGTCCTGGGAAAAAAATGAACAGTAGAGGAATAGAAAAGAGAAGCAATTATATCCAATTCTCATTAGTACCAACTTGCCTGATTTCATGGGCCTGTGCTTATTTTCATGCTCAATTATCTCATGAGACTGGATAGGAACACAAAAAAACTGGTTCCCACACTCTTAAGTCAGTGTTTATTTTGGCAGAAATGGCAATCTACATTTCCACTGTATTAACAGAAGTATTAAAATCATTCTGCACCATCTTCATAGGCTATACCAGTGCTGTACATTTGTTTCTGAATTAGTAAACAGTTTTAAATGTGCTTTTCCAGCTATTATTTCATTATGTCCTCACAAAGACCAAATTACTTTGGAAAGGTAGGAAATATAATGGCCCCCATTTAATATTATTATTCCAAGGTGACTGAATGACTGGCCTAAGGTTATACACCTACTTCTGGATGATCTTCACTATTAATGGTGAAGCTGGGCCTAGAAGGCATCTCTCAGCATCACCCGCTAGGTTTTAGCTCTGGCTGTTCACCAGGACAATGGTCTCCTGGTTGTAAGTAAAAGTATATTTTCAATTTGGGTTATGCTAGTGTTAATAAGAGAGAATGTAAATCACTTTCTTCCTAATTGAAGAACAAATCATTTCTTCTTATTTTTATTATGTAAGAATTGAGAGTTTTGCCAACAGATACCTTAATTACTGTCTTCTTTCCTGTTTGCTTTCACAGACCAGTGACCTGTTCTATTTCCTAGTGAACAAACTTCATGAGTACTTGCCAGAGTCTAGGGATAAGAATGCACTTCAAAATAAAAGCCAAAGTGTTGATGAGCTGGTGTAAGTACCAACTGGATAATCATAGATATTTTTTCCCTAGGATGTTCAAGATAAATGGAAGGCACTGGGCAAAATATATACTGTATTAGTGATTAATAGTGCTGCAAGTTTTGTTTCACAAAGATTTTTTTAAAATAGCATTTATTTTGTTCTAATTGTATAGTTAAAGAAAAACTACACAAGAAACTAGTAATACTGGCTGTCCCAAAAGGGAAAAAAATGAGTGTATGAATAAAAGACACCTTTCACTGTATTCCCTTTTTCACCTTTGAAATTTTGAGCCAGAAATTACTACTTGAAACAGTTAAAATTATTAAATGTAGTTTAAAAATAGTGTGATTATCATTAAAACTTTGCAAAAAATAAGTGCAAAAATCAATATGTAAATGACTTTTAATCCTGACATGCACCTATTAATTCATTCATTCAACAAATATTTTTGAGTGCTTACTATGTAGCAGTCAAAGAGTAGACACTCAACCAATGTTGGCAATTTAATATACAGAATTTCCTTCCTATACTTTTTTCTACATGGCTATCTGAATGCAGTTCTATTGAGCATTACTGATTTTGTGGAATTCTGAACTTACAATGAAATCATGCCATTTCCGTGATTTTTTTTCTCTTTGTTTTCTAGGGCATGCATTGAAATTATACAGACTCTGGGACTGATGTTCAGAGAAACAGAAACTGAGGCATCACACCTGAACACATTGGGAGCTAAGAAGTAAGTAAGGCCTTTTAAAAATTGAGACCTTGTAGTTGCAACCCATTAACTATTCTAATGAGTGTCTTCCAGAATTCAACTCTCTTGACTTCTCTGTTCAATCCCCTTGTAAATATATTAAACTCTTTTGCCTCACTTCCTTCTGTGATGAATAGATTAATTAACATACTGAGTTCTCTCTGATTATTGGGGGCACAAAGATTTTGTCAGCATAAGTTTATCTTTTGTCATTGCCTGAAAAAGACCAAATGAACCATCATACGTTAAAAACGAGGGGGTCTCTATTAGAATTTTCCAGAGTACTCTTTTATCCACATTGCAAAGGCAGGAACTATAGTCGCTCCCTTTAGTATATAATTGTGTGACCTTGGAGCGAATGACATTGGAGGGAAAGCTGTTGTAAGATACTCCAAGATATGAGGCCCAAAGAAGATAGAAATTTACATCTTTCTTACATAACAGTCCCGAGTTAATAGCCATGATTTTCCTCTACAAGATCAGCCAGAGACCTAGGTTCCCTCCTTTTTGTTGCTCTGCTATCTTCTATCATGCTATCTTTGTCCTCATGGTTAGCTGGCTAAATTGCTGGCTTTCATAACTGCCTGTGGGAATCAGGAAGAGAAGTAAAGGGCAAGCAAATTTCATTTTTAAGCAAGGCGTATAAGACTTTTGCTTACCTTCTGTTGGTGAGAACTTTAGGCATATGGCGTTTCTAGCTGCAAAAGAGGGTGCAAAATGCGTCTGTAGTTGGACAGCTGTGTGCCTAGCTAAACTATAGCTGGCAATGGGACATCTGTAATTTAAAGGAAGAATGGAAGAATGTATAGTGAGGCACAACAGCATTCTTTGCCACAGAAAGTATGTGTTTGCATGTTTTGCATATTATCTGCTTGACCTTTTTATGAGATTTATAGGCTATGAATTACACCCTTGGGCAATGGTCTGACTAAAATCTTAATTTTTTTCTACCCATATCAATTGTTTATCTACATTTCTTGTACTAGAAGGTGCAAGAAGGATGAGAGCCATGGACTCTGAAACATTTAAACCAGAGGCAAGAATAAGAACTTTTAGTAATATTTGTCCAGGCTATTTATTAGAGACCTTTACAAATAAATGTTAATGATAATACTCATTAACATACCTTAAGCAACTTGCTATGTGCCAGGGACTATGGGCATACTGTGCATTACAGCAGGGATGGTCAAACATTTCTGCAAAAGGCCATATAGTATGGGCTTCCCTGGTGGCTCAGTGGTTAAGAATCCACCTGCCAATACAGGGGACACGGGTTCGAGCCCTGGTCTGGGAAGATCCCACATGGCACAGAGCAACTGAGCCTGTGCGCCACAACTACTGAGCCTGCGCTCTAGAGCCCACAAGCCACAACTACTGAGCCCACAAGCCACAACTACTGAAGGCGGTGCACCTGGAGCCTGTGCTCCGCAACAAGAGAAGTCACCGCAATGAGAAGCCCGCACGCCGCAAAAAAGGGTAGCCCCTGGAGGGGCCCCACAAGCTTCTGGGATCTGCAGGGAGCAGGTGTCTCAGTGATAACTATACTCTGGACTGAATCCTAAATTTGTCTTCTTGGTCAAATGATTAAGATCAAAAGCAGCTCCAAGAGATTGGTTCAAGATGGCGGAGTAGAAGGACATGCCCTCATACCCTCTTGCGAGAGCACCGGAATCACAAATAACTGCTGAACAGTCATCAACAAGAAGACACTGGAACTCACCAAAAAAGATACCCCACATCCAAAGACAAAGGAGAAGCCGCAATGAGATGGTAGGAGGGGCGCAATCACAATAAAATCAAATCCCGTAACTGCTGGGTGGGTGACTCACAAACTGGAGAACACTTATACCACCCATTGCAGTGAAGGTTCTGAGCCCCACATCGAGCTTCCAAACACAGGGGTCCGGCAACGGGAGGAGGAATTCGTAGAGAATCAGACTTGGAAGGCTAGCGGGATTTGACTGCAGGACTTCGACAGGACTGTGGGAAACAGAGACTCCACTCTTGGAGGGAACACACAAAGTAGTGTGCGCATCAGGACCCAGGGGAAGGAGCAGTGGCCCCGTAGGAGACTGAACCAGACCTACCTGCTAGTGTTGGAGGGTCTCCTGAAGAGGCGGGGGTGGCTGTGGTTCACCGTGGGGACAAGGTCACTGGCAGCAGAAGTTCTGGGAAGTGTTCCTTGATGTCAGCCCTCCCAGAGTCCGCCATTAGCCCCACCAAAAATCCGGGTAAGCTCCAGTGCTGGGTCGCCTCAGGCCAAACAACCAACAGGGAGGAAACCCAGCGCCACCCATCAGCAGACAAGCAGATTAAAGTTTTACTGAGCTCTTCCCACCAGAGTGACACCCAGCTCTACCCACCACCAGTCCCTCCCATCAGGAAGCTTGCACAAGCCTCTTAGATAGCCTCATCCACCAGAGGGCAGACAGCAGAAGCAAGAAGAACTACAGTTCTGCAGCCTGTTGAAGGAAAACCACATTCACAGAAAGACAGACAAAATGAAAAGGCAAAGGACTTTGTACCAGATGAAGGAACAAGATAAAACCCCAGAAAAACAACTAAATGAAGTGGAGATAGGCAACCTTCCAGAAAAAGAATTCAGAATAATGATAGTGAAGATGATCTAGGACCTCGGAAAAAGAATGAAGGCAAAGATCGAGAAGATGCAAGAAATGTTTAACAAACACCCAGAAGAATTAAAGAACAAACACCCAGAAGAATTAAAGAACAAACAAAGAGAGATGAACAATACAATAACTGAAATGAAAAATACACTAGAAGGAATCAATAGCAGAATAACTGAGGCAGAAAAACGGATAAGTGACCTGGAAGACAGAATGGTGGAATTCACTGCCGTGGAACAGAATAAAGAAAAAAGAATGAAAAGAAATGAAGACAGCCTAAGAGACCTCTGGGACAACATTAAACGCAACAATATTCACATTATAGGGGTCCCAGAAGGAGAAGAGAGAAAGGACGTGAGAAAATATTTCAAGAGATTATAGCCAAAAACTTCCCTAACATGGGAAAGGAAATAGCCACCCAAGTCCCAGAAGTGCAGAGAGTCTCAGGCAGGATAAACCCAAGAAGAAACACGCCGAGACATAGTAATCAAATTGGCAAAAATTAAAGACAAAGAAAAATTATTGAAAGCAGCAAGGGAAAAACGACAAATAACATACAAGGGAACTCCCATAAGGTTAACAGCTGATTTCTCAGCAGAAACTCTACGAGCCAGAAGCGAGTGGCACAATATATTTAAAGTGATGAAAGGTAAGAACCTACAACCAAGATTACTCTACCCAGCAAGGATCTCATTCAGATTCAACAGAGAAATCAAAAACTTTAAGACAAGCAAAAGCTAAGAGAATTCAGCACCACCAAACCAGCTCTACAACAAATGCTAAAGGAACCTCTCTAACTGGGAAACACAAGAGAAGAAAAGGACCTACAAAAACAAACCCATAACAATTAAGAAAACGGTAATAGCAACATACATATCGATAATTACCTTATACGTGAATAGATTAAATGCTCCAACCAAAAGACACAGGCTCATTGAATAGATACAAAAACAAGACCCATATACATGCTGTCTACAAGAGACCCACTTCAGACCTAGGGACACATACAGACTGAAACTGAGGGGATGGAAAAAGATATTCCATGCAAATGGAAATCAAAAGAAAGCTGGAGTAGCAATACTCATATCGGATAAAATAGACTAAAATAAAGAATGTTCCAAGAGACGAGGAAGGACACTACATAATGATCAAGGGATCAAACCAAGAAGAAGATATAACAATTATAAATATATATGCACCCAACAAGGGAGCAACTCAATACATAAGGCAACTGCTAACAGCTATAAAAGAGGAAATGGACAGTAACACAATAATAGTGGGGGACTTTAACACCTCATTTACACCAATGGACAGATCATCCAAACAGAAAATTAATAAGGAAACACAAGCTTTAAATGACACAATAGACCAGATAGATTTAATTGATATTTATAGGACATTCCATCCAAAAACAGCAGATTACACTTTCTTCTCAAGTGCACACGGAACATTCTCCAGGATAGATCATATCTTGGGTCACAAATCAAGCCTCGGTAAATTTAAGAAAATTGAAATCATATCAAGCATCTTTTCCGACCACAACGCTATGAGATTAGAAATCAATTACAGGGAAAAAAACGTAAAAAACACAAACACATGGAGGCTAAACAATACGTTATAAATAACCAAGAGATCACTGAAGAAATCAATGAGGAAATCAAAAAGTACCTAGAGACAAATTATAACAAAAACACAATGATCCAAAACCTATGGAATGCAGCAAAAGCAGTTCTAAAAGGGTAATTTATAGCAATATGAGCCTACCTCAAGAAGCAAGAAAAATCTCAAATAAACAATATAACCTTACACCTAAAAGAACTAGAAAAAGAACAAACAAAACCCAAAGTTAGTAGAAGGAAAGAAATCATAAAGATCAGAGCAGAAATAAATGAAATAGAAACAAAGAAAACAATAGCAAAGATCAATAAAACTAAAAGCTGGTTCTTTGAGAAGATAAACAAAATTGATAAACCTTTAGCCAGACTCATCAAGAAAAACAGGGAGAGGACTCAAATCAATAAAGCTGGAAATGAAGAAGGAGAAGTTACAACAGACACCACAGAAATACAAAGCATCATAAGAGACTACTACAAGCAACTCTATGCCAATAAAATGGACAACCTGGAAGAAATGGACAAATTCTTAGAAAGGTATAACTTTCCAAGAGTGAACCAGGAAGAAATAGAAAATATGAACAGACCAATCACAAGGAATGAAATTGAAACTGTGATTAAAAATCTTCCAACAAACAAAAGTCCAGGACCAGATGCCTTCACAGGTGAATTCTATCAAACACTTAGAGAAGAGCTAACACCCATCCTTCTCAAACTCTTCCAAAAAATTGCAGGGGAAGGAACACTCCCAAACTCATTCTATGAGGCCACCATCACGCTGATACCAAAACCAGATAAAGATACTACAAAAAAAGAAAATTACAGACCAATATCACTGATGAATATAGATGCAAAAATCCTCAACAAAATACTAGCAAACAGAATCCAACAACACATTAAAAGGATCATACACCACGATCAAGTGGGGTTTATCCCAGGGATGCAAGGATTCTTCAATATACGCAAATCAATCAATGTGATACATCATATCAACAAATTGAAGAATAAAAACCATATGATCACCTCAATAGATGCAGAAAAAGCTTTTGACAAAATTCAACACCCATTTATGATAAAAACTCTCCAGAAAGTGGGCAAAGAGGGACCCTACCTCAACATAATAAAGGCCAATATGACAAACCCACAGCAAACATCATTCTCAATGGTGAAAAACTGAAAGCATTTCCTCTAAGATCAGGAAGAAGACAAGGATGTCCACTCTTGCCACTATTATTCAACATAGTTTTGGAAGTCCTGGCCATGGCAATCAGAGAAGAAAAAGAAATAAAAGGAATACAAATTGGAAAAGAAGAAGTAAAACTGTCACTGTTTGCAGATGACATGATACTATAGAGAATCCTAAAGATGCCACCAGAAAACTACTCAAGCTAATCAACGAATTTGGTAAAGTTGCAGGATACAAAATTAATGCACAGAAATCTCTTGCATTCCTATACACTAACAACGAAAGATCAGAAAGGGAAATTAAGGAAACAATCCCATTCACCATTGCAACAGAAAGAATAAAATACCTAGGAATAAACCTACCTAAGGAGGTAAAAGACCTGTACTCAGAAAACTATAAGACGCTGATGAAAGAAATCAAAGATGATACAAACAGATGGAGAGATATACCATGTTCTTGGATTGGAAGAATCAATACTGTGAAAATGACTATACTACCCAAAGCAATCTACAGATTCAATGCAATCCCTATCAAACTACCAATGGCATTTTTTACGGAACTAGAACAAAAAATCTTAAAATTTGTATGGAGACACAAAAGACCCCGAATAGCCAAAGCAGTCTTGAGGGAAAAAAATGGAGCTGGAGGAATCAGACTCCCTGACTTCAGACTATACTACAAAGCTACAGTAATCAAGACAATATGGTATTGGCACAAAAACAGAAATATAGATCAATGGAACAGGATAGAAAGCCCAGAGATAAACCCATGCACCTATGGTCAACTAATCTATGACAAAGGAGGCAAGGATATACGATGGAGAAAATACAGTCTCTTCAATGAGTGCTGCTGGGTCAATATTAAAAAACAAACAACCCAATCAAAAAATGGGCAGAAGACCTAAATAGACATTTCTCCAAAGAAGATATATAGATTGCGAACAAACACATGAAAGGATGCTCAACATCACTAATCATTAGAGAAATGCAAATCAAAACTACAATGAGGTATCACCTCACACCAGTCAGAATGGCCATCATCAAAAAATCTACAAACAACAAATGCTGGAGAGGGTGTGGAGAAAAGGGAACCCTCTTGCACTGTTGGTGGGAATGTAAATTGATACAGCCACTATGGAGAACAGTATGGAGGTTTCTTAAAAAACTAAAAATAGAACTACCATATGATCCAGCAATCCCACTACTGGGCATATGCGCAGAGAAATCCGTAATTCAAAAAGACACACGCACCCCAATGTTCATTGCAGCACTATTTACAATAGCCAGGTCATGGAAGCAACCTAAATGCCCATCGACAGATGAATGGATAAAGAAGATGTGGTACATATATACAATGGAATAGTACTCAGCCATAAAAAGGAATGAAATTGGGTCATTTGTAGAGACGTGGATGGATCTAGAGACTGTTATACAGAGTGAAGTAAGTCAGAAAGAGAAAAACAAATATTGTATATTAACACATATATGTGGAACCTAGAAAAATGGTCCAGATGAACCGGTTTGCAGGGCAGAAATAGAGACACAGATGTAGAGAACAAATGTATGGACACCAAAGGGGAAAGTGTCGGGGGTGGTGGTGGTTGTGGAATAAATTGGGACATTGGGATTGACATATGTACGCTAATATGTATAAAATATATAACTAATAAGAACCTGCTGTATAAAAAATAAATAAAATAAAATTCAAAAATAGAAAAAGAGTAGCCCCCGCTCGCCACAACTAGAGAAAGCCCGCACACAGCAACGAAGGCCCAATGCAGCCAAAAATTTAAAAAAAAAAAAAAAAAGGACATATAGTAAATTTTTTTGGCTTTTCAGGCCATATAGTCTCTGTTGAAACTACTTAATGCTGTCATTGTCACAAAAGCAGCCACAGACAATATGCAAAGGAATGGGCACAGCTGTGTTCCAATAAAGCTTTATTTACAAAAACAGGTTCTAGGCTATTTGGACTGCAGGCCATAGTTTGTTGACCCCTGCTTTACAGCATACAAGGAAAATATACTCTGTTATTTTCTCTGCATACTTCTTTACACAGTTGATGGTACTGCCATTTTCCAAATCTCCAAGAGAGAGGTTCAAAATTATGAATGATATTCACATCTTCTCCCACACTGAAAGTATTGCTAAGTCATGTTACCCTTTTTGTCCACCTTTCGGTCCCTACGTTTCTTTATCCAAGATGGAGAAAATCATTCTTACCAATCTCTGTTGTAAAGTGTTGCATTTTAATTGTTCTATCTTAACTTGGTTCAACCACATCAGCCCTACTACATCAAGCCTCTTTCCTGATGTGTCTAATTCTTTTCATGTCCTTTGATATATATATTACATTGCTACAGTAGAGTCTGGTTGTAACACTAACTTTTCAGTCAATTTTGATATTCATAGGGGTCAAATCATGTTACCTATACCATTAACTACCACCATAAATGTTTAATACAACTAATAATCTTCTATTGCCATGTAACAAATTACCACAAATTTAGTGGCTTCAAACAACATACACTTATTACATCACAGTTTCTGTAGATCAGGAAATTTGGGCACAGCTTAGCTGGATCCTCTGCTCAGGCTCTCATAAGGCTTCAATCAAGGTGTTGGCTGGGGCTGCAGTCTCATCTGAGGCTTGGGGCCCTCTTCCAAGCTCATTTGGGTAGTTGTTAGTGGAATTAATTTCCTTATAGCTGTAAAACTCATGACAGCTTGCTTCTTGGCAGGAATATCTCTGAGCTCAGGAAAGGCCTAAACTCTCCTTTAAAGGGCTCACCTTATTAGATCAGGCCCACTCAGGATAATCTCTCTTTGATTAACTCAAAAGTCAACTAATTGGGGATCTTAATTACATTTGCAAAATCTCTTCACCTTTCTCATCTAACATAACATAATGACAAGAGTGACAGCCTAATAGATTCACAGGTCCTGACCATACTTTAGGGGAAGGGATCATATAGTGTATATACCATGGGATGAAAATCTTGGAAGCCATATTAAAATTCTGCCTACCACAATAACATAAGATGACTTAGGAGACCATGAGTTTGCCCTTCAAAGTCTGTATTTTAAGATACTTTAATGCATTAAAAATTCTTACATTAGAAATAATAACAATCTAAACAATGAAAGTATCAAACTGTTGGTACCATTTTTAAGGGTGTGATGACAACCCTATAATAAGTCTATTATAATAAGTCAGGATGAAACTACCATTTCAGATTAAAATTCTTTTATCTATTATTGGCTTAATGGATTTTAAATTGAGTTGGCAGAAGGGATAGATTTCAAATTAAATTCCATTTGAGCAAATAAAAAAGCATTTATTCATTTCAGCATTTTTCTCTTTATTTTTTCATAAGTAGAAATTTTATTTGTTCAACCCACTTCATTGTATTCTTGAAATATGCCATAATCCTTTCTTTTTTTTCAGTATCCTTATGGTTGAATTCATGTATTACCACAGCAAGTGACTCAGAATTTGAGAGTTCCTTCCCGTAGCCTAGGATATATGATACTTTGAAATGAAGCTGTTGCTGAAAATAAAGGACTATAATTAAATAAAACAGTGAATGGAATGTCAATTCAAACATAATATCAGGAAAAGCTTCTAAATGGAGTGCTTTGTTGATTTTGGAAGTGTCTTCTGAAAATAGACTGGCTGTTTTATAAAACAGCCTGAATAAAACATTAGCAAATATCCTGTTGGACATATCCTGCTTTTTTGAGCGATGTGCTAACTGACAATGTGCTAACTTCTTTTGCAGATATGAGAACTAGACTTGTTTTTTGAGTTGGAGAAACGAGGGGAATTATATTTCTAGTAGAATTTGGTAAACTTCTAATCATGGTAATGATTTAAATGATTGTAAAAAGATTAGGAAGCCTCAAATATTACTAAACAAGGATTGTTTATATTCTTCTTTATTCCATTAAGAAAGGAATGCTTAAGGTTATAGAGAATTTTTATACAGTCCTATATGTAAATTCTTTTATTGCTCCTATCTGTCAAAGCTACTCTGATAGTGACTTCAATTAGGCAACTGATATTTTCAGTGGTCTGCCTTCAGCTCCTTTTCAACCATACATGGGTTGTACTATACATGTGAAAATAGGGTTACTAACCCAGCTTCTCAGGATGCACGTTTTGAATTGTGATTTTTTGTGTGTGTGCCTTTTTATTTTCAAATACTATGATATATTATTCAAATATATAGTAACATTTAAGTGACTTATTAGTGTGTGTTAGTGGACTGTACTAACAGTCCACATTTTTGTTTGAAATCCAAAGACTTCAAGTTTAATACTAGTTTTATTCACTAATAGCTAGTGATCTTTAATGGAACAGTAAACCTCTGAAATGCTTTGTTAAAAAAAGGTTTCTAGAGTCAAAAAATTTGAGATAAGCATTTTAAGAAATGCTTCATACTGTTTCTTTGTCCCAGAGATAAACAGATATAAAATTTCTGAGAAGTCCTGTAGTAAAGCTATCCAGTGAACTTGGCTTACCCAAGTATTTCCCATACTTCCTTTGACCACAGAACCTATTTTGACTATAATATTGCCTGGAATTAGTAATCCATAAAAAGCCCTTTGGGAAATACTGCTATAATTTAAATCACTCAAATTTCCCTTAAATCCAGATTCCCTAAGCTTTCCAAGCTAAGTGAACTTCTAGAACTATATTTTCTCTGAACCAAAAGACCAAGAAATTATATTTTCACTTAAATGTTTTATCACTAGACATTTGTCTGCATGTCTAGGGATACAAAAGTTCAGTCAAGAATGATCTGCAATCTCCACTAAAAACTACTAGAGCTCATCAATGAATTTGATAAAGTTGCAGGATTCAAAATTAATACACAGAAATCTGTTACATTTCTATACACTAACAATGAACTATCAGAAAGAGAAATTAAGAAAACAATCCTGGGAGGGGCAATATAGGGGTAGGGATTAAGAGGTACAAACTATTATGTATAAAATAAGCTACAAGGATATATTATACAACATGGGGAATATGGCCAATATTTTATAATAACTATAAATGGAGTAGAACCTTTAAAAATAGTGAATCAGTATACTGTACACCTGTAGCTTACATAATATTGTACGTCAACTATACATCAATTTAAAAAACCATGATGAATTACCACTTCATAAAAAACAAAACAAAACAATCTCATTTACAATCGCATCAAGAAGATAAAATACCTAGGAATAAACTTACCTAAGGAGGAATAAACCTACCTAAGGGAGGTAAACCTACCTTATAGTTTTCTGAGGTAAAACCTACCTCAGAAAACTGTAAGACACTGATGAAAGTAATTGAAGATGACGCAAACAGATGGAAAGATATACTGTGTTCGTGGATTGGAAGAATTAATATCGTTAAAATGACCATATTACCCAAGGCAATCTACAGATTCAATACAATCCCTATCAAAATACCAATGGCATTTTTCACAGAACTAGAGCAAACAATTTAAAAACTTGTATGGAAACACAAAAGACCCCAAATAGCCAAAACAATCTTGAAAAAAAATAGCTAGAGGTATCGTGCTCCCTGACTTCAGACTATACTACAAAGCTACAATAACCAAAACAATATGGTACTGGCATGAAAACAGACACATAGATCAATGGAACAGAATAGAGAGCTCAGAAATAAACCCATGCACTTATGGTCAATTAATCTACAACAAAGGATGCAAGAATATACAATGGAGAAAAGACAGCCTCTTCAATAAGTGGTGCTGGGAAAACTGGACAGCTACATGTAAATGAATGAAATTAGAACATTTTCTCATACCATATACAAAAATAAACTCAAAATGGATTAGAGACCTAAATGCAAGACCATAAACCATAAAACTCCTAGAAGAAAACATAGGCAGAACACTCTTTGACATGAATTGTAGCAATGCTGTTTTGGATTTGTCTCCTAACGCAAAGGAAGCAAAAGCAAAAATGAACAAATGAGACCTAATTAAACTTAAAAGCTTTTGCACAGCAAAGGAAACCATTGACAAGACGAAAAGACAACCTACTGAATGGGAGAAAATATTTGCAAATGATATGACTGATAAAAGATTAATATCCAAAATATATAACAACTCGTACAACTCAATGCAAAAAAACCCCCAAACAACCCGATTAAAAAATGGGCAGAAGACCTGAAAAGACATTTATTCGAAGAAGACATACAGATGGCAAACAGGCACATGAAAAGATGCTCGACATCACTAGTCATCAGAGAAATGCAAATCAAAACCACATGGAGATAGCACCTCACATCTGCCAGAATGGCTATCATCAAAAAGACCACAAATACAAATGTTGGTGAGGATGTGGAAAAAAGGGAACTCTTGTACACTGTTGGTGGCAATGTAAATTGGTGCAGCCACTATGGAAGACAGTATGGAGGTTTCTCAAAAAATTAAAAATAGAACTACCATATGATACAGCAATTCCACTCCTGGGCATATATCTGAAGAAAATGAGAAACACTAATTTGAAAAGATACATGCACTCCAATGTTCATAGCAGCATTATTTATAATTGCCAAAATATGGATGCAACCTTAGTGTCCATTAACAGATGAATGGATAAAGAAGATGTAGTGTGTGTGTATATATATATGTGTATATGTGTATATATATATATATATATATATATACATACACACACACAATGGAATAGTACTCAGCTCTAAAAAAGAATAAAATTTTGCCATTTGCAACAACATGAATGGACCTGTAGGGTGTTACGCTTAGTGAAATAAGTCAAACAGTGAAAGACAAACACTGTATGATATCACTTATATGTGGAATCTAAAAAATAAAACTAATGAATCTGACAAAAAAGAAACAGGCTCACAGATATAGAGAACAAACTAGTGCTTACCAGTGGGCAGAGGGAAGGGGGAAGGGGCAAGACAGACATAGGGAATTCAGAGGGCAAACTACTACGTATAAAATAAATAAGCTATAAGGATATATTGTACAAAACGCGGAATACAGCCAATATTTTATAATAACTATAAATGGAGTATAATCTATAAAATTTTTGAATCACTATATTGTATACCTGAAACAAATATTGTAAATCAAATGTACCTCAATTAAAAAAAAAAGAATGGTCTGCAATGCTTCATACTTGTAAGTATAATTACAGTTTCTGCAAACTTAGTGTCACTGTTATTTTTTTTTTAACTTTTCTCATTAATTGCCTTTATTTTTTTTTCAGGGGAACACTATTTAACCTCTTGGTAATTTTAATTAGCGAGCCTCAGATTCCAAAATCTTGTCCTGTGTTTGACATCCAGTTGGTGGCTGATTCAGCTTTAGTTGAGATGTCCTTTGATGCTGAGGTGAGATGAGAATTTTGGAATAGACTAACTACAATATATAGGGGTCCTGGGTTCTTCTATGTGGACCATGACATCGTAGAGTATAGAAAGATAATTAAATCAAAGAGTAAATATGTTGTTATTAATCTCAAAATTTAGATAGCTATTCTGTCAATATTACTATTATATCCATTTTATATGTTTTAAAGTATGCATACTAAGAAAAATAATTAGTATTCTTTATACATTAGATAAATCTGTTTATATTTGTCTCTATATAAAATATTTACATATATAATTCCACAGCAAGTGTCTAATGGGTAAAAAAGCACTGTCTTAGAGATTTTAGGATTAACGTTCTTGCCTTAGTTTACCATTTCCTTACCTATCTAAGTAGTGCAAACTTAGAGTTACTTATTTCTCTAAAGTTTTACTAAAACATTAGAGATATCAAAGTGCCTATAATGCACTTACTCTGAGAGAATAAATCAGGCTATTATTCGTTTATTTTGAGTAGGCCAACACAGAATTTCTTTAAAGGATGGGACATGATTTCATAGTTCTTGAACATACAATCAGAGTTATGTTTTAGAAAACTCTTAAATTCACTCATTCATTCAATAAATATTTATTGAGCATCTGTTATGAGCTAAACAGTGTGCTAGGCAGTGGGGTCCAAACGAGAAGCAAAATAGACACAATCTCTGCCCTCATTAGTTTAGAGTCGAGTTGGATAGACAGATGTTAGTCAAATATAACATCAATGTGTTATAGCAGACTGTATACAGGGCATCTATGATACCAATATCAACAGTGGAGTGAGGGAATTAGGGATGAAAGAGGAGGAAGGAAGCAAGACTGACAGGCAGAGGTGTTAAGAAGCTAGTGCTATAGTCCAGGTGAGGGATGATATGGGCCAGAAGGAAGCCTTCCTTGACCCCTAAACAAAACTAGGCTTTATTTTTAGAGCTCTCCTACCTTCCTGTGGTTTTCTTTCATAGCCCTTGTCTCAGTTTGTAACTATGCAATTTATGTGATTATTAGACTGATGTCTGTTCCCCACTAGACTGTATATTCCATGAGGGCAGGAACCATGTCTCTTGTTACTCTCCATTAGTACAGTACAGTACTCCAACTAGTACAGTGTCTGATGCATGTTTGTTGAATAAATGAAAAAAAAGGGATAGTAGTTGTGAAGAGGAAAGATTTCAGAAATTTTTAGGAAACTGAGTTGATAAGTTGATGGGAAAATAAAGAGTTAAGATTAGATGGTTTCTAGATTCTGGCCTGGGTGACAGATAAGAATTACAACAAGAAGAGTAGGTTTAAAGGGGAAATAATGAGCTTGGTTTTGGATTAGTTTATTTGATTTGTCTTTGATATTTCCATATGAAAATATTTAGTGGGCAGTATAGAAAGGTCTGAATTTCCTGTTTTTGGATCTGCTGATCTTTTGCACCTGGCCTATTAGTGAAGCCATGAGCAAATCATATAAATTCTGGTTCCAAGGTCTAATAGAGCGGAAGATTTCAAAATAGAGCTCTTCCTTGCAAAGAATACTGTCAGGAAAAATGTGTTGGCCTGTAGCATGCCTACAGACACAGTTCTTTCTCACGCACCAAGTGGCCTATGGGCTAGAAGACAGCTTCACCAACTGTTTGGATTTCCTGAGAACAACAGCAACAAAATGTCTCTAACCCTATATTTACCCATACCACAGAAGGAGTTATCCTTCAAGTTGGGCATAAGACTAAATTCCCCAGAGAATCTCCCACTTTAATTCTGGGGAGCATATTTCTACATTCTTGAAAGGAAGCGGGGTTGCTGATCTGAATGATTTTGCAAATCAAGTATGCAATTTTTTGTGTGTTAGTATTCTGTAGGACCCTGTATCTTCTTTCCCTGACCCACTTCCTTAGCCATTATTAAATGTGCACTCATTTTATGAGAGCCACTTTTTTGAGAATGACTGAATCAAACAGAACAAGAAAATTAACCACACTAATATTTTCTGTTGATCATAAATTCTTTTATAAATACTTATAGAGAACCAGGAGAAATGATCATTTTCTGACTCTGCCAATGATATTGCATTGATTACTATTTAAAATTCTAGTTACAGAAGCTTATCCTGGAATATACAGATACAGCTACAGCACTTTTATATGAGATACTTCTTGTCTTTCAGCAGGTACAATACGTTTTTATTATACATACTATATTGTGTGATTATATGTCATGACTATCATATGATATATATATTATATGATTAACATACCTTAAAAATGTTTGTATTAGAGATAATCTCCAAAATTGGTTGATTTAAATGATAGTACTGCTTTTGCTCTTAAGTGTTCATCTAGCTTATTTTCCTAAATACTGATTTTAAAGATTTGATTAATCAGGATAAAATATATTTGAGAATGAATATCTTTTTAGGTATCTTTTTACAACTTGAACTTCATGAATATAACTTGTTTATTTCCTTGAATCTTTTAGGGAAATCTTGGATTGGGGTCATCAAAGTTTGCTATTAGCTGGATGATGTCCTTTCTACAAAGTCGTCCTCCCATAGTAAGTACCTAGAAGCAGAAACAAAACTACCACTCAAGGCTAATGAAACAGATGCTCTTGTGCTTAATTAATAAAACAAAATTTCTCTGTAAGTAGTCAAGTTTATAAAACAGAAGAAAATGTAAATTTGATGATTTTATTAACCAAAATAAAATGTTTTTATATTTGAGGCCTGAATGTTTAAGGTACTGAAATGACATCTTAAATGTGATCTTTATTTAATGAAAAGCCCTAAGATATATGCAGAAAACAGAATATTAAAATACTGGCTGTATAATTAAGTGAAAAAAATGAACATTTATCTTAAACACTGAGTGTGAGTTGGCAAGTATGAATATAACACTTTTAATACTCTGGCCACACTGTCCTGGCAGCCGCCATCCTGGTCTGTAATATCACCATCTCTCTCCTTGACACTATAATTGCATCTACATGGTCTGTCCTATCTTCCCACCGGACTACAGTCAGAGGAACCTATTCAAAATAAAAATCTGATTATGTCATCCCTTGCTTTAAATCTCTCGTAATAAAGAAAGATATAACAAATAAAGACTAAACTTCTTAATATGGCCGACAAGGCTGTACATATTATGGCCCTACAGCCTCATCAGTTGCCTCACTCTTCCATGTCGGTCTCATACCCACTGCTCACCCCCAACACCCCCAACTCCGTCACAGGATCTTTACCATTCCCTCTGTCTGCCCTCCTCAACCGCTTTCCCCTCCCTTTTCCACCTAGTTAACTCCCACTTGTCCTTCAGGCCTCAGTGCCCCTTCCTGGTGCAGGGTGGGGGGGATGATTCTCTCACCTCTGACTAGGTAAGATTCCCCCATTACGGGCACACAATCATAGCATGGCGTCTTCTTCCTTTTCTTCATAGGACTTGTCACTGTTGCAGTCACATGTGTTTGTGTTATTATTTGGTTCTTTCTTGTGGTAGCCATTAGTGTCCACACATATTCTGGCTCTCTCTCCTTCCAGGCACGTAGTAGGCGCGTACATCCCTCCCCACTTGAAATTAAGTGGCTCTCTGTTTTTGCTTTGGCCAATGGAATGTGAGCAGAAGTAACCTATGTCACTTCTTGTGCAAAGGTTTAGGAGCCAGTGCATGCTTCCCTGACTTCTTTTTTCCTTCTGGCATGGTGACTGGCAACACTCCATATGGTCCTGAGTGACTACAATGAGCAGAACCCCCTACTGACCCTTAAGGGACATATAGCGTGAGCAAATAATAAACCTTTGTTGTATTAAGCAAAGCATTGACGTTTTGTGAGATTTGTTACCACAGCATAACTTAGTCTATCATGATTGATACAATGTCTTTCTCCCCAAACAGACTCCAGGTGCCGTAAGGGTAGGAGCTATGTCTGTTGTGCTAGGCACATAATAGATGCTAAATAAAATATCTGCTGAATTAATTCTAATAAAGGCTTTATCCCCTAATCTCTTTTCATGTCCCCAAACTTACTTTCCCTTTATTCATTCATGTATTTGTCTATTCAATCAACATAGATTTAAATGGAAATCTTTTCAAAAGGTAGTAACCCAAACTAAATTTTCGTTGCTAATGGAGGATTTGACATGTGGTATTATGTTCTCTTTCCATATATGAAGATGCCTCTCTTGACCATCAGTGGTTTTCTGCTTTGAAGTATTTTTCTAGAGTGATGTTGAGTCTGTCCTAGGGAATCTAGATTCTCTTGCCAGATCTCTGTGACATGTGTTTCCAAAAACTTGGCTGGAGGCAGAGGGTACACTTGTCAGTAGTACAGCCAATTACCTTATACAGAGACTGAACCCAAGAACTTGGCTCCTTTAGCAGCACATAGACCCCAACCAATCTCAGGCCCACTTCAGAGTGTTGTAAAGTTATAGTCATTCCCAGCCCAGAAGCTCTTATGTGCAAGATGCAAAACCCTTCCTTTTTCTGTGCGGTGGTCCCAGACGAGGTCCTAAAAACTACAAGCAACAGGAAAGTTTCCTTATCAACCTCTAGGGTTGGTTCTCCAAAGGAACTGAGTTGATTATGAGCCCAGACTGTGACCATAAAGCATGTCAGGATGAAAGATGGCAAAAGGACCACTAACACTGTTTAAAGCTTTGGTATTAACCCATTTCTAAAGAGTCTGGATAGAAACAGACCATTTGAGAGAAATTTGCAAGCAAGGAACTTGTTGGGATCATTGAATACACCATCCCAGTCAGCGCTGGCTGATTCTCTTACTTGGTCAGAGCAAGATGCTAAAGAAATTAAAAATTTAATCCCCATATGGCCATTGCTTTGTTTCCCTGCTCCAGACTCTCTGACCTCAATCTGCATTTGCCCAACACAATACCTAGTCAATATGTGTAAATGGATCTGAATTGGGGAAACCTCACTTCAAATCACCTGCCCTACTTAGGAATGGTCTGTAGCAACATCAATAGAAAAGGCCACATTTATTGGTACTAATTTAAGGGGCATCCAGAATGACCTGCTTATTAGAGCCTGAAAGAGCACTAGTTTTCCTTTCTGTTTTTTTACAGGAGCCTAAATTTATACTTCCAATGCTCTCCTTCCACTTTGGAGCCAAACTTCTTTGACAGTCAGTACTGGTTCTGATCCTGCTTGTAGGGGGGCAATTGGTAAACCCAGTTGGTCTATGGTCTGGTGCTCTCTGAGTAACATTTCAATAAGAAATAGCACAATGCAAGGGCATTGGTGTAAGGGTGGTGAGGACCTCAGCCTAGATTTATAGTTGAGATTCCAGCTGAAATAGGTGCTCTTACAGGTGGCATGCAGCCTACATGTAACTGCATTTTCCTTGTATAGATTACTTTTGTGGCCAGAATTGTGAAACGAGTGGTGAAGGGGCTTTCAGCTTCATTTCAGCTGCTAAGTCCTGGCCAAGCAGTTCTGTTATACCAGCAGTTTCACATCCTCAAGAGCTGCCTGCAGTACAGCAAGACTTTAGCTGAGTACATTAGGAATGACTACAGAGAAGAATTCAGGTAAGAAAAAGTCGGAATCTTATCTGCAGTAAAATCCACTCATTTCTGATTTTCATGCAAAACTACAACACTGCCCAATATTTAGAAGATTAAGTGACAAAGGGAAATTCTAATTTTTGTTTTTAATAATATTTTACTTTGATAAAATAGTTACCTTACTGTGGTAAGGTAGGATTTGGGTGGGGGGGGGCGGGGGGGCGGTGCTCTAAGAACCATTGCTACTTGAAGCACATTCCCAGGCCAGAAAAGACTAGGGAAACATCAAAGCTCTCTCTGAAGAACTGTTTCTCCCTCATTGTCTTGATTTCAACCAGCATCTATCTCACAGAATCATGTTAATGATTTTAACATGCTGTGAGTAACGGAAAGTAACAAACCCTACTAAAGGAGATGATGTATTATGGGTTGTGAATTAACTGAGCCACTGGGAAAGAAAAACAATTGATAAAGGAGGAATGATGAATGCAGTTATTAGGGGTTTTTTGTTTGTTTGTTTCATTTACCCCTCTCTTACTCTCCATAACAAAATAGTAAGAAAGAACATTAGCAAGCCTTTGTTTCATTAGTCAGCTTGTTCTGTACCTCAGGGGTTCCTACTTCTATTTATAGGCTGCCAAAGACAAATGCACTTAGCCATACAGCCCTGCATTAGCACCTATCAAGGAAAAAAAACCTAGGTTGTGTCTAACTTAAGATGAAAAGGGCGCAGCAGGCATAGCTTTGCTACCAGTTTGGATGGAGACATACAAGGACGTGGAGGCATATACTATGGCCTAAAGATTTGCTTTAAAAAATGTTACAGTACAACTTGTGGATCCTGTTTTTCCTCCATGTGGTTTTATACCATAGGTTCCACTCTGGCTCCCATAAAAGAGTTTTGTTGGGCCCACTCTGAGTTGGTGCACGCAACCCAATTTTTTCCTCACTTTTTTTGAGGTAAAATTCATATAGCATGAAATTCACCATTTTAAACATTTTAAAGTGTGCAACTCAGTGGCTTTTGATACATTTCACAATGTTGTGCAACCATCACCCCTATCTAATTGCCGAACATTTTCATCACTCTCAAAGAAACCTGTTACCCATGAAGCAGTCACACCCCAGGCCCTGGCCACCACTAATCTACTTTCTGTCTCTGTTGATTTGCTTATTCTAGACATTTCATACAAATATAATCATACAACATATGGCCTTTGTGTCTGGCTTCTTTCACTTAGCATGATGTTTTCAAGGTTCACCCATGTTGTAGCATGGATCACACAAACCAATTTTTTTTTTTTTTTTACAGAAACCAATTTTTAAAAAATAGTTATGCACATTTAAAAATCAGAACAATGGCAAAAATAGTGTCACATGCCTACATGGCAATAGTTGGTCAGGGCTCAAAAGCAGCTACCTTCTTAGGTAGATCATGCACTGTTTAGTTTGCCACTGTCTCCTCTCTCTGTCCTTACACTTACCGTTCCTCCTACTATGTCATCTGTGGGCATTTAGGTTTGTGATCCTTGTTTTTACACAAGTGACTTTCAACCTGCCATGCATAGAATCAGTAGAGGGACTATTAAAAAAAACTGATACCCAGGTCTCACATGTAGAAATTCTGTTCAGTTTGTCTGGGGTTGCGCCTCGGCATTGACATTTAAAATGAACTGTCCGGGTGATTCTAATGTGCATCCAGGGTTGACAACCAATCTTTTAAGCCATCTGAGAGGCTGGCTAAAGATTTTCTTACTTTTGTCTCTTCCCTGGCCTTTGCTATACAGTTGACCCTTGAACAATGTTGTGGTTAGGGGCGCCAACCCCCATGCAGTTGAAAATCCACATATAACTTTTGACTCCACCCAAATTTAACTACTAATAGCCTATTGCTGACCAGAAGCCATTCCGATAACATAAAGTTTATTAACACATATTTTGTATGTTATATGTATTATATACTGTATTCTTACAATAAAGTCAGCTAGAGAAAAGAAAATATTAAGAAAATCATAAGGAAGAGAAAATACAGAGCACTGTATTGTATTTATTGATACAGTAAGTTTACATTGTCTTTAAAAGATGAACCGTCTGTCTACCAGTATCTACATTAATATTGTCTTATATGATTCAAAACTCTGTAGATGTTACACATATTACTAACACTAGACATCAAAAATGAAAAGATATGAAAAAGAAATTTGTATTTATTTACAGGCATAATGATTCATGCATTGATAACAAAGAAGCAACAATATGATTGCTTCATGGTAGCCTAGCTTATACAACAATGAATGAATCGTAATAAAATTTTTATGGCACACAGTATTACAGTGATATTCATAATACAGTATTGGAAATATTGTTACTTTTTTTAAAAAACCACTTACCTGTTATGATAGGCTGATATGCAGTTTCTCCAGTTACCAGAGAGAGAAGCATACTCTATGGTACGTAATTCTTTGAAAGCAAAGTTATAAAACATTAATAAGCAAACTAACACATTATTAATTCTATATTAAACATCACCTTATGCCTATGTAAGGACAGGCTATCCACTTCAATTTAAGTCTTGCTCACGATGTTCTAGACATATATTTTTGTATACTTATTGAAAAAAATCCAAGTATAAGTGGACCCATGCAGATCAAACCCATGTTGTTCAAGGGTCAACTGTACTTTTACTGAGGCCGTGGGGATGAACTCTCCTCTTCCCTCTTGACTTGGCCCTAGTGGTCACCCCAGCTTGACTCATTTCGACTCCCTGCTACGTATAGCCTGAGAAAACAAGAGGCAGGAGCCTCAGCTCACCCTGTGGTGAGGACAGTCCTGGCTTCCTTATTAATGCTTTGATAACTGATACATTATTAATGCAATTCGCTTTGCTGAAGCAAAGTGCTTCAATGAGCTGAAAGGCACACATATCAGAGGTCTTCTAGGTCACAAATGGGGGAGGTTGGAGGGCTAAAAATGCTGCAGGTTAGACTCCCACACCCAACAACGCTACGCCAGTAAGTGTGTACGTACTGATGTGACCAGTGTGAAAAGTCTTGTTTTTAAAGCTATTTTGTTTCTTTTTATGATATGCAGGTACTTTATTCACATGCCAGCCTTGGAAAAAAGGCTCCCATTATGTTTCCCTATTACCCAACCTACCACTCAACTTTTTCATGAAGTTCTGAAATTGGTTGAACAGAAACAATGTGTGAAATGTTAATAAGAGTATAAAATGTTAATTGGGAGTCAACTTAATATTTATGAGAAACATTTTTTAATATCCAGCTATTCCTGTGTTCTATAAACAAAGATTTTATTTGAAGGATCCATCAATACCTCTCTAAGAGAAGTGTTTAAAGTTTTTAATCTGCTACAAAGAAGAAACTGTTTAAATACACTGACATACATAAAGTGGGGTGAAAGACTAGCATTCTTCTAAAAGAAAAAGTTTCTAAAGACATAAAGGAAACAGAAACCCAGAAGAGCAAATGTAGAAAGTGCAGGCTGATGAGTTTTGTTGTGTAATAATGGTGAGTGGCACGAAGCCACTGAAATATCCAAAGATAAATTGTTGTGGGGAGTATAAATTACAAAATGATCACATTAGAGAAATGCTGGGCAATAGGATGATACCCTCCTTTTCCACCTGTAAAAATTCTAGTGACATAAGTATTAATGGAAGAATGAGCAGAAGAATACAGGCATAGCTATAAGGAAGGTCAGTTCCTCATTTATCATGGGGAAAGAGGCTTGGATTTTCTTCAACAGCACTGAATGCATTCTTCCACTCTGTTTCAGGAACCTGGGGGCTAATGTGAACAGTGTTGTACAGTTTCTATGAAAGAGAAACTGTCTATTAGCAGTTATGGCTCTTCCAGTTATTTAAAGAATGTCTTCACTATATCTTACGGTAATAAGCTAATTTAATCCAACAAAAACCTTAACTTTGGCATCCCTGTGGAGCTACTGAATTTGGGCTTCTAAGAACTTAGGAACTGGGTCCTTCATTCAACTTACAACTTAAGGGAGGATCAGAGAAAAATCCACCACCAAAGAAAGAGCTCCCAAGCCAGATCTGCCTGTGCTGTGCAGTGGAGAGAGAATTAAACTCACTCAGGACATTTTATTTCTGGTTCTGGCTAAGCCACTAATCTGCTGTTTGACCTGGAAAAAGTCAGGTCTCCTTTCGGGGCCTCCTCTGCTATGTGGAAGGGTAGGGCTAGATGTTCTTCAAGTTCTCTTCCAGCTCTAACATTCTCTGCCTGTGATGAGACACTTCTTAACACTCTGTAATGGGGTAGTGCATTCCTCTGCACCCTGGCTCAGTGGATGATTTCACATTGATTTCAACAATCCTGCTTTCTTTGGACTAAACATTTCTCTTCTGGCTGTCATCAGCATTGCTCCAGAAAGTGTCCAAGGCTTCTGCACTGTCACCCATCCAGGACTATAAGTCTTCCACTTTCTAATCTGGGGACAGAAAAGGGAGCAAAATGCTGTTTATGAGTGTCCTGGGCTGTTAGATGAGGGATTATTCCCAAGGGATGGTTAATCAGAAGAAGATTCTCAAGACAAAGGCAAGCAGCACTTGAAACTGGACAAATGATGGACAGTGGGCTGACTACTGGTGAATGTGGAGCCTGCAGAATGACGAGAGGACCAACTCAGCTCTGCCTCAGCTTCTAGGCAGTGCCCTGGCTCTGAACGAGTAGCAGTGAGGCTCTGGAGAGGGCTTGGGGTCTCTTTCCCATGTGCCTTCTTGCCCATGTTGCTTCTTCTCTCCCACTGTTCCCTTCACTCTGAAAGCATACTTTATCTCATCTGTGGGAGCAAAAGCTCTATCCGCATGTAGCTCAACCTTTCCATGTAGGACTTAGTCAGTAGCTTTTTTGAAAGCTAATGGTTGAATATTTGTTGTCTTGATTTTCTTATGACACATGGCTATTCATTTACACAGTCTGGGAGAAGAGGGAAAACCCAGAAATTAATACTTTGAAGGGGTATCCTGCCACAATTCTTTCCTACTATGTGTTTTTTGCATTATTGCCAAAGCCAAGAAAATTACTAAATAATCCATCTCTATTAGTGATCAGACACATTTGATTGACTAAATATTGATTTAAATCACAAAATAATTATTTTTCAGGGAAACTAATTGTAGAAAAACTTTGAATATGAAAATCACATATGTAACTTTTGAAGAATAAAAAGGATCACCAAAAGGACCAGCACACACAGCCAGTTTTCAGGCTGGGTTCAAGATTCTGGACTCTCTGGCCACCTTTATAATATAAGGATTGCCATTGACCACTCCCACTAAGAGTGAAGTCATAGTAATTAGCTCTACCATTATATATACAAGGGTTTTGAGGTCAAAGAGCTGAGTTTAAATCCCAACTCTGCACTAGTTTTGGACCTTGGGAAGTTACTTAACATCTCTAAGTTTTGGTCAAAACAAAGGTATAACCTATCCCATAGGGTTGTTAGATTTAAATGAAAAGATGTTGATAAAGCACATAGCATGGCATGTGGAAGTAGTAAGGATGCAGTACTTACTATTATTAAAATACTATCAAAGCTGGCTGAGAACTTAGAGATTTATAAGTACTACCCTTATTTTTTGGACCAATTTGGGGAATAGCTACTATACTCAGCCCCTAATCCATACAGCACTGAAGAACAGATTCATTTCATTATTAAACTGAAAATTCAATTTTATATTAGCAGGAGTGTGATTTAATTAAGTGACTATTTCTACTGCTCACCACCAAGGACCATTGACTCTAACTGACATTCTCAATGCAAGAGCTATGTGGGAAATATTCTTCCCACGAGTGGACAGAAATCTTTTCAGTCCCGTAAACTTTTTTTTCACCTTTGATTTAAATAGCTAATTACTAACTGATCAAACAGACATAGCCATTCTGTCCTTACAGAGTTCCTAATTGATTCACAGGTACTGTTAGAATAAATATATGAAGAGTTTCATTTTACTGAAATATAGATAATCTAGAAACTATGTAAAGAGGGAAAAGCTTGAAGTCCCTATAATTGATAACATATTTTACTTATTTCCATACTGACTCTCACTCACTGGTAGTACCACTTTTCATACCGTACAGAGATGCTTGAGAGTATGGTATTAAATGTGCTATAAGGCAACTGATAAAAGTGGTCACAGCTTGTTGACTGGTAATATGCTCCAGCCGGCGGCATTATATTTTCTCTGAGGTTAGAATCACTTGTTTTATATTTAATGTTTTTGTATAGTAGAGACATTAGGTGATAAATGTGGAAGAGAAGCTGGAAATTTCTTGAAGAAATGAATTTGATGGGAATTTTTGAGCAACCTTTAATAGTGTTAACTCACTGTCTGATTTCTCTTTGTTCATTGTATTTACTTCTAAAATGCAATACTGACTTGTAAGGTCCACTTGGATTTGGCTCTCTATAGCAGGGAGACAGTCAGCAATTTTTCATCCCGTCAGACCAAGCACTCTGTGTCTGTATATCTGTCTTTTGGATCTGAAGCTTTTCACATTTAGGGGAAGGCAGCATGCCTCTGGCTGGAAATCTGGGTGGTGTAACTTTGTGACCAAGAGTCCAGATGCTATGTCAGAAAGACCTGGTTTTGATTCTTGCCTGCCTACTTACTTGTCATCAGACTTTTGGCAGGTTATGTAACTCAGAACTTCCATTTTATCAATCATAAGTTAATAAAAGCCTATCTTAAGGGTTTTTGTGAATATTCATTCATTTATATGTAAATAAATAGTTCTGTGGCCAGTAAATAGAGACAAACCATATGGCATTGCCATTTTCAAGTTCAAAATTGTTAATATCTGTAATTTCATATGGTTCAAACAAATAAAAACCCCTCAATAAATGGTAGCAATTATCCTAACAGAAACACTAACTTGCTTTAAGAACTTATACTTTAAATATACATCATTAATTCTAATTTCCCAGATAGCATGGCACTTTGTTATAACGTGGCTTATTCTTGCACAGATTTGGATGAACCTTAAATCATATAGTTCAATTACAAACTATTGAGTGGGCATAATATAATTAAACATGTTCAAATGTAATTTAAAATTTTCTTCCTTGCCTTCCCCCAAAATAAAGAAATCTGTTCTTCCACCAGTCTCCTCCTCCTCAGTGAAGTGTACTTCACTCACGCTACCACTCAAAAGAGACAGTTGGGAGACCTCTGTGTTTTCTCCATTCTCTTCATTCTACAAACGCAATCCATCAACAGTGCTTATTGGAAATTCCTTCAAAATATATGAGTAATCTACTGACTTCCCATAGTTACTACTACTCATGTCCAAACCTCCATCACCTACTACAATAAACTATTTAGTCACTCTGCTTTCACCCTTGACCCCTACAATCGTTTCTCAAAAAGGAGAGTGGACTGTTCTTTTGAACAAGGAAATCAATACAATTGATGACTTAAAACCTTCCCTTTTCTTCCCATTATCCAAGATGAAATCCAAAGTCCTTACCATGGCTTTCAGGGCCCTTCACGACCTGGCCTCTGACTACCTCTGTGACCTAATCCAATCACTCTTCTCACTCGCTGCTCCCTAAACACACTGGCCTTTGTGGTTTTCCTTCAAATCTCCAAGTTGTTCAAGCCCTGGACATTTGACTAGCAAATGCTTTTCCCCCAGATCTTCAAATGTCACTTCAAAGAGGGCTTCTCTGATCACTCCCAAGTAGCCTCCCACCCTTATCACCTTATAGTGTATTTGTTATGCATTCTTTGCAATGTCACAATTTAAGAATGTAAGCTCTATGAGGGTATGGCCCTCATTTGTCTTATTGAGTACTATATCCCAACGCCTGGAATAGTGCCTGGTGCAAAGCGCCTCTTCTGTGTTGGGTGAAGGATGTGCTGAAGAAACATGCAGAAGGAGACCACAGACATGAGCACCAGCTCCAGCCGCCACGTCACAGCAGACTCATGAAAGACCCCAAGTGAGACCTGTAGAAGAACTGCCCAGCCAATCCATAGAATTGTGAGATATAATAAAGGGTTGGATTTTTTTCAGCATCACCGAGGTATAATTGACAAATAAAATTGTAAGACATTTAAAGTATACAACATGATGATTTGATATTCTTATACTCTGTGAAAGGATTCCCCCCCCCCCAAGTTAATCCATCCCTCACATCACATATTTATCTTTTATTTTGGGGGGGGGAACCATTTAAGTTCGACTCTCTGAGCAAATTTCAATTATATAATACAGTGTTATCAACTATGGTCACTATGTTATACATTAGATCCTCAGACCTTATTCACCTTATAACTGAAAGTCTGTACCCTTCAAAGTTTGGAGAAGTACCAACCTCTCCCTATTTCCCCTACCCCACAGCCCCTGGCAACTACTTTCTGTTCTCTGTTTCTAGGAGCTTGACTTTTTAAGAAATAAAGTGTTGTTTTAAGCCTCTAAGTTTTGGAGCGGTTTATTATGTAGCAAAATACATATGATAAATAAAATTTATGTAGATAAAACAAGAACATTTTCATTTATTTTAAATAAAATTTTACAACATTATATCAATGTTAAGGTAATTCCAAATTAAATAATTCACCACAATCAGGCACTTTAACCAGCATAAGCATTTTACTTGTCTCTATGTTCTTCTAGCTTTTTTCTACATTGTTAAAATCATATAAATTTTCCCTTTTGTCACTTTAAATGGATTCGATAGCATTCTACAGAGTTCTCCCAGCCTCTTAAATAACGGCTGAGCACTTAAGTGCTGATGGTATATGATGAACACCAAGCAGACTCAGCTTGCTTCTGCCCTCAACCCTTCCCCTTCCAGCCGGTCCCTAGTTACAAAGGGAAAGTTACAAAGCTCGGAAGAGATAAGGCTTTGAAGGTGTATTCATTACATATCTGAGAAAGTTCTGGCTTCTGGGTTTGGAGAAACCATGGGGCAAAGGGTTTTCTTTCCATTATTTTTCTGGTCTGCTTTTCCTTTCTTGTTGTCTTCTACCTGGAAGGTGACTTTGACCCTGGAGAACTAAGAGGGGCTACAGGTGGGACAAGAGAAAAGGAAGTAAGATTAATATTTGCCCCAAGATTCTGAGAGGCAAAGAAACCTTTAAGTTTCCTTCTAGGTGGTCCACTCCTTTGAAGATCCCAGGAGGGGTGTAGGATTTCAGGGCGTAAGTTGTCGCCTATAAATAAAGATGATGGATTTGATCAAGGCACTAACCCCCTTCCCTCCTCTTTCTACTTTTGGTGGTGATGGGGACAGAGTAGTTAGTGGTGGTGGCAGTGATGATAGATATGGTGATTTGTATGTTTTGCCAGCAAGGAGGTCAGTGGAGGAGGGTAGAGGGTGTAGATCAAGTGGCATAGGGCCACTGTGGGTTTTTGTGGGCTACCCTGCAATAGTGGCCATTATTTATAACACTGTTGCTACAGGGAAATTATTCTGTCTTCTGCACAGCTGACCGACAAATGAATTTGGAAAGGACACATTTATAAAGGAAGTATTCTACTTCTAGTAGCAACTATAACCACCAGGGGGCATAATTGGACTAGGAAGACAGAAAGAAAAGCAAAACTTTGCTCTAGGAGTATTGATTCTTAAACTTCTAAAATTCCTGCTGACCTTCAAAATTAAATTAATTCTTGTTGTCAGGTGTCTTTAATATGTACTAACATAAATCTAGGTGTGAGAAAGCTCCATATGCTCTTATAAGATCAACAGAAATATACAATTTAAAAGTTTACAAAATTAAATGCAAATTAATATCATTAACATAATGCGTGATATTTTGCTCAAACTCCATCTCCTCTAGCAAAATGAAGACAGTAGAATGTACCACACAGGCTCTTGAGTTCAGTATGCTGCTATCACATTTCACTCTTCTCTTTCAGAACTACTACACATCTTTATGTACAGGCCATGCTGATCTCTGACTGTCTCTTAGCTTGAACATTTCACTATGTATGAAGTCTGCTTTTGTTCTCTTTTTGGCCAAGGACAATTAAAGTTCTCCCACTTAGGGACAAACAATGGATCAACACAGACAACGCAAACACGGGCATTTTGTTGAAATGAAAACAAAACTTTAGATTTCCTAAGAAACCCCACAGACTTTCAAGCTGAAATCTAGACCCCAATTTGAGAGGCTCTGCTACAGAGGATAAGGGGCTCAAAATGTTGTCAGTATGGTGACTTGTCCTCACGATTTCCCTGGGTGGTTTATGTCTTTTTTTCCCCAACACCCTCTGCTTTATTTTCAATAGTGTCCTCATTTGGATGATAAAGTAATAAGGTTGTATCTGCTTAGAAACCAGTCCCAGCATGGAGTTTTAAGATCAGGAAAGACCTGTGCCTTAGCAGTGGAAGTTAGGAAACAAAAGTTAAAGCCACTTACAGAAGCTTCTTAGGCTTCTTTAAGAAGCATATCTAGTCCAATAGGAGTCAAGCTTTGGGGGTTAAACCAAACTTTTGACATGTTCTGATCTTCTTTTGTGACTAAGAGGCCTCAGGGATTCCCCTGACTCCCCATATTCCCAAAACACCACCTCAAAACACAGGCTATATAAGAAAGGAAATACATAAAGTGAAAGATTTCATCATAATGAGGATTCTCTGATATTTGACAGCATATAAGGTCATTTTAGGTTAGGAGGAGCGAAACTTCTGAAAGGGCCACATTTACTCAGAAAAGCTGGAAGACAGGACAGCAGTTTTGTAACTGTATGACATAATTTGGCTAATATCATGCTTTGGGCTTGCTACACAACAAAATGATTCCTCGCTGCCAAGTCTCAAGACCAAATTCAGTTGCCAATGTGACTTCAGATGGTTCAGTGTTAATAATAATGAAAAGATGCCATAAAATATGATTTTTAAGGAGACTGAGAAATATTTCTCTAAAAATGTCCCACGAACAGATATTTGCTGAGATTGGTCTGTTGAAGTGATACTAATGAGAGCATTCTAGCAACTTTGAGTCCTCTTTCCTTCAGATGATGAATATTATTAGCATTATTTCATATTTACCAAGCCCCAACTGGGGCAACTTGTCATAATGGACAGGGAAGGGAGAGGGAAAAAAGCACCACCTGTCCCTGGCATATGTTCCAGGGACACTCAATGTGGGGACAATGTCTTAAATGTGGTCTGCCATTTAGGAGGTTTCATATGATTTTCAAGGATCTCACTGTCCCAGAGAGAAATCAATTCAACTCAATAAGCATCTATACGGAGCTAGTTGGATACTTAGGGTATACAAAAATAAATAAAACTGGGTTCTTGTTCTAATAAGCTAAATTCTCTAAGCTGAATTGAGTAGAACCTACAAAAATTTTGCCATATCATCTGTATTTTTATTTACTCCGTATTTTCGTAACATCATTATTTATTCAATACTTTTCTAGTATCTCTACCTACTTTGACCATATCTTAAAGAATATCTTGGGAAATCATGGAGTTGATGTTCCAGATATATATTTTTAAATACTTGTGTTTACATATTTCTCTTTTTTTTACATATTTCTAATGTGCACTTAAAAATGTGCATTTTAAAATAAACACAATTAAAAAAATTTCTAATTGTGGGACTTCCCTGGTGGTCCAGTGGTTAAGACATTGCCTTCCAATGCAGGGGGTACGGGTTCCACCCCTGGTCAGGGAGTTAAGATCCCACATACCTTGGGGCCAAAAAAACCCCCAAAAACCAAAACATAAAACAGAAGCAATATTGTAACAAATTCAGTAAAGACTTAAAAAAATTTTTTTAAATGTCTTTTCCTTGGACTATCTAAAACCATCTCTGTACTACTCTATGGGAATGATAATAGTACGGAATACTTAAAATATTTTACAAGGGTAGAATAAGTCAGATGATAGAGGTATAAAGAAAGGGTTACAGGAAATCACAGAAAGAAGAGTTTAATTCTGTTTGGGTGCATCAAGGAGGCCTAATTTAGAAGATTTTGTATTTGAGGAGGTTTTAAAAATATCTAAGCGTGTAATATTTTTTTCAAACTAAAGAACATGGCAAAATGGTAAGATCTGACAAAGCTTGGCGGTGAGTGCACAGATATTCCTATATTATGCTCTTCTCTGTATGCTTGAAATATTTCATGATAACATAATAAAATGTGTCTAAGGTTTGAAGAAGAGAAAAGCATTCCAAGCAGAAAAGAAAGTATGAGTGAAAGCACAGAATCCTGAAATTCAGGCTAGGTGTCTTCGATAGAAGGTGAGCACCGGAAAATTAGGATGTGGCAGATCATGCGGGACCTTGGCTAAGTGGTCCTGAATAAGAGGTCTGGGGGTGTGGGAAATCCCTGGAGGTTTCTGATGAACAATATATAATCAGAGCAGTAAATCAGGAATAGAACTCTGGGAGAGAACTGCAAGAAGGGGAGAGCCCAGATTTGGAAGGATCTTATAATAATGATTCGAGTGACAATATTGTAGTCTCCCTAAGCTCCATAACATGCTGATTTGCTCCCTTGTTCTGCCCACTTGCATCCTGTTTTTATTTTTAAAAAATCCATTTCTAGGACTTCCCTGGTGGCACAGTGGTTAAGAATCCACCTGCCAATGCAGGGGACACGGGTTCGAGCCCTGGTCCGGGAAGATCCCACATGCTGCAGAGCAACTAAGCCCATGTGCCACAACTACTGAGCCCGCGTGCCACAACTAGGGGAGCCCGTGCATCTAGAGCCCATGCTCCGCAACAAGAGAAGCCACGGCAATAAGAAGCCCACGCATTGCAACGAACAGTAGCCCCCGCTCGCCGCAACTAGAGAAGCTCATGTGCAGCAATGAAGACCCAGTGCAGCCAAAAAAAAAAAAAAAAAAAAAAAATTAAAAAATTCATTTCTACTGGGTAGTCATATTTCCTCCTTCCTACCCTAGATCCTTTGCAGTCTCATCCAACTATATTATAGACAAGGATTCGCTAAACTTTTCCTGTAAGTAGCCAGATAGTAAATATTTTAGGCCTTGCAGGCCATACAGTCTCTGTTGCAACTATTCAACTCTGTTGTAGGGAGAAAAGCAGCCACAGACAATACATAATGAATGGGTGTGGCTGTGTTCCCCTAAAACTTTATTTATAGACCCTGAAATTGAAATTTCAGATAAGTACCCTTCTTTTGAATTTTTCAACATTAAAAACGTAAAAAACATTCTTAGTTTTCAGGCTGTATAAAAATAGGCTGCAGATTACAGAAATGCAAAACAAAACCATAATGAGATACCATTCCTCACCCCCTGATGGCTGTAATCAAAAAGACAAATAATAACAAGTGTTGGCAAGAACATGGAGAAATTGGAACCCTCTTACATTACTGTGGGAATGTAAAATGTCACAGTAGCCTTGGAAAACACTTTGGCAGTTTCTCAAATGGCTAAGCATAGAGTTACACATGATCCAGCAATTCCACTCCTAGGTATATACCCAAGAGAAATGAAAATATACGTCCACACAAAACATAATACACAAATGCTCATGGCAGCATTATTCATCATAACCAAAATGTGGAAACACTGATACAATGGATCATTTGGCAGTAAAAAAAGAATGAAGTGTTACTGTGCTCAACCTGGATAAATCCTGAAAATATGCTAAGTGAAGGAAGCCAGTCACAAAAGACCACCTACTGTATGATTCCACTTATAAGAAATGTCCAGAATAGGCAGATCTTATAGACAAAAAGTAGATTAGTGGTTACCTAGGGCTGGGCGGGCTTTGGGGACAGGGGAAGTAACTTGCTCATGAGTGACGAAAATTTTTTGGGGGGTGTGAGGAAAATGTTATAAAAGTGATTGTGGTGTGATAGCACAACTCAATAAATATACCAAAAAACCATTGAACTGTACACTTTAAAAGGGTAACTGTATGGTATGTGAACTATATCTCAATAAAGCTGTTAAAAAATAAATAACAGGCTGCAGGCTAACTGGTCACGCAGGTGGCAGTTTGCCAGCTTCTGCTGTAGACGCCAAATGAACTGGCTCCTTTCAGAAGCTTACTAGTAGATTCAGCTATTTAAACCTGGAAAATTCAATTTAGAAGAGCTGCAAGATAACTGTAGTCAGACAGGCCTTTGTTCTTCGGTCTTGCTGGTGAGGGGATCTGTATGTCTTATAGATGTACGATCTAAGCAATGATGAATTCCTGTTTGTAATTAAAGCCAGGAATTCAGCCCCCATACTTAGATATACTCAGATTCACAGTAGTTTCCAGCATTGAGGTCTTGCAGAGCCACCAGGCTGCAAGGACCTTCACTTTGTCCCAGCCAAGCTTCCCAGGCAAGCAATCATTTTGTCCATCTTTCTTCTTCTAGACCAGCTGGCTGGTTACCTTAGATTCCTCAACTTCCCATGATTAAAAAACAAAGCTTTGGGGACTTCCCTGGTAGCGCAGTGGTTAAGAATCCACCTGCCAATGCAGGGGACACGGGTTCGAGCCCTGGTCCGGGAAGATCCCACATGCTGCGGAGCAATAAGCCCGTGCGCTACAACTACTGAAGCCCGCGTGCCTAGAGCCCATGCTCCGCAACGAGAAAGCCCGTGCAGCACAACAACGAAGACCCAATGCAGCCAAAAATAAATTAAAAAAAAAAAAAAAAAAAAGCTTTATCTCATTGCCTCTTTGGAGAGGTAATGCAAGGGGGTGACGGTAAAATTTAACCTAAATTTTTCTTCTTGTAATCAGTCTTGGCCAAGGCAAGACTACCTCCAGTAGACTATAAGCTCCATGAAGTCAGGGCCTTATATGATTTGTTTATGACTATATCTCCTTACCTAGCCCAGGATCTGGCTGATCATAGATGCTCAACAGATGTTTTCCATAAGAAATAGATGTTTTGAAAAACATCAATTAAGACAGGAAGACTATGAAATTACCTTAAAAATGTAAAAGTATTTTATGACCAATATCATGATATAAATTAGAATAAAGAGAATGAAAACAAGGACAGAAATATGAGTAGGAAAGGAGATAGGGAGAGAGTGTTAAAGAGAGAGCACACAGTCAGAGTCACCATTATAAGCAAGAGAAGGAGCGTGGTAAAAGGAGAATTTTATTTAAAATAAAAACTGGTGAGGGTTTGACTGAAGGAGCATTTATTTTGGGAATAATCCTTTTAGGATACTTGGAAAGTTGTAATCCAGGACTGCTACCCATACACTGGTCAGAATAAAGACCATCCCAAATTTTGAAAACGACAGTTTTGTCCACCACTTTATACCTTTTGTCTTAAATCCTTAGACTCTCCTGAATGAGATACTATATACCTTCCTCAGGAGGACTAGAAGTTTTAGGAAATAAAGCACATAGCAGTGTTTTTGCTTTTAAGAGGGAAGCTTTTCAGTTCACTTCCAGCCTTAATTCTTAGATAATTTGTGCCTCATCTCCTCTCTCTTTAGGCTTTGCATGTGGTGATAGCTAATTTTTGAAAATTGGAAGAGAATCTTTGGTTTTATCATTAAGTGTCAAGAAGAGGTCATTTGTAGAAAAAAATGTTTAATAATATGCAGAAAGCACAGCCCCAAGGGTCTCCATGAAGACCTCTGCCTTACATGTAAATGCATAAATGGATGGAAATGCCACCTTTTAGCAACGTGGGTGAGAACGACAGGAATGAATGGTCAGAGGAGTTAAGAATTTAATGATACATAAATACTTAAGAAAAAATACTCAAACGACCTTCTCCGAGGAACACAAGATATGAATTTTAACGATGGCACCAGAAGACCCAAACAAGTCCACGATCATTTAAAACACAAAGGGAGAATCCCTTTGTCTTAATGAGTGTTCCAATCTCCTAGAATTAACTAAAAAGAAAATGTTGACAAAGATACAACTCCAATCTATTTGGGAGTTTAAATAGTGTCGATTTATGAGAACATTTATATTTTATTAAGAAAAATGATAAAAAATATTTGCTGGGGTTCATAGTACAGCATTAGTAAAATTGAATACCATAATTATTTCAACAACTAATTATTGAGTATCAACTATGTGCTAGTCACTGTAAAGATTAATAAGACTCAGTGTGCCTATCTTCAAGAAGCTTACTATACAGCAAGCTTATAATAAGTTAACTACAGAAATAACTATATGATAAAGTAGTTGATAATAAAGGAACAGGAGGTACAGAGTTTTATGAGAGTTACAAGGCAAAAAGGCTTGTATGTTATTGAGATAATCAGTAAAAGTTTCATGAAGGAAGTAGCATTTGAGATGAGGCTTGGAAAACAGCAACTTTTTCATAGTCTGAGATATGAGAGACGAGCATTCCAGGTAGTGGGTACAGTAACAGCAAAGATACAGAAGTGGGAAAGCAGGAGAGATTTTTAGGAAACTCAACAGCTATTTTGCCAAAGTGTAAACTATATGTTTTGGGGAGGGGGCAGTAGGAAATACCACAACTGGACAGTTAGGTAGGAGTCAGATTGTGAGGAGCTTTTCAAATTCATTCCCTCACTCATTCAACATTCACTGAGCCCCCATGCCTGCCATTGTGCTGAACACAGCAGCAAAAAAATAGATAGGAGACGTGAGTACTATAACCACATCAGCTGTGTCTCCACAGACGTTCACAACTAGAGGCCTAAACATTCTTTTCATAAAATGAAGTCACACTATTTGTCTGCTCCCTAAATTTCATATTGAATTAGTCAAGCTTATTAACGGCCGTGACCTGAGTCCATGCGATCGCTGTCTCACAGGGGTTCAAAAGTAATTTTGAGGAAGAAAGAAACACATTTGCAACCAATTATACTTTCCAGTTACACTCTAATTTCAAGGAACTAGGTCAAATTCCTTAGCAGGTTTGGAAGGATTTAACCTGTTCCTCTCTGGGAACAGTGACCTCTGCAGCTTGTTCCGTAAGAGGCTGGTCCCACTCAGTTTGTCCCAGTGGGGTGATATCATGATGATAACCACATCCCAGTAGCTGATCCACCAGACTGGCCAAATTTGGGATTTATCAAGGTACTGCTAAAGAATTCTAAGGACAAATTCTTGCAGCTGTTTTCAGCCTTGAACATGATTGGAATATCAATCTATAAGCTGGAGGTGGCACACGTTGGAGATTTATTGAAACTACAGGATCCCAGATTTTACAGTGGCAAATTTGGGCACCCTGGCTATTAAAATAAAGAGGCTATGCCTACGTTTAAACCTTTTAAAAAAGAAATGTGAAATAACAAAACATTAAAAATAGAAATGAAAGTCATTGAAATGCAGAGCAATTATATAGATGACAATTAAACTGAAATGTAAGAATGTATTCACGAAAAGGCTATGATAAAAGATTATCATTCACTCAAGGCGTTATAATAAGGAGGCTTCCCAGGCTGAGTGTTAATTGAATATAAGGTGGGGGGAGGGGCCTAAAAAGCTTTCTCAGTTTGAAGTTCAAATCTGTGGAACTCCCTGTCCTCACGGCTTTAACTCAGACCTGACATTATTCACTTGAGGAACTGCTGCCAAGCTTGTCTTTGCATCCAGGCAGAAAACAGCACTGCAAGTCTTTACAAAAAGCCTCTGGGCCTTGAGTGGCCTCACTGATGAAAGTTAATTTACTAGTCTACTTGCCACTTACATGTTAGTCTTCTAATAAGATAGTGTCTCAGAGTACCTAATCTCTGTCCTTTCACCCCCTCAACCTGAAATCCATGTTGGGCCAGCCCAGTCAGGAAAATGGCCTAGTTTTGATCCCCTAGATAATTATATGAGTCTTTTTTCTTTTTTCTTTTTGGCTCTGTTGCGTGGCTTATGGGATCTAAGTTCCCCGACCAGGGACTGAACCCAGCAGTGAAAGCGCAGAGTCCTAACCACTGGACCAACAGGGAATTCCCAGGGGTCATTTTTTAAACCAAATTTCTGCTGGGTGACTCTCTCTATAGCTTAGAAAGGAAGACATAGCAGAAATAACATTTATTCAATTCAGTCAATCAGTATATATGTTTTAGTGCCTAATATATTCCTAGCACTGTGCATGATGCTACTAGGGAGAGAAGTGTCAGAGGCTAACAGTCAGAGATATAGGATCAACACAAATAAAGAAGGTATAAGACAGTACTCCTTTGTACGGACTGTGCTAAGAAGGCACCCTGTCAAACTGCCTTGTTACCATGGTGACAGTTACTAAGAAATGCACAGATCCACATACGAACAGGTTACAGAGTTGTTTTGTTGTTGTTATTGTTTTTAAATATGCAGTTTCTCCAGTGAGATGAATGGTTCTTAATATCCGTCTCCAATTTTCTGTATGAATTCTCTGTATTCACGTCCTTAAAGAGCATGTCGACCCATCCATGCTGACCCTGCACAATTTGGGGGTTTTCCTGTTGCTTGGGGATCAGGCTTTAACCCTTCATGTGTAGTGTGGAATAACCTCAAGTGTTCCAGGCTTCTAAGTTTACCTGACTCTAATACACAGGTATGATTTCCCAAGGATACCCCAAGGTTCAGAAGGAATTCTTTTTTTTTTTTTGCAATAATAACTAAAGATGTTTATTATAGCATTATTTATACCATATTCTATCCAACTCTAAGAAGGAATTCTTGATCATCTCTAAATTCCTGCTTTTCAGTGGCTGCTGTCTCCTCTTTGCCCCACCTCATACTAGCTGTGACCACCGTCCCCTCCTCATTTATCCCCCAAGCACCATTACATCCAAGTGGTTCTTTATAAAAGACTTTTACTGAAAGTCTGGGAATTATAAGAGTAAGTAGTATTCTGTATCACAGGATAGGAAATATACATACCCAAAAGTTCTATGGCCATTTTCAACACAGCGAATTTCTCACTATATTTTCCTCTCAGGCTCTGCCTGCTGCCATTTTACTCAGATTTCCTTCTCCTTCATCTCTTTTCTGAGTTCTGCAGGTCCAAATCGCTGTAATTTTATAACTCCAAGCAATGTAATTCTCATAATCAAACCGTCCCCCATATAGACTAACTCACAATCCCCAAAGGCCCATCTTTTTTTTTTTCTCTCCTCAAACAAAATCTCCATTTACCCCAGAGGTGAGTTTTGCTGTTCCCCTAGAATGTAAAATAGCAGCTAAATATAACTATTTTTTAAAAGTTACTTATTTTCTTTCCCTGCTTACACACTTTTTGGCTTAATTCTCCCGTTTAATCTGTACTCATGGTAACTTTTTTCTTGAGACTGTCTGAACTACAGATGTAAAGTCAAAGTGTCAGAAACATTTTGCATTGTGCATAGGTCATTCATATGTTTAGAGAGAATTTTAGTTCCTTTTTTTTCTTTTTAAAATTCATTTTCTAAAAAAGTGATTGCTCAAAGATTGAGAAAAACTATGGAATGATTTGTGATTTTCTGATTGCCCTATAAGAGATACATAGGGAGCAGAATAAAAACTGGTCCCCTGTAGAAAACTCCCTACTGTATCTGGCATTATCCACAGGCCAAGACCCTTTTATATGCATGCAACACAATTTTCATAAAAGAAACCTTTTCACATTCAGTCACAGGAGTAGACGCTTGGGCAGTGACCACAGCTCTGCTTTAAGGATAAGAATCTTATCTTTGACTATAGTAATGTTTCCGGAAGTGCTGAGTACTGATTTCTCGGAGGCAGCCCTCAATTACATTTTAATGTCATCCCCAAAAGAAAGTAACATATGACAGTAAGTACAGTCTCTTGTGAAGATGGATATTTCCCCTTAGAAAGATCTCAATCTATGTATCTATACATACACCCCTGGACTAGGTACCATGGAAGATGTGAGAAAACAATAAAACAAAATTGAAATCCCATAGGAGCTTAGAATTCAGAGGGTGAGAAAAGTTTCACTATACAGAAGTAATAATTATTGAATGAAAAACAAAGTAGAATTTATTCACAGAGTTCTGGAATTTTAGAATTAGAAGTATTTTAAAGATTATTCACTGATATGCAGAGGAGAAAACTGGAGCCCAGAAGGGTTAGGAGTTTACCTGAGGTCACACAGTGCATTAGTGGCAGAGCCAGGAAGAGACCACAGATATCAAGAGCTTTGTCTACTTTACCACACTGTAACAACTATTAAGCATCAATTCTATGCAAGGAAATATACAGCTTGAGATTATAAATGCAAAATGCCTAGCACAATGTGTGGAACCATCAGCCGTCATCATTATCATAATCATCATCACAATTATAATGGTTAAGAGTACAAATTTTGTGGGCAGAAGACCTAAATAGATACTTCTCCAAAGAAGACATATAGATGGCCAAGAGGCACATGAAAAGATGCTCAACATGGCTAATTATTACAGAAATGCAAATCGAAACTACAATGAGGTATCATCTCACACCGGTCAGAATCGCTATCATTTAAAAAGTCTACAAATAACAAATGCTGGAGAGGGTGTGGAGAAAAGAGAACCCTCCTGTTGGTGGGAATGTAAATTGGTGCAGCCACTGTGGAAAACAGTATGGAGGTTCCTCAAAAAACTAAAAATAGAGTTGCCATATGATCCTGCAATCCCATTCCTGGGCATATATCCAGAGAAAACTATAATTCAAAAAGATACATGCACCCCAATGTTCATTACAGCACTATTTACAATAGCCAAGACATGGAAGCAACCTAAGTATCCATTGACAGATGAACAGATAAAGAAGATGTGGTACATATATACTGTGGAATACTACTCAGCCATAAAAAAGAATGAAATAATGCCATGTGCAGCAACATGGATGGACCCAGAGATTATCATACTAAATGAAGTAAGTCAGAAAGAGAAAGACAAATACCATATGATATCACTTACATGTGGAATCTAAAATACGACACAAATGAACTTATCTATGAAACAGAAACAGACTCACAAACATAGGGAAAAGACTTGTGGTTGCCAAGGGGGAGGGGGATAGGGGAGGGATGGATTGGGAGTTTAGGATTAGCAGATGCAAACTAGTATATACAGAATGGATAAACAACAAGGTCCTACTGTGTAGCACAGGAAACTATATTCAGTATCCTGTGATAAACCATAATGAAAAAGAATATGAAAAAGAATGTATATATATGTATAACTTAATCACTTTGCTGTACAGTAGAAATTAACACAACATTGTAAATCAACTATACTTCAATAAAATAAAGTTTTTTAGTACAAATTTTGGTATTGGAACTGGAGGGTTGCAGTTCTACCACTTACTGTGTAACTGTAGATGAGCTACTTATCTTCTCCAAACCCTAGCTTCTTCATCTACAGAATGGGAATAAAAATAATATCTACCTAACAGGATGGTTATGAGGATTATATATACTTCTCACATGAGTATGTTCAAACATTAGCTGTTCCATTTATTAACCTATATAGGTATACAGAGAGACAAAGATACACACATACAGAGTATCGGTGGAACTTCTCTTTGCTCTGCCAAAAAGAAAGCCAGAAAGTTAACATTTTTTTAGCTTTTACTATATACAGATATCAGTACACAAAAGTATGAAGCAAAGAAAATAGGAAAAGAAATGCTATTTGGGATATTACAATATAGAAATTGCTTACTATTCTCAACAAATATACACCAAGTTTCTGTTTTCAAGGAGCTTGTAACCTAGTGGCGGAAGAAACCAGGCTGTTACGATATGGAGTGATATACACATCGCAAAGCTAGAGTTAAGAGCTGTGAAAGCTCACAAAAGGGTATCCCATTCAGTAAGAGCGGAGGCAGAGAAGGGAGTCTCAGAGAAGGTTTCTCAAATAAAGGAATAAGGAGCTGGCCAAAGATGAGAAGAGTTGGAAAGTGCCTAAAGCTACAATCCAGGTGGGTCCTCAGGATCCATGCCAAGCCTCTAGGGTGCCTTCTTACGCTGCAGGTGTTAAAGAAGGAAAAACCACACCTCCCCCATCTCCCTGCAGTTAGGGTTCTGCTTCTGCCAGTTAGAAGGTGGATCACAGGCTGAAGCCACCTGCTTTGTTTCTGCTGGCGAACTCAGCTGTGAACACGTTGGGCTTTTCTGCTACGTTATTTCAGTGTCTAGGTACTAACTCCACAGGCATTGCGAGGTAGTCACCGAAGCAGCAGTGGCTTCCTGATCCTTGGATTAACAGTTACAGTGGGATGTCTTTGAACTCAACAGTTCCAATGGAGTCCCCTGATTCCCTGTCTCTCTGATGATTGCAGAGGTAGCAGCTTCCCTGGTAAACCAGCCCAGCCGTCTTGTCCTAGTAATCATTCCTGCGGGCCCCACTTTATCCCTTCACCCTTTCCAATAACTTTGTAAGCTCCTGATTCCCCGAATTAAATCCCTTCCTGCTTAAAATGATGTGAATGGTTCCTATGGCTTGAATCGAATACACCAAAAGAATACAAAAATGCAAAATGTGCCATGAATAATATTATTTGCAGGGGTCAGCAAATAATGGGCTAAGATAGTAAATAGGTATTTTAAGCATTGTGGGACACTTTGATCTTGATCTCTTCTTCTTTCCCCTGCCCCTCCTAAGTGTTAAGCACATTCCCATTATTGTGCAACGACCTCCAGAACATTTTCATTTTGCAAAACTGAAACTCCATACTCCTTAAATAATAATCCCCCATTCCCCTCTCCTGGTCACTGGCAACCACCATTCTACTTTTTGTCTCTCTAAGGTTGACTACTCTAGATACCTCACATAAGTGGAATCATACAGTATTTGTCTTTTCCTAACTGGCTTATTTTATGTAGCATAATGTCCTCATAATCCATGTTGTAGCATGTGACAGGATTCCCTGCCTCCCTTCCTTTTTAAGGCTGAAAAATATTCCATTTTATGCATATACCACATTTTCTTTATCCATTCATCTGTTTATGGACACTTGGGTTGCTTCCACCTTTTGGCTATCATGAATAATGCTGTTATGAACATGGGTGTGTAAATATCTCTTTGAGATCCTTTCTTTTGGATATATACCTAGAAGGGGGATTACTGGATCATACGGTATTTCTGTTTTTAGTTTTTTGAGGAACCACCACACTGTTTTCCATAGGGGCTGCACCATTTTATGTTCTTACCAACAGGGGACAAGGGTTCCAATTTCTCCACATCCTCGCCAACACTTGTGATTTTGTTTTGTTTTTTTGATGGTAGCCATTCTAATGAGCATGAGTGACATGTCACTGTGGTCTTGATTTGCATTTTCCTAATCATTAGTGATGTTGAGCATCTTTTTATATGCTTTTTGGCCATTTGTATATCTTCCTTGCCCATTTTTAAATTGGATTCTATTTGTTGTTGTTGTTGAATTGTAAGAGTTCCTTACACATTCTGAATATTATCCCCTTATCAGACACATGATTTCCTTGGGTTGCTTTTTCTCTCTGGTGCTCTGCCAGTCCAGTTTTAGGCCATGCTCATGAATGGAAGTCTAGTCTGGAGCAACTTGCTGGCAGTCTGGCCAGATCTGGAGCCATCTTCCATCCTAAAGACACCAGTGGGAATAAGCCAGAGCATCCCTATCTTGGACACTTCAGGTCTTAGATACTCTGATTCCTTATGATATCGAAAAGTATCCCCATGCTTTACTTTGAACCAGAACAAGCCAACCTAAGGTTTCTGGGGCTGCCAAATTAGAAAGAGCCTCAAGACTGGGTATGGGAGTCATGGAGGTAGACTCACCAGATTCAGGTTTTCCACTGTCAAGTGCCTGCCACTAGAAAGCTGAAATCAAACACAATTTTCACATCTGTTTTGTAATTTAGCGCTGCTCCTTTTACTTCAAACAGTAGTTCAGTTCATCTTCTTTGATTCTCTCTGTTTATCCTGAGGGGATAAAATATCCCAACCCCAGAGACCTTAATGATTTCCAGTAGAATACATAGAGAGTTAATGCATGACTTAGTCTAAAATACAACCCAGTTCGCACAGTACTTGCTTCAAAAAATCCTTGCTGATTCTATATTAGTGGGTATGAACTCCAAGGCATGCTGCGTTTGCTAAAATATCCTATTTGAAGAGATACGATTCTAATTCATAAAAGGTCTATTTCCTTTTCTAACTACTACTGCCTTTTGGAAGACTTTAGGAAGCCTTATGTGCATTATTTTTCTGGTCCCCACAAGAAAAGGAAAATGGGGCAGTTAAGGAGAGAGCTGCATAAGGTCAAGAAGAAGAAACACTGGAAATGAAAGATCCTAATTCTCTTCTTCCCTGACTTTTATGTTAAGTTGTTGCTATTCAAGTGCCTACATTCAAGTGTTTATCACTGCATTACCTTTAATCATGAGTATCAGGGATAGTGACATTTATAAATGATTTCAGCTGTAAGTAACAGAAAACCCAAACATAAGTAGGTTAAAAAAATAGTTTTTTTCCTCATCATAACAAGAAATCCAGAGATAGGTAGTTGCTGGCACTGGTTTAAATGTTCAGCGATCTCAAGGCTAAAAGTCGTTCATTTTCTTGACTTTTCGCTCACGGATGAAAGATGGCTACCAAAGCTCCAGACATTCTATTCTTTACAAAGTAGAGAGAACAGAGAAGAGATGATACCAGTTCTGGCTGTGCCATTTTATTTGGAAGGCAAAAGGTTTCCTGGAACTTCCCCCTCAACCTCAGGAATCTTCAGCTTACTTCTCGAAGGCTGAAACTTACACCACTCCCAGGTGTAAGCAAGGCTAGGAAAACAAAATACATGGGAATATTTGGTTTTCCCACCCCAGAAGCAGGCAAGTGAGAGGGAAGTTGGCAATGAGTCTTGGTCTGCCAAGTTTTAGGGTTTGCCACAGTGAAAACCAGGAAACACCAAAATATTCAAGAATGCAAGACTGACTAAGTGTAACGTGCCATATGAATCCCAGGTAGCTGTTAAAAACTGTGGTACAGAAAAATACTTAGTGGCATCATGCAAAATTATTCATAAAATGCTATCAACTAAAAAATTAACATATAAAACAACAGATGAGAAAACATCAAATTTGTTGGGGTGACCTAAGTTTAGATAGATTTTTTAAAATAAATAAATTTATTTATTTATTTATTTACTTATGGCTGTGTTGGGTCTTCCTTGCTGCACGCGGGCTTTCTCTAGTTGTGTCGAGCAGGGGCTACTCTCCATTGCGGTGCGTGGGCTTCTCACTGCGGTGGCTTCTCTTGTTGTGGAGCACGGGCTCTAGGCACACGGACTTCAGTAGTTGTGGCACGCAGGCTCAGTAGTTGTGGCTCATGGGTTCTAGAGCACAGGCTCAGTAGTTGTGGCACATGGGCTTAGTTGCTCCGTGGCATGTGGGATCTTCCCGGACCAGGGCTTGAACCCGTGTCCCCTGCATTGGCAGGCAGATTCTTAACCACTGCGCCACCAGGCAAGCCCTAGATAGATTTTTAAAAGTTAAATAGATATATGCAAAAAGAAAAAAACTGGAACTTATACTCTGAAAATGTTGACTTAGGTTGGGTTTTCCAGGAAACAGACTCTGAGGCAGAGATTTGCTTGCAGCTGGTTTAGTGGAGAGTGCTCTGAGGAGCAGCACCTGTTGCGCAGGCAGGACTGGGCAGAGGGAGAAGGTGAACTGCAGGGCAGATGCCACAGAGGCTTTAATTGGTTCCATTGGAAGTTCTGAAGCTGAATGTCCCAGACTGTCCCAACTGAGGGACTGTGCCTTTTACCTCCACAAGTGATCAGTCATGGGATTTGGACTGTCCTCAGGGAGGGGATATAACCTAGCGTGAGGCAGTTTCCTTCACAGAGGCAATTTTGGAGAAGAATTCAACTGTGAGTCATCAGCAGCCAACATTCTTGGCAGCTGTATCTTGAGATCTGGGCAGCACACCGCAGCGTCCACCAGAAATGTCAACAGTGATTATCTCTGGGTCTGGGGATTAAGGTTGGTCTTCTCTCTTTTTAAAAATATTTTCCAAATTTTCCATAATGAATATAACATTGTTCTAAGCATTAAATGAGTTAATTCATAGAAGGCACTTAGCACAGTTCCTGGAATTTATTAAACACTCAATAAATTTAGCTATAATTATTTTGTATATATATATATATATATATATATACACGTGTTCGTGTAACATTTTAAAGAGAAAACATAAATATGGATATTGTCAAGAAGAATGTATGAAATAGGATTAAAATAATAACAGAACTTGCTGTTCCTTTTGGCTTATTATTTTTTAAAATATTTATTTATTTGGCTGCACTGGGTCTTAGTTGCAGCACGCAGGATCTTTGTTGCCACGCACAGGAACTTAGTTGCAGTGTGCGGGATCTTTAGTTGCGGCATGTGGGATCCTTAGTTGGGGCATGCAGGATCTAGTTCACTGACCAGGGATCTAACCCGGGCCCCCTACATTGGGAGCTTGGAGTTTTAATCGCTGGACCACCAGGGAAGTCCCTGGCTTATTTTTTTTTAAATCTGTGTTTTAATTTATGAAATTCTTTCTTATGACATTGTTTCTTTCCGGCATGTCCAATAGAACTTTATGTAATGACAGAAATTTCAGGGACTTCCCTGGCAGTCCAGTGGTTAACACCCCACGCTCCCAATGCAGGGGCCATGGGTTCGATCCCTGGTCAGGGAACTAAGATTCTGTATGCCGCACGGTCAGTGTCTGTGCAGCCCAATATGGTAGCCACTAGGCACAGCTGGCCGCTAAGCACTGGAAATGTAGTAGAGCAAATGAAAAGCCAAATTTTAAATTTTATTTAGTTCCAATTCATTCAAATGTAAATAGCCACATATTGCTAGTGGCTACCATACTGGACAACGCAGCTCTATACCAATATTAGGCAATGGTTATTTAGAGAATAGATCTAAAATATTCTTTCTCTAAGTTTAGATTCGTTCCTCAACTCACTACCCTGTATAATCTCCTACTTGTGATTTCAAAATCACATTTTATTTACATGTGTAGAAAAACAAAATGGGAAGAGTTAATTAAGTGTACAAAAAAGGGTTGTTGGCGGTAGTGGTGGTCAGACTTTTAAAATATACAACAGGGAAAGTAATTTAGTTGAAAGGTGCTAAAGAGCTACATAATGTATTGCTAACTGTATGGTATCTTTTAGTAAATAATCCAAAGAGAAAATGAAAGAGGTTGTTCCATATCATATATCTGGTTCCTCTTCGTAAGCTAAAAGAGACTTCTCACGAAAATCATACTTTTCAACCATATTGTCCATATAAAAAGGGAGATAACTGCAGAAACAATTTGAAAATGCCTGAATAACAATGTGGAAGTCTCTTACCTCTTAGATGGGAGGCATATGTATATGGTGGGAGACATATGTATCTGGGGATAACTCACTAACAGCAGCCAGGTTTGTGGAGAAAAGAGACACAGATCTTGGTTTGCATCTCACCCTGCGAGTTACTGGCTGTGCATACTTTGAACAAATTACTTAACTTCTCCATAATCAAATGGTGATAGCTACACCTGCCTTGAAGATGAGTTGAAAGATTAGTGATATGTAAAGCACCTGGCATATAGTAAGTGCTAAATCAATGACAGTTTTATTATTATGTTAGTATAATGTGAAGAAAACAGATCAGCAAAAAGGAAGTAAGCCCAAATACTTAAAAACTGGGGTAGGAATTAACTGGAATAATCATTAAATTGTAAAATTATTTTTGGTATATTTTGTTTTATGTGTATTTCAACCACACAAAATTTAGTCAACTGTTTATCAAATGAATGAAAAAAATGGATGTATGAATAAATGCCTTGCCTGTTTTTAATATCATTTTGCCTCCCAAATCGGTTGTTATCACTAAGATGGTTTTGTCACTGGCATTGTCACTAGGGAGATTTTCAAAGACTCTGTAAAGAGCAGTATCAAATCAATGGTCTTTTCTAGACTTAACAGGAGAGATTAGGGCTGATGTTAAGAAACAACTTCTTGAGCAATATTACTAATGGAGCAGTTAAGAGCTTCCATCCTTAGATATTTTTAAGAAGACAGATAATACTCCATGCTGGAAATGTCATCATCATCTGTGGTAGCTAGCTTCCAGGGTAGCCTCCACTGAACCTTACTTCCTAACCTTCATGTCTTTCCCTAGTCTGCCCAAAGTCAATCAAGGATGGTCCTGAATATGGCTGAGGTGATGTATGACTTCCAAGGCTATGTCGTAAAAAGCGTTGCAGCTTCTGCTCTGGTCGACCAGATTGATCATGTGCTCCAGGATAAGCCAGTAGCCATGCTGTGAGGAGGACACTCAAGCCATCCCAGGGAGAGGCCCATGTGGCCAACAGCCTGTGCCAATCCACTGGACATGTAAGACAGCCACCTTGAAAGCAGACTCCCCAGCTTCAAACAAGTCTTCAGATGACCACAGCCCTAGCCAACATCTGACTGCAACCTTTTGAAACACTGAAACAGAAATGCCCAGTTGAGCCACTCTTGAATTCCTGACTCACAGAAATTGTGAGAGGGAATATATGACTTTTATTGTTTTAAGTCACTAAGTTTTGGGGTTATTTGATACGGAGTCAACATATCATCATTGGCAAACATTTATTGCTACTGTCCAAAATGTCCTGCTAATGGGCTGAACCAGATGACCATTTTTTTTTTTTGAACCAGATGACCATTTAAGGTAACTTCTATCTTTGTAACATCAACGTTTTAACAGCTTATCATGTCGTTAACTCAGTATCTTTTTCCTATAAAATTCCTATGAGACAAGGAGAATCAGCCAATCAAATATTTAACAAACATCCATTAAGCCTGTGGAATTAAAGAACATCAGCTAAAACTGGAGTCAGGACACACCTGTAGGGAGAGCTCTCACAGCCGTGCATCATCAATTACTCCAAATTCGAAGAGACATACCCCTACATCTCTCCCACAGGAAGGTACTCCCTACTTTACTATGCAGAAGGAAGAAGAAAACCATCTTTCTGGCCAACCACAGCCCAGCCAATCAGAGACTGTAGCACCCCAACCAATGAGAAGCCTCTATACTTTGGACTGCCAGCTTCCTCCGGTGAACTCTTTAGTTATGATAGCCCCTACCAAGGCCCCCCTTTTCCCTATAAAAGCAAGCTCCCCTTCCATGTTCTCTGGATTTGCCTGTGGTCCACCACAGTTCCCATAACCTGAATTGCAATTCCTCTGGCTATTCCCAAATAAACTTGTTTTGCTGGTAGAATAACTGGCTATTATTAAAGATGATAAATTCAAGGTATTTATTACTCTAGGTGCTCTGCTGATTAAAAGGTATGATGATGCTAATGATAAAAATAACAATAATAGTAACAATAATAAGCATTACTAATATTTATTAAGCATCTACTTTAGGCACTGTGCATATACTCTCATTTAACCTTAATATACATTGCCAAATGTTTTCCAGGAAGGTCATACCAAATTACACGCCCATCTGCAGTGTATAAGAACAGAGTCACTGCATGTTTACCAGCACTTAAAAAAATTTTTTTTTTAATCTGATAGGTGAAAAATACAATAGTTTAATCTGCATTTCTATGATTCCTAGATCTTGACATGTTAAGCACATCAAACCTTTATCTGACATACATTACAAATATTTTCCCCCCAGGTTGGTATTGCGATTTTTTGAAATTTTTACAGTCAAGCCAATCTCTTCCTTTGTAATTTCTTCCAATTCTTTTGTAATTAGGTTCTTCTCTATTTCTAGATCAATTAAATTTTCACTTGTATTTTTCTAGTTTGTTTATGGTTTTTTGTTTTTTTGAGTTTACACAGTAATTTATTCTGTTAGACTTTTTTTTTCTTCTCTATTTTTTTAAGTGGAGTATAGTTGCTTTACACGCTGTGTCAGCTTTATGTTTTGTTTTTTACACATGTAATTATTTTTTGTTGCAGGATACAGGGCAAAAGTCTTTTTTCCCCCATAATCATGTCTCCACTTATAAATTGAATAAGTTTTCTTTTCCCCACTGATTTATGATGCCACCTTTACTATCTAAGGAATTCTTATATTACTTGAGTATGTTTACGGTCTTTATAACACTCTTTCACTGTCTGTCGGTTTTGGTGCTAGTACTGCACTTTTTTGATTACTTACATCTACTCATTCACTAAGGACCACCACATTCTCTTCCAGGAAGCCTCCCTGATTCTCCCAAAAAGATACCATTGCTGCCTCCTTTTTCAACTTTATAACATATAAAATTTCACCTTATATCACAGTTAACAAAGTTGATCTTACCCAATTATATTCTTGAGAGCAAACAACAGGTATGCTATATATTCATTAAAATCAAATTATGGGATTTGCATTAAAAGGTAACAATGGCAGAACCGATCTCGTTTGACAAAAAAATGAAAATAGGCAATTCCCTCATTTGTCTAACAAAAATCATTGTGCCATCCATGATGAAAAAATTATAAAGGTGAATGAACCCTAGATTGTGCTTTAGGGAGTTCACTTAGTAGGGGAAAGACACATGAAAATATACGTGCTTAAATACACTATGACTAAAGAGTATAAAATAAAAAAACAAAGAAAGAGAAAGGTAAAAACTAAGTGAGCAGTGGGGTAGTGTTCCAAGCAGTGAACATATCTATGAGCTGGGTTTATGGTGTTTCTTAAATGTTTGAGGATTTGTAATTAATCTGAATGACAAAGTGCATCAATTCAGATTCTTTAGCAGAAGTTACATTAACGTAGCCTTCATTCTGAGAACTTTTTAAGGAAGCCTAATATAGTGTGGGTAGTACGGCCAAGCCTAGGAGCAGCTCTGCTCGGAAGCCCTTTCGTTAGCACGAACGCGAGATGACTAGAACCTGACAGAGGCGTGAATTAACCCACCACGGGTGAAAATCAGACATGGGGGGTGAGAGATAAACCTTACCCACCTGAGGCTTCTACTCTATAAACCACTTACTGGAGTTGGTTTAAAAGCAATGAGGACTACAGACTCCTTGTTGTGAGAGCCAGCACAGTTCCAGGCCCAAGGCTCACCTCGCCGCGCGCCTCAGGCCCCAGCCGAGTCCCGGCCAGATGTTAGGACAAGAACTACTGACGTCACGGAAACGTGACGTCACCAGCACTGACGCAGTCTAACAGGGAGGGGCCTCTCAGCTCACCTCAGAACGCCGTCAGCTCCACGGAGCAGCGAGCTGGCTGCCTCGCGCTCTGCCCTGAGGGTCCGAATAGTCAGAGCTGCGGGAACCGAAGCGCCGGAGTCGCTCAGGAGCTAAGCAGCGGCCATCCCTCTCCCGCCTTGACCCTTATCCGCGTCCTCTCTAAGGCCCAGGCGCGGTCCAGGCGGCCGCACGCTCACGAGCCCGCCGCTTGCGGCGGTCACGCGCACGCACGCTCGTGCGCCCGTTCCCTGAGAACCCGGAAGTGCGAGGGAGAGGCGAGCCACGTGGGTGGAGCTGGAGCGCAGCTCGCATGGGGGAGTCTATCCCGCTGGCAGCCCCGGTCCCGGTGGAACAGGCGGTGCTGGAGACGTTCTTCTCTCACCTGGGTATCTTCTCTTACGACAAGGCCAAGGACAATGTGGAGAAGGAACGAGAGGCCAACAAGAGCGCGGGGGGCAGCTGGCTGTCGCTGCTGGCGGCCTTGGCCCACCTGGCCGCGGCAGAGAAGGTCTATCACAGCCTCACCTACCTGGGGCAGAAACTAGGTACCTCCGCCCCGCCCCCCGTGCCCCTTGAGGAAGGAAAGGGAGTATATTCCCCCATCGGCAGTGGCTTGGGGTTCCCTGTCTCTGTCACTATTAGCCGCAGGCTCAACTCCGCACTCCCAGGTCTCCTCCCACCGATCCCGTCCTTCCCTCGGCTTCCATAAACCCCGCCCACCGGCCTCCGCGGCAGATAGATTGGCCGCCGGGGTGGATGTTGTTTGCAGAGCCGTGCTTCAAACCGATGGCTGTGTCCATTTTGCTCATGCATGGATTGGTGCCGTAAATGAGAAGTTAAACTCTATGTCCTCGCTCTCTAACCAGTGACACTGCGGCGAGAGGAGCAAACTTGGCAATACAACCTAGTTAGAATTCATGAACACTATTGTCTGGCTTCTTAAGGCCCCAGGGAGTTACAGATGGAGTCCTACCCCCTCTTCGTAGCCGCAATAAATATGTAATGAATGAACAGAAAAATGAATGCTGGACAGGAAAGGCAAGAAATATGCCTAACACTAACAAGAGGGGCCTTACAGGGAAAATGGTAAACACTGTTATCATCCCATGATAAATCTTGCCCCTGAAAATAAGATGCAGGAGCTGATTAAGCTGATTTTCACTAGTAGAAACAATTAGTGTGAGTAAATCAGAAGGAAATAATATATGTGAAAGCCAAGGGCTATACATACGAAGTATTACTACTTATAATTACCAATATTTTGAATCCCAGAGCTTTTAGAGTTGTTTTAGTGCTTTGGCGTATTTTAGACCCTTTAATATCAGAGGCACAGGGTCTGGTATGAATGAAGGACACATAACAGTATAAAATAGAAGTGTACAATTGAGAGCAGATTCCAGTTTGAGTTTCTCCCCCTAGTTTCCTTATATAGCCTGAAGGTGACCATGTACATCTTGCTTTCAGTAAACACTCAAGGGGCAGGGCTTTCTGAGATCTTAACTGTGCTTTAGCTTTTCAAACAATAACTTGTTATTTAGTGTGTTGACTTATTGGCAACAACTAGTCAGATAGTTTCACCTTGTGTATTTTTTCCTCCCTTTCTTACAGTGGCACTTCTCAGAAATTTACAACTGCTCTTGCAGTGTTATAATTCCCCTTCCTACAGATTGGCAAATTGTGTGCATGCAGTTGTGCGGGTAGGTGACAGAGCCTATACCAGAATACCTACCTTTGAACTGTCAGATTGTGTTTGTATCCAAATGATTTATAAAAATTGTAGATGTAGTATAATTTATATGTTAAATAATTTACATATTATTATATATATATGAAAATGGGGAGGATTCTGGCTGTAAAATTGAAGGTGGGTAATTTTCTTGCAGTTTTAGTGTTTTTAGATTCCCCCGCCTCATGAAGAATGGTGACTGATCCCGGTGCCATGTTTCTTAGGTTTTTTTCTTTTAGCTCACCTATGAGGATTTGATAACCTGTGGCCTCACTCCCCAGAAAAATACATATGTAATACAATTTTGCATGTAATCTGAAAGGGTTCAGTTGGATTTCCTAAAGCCTATGTATAGACCTCAGTTAAGAAATCTACTCTAGTTTAAGTTGTATGTGCCTGGTTTTAGGTGCCTGGCTGTGCCTAAGAACATGCACAAGGCCATCACTGTCTCTGCCTTGGGTTCTCTGAAGTGGCTCTTATTATGTAAAGTGATTAGTTCTGCACAGACCCCAGCTTGCATGGGTGAGCCTGAGGGCTGTGCTTTGAAATTGATCCACGGAGCAATTTACACTGTGAAACATGCTCAGGCGCTGTTCAGGCTCCCAGCTGATCTGTCACTTCGGTGTGAATGTTCTGAAAATGGCATGTTTAATGCCACATAACTTACTTGCATGTACAGTAAATGTAGGTTCCAGATGTAAATTTTTAGCTTTGCAATTACCTTACAGTTTTTTGATACTGGAATGTTTGTGATATCAACGTGCTTACAATATGACTTCATGATTATTGAGTTGACTCTCCATTTTCTTAAAAACTTGGGAAAATTTTTGTGTTGCCACTTAAAACAGTCCCATGTTCTTCAACTACTTTGCTATTTAGAACATTTATATGGTTTTCTTTAAAAAGCAAAACAAAAAGTTTATGTGTATTTTTTAAACAGTAGAAAGCACGGTTTTAAAAAGTGAGTCTTTTTGACCTCACTTTTGTGACTGGTGTTTATTGGAGACCTTGGCAGTGAATCCTGGTTATAGATGCAAGCGTGGGACTTTAGACAAAGAACAGACCTGACAGGGAGCCTTCTGTTCCTGTCTTGGCTCAGCTGAAAAACTTTGGGGCGAACCCTTATCTTGGAGCCCTCTCTTTACTTTGAGGGGAGAATATATCTATTTGGGGAAAGATCAGTGATTAAAATATGCTGACTCAATACCGCAGAGGACTTTAGAAGGTCATACTTTTCTCCCCTTTGTTTCATTGCTGGAGAGTTTCCTCAACATCTGGTGGCTGGAAGATACCATGGTAGAAAATGACTTAACTTGAGAACTGATGTTTAAAGATTATCATTAGCAAGAAGTTGTGGAATAAAATATTCAATTAGAAGTGCAAAACTTTAATATACTCATTCCTTGAAATTTCATGATGTGAGATAGACTGTTGAAATCTTGAAAAATAATGAGCATTCATAAAACGAGACTCCCATGGAAACAATTCAAAATAATCATATTTTGTAAATTCAAAAAACTGAGACAAGAAGTCTGGTGTCTCTGATTCCTTATTTCCCAGCATGAAGGAAGGCCACTCCCCATTGGATATTCGTAAACAGGGTAGTCACCAAGTAGGCTTGTGCTCCTGAGAGCTTTGAGAAGAGAGACATGTTTAAAACAAATGCGTTGGTGGTCTCTCCCTTCCTTAAAGTGTCAGGTAACTTGGTTTCACATAGTAGTAATGGATGTTTATTGATAAGCTTTAAAAGGTATTCTTTATATTTATATGGTGTTTCCATGCCCCCAGGTAAGGGTAATCTAATGAAGGAAGGTATCCCTTTTTCACCCAGAGTTAAAATTTTCACCAAGTTCACCTTGTTTAACAGCGGAAGTGAGTACACAATTAAGGTCACCTAGCTATCTATCAAATAGGTAGCTATTCTTTTTACAGTACTTGAAGCTCCCAATTTACCACAGAGTTGCAGAAGCCCAACTCTGTAGTATTGAGAGATTCTTATATCAGTTATAAATGGAAGGGGAAGGGATTAGCAGTATTGATTGCGTGCTTTGCTCCAGGCGTGGTACAGACCAAATGTTATTTCATTGTGTCTTTTTAGTTTCATGTTAAAACAACAACTAAGGCTCAAAGTGGCTAAGGTTAAGTCCTGTGCACATCACACAGCTTGTAAATTTGGAAGCTGGGATTTGGAACCAAGTCTTTCAGACTTCCAGAGCTTTTAAATTTTACTTGGTACTCTTGCTACCTTCGTAACCTAAGAGATTTTGTCTTAGATCTGGGCACAGAGGTCCATTTATTTCATACCATCACTTTACAAAATCTGCAAAGCTAGACTTAATATGGGTGGAGAGGAAAGGCAAACCTTCCAGGATACAGTCCTGTATGGGATGTTGGTGTCAGGGTCAATCCACCTGTACCATATGGTTTTTGCTGCTATTAGTAGGAGAAATGATGTGAATGCTAGTCAGTCTGGGCAGTATATTGGAGAAGACACTTTTTCAGTATCAGCAGTTTGCCTGTGAAATCAGTAGTAGTAGGGTGACCAACCCTATAGGTTTGCCCGGAGTTGAGGGGGTTTTCAGGACATGGGACTAAGGGTTTCCTGAGAAGCTAGCCTTTCAGTACTAAAACCTGGAAAGTCATGGATAAACTGGGACAAGGTGGCTGCCATAGTGGTAAGGGATATAAGATTCATTTCTTGAAATACAAACTGGGCAATGAATTGTGAAATGTTTCATTCATTAAGAGGACATTTTACAAATGCCTTGATAAGTAATTTATACTCCTAATTGGTATGTTTAGAATAGTAACTCATTCATTAAAGCATTCTGTGAATACCAACGGAAAATTTAAAATGTCATTCATTTCTGAGATTTTTATATATTCCTAAGAATTACTGTTTTAAACCTGCCCTGTTTCTTTTTGTTCTCCTAATGTCTTACCTCTGACCTTTGGTGGGGTACAGAATTGCTTAAGAAAACATCTATGAAACTGGCCCCAAAATTATTAGAAACATAGTTGATCATGTATTAATACAGAAGTAAAGAAATAATGTCTATGCCATTTGAACCTTTTTGGTTGTTGAAAAGAATGTATGTGGCCTTACTTTTTGCTGATTTCCTTTGGAACCCCTGAGTTACAACATGAGTTACAGCAGTAGTTATTTATAATTGCTTCCTACTGTTTTTTTTTTTCTATTTTATTTTCTTTCTTTCTTTATTTTTGGCTGCTTTGGGTCTTCGTTGCTGCGCGTGGGCTTTCTCTAGTTGCGGCGAGCGGGGGCTATTCTTCGATGCGGTGTGCGGGCTTCTCATTGCAGTGGCTTCTCGTTGCGGAGCTTGGGCTCTAGGCGCGTGGGCATCAGTAGTTGTGGCACGTGGGCTCAGTAGTTGTGGCCCGCAGGCTCTACAGCGCAGGCTCAGTAGCTGTGGCACACGGGCTTAGTTGGTCCACGGCACGTGGGATCTTCCCGGACCAGGGATCAAACCCATGTCCCCTGCGTTAGCAGGTGGATTCTTAACCACTGCGCCACCAGAGAAGTCCCACTTCCTACTCTTAATAATTCACAATATGGTGCTTATTATGATATAACCTATAGTGTCAACCTTGTTAAGAGCACTAACAGTCACTTTGTTCCCCCAGGATCCCAGTAGTCTGTGTTTTCCATTTTCTCATAGCTTGAAAGGAAAAATGCAACTCCAAAGCAGAAATAAAATTTTCTGATTTACCAGGAATAACAACAGTGTTTCATAATTGGGTGTTCTCTTTTCTTTTAAATATGTTTATGTGGAAGGAGGGCTTTTTAGATCCAGGTTGATGTCACTTGCTAGGTTAATCATCCTCTGAATTAGATCTGAATCCTCATTGAAGTGGGCTGGGGAAATATTGGCGCATGGGTGAGGAGATTTTTTTTTTTGAATTTTTGAATTTTATTTTATTTGTTTTTTTATACAGCAGGTTCTTATTAGTTATTCATTTTATACATGTTAGTGTATATATGTCAATCCCAATCTCCCAATTCATCACACCACCCCCGCCACTTTCCCCCCTTGATGTCCATACGTTTGTTCTCTACATCTGTGACTCAATTTCTGCCCTGCAAACTGGTTCATCTGTACCATTTTTCTAGGTTCCACATATATGCGTTAATATACGATATTTGTTTTTCTCTTTCTGACTTACTTCAGTCTGTATGACAGTCTCTAGATCCATCCACGTCTCTACAAATGACCCAATTTTGTTCCTTTTTATGGCTGAGTAATATTCCATCGTATATATATATCACATCTTCTTTATCCATTCGTCTGTCGATGGGCATTTAGCTTGCTTCCATGTCCTGGCTATTGTAAATAGTGCTGCAATGAACATTGGGGTGCATGTATCTTTTTGAATTATGGTGTTCTCTGGGTATATGCCCAGTAGTGGGATTACTGGGTTATGTGGTAGTTCTATTTTTAATTTTTTAGGGAACCTCCATAGTGGCTGTATCAGTTTACATTCCCACCAACAGTGCAAGAGGGTTCCCTTTTCTCCACACCCTCTCCAGCATTTGTTGTTTGTAGATTTTCTGATGATGCCCATTCTAACTGGTGTGAGGTGATACCTCATTGTAGTTTTTTTTTTTAATTATTTATTTATTTATTTATTTATTTATTTATGGCTGTGTTGAGTCTTCATTTCTGTGCGAGGGCTTTCTCTAGTTGCGGCAAGTGGGGACCACTCTTCATCGCGGTGCGTGGGCCTCTCACTATTGTGGCCTCTCTTGTTGCGGAGCACAGGCTCCAGACGCGCAGGCTCAGTAATTGTGGCTCATGGGCCTAGTTGCTCCGCGGCATCTTCCCAGACCAGGGCTCGAACCCGTGTCCCCTGCATTGGCAGGCAGATTCTCAACCACTGCGCCACCAGGGAAGCCCCTCATTGTAGTTTTGATTTGCATTTCTCTAATAATTAGTGATATTGAGCAGCTTTTCATGTGCTTCTTGGCCATCTGTATGTCTTCTTTAGAGAAATGTCTAGTTAGGTCTTCTGCCCATTTTTGGATTGGGTTGTTTGTTTTTTTAATATTGAGCTGCATGAGCTGTTTATTTAATATTGAGCTGCATGAGCTGTTTATATATTTTGGAGATTAGTGCTTTGTCCATTGATTCATTTACAAATTTTTTCTCCCATTCTGAGGGTTGTCTTTTCGTCTTGTTTGTAGTTTCCTTTGCTTTGCAAAAGCTTTTAAGTTTCATTAGGTCCATTTGTTATTTTTGTTTTTATTTCCATTACTCTAGGAGGTGGATTAAAAAAGATCTTGCTGTGATTTATGTCAGAGAGTGTTCTTCCTGTGTTTTCCTTTAAGAGTTTTATAGTGTCGTCTTACATTTAGGTCTCTAATCCATTTTGAGTTTATTTTTGTGTATGGTGTTAGGGAGTGTTCTAATTTCATTCTTTTACATGTAGCTGTCCAGTTTTCCCAGCACCACTTATTGAAGAGACTGTCTTTTTCCCATTGTATATCCTTGCCTCCTTTGTCATAGATTAGTTGACCATAAGTGCGTGGGTTTATCTCTGGGCTTTCTGTCCTGTCCCATTGATCTATATTTCTGTTTTTGTGCCAGTACCATATTGGCTTGATTACTGTAGCTTTGTAATATAGTCTGAAGTCAGGGATTCTGATTCCTCCAGCTCTCTTTTTTTCCCTCAAGACCGCTTTGGCTATTCGGGGTCTTTTGTGTCTCCATACAAATTTTAAGAATTTTTGTTGTAGTTCTGTATAGAATGCCATTGGTAATTTGATAGGGATTGCATTGATCTGTAGATTGCTTTGGGTAGTATAGACATTTTCACAATGCTGATTCTTCCAATCCAAGAACATGGTATATCTCTCCATCTGTTTGTATCATCTTTAATTTCTTTCATCAGTGTCTTATAGTTTTCTGCATACAGGTCTTTTGTCTCCCTAGGTAGGTTTATTCCTAGGTATTTTATTCTTTTTGTTGCAGTGGTAAATAGGAGTGTTTCCTTAATTTCTCTTTCAGATTTTTCATCATTAGTGTATAGGAATGCAAGAGATTTCTGTGCATTAATTTTGTATCCTGCAACTTTACCAAATTCATTGATTAGCTCTAGTAGTTTTCTGGTGGCAGTTTTAGGATTCTCTATGTATAGTCTCATGTCATCTGCAAACAGTGACAGTTTTACTTCTTCTTTTCCAATTTGTATTCCTTTTATTTCTTTTTCTTTTCTGATTGCCATGGCTAGGACTTTAAAAACTATGTTGAATAATAGTGTTAAGAGTGGACATCCTTGTCTTCTTCCTGATCTTAGAGGAAATGCTTTCAGTTTTTCACCATTGAGAATGATGTTTACCGTGGGTTTGTCATATTGGCCTTTATTATGATGAGGTAGGTTCCCTCTTTGCCCACTTTCTGGAGAGTTTTTATCATAAATGGGTGTTGAATTTTGTCAAAAGCTTTTTCTGCATCTATTGAGATGATCATATGGTTTTTATTCTTCAATTTGTTAATATGATGTATCACATTGATTGATTTGCGTATATTGAAGAATCCTTGCATCCCTGGGATAAACCCCACTTGATCATGGTGTATGATCCTTTTAATGTGTTGGTGGATTCTGTTTGCTAGTATTTTGTTGAGGATTTTTGCATCTATATTCATCAGAAGTATTGGTCTGTAATTTTCTTTTTTTGTAGTATCTTTGTCTGGTTTTGGTATCAGGGTGATGGTGGCCTCATAGAATGAGTTTGGGAGTGTTACTTCCTCTGTAATTTTTTGGAAGAGTTTGAGAAGGATGGGTGTTAGCTCTTCTCTAAATGTTTGATAGAATTCACCTGTGAAGCCATCTGGTCCTGGACTTTTGTTTGTTGGAAGATTTTTAATCACAGTTTCAATTTCATTACTTGTGATTGGTCTGTTCATCTTTTCTATTTCTTCCTGGTTCAGTCTTGGAAGGTTATACCATTCTAAGAATTTGTCCATTTCTTCCAGGTTGTCCATTTTATTGGCATAGAGTTGCTTGTAGTAGTCTCTACGGATGCTTTGTATTTCTGCAGTGTCTGTTGTAACTTCTCCATTTTCATTTCTAATTTTATTGATTTGAGTCCTCTCCCTCTTTTTCTTGATGAGTCTGGCTAATGGTTTATCAATTTTGTTTATCTTCTCAAAGAACCAGCTTTTAGTTTTATTGATCTTTGCTATTGTTTTCTTTGTTTCTATTTCATTTATTTCTGCTCTGATCTTTATGATTTCTTTCCTTCTACTAACTTTGGGTTTTGTTCATTCTTCTTTCTCTAGTTCCTTTAGGTGTAAGGTTTGATTGTTTGAGATGTTTGTTGTTTCTTGAGGTAGGATTGTATTGCTATAAACTTCCCTCTTAGAACTGCTTTTGCTGCATCCCATAGGTTTTGGATCGTCATGTTTTCATTGTCATTTGTCTCTAGGTATTTTTGATTTCGTCTTTGATTTCTTTAGTGATCTCTTGGTTATTTAGTAACATATTGTTGAGCTTCCACATGTTTCCGTGTTTTACGTTTTTTCCCCTGTAATTGATTTCTAATCTCATAGCATTGTGGTCAGAAAAGATGCTTGATATGATTTCAATTTTCTTAAATTTACTGAGGCTTGATTTGTGACCCAAGATGTGATCTATCCTGGAGAATGTTACGTGCGCACTTGAGAAGAAAGTTTAATCTGCTATTTTTGGATGGAATGTCCTATAAATATCAATTAAATCTGTCTGGTCTATTGTGTCATTTAAAGCTTGTGTTTCCTTATTAATTTTCTGTTTGGATGATCTGTCCATTGGTGTAAGTGAGTTGTTAAAGTCCCCCACTATTATTGTGTTACTGTCCATTTCCTCTTTTATAGCTGTTAGCAGTTGAGGTGCTCCTATGTTGGGTGCATATATATTTATAATTGTTATATCTTCTTCTTGGATTGATCCCTTGATCATTATGTAGTGTCCTTCCTCGTCTCTTGTAACATTCTTTATTTTAAAGTCTATTTTATCTGATATGAGTATTGCTACTCCAGCTTTCTTTTGATTTCCATTTGCATGGAATATCTTTTTCCATCCCCTCACTTTCAGTCTGTATGTTTCCCTAGGTCTGAAGTGGGTTTCTTGTAGACAGCATATATATGGGCCTTGTTTTTGTATCCATTCAGCAAGCCTGTGTCTTTTTGTTGGAGCATTTAATCCATTCACGTTTAAGGTAATTATCGATATGTATGTTCCTATGACCATTTTCTTAATTGTTTTGGGTTTGTTTTTGCAGGTCCTTTTCTTCTCTTGTGTTTCCCACTTAGAGAAGTTCCTTTAGCATTTGTTGTAGAGCTGGTTTGGTGGTGCTGAATTCTCTTAGCTTTTGCTTGTCTGTAAAGCTTTTGATTTCTCCATTGAATCTGAATGAGATCCTTGCTGGGTAGAGTAATCTTGGTTGTAGGTTCTTCCCTTTCATCACTTTAAATATGTCATGCCACTCCCTTCTGGCTTGTAGAGTTTCTTCTGAAAATTCAGCTGTTAACCTTATGGGAGTTCCCTTGTATGTTATTTGTTGTTTTTCCCTTGCTGCTGTCAATAATTTTTCTTTGTCTTTAATTTTTGCCAATTTGATTACTATGTGTCTCGGTGCGTTTCTCCTTGCCTGGGACTCTCTGCACTTCTGGGACTTGGGTGGCTATTTCCTTTCCCGTGTTAGGGAAGTTTTCGACTATAATCTCTTCAAATATTTTCTCGGATCCTTTCTCTCTCTCTCCTCCTTCTGGGACCCCTATAATGCAAATGTCGTTACACTTAATGTTGTCCCAGAGGTCTCTTAGGCTGTCTTCATTTCTTTTCATTCTTTTTTCTTTATTCTGTTCCGCAGCAGTGAATTCCATCATTCTGTCTTCCAGGTCACTTATCTGTTCTTCTGCCTCAGTTATTCTGCTATTGATTCCTTCTAGTGTATTTTTCATTTCAGTTATTGTATTGTTCATCTCTGTTTGTTTGTTCCTTAATTCTTCTAGGTCTTTGTTAAACATTTCTTGCATCTTCTCAATCTTTGCCTCCATTCTTTTTCCAAGGTCCTGGATCATCTTCACTATCATTATTCTGAATTCTTTTTCTGGAAGGTTGCCTATCTCCACTTCATTTAGTTGTTTTTCTCGGGTTTTATCTTGTTCCTTCATCTGATATATAGCCTTCTGCCTTTTCATCTTGTCTACTTTCTGTGAATGTGGTTTTTGTTCCACAGGCTGCAGGATTGTAGTTCTTCTTGCTTCTGCTGTCTGCCCTCTGGTGGATGAGGCTATCTAAGAGGCTTGATGGGAGGGAGTGGTGGTGGGTAGAGCTGACTGTTGCTCTGGTGGGCAGAGCTCAGTAAAACTTTAATCCAGTTGATTGTTGATGGGTGGGGCTGGGTTCCCTCTCTGTTGGTTGTTTGGCCTGAGGCAACCCAACACTGGAGCCTACCTGGACTCTTTGGTGGGGCTAATGGCGGACTCTGGGAGGGCTCACACCAAGGAGTACTTCCCAGAACTTCTGCTGCCAGTGTCCTTGTCTTCACGGTGAGACACAGCCACCCCCCACCTCTGCAGGAGACCCTCCAACACTAGCAGGTAGGTCTGGTTCAGTCTCCCCTGGGGTCACTGCCCCTTCCCCTGGGTCCTGATGCGCACACTGCTTTGTGTGTGCCCTCCAAGAGTGGAGTCTCTGTTTCCCCCAGTCCTGTTGAAGTCCTGCAATCAAATCCCGCCAGCTTTCAAAGTCTGATTCTGTAGGAATTCCTCCTCCCGTTGCCAGACCCCCAGGTTGGGAAGCCTGACATGGGGCTCAGAACCTTCACTCCAGTGGGTGGACTTCTGTGGTATAAGTGTTCTCGTTTGTGAGTCACCCACCCAGCAGTTATGGGGTTTGATTTTATTGTGATTGTGCCCCTCTTACCATCTCACTGTGGCTTCTCCTTTGTCTTTGGATGTGGGGTATCTTTTTTGGTGAGTTCCAGTGTCTTCCTGTCGATGATTGTTCAGCAGTTAGTTGTGATTCCGGTGCTCTCGCAAGAGGGAGTGAGCGCATATCCTTCTGGTCCGCCATCTTGAACCAATCTCCTGGGTAAGGAAATTATACACAGGTCCACCGCTACACTGAGTTGTACCAGGCGTTAACTTACTCTACAGTGAAATTATGAATTACAAAATATTTGAATCCATATCGTAGAAGTCAGAGAACATGGTAGATGAAAACTCATTGAGCTCAGCAGTTTAGATTCTTTCCTTTTGGATGCTGAGAGGTGTTTTGTACTTCCAGTTTCTCTACCTTACCTATCATGTGCTTATGTCATTTGTCTACCAGGGGGCCAGTCTTTCTTCAGCAGGAAGGACTCCATCCGCACCATCTATACTTCCCTGCATAATGAGCTGAAGAAGGTGGTGACTGGCCGTGGTGCTCTTGGGGGGACCGCACCTCACGTGGAAGAGCTCCTTTCCCACCTGTCAGAGCAGCTCTGCTTCTTTGTTCAGGCTCGGATGGAGATCGCAGACTTCTATGAGAAGATGTACACCCTCAGCACACAGAAGTTCATCAATGCCGAAGAGCTCGTCGGCCTTTTAGACACCATCCTCAAGAAATACAGCTCCAGGTCAGTGTAGGGGAGGAGGGAGGGAGGGGCAGAATGTGGCAGCCTCACAATCCCACACAGAGTCTCAGTCTTCCCCACACCCCTGCGGAAATCTGTGATGGAATAACTATGAAGGAGAAATAGCTGTATTACATTTTATACACATTAATTAATCAACAGGTATACATTAGGCATCTTCTTTGGGCTTAGTTAACATCATACTGGATAGATGCTTCTCTGAGCAGTAGCAAAAGGTCGAGAATGAAGTAATCCTTAAAAGTTGTATTGTAACTGGTTTTTCTGCTTATGAAAGAATTCACACAACAAGAGAATTGTATATGAAATAGTGTGACTTTTTAACAAACCACTATTCAAATAAATGTCCCTTTCAAAGTCATCACCTTGATGAGTTGTCCACTTGATTCCTCTGATGGAGCCATTACTTAACATGTGTAGGGAATTCCTTTATAATTGCTTTCAGCACCTGTCGCATAGTTTTGATTTTGTCTTAAACTTCCTTGGTGGAGGCAGGCATCTGTGCTTTAGAGGAGGGCATGTTTTTTTGATAGTCAAAAAGATATTTGTAGCCAGTTTAATTTTTTTTAAAAAGATGTTGATCAACTGGAAAAATTTTTTTGAAGGAAATTGCTGCTTATAAAGTGAGACTGGTTATAAAGTATTGCTCACTGCCTGGCCCAAAAAGCAGTTCCGAAAGAATTTGAGTAGTGTTGTGAACATCACTGAGTGTGAATGACTCAGTTTTATTTTTGGGTCCTTGGAGCCTGGCTTAGAGCCTTGCACATAGTAGGTGCTCAGTAATTTTATGATGAATTAAATGGAAAGTGATGCTAATCATTAGAGAAATGCAAATCAGAACTACAATGAGGTATCACCTCACACCAGTCAGAATGGCCATCATCAAAAAATCTACAAACAATAAATGCTGGAGAGGGTGTGGAGAAAAGGGAACCCTCTTGCACTGTTGGTGGGAATGTAAATTGATACAGCCACTATGGAGAACAGTATGGAGGTTCCTTAAAAAACTAAAAATAGAACTACCATACGACCCAACAATCCCACTACTGGGCATACACCCTGAGAAAACCATAAGTCAAAAAGAGTCATGTACTACAATGTTCATTGCAGCTCTATTTACAATAGTCAGGACATGGAAGCAACCTAAGTGTCCATCGACAGATGAATGGATAAAGAAGATGTGGCACATATATACAATGGAATATTACTCAGCCATAAAAAGAAATGAAATTGAGTTATTTGTAGTGAGGTGGATGGACCTAGAGTCTGTCATACAGAGTGAAGTAAGTCAGAAAGAGAAAAACAAATACCGTATGCTAACACATGTATATGGAATCTAAAAAAAAAAGAAAAAAAAAGGGTCATGAAGAACGTAGGGGCAGGACGGGAATAAAGATGCAGACCTACTAGAGGATGGACTTGAAGACACGGGGAGGGTGAAGGGAAAGCTGGGACGAAGTGAGAGAGTGGCAGGGACATATATACACTACCAAATGTAAAACAGATAGCTAGTGGGAAGCAGCTGCATAGCACAAGGAGATCAGCTCAGTGCTTTGTGACCACCTAGAGGGGTGGGATAGGGAGGGTGGGAGGGAGACGCAAGAGGGAGGAGATATGGGGACATATGTATATGTATAGCTGATTCACTTTGTTATACAGCAGAAACTAACACAACATTGTAAAGCAATTATACTCCAATAAAGATGTTTTAAAAAATTAAAATAAATAAATAAATGGAAAGTGATGACTTTGAAGGATACCACTCCTTTGGATATATGAGTTCAGATATGTTTGCTTAAAAAAGAAAGGCAGATATATTCATTTACATTCCCAAATTAAGCCTAATACTCATCTGATTAATGGACTGGGGGAAGTAGGCTAAGTGGAGAGATTAAAAGAGACTTCACAGAGGAGGTAGAATCTGAGAAGACTTTTAAGGGCAGGTAGGATTTTGAAAGAAAGGGCAGGTAGAAAGCAAAGGTTCCTCCATATCTGTGACTCCACATCCAGAGATTCAAAGTATTGAATGTATTACCTACTAAAATATGTTACCTCCTGAAATATATTGCATACATGGGTTTGTAATATATTTTACATATGTATATAAGTGGACCTGTGCAGTTCAAACCCATGTTTGTCATTCAAGGGTCAGCTGTATTCTAAATTTTTATTTATTTTTAGTAGGTAATATATTAACATAGCTCAAAATTTATGAAGTACAAAAAAATGCAGTAGTGAAAAGTCTCCTTCTGCCCCTGTTCCTCAGCTACTTAATTTCTTTCCTAAGAGTCAATGAATATTAACAAGTTCTGTCATTCTCAAGAGATAGTCTATGCATATAAATAAACACATTTCCTTTTTTTAAACAAATTTTACATGTTTACAAATTTTTTTTATCTTTGGAAATATTCTTTTATTTCTCCCTCAAATCTGATTAGTATATGTTTTCTTTTAATAAAATAATTTTTTTTAAACCAAAAACTACAGTACAATTGGAGATGTGATTCTCAAGGGGAAGAGATCTTATGTGGTGATTCCCAAATGCTAATGTGAAAGTGTTTTGCTGAACCATTTTGGGAGCTTAAGAAAAATACCCTTACCTGAGCCCTTCTTCTTTCCCAAGAGAGTAAGATTCAGTGTTTTGGGTTGGGTGCCTAGAAACCTGTCTGTTTTAAAAGTTCCCTGTGATACTGATACATAAGTCTGCAAGAAAAATTGGATAAATAAGGAAAAGATGCCAACATTAGTATATACTGGTTATTGAACCTTACCAATGTGTGTGCAAGTGCCTGTGTGTATGTTGTGTCATAGTAATGAATGGTTATTACTATATAATTGTTTTTATTTTTATTTTATTAGATTTGTGACCTATCATCTTTGAACCTTCTTTGAAACATCCCACTTCTCAGAGGCCTGGGAATTTCTTCCATTGCAGTAGCAAAAGCCCAGGTTTCATTCTAGAAGATCTTAGGGCAGTACTTGGCAGTACCCCTTATCCTGCTGAGTGGATACTGACGGAGCTGGCTGTAAATCACATATGGTCAATAGGTGTTTTCAGCTATTGTCTCCATCCTCCACCAATGCTACCTTTGTCTACTTAATAGGGAATTAATGATCACAGACACATCCTAGCCTAAAAATTATCTACAGTAGAGGCTTTGGGTTAATTTAAACAACATAAATTCTTTAGTTTAGAATTTCTGAAAAGTTGAAATTCTGTATACTATATTCATTTTCTTTGGGAAGTGAAATTATTTTAGATATAAATTAACATGATTTGCCCTTTGCTTTCAGAGATGAAGGGGAGTTATGTTTTGTTTTTCTCCTCTGGAAGCCAGGTGTGCTCAGAGTAGGATGGTGTTAAAGGTTTCTTCTTTTGGCAAACTTATTACATTATTAAGCAAATGTAAATTCTTGTTTAAGAATCACAGTCATTTGTGATGCTGCATTTCAAATTGAATAATTAACATTAATCATTTGAGTTTTCATTGTGTGCCCTTTAGAAGAAAAAACATGGATTAACTCATGCAGGGTCAGGGTGTCTACTATTCCTTGAATACTTTTGAGGAGAAGTAGAACTTGGGTTTTTATTTCCAAGAAAGTATCAATGGAACATTTTTTGAGTCAGTAGAATTTGTTTTGAATTTATTTACCTGTTTTGTACAGTGGACATAAAAGAAAATTCTGGCTAATCTTTGTATTTCATGGTTAAAACAAAACTGGAAGATAGATTATAAATGCAATTTAATATATACTCTTCTAAATCAAGAACTTTTAATTGAAGTATAGTTGATACACAGTATTATAAGTTTCAGGTATACTGTATAGTGATTCACAATTTTTAAATGTTATACTCCATTTATAGTTATTATGAAATATTGGCTGTATTCCCTGTGTTGTATCATATATCCTTTTTTTTTTTTGGCCACGCCGCGCAGCATGCAGGATCCTCGTTCCCTGACCAGGGATCAAACCCGCGCCCCCTGCAGTAGAAGCACAGAGTCTTAACCACTGGACCGCCAGGGAAGTCCCATATATCCTTGTAGCTTATTTTAAGTATAATAGTTTGTACCTCTTAATCCTCTCCCCCTATATTGCCCCTCCCCCTTCCCTCTCCCCACTGGAAACTACTAGTTTTACAACATGATTTTTAAGAAATAATTTTTTTAAAGAAGTCAGCAATTATTCATTCTAGACAGCTTTTAAAAATCCATCTGGTATAGCAATAATATTCTATTAAATGATTTTTATTTTTTAATCATAATTTTATAGCTAGGATTTAAAGAGCATTTTTTAAAAAACTGAGTTACATAAATTTCTGTTTGCATTTTAGGAAGCACATTTTTTTTTTATCTGAATGCTTCAAATGACAGAATTCTCACCAAGGGCAGAACAGTGATTTATTTAGTCTTTATGCTCTTTTGCCTTCAAAAAAAAGATTCATGATGATAAGACTGTTAATGAAACAGTTAGTTGCATGTGTGTAGTTCAACAAGGTTAACTGTTGCCCACTGAAAATTTCATAAGCAAAACCAGCAATAGTACGATTTCTGTAGGACGCGTTCTACTCTAGGTATTTGACTCGCCTAGATCTTAACAGTGGAGCCTCAAGGCTTTCTGTGATCTTGCCCCAGCCCAACTTTTCAAATTATCTAAGGCCCATCAAATGCCTTAAATTGCACTCAAACTCCTAGTAAAAAGGAAGCAGCTTCAAAGAGAAAACTTTGAGGATTTTAAGCAGAAGCCAAAAAAAACAGCCCATAATCTAATGTATTCCCCATAAGTATTTGCCATTTCCTACCTTGGTTCCTGTTACTTAGTTTGCTTAGAATGTCCCCCAATTTGTAGGGGAGGAAAAAATATCTTTTTCCTTTACTCTTCTAAGTATCTCAGCTGGGGGCCCTTTAACAAAAGACAGATTAACAAGAGAAAAGCATACAAATGTATTTTAATATAGGTTTTATGTGGCATGGAGCCTTCTAAGGAAATGAAGACCCAAAGAAGTTGTTAAACCTGTGTTTTTATGCTAGATTTGATGAAGAGTGAGAGTTGTGGAAAAATGTGCTAGGATGAAAAAAGGTATGAGCTAAGTGTACTAAACTGGGGGAAACAGCAAGGCCTGTTAGTTCAGATTTCTCTCTGTGACCTTATGTCTTTGGAGATAAGGATGCTCCTTTCCTCAGGGTACAGGGAGTGAACGTCTTACTTGAGGGTTTTATGATCTGCTTCAGGAGAGGGTCAGAAAGTCCTTCCTGCATATGTCATTTCTCAAATTCATTCAGCTTAAAATAGTCAGTATACCAAGATGCCATATTTTGGGGTAGCATGTTCTGAACCTCATCAAGTTCTATCATGTGTCAATTAGCTGTTGCCACAATTATTTTGTATAACAGACTACCCCCAAATCACACTTTCGGGCTTGCACGTCTATTGGGAGTTGTCTGACGTAGGCTGGGCTTAACTGGGTAGCTCTGCTGAACACCGTTGGTCTCATTGGGCTTGGCTTATTGCTGTGAGTTTTGGGCTTGGTCAGCTACACGTGTGTTCGTTCTGAGCCCAAGGTTAGAGGGGAAGCAGCTACCCAGTGATGACGCCCAAGTGCCAAAGAACAAGCCCAATCAAGCTCATTTTAAGCCTTTGCTTGCATCAGATCTGTTAACATTCCTTTGGCCAAAACAAGTCACATAGCCTGATCCATGGCCCAGGGGTGGGAAAGTATACTCTACCTCTGGTGGGAGAGGCCGCAAAATCACACAGCAAAGGGTGTGGAATCAGGGGTGGTTAAGAATTGGGGCCAGAAATTTAAGCTCTCATCTTCACGTGGCTAAATCCTACCTGTTCTTTAAGATTTATGACTCAACTGAAATCCTGTCTCCTCTATGGCCTGCACAATCTTTCAACCAAAAGGAATTGCTCCTTTTTCTAAACTGTTAGTTGATTTGTACCCCTCGTAAGAGATGTATTACTTCCTGCTTATATCTGTTATAAATACCTCCTTCTACCAGGGGAGGTCCTGTAGGGCAAACCTTTGGCTAATTCATCTTTATATCTTGAATGTAATTATATCTAAAAACTAGTAAAGTGATTGTTTTAAATGAGATTATGGATTTTTTAAATGTGGTGAAATATACATAACAAAATTTACTTTTTTAACCATTTTTAAGTGTACAGTTTTTGTGGGGTTTTTTTGATTTTTTAAAATGTTATTGTTTTGTTACAATAAAACATACGTAATATAAAATTTATCACCTTAACCATTTTAAGTGTGCGGTTGAGTGGTATTAAGTACATTCACAGTGTTGTGCAACCATCACCACCATCCATTTCCAGAATTTTTTTTTAATCATCCAAACAGAAACTCTGTACCCATTCAGGAATAACGTCCTATTCTACCCTCTACTCAGCCTCTGGTGACCTCGATTCTAATTTCTGTCCCTGTGAATTTGCCTCTTTGGTGTCTCTCATACAGGTGGAATCATGTGACATCAGTCCTCTTGTGTCAGGCTGATTTCACTTAGCATAATGTTTCCAAGGTTCATCCATGTTGTAGCATGCATCAGGACTTTGTGTTTTTTTTTTAATGGCTGCATAACATTTTGTTGCTTAAGTGTACAGTTTTGTGACATTCATATGTTCACATTGTACTACAGTTTTATTTTTAATTGGGCTTCTGACTTCTCACATGCATGGGACCTGCATACTTCTTTTGGAAGGAACTCCTTGATGGAGATTTGTGAAGGAGGGAGTGCGTGCTGGAGCTCCCTTCCTCTCTCTCTCTTTTTCTGTTTTTCTTTTTGGCTTTTTTTGGAGCAGACGTTCTCTGCAAATAGTTGTCAATTTATTCTGTATTCAGGCTCTTTCAAGCTTGCTGCCATAGCTGAGGTGTATGTTTTTGGATTACAACAATTTAACAGACCCCACTACGGTGTGAGATGTGAATAGGTATGAGGCACAGAGTGGGAATGGGAAAATGATACAACATAATGCTAATCTCAGAGTCTTGGCAGAATAACATTAGCATGAATTTTTAGCTCTTCTTACGGATGAAAAGTAGCTCCGGCATTCACATTCATCCTAATAAATGTTGAACATTTAAACACTTTTCCGTATATGTATACGGAAGAGCTTGTGCAGAATTCTTTCTAAAGGTTTGTACAGAGAAGAGAATTCATATTCTTTCAAGGAGAACATTGGATATAAATGATGATTTCCAGCTGGAAGCAGAAAAATCACTTCGAGTATTTTTATTTGTGGTAGAATGAAACCATTTTCCTCTTATTAACAGTCTTACTGTGTTCATAGCTCCTTGGCAGATTTTCATGATATGCATGATTGTAGAATCTCGTGATACTTAAGGCTCATTAAGTGTCAAGTTGCCTAAAGGCTAAGGTGGTAGGAGCATTTCTCAGAAAGCAAAGATTCTGAGACATGCTATAGTGTGTGTGTGTGTGTGTGTGTGTGTGTTAGGCTTTCTTTTTTTACAAATTTATTTATTTATTTATTTTTGGCTGTGCTGGGTGCTCGCCACTGTGCGGGCCCTCTCCAGCTGTGGCGAGCGGGGGGTCACTCCTCGCTGCGGTGCGCGGGCCTCCCATTGCGGCGCCTCTCCCCACCGCGGAGCAGGGGCTCCAGGCGCACGGGCCTCAGTAGTTGTGGCTCGTGGGCTCCAGGGCGCAGGCTCGTTAGCTGTGGCGCACGGGCTCAGCCGCTCCGCGGCACGTGGGATCCTCCCAGACCAGGGCTTGAACCCATGTCCCCCACATTGGCAGGAGGACCCCCAACCACTGTGCCACCAGGGAAGTCCCGTGTTAGGCTTTCTTAACATTTACTTCGAAGCATGTAATGTTTGAAGAGTCCAAATTAGTTAATTAATTGAGTACATGAGCTACAGGATTTGAGATCTGGTTTATCTTTCTGATTCTTTGAGTGTATTATTAGACTACACCTCCCACCCATGTTTTAGCTTCCCTATCTTGAAGGATGTTGATTGTAAAATACCAGTAATAGAAAAAAAACAATGTGTTATTGTTATGTGAATAACTACATCCTATTTATCACATGATAATCAGTTTCTATCATATAATATCCAACTTAGTTTGGGCTCTCTTAATCATAATCCCATTTGTTTAAATAGATTTTTAAAAACTCTAGATATACTTGTGATGATTTTTTTTTCCTAATTGTTTAATTGATAACCAGGATTTTCCTCTTCCACCAGGGCCAAAACAGATGTGTAAGAATCTTCCGTCTCATTGACAGTGAAGCAATTAAATTACATGGGCTCAGGCCTGTAAATCATCTCCTATGGTGCCTGGGGCATACGATATGCTTGGGAAATGCTAGATCTTGCCCACACCTTTAAAATGGGGTCACTTGCTAAGATAATTCCTGAAACCTCTGCAGATGCTTTGGAACTTGAGGAAGAGTGTAAGGGCTTCGTGTAGGCTCCTTGAGAAGGACGTACGTCAGGCCAGGCAGACACTGAAACTCCGTGGGCATTTCTCAGAAGAAAAAGATGAGGAAGAAAGCTCTTAAGTGGTCCATACAGAAAGGACTCTCCTCATCCAGTCCTTTGCCATACTTGATATTAGCCAAAAGGCTGAGAAGTGATAACCATTCCATCTCATTGTTACAGAACTTCATTTAGGTCATTAAACAACAGAGTCAATGAGGCAGAAACTAGGATTCAAATCTTAACATAGTCAGTTACCACATTTACCGAGTTTCTACTACGTGCTGCATGTTTGAGAGATAAAGGAGTGAAGGAAGAACGTAGCTTTTACTTCCCCTTAGAAGGAGCTCAAAGCAAGGGTGACCCTATGTCCCAGTTTGTCTGATAAGTTATACAATTAAGCTACAAAGGGGAAGACAGGTATTAAGAAACTAGAGGATATAATTAGAGGGCCTGACCTGACCTAGTCTGGGGTTGGACAAAGAAGACATTTTGAAGGAAGTGACTGAAGAGGAGACCTGAAGTAGCAGAAAGAAGTGTTGATGGAAAAGACTCAGGCTCTCACTGGCCTCAGGGTCTTTGCACGTGCCCTTTATCCCCTCTGCCTGGGAGAGAGGACCTTCCCACAGCCTGTCCCCTTCCCCCTCAATTTACTAGACAAGTGAAGTAGAAAATGTTTTACAAACAGCAGGTAGCAGTCCATGAGTCATAAAATTAAGTTAGTGAGTCGTAATCTAATTAAAATATAAGTATTATTAAATATCAAGAGTACATTGTGCATAGTAAGGGTAAATGTGAAATTTTAAAACCTTTTATTTATTGGTATATGCACTTCATCACAATATAAAGTGTATTTCTTACTGTAGCTCATGGTCAAAATTTTTTAAAAACATTTTGTCTAGAACAAATAGAAATGAAATTGTGCTATTACCTTAACCTTCTCTGTGATACCATCGCATTTCTAGTTATTTAATGTATGGAGAAAGTGAGAAGAATGGGAATGTGGCTCAAGCTGAGGAGGGACCAGGTTATTCAAGGCCTCGCAAGCCTTTTTAAGGATTTTAGATTTTATCCTGAGATAAATGGAAAGTGGTTGAAGTATAAGATTTTTAAAATTTAGCCACGATTTTGTTTTTAACTGTGATTAAATATGAAAGGAATTTGAGAACTAGGAGTGAGTAAGGGCTTTCAGATAAATGTTCTAGTCCTTTATTTTTTTATTTTTATTTTCTTTGGCTGTTTCGTTGCTACACGTGGGCTTTCTTTAGTTGTGGCGAGCCGGGGCTACTCTTCGTTGCAGTGGCTTCTCTTGTTGTGGAGCACGGGCTCTAAGCGCATGCGCTTCAGTAGTTGTGGCACGCAGGCTCAGTAGTTCTGGCTCTTGGGCTCTAGAGCGCAGGCTCAGTAGTTGTGGTGCATGGGCTTAGTTGCTCCACGGCATGTGAGATCTTCCCGGACCAGGGCTCGAACCTGTGTCCCCTGCATTGGCAGGCAGATTCTTAACTACTGTGCCACCAGGGAAGCCCTATTCCTTTAATAAACATTTATGGATTGTATACTGTTTCAGTTGGTTTATAGTCTCTACTCTCATCTGCAAAATAGGTTTCATAATACCTTTTGGAGTTACTGTGGACATTAAATAAGTTGATATGTGTTATGTACACATTTAAGAGATGTTTTAGTGACCTTTTCTTTGCCTCTTTAGGACCACACCCTGAAAATAGATTGCCTTGTTTTGTCATACAATTCCCAGAATAAATAAAATGAGTTAAGAAAGACTTATAGTGGGAATTCGCTGGTGGTCCAGTGGCTGAGACTCGGTGCTTTCACTGCCATAGGCCCAGGTTTGATCACTGGTCAGGGAACTAAGATCCCACAAGCCGTGAGGCGCGGCCAAAAACAAACAAACAAAACAAAACAAAAAACCCCAAGAAAGACTTATAGCTAATTCAGTTTCTCTGTATTTGAACAGAAGGTAGTGGCTATTCTCATTTTTTGTTTTTTTTTAACGTCAGGCTATTTCCACAGGAGACTATGGTGCTGACATAATTCTGAGATGGCGAAGTTATATCAGAATGACCTTTTAAATAAATCAACATGGAATCTTTCCATCTTTCCTTCCCCTGCCCCCAAACATAGTATTAGTCTGACCACATTGTTTGTGTTTTTTTGAGGATAGAAAGTGTCACTGTGGGGTCACATTTCCACTCATTTCTGTTAATTCCCCTTCCCCTTTAGATTTCACCACCCCATCCTCAGTCCTCTGGAAAGCAGTTTCCAGCTGGAGGTCGACGTACTGAGTCATCTCCTGAAGGCCCAGGCTCAGGTCTCCGAGTGGAAGTTCCTCCCGTCTCTGGTTAACTTACACAGCGCTCACACCAAGCTGCAGACTTGGGGCCAGATCTTTGAAAAGCAACGGGAGACCAAGAAACATCTGTTTGGAGGGCAGTCCCAGAAGGCCATTCAGCCCCCACACCTTTTCCTTTGGCTGCTGAAACTCAAAAACATGCTTCTTGCCAAATTTAGCTTCTACTTTCACGAGGCACTGAGCCGACAAACGACTGCTTCAGAAATGAAAACGCTGACTGCAAAAGCCAACCCAGACCTCTTTGGAAAGATTTCCAGCTTCATCAGGAAATACGACGCTGCCAACGTGTCCTTAATCTTTGACAACCAGGGTTCCGAGAGCTTTCAGGGTCATGGCTACCACCACCCCCATTCCTACAGAGAGGCCCCAAAGGGCGTGGATCAGTATCCAGCCGTGGTATCTCTGCCCAGCGACAGGCCTGTCCTGCACTGGCCCAATGTCATCATGATCATGACAGACCGCACGTCCGACCTGAACAGCTTGGAGAAAGTGGTCCACTTCTATGATGACAAAGTTCAGAGCACCTACTTCCTTACCCGCCCAGAACCCCACTTTACCATTGTTGTCATTTTCGAGTCAAAGAAATCTGAAAGAGACTCCCACTTTATTTCCTTCCTTAGTGAGATCTCACTTGCCCTTAAGAACCCCAAGGTTTTTGCAAGTCTGAAACCTGGATCCAAAGGTTAGAAGGGGATTTGTGTGAAAGGTTTTCAAGACTGGAAATTGTGTTCTTAATTGCTCTAACGATCTACAGTGGTCTGTGATTAGAGTTTCCATCCACCTGTGCTGCTTTCAGATCTAAATTAAAGACACATCCTCCCTAATTGTGTTGCACCCTTTATAAGCAATTAAGGCCAGCTGAATTACATAGCCAAAGAGTAAGCTAGGTGATCATGGCTGCCGGTCTCCGTGGTACAGCAAGGTACTTTCGGCATTTTCTCCTTTTTTCCTGTATTTCATGTAGATTAATATTTATTGGCCTTTGATTTTTCTTTCCAGATGTTTTATATTATTCTAAACGTTGTGTTCCAGTACAATTTCAAACGCCCTCTCCTTTCCCCCTCTTTCTGGATGAGTAATTGGGATACGATATTAAATGGCTTTTTTAGAATCAAGGACTGTTTTCTAGCTCATAAATTAGCAAATTAACGTGAAACTTTAAGGTTTGTGATCAACAAATTAATATTTTTGATGCCAAAATTAGGGTCTTGGTGAGAAATTTCTATCAGTTTGTGAAATTGAAGGTGAATCAGAGTGGTAGCCTAGCATTTGGTTTTTAACAATTCCAAAGATACTCATGGCAACTTTAATAGTCATGGTTTATTTTGAGGTGATCTACACACCTAGCTGCGTTTGCTTTTACCCTTATAAAGTTTCAATTTTTCACTGTTTTAAAGTTAGCGTAATCCATTAAGTGGGGTTTCTTCCTTCTTCAGAGTATAATCTGCTTGGCTCTCTGTCTTTCACCTTTCTGCTGAAATGTATGTTCATGTTTGGCTCTATTCCCTGGTTATTTTTAGGCTGAAAAAACAGGCAGTCTTGGTTTTTCAGCCACTTTTACGCAACTTAGCCTACTTTTATAAAAAAAAAATGGAGGTCTTGATACCTTTTACTTGGTAAAACTCAATTGTGCATTCAAAAGACCTCTTCGTAGTTGAGTCATCAACCCCGCAGTTAAGCACATCTGAACTTGGGTTTCATGGCTGTTTCCTCCACATTATTTTTAGAAGCAGTGATACATCTTAACACATGCTTCCTTAACACTTTCCTTCAGTAGGTGTTCATGGGGAAGGAGACGGGTCAGTGAAACCATAATGGGCTGTGGAGACCTTCACTTCTAGGTTATTGATTCAGAATAAAAATAAGCCACAAAGAGTAATTGAGTTGTAACTATTTGATAGTTCCTTCGAAGCTTGTGTGCAGCGTAATGATCAGAGCAGTCCTGTTTTTCATGATTGCACGGAGCCACTGTTTTTACTGGGCGGCCACAGCAGGCAAGCTGGCAACATTGGCAGAGACCGGAGAGCCCCTTTGAGCCCATATAGGAAGCCTGCCCACTCAGCCTGGACTCCCTGGTGCAAGAACCCACTGGCCTATTTTCTGGGGAGAACATGTGTTTTTCTTTTCTTTCTTTTTCCTTTTTTTTTTTTAAAGTCATATGATTTGTAAAAAGCCAGTTTGCTTTAAATAGAAAGTAGTGATTTACCTCTGCATTTTATTCACTCAGGTTCTATGAAAATCTGGACTGATTTTACAACATTGAACTTACATAAAAAATTGAAAACAATTGGAACTAAAAAGTCAAGTCATTTTTCCTCCCTTTCGTGTTTTGCTGAGAAGCTGAAAAATATTCCTTGGTGTTCATGTATTTTTTTTCCCTAGGTAAAACCACCATTAGCCTTAATGATACGGTCTCCCGTGTACCTAAAAGAAATATGCTTCAGTGGACTGTGGAGGCGAGTGTAAATAAAACATATATACGACATTTAAATAATTAGTCCTCGCCTAGAACATATTTGAATTGTATATTTATTTTTAAACATATTTTGGTTCAAGGCAAGAAACAAAGTCATTTTACTCTGAGATTTGTCCTTTAAAATCAGTAATGAAATGATCTATAAAGTCTGTGCTTTGCTAATTGGAAGAGTACATCCTCATATTTTCTGCAGACTGCTTGCTTTGAAATATGTTTCTAAACCACAACTTAATCGATGTTTATGGGTAACCGGGAGTGTAGTGAACACTTACTTGTTTGCCAACAAGGCCATCAAGGAGTGTTCATTTCAGGATGCTGTTTGGACACTGGGTAAATTTTACGACTTTGTCCTTTGGGTCCAACCTGGTGTCTGACTTTGTCATTTTAGGGAGTGTGTGACAATAAAGCTGAATTCTTAACTGAGGAGCCAATACCCTTTATATAATCGCTTTGTATGTTTGGACATACTGGAGAAAATTTACTTTCAAGAAAGAAAATAGTTGGTATTTTCAACCTCACTCCCAGTAGTCAGTCAGGTGATCGTCAAAATAAGTTCACCCTTTGATCTAACAGCAAACTTGCAATTTTCTTTGGCAAGTCAGCCTCTGAGCTTGACTTCCTTATCTGTAAAATGGGGATAAGGAAACGTGGGCTGTCTTTTTCAAAGGATGTGTAAGAATGGAGTGACATCACACATGTAAAATAAAAAAAAAAAAGGCTTTGCAAACTTACTTGAGTTTGAATGCTGTTTAAATAAAAGATGGACCACTCTTTCTTTAAACTCAGCACCTCTCCTTTTCTTGTCTTTCTCTTCAGATTGGTGACAAACCTGTGCTTAGTCGTTAAGTTTGAACGGTACTTAACTCGTTTAGCAGAGGAGGCAGATAAATGTCTAACCAACCCACCCACTCTACTTATTTTAGAATCTTTGTGGGTCTTCGTTCGCAAATTTTTATGATTGATGGTAGCATCATTTCACTTCTTCTGTCTTTTTCTCTTTTTTCTTCTGTTTTCCTACTGATATTTTTTTGTCTGATTGCTCTATCAATTACTGAGAGGGGTGTATTAAAATCTCCAATTGTGACTGTGGATTTCTTTATTTCTGTCGGTTTTTTGCATTTTGTATGTTGAAGCCCTTTTATTAGGCCCATATACATTTATAGTTTTTCTGTCTTTCTCATGTATTAACCATTTTATCATTATGAAGTTTCCCACTTTATTTCCATTACTACTCCTTGCTTTGAAGTCCTTTTTGCCTCATATTTTTATGACCATTCCAGCTTGCTTATGTTTCCTGTTTGCATGGTATGTCTTTTTCCATCCTCTCACTTTTCATTTATTTGTATCTTTGTTTTTAAAGTGTCTGTAGTGAGAACTAAAGAGAGAAGACTGATTAAAAAGAGCAGTAACCAACTCTGTGCTCGCCAATCTGACAATCTCTGCCTTTTGATTGAAATGTTTAGTTCATTTCTCCTATGAAGTTTTCACAGTCAGGGTTTTGCTGATGGTATCCTCAAACCATCATTTAACATGTTTTCTATTCTCTTTTTTCCCCTTATATTGGGAGTTAGATCAAGATGTTTGGTCAGATTCAATATTTTATTTTCTTCCCTCCCTCCCTCCCTCCTTCCCTTCCTTCCTTCCTTCCTTTTTGGTAGCAAGTGTTGTGTGTTTTATTAGGCAGCTAATACCTGGCATTACTAAATCGGTTTTATCACTAGAGGTTACAAAATGGTGATATTCTAATTATATCATTCCATTTTCATTTATTAGACAGAAACGTTCTACAAAGAGGAACTTCACCTCCAACTGTTAGGTTACCTTGAAGAACAGTTCATATAGGAATGGCTGGATAAATGCTTTATTCTTTTGCCAGTTTTTAAAATAATGAGTTAGTTGTATAGTATCTTCCAGAGACTGGGGAGTTTTTAAAGAAATGTATAAGAATTTATAAGGATTTCTGCCTTCTCCGAACTCCTAGGTTTAACCCCGAATTTGAAACAAAGCAGCCATTTTTTCCCCTTATCATAGACACTTTTATATAAATATTATGACCTTACCTTATTTCTTCCTCATGGTTGATTTTCTCTCTCGATTACTGTTAACTCTTTTCTTCTGCTTTTTTCCTCCCTCACTCCCTCCCTTCTTTAATTTCCAGTACCTTCCAGCAATTCCACTTTAGCCACTGAAATTTTTCCCATGCCTTAGGGAGCCAGGACCTACCCCAGTGGTCTCTGACCCAGTTTTAGAAAACAGCATCTGAAAGTATTTATTTTGATTGTTTTTACAACTAGTAAGTTTTTTTTCAGGCAGTTGCAAAGGAATCCATAGAGGGGAAAAGTTCAATATTGACACTAATGGGGTGACCACAAAAAGCCCAACCACTTCATGAGCACACAAGACATTTAGCCAACTACAGCCAAGCAGTGCTGTATGTATGTAGTAGATTATTCGACAAGAAAAGCTACTCAGAACTAAAATCTTTCCAAGTGTATTTTTACTATAATTTTTTACTATTAAGTAGATCATTCTTAGTCTATTTTCAATAATTCGTCTGTATAAAAACATTACATTAACTTCTGATTTTGTTTTTCCTTTAAGTAGAAGTTTAAGAAAATAGATTCTTTTTTTCCCCCATCTAAGTGAGAAAGAAACAACATACCATGTGACTTCCCAAGAAAGCCCTGTAGGTGGAGTTTAGCAATTCCCCCTCTACTTTTTCTACCAATGCAATTATTTCATGGCCTTTTGCCTGAATAATTCTAAGCTGCTTCTCTAGAGGAAATGAGTCAGAAGAAATAGGCTTGACGTGCACTTCTGCCTTTGGAGACTTCTCTTGATATCTTGTAAATCCATGAGGCTTCATTAAATGCAAGTATTTTGATTTGTCTGCATATTTTTTCAATCTGCTTTTGATAATAAAATCTGTTTCTGGGATACTTTAAATTTAAAACCCTATGGTATGTGTAAAATATCAATGCTAGAAATTGGAGAGATGCAAGTGGGTACCGCTTTCTGTAGCCCCTACCTAATGTCAGCACCTGGGGGCAGGATTCTGGGTGGCGGTAGAACTCAGGGAGGGGCATGAGAGGCAACTGTGTTGAGGTACATTCTGAAAGAGGACTGCTTAGCTGTGCAGTGGCAACAGCAGGAACATGTAGGATGGCACTTGACATTGATCTAGCAGAGGAATATAGTCATTGGGACTTTGGCTAACTTTGTCCCTAGGGGGCTTTTGCAGGTCTTAAAAACTAGAGTAATTCCAAAATTCAGTTAAATTTGGAAATCTGATGCCTCATTTGATCTGAAATTTATAAGGACTCAGCTGATCAAACTTCTAGATTAGGTCTAGACTCATTTCATTTTTGATGTGTCAAGATCTGGCAGCTGTAGGACACCCCTTGACTCCAGAGCCATCCTGGTTTCAGTCACTCCAGGCTAGGCCAATAGAGCAATCGATCCCCAAAGCAGAAGCAGAGGATATGAATGACTCCTTTCTAGTATTCAACATGTATTCATTTAACAACTATTAAACATCAGCTATGCCAAGGATGGTGATACAACAGTCAACCATGGCACACATGGGGCCTGCTCGGTTAGTGCTGGTAGTGAGCTGAGCCCGCTCCGACCACCCAGGCAGGCCAAGAGCTGAGGGGGTCGTAAGCAGGAAGGCAATGAGTAGTCTTCAAACTTGTTTTACTCGTATACCTCCCTACCAATTTTAGAAAAACCGTGATACCTTGATGGATTTTTTTTTTTAAATCCGAAATCCTCATCATTACATTTAAATGTTTCAAATGATGCACTTTATCATGCACTGTAGATACTGACATTTAAAATAAAATGTTAATTGTTCTTTTAAATGTATCCAGTGAAATCTTGGTATAATAGAGACTTGGTAGCTACCATTTTCCATGTTTAAAAATATCTTAATAAGCTTTGTAACAGTTGGAAATATTATATTGCTCCCTGAACTCCGTTCTACTTCTCCCATAGAATCTTATTCTAATATGATTTTTTCCTTAAAAGTCTTATTGATCACCCTATTAAATACTTCTCAGCATATTATATATATAAATGTTCTTTCTGTTACCATAAGGCTCTGAGTCTAATGACCAAATGACTTACATATGAGAAATTTTATTTGAAAATTTTATTTGAAATATCTCTTTCAATGAAATGAGTAAGTACCGTGTTTATGGTGACTTGGTTAATGAAATAGGTTGTCTAAATGTTCCTTTGATGGGCAGAGATCTTTACACCCTTCAGTAATACCTCATGTTAAGAACTGTGAAGGGTCTGATATTTTACAAGTTACCCTGCCATAGTTTCATGGATGCTGGCAGAACACAGGAGAAATTACAGCAGTAGCAGTAATATCACCATTTTTGCACTGGTTTTCTGAGCCCCAATTCCCACAGGGCCAATGTGGATGGGCCCAGATGGATGCCTGCTCATGCAATAGGTTGCATTTCAGGAGAGAATTCTGACCTTAGGAAACCCAAGTCTTTTTAATGGTCAATAAGCATGACTTCCGCTTGCCCAAGTGAGACATTGTTATTCTGGACAGTAAATGTATTAGTTTCCTAGGGCTGCCTTTACATAGTACCACAAATCGGGTGGTTTAAAACAACAGAAATTTATTGTCTCTCAGTTCTGAAGGCTACATGTCTGAAATCAAGATGGTGGCAGGGCTGGCTTCCCTCTGAAACCTGTAGGGGAATCCTTCCTTGCCTTCCTAGCTTCTGGTGGTTTGCTAGCAATCTCTAGTATTCCTTGGCTGATAGCTGCACAACTCCAGTTTCTTCCTTCGTCATCACATGGCGTTCTCTCTGTGTGTCTCTGTCTTCACATAGCTGTCTTCTTATAAGGACACCAGTCATATAGGACTAGGGGCCCGCCCTACTCCAGTATGACTTCATCTTAACTAATTACATCTGCAACGACCCTGTTTCCAAATAAAGTCACATCCCGAGGTACTGGGGATAAGGACTTCAAAATCTTTCTGTGGGGAGGGACATAATTCAACCCATAACAGTAAACATGTCTGCTTTTTAGATAAAGGGAGCATCCTGTGTTCCAAGGATACTCACCAGGACACAAACATCCTTGAAAGATAGTCCAGAATTAAGGGCAGTTAGTGCCTCTCTCTCAAGAGCTACAGAAACATGAAAAGCTCATGGAAAATCTTCTTCTAATATACCACGTAAACTTATGGGTGAGAAGTGAGTTTGCTTTTACATAGGAGAAGAGCAGTTATTAAAGGAGAAACTAGAAAGAAGCAGCTTAATCTCTGTGAAGGTGCCTTATGATAGGTTATTTGGGGAAAAGAGTTTATACAGAAGTTGAGGATCTGAAATTGATTTCCTGGAAATGACCCCTATCCTCATATCTCTCGGGAAATATTCACATACCCCAAGTGGTAGAGTCCCAGTCTGAAGATCACTATTATAAGAGATGTGGAGGTGTATCTGGGCTGTGAGTAGCCACAACCAGTACAACTTTAAAGTGTTCTTGGTGTTGTGATGCCTCCTTCCATTTTCCTGGACTTTGAGAGATGTCTTTCCTAAAGGTTGCAGCTGGGCTGAGCAGTGTCATCAGAGAATTAAAAGAAGAGTCTCTGCATTTGCTTAGGGAGAAGCAGATCAGGAGTAGGCAGCAGTAGCTGGAGGGAGGTTGACTCCAGAAATTTTAAGAGGTGGTTTGCAGCAGAGCAGCGGATAACCTGTGCAGATACAGCATGGATTGATGAGGAGCAGACCTGTGGCTAAGGCCACAGACACCTGGGGTGGGGTCCTGATTCCCAGAAACAGCAAGGAAAGGAATTTACCCTGCAGTTATGCAGGATGGGGAGTTGAAGTTTTCTTAAAATGGGTATTAATAAATCCATGCGACCTCATTTAACACTCCTGTTGACGTAGTCTGGGCGTGCCAGTTAAACTTTCTGACCGAATTGTATATGGCTAAATTGATGTGGAATCATACAATTCCTCAGTAAATCATTAATGCAGACACAATGACTTATTTGCATAATTTTTTCAACTGTACTTTTCAATAACAAGGCCAGTTTCTGAGACATGTGTTTGTAACCAACTGGCTTAGCAAGTATGGTTGTCCTTGGAAAGCTTGAGAAGGCGATTCTTTACATATTTTTTTTAAACATTAGTTTTAAAACCAGCACAAATCTCCAGGAGCAATAATGTTTCATTTTATCAAAGTTGAGTCTCTGCGGTCTTGCTTCTTTTTAAAGGGATGGATGATTTTCAGGAAAAAAAAAAGTTTCATGTCTGTGTCCTCAAGGAATTAACTTCCAAGGAAGTAGGACCTACAGCAGCTAAAGATACCCAGCTTCAAAAAAAATTGTACTGATGGTCAAACTGCAACTACCTGCAAGTGAGACTTGTAACAATATAGAAAAATTGTCAACCAATTAGCTGCCAATAATAAAATTCTTCTTGGGGAAAGTATTAAATGCTTGGAAGAAATAATACTACTTTGAGAAGATTGGAGTAGAATTGGTCTGGTTACCTGCAGGGTTTTCCCTTTGCTTCCATGGAGGGAGAACTGGGATGGACCAGGGAGGGGAGAAAAAGGATTCCCCTGCCTCAAAGAATCAAATACACCCTTAGATGCACCACTGCAGAGCAGCAAAAAAATGCCCAAGGGGAGGTCTTTCAGGGCGTTCGTTGAGAGGTTGCACTGTGATCCTCTCTTTCTTTCCCTTATGAAACCTTCAGTAACTTGAGTAGATTTTTTGAGGGGAGGAAGGAGAAGGACTTCCAAGGAAGGGAAAAGAACATCTGACATCTGAGTTACATGTTAGTCTGGGCAATATTTTCTTTTTTCCTCCTTCTGTTCCTTAAGTTATAGGAAGAAAGGAACAGCAAGTTGTCCTTTCCTTAACAACAAAGGCCTGTTAATTGTGTATCTGATCAGGGCTTGCTGACTCATCAGGTGGTGATGGTGACTTACATCTGTCATCCATATATATTGATTACATAGGAAGGCGATAATGGCAAAAAAAAAAAAAAGGCAAAATGTAATCAGTCTGTTATTTTCCAGCTTTATTGAGGTATATTTGACAAAAAGCTTTATTAAGCTTCCTGCGAAAACCGTGTTGCACACATGACCTCACAAAGGTAGTTCGTTTTAATGAAGGAAAAAACCCCAACTATTTTCAAGGCTTTTATTTCCCTATTCCATTCTGCGTGCCTAACTCTTAAATTTCCTAATATCTTGGATTCTTCTGCTTATTTGTTATCACTTCATATACAGTACATTGAAAGCACCTTTTGTCTTAATTACCTGGAGTTAAATGTTTAGTGAGTATCAAAAAAATGTGTGATATTAGTCAATTCTGTAGGTTCCTAATAAAGTTGGTATTATGGGTTTTGAGGGATTTTTGGAGCTGGTAGGTCTCTGTTAAATTTGGGGGGGATCTCTTTGGTGTCTGAACTCTCTAGAAAGGCTCTATCAAACGCAGCATAATTGCAAAATCTTTCATTTGGCAGCAAGAAGACTGGGAATGACAGTAACTTGGAACTAGCCAGTAGAGGGCAACAGCTCCTGAGCTGAGGCTTTTGTTTCTGTCCTGGCACAATCGGTGCAGTGTGGCTTCTTTGGACAGTGGAAAGCTGAGCAGTGCAGGCATTATTACAAAAATGACCATTTTTAGTGTTAAGAGTTGGGGCTTTAATAACTGCTCTTGTAGAGACAGGTATTCAGGCAAGATTTGGTTTAAGAGATGAGTCAAACTCTAGTGTCATCTTCATTGAATTTTGACCAAGAAATTCCAAACTCTTTTCTCATCTGGTGACTGTGCGGTGAGCATCTACTGACTCAGAACCATTCACCAATGACTGGAATCTTGCTGCTGCATCGTTACTGAGACTTTTTTGGTTTGTTCCGAGACTTGTGCCTCCTCCCAAAACCATCGGATGAGAGGGCTTCCCTTGCTTGGAGTGCTTCTTAGAAGGATGACTAGGGAGTACTTCTTAGCATTTTTGGAGGGGGAAAGAGGGTCGCATACCCTTTGAGTTTGTACTGAAAGTACATACTTCCTCCCAGAAAAATGTCCATGACCACAAACAAAATTAGCTTTTGTAATTTCAAGGGTTCACGGAAACTCCTGTAGGTCCATGTGCCCTCAGGATAAAAATCTCTGTTGGGGAAAAGCTCTTGAAAGATTTTGCAATTATGCTGCTTTTGGTAGAGGCTTTCTAGAGAGTTCAGACACCAAAGAGATCAAAAAAAAAATTATCTGAAACACACCAGTTCCAAATAAGCTATTCAGGAGGTGCAATATGTCTTGAAGGTTAGTACCTTTGTACTAGTACCTTAGTACCTTAAATAAATACTGTAGTGCCATTAAATAAATACTGAATGTTTTCACCTGGATATCCTGTAGGCAACTTAGCACTTTCCTTTCCCAAACTTGCTCTACTTGGCTTCTCTGATTTTCTTGGTATGACTTCTGTTCCAGTGCCCTCACTTTAAACTGTGGGGTCATCTTTGATTCCTCTCTGTCATACTCAACGTTAAATCTTCAGAGCACTTTCACATTCAATTCATTTTTCCATTTTCATTGACACCCTCTTCACTTCGGGCTTTTACTAGTCAAGCCTGGATTAGAAATTTAGTCTCTCACCCCTGTTTCTTTGTATTCCAGTCCATCCTTCTTACCTCTACCAGGCAATTATTTTAAAACTCTGGTTTGATTGGGTTTCTCCTGCTCTGACCCTTGCCCCACTTTTAAAAAAACCCTGATTAAGTAGCTCCCCAGAGTCTGCTGAAAAGAAGTTCTGATGATCAGGTTCAGCCTTTTTTCTCTTCATTGTTTTCTCACACTTCAGTCAAAATGGAATACCAGCTCTGCCCTGTATTTTCTCACCTCTTAGCCTTTGCTTAGTTTTCTTTGTCTAGACTCCTTCTAGTCTAGGGGTTCTTAACATTTTTTTGTACAATGGAATAGATCTCTTTGGCAGTCTGTGAAGCTGATGGGCACTTTCTCAGAATGTTTTTAATGCCTAAAATTATATACACAGAATTACAAAGGAAACCAGTTATATTAAAATACAGTTATAAAAATATCTTAATCTGTGATAGCATGTATTCTTTATGAATGCATTTATAAATAATGACCTTGCATTGGTCCTAATTATTACCATAGTAGTTAATTGCCTACATCTGCATTGGAAGAAGATGCTAAATATCAGCTGGAGTTTAGTGAAAATGAAGATGTATTTCTTTCCCCAGTCAAGTTCATAGACTCCAGGTTCAAAGTTTTAAATCTAGATCATTTATTGTTAAACTAGAGTATGTACTAGAATCACCTGGATACGAAACACAGAATGCTAAGACTCATTTCTGATTCAATAGGGCAAGGGTAGACTCTAGAATTTGCATTTCTAACAAGTTCCCAGGTGGAGGTGGTGTTACAGGCCCAGGATCTACACTTTAAAAACTTCCAATCAAGAGTAGATCATTACCTCATGCTATCTTTACCTACCAAAATCCTATGCCTCCCCAAACCCAGGAGAAGTCCACCTTCGGTATTAGTTTTTCCCTTATCACCCCATCAGAAGAGATCTCTTCCCCTCAAGGACTCTTGTCCCAATTTATTCTCTCTCATGGCATTTAGCTTCCTACTTTGTTTTATGGTCAGCAGGGTGCAATGTGCCTGGCCCCCATCTGGAGTTCCAGGCTCCTAAACTATTCATGCTACTGGCAATGCTATGATATTTCAAACCTCCATGAAGGAATAAGTGTCTTCTTTCACTCATTAGACTATGAGCTCCTCTACAGTATGAAACATGTCTTATAATTTGTGGGAGGGAGGAGTGAGAAAGGGAGGGAAGGAGGGAAGCTCCAATGGAGAACTGCTCATTAGGGAAACTTAGCAGCATAGAAATTAAAAATGGAAGAGAACACCCATTTTATTTACTTAATATCCTTACTGAGTGCCACATGTTGAACTATCCTTCATCCTGATTTAAAAAGTTATAACAGGGCTTCCCTGGTGGTGCAGTGGTTAGGAATCTGCCTGCCAATGCAGGGGGCATGGGTTTGATCCCTGGTCCAGGAAGATCCCACATGCCGCGGAGCAACTAAGCCCGTGCGCCACAACTATTGAGCCTGCGCTTTAGAGCCCGTGAGCCACAACTACTGAGCCCGCGTGCCTAGAGCCCGTGCTCTGCAACAAGAGAAGCCGCCGCAACGAGAACCCTGCACACCGCAAGGAAGAGTAGCCCCCACTCTCCGCAACTAGAGAAAGCCCGTGCGCAGCAACGAAGACCCAACGCAGCCAAAAAAAAAAAAAAAAAAAGTTATAACAAAGTAGGTTACATACTGGGCCCTCCAACAAAAGTTCAGAAAGATGTCCATTGGCCCATGGTAATTGCATAGTATATGGCCCCATCTAGGTCACTGGTAAGAATGCTGTGTAGGTCAGAGCCCTGGGTGTGGGTCTGGATTATCTGCAAAGGTTCCAATGTAGTACTCTGGAGTTATCGTTGAAGATAGGATGAACCCATTGGGGCCTTTACTACACTATGGCTTATCTATACCTGGCCAAACCTCCTATCCAATGACTATTAGTGGTTTGAAGTCAGCCTGGGAGGAGACACAGAATTAGGTAAGTGATGAGTTGCAGGATTCTGACTTCATCTCTGAACTGTTTAATTCTTGGCATTCTCTCTCTCTCTTTTCTCCTCTCTTCCTCCCTCTATCCCTCTTCCCTTCCTTTCCCCCTTTTAATCTAGTGACCAGGATAGTGATCATGTAGATTAGAGGTTGAGCTACTGGGTCTTGTAAGGTTCCTTCCAAACTGAAAATTTTGAGACTCTATAAAACAGATCCACAAAGGGTGTACTCTCTTGCAATGAAGAAATTGAGTTTGTGGTATTGCTCGTTCCTATGCTTTGACTCTTATGCATTTAGCAGAGACTATGCCTTTGTGAAGAAGAAGCATGTTGTGAGAATTCAGCTCAAGTCTTCTGTCTCTACCTTGCTGTGTTTGTGTGAATTGTGGAATCTTAGTTATTCTGTCACATTTAAGTAATGACTATAAAGGCAAAATAGTATTTATTAACAGTGATGAGGATAAACATTTGCATGTAGTGCTTTTCTGTTCTAAGTGGGTTTGAGGAGACTGAATGTAGTCTGTTAATATTAGTCATTCTGCTTGTGTTATTCCTTATGTTGGGTCAGAGGGTTTCTCTTGGATGGTAAACTCTGTTTCAACTGTGTAGAAGGGCTCATTTTAGTAGTTATTGAAATTTTTCCCTATAGGGCGTAATCCTAAACTTTTTACTCATTCTTTGTGGGTGTAGTTCTCTTAAGATGTTAAGAAAGATCTGTTCTCTGTTGCTAGCTGTACATCAGTTTCTATTCTCACATATGCATTTAAAATGAACTTCTCCTCCTGTTGTGGCTACACAGAAAACTACTGTTAGGAAATTCTTTCCCATAAGGGAAAAACTGAAATTTTCTGAAGGCTTAGAACAGATCTGAGAATAAAATCATGATCTTCATAGTGACATCCTGCCAGGCAATTCAGCAGGTACTTTGAACCCCTACTTCCCTAAGGCAGTGAACTAACAGTGATAGCTAATGTTTCTTGAGTGCTTACTATGAATTAGGCACTATGCAAAACACTTTATGTGCTTTATCTTAATCTTCCAACCATCATATTTGGTAGGAAACTAATAAATCCCATTTTTCAGGTAGAGAAACTGAGGCACAGAGTACTTCAGTAACTTGCCCAAAGTTATACTGCTAGTAAGGAAACAAAGCTGAGCCTGGAATCTGCCTTTATCTGACTCCACAACCTGAATTTCTAAGCACTACTTTATACTGTTAAGTACTCAGGGTTACAGGGATGAGTAAGGCAGGCCTTGCCTTGAAGTTTACAATTTGAGGTCCTCAGCTCGGCTAGATGCAAATGTTCAGTGAATGTTGCGCCATGCATGCACCTCTCTCTTTGGTTATTTTCTGAATATCCTAGATGGATTTGTATAGCTCTTTGTGTATGAATAGACCCTGAGGACCATGTGGCTGGTCTTATATCCCTTTTCACCTAGTGCCGGGCATGTAGACGGTGCTCGAGAACTATTTATTGAATTTAAATCCTCTTTATTTTAATCCCAAACCAAACCAAATTCCCTTTATTATAATCTCTGACCAAAAGCAAAGAATTTTCTATGCATAGATTTAAAGTAGAATTGTATTAAATTAATTAAGGTGCGCAGTCTGACTTAGTACAAAGATCTAAGGATGTATTTTTTAGTAAATACTGCAGTTTGGGTGTTGTCAGGGGTGTGCATCCCTGCCAGCTTCCTCAGGCGCATCGCATTCATTCTTCCTGGGCTCTCTTTGGACCCTGGGACAGCCCACGCTGTTGTCTGTGTCTTGAATGCTCTTCCTTACCCTCCACCCTGTATCACGCCCTTATCCCTTTGTCCTCCAGCCCTCATCTCAATTATCACTTCCTCCAGAAGCCTCGCTCGATCTCCTTTGGCTGAGGGGTCTTTGGTTCCTTTCCTTCAGTGCCCTGATCTCTGTTATGAATGGATGGCCATTCATTCCTGAGCAACTCTGCTTCTCTGCTCTGTAAACTTCCTGAGGCCAGGGGCTGAGCTTGTTTTTGCTAATCTTTGTGTTTCCAGTACAGTGGCTGGGATGTAATATGCACCCGTGGCAGTGCCTAGGAAGGCTTGGGGTTGGGGCTCTCCCATAATTTCCATCATCCGCCCCAAAATAGTTCTATTCTTGGTTGGAGACACTTGCCATTTTCTCGATCTTATGTAAAACGTGAATGTAACTCCACATGGGCAGGGCTCCATGTCTGTTCACTTATGTATCTCAAGCATCTGGAAGAGTTCTGCCAGGTGGCAGGTGCTCTGAACTATTTGTTGAATTAATCAAGGCATCACGAGAAAACTATTTTCATTGATCTGTGATATTCAGTTGTACGTGTTCTGCAAAACCTAGTTTGGAGACAAGTCGCCTTCCTCCCTTCCCCAACTCCCCACCTTCTAACTGCATTGCACTTTCGAGTTCCTCCCTTTAGAAACTTTAGTGTTGCCCACTGGTAGGTTGGAAAATATCAAGGAAGTTTCCCAACAGTACACACCTAGCAGAAGCATCGCCCAGCTAGAGAGAGGGTAGGCTGGGGGTGGAATCCATTTCCCAAAGTATCTCTGCTTCCAAGAGCATGCTAGGAAGGCTCAGGAACACATAAGTAGTTTGCTTTGAGCAAGCAACAAGCAAGAATATCAGCTGGAAAATGTTTTTCTTTTAAAAACTCAACAGCTTTTCGAAAGGACAGCATTTTTTAAAAACCATCTTTGCGTTGTAAATCGTAATTTATGTGCATATGTAAATGAGAGTACGGCCACATGCATGAATCTTCCCCCAGATCTGTTATTTTACAGGAGTGTTACTCCCTATCCTCCAAGTTTCCTCGCAGTTCAGCTTGTCAGTGGCCTCATCATACAAAGAAGGCAGCTTGTGGTCACCAGCGACCAACATCTGGTTTAGATGTGGCTGGCGTGCCTTGTTGCTTCAACAGAGGGGATGTCGTATTTAAACTGTGAGGCATGGTGAAGGGAGTGGCTGTCAGATATTACCACACTTCTGGAAAATGAGAAAACACATGGTCTCAAATATAGCAGTGACATAGGGGAATATAAGTATTATACACTTCTTGAAATGGTCTCATTCCAAAAAAAACCATTTGGTTTAGAGAAACACATTGGAGAAGTGAAATACACTGGAAGGCTAGAAATAGGTCAACGTGATGGCAGAACAGCCTGTTCAGCATTGTCGTGCAGCTCCTAATGGCTTCCGTTGGTCACCCAATCAGAGAGCTTGTCTTTAGACTAATGCTATTCAGCTGGTTACTATGGCAGTGATGGAATACTAGTTGTCATGACGATGAAATGGAAATTTAGGAGACTAATTTCTTTAGCGGAGGTGGATTCATTAAGCCCTGTCTTTTCTTCTTTCCTTCAAACTTGACCACATTGTATAGTACTTGTAAGAGGGGCCATTTTCAAACTCTGCACTTACATTTCAGGATTTATATTATCTTTTCTTATTGTTAGATCACATGTCTTAAGTCTTTTCAACTCTGTGATGAGAATAGACACGCTTCCCCACCCCCGCAGTATTTTATAGCTCATATTAAAGAATGACACTGCAGACGTTAGGTTTCTTTTTATCATCCTCAAAGTGTTTCTGCCAAACTCCACTGAATTCCTCCGAAGTTAATCTGGTATGAAATAGAATAGGGTCAAAATCGATATAATGGACTGTATATTATAAAGGATATTTTCCCCAGCTTTATTGGGGTATAATTGACAAAAATGTACATAGTTAAGGTGTACAATGCCGTGTTTCATATACATATCCATTGTGAAATGATTACCACAATCAAGCTAATTAACCCATCCATCATCTAGTTTGCTTTTTTATGCGTGATGAGAACTCTTAAGATCTACTATCTTAGCAAATTTCAAGTACATAACACATTATTATTAACTATAGTCACCACACTGTACATTATATCCTTAGAACTTATATTCATCTTATAACTGAAAATTTGTACCCTTTGACCAGCATCTCCGCATTTCCCTGACCCCCAGCCCATGGCAATGACCATTCTACTCTCTACTTCTGTGAATTCAACTTTTTTGATTCCACATAATATAAAGGAGACTATTCCTCACTGATGTGTTTATTAGAATCATACATGGAAGCGAATCATCAATGGGAAATGTGTGTTGTTCACATGTTACAAAGATGTGATTGACCTCTTTCTTGGATGCTTCCAAGGAACTAATTTAGACACTCATTTAGGGATTCTGGAGAAAGTGATAATATTAACAGTTTGGCTCAATTTTGCCTTCCTTAGAGAATTTAGAGAAAATACATTGGAACAAATCTGAATTCATGGACTTTTCCATTTTTCTGAAATTACTTTTGGGGTATGAACACAAACTTTCTGGAAAAAGCTTTTTGGTGTATTTTTATATTGAGAGTTTGCTACTATAAAATTTTTTCATGTTATTTATGACAGTGATTCTCAAACTATTGTGCAGAAAAATCCCCTGGAGAGTGTGTGAAATGCAGGTCCTTTTTAAAAAAATCCAGATTAAAAAAAAATTGAGATATAGTTAACAATAATATTATATTATTTTCAGGTGTACAACATAGTGATTTGATACTTATATATATTGTGAAATGATCACCACAGTAAGCATTCCAGACCTATTGATTCAGATTTTTGGGGTGGAGCCTAGGAATTTGTATTTCCACAAATATCCCAGGTGATTTTGAGGCAGGCTGTGGTCCCCATAACCATTAACTAATTGAAGTGGGAGGGAAAATGTCTCTCAAGCGAAGGGTGTAGGTTGCTGGATGTGGAGGGAATCATCCTCCCTCTGTTGCTGCCTTCCTCAGCACACCAAGGAAGGTGAGAGGATTGGTCAGTCTGGCCTGAGGACAGCACCTGAGCTTTCACCAATACCCACAAGGGCTCCTTCCTCTAAATAATGAATCGAAGTGGTATCTTTACGTTCTTTCTTCCCTGCAGCAGGTATTGCTGGTGATACTTTTTTTTTCTGATAGATTTGTTTCTTATAGATTGATTGGGAGCCCTGAACACACCAAGTCTGCCCAGCCAAGATGAACAGTTCTCCCCTAGTTAGTACTTCTCTGCTGGGACCTTCCAGCATGGTGTCATATAGCCACTAATGGCTTCACCTCTTTGCGCTGAAGCCCATCTGCCATACCTTCTTTTAAGGCAAAGGAAGCTATTTCGATAAAGCCCAAGGAGATTAGTTGGGATACAGATTCATCTCCTATAGCAGACGCCAGAATAACAGTACTTCAGTCAGATAGGAATGTCTCCTTCTACTTTGCTGCTCTGCTCTGCTCTGCTCAACACATGGCTTCCATATTATGGTCTAAGATTCACATTCCTTCCTTCCTTCCCTTCCTCCCTTCCCTCCTCCCCTCCCCTCCCCTCCCCTCCCCTCCCCTCACCCTCCCCTTCCCCCTCCCCTTCCCTTCCCCCTCCCTTCCCTTCCTCCCTCCCTCCCTCCCTTCCCTTCTTCCCTCCCTCCCTCTCTTCCTTCCTTCCTCCCTTCCTCCCTCCCTCTCCTCCCTTCCTCCCTCCCTTCCCTTCCCTTCCCTTCCCTCCCTCCCTCTCCTCCCTCCCTTCCCTTCCCCTGACTTGGGGGAGTCAGCCCCAAGATTAATCCTATCACTCTTCTTGGTAATAGCACCACTTCCTTGACTGAGGAGCTAGAGTTTTTCCTTAAGGTGAATAACTCCCTCCAGCAGCAAGTGAAGCCTAGTCCCCTTTGCTCTTACAAGCGGAACATGCTCACTATGGAGTTTCCAGCCATCAGCATCCAAAGTCTTATCGATAGCATCTTCTTCTTTTTCTGTAAGTATGTACAAGGGTATTTACAGAAAAGAAAAGAATTTCTCATGTTCCATGCTTTTCTCTTGCAAAGAAAAATACAGCACCAACAGTAGCTTTAATTGGAGTACAGTTATGACCCATGCAGGAAAAGAAGTCATTCTGAAAATCACAGACTTGCAGAGACTTTCAGAAATCATCAATGCCATTCCCCTATCCCTGGATTTAAAAAGTAGATTATGCAAGTAATATGAGTGAGGGGTGGACACACAAAAGAACCCTAGAATTGGAGTAGGGATTGGAGATTGCCAAGAAGAGTCCAAAGCCCTTTCTTTGATTGGGCATCTGTTGGTTCTCCAACCTCGATGACATTCTAGCTCTTCCCTCCATGCATTAAATAATACTTTAATTTTTCTTTTATTGAAAAATTAGTAAATTTGTTGTCAATACTAAAAACAAACTAAAACCCATATAAATAGAAAAGGAAAATAAACAATCACCTGTAATCTCACCACTGAAGATAATTATTGTTAATAATTTGGTATCTGTACTAATCTGAACTCTTGCTAGTGACAGAAACCCGACTCTAACTACATTGAGGTTTTATTTATTTATTTATTTATTTATTTATTTATGGCTGCATTGGGTCTTCATTGCTGCGCATGGGCTTTCTCTAGTTGTGGTGAGCGGGGGCTACTCTTTGTTGCGGTGCACAGGCTTCTCATTGCTGTGCCTTCTCTTGTTGCAGAGCACGGGCTCTAGGCGCGCGGGCTCAGTAGTTGTGGCTCATGGGCTTAGGTGCTCCGCAGCAGGTGGGATCTTCCCCGACCAGGGCTCGAACCCGTGTCGCCTGAGTTGGCAGGCAGATTCTTAACCGCTGTCCACCAGGGAAGCCCCCCACGTTGAGTTTTTAAAAAAGGAAATGTATTGGCTTCTAAAGCTGGTACATCTAGGGTTATGTTTTATTTTAGGCTCATCTGCATTCAAGGGCTCATACAATGTCATTAAAATTTGGTTCCTCTGTCACTTTTTCTTTCCCTTCTGGTGTCTGTTCTCCTCTGTGTTGGCATCACTCTCAAGGAGGCCTCCCTGAGGATGGCAGCCCCCACAGTTCCAGGCTTACATCCTATTGGCTTAGCAACCTCAGGGGAAAGAGGGAAACTATTTTCCAAAAGTGAAACACAAGTCCCAGAATTGATCCTAATTTGGCCCAGTTTGGGCAATGCACCCACCCTCAAGTCATTTAATCTGGTAAGAGGGATAGACTATGGTGACTGGGCAGGCTTAGGTCCTGTACCATGGACACATTCAACTCATGTTAGGTCAACTCTCCATGCCCTCTATAATAATCTTCCATCCCTCTTAGAAGAAAATCCAGACTCCTCGCTGTGGTCTGCAGGGCCCCCCACGGTCTGGCCCTTGGCTTGCTTTCCTGCTCCATCATCTCCCCTCTTGCCTTCTCATTCTGTCCAGTCAAGTTGGGTTCTTGGTGTTTCTCAAACCTTTCAAGCATGCTCGCTGTTCAGGCAACTCTGTACTTGTTCTCTCTTCTTCGGAAAATCTTGGAAATCGCTTAGATGTCAGTGTGGTTTGTCTTCTCACCTCACTAAAGTCATTTATTCAAAGGAGTTTCCCCTGGTCCCCCACCTAAAACAGTGCCCCTTGCCACCTGCTTTTTTCTCTGTCATGGCAATTATTCTGGCTATTATAAGGCAATCCGACTCCTACGATCACTTTCACAGTCATGATCACAGTCATGATTCAGTCATTTCTAGTGTTTAGTCCCTGGTAAATAATATCACCTTCAAATTTAATTTGAATTAACATTCTCCTTTCCAACTCCACCTGGGGTCAGCTGCAGAGGGGAAGCTAGATCAGGGAGAGGAGTCAGGGAGGAGGGGAAAGGGATCAGGAAAGTTCTTACTTGATGGGTACTGTCTGCTTAAACTGACTTTGTGCTTAAGCCACAGTGAAAAATAAACTCCTTCCTTAGAGAAGTGCTTTGGTGCGTTTTCAGAGACTCTGAACCCATCAGTCTCTGCAGGATCTCTCCCAGCCATCCTCTTAATACATCTCTCTTTGAGCTGTTTGCTTACTACTTCCTTAGCACTTAGGAATCCAGCTCCATTCAGCTACATTCTATCCTTCTCTCCAGGCAATCTTTTGACCAAGACATAAGATACCACTAACAGCCTCCTTCTGCATACAGCTTGGCCCACGTCCTGTATCCCTTGGTCTGACACACTCTGAAAGTGCAGGCAGCCCATGCTGCCACCTCTCCTTCATCTCCTCCATCAGCACGTGGCTAGCCTGCTATGTCTCACCATGAAGATCTCATAGGAGAAGTCAGACCCCAGTCCACTCTGTCGCTCAACTTCAGGAGATATATATCAGACTTTCTTGGGTGTTCCCATTGTTGCCTTTCTCATTAGAGTTGAGGTGAAGACCAGACAACCCCTGCTCTTCTTCTTTGAGGGGACCTCACAGCACACGCATGCTTCTCTCTAAAAATCTTCATAAATCATTCTCCTAGTATCCATAGTCTCTATATCACCAGAGGAGAGTGAGGCATTCACGAGCTTTTAGTGAAATCCTTTGAAAATTTGCATGTTGATTTGGTCTCGTGCAATAGAATATGATATTTTGGTCCCTCGATGGAACTTCCATTTTTATATCCTGTTACATAGTAGTAAATGCTATGAAGAAAAGAAAGCAGGATAATTTGTGACAACATGGATGGATCTTGAGGGCATTCTGCTAAGTGAAATAGGTCAGACAGAAAAAGATAAATACCATATGATCTCACTTATACATAGAATCTAAAAACAAACAAAACCAGAAAACCAAGCACATGGATATAGAGAACAGATTGGTGGTTGCCTGAGGTGGGGATGGCGGGTAGGGGGTGGGCACAATGGGTGAAGGGGGTCAAAATGTACAAATCTCCAGTTGTGAAATAAGTCATGGGGATGTAATGTACAACATGGCAACTATAGCTAATAATACTGTATTGCATATTTGAAAGTAGCTAGGAAAGTAGATCTTGAAAGTTCTCATTACAAGAAAAAAAAATTTGTAACTATGTATGGGGGTGGATGTTAACTGTACTTATTGTGGTGATCATTTTGCAATATATACAAATATCAAATCATTATATTTCACACCTGAAACTAATATAATGTTATGTCGATTATACCTCAATTTTTTTAAAAAAGGAAACAAAGGATAATAGAATAAAGGGGATTGGGAAGTGCTGTTTTATTGCAGGGTAAAAACCATTTAAAATTAATTTGGAAAGGTCACAGGAATCAGAATACAGTCACATGAATCAGACATAAAAATGTATAAAAAAATTCAGTGAAAGTCTTCTTCACATCTCTGTCCACCATCCGCCTATTTTTCCCCACTCATTCCACCTAGGTAACCTCTGTAAATACTTTGTGTTCTTACAGAGTTTCTTTATATAAACAAGCAAATACAAGCATATATTGTTATTTTAGCTGCTCTTAACACAAATGGTAGCATATACCACATACACTGTTTTGCACTTTGCTTTTTTGCTTTTTTTGCTTTTTTTTTTTTTTTTTTTTTTTTTACAAAATCATATGTTTTGGAGGGCTTCCCATATCAGTACTTGGAGATCTTCCTCTTTCTCCTTTATAGCGACAAAGTGAGTAAGTAGTCCATTGTATAAATGTTCTATAATTTATTTAACCTGTGCCCTATTTTTTTAAATTAATTTATTTACTTTTTGGCTATGTTGGGTCTTTGTTGATGCACACGGACTTTCTCTAGTTGCAGAGATCGGGGGCTACTCTTCGTTGCAGTGGGCGGGCTTCTCATTGCAGTGGCTTCTCTTGTTGCGGAGCATGGGCTCTAGGCGCACGGGCTTCAGTAGTCGTGGCACGCAGGCTCAGGAGTTGTGGCGCACGGGTTGCTCCGCGGCATGTGGGATCTTCCCAGACCAGGGCTCAACCCCGTGTCCCCTGCATCGGCAGGCGGATTCTTAACCACTGCGCCACCAGGGAAGCCCCTAACCTGTGCCCTATTGATGAACATTTAGGTTGTTTGCAATCTGTTGTAGTTCCAGATAATGTTGCAGTGAATAACCTTATACATATGTCATTTCCCATGTGTATGAATTTGTCTGTAGGATAAATTTCTAGAGCTGGAATTACTGGGGCAAAGGGAATATGTGTTTGTGATTTTGATCACTGCTGCCAAATTGCCCTGCAAAGGGGCAGAACAAATTTACATCCATCAGGCTGTACCTAGGCTGTTAATTTAGCAGGGTTGTTGCAGTGGCTTCTATGTAGAGTTAACATTTGAGCAATAATCTGATTATCAAGAAGGAGCCATCTGTGTGAAAATCTAAGGGAAGATCATTCTAGGTAGAGGGAGCTAGAGTAAAGGTCTGAGGCAGAAACAAGCTGAGCATGTTGGAGGAACAGCAAAACTGCCAGTGTGGCGGGTGTGTCACGAATGCGGGGCACCGTGCACAACACAGGGTGAAAGGATGTGGCAGAAGCTGGATCATGTAGACCCAGGTTGGGAGTTTGGATTTTATTCCAAGTGGCATGGGAAGTCATTATAAGGCACTTAAGTGGGGAATGAGGTGATGTGCTTTCCATTTTAGAAAACTATTGAATGCTTTTTTTTTTTTTTTTTTTAATGTCTTTAACTGTTCATCTTGCTTGTCAGAGGAGACCAAATTCTTAAGTGCAACATAAACGTCCATCCTAAAAGCCTCTCCTCAGCAAAGATCTAAGAAAACTGTAGATGCACAGATGATTAAAGACAAGCAGACTTTGGTGAGGTGCTAAGAGCGAAGTCACACTATAGATTCATACTATGTAACTTAAAAAAAAAAAAAGGAAAAGGATGCCATTACAAATAGTGAAGGCCTAGAACCATTATGAACCAGTCTTGCCTCCAGCTGCATGTAGAAATGTAACATGAATGTTTTTGTGTTACCCAGGTAATCATTTATTCCCTGGGTACTCAATTCCTTAACTGAAGGCAGAGATTCTCTAGTTCAGGGGAGGGCTTGACTTGAGCATACCTGATTCTTTCTTTTGTTTTGCATATCTATAACGCAGTGACAAAAGGACAAACAGAAAACTTCCATACTAACAAGTTAACTTTATATGTCTTGCATCGTTTAAAACAACATTAAGGGGGCTTCCCTGGTGGCGCAGTGGTTAAGAATCCGCCTGCCAAGGCAGGGGACACAGGTTTGAGCCCTGGTCAGGGAAGATCCCACATGCCGCGGAGCAACTAGGCCCGTGTGCCACAACTACTGAGCCTGCGCTCTAGAGCCGTGAGCCACAACTACTGAAGCCCGCGTGCCTAGAGCCCGTGCTCCGCAACAAGAGAAACCACCGCAGTGAGAAGCCCGTGCACCGCAACGACGAGTAGCCCCCGCTCGCCGCAACTAGAGAAAGCCGGCGCCCAGCAATGAAGACCAAAAAAAAAAAAAAATTAAGTTTTAGTCTAGGACTTTTCCCTAGAATGGCTGAGAAAATGATTTCTTCTGTCCTGATATTTGGACAAATTAGCAAATAATCACCACCAAATAACTGCTGAGGGGAAAGGTACTTCCCACTAGGCCCAGTTATGGGATGTGTATTAATGTACATTGCCTTTAGCATCTCTTTTTATTGAAGTGCTTATTTACTCCTTCAGTGAAATTGTTTGGACATCTCAGTCATGTGCCAACATGTGCCTCTGTTTGTTTGTGTCAGTGTTGCCCATTTTAGATTTGCTACTTTGGAGGATACTGCTGCCCTAGCACCTGTGCCTGCTCTGAGATAAGGGACTTTGTCCAGTGCTGTGCTTTGGGCATAACTCTCAAAGACCAGCAACTTCTCAGCTGTTGGGGCCTCTCTGCTATACCTCCAGTGTATTGATACCGGACAGAGCCAGACAACTTCTGCATCCCCCGAGATACTAGGAAACAAACAAGGACATCTAGAGGGAGGAATGAGAGCCTAGATGGACTTTGGGAAATTTTACTTTCTCTGGCAGTTGGAGGTTGGGGCTCAGGCAGTTTAACTCTAAAAACATAAGGATGAATTACATCATCAAATTGGGTGACTTACAGTTGCCTTCTCTCCTCACTGTGACCACTATTTTCAGGTGTAAAACTTCCTGGTAATTATAGTTTCCCCTCATCCGGCATGGTCAAAACTCAATTATATCTTCATTCTAAATATATTTCTCAATTCCAGTAGACTTTTAAAACTCGTGACCTGCATTTGACCTACATATGAATTCCTATTTTGAAATTTCCTCTATTCAATGTAAATTATTTCCAGAGCCCATGGGTGATTTTTTTCAGTACACAATCAGAGATATTTGAATCTCTTTTCCCCACATAGATCACTGGGGACACTTGGTTCTCTGCCCATGAAGCTTACTATTTTTTTTGTCATTAACACACTCCCATTCTAATATAACTTTTCTTTTTCCAAGTGGAAATTTCTGAGTTCTAATGGATCGTCAACTTACTTACTCATTTTGGTAAGCTATTTTATTTATTCAATAAGCACTTGTGTATTTTGCTTCACACCACACTAAACACGTGTTCCTCATTTCTGATCATCTTTATTATTCTTCATTTTTTGTTTAAAAAAGAAAAACTAAAATACTTCCAAGATAAAATGAAACACTTCTCCCACTGTTTTGTTCCTAAATACTAAAGTATTAAATCAAGTAAAGCAAAAGTAAGTTCTGGCTGTGTCTTTGCCAAGCCATCTTCTCTGGAGGTAGCAAATGGGATGTTCACATCCCCCTGATGGAAATAGGTACCATTTTGCAAGTGTGGTCTGCAGAATTTGGAAAATTCTCCCTGGTTAAACAGTAGCTTGGTCTGGACTAGCACTTACCTCTTTAATATTCAGGCTTCTGTTTACCCTCAAGAATAACTATTTTACCTTTATTAGGAAGAAAATTCTTTCTGAATATGCGTGTTAGGGCTAAGCACGCAGCAGAAACCAATTCTGGCTGAGTTAAGCAGAAAGGATTTTAAGAGGCCAGAGAAGGAGCTTCTGTTTAAAGGTTGTGATTTGAAGACAGACATTTACCTCTGCTGCTTCCTAACACCTCTCTAAATGACAATGAAGAACATTAAAAAATGACATAGGGGCTTCCCTGGTGACGCAGTGGTTAAGAATCCGCCTGCCAATGCAGGGGACACGGGTTTGTGCCCCGGTCCGGGGAGATCCCACATGCCGCGGAGCGGCTGGGCCTGTGAGCCACAACTACTGAGCCTGCGCATCTGGAGCCTGTGCTCCGCAACAAGAGAGGCCACAATAGTGAGAGGCCTGCGCACCGCGATGAAGAGTGGCCCCCGCTTGCCACAACTAGAGAAAGCCCTCGCACAGAAACGAAGACCCAACACAGCCAAAATAAATTAAAAAAAAAAAAATGACATAAACCCATGATTAAAGAGACTAAGAGAGGTAACAAAAGTAACAAAATTTTGGAAGACAGAAAGGAGACAAAGTAACATATTTAGCATCTGGAAAAAGTTGAATCCTAAGCTGGAAAACTGACTTGCACTAAAGAAACTTCTTGATTCCACTTGGTATTTCTCTGAGGTAAGGCTGAAACAGGGAGATTTGTAGATATAAGAAGCAGTTAGGTCCTAATATTTTCCCCAGCTCCACATGGCCAGGGAAATATGCCCCTTCCTGCTTCAGCAGAAGATTGGAGATTACTCTCATGAGGGAGCAAAGCAGAGTGCATTTGTCAGAACAAAGTAAGGCTGCTGTGACAGAGCTGAGAATGATTCAGTGGCTTAAAGGAGATACCGGTTTATTTCTTCTTATGAAACAGAGTTTTCAATTGGCTTTTGGCGGTAACAGTTTAACTGAGATATAATTCACATGTCATACAAGTCACCACTTTAATGGGTACCATTCAGTGGTTTTTAGTATATTCAATGAGTTGTGCGACCATCACCAAAATCAATTTTAGAACATTTAATCACCTCCCCGAAACATCCCACATCCCTTAGTAGTCATTCTTCTCCCCCAGTTCCTTTCCTCTAGCCCTAGGCAACTGTGAATCTACTTTCTGTCTCTATAAATCTGCCTGTGCTGGATTTCATATAAATACAATTATGTTTTAAAAGTTCATCCATGTTGTAATAAGTATCAGTACTTCAGTTCTTTTTATTGCTGAATACTACTCCATCGTATGGCTATATCACATTTTTTTAAACTAAAAATATATTTTTAAATTTTATTGAAGTATAGTTGATTTACAATGTGTTAATTTCTGCTTTACAGCAAAGTGACTCAGTTATACATACATATATATTTCTTTTTCATATTCTTTTCCATTATGGTTTATCACAGGATATTGAATATTTTCCCCTGTGCTATACAGTAGGACCTTGTTGTTTATCCATCCTATATATGATAGTTTGCATCTGCTGATCACAAATTCGAATCCTTCCCTCCCCCACCCCACCCCTCCCTTGGCGACCACAAGTTTGTTCTCTGAGTCTGTGAGTCTGTTTCTGTTTTGTAGATAAGTTCATTTGTGTTGTCTTTTAGATTCCACACGTAAGTGATATCATATGGTATTTGTCTTTCTCTTTCTCTTTCTGACTTACTTCGCTTAGTGTGATAAACTCTAGGTCCATCCATGTTGCTGCAAATGGCATATTTTCATTCTTTTTAATAGCTGAGAAATATTCCATTGTATATATATACCACATCTTCTTTATCCATTCATCTGTCGATGGACATTTTTGTTGTTTCCATGTCTTGGCTATTGTAAATAGTGCTGCTATGAACATAGGGGTGCATGTATCTTTTCACATTATAGATTTGTCTGGGTATATGCCCAGGAGTGGGATTGTTGGCTCATACGGCAACTCTATTTTCAGTTTTTTGTGGAAACTCCATACTGTTTTCCATAATGGCTGCACCAATTTATGTTCCCACCAACAGTGTAGGAGGGTTCCCTTTTCTCTATACCCTCTCCAGCAATTATTATTTGTAGACTTTTTAATGATGGCCATTCTGACTGGTGTGAGGTAGAACCTCGTAGTTTTGATTTGCATTTCTCTAATAATTAGCAATGACGAGCATCTTTTCATGTGCTTATTGGCCATCTGCATGTCTTCCTTGGAGAAGTGTCTATTTAGGTCTTCTGCCCATTTTTCGATTGGGTTGTTTGTTTTTTTGTTATTCAATTGTATGAGCTGTTTTTATATTTTGGAAATTAAGCCCTTATCGGTTGCATTGTTTGCAAATATTTTCTCCCAGTCTGTAGGTTGTCTTTTCATTTTGTTTATGGTTTCCTTTGCTGTGCAAAACCTTATAAGCTTAAATCCCATTTGTTTATTTTTGTTTTTATTTCTATTGCTTTGGGAGACTGACCTAAGAAAATATTGGTACGATTTATGTCAGAGAATGTTTTGCCTATATTCTCTTCTAGCAGTTTTATGGTGTCTTGTCTTATATTTACGTCTTTAAGCCATTCTGAGTTTGTTTTTGTGTACAGTGTGAGGGTGTGTTCTAACTTCATTGATTTACATGCAGCTGTCCAAGTTTCTCAACACCACTTGCTGAAGAGACTCTCTTTTCCTCACTATATATTCTTGCCTCCTTTGTCGAAGATTAATTATCCATAGGTATATGGGTTTATTTCTGGGCTCTCTATTCTGTTCCATTGATCCATGTCTGCTTTTGTGCCAGTACCATGGTGTTATGATTAGTGTAGCTTTGTAGTATTGTCTGAAGTCTGGGAGGGTTATGCCTCCCGCATTGTTCTTTTTCCTCAGGATTGCTTTGGCAATTCTGGGTCTTTTACATTTCCATATAAATTTTAGGATTATTTGTTCTAGTTCTATAAAAAATGTCATGGGTAATTTGATAGGGATTGCATTAAACCTGTAAATTTCTTTGGGTAGTATGGCCATTTTAATAATATTAACTCTTCCAATCCAAGAGCATGGGATATCTTTCCATTTCTTTGAATCATCTTCAGTTTCCTTTATTAATGTTTTATAGTTCTCAGCATATAAGTCTTTCACCTCCTTGGTGAGGTTTATTCCTAAGTTTTATAAATTTAATTTTTATTTTATATTAGATTATAGTTGATTTACAGTGTTGTGTTAGTTTCAGATGTGTACAGCAAAGTGATTCAGTTATACATATATCCATTCTTTTTCAGATTCTTTCCCATATAGGTTGTTACAGATTATTGAGTAGAGTTCCCTGTGCTATACAGTAGGTCCTTGTTGATTATCTATTTTATATGTAGTAGTGTGTATATGTTAATCCCAAACTGCTAATTTATCCTTTCCCCCACCTTTCACCTTTGATAACCACAAGTTTGTTTTCGAAGTCTGTGAGTCTGTTTTGTAAATAAGTTCATTTGTATCATCTTTTTAGATTCCTCATATAAGTGATATCATATGACATTTGTCTTTCTCTGTCTGACTTACTTCACTTAGTATGATAATCTCTAGGTCCATCCATGTAGCTGCAAATGACATTATTCATTCTTTTTTATGGCTGAGTATGATTCCATTGTATATATGTACCACATCTTCTTTATCCATTCCTCTGTTGATGGACATTTAGGTTGCTTCCATGTCCTGGCTATTGTAAATAGTGCTGCAATGAACATTGGGGTGCATGTATCTTTTTGACTTATGGTTTTCTCTGGATATATGCACAGGAGTAGGATTGCTGGATCATACGGTAGTTCTATGTTTAGTTTTTTAAGGAACCTACATACTGTTTTCCATAACAGTTGTACCAATTTACATTCCCACCAACAGTGTAGGAGGGTTCCCATTTCTCCACACCCTCTCCAGCATTTATTATTTGTAGACTTTTTAATGATGGCCATTCTGACTGGTGTGAGGTGATACCTCATTGTGTTTTTTAAAAAATTTATTTATTTTATTTATTTATTTTTGGCCACATTGGGTCTTCATTGCTGCATGCAGGTTTTCTCTAGTTGTGGCAAGTGGGGGCTACTCTTCGTTGCATTGCACATGCTTCTCATTGCAGTGGCTTCTCTTGTTGCGGAGCACAGGCTCTAGGTGCTTGGGCTTCAGTAGTTGTGGTGTGTGGGCTCAGTAGTTGTGGCTCGTGGGCTCTGGAGCGCAGGCTCAGTAGTTGTGGTGCATGGTCTTATTTGCTCCGCGGCACGTGGGATCTTCCTGGACCAGGGATCGAACCCATGTCCCCTGCATTGGCAGGCGGATTCTTAACCACTGCACCACCTGGGAAATCCCCCTCATTGTGGTTTTGATTTGCATGTCTCTAATAATTAACGATATTGAGCATCTTTTCATGTGCTTTACAGCCATCTGTATGTCTTCTTTGGAGAAATGTCTATTTAGACCTTTGGCCCATTTTTTGATTGGCTTGTTTGTTTTTTGACATAGAGCTGCATGAGCTGTTTGTATATTTTGGAGATTAATCCCTTGTCAGTTGCATCATTTGCAAATATTTTCTCCTATTCTGTGGGTTGTCTTTTCGTCTTGTTTATGGTTTCCTTTGCTGTTAAAAAATTTTTAAGTATAATTAGGTCCCATTTGTTTATTTTTGTTTTTATTTTCATTACTCTAGGAGGTGGAACCAAAAAGATATTGTTGCGATTTATGTCAAAGAGTGTTTTCTTATGTTTTCCTCTAAGAGTTTTATGGTATCTGGTATTACATTTAGGTCTTTAATCCATTTTGAGCTTATTTTTGTATATGGTGTTAGAGAATGTTCTAGTTTCACTCTTTTACATGTAGCTGTCCAGTTTTCCCAGCCCCATTTATTGAAGAGACTATCTTTTCTCCATTATATATTCTTGCCTCCTTTTTATAAATTAATTGACCATAGGTGCGTGGCTTTATTTCTGGGCTTTCTATCCTGTTCCATTGATCTATATATCTGTTTTTATGCCAGTACCATACTGTTTTGATGATTGTAGCTTTGTAGTATAGTCTGAAGTCTGGGAGCCTGATTCCTCCTGCTCCATTTTTCTTTCTCCAGATTGCTTTGGCTATTCAGGGTCTTTTGTGTTTCCATACATATTTAAAATTTTTTTGTTCTAGTTCTGTGAAAAATGCCATTGGTAATTTAAAACAGATTGCATTCAATCTGTAGATTGCCTTGGGTAGTATAGTCATTTTGACAATATTGATATGGTATATCTTTCCATCTGTTTGTGTCATCTTCAGTTTCTTTCTTCAGCATCTTATAGTTTTCTGAATATAAGTCTTTTACCTCCTTAGGTAGATTTATTCCTAGGTATTTTATTTTTTTGATGCAGTGGTAAATGGGATCGTTTCCTTAATTTCTGTTTCTGATCTTTCATTGTTAGTGTATAGAAATGCAAGAGATTTCTGTGTGTTAATTTTGTATAGTGCAACTTGATGCAATTTTAAAAGGGATTGTTTACATTCCCTTTCTGATATTTCATTGTTAGTGTAAAGAAACTCAACCAATTTCTGTATGTTAATTGTCATTGTTGTGTCCTGCTACCTTGCTGAATTTGTTGATCAGTTCTAGCAGTTTTTCTGTGGAATCTTTAGGGTTTTCTTTATATAGTATCATGTCATCTGCATATAATGATAATTTTACCTTTTCCCTACCAATTTGAATACCTTTTATTTCTTTTTCTTGTCTGATTGGTGTGACTAAGACTTCCAATACTGTGTTGAAGAGAAGTGGTAAGAGTGGGCATCCTTGTCTTGTTCCAGATTTAGCAGGAAGGCTTTCAGCTTTTCACTGTGTATTATATTGGCTGTGGGTTTGTCATAGATAGCTTTTGTTATGTTGAGGTATGTTCCCTCTATACCCATTTTCATAAGGGTTTTTATCATGAATGGATGTTGAATTTTATCAAATGCTTTTTCTGCATCTGAGATGATCATGTGGTTTTTGTCCTTTCTTTGGTTGTTGTGGTGTATTACATTGATTGATTTGAGTATGATGAACCATCCTTATGACCCTGGGATGATTCCAACGTGGTCATGGTGTATGATCTTTTTTATGTGTTGTTGGATTCGGTTTGCTAATATTTTGTTGAGAGTTTTTGCATCTATATTCAGCAAAGATATTAACCTGTAATTTTCTTTTTTGGTAGTGTCTTTGGGATTTAAAAAAAATTTTTTTTAATTTATTTATTTATTTTTGGCTGTGTTGAGTCTTTGTTGCTGTGCGCAGGCTTTCTCTAGTTGCGGCGAGCAGGGGCTCCTCTTTGTTGTGGTGCGCAGCCTTCTCATTGCTGTGGCTTCTCTTGTTGCAGAGCACAGGCTCTAGGCACACAGGCTGCAGTAGCTGTGATGTGGGGGCTCAGTAGTTGTGGCTCGTGGGCTCTAGAGTGCAGGCTCAGTAATTGTGGCACATGGACTTAGTTGCTCTGTGGCATGTGGGCTCTTCCCGGAACAGGGATCGAACCTGTGTCTCCTGCATTGGCAGGTGGATTCTTAACCACTGCACCACCAGGGAAGTCCCTCTTTGTCTGGTTTTGGTATCAGGGTGATGGTGGCTTCATAGAATGTCTTTGAGAGTGTTCCTTCCTCTTCAATCTTTTGGAAGAGTCTGAGAAAGATGGGTGTAAGTTCTTCTTGGTATGTTTGGTAGAATTTACCTGTGAAGCCATCTGGTCCTGGAATTTTGTTTGTAAGGATTTTTTTTAAATTGCATCTTCTATTTCACTTCTAGTGATCGGTCTATTCAAGTTATCTCTTTCTTCTTGATTCTGTTTTGGTGGGCTGTATGTTTCTAGAAAGTTGTCAATTTCTTCTAGGTTGTCAAATTTGTTGGCATATAATTGCTCATAATATTCTCTTATTTTTTTTTTTTTATTTCTTCAGTATCAGTTGTAACTTCTCCTCTTTCATTTCTTACTTTGTTTATTTAGGTCTTCTCTCTTTTCTTTTTGGTGAGCTTGCCCAGAGGTTTGTCAATTTTGCTTACCCTTTCAAAGAACGAACTCTTGGTTTTATTGATTTTTTTCTATTTTTTAAAAATCTCTATTTTATTTATTTACTCCCTGTTCTTTATAATCTCCTTCCTTCTGCTGACTTGAGGTTTTTCTCATTCTTTTAGGTAGTGGGTTAGGTTGTTTACTTGAGGTTTTTCTTGTTTCTTAAAGAAGGCCTGTATTGCTGTGCACTTCCCTCTAAGAACTGCTTTTGCTGCATCCCATAGAATTTGTATTGTTGTGTTTTCATTGTCATTTCCCTCAAGGTATTTTAAAATTTCTTCTTTGATTTCATCCTTGACCCCCTGGTTTTTTAGTATTGTGTTGTTTAGTCTCCATGTAATTATTTTTTTTCTTGCTTCTTTTTCTGTGGTTGATTTCTAGTTTCATGCTGTTGTAGTCAGAAAAGATGCCTGAAATAATTTCTATTCTCTTACGTTTGTTGAGGCTTGTTTTGTGCCCTAGTACATGGTCAGTAGAGAATATTCCATGTGCACTTGAAAAGAATGTACATTCTGCTTTTTGGGGGATGTAATGTCCTGAAAATATCAATTAGGTCTAACTGTTCTATCATTTAGGATCTCTGTTGTGTTAGGATCTTGTCTCGATCTGTCTGTTGATATGAGTGGAGTCTTAAAGTCTCCTACTATTATTGTATTTCTGTCAATTTCTCCTTTTATGTCTGTTAGTATTTGTTTTATGTTTTTGGGTGCTCCTATATTGGGTGCATATGTGTTGAGAAGTGTAATATCTTCTCCTTGTATTGATCCTTTTATCATTATATAATGTCCTTCTTTATTTTTCTTTATAGCCTTTGTTTTAAAGTCTGTTTTGCCTGATGAATATTGCCACCTCTGCTTTCTTATGATTTCCATTTGCATGAAATATCTTTTTCCATCCCCTCACTTTCAATCTATGTGTGTCCTTTGCCCTAAAGTGGGTCTCCTGTAGGCAGCATGTTGTAGGCTCTTGTTTTTTTTTTATCCAATCTGCTGCTCTGTGTCTTTGATTGGAGCATTTAGTCCATTGACATTTAAGGTAATTATTGACAGATATATATTTATTGCCATTTTAAACTTTGTTTTCCCATTGATTTTATATTTCTTTGTCCCTTTTTTTTTCTGTTTTTCCTATTGTGGTTTGATGATTTTCTTTTGTATTATGCTTATGTTCTCTTCTTTTTGGTTTTTTTTGTATCTATTGTATGTTTTTTATTTGTGGTTGCCCTCTTTTTCAAGTATGTTAACCCCTTCCTATATCTACTTGCTTTAGACTGGTAGTCATATTTCTATAAGCTCAAACATATTCTAGAAGAAAAATCTACATTTTTTTTACTCTCCTCCCCCACATTTTATTATTCTGATGTCTTCTTTTACATCTTCATGTTCATCCTTTTGCTGTTCATTGTAGTTACCATTGCTTCCACAGAATTTTTTTTATTTTTTAAAAAATCTGTGTACTGGATAATTTAAGTGATTTAGTTTCCAATTGTTATTTTTCTCTTTCTTATAGATTCATACTTCTATTTAGAGAAGACCTTTCAATATTTCCTTTAGGATAGGTTTAGTATTGCTGTATTCTTTTAGTTTGTGCTTGTCTGAGAAATTCTTTATGGCTCCTTCTATTCTAAATGATAATCTTTCTGGGTAGAGTATCCTAGGTTGCAGATTTTTCCATTTTAGGACTTTGAATATATCTTGCCACACCCTTCTGGCCTTCAACCTTTCTGTAAAGGAATCAGCTGATAGCCTTATGGGGGTTCCCTTGTAATGAACTCTTTGTTTTTCTCTTGCTGCCTTTAGAATCTTCTCTTTATCTTTAACTTTTGCCATTTTAATTAAAATACGTCTTGGTTTAGTTTTGTTTGGATTTATCTTGTTTGGAACCCTCTGTGCTTCCTATATCTGGATATCTGTTTCCCTCTTTAAGTTTGGGAAGTTTTCAGCCATAATTTCTTCAAATACATTTTCAATCCCCTTTTCTCTTTCTTCTCCTTCTGGGATCCCTGTTATGTGCACATTGTCATGCTTTATATTATCCCATAGGTCTCTTATATTGCTTTCATTTTTTTTCCATCTGGGTTTCTGTGTGCTCTTCTAATTTTGTGATTTCCATTATTCTATCTTCCAGATCACTTATTTGTTCTTCTGCATTATTCATTCTGCTATTCATTGCCTTTAATTCAGCTTTTGTCTCTGCAAATGAGTTTTCTAATTTTTCTTGGCTCTTCCTTATAGGTTTTAGTTCCTTTTTACAGTTATCTACATTTCTGTCGATAGCCTTTCTTAATTCCTTGAGTATTTTCATTATCTCCTTTTGAACTCAGTGCCTATTAGACTGAAAAGGTCTGTTTCATTGTTTGTTCTTTCAGGGAAATTCTCTTGATCTTTTAATTGAGAGTGGTTCCTCTGCTTCTTCATTTTACTTGCATTTCTCTTGCTCTATGAGTTTAGGAGAAACAATTATCTATTGTGGTCTTGGAGGGCTATTTTTATGTGGGAGTGTCCCTATATAGCCTGCATGGGTTTAATATTTTTGGTGTGAAGGCTGTTTTTAGTATGGATGCTTGCCGCCTCTTTCCTCTGTGTATGCTGGCCATTATCCCCTTGCTAGGAAGTGTGACTGGTTTTGTGGTGACCAGAGCCTGCACTGGATATTGAGTGGGGCTTCCTCTTTGCTCTGTTGTTGTCACTGCCCTGTCAGGGGCAGGGCCTGCTCCCTAGTTGTTGGAGTAGAGGCCCCCCAGTCCATTTCTCAGCTGCATTTCTGAGCTGTGGTGTGAGGTAGGTGGGATTGGAGTGCTCCCACTGGGAGAGGAGCCACTGAGTATTCCTCTGCTGGAGCTGTTCACTGGTGAGTGTGCTCTGTTGTGTCACTTGTCACCTGCTGTGTGGGCTCACAACGTACACTGTTGTTGGCACTGCCCTCAGCCCCGCCTCAACCATGGGAATGCTGACGTTTGGCCCTGGTGTCCCTCAGACATTGTTTTCACGAGGCCACCAGCGCAGATCCAGTGAAGTCAGGTCCCAGGACTGCAGTAGTCACGTACCTGGACCCACTGTGGGAGCTATGGAGGCAGCTCAGACCCTGGCCTAGCCCACGCCCCACATGTATTTGCCCACAGATCCCACAGCTGCTAAGGCCAGACCCCTCCCAGCTGTGGGAGCACCTGTTGTCCATTTGGATGTCCTGCAGGCACTGAACTTACAAAGCCAGTGGCAGAGAAGTAAAGCTGTGGCTCATGCAGCCAAGGGGAGAGATTTCAGCCCAGCTTCCTAAGTTGTGTGGCTCCTGGGACTCAGCTTTGGTTTCAGCTTGGCCTCTGTGCATGGATAACCTGCTGGCATCTGCTCCTGGGGCCCGCTGTGGTGGTGGCTGGGGCATAGGAGCCTGCTGAGGTGGGAGTTCCCCGAGGTGGTGACTGGAATGTTTCTCTCCTGGAGCCCTCAGAGGCTGGGGCGGCATGTGGAAAAAGAGGATACAATGGCAGCCCTGCCCCTCCCTTTGCATGCCACTTAACAGTGGTGCTTCACATCCATGGCAGGCCCGGGCTTACGAACGAATGCTCCTCGTTGCAGCCCTACCACACTCCAGCCCCTTCAGGCTGTTTCTGTGCAGTCAGCAGCAGTCCTCTCCCCAGGGCTGTCCTCTAAACCCCTAGTTTTAGCACCCACCCCCCACCCATACCAGTGGACAGGTGCCTGTGCATCTCAGGCTGGGGTGAGCAGGGCGGTGGCATGAACCATCTGTGTAGATCTCTCTCTGTTCTGCCTGCACAAACTGGCTGTTGCACTCTCCTCTGAGCCTCTCAAGTGCCCTTTCTGTCCTGGCTGATCTCCCCGCCAGTGAGGGGGCTTCCAAGGGAACCTTTCCTTTTCTTCAGCTCCCTTCCAGGGGCGCAGGTACCATCCGCTTCCTCCTTTTTTTCTTCCCTTTTGTCCTACCCAGCTACATGGAGATCTTTCTTGTCCTTTCAGGTGTTTGAGGTCTTCTGCTAGTGTTTAGTAGGTGTTCTGTGAGAACTGTATCATTTGTAAGTGTATTTTTAATGTATTTGTGGGAGAGGGTGAGTTCCACATCCTTCTACTCTGCCATCTTGATTGGAGCCTCTGTATACCACATTTTATTTATCCATTTATCCATCAGTTGATGGACATTTGGGTTGTTTCAACCATTTGGCTATTAAGAATAATGTTTCTATGACAATCAGTTTTTTAGTGCTGCTCTTTAGTGCTTATTTTTATTTACTTATTATTTTTTATTGACGTATAGTTGATGTACAATATTATATAAGTTACAGGTGTATAACATACCGATTCACAATTTTTAAAGGTTATACTTTATTTATAGTTATTATAAAATATTGGCTATATTCCCCAATACATCCTTGTAGCTTATTTATTTTATACATAATACCTCTTAATACCCTATGCCTATCTTCCCCCTCCCCCCTTCACTCTCCCTACTGGTAACCACTATTTTGTTCTCTATATCTGTGAGTCTTTTTTGTTATATTCACTAGTTTGTTTTATTTTTTAGATCCCACATATAAGTGATATCTTGTAGTATTTGTCTTTCTCTGTCTTATTTCACTTAGCATAATAGACAGCCAAGGATTACTAGGCATTTTAAGTCAGAGAATTTCATGCCTTATGACCTTGACACTTCTTCAGAGGAGGTATTCTTTTCTAGAGAACTGCCTTCTTTCTCCATTGATCCCTGACATTTGGTAACACCTTCTCTAGCTTTTTTCCTGTTAAATTGCAGTGATGCTGCAGTCCAAAGGTATGGAGGCAAATGACAAGTGTCAGATTTTCCATGTGTAGTAATACTTGTGGCTTGAGCCTATTTCCTTCAAGCCCCAACCACTCATGTTAATGATGATGGCTTATTCTCTGGTTAGCATGATTGCATTTGGTGTAATAAGGCCAGGTGAACAGCTTGAACCTCTATTAAAATATGTTTGTTTCATCATTTCCTTTTAGCTTTGCTTCTAATCCTTGGCACCCAGGAATCTGACAACATTAATAAAGTTCTGAAACTGCTCATACCCTTTGACCTCGCAGATAGTTCTACCCTTGGGTACCCACCGCAAGTAATAGGGTGATAGAAAATAAGTAATATATGCAGAGATCCAGAGTATTGCTACTAAAAGAACAAAAACATTGGAGACTCAATGGAATATTAGGTAGTTGTGAAAATTACAAATAAGATATTCAAATCTACAAATTAATTGAAACTACTTATTCAGTGTTTCCTCTTTGCCTGAAATTTTTCTTCCTGCAAATGAGTCTACTAAATAAACATTCAGCATTCAGTTAAATTCTGGAGAATACAAAAATGAATAAGAAATCTCTTTTAAAAATCTATATGTTAGTCGTGGAAAAAAAGGGGGAAGATGATAGGTAAATATGGGGTTCTGTAGGCAATAGATCTAGGTCCAGATGCTGGCTCAACATGCATTAACTGTGTGATTTCAGAAGAGATCATTTCTTTAAGCCTTAGAATTTGGTTTTTTTTAATATGAAAAATGAGGATAATGATGATTCCCACCTTATAAGATTAAATCAGATCATGTGAAAGTAGTAAACACAGTGCTTGGCACATAGAAAGTATTTAACAAATGTTAGTATTCTTATTATTTCATCATATTTCTGTTAATGAAGACATTCTACAAACGCCACTGATTTCTTCTCTTGGCACTGATACTGTTACACTTTCCTGGTTTTCTTCCTCCTCCTCTCTGGCTGTTGCTTCTGAGTCTCCTCTGCTAAGTCCTCATTCCACCAAAGCTCTACAAGCTAGAGCTCTCCCGGGCATGGTTCTTGGCTTTCTTCCTTTCTATATCCAGGAGATCTCCTTCAGTCCCATAGCTTTAAATTCCAAATTTCCATCTTCTGGCCAGAAATACCCCCCTGATCTTCAAATCTAACTGCCTTCTAGATTTCTCCACTTGGAAATCTAACAGCCATCTTAAGTAAGTTCAAACCTGAATTCTTGGTTGCACCCGTTTGCCAACCTCTTCGTCTCCCCAGTCTTTCCTCACTAAGTAAATGTCAATATCGTCCACCCTGTTGCTCATAAAAAAGAAAAACAATGTAGAAGCTATTCTCGATACCCTACTCCTTTTTTTTTAATCCCCATGTATAATTCATCTGCAAATCCTGTTGACTTTAACTCTAAAATATACGCCCAATCCATCCTTTCCTCTCCAACGACAAGGCCATCTAGTCCAAGCCACCCTCATCTCTTGCTGTTGCTTCTTTTTGTGGTCTCTCACTTCACTATTGCCATTGCCTCCCAACTTCTCCACCCCCCCACATAACTCTTAGAGCATCTAGAGTGATTCTTTTTCCTTATTGTGTTATAAAACACATAACGTAAAATTTACCATCATATTACCATTTTTAAATGTACAGTAGTGTTATCTATGTGCACATTGTCATGCAACAGATCTCTACAGCTTTTCCATCTTGCAAAAGTGAAACCCTGTATCAATGAGTAACAACTCCCATTTTCCCTCCCCGCCAGCCTTTGGTAACTACCATTCTACTTTCTGTTTCTAAGAGTCTGACTACTTTAAATACCTCATATAAGTGGCATCATATGGTATTTGTCTTTTTGTGACTGACTTGTATCACTTACCATAATGTCCTCAAGGTTCATCCATGTAATAGCATATGTCAAGGACTTCTGTCTTTTTTAAGGCTGAATAATATTGTATGTATATAACACATTTTCTTTTTCATGGTTTTTCAAATTGAAGTATAGTTGATATAAAATATTACATGTTATAGGTGTACAATATAGTGATTCACAATTTTTAAAGGTTATACTCCATTTATAGTTATTATAAAATATTTGCTATATTCCCCCTGTTGTACAATATATCCTGTTGTACAATATATGTAGCTTATTTTATACCTAATGTTTGTACCTCTTAATCCCCTCCCCCCATATTGTCCCTCACCCCTTCCCTGTCCCTACTGAGAATCACGAGTTTGTTTCTGTATCTATGAGTCTGCTTCTTTTTTGTTTCATTCACTATTCTGTTGTATTTTTTAGATTCCACATATAAGTGATATAATACAGTATTTATCTTTCTGTGTCTGACTTATTTCACTTGTCATAATGCCCTCCAAGTCCATCCATGTTGCTGCAAATAGCAAAATTTCATTTTTATGATTGAGTAGTATTCCATTGTATATATATAACCACATCTTTTTATCCATTCATCTGTTGCTGGACACTTAGTTTGCTTCCATAGCTTGGTGATTGTAAATAATGCTGCTATGACCATTGGGGTGAGTGTATCTTTTCAAATTAGTGTTCTTGTTTTTTTCAGATATATACTCAGGAGTAGAATTGCTGCATCATATGGTAGTTATATTTTTAGTTTTTTGAGGAACCTCCATACTGTTTTCCAGAGTGGTTGCACCAATTCACATTCCCCCCAACAGTGTATGATGGTTCCCTTTTCTCCACATCCTTGACAACATTTGTTATTTGTGGTCTTTTTGATGATAGTCATTCTGACAGGTGTGAGATGCTATCTCATGGAAGTTTTGATTTGCATTTCCCTGATGATTAGCAATGTTGAGCATCTTTTCATGTGCCTGTTGGCCGTTTACATGTCCTCTTTGGAAAAATGTCTATTCAGTTCTTCCCATTTTTTAATCTAGTTTTTTTTTTTTTGATGTTGCATTGTATGAGCTGTTTATATATGTTGGATATTAACCCCTTATCGGTCATATCACTTACAAATATTTTCTCCCATTCAGTAGGTTGTCTTTTCATTTTGTCAATGGTTTCTTTTGCTGTGCAAAAGCTTTTAAGTTTAATTAGATCCCATTTGTTTATTTTTGCTTTTATTGCCTTTGCTTTAGGAGATGGATCCAAAACAACATTGCTATGATTTATGTCAAAGAGTGTTCTGCCTATGTTTTCCTCTAGGAGTTTTATGGTATCTGGTCTTACATTTAGGTCTTTCATCTATTTTGAGTTTATTTTTGTATATGGTGTTAGAGAATGTTCCAATTTCATTATTTTACATGTAGCTGTTCAGTTTTCCCAGAACCACTTATTGAAGACATTGTCTTTTCTCCATTGTATATTCTTGCCACCATTGTCATAGATTAATTGACCATAAATACATGGGTTTATTTCTGGGCTCTCTAGTCTGTTCCACTGATCTATGTGTCTGTTCTTGTGCTAATACCATACTGTTTTGATTACTGTAGATTTATAGTATAGTCTGAAGTCAGGGAGCATGATACCTCTAGCTCTGTTCTTCTTTCTAAAGATTGCTTTGGCTATTCAAGGTCTTTTTTGTTTTCATACAAATTTCAGAATTATTTGTTCTAGTTCTGTGATAAATGCCATTGGTATTTTGATAGGGATTGCACTGAATCTGCAGATTGCCTTGGATAGTATGGTCATTTTAACAGTATTAATTCTTCCATTTTATGAACATGGTATATCTTTCCAGCTGTTTGTGTTGTCTTCAGTTTCTGTCATCAGTGTCTTATAGTTTTCTGAGTATAGATCTTTTACCTCCTTAGATAGGTTTATGCCTAGCTATTTTATTCTTTTTTTTTAAACTTTTTTTTTTTTTTAATTAATTAATTTATTTATTTATGGCTGTGTTGGGTCTTCGTTTCTGTGCTAGGGCTTTCTCTAGTTGTGGCAAGCGGGGGCCACTCTTCATCGCGGTGCGCGGGCCTCTCACTATCGCGGCCTCTCTTGTTGCGAAGCTCGGGCTCCAGACGCGCAGGCTCAGTAACTGTGGCTCACGGGCCCAGTTGCTCCGCGGCATGTGGGATCTTCCCAAACCAGGGCTCGAACCCGTGTGCCCTGCATTGGCAGGCAGACTCTCAACCACTGCGCCACCAGGGAAGCCCTATTTTATTCTTTTTGGTGAGATGGTAAATGGGATTGTTTTCTTAATTTCTCTTTCTGATAGTTTATTGTTAGTGTATAGAAATACAACAGATTTCTATACATTAATTTTGTATCTTGTAACTTTACCAAATTCAATGATGAGCTCTAGTTTTCTGGTGGTATCTTTAGGATTTTCTATGTATAGTATCATGTCATCTGCAAACAGTGGCAGTTTTACTTCTTCCTTTGCAGTTTGGATTCCTTTTATTTCTTTTTTTTTTCTCTGATTGCTGTGGCTAGGACTTCCGAAACTATTGAATAAAATTGGTGAATAGGGCTTCCCTGGTGGCACAGTGGTTAAGAATCTGCCTGCCAACGCAGGGAACGTGGGTTTGAGCCCTGGTCTGGGAAGGTCCCACATGCCGCGGAGCAACTAAGCCCGTGTGCCACAGCTACTGAGCCTGTGCTCTAGAGCCTGCGAGCCACAACTACTGAAGTCCACGTGCTTAGAGCCTATGCTTCACAATGAGAAGCCACCGCAGTGAGAAGCACTGCGCACCACAACAAAGAGTAGCCCCTGCTTGCCGCAACTAGAGAAAGCCCGTATGCAGCAACAAAGACCCAATGCAGCCAAAAATAAACAAATTTATGGGAAAAAAATGGTGAATAAAAGGTGGGCATCCTTGTCTTGTTCCTGATCTTAGAGGAAATGCTTTCAGCTTTTCACTGTTGAGTATGATGTTAGCTGTGGTTTTGTCATATATGGCTTTTATTATGTTGAGGTATATTCCCTCTATGCCCACTTTCTGGAGAGTTTTTATCATAAACGGATGTTGAACTTTATCAAAAGATTTTCCTGCATCTATTGAGATGAACATATAGTTTTTATTCCTCAACTTATTAATGTGGTGTGTCACATTGATTGATTTGCAAATATTAAAATATCTTTGCATCACTGGGATAAATCCCACTTGATCATGGTGTATGATCCTTTTATTGTATTGTTGGATTCAGTTTGCTGGTATTGAAGATTTTTACATCTATGTTCATCAGTGATATTGGCCTGTAATTCTCTCTTTTGTGATACCTTTGTCTGGTTTTTGTATCAGGGTGATAGTCTTCAGATAAGCAACCTAAGGTGTAAGTTTTGGTTGCTTTTCTTGTTTCCTGGGGAAAGCTTGTATTGCTCTAAACTTTCCTCTTAGAACTGTTTTTGCTGCCATCCCTTAGGTTTTGGATCATTGTGTTTTTGTTTTCATTTATCTCTAGGTATTTTTTGATGTCCTCTTTGATTTCTTCAGTTATTCATTTGTTGTTTAGTAGCATATTGTTTAGCCTTCACTGTTTGTGTTTTTTTGCAGTTTTTTTTCTTGCAGTTGATTTCTAGTCTCATATGGTTGTGGTTGGAAAAGATGCTTGATATGATTTCAATTAAAAAAAGTTTACTTAGGCTTGTTTTGTGGTCCAGCATGTGATCTATCCTGGGGAGTGCTCCATGTGCACTTGAAAAGAATGTGTATTCTGCTGCTTTTGGATGGAATGCTCTCTATATGTTAAGTCCATTTGGTATAATGTGTCATTTAAGACCAGTGTTTCCTTACTGATTTTCTGTCTAGATGATCCATCCATTGGTGTAAGTGGGGTGTTAAAATCCTCTACTATTATTGTGTTACTGTTGATTTCTCCTTTTATGTCTGTTAATATTTGCTTTATATATTTAGGTGCTCCCATGTTGGGTGCATACATGTTTGCAATTGTTATATCTTCTTCTTGGATTGATCCCTTGATCACTGTGTAGTGTCCTTCTTTGTCTCTTGTAATAGTCTTTATTTTAAAGTCTATTTAGTCTGATAGAAGTATTACTACTCTGGCTTTCTTTTGATTTCCATTTGCAAGGAATACATTTTTTGATCCCCTCACTTTCAGTCTGTGTGTGTGTCTCTAGATCTGAAGTGAATCTATTATAGGCATCATATATATGGGTCTTGTTTTTGCATCCATTCAGCCACTCTGTGTCTTTTGGTTGGAGCTTTTAGTCCATTTACAGTTAAGGTAATTATTGATATGTATGGTCTTATTGCCATTATGTATGGTCTTATTGCCATTTTGTTAATTGTTTTGAGTTTATTTTTATAGATCTTTTTTTCTTTCTTCTTTTGTTCTCATGTAATTTAATGACTATCTTTATTTTTTATTTTAATTTTTGAAAATTTTATTGAAGTATAGTTGATTTACAATGCTGTGTTAATTTCTGCTGTACAGCCATGTGACTCAGTTTTATATATATTCTTTATATATATATAGATAGATAGATAGATAGATATATACCTACTCTTTTTCATATTCTTTTCCATTATGGTTTATCACAGGATATTGAACATGGTTTCCTGTGATATAAAGTAGGACCTTGTTGTTTATCCATCCTATATATGATAGTTTGCATCTGCTAATCACAAACTCGAATCCTTCCCTCCCCCACCCCCCCTCCCTTGGCAACCACAAGTCTGTTCTCTGTTTCTGTGAGTCTGTTTCTGTTTTGTAGATAAGTTCATTTGTGTCATATTTTATATTCCACATGTAAGTGATATCATATGGTATTTGTCTTTCTCTTTCTGACTTACTTCACTTAGTATGATAAACTCTAGGTCCATCCATGTTGCTGCAAATGGCATATTTTCATTCTTTTTTATGGCTGAGTAATATTCCGTTGTATTTATGTACCACATCTTCTTTATCCATTCATCTGTCAATGGACAATTAGGTTTCCATGTCTTGGCTATTGTAAATAGTGCTGCTATGAACATAGGGTGCATGCATCTTTTTGAATTATAGTTTTATCTGGTTATATGCCCAGGAGTGGTACTGCTGGATCATATGGTAATTCTATTTTTAGTGTTTTGAGGAACTTCTATACTGTTTTCCATAATGGCTGCACCAGTTTACATTCCTACCAACAGTGTAAGAGGGTTCCCTTTTCTCCACACCCTCTCCAGCATTTATTATTTGTAGACTTTTTTAATGATGGCCATTTTGACTGGTTTGAGGTGGTACCTCATTATAGTTTTGATTTGCATTTCTCTAATAATTAGCGATGGTGAGCATATTTTCATGTGCCTATTGGCCATGTGTATGTCTTCTTTGGAGAAGTGTCTATTTAGGTCTTCTGCCCATTTTTCAATTGGATTGTTTTTTATTGTTGTTGTTGTTATTGTATATTTGTATATTTTTGAAATTAATCCCTTGTTGGTTGCATCATTTGCAAATATTTTCTCCCAGTCCATAGGTTGTCTTTTTGTTTTCTTTATGGTTTCCTTTGCTCTGCAAAAGCATATGAGCTTAATTAGGTCCCATTTTTTCATTTTTGCTTTTATTTCTATTGACTTGGGAGGCTGACCTAAGAAAACACTGGTACGATTTATGTCAGAGAATGTTTTGCCTATGTTCTCTTCTAGGAGTTTTATGGTGTCTTGTCTTATATTTAAGTCTTTAAGCCATTTTGAGTTTATTTTTGTGTATGGCGTGAGGGTGTGTTCTAACTTCATTGATTTGCTTATGGCTGTCCAACTTTCCCAGCACCACTTGCTGAAGATACTGTCTTTTCCTCGTTGTATATTCTTGCCTTCTTTGTTGAAGATTAATTGACCATAGGTGTGTGTGTTTACTTCTGAGCTCTCTATTCTGTTCCATTGATCCATGTCTGTTTTTGTGCCAGTACCATGCTGTTTTGATTACTGTAGCTTTGTAGTTTTGTCTGAAGTCTGGGAAGGTTATGCCTCCTATTTTGTTCTTTTTCCTCAGGATTGCTTTGGCAATTCTGGGGATGACTATCTTTAGTGTTATGTTTGGATTTCCTTTTCTTTTTTGTGTGTGTATTATAGATTTTTGTTTTGTAGTTACCATCAGGTTTTTATTCAGCAGTCTATATATATGTGTGTATGATTGTTTAAAGTTGCTGATCTCTTAATTTCAAGTACATTAAAAAAAACCCTACATTTGTACTCTTCCCCTCATAATTACTGTTTTTGATATCATATTTTACAGCTAATTGTTTTGTGTATCCCTTTACTGTTTATTGTGGATGTAGGTGATTTTATTACTTTTGTCTTTTAACCTGACTACTAGCTTTGTGTGTGGATGATTTCCTACCTTTTTTGTATGTTTGCCTTTACTGGTGAACTTTTTCATAATTTTCTTATTTCTAGTTGTGGTCTTTTTTTTTCCACCTAGAGAGTTCCTTTAATATTTCTTGTAAATCTGGTTTTGTGCTGTTGAACTCTTTTAGCTTTTGCTTGTTTGTAAAGCTCTTCATTTCTCCATGAAATCTGAACAAGATCCTTACTGGGTAGACTATTCTTGGTTGTAGGTTTTTCCTTTTCATCATTTTTAAACAAAATTTATTATTTATTTATTTATTTATTTAGGCTGTGCCAGGTCGTAGTTGTGGCATGTGGGATCTTTAGTTGCAGCAATGCAGACTTCTTAGTTGTGGCATGCAGACTCTTAGTTGCAGCATGCATGTGGGATCTAGTTCCCTGACTAGGGATCGAACCCGGGCCCCTGCACTGGGAGTGTGGAGTCTTACCCACTGGACCACAAGTGAAGTCCCCTTTTCATAATTTTAAATATATCATGCCACTCCCTTCTGGTCTGCAGAGTTTCTGCTGAAAAATCATCTGATAGCCTTATGGGAGTCCCTTTTTATGTTATTTGTTGCTTTTCCCTTGCTGCTTTTAATATTCTCTCTTTATCTTTAATTTTTGTCATTTTAATTGCAGTGCGTCTTTGTGTGTTCCTCTTTGGGTTCATACTGTATAGGACTCTCTGCACTTCACTATACTTGGGTGACTGTTTCTCTTCCCAGGTTAGGTAAGTTTTCAGCTATTATGTTTTCAAATATGTTCTCAATTCCTTTCTCTCTTCTCCTTCTGGGCCCTACATACAAACGAGTTCCATTCCACGAGCACATTCATAAGTCCAATTTGTAAGTCCAACACAAAGTTAGCCTAGGTACTCAACTAACACAGTTGGTTATATAGTACTGTACTGTAATAGGTTTATAATACTTTTCACACAAATAATACATAAAAAACAAACACAAAAAATAAAGAGAATATATTTTTAATAATTTTTATTGGAGTGTAGTTGGTTTACAATGTTGTGTTAGTTTCTACTGTACAGCAAAGTGAATCAGCTATATATATATATATATTTCTCCCCTCTTTTTTGGATTTCCTTCCCATTTAGGTCACCGCAGAGCATTGAGTAGAGTTCCCTGTGCAGTGGGTTCTCATTAGTTATTAAAAAAAACATTTTTAATCTTAAAGTACAGTACCTTGAAGAGTACAGTAGTACAGTACAACAGCTGTCATACAGGGGCTGGCATTGAATGAACCAGGCAAGAAGAGTTACTGATTAGAGGAGGGAGAGAAGGTGGGAGATGGTAGAGCTGAAGGATCATCAGCAATAGGAAATGGAGGGCAAGCTGCAATATCACTCACGCCTGACATTGATGGCACAGGTTCTGGTTCCTTGCTGGATTCAATTCTATCTACCCTCTTGAAAAATTGATCCTGTGATGTCTGGGTAGTAGCTCTTTTTTTCTTGTCATAGATGACATGGTAGCACTGGATTGCTACCATGCTGCTGCAACCTTCGTGCACCGTTCTATGTTTGGGTCCTGTGCCTCAAAATCTAACAGTGCCCCCTCACATAAAGAAAATCCCCTTGCCATTTCCTGCATTGTGAATCTCTTTGGTTCTTCAGTTACTTCTTCTTTCTCTTGTCTTTGTTCATCTTTTCTCTGAGCCTCCAATTCCATCAGGTCTTCATTAGTTAAGTTCCTCGTGTTGCATAGCAAGGAGTTCAATGAAGTTGTCCTCTTGCAGATGTAGCTCCAGCTTCTTGCTGAGGGTCACTAAGTTGCTGAAGACCTCTTTGGACTCCTCATCCACCTTCTCAAATCCACGAAAATCGTGAACAAACTATATGGGCAAAGGTTCTTCCAAACCCCATTTGTGGTGGCGGCTGTAACCTCACACCAAGCAAAGTCAATGTTTTTTATGGCCTTGTAGATGTTATAGTCCTTCCAAAATTGTTGCAAGGTTGTTCCTGGCTCATCACTTGCCCTTACTGCCTGATGAAAAGTGTGACGTAAATAATATTTCTTGAGTCGCTATAACTCCCTGGTCTGTAGGTTGGATGAGCGATGTAGTATTCGGGGCAGATGCAGTACTTTGATGTTGCGATGAAAGTCGTCCATGAATGGGGGGTGGCCCGGAGCATTGTGGATCAGCGAAAGAATGTTAAATGGGATGTCCTTCTCGAAGCAATATTCTCTACCTCTGGGAAAAAGTGGTGGAAAAACCAGTCCTGGAAAATGGCCTGGGTGACCCAGGCTTTGGGGTTACTCTTCCACATAACAGGAAGAGAGCCCTTGGCTATGTTTTTAAGGGCTTTTGGTTTCTCTGAATGATAAACTAAGAGAGGCTTCAGCTTCATATAGCCAGAAGCATTGCCACCAAACAACAGTCAGCCTATCCTTTGCTACTTTATAGCCTGGCATCAACTTTTACTCCCTACTTATATAACTTTGGTCTGACATCCTCTTCCAGTACAGTCCTGTCTCATCCACATTAAAAACCTGCTTCGGTAAATATACGCCTTCATCAATAATTTCTTGAAATATTTCAGGAAATTCCCGGGCAGCTACTGAATCTTCACTTGCTGCCTCGCCACTTCCTTTTAAGTTGTGAAGGCTGGCTGTAGCCTTGAACTGGTGAAACCAGCCATGGCTGGCATTAAAAGATGCGCCTCTGATTCTTCGCCGTGTTTCTTCTTCAAGTCTTCATAAAGGCTTTTAGCTTTCTCTTGAATCAGCATGAAGCTGAGCAGGACTCGACGCTGATGCTGATCCTGATCCTGCATCCACACACTGAGAAGTTTCTCCATCTCCTCCATCACTTTTCCATGCTTCTTTTTAAAATTTATTTTACTTATTTATTTCTTCTTGGCTGCGCTGGGTCTTCGTTGCTGCACGCGGGCTTCCTCTAGTTGTGGTGAGCAGGGGCTACTCTTTGTTGCAGTTCGTGGGCTTCTCATTGCAGTGGCTTCTCTTATTGCAGAGCAGGGCTCTAGGCACATGGGCTTCAGTGGTTATGGCACGTGGGCTCAGAAGCTGTGGCTTGTGGGCTCTAGAGCGCAGGCTCAGTAGTTGTGGTGCATGGGCTTAGTTGTTCTGTGGCATGTGGGATCTTCCCGGACCAGGGCTCGAACCCGTGTCGCCTGCATTGGCAGGCAGATTCTTAACCACCGTGCCACGAGGGAAGCCCCCATGCTTCTTTAAAATTATTGTTGACATCATCAGCACAGCAGACTTCACATGTTCCATGATCTTGTCCTTATTCTTTAGACTTGTGCTGATGGTTGAACAATTCATGTTATAAGAAGGAGCGACGTCTACCATCTTTTTGCCTCACTCCACTCTCTTAATTATTTTCACTTTTGTTTCCATCGTTATCGCTTGGCACTTCTTAGCAGTACCAGCTACACCACTGCTGCTTTTACACTTGCTTCTGGACATCCGGGGCTTGAAATAAAGATACTGTACTGCTGTACTCTATACAGTACTGTACAGTAAAGTACACAAAAGCACAACCACTTGTAGAGGATGCACACACGTGACAATGTACACCAGACATGTGAACTAACTTATGTGATTGGACATGCGAACGCATGTATGCATCTTTGAAAGTTCGTAACTTGAAGGTTCATATGTAGGGGACTTACTATACTAGTGCACTTGATGTTGTCCCAGAGGTCTCTTAAACTGTCCTCATTTCATTTCATTCTTTTTTTTTTTAATTCAAACAGAAAGTCACAAAAATTATAATCATCCTCATCAGTTCACTCAGTCCCATGTAATTAATTTTTTTTAGCTTGATCTTTTGTTAGCACTTTTATGAGTTCATCAGTTTTCCATTAGAGTTCTGAAAATGCTTATTCATTCAGTTCAGCAGTACAGTCAGTTACCAGAAACCTGTACTTGTCAGAGTCTTTTCCATGAATTCCTTGAAGATGAAACCCTTTTATAGGAACGTATTTGCAAAAGCATCAGAGTACACCCAGAACTGTCTGTAAATGACAAAAGACTTAAAAATGACCACGGTTAAAGATTTGATGAAAGTTCATAATAATGCAATTGACAAGGAAATTTAGTTATTTCTGAGATATACATTTTAAAGTAATAACTAGAATTATGACTTATAACATTATACCAGAACATATAAGATTTTTAGAAATTTCATGTAATGTCTGAAACATTAATATTAACATATTTCCATACAAATAACCCAATGAAAGTTTAGTATTAGTTGTTTTGTTTGTTTGTTTTTTTATACTGCAGGTTCTTATTAGTCATCAATTTTATACACATCAGTGTATACATGTCAATCCCAATCACCCAATTCAGCACACCACCATCCCCACCCGACTGCAGTTTCCCCCCTTGGTGTCCATATGTCTGTTCTCTACATCTGTGTCTCAACTTCTGCCCTGCAAACTGGCTCATCTGTACCATTTTTCTAGGTTCCACATACATGCGTTAATATACGATATTGTTTTTCTCTTTCTGACTTACTTCACGCTGTATGACAGTCTCTAGATCCATCCACGTCTCAACAAATGACTCAGTTTTGTTCCTTTTTATGGCTGAGTAATATTCCATTGTATATGTGTACCACATCTTCTTTATCCATTCATCTGTCGATGAGCATTTAGGTTGCTTCCATGATATGGCTATTGTAAATAGTGCTGCAATGAACATTGGGGTGCATGTGTCTTTTTGAATTATTGTTTTCTCTGGGTATATGCCCAGTAGTGGGATTGCTGGATCATATGGTAAATCTATTTTTAGTTTTTTAAGGAACTTCCATACTGTTCTCCATAGTGGCTGTATCAATTTACATTCCCACCAACAGTGCAAGAGGGTTCCCTTTTCCTCCACACCCTCTCCAGCATTTGTTGTCTGTAGATTTTCTGATGATGCCCATTCTAACTGGTGTGAGGTGATACCTCATTGTACTTTTGATTTGCATTTCTCTAATAATTAGTGATGTTGAGCAGCTTTTCATGTGCTTATTGGCCATCTGTATGTCTTCTTTGTAGAAATGTCTATTTAGGTCTTCTGCCCATTTTTGGATTGGGTTGTTTGTTTCTTTAATATTGAGCTGCCTGAGCTGTTTATATATTTTGGAGATTAATCCTTTGTCCATTGATTCGTTTGCAAATATTTTCTCCCATTCTGAGGGTTGTCTTTTCCTCTTGTTTATGGTTTCCTTTGCTGGGCAAAAGCTTTGAAGTTTCATTAGGTCCCATTTGTTTATTCTTGTTTTTATTTCCATTAGTCTAAGAGGTGGATCAAAAAAGATCTTGCTGTGATTTATGTCAAAGAGTGTTCTTCCTATGTTTTCCTCTAAGAGTTTTATAGTGTCCAGTCTTACATTTAGGTCTTGAATCCATTTTGAGTTTATTTTCGTGTATGGTGTTAGGGAGTGTTCTAATTTCATTCTTTTACATGTAGCTGTCCAGTTTTCCCAGCACCACTTACTGAAGAGACTGTCTTTTCTCCATTGTATATCTTTGCCTACTTTGTCACAGATTAGTTGACCATAGGTGCATGGGTTTATCTCTGGGCTTTCTATCTTGTTCCATTGATCTATGTTTCTGTTTTTGTGCCAGTACCATATTGTCTTGATTACTGTAGCTTTGTAGTATAGTCTGAAGTCAGGGAGTCTGATTCCTCCAGCCCCGTTTTTTTCCCTCAAGACTGCTTTGGCTTTTCGGGGTCTTTTGTGTCTCCATACAAATTTTAAGATGATTTGTTCTAGTTCCGTAAAAAATGCCATTGATAATTTGATAGGGATTGCATTGAATCGGTAGATTGCTTTGGGTAGTGTAGTCATTTTCACAATATTGATTCTTCCAATCCAAGAACATGGTATATCTCTCCATCTGTTGGTATCATCTTTAATTTCTTTCATCAGTGTCTTATAGTTTTCTGCATACAGGTCTTTTGTCTCCCTAGGTAGGTTTATTCCTAGATATTTTATTCTTTTTGTTGCAATGGTAAATGGGAGTGTTTCCATAATTTCTCTTTCAGATTTTTCATCATTAGTATATAGGAATGCAAGAGATTTCTGTGCATTAATTTTGTATCATACTACTTTACCAAATTCATTGATTAGCTCTAGTAGTTTTCTGGTGGTATCTTAAGAATTCTCTATGTAGAGTATCATGTCATCTGCAAACAGTGACAGTTTTACTTCTTCTTTTCCAATTTGTATTCCTTTTATTTCTTTTTCTTCTCTGATTGCCGTGGCTAGGACTTCCAGAACTATGTTGAATAATAGTGTTAAGAGTGGACATCCTTGTCTTCTTCCTGATCCTAGAGGAAATGCTTTCAGTATTTCACCATTGAGAATGATGTTTACCGTGGGTTTGTCGTATATGGCCTTTATTATGTTGAGGTAGGTTCCCTCTATGCCCACTTTCTGGAGAGTTTTTACATAAATGGGTGTTGAATTTTGTCAAAAGCTTTTTCTGCATCTATTGAGATGATCATATGGTTTTTATTCTTCAATTTGTTAATATGGTGTATCACAGTGATTGATTTGCGTATTGAAGAATCCTTGCATCCCTGGGATAAATCCCACTTGATCGTGGTGTATGTTCCTTTTAATGTGTTGTTGGATTCTGTTTGCTAGTGTTTTGTTGAGGATTTTTGCATCTATATTCATCAGTGATATTGGTCTGTAATTTTCTTTTTCTGTAGTATCTTTGTCTGGTTTTGGTATCAGGGTGATGGTGGCCCCATAGAATGAGTTTGGGAGTATTCCTTCCCCTGCAATTTTTTGGAAGAGTTTGAGAAGGATGGGTGTTAACTCTTCTCTAAATGTTTGATAGAATTCGCCTGTGAAGCCATCTGGTCCTGGACTTTTGTTTGTTGGAAGATTTTTAATCACAGTTTCAATTTCATTACTTGTGATTGGTCTGTTCTTATTTTCTGTTTCTTCCTGGTTCAGTCTTGGAAGGTTATACCTTTCTAAGCATTTGTCCATTTCTTCCAGGTTGTCCATTTTATTGGCATAGAGTTGCTTGTAGTGTTCTCTTAGGATGCTTTGTATTTCTGCGGTGTCTGTTGTAACTTCTCCTTTTACATTTCTAATTTTATTGATTTGAGTCCTCTCCCTCTTTTTCTTGATGAGTCTGGCTAATGGTTTATCAATTTTGTTTATCTTCTCAAAGAACCAGCTTTTAGTTTTATTGATCTTTGCTATTGTTTTCTTTGTTTCTATTTCATTTATTTCTGCTCTGATCTTTATGATTTCTTTCCTTCTGCTAACTTTGGGTTTTGTTTGTTCTTCTTTCTCTAGTTGCTTTAGGTGTAATGTTAGATTGTTTACTTGAGATTTTTCTTGTTTCTGGAGGTAGGCTTGTATAGCTATAAACTTCCCTCTTAGAACGGCTTTTGCTGCATCCCATAGGTTTTGTATAGTCGTGTTTTCATTGTCATTTGTCTCTAGGTATTTTTTGATTTTCTCTTTGATTTCTTCAGTGATCTCTTGGTTATTTAGTAACGTATTGTTTAGCCTCCATGTGTTTGTGTTTTTTTACGTTTTTTTCCCTGTAATTCATTTCTAATCTCATAGCATTGTGGTCAGAAAAGATGCTTGATATGATTTCAATTTTCTTAAATTTACTGAGGCTTGATTTGTGACCCAAGATGTGATCTATCCTGGAGAATGTTCCGTGTGCACTTGAGAAGAAAGTGTAATCTGCTGTTTTTGGATGGAATGTCCTATAAATATCAATTAAATCTATCTGGTCTATTGTGTCATTTAAAACTTCTGTTTCCTTATTAATTTTCTGTCTGGATGATCTGTCCATTGGTGTAAGTGAGGTGATAACGTCCGCCACTATTATTGTGTTACTGTCCATTTCCTCTTTTATAGCTGTTAGCAGTTGCCTTATGTATTGAGGTGCTCCTATGTTGGGTGCATATATATTTATAATTGTTATATCTTCTTCTTGGATTGATCCCTTGATCATTATGTAGTGTCCTTCCTTGTCTCTTGTAACATTCTTTATTTTAAAGTCTATTTTATCTGATATGAGTATAGCTACTCCAGCTTTCTTTTGATTTCCATTTGCATGGAATATCTTTTTCCATCCCCTCACTTTCAGTGTGTATGTTTCCCTAGGTCTGAAGTGGGTCTCTTGTAGACAGCATATATATGGGTCTTGTTTTTGTATCCATTCAGCAAGCCTGTGTCTTTTGGTTGGAGCATTTAATCCATTCACGTTTAAGGTAATTATCGATATGTATGTTCCTATGACCATTTTCTTAATTGTTTTGGGTTTGTTTTGTTGGTCCTTTTCTTCTCTTGTGTTTCCCACTTAGAGAAGTTCCTTTAGCATTTGTTGTAGAGCTGGTTTGGTGGTGCTGAATTCTCTTAGCTTTTGCTTGTCTGTAAAGCTTTTGATTTCTCCATCAAATCTAAATGAGATCCTTGCTGGGTAGAGTAATCTTGGTTGTTTCATCAGTTTAAGTATATCATCAGTTTAAGTTCCCTTTCATCAGTTTAAGTATATCATGCCACTCCCTTCTGGCTTGTAGAGTTTCTTCTGAAAAATCAGCTGTTAACCTTATGGGAGTTCCTTTGTATGTTATTTGTCGTTTTTCCCTTGCTGCTTTCAATAATTTTTCTTTGTCTTTAATTTTTGCCTATTTGATTACTGTGTCTCAGCGTGTTTCTCCTTGAGTTTATCCTGTATGGGACTCGCTGTGCTTCCTAGACTTGGGTGGCTATTTCCTTTCCCACGTTAGGGAAGTTTTTGACTATAATCTCTTCAAATATTTTCTCGGGTCCTTTCTCTCTCTCTTCTCCTTCTGGGACCCCTATAATGCGAATGTTGTTGTGTGTAATGTTGTCCCAGAGGTCTCTTAGGCTGTCTTCATTTCTTTTCATTCTTTTTTCTTTAGTCTGTTCCGCAGCAGTGAAGTCCACCATTCTGTCTTACCGGTCACTTATCCGTTCTTCTGCCTCAGTTATTCTGCTATTGATTCCTTCTAGTGTATTTTTCATTTCAGTTATTGTATTGTTCATCTCTGTTTGTTTGTTCTTTAATTCTTCTAGGTCTTTGTTAAACATTTCTTGTATCTTCTCGATCTTTGCCTCCATTGTTTTTCCGAGGTCCTGGATCATCTTCACTATCATTATTCTGAATTATTTTTCTGGAAGGTTGCCTATCTCCACTTCATTTAGTTGTTTTTCTCGGGTTTTATCTTGTTCCTTCATCTGATATATAGCCTTCTGCCTTTTCATCTTGTCTACTTTCTGTGAATGTGGTTTTTGTTCCACAGGCTGCAGGATTGTAGTTCTTCTTGCTTCTGCTGTCTGCCCTCTGGTGGATGAGGCTATCTAAGAGGCTTGATGGGAGGGAGTGGTGGTGGGTAGAGCTGACTGTTGCTCTGGTGGGCAGAGCTCAGTAAAACTTTAATCCAGTTGATTGTTGATGGGTGGGGCTGGGTTCCCTCTCTGTTGGTTGTTTGGCCTGAGGCAACCCAACACTGGAGCCTACCTGGGCTCTTTGATGGGGCTAATGACAGACTTTGGGAGGGCTCACGCCAAGGAGTACTTCCCAGAACTTCTGCTGCCGGTGTCCTTGTCCCCACGGTGAAAGAGAGCCACCCCCCACCTCTGCAGGAGACCCTCCAACACTAGCAGGTAGGTCTGGTTCAGTCTCCCCTGGGGTCACTGCTCCTTCCCCTGGGTCCTGATGTGCACACTACTTTGTGTGTGCCCTCCAAGAGTGGAGTCTCTGTTTCCCCCAATCCTGTGGAAGTCCTGCAATCAATTCCCACTAGGCTTCAAAGTCTGATTCTGTAGGAATTCCTCCTCCCGTTGCCAGACCCCCAGGTTGGGAAGCCTGACGTGGGGCTCAGAACCTTCACTCCAGTGGGTGGACTTCTGTGGTATAAGTGTTCGCCAGTCTGTGAGTAACCCACCCACCAGTTATGGTATTTGATTTTACTGTGATTGCTCCTCTCCTACCATCTCATTGTGGCTTCTCCTTTGTCTTTGGATGTGGGGTATCTTTTTTGGTGAGTTCCAGTGTCTTCCTGTCGATGATTGTCCAGCAGCTAGTTGTGATTCTGGTGTTCTCACAAGAGTGAGTGAGAGCACGTCTTTCTACTCCGCCATCTTGGTTCCTCCTCTCGTTTCATTCTTTTTTCTGTTCTGCAGCAGTGATTTCCACTACTCTGTCTTCCAGCTCATTGATTCATTCCTCTGTATCATTTAGTCTACAGATGATTGATTCCTTCTTGTGTATTTTTCCTTTCAGTTATTGTATTCTGCATCTCTGCTTGGTTGTTCTTTATACTTTCTAACTCTGTTTAAAAACTTCCATCTCTGTGCATCCATTCTTTTCCTGAGTTCTTCCATCATCTTTATGATCATTACTCTGAACTCTTTCTGGGTAGATTGCCTATCTCCACTTCACTTAGTTCTTCTTCTGGGATTTTATCTTGTTCCTTTGTTTGAAGATGTTCCTTTGTTGCCTCATATTGTCTAAGTTGTTACTTTTATTTTTATGTACGTGTTAGATTAGTTATGTTTCTTGACCTTGGAGAAGTGACCTTCTGTAGGAGAAGTCCTGACCATGCACTTTCCTCTTGTTACCTAAGCTATATGCTCTAGGGACTCCCCCCTAAGGGGGCCACGTGGGTCCTTCTCTTGTGGCAGACTGACTATGTGGGTGATCTGGTAGACTTTGTTGGCCCCTGGCCCAATTGGTTGCCAGGCCCTACCTTCTGTAGATGCTGCTTGCTGCAGGTTAGTGGGGCCTGGTCACAAGGTGGCTGACTGCAGAAACCCAGGGGGCCCTGGGGCTAGTGCTGGCTCATTGGTGTGTGGCATCAGGGTCCAGAAGACTCTGGGGCTGTTGCCCCCACTACTGGTGGGTGAAGCCGGTTACTGGGGTTAGTGCTGGAGTATTGGCAAGCAGAGCCACGTCCTGGAATCTGGCTGAAGGCCCAGGGATCCCAGAGCTGGTGTCAGATAGCTGAGGGGCAGGGGGGTTGGGGGGAGCTGGTTCCTGACACAGTTGGGTGTGTGTTCCGGGGTGTCCTGAAGCTTGTGTTGGCCTGCCAGTGGGCAGGGCTGGGACCCAGCTTGTCTCAGGGTAGGGTCTGGCCTGATATGGGCAGGCTGGGTCTGCAAGCTGTGGAAGGTGGTTTTCTTGGGTCTTATACCACATTTTCTTTATCCATTCAAATATCGATTGACATTTAGGTTGCTTCCACACCTTAGCTATTGTGACTAACGCTGCAATGAACATGATGCACAAATATCTCTTCAAGATTCTGTTATCAGTTCTTTTGGATACATACTCAGAATTGGGAGTGCTGGATGATATAATAATTCTATATTTAATTTTTTAAAGGAAATGCCATACTGTTTTCCATAGCAGCTGTACCATTTTACATTCCTGCCAACAGTGCACAAAGATTCCCATTTCTCCACATCCTCACCAACATTTGTTATTTTCTTTCTTCCTTCCTTCTTTCCTTTTCTTTTATTCCCCCTGACAATGGCCATCCTAACAGGTATGATGCGATGTCTCACTGTGCTTGTGTAGAACAATTTCTTAAAACACTGATGATGTCACATTCCTATTTGGAACCTTCCAATGACTCTCCTTGCACTTAGAATGACATCTAAATACCCTATTTTGGCCTCTAAGCTCCTCCAAAGTCTGGTCTCTATCCACTCTTTAGCCTTCATCTCCAGCTCCAGTTTTTCTTGCTTACACTGCTCCAGTCATGGTGACCTTCTTTAACTCCCTAACAACTCTGCATGGCCTTTTCACAGGGCAGTGGCCCATGCAGTTCCCTCTGCCTGGCCAAGCCTTTTTCTTTCTTTTCACCTGCCTGGTTCCTTCTCATCACTCAGATCTTAGCTCAAATTCTACCACCTCAGAGGTGACATTCAAACTGTCCCATCTAAAGTCCCCCTCCCAGACATTGTAAATCACCCTGTTCTGTTTCATTTTTACTTTCTATAGCAGGTATCAGCACCTGAAATTGTTTTGCCAAAATAAATAATTCGGTTTGTTCGGTTGTTATCCAACTAAGAACCATACTTCATGAGACCAGGAAGCCTGTATGTCTTGTTCACAGCCACATGCCCAGAAGAGAGCCTGACTGAATGAGAGTGAAGTGTAGTGGAAGCATGGAGGACGGAGCAGTGAACACCAGCTGAGAGATTTAGGGAACACTTCGTGTAAGATGTAACATTTTAGCTGGGTTTTTAAGTTTAAATGATTGCATCAGGCAGATATCAGTGAGGCAGGGGACATGTTGGGCTGAGGAATGGCCTGAGCTGCGGTGAGGAAGCTTATAGCCCAGCCCATTCAGGGCAAGGTAACCCGATAGGGCTGAGCATAAAGGTTCTCGAGAGGAAGTGGTGGGCAGTAAGGCTGAAGTGGCAGACCGCCAATGTGGCAGATACTGCATTCATTTCAGTTTTGTTAGTTAATGATATGTTAGGTTTGAAGGTGCAAAGATGAATGAGACATAGTTCTGGGTCTGTAGTGGGGAGCCACATATGGTTTTTGAGCAGGGGAGTGATGTGAGCATCTTTCAGGGGTCAGGATGCAGCAGTAATTACAAGCACAACCTCTGGGACCAGGTGGCTTAGAATCATATCCTGGCTCTACCACTGGCTAGCTCTGTGACCACAGCAAGTTCTTAACCCCTCCTGGCTTAGTTTTCTTGTTTGTAAGGATGATAATAGTCGTAGCTTTTTCTCTTGGCTTTCTTGTAAGGATTAAATTAATGTTTGTAGAATGGTATCTGGCACTCAATACAAATTAGCTATTTTTATGTAACATGTGTAAAACAATGTCTAGTAGATAGTAAGTTTTCAATGCTTGCTTGTTGGGTTTTTTACTCACTAGTTTGTTAGATCGTTTTCGTTTTTGTTTTTTTAAAGAAAGATGATTAACAGGAGTATAGAGAATCCTTGCGAAGGGAAGACAATGGACCCAGGAAAACTATGTGGGAAGATACTGCAATAGTTGAGGCAAAAAGAAATGAAGCACAGAACTAGGTTAAATCAGAGAGAAAAATCAGTAAAACATTGGATGTTGGTGGAGGGGAATGGAATATGTTTTGGAACACAAGAAAGTGGATTTAGTTTTGGGGTCTCTTGAGTTTAAGGTGCCTAGGGGAAAACCTCTGTCTGCTGTGTTCAGCTGAATTGATAGGGAGGGAGACATCTGAGATTGAGGACAAAGAGGTGAGTAAAACAGGGATTTCTACTCTGAAAATGAGGACATGCACTTTAACAAAGACTGTGGAGAATTTGGATTAAAACTCTCATTTACCTATTACATTGGCAAAGAAACAAAATGACAGTATTGTAAGCTTGTGTTCTGTACTCATACTTTGCCGGCAGTAGTGTAAATTTGTGCAGACTTTCTAGAAAACATGTTGGCAACATCATGAAATTTAGAGATGCTTATACCCCCTGACCCGGTTATTTCATTTTTTGGAGTCAATGCTAAATTAATGATCCAAAATGCAGACAGTGGTTATGTACAGAGCTGCTTACTACAGCTCTGTAGAACATCCAGTTGAAAAAAAAAACCTGCAAACAGGCTCACTCAGTGATAGGAAAATGATTAAATAAATTATGGTATGTTCATATGCTAGAATATTATGCAGTCCTTAAAAAAATCATGTTTACTGAGACCTGTAATATGAACTGATATGAGGGAGAAAAACCTGACAAGGATACACAATTATATGCACAATATAAATTCAACTCCACTAAAAATAAGCATAGTGTAAGGATTAGAAGACAATATACTAAAATGCTGCTGTGGATTATTTCTGTCTGGGAAATTAAGGCATTGGTTGATGATTTGTAGAAGTCTAGTAACTGAGTTTGAATTAGGATAATAGATTTTTGTCTTATTTAAAAATTTTCCCTCTTCTCCGAATGCATCTGCTAATATTCAGTTACTAATGCAATAATCATCTTTGGCTCACAGTCTGTACCTTCTATTTGAAATCCTGATCATGTTGCCTTTAAAAAAAAAAAATGGATGCAGTCCATCCATCAAAGGCTTAGAAAGCCAAATCTCATTTTCAAATTAGTTAATATCATATCATTGTATAATTTCGAATATGCCACCAGACTATTGATGATGCCTCCCTCTCCCCTAGCTTACAGACATGATCGTTCATTTTCATTTAGAGAGGCACAATTTTTACACAAGAGATTCCCTGGATATGTCAAAGACAAAAGATTAGTACAGTGCATCATCATTGGGAGGATAATTCATCAGTAGTCCTCCCTTCAGCTGCACACCCAAGCAGCTAAAAGAAAGCCAATCATCCCAGGAGTGCACTTGACAGAGGGTGCACTCTGATGTGTAGGAAGAGGGCACCCGCTATTCGCCAGCTGGATTGCAAATATCTTAACTTCCTTCAAGATGTTAATGTTGAATAAAGAATGTTGTCTCAGGGTTCCAGGAGGACCAGTCTCTCTCTCTTAAACACACAGACACACATTTTGATATCCAACCTGGTCCCAGCTCTCCGGCCACTCTTGCTAAGGACTAATCTTGATAAAATCACCATTTTTCACTGTAGAAGGCAAGTTTTCTATCTACTATATAGATAAAAGTCTACTGAAGAATGATGAACCTCACCATGATTACTTCCCAAAGGTATCTTAACCCTATTTTCCAAAATCCAAAAGGGGATATATGGCCCATGGAATAGAATTTGCCATAATTTTTGGCTTCCAGGACTTGTTGGGCATTTTAGATCAAGTCTGGGAATTTTCTGCTTGAGTACCAACTACTCAAGATAGAAGCCAGAAAACTCCCTTTCCCTGCCTTCCTAATATTCTTACAGGGTGCCGGCCTATGAGCCGTGGGAGCTGACAACCATACTCACGTGGGACTCTAATTCAGGCGTGAGGGATACAGGCACACATGGGGAGGGTTGTGGCAGAGGCTGAGGCTCGTGGATTTGAGGATCGTAGTGAGGGAGATGCAGGACAGTGGGGCTTTCCTGGAACAATCCTATAGTCTGACTTGGGCATTTGTTCCCATGAGGCAGCCTCTAAATCCAACTCTTGGGTCCTAAAATGGTACCTACCTGCTTTCAGATAGGTGTTCCAGTCAATGGCTTAGTTCAAAGTCATTCCATCATGTTTGGGGAAAAGATTTCCTTTAACAGCTGGGTCTTTTTTTTTTTTTTTCCATTAATTTGTCCATGCTTAAAGATTTCTGCATATAATACCCAAAGTATAATCAGGAAATACTAAAATAAAACACCAAGCACATTCATATAGAATTCTATACAGCCATGCATACAAATACCTAAAGTTTAATTAGGAAATACTAAACTATACATATTCATATAGAATTCTATACAGCCCTGAAAATGTAGAAAACTACCGTTATTTTTAACAACATGGACTCTCCCAAACATAAATTTCAAGAAAAGAAGCCAGACAGAAAATCTACACACTGCGAGTTCGTTTGTAGAAAGTTAAAATGACAGGCAAAACCAAACTATGGTGTTATTCGTCAGGATGTTGGTAACTTTGGAGAGGCACAAGCCTAGCTTCTAGGAGGCTGATAATGTGCTATTTCTTGATCTGGGGGGTGGATAAATTAGTGTATCAGTTTGTGAAAGCTCTTACACTAATGATTTGTGTACTTTTCTCTATGTATTTTATGCTTCAATAAAAGTTATTTCCCCTCAATTTATGTTTTTTTTACAGCCCATCAGTATTCAGTCTGGTATATTGCTGATACAATCTGCACATTGCTGATACAGTTTTACAAAACTATATTATGTATTGCTAGTCCTCAAGAGTTAGGAAAAAAAGCTAAGTTTGAAGATAAAATATCCATACATGGGGGAATTCTAAACATAGTCTATACCTAAGGATTGCATTTCAATGTATTCAAATGAAACCCAAAATCAGCTTGACAAGGTTTACTACATCAAAAACTCCTCAAAGGAAAGATTTCAGTCTGGAGTGTTTAGGACTGTGCGCTCTCAGACTCTTAGTTAAGACTCTCCCAGCCCCGTCTCTCTTATTACAGAGGGGTCTCCGAACTATGCTTCTAAAAAACCCTGGCTTCATGGACAAGGCTCTGTGCATGAGGCCTCATTTTCAAATTCACAAACCAAAATCAAAGATGAAAACTTTTTTTTTTTTTTTAAAAAGGTAGTTTCGTATGATTTAACGATTTAAGGCAACTCAGCTCTGGTGGGGGGGGGAGGGGGGAGGGGGCGGGGTTAAATAGTGACTAGAAAAAGAAAGGAATGAAAACACGGCAGAGAATCAGACCATCGGAAGCCGACAAAGGCAGCCAGAACTATCTTATTTATTATAAAGATACACCATGAAGAACAGACCTGACTGTATACTGAAGCCTGGAATGGTACATGCCAAAATGTACAGTACTTATACATAAAAGTGCATTGTCACAACAGATTAACAAAACGTTTTTTTTTTTTTTTTCTCTTCCAGAACTAGAAAAGCATCCCCCTTTACTTTCACCTCAGAGACGAGGGAATGTCACGGTAAGAGGCAGTACAGAGCAGAGGCGAACAGGATGGCCGTCAGCAGCACGTGAGCAGGGGAGGGGAGGGGGGCGATTTGCGGGGGACCCGGAGAGTGACTGTGGGGAGGGAAAGGCACAGTCACGGCTAAGAGGAAAACAACACGTCTGATGACCATGACCTGACCATGACCGACAAGGATGCAAGACAGGACAATACTGAGCACCGAGGCATGAAAAGGTGGGGATGGAGAAGCAGCTGGGAGAGAGTGAAGGAAGTTTCAAAACAGTCAAGTGGACGGAGGAATTGGGGTGGCACTTGGGGGAGGAGGTGGGCGGGGCAACAGTAAAGAACAAGGCTAAAACTCCTCTAAAATAGAAAGGCACTTTCACATGTACATACTACAGATGTACATTGACACGATCAGGTAACAGTCACAAGCAGGAAGCCACCAATACTGCAATTAATCAAACCGACAGGAAAGGACAATACTGATTTAATTACGTGGGCAGGAGTTACCCTTAAGTCAGTAGGTAAATAGCAGTCTCTCCTGTCACACAGCCACCTACTATACTTTAAACATCTATAATAACCATCACACTACACATTGAACTCGGATGAATGTTCTAAGGGGGGGGCATTCACAAATGCACGGTTTATATATTTTCTTTTACTAAACAGTTTCTAAGATAAGCATTATGGAACCCAGAACAATTATTTAAGCATACAAAATTCCCTATGTAATTTTAAGATACAGGTACCATTTTGATTATACTACGTAGACTTTTTTTTTTTTTTTTGTAAAGAAAGTATACTAGGGTGGGTGAGTGAAAGCTCAATCTCCAGTTTATTTTACTGATTTGAACAAAGCTGTGCCAGTCACCCTGCCCCATGCCTGACACCCCAGCCCAGCTGGAGGTTGGCTTTTAGCTCAGGGGCCAGTCTCCAGTCGTGAGCTCATTCATACGTGGGAAGAGACTTCACTTCTAAGCTGCCCGTGCCTTGGAGCCTATATGGCAGGTAACTCAGAGCAAGACTCAGCCCCAAGCGCATTTCCTGCATCCATGGCCCCTCAGTACTGTGGTCAGGAATAAATGTCATCCCAAATCTGAAGTCTTCTAAACCCAACAGAACCACAGGCTCTTTAACTTTGGATTTCAGAGGCTGTGATTACTAAAGTTTCTTCAGTTTATAGACCCCAGAGGCTATGCTTCATTCCCAAATGCTAAGGAGACCACCATGTCCCCCCCCCCTTTTTTCTTTTTCTTAATTAAATTATAAACCCATTTTTGGGAATGGCAAAAGTACAAAGACAGAAAACTCATACAATTTGACCCTTGGTGCTCTATATCCATTGATCACTGTTCATGTTCATTGCTGTAGATTAAGTGGGACCCTCCTGTACATGGTTCTGTGGATTGCTCAAGGGGCACCAAAGTCAGATTACATTGTGTGAAAATGTGAAAAACTGTTGAACAATGGCGTTTATGCCACACTTGAACATGGAGCTCTACAAAGGGCCATTCAATGGATTGAAATAATTTACAGAACACTCATCAGGAAACAGGTACTAAGAACCGTTCACTCTATCCTAACGACCCACTCCAAGCATCCCCACCCAAACAGAAAGGCCAATTTGGTAAATCTACTTCAGTGAGTTCTGTGGATGGGACGTGAACGTTCATTTAGTTATATCAGCTGTGAATACATATTCTTGTGTAAGTGGAGTCAGGTAATCTTTGTAGAACCATCATTTACCCATCATCAAAATGACCCACTTCCCAAACTGCACATGAACCATTAAGATCCTTGAAACTGGGGCATAACATCTCAGGGACTTATTTTCTTTCTTCTCTCCCCATTCCTTGTGCCTTCCCACCTCCCCACGGTGGGCTACACCTGTGGCGGTAAGGAGGCCCACATACAGGTGAACCCTCTCAGCTGCTGAAACTTTTAAGGAACTTACTGGGTGTTATTCTGGATCCTTTGTGAAGTGGCCACTTTGCCTTATCCTTGGAATCTGAAGGCTTTTACTAAACAAAGTAAGGATTAGTGAGTCCTTACTCACTCTGAGGTCACATCCTTCCCTGGGAATTGGGAAAAAAAAAAAAGCCTCAGGGTGACAACAGAGTTATAGAGAGAAAAGACAGAGACAGGTAAAGAAAGGGAGCGATGGGAGAGTATTCGGAAATGTTTCCTGGAAGAAGGCACAGCCTCTGAGGCTCTGAGGTCTGGAGCAGCATGTCCTCTGCCATCCGAGGCAGCGGAGTCCTGATCTGGAGGGTGGAAAGGCAGTCCTCATTCCATCGCAGGTGTCAACAGCAAAGAGAGGAGACACTGGGGAGGATTACCAGGGAGAAGTCTGAAGAAATGAGTTTGCAGGAGTAAGATCTGAAAAGCTAAAGTTAAACCTTGTAAAAGAACCCTTCAAAAATTAGTAAGTTCAAAACACCTCTGCCCTTTTGATGCCCTCTGTTAACATCTTACTCATCCATCAAATAAGGAAGTGGTTTTTTAAGAATCCTCTTTAATTTCTAAAAGATTTAAAGTTTCCTCCCCCATTACTTCCACCCTTTTCTGTTTCTGTTTCCCCATGTAACAACAGAGAATTAGAGACCACAGTGGAATCTAGAAAGAACTGGGAGATTATCTTAGAAGTTTCAGTTTCCTAGAAATTTGGGAAGGTTGTTTAAAAGGGTTCGTGCTATTCAGAGCTCAGTCCTGGCTGGGTTTCCATGGTGCCCAAAGGTGCTGAAGGACCACTAAAGTTCAAGGGAGAGGGTGGGGGGTTGCACAAGATGCTGAGCTGGGCCTCTTTTTCAAAATGGGCAAGAAGGATGTTGTAAAAATTCAGAGGTTTACAATACCTGGAAATATTATACTTGAAATAATTTTTTTCACTATTTAATCCATTTGTGAAATCAGGCTGCAGGCAAGCAACCAGCAGTGTGACTTGGAAAGGTAACAATATCTCATAAATGTAACCTCTCTTTGCATTAGAATGATTAGACTGGCAAACTGAGGTAGAGATCAAAGTAATGATCTTGATTTTAGTACAAATCCCCATTTTTTCCACATTGATGCATTCACCAATGAGCTGAGAAATCAAAGTCCGTACTGTAACTCTTAGGTGGGCATGCAGTTGGCTGCCAGTTTGAAATCAAAGTAGTCCAGAGGGGTTAGTTCTGGCCACCCATTTTTCTGAAAACAAAAAACCAAACAAAAAACCCCCCAAAACCAAAAAACAAACAAAAAAACTCTTCCTCAGTAAGTTCAACGACAGAGTAGATAAAATGCTCATAGGTTTACAGATGGTATAAGCTGCTGCTGGTAGGACAGTGGTGATCTGTACCTTAGTAAAAACAACTGAATTCAAAGCAATCTTTTTAAGATAGAGGAGAAACAGAGCATAAATATGGGCTAAAGAAAAATTGTCTATGGGTGAGGATGTCAGAGAAAGAGGGTGTCAGTGGAGTTCAGCTGACTGTGTGAGTGATGTAGAGACCACACGGAGAAAACAAAAAAAGCCATGGTTCCAGGGTGCACAACTGGGAGGAAGTCATCCTGGAACCATGAGGTCATCCTCCCACCTTGGCTGCTCTGGCTCTTACGCCAGTACCGTAGCTCAAAGAGACAAACGCCGAGGGGAGCTGGGGATTCAATTTAGGATCACCAGGCCTCTGTAGCACGTTTAAAGGAACCCAGGTCATCTTGTCAGGGGAAGGGAAGGCCGGCGAACCAAGGACTTGTGCACTGTCTGCTTTCTCCGTTGCCACAGAGGAAGACACGGGGGCTTAGGGGAGCTAGAAGTTATTTTCTAGGCAACAACAGACCTCTGAAGAGGGTCATGGAGTAGTGTAACCAGAAAAAATTAGACTGTTCTAGTCTGCAGTGAATGCAGCGGATGGACTTGGAAACCCTCCGGGGCCTGATCAGGCTTGGGGAAAGAGTCACAGCAATAGCTCTGGAGGACTGTCCTTTCCCAGGTTCAGTTCAAGCAGTAACTGCAGAGGTTCTACCCCCTCCTGCTGAGACTTTCACCTGGACCCAGGGAAACGACTGTTACGAAAGAGGCAATCATCCTACTCATTCAGGCGGTGGGCTGCAGCTCGCACTGGGAATACCCCACTGTGACAACAGCAAGTCTGTAGCAAGAGCCAGCCCCCCGCCCCACTGCATGGAATAAGAGGTACTCACTGTCAGCTACCAAACAATGCCATTGTCACCTTTAGCCTTACCCCGAGTGCCAGAGACCAACACTGGTTACATTCCAAGGCCTGGAACTCAGATCCTCCTGCCTTTGGATTCAGACGCTTCTGACTCATCCAGGCTACACTAAGCCTGAAGCACTGTGCAACGTGCAGGGCAGAGCGGTGTTGCCTTCATTACAAATGGTGCAGCATTGGATTTTCAAGTAAGTCTAAGTGTTTCTATTGTCTTTAAAATGACACAGGATATGTCCAGTTATTAAAAAAAAAAGGATGAAATTACAAAATACAAATGCCCGTGTTAATTTAGCTAGTCTCAGACATTACATTCGAGAACACAGAGAAGCCAAAGGGTCTCCAGTTATAAGTACACGACTAAGGAAAGTTAAGGATTGTTGACTTTTGTCACTAATCCATTTTCTCTTTCTAATCACCTCCCCATATGCTTGCTCAGTTGGTTTTTACATTGTGCAAGACTTGTCTGCTGGACCCTGGGAAGGTGGGGTGGGCCCTACGGTAGGGTTTGTTTTTGGAAGAACAGCAGGTTTCGGCCGAAGGGCTGGGGGCTTCAGCTGCACGCCCATTCTGGGCGCCACCATAGGCTTGAAAGTACTCATTGTGTCACTGGAGGAGCTAGTGCTACGTCGAATCTGAGGCTCCGAGCTCCTGAGGACAACGTTGTGCAAAGGGCTGAGAGATTCCGTGGACGTGGCAGGGGTGGGAGAGTTTTTCACTTGTTCTAAGGTATCCAGCACCACATCGGGGGCATGCTTTGCTGTACTCTGTCTCTCCAGTTCTCGGAGTTCATTCAAAGCAGTGTTCATCGTCTCTTCAATATCCTGTTGAAAAATAACCAGAAATGAGAGATGGTAAGTAACTAAACTTATTGTGATCATTTTGAAATGTATAGAAATATCGAATCACTATGTCATGTAACAGGAATTAGCAGTGTTGTAGGTCAAGCATACTTCAAAAACAAACTCACAGAGAAAGAGATCAGATTTGTGGTTCCCAGAGGCGGGGGGTTGCGGGGATGGGCAATTGGATGAAGGCAGTCGAAAGGGACGAACTCCCAGTCATAAGATGAATTAAGTACTAGGGATGTGATGTACAATGTGATAAATATAATGAGCACTGCTGTAGGTTACATATGAAGGTTAAGAGAGTAAATCCTAAGAGTTCTCATCACAAGGAAAAAGCATTTTTTCTTCTATTTCTTTAATTTTGTATCCATATGAGATAATGGATGTTCACTAAACTTATTGTGATAGTTATTTCATGATGCACGTAAGTCAAATCATTATGTAGTACACCTTAAACTTATATGGTGCACCTTAAACTTATATGGTGCTGTGTGTCAATAACTCGATAATTAGCTGGAAAAAAAATAACCAGAAAGAAAGACAGACTAGGCTGATAATGAATACTAATGTATAGAAACCATATACTTCACTTCAAAGCAAGCAGACCAGCAAAAGCATGACGGTTTTAACACCAGCCTGTGGAGTGTGTAAACCTAATGCCATCTCACATGACTACCGTGACTCGGAATGTGCAGGAGACAAGAGATGCGATGGCGCCAGTGGCTTAAAGAGCCACACAAGCAGCACTGGCCATTCTGAGGCACGTGGCAGGCTTCTGGTGGTTTTGACCTTACATGCTGACATCTTATATGGAATTCTATTTCAATCTGTGGTAAAAGATGGCTTAAATTTAGATACCGCAACAATTTCTTAAGAAATAAAAGTGTATAGGCATGAAAAATCAGGCTTCATTCATTCAACAAATAATAATTTTTGAGCACTTACTTACTATATACTTGGCTAACTCCTAGCAGTTCTTCAGAATTCATTTTAAGACTTCCCCTGATGCTTTTGTCCAGTGGATCTCAATGGAAGTGGTACTGCCCCATAGAGGGCATTTCTGTAATATGGTGTATGTGTATGTGTATTTTTAAATGTCAAAATAACCAGGTGGCATTATTGGCATTTGGTGGGCAGGGGCCAGAGATACTGGATACCTTACAAGTGTCCTGGATAATTTACATGCAATGAATTGTCCCATATCTCGTTCAACTTTTAAATGTCCTCCAGACATTTATGTAGGTGAAAATTTTTTTATAATAGTCTGAGTCTAGAACCTAACTTTCTTATATATAAACACAAAATATTTTTTTCATGGTGTTGTCTAGGAATGAAACTATCATGTAAATTATAGTCTGCTTTGATTAGAACTGTATGACCGAGGGTGGTCCACCATTTTAGAAAAACAGTAATTTTTTTCCATAATGGGAACACCATTATGGAAACTGAGTCGAGACTAATTAACTTAATGATACTCTTACATCAACGTATGTTTTTGATTGTATTTATGGTAAGTCTACATGTAGGTGAAAGCATCTCACTACTTCATTTGTCTTCTAATGTAGTTAAGCATTCTGAAATACATTTCTTTTAATACTAATCTCCTTTTGTTTTTCCTTTACATTGTATTTAGGGCTTTATATGTTTAAAAAAAATTGGCACATCATCAGTTTTTCAGATAATAAAGGGGGAATTACAAAATATTTGTTTGTTTTAAAAAGGTGAGGTGTGCACCATCGACAGATGAATGGATAAGTGAAATGTGCTGTATACGTACAATGGATTATTACTGGGCCTTAAAAAGTAAGGAAATCCTGCCACATGCTACATTAAAGGCATTATGTTAAGTGAAATAAGCCTGTCACAAAAAGACAAATACTGCATGATGCCACTTATATGAGGTGGTCACATTCACAGAAGCAAAAAGTATTTAGAATGGTGGTGGCCAGGGCCTGGTGGGAAGGGGAAAAAGGGAGTTGTTCTTAGATGGGTATAGAGTTTTTTAGTTTTGCAGAATGAAAAAGTTCTGGAGATCTGTTACACAGCCATGTGAATACACTTTACTGACCTGTACACTTAGAAATGGTTAAGAGGGTCAGTTTTACATTGTTTTTTTTTTTTTAGAATTAATTAATTAATTTATTTTTGGCTGGGTTGGGTCTTCGTTGCTGCGCGTGGGCTTTTCTCTAGTTGCGGCGAGCGGGGGCTACTCTTCACTGCAGTGCGCGGGCTTCTCATTGCAGTGGCTTCTCTTGTTGCGGAGCACGGACTCTAGGCACGCCAGCTGCAGTAGTTGTGGCACCCGGGCTCAGTAGTTGTGGCGCACTGGGCTTAGCTGCTCCACAGACTGTGGGATCTTCCCAGACCAGGGATCGAACCTGTGTCCCCTGCATTGGCAGGCGGATTCTTAACCACTGCACCACCAGGGAAGCCCCACATTATGTTTTTTATACACTGCCCCTCCCACCCCCCAACACACACACATGGTGGAGTACTGTGTGAGATAGGGTGGGTGGAGAACCACTGCCCTGGTCTGATGGAAATACCTCTTCTCCATATTCCCAGGGCTTCTTCCACTCACCTGGAGCATTAGCCTGTGGCCCTGCACAGCAGCAACTGATTTCCATATCTGCCTCCCCCACTGAATTATAAGCACCTTCATGCAGCAGCTGACTGACCATTGATTTAACTCTGTGTCCATAACGCCTAGCATGGGAGCTGCCATACAGTAAGTGCTCAATAAAGCCTTGCTAAATGAATAAATGAAGATCCAGTGATCACATATGGATATGTAAATTTTTTAAAAAAAGCTCTATCAGGGATTCCACTGATTTGTTTACTAAAAGAAATTGCATGTTTTTGGTATGAACACCATGATGGCAGGCTTACTTGTCCTCATGGGAAAAATCTGAAGATGAGAGATGGAAAGATAAAGGACACAGCTGGAAGCCATATTGTGAGGATGACATCACTTTTCAAGTGATTATTTTCATATGTGATTTCCATTTGATGCTAAATATATGGATTTGTTTTTTACAACAAGTATTTGCCCCAGAGAGAACGTGCAGAGCCTGGTTTATCTGTCGAGTTTTTGTTTTTATGATTTACAATGAAAGGATTTTGGTTCTAGAAGCAAAAGGGTTAAAACAGACCTTATTATACCTTCCCACCACTAAGCTCCTATTCCCTGTCTCTCCAACCTAAATGCTGTTCCACCTGCTTATTACAAGGAATGATGTTATGGATTATAGCCAAATATCACTGGTTCTAAATAGACCTCAAAGGACTCTGCATTGCACTTCAAATAAAAAAAAACCCAAAAAGGTCAAAAGTCTTTTTGGTTTTTGCTGAAAAACTGTTGTGCACTTAAAATTGGTTTAATTTTGTAAAAACGCATTAAACTCTCCACACAATCTAATTTGCTATCCAAAATTCTTTTTAGTTAGGACAATGAAAATAGCTTGGAAATTTGTCATAGCAAATGCAGGTTTCCTTGAGTGCTTTTTATTAAAAATAATCCATCTTTAATACTTCCCCATGTTTGTTTCATTAATTTCTCACTTTCTTTTTTGATCTATTCCGTTTTTAAGCTTCAGTGATACCTGGAAGACACTTTACTCAAATGGTGAACCCTGAATCTATTCACCTCCTTTTTCACTGGCCATACACATATTTTCTTCTTTTTTTTTCCATTGAAGTATACTCGATTTACAATATTGTGTTAGTTTCAGGTGTACAGCACAGTGATTCAGTTTTTTTTTTTCCTGTCATACATATATTTTCTGATGGTCTGTGCTGTAAAAAGACCCAGAGGGAAATAAATGGTAGAACGATGGAAAAACCCATTAATACTGTTTTACTTTTACTTTGTCAATTCTTTTTTTTTAAAATTAATTAATTAATTTTATTTATTTATTTTTGGCTGTGTTGCATCTTCGTTGCTGTGCACAGGCTTTCTCTAGTTGTGGCGAGCGGGGGCTACTCTTCATTGCAGTACACAGGCTTCTCATTGTGGTACACAGGCTTCTCATTGCAGTGGCTTCTCTTGTTGCAGAGCACGGGCTCTAGGTGCGTGGGCTTCAGTAGTTGTGGCTCGCGGGCTCTAGAGCGCAGGCTTAGTAGTTGTGGCGCACAGGCTTAGCTGCTTCGCGGCATGTGGGATCTTCCCGGACCAGGGCTTGAACCCGTGTCCCCTGCATTGGCAGGCGGATTCTTAACCACTGCGCCACCAGGGAAGCCCTACTTTGTCAATTCTGATCATTAGAAAAAACTACAAGGCCCTTCTCTGCAGTCACTATTGGGAAGTGAAGACACACATGCATTCAGGAGTGACAGAGGAGCCAAACTTGCTGTTCTTCAAACAAACAGCCAACCATCATTTTCTCACTTCATTTACTGAGTAATCCACCATTTCCTAAGTTGGAAGTGTCACTTTCATCATACACTAAAAATGTTGTGTTTGTTTCAGGGCTCTCCATTCTGTTCCATCAATTTGTCTGTTTTACTAGCTCTAGCATGCATTTAGGATCTGGTAGGGCTAGTCCCTCCTCATTCTTCTTCTTTTTTAGAATTTTCCTGGCCATTCAGCAATGATGGGTTTGACTGTCCTGGGTCCTAAGTTTCTGCCGTGTCTTTGTTTAAATCACTATGAACCTAATACACTTGGGCCCTTCCAGTATCACATGGCCTTAAATTAAAGAATGGGTTAATTTCTTTTCTGTTTTCTTTAGTTGATTCTATACAAAAGACATGGCTCCAGAAAGTAACTCCTGTACGCCTCCTTCATCACACACCGGTACTTACCATGCAATATTCTATTCAAAGCAGCCTACCTGAGCGATTGTCTCTGGGTCCAGTGGCTTGTGGTCGTTGAAGCCTGTGTATTGCCCTGATGATGTGGACCTTCTAATAGGAGGGCTGTCGATCTTCTTGAGGGAGTCGTGGCGGCTGATGTTGGTCAAGCTGCCGTGACCTGGCCGACGCCTCCTCTCAGGACTGTCATTATTGAGGCCACGGTTCTGCAGCAGGCCCCGGGGGTGACTGCCCAGGCTTGGGGACCCCAGGTCAATTGAGGAGTTGGAAAGACCATGTGGGGGATGGAGAGGGCAATGGCCATCACTGGTCCTGCCAGGACGCCTTACTGGAGGGGGTGGCTCTCCTCTTTTTCTTTGCCTAGACAGAGACAGAGAGCGAGAGAATAGGAGAGGTTATCACAGAGGGTAATTCTGCAAGGCTGTGGATGCCATGGCTCCTCAGAGCCCCTGGAGAAGTGGAGGTTCAGGAGCCTGGTGACCACTCCACCTACCTGGCTAAATAGCCATCAGGATGACGGTCTGTTGGGGAGTTCATGTCCTTGGATGAAGACTTGTCTTCAGTCACTGGCCCACTGCTGGCCTCGCTGTCGGCCTTTTGGCTCAGAGTGTCTGAAAATGTATCATCCCTGAAACAATGAGAATCAAGAGTGAGGGTCTTTTGCTAGATGAATGGGGACAAAAAGTAAGTGATGGCATTTATGTATGTAAGTCTTTCTCTTACTAACATAACTTTTTTCTTTTCACTATAAGAATAATAACATTTCATGGCAGATAAATTGGAAAATTCCGAAATTCCGATAACAATCGCCAATAATATAACGTAACATCCAGAGACAACTACTGTTCGAATTCTAGAAAATATCCTTCTATGCTTTTCTTCTCTGCCTGGGATACATATCTACATGGATGTCCACAGGTATGTACAGTATTTATACTATAGATATTTATATGTTTATGTACTTTAGATATATATGATTGTATGTCTGCATACATACACACATATAATATTTCTTGCATTCTGAGAGACAAATTTTAACATTTTAAAACTTAGGCTGAATCAGTCACTGTATACATTTTATGTGGTATTTTTCTCTTTTCCTTGAAAAGCTGTTCATAAATTGGTGCTGCATTGTGAAATACTGTAGTCACAAAATTAAGATTACACTGTACATGTTATTTTGTAACTTGTTTCTTTCACTTAAAATTATGACCAGATGGGAAGATGTCTCTTTAAGTATTTTTGAAAGTAGAGCTTTCTCATCAGCAAAATTAATAAAGAAGGCTGAAGATGATTCTCTTTAGACTTGAAGTCAGTATCCTCTCTCTTGGAAATTTGGAATTGAAACAGTAGACAGGCACCAAGAGAACGGCCACCACTGTTTTTGGAATCAGCAGTGCCACTTTAGCTCCTAAAGCCATCCTCTGCACAGGGTATTTTTCTAAGAACCTGAATGCTTCAGAAGGTGTCTCTCACTAGTCCTTGCTCCAGACCTTCTAGGAGAGTTTGGGAAATGAGAAGCTGTTGGCCCTGAAGTACTGTTAGCAAAGACCCATTAGCAAGGTGAAGAACTGTGCCCAGCTCAGAAATTTTTGCTCTGTAATCCCTTCTGCTCTTTTCTCACGAGACCAAAGTCATTTTAAGAACAATAGCTGCTGGGCTTCCCTGGTGGCTCAGTGGTTAAGAATACGCCTGCCAATGCAGGGGACAAGGGTTCGAGCCCTGGTCCAGGAAGATCCCACATGCTGCGAAGCAGCTAAGCCTGTGTGCCCCAGCTACTGAGTCTGCTCTCTAGAGCCTGTGAGCCACAACTACTGAGCCCGTGTGCCACAACTACTGAAGCCCGCGCACCTAGAGCCCATGCTCCGCAGCAAGAGAAGCCATCACAGTGAGAAGCCTGCGCACCGCAACAAAGAATAACCCCCACTCGCCGAAACTAGAGAAAGCCCGCACGCGGCAACGAAGTCCCAATGCAGCCAATAAATAAATAACTAAGCAAACAAACAAATAAATAAATTTATATATATAAAAAAAAACAGTGGCTGGAGTCTTCGCTTGGGAGCGTCAGGTGATGATGGAAGCTGGGACTACTTACATATCCTGCACCACTATGTACTGGTGGGGCACAAGCCCGTCGATCCCGTTGTGTCTTCCTTCCCACCAGTCCTCGGATGCGCGGTGATACAGCAGCAGGGAAGCACCCTTCTTGAAGGACAATTCTCTAGCAGACCGCCCAACATAGTCAAACTTGGCTATTGCTTCTATTGGCTCACATTCTACAAAGAACACACCAGAAGATGGTGAGGGCCAGGGTTCTCAGGAAGGCACGATACACTAACTGAAAGGTCTATATGAGGCTTTAGAAATAAACAAGGTCATTTTAATATCCAGACTGAACAAGGTAATAAATAAATCATCAAGACAATGAGAAAATGATGCTGTTAAAAGAGATACAGAAAAATATTCTCTTGCTGTCATCAGTTTTTCAGGCAAAGAAAAACTGAACATTAGATCTTCGTTTCCACAGCTTCTTACTAGAGATACCATGACAGTCTAATAAAAAAATATTTAAAGCTTTGCAATATGATACATAAAAATCTCTCCTTGGGTTGTAATATCCTCTGCAACAGCTCCAGTATTATCTTGACCAATATTATTTGATCAAGTTCCCTGGCAACATGTTAATACCATTTAGAACATGGAAGAATCACTATCTCAGAACATTAAGAAGTTTATGCTTTATTTGCTCATTTAAAAAAAATCAAGTTTACAGAAATCACCACATTAAATACTATTTGAATACATTTAATTTTCTTATGTATATATTTTTTGGCACTATCAAATCTTGAAACTACTACTAATAGTAAAGACAACTTTATTTTTTCTAGTATCAAAAACAAATTCTGGATATCACCCGTGAAACAAGCATACCTACTCAAACGACCAGATTCAAAAATTATATCTTCTAGAGATCAAAAAATATTCAAGGGAACAATGGTGAGTGAAGAAAGCCAACCTCAAAACGTTACATATTGCATGATTCCATTTATATGGCATGCTTGAAATGACATAATAATTGAGATGGAGAATAGATTAGTGGTTGCCAGAGGTTGGGGTGGGGGGGAAGTGACGGAAGGAAACAGCTAAGGCTATTAAAGGGTAGCACGAAGGATCCTTGTGATGGAACTGTTCTTGATCTTGACTGTGGTTGTGATCACACAAATCTACACGTGTGATAAAACTGTACAGAACTAAGTAAACACATACACGAATGACTGCATGTAAAACTGGTGAAATGTGAAAATGGGGGAGGGAGTATATCAATATCAGTTTCCTGCTTGTAATATTATACTACAGTTATGTAAAACGTTACCACTGGGGGAAACTGGGAGAAGGGTGTATGGCATCTCTCTGTTGCATTTCTTACAACTGCATGTGAATCTACAATGACCTCAAAATTAAAAGTTGAAAAAAGCTATCAAGCTCTGGGCCTAGAATTGGAATTTCAGCTCTATTCTAATTCTGACCACAAATATTAAAGGCAAATAAGAGGACAAACTACTCAAAACAACTACAAGAGTTGCTTTTTGTGATCCAGCTTATTGCAAAAAGCCCTGAATTGGGGGCTTTATGATCCTACCTACCCTCTCCCACTATCACCCCATCCTCATCCCTGCTACCAACAACAGGTGAGTAAACTGCTAATTAATAAGAAACAGAACAAAAAAGGGTCAGTACAAGTGGCATATGCTTAGAGAAATCTGTCTATGCAATGAACAATACCTCATTTGCTAAAAACTGAGCATGTATTACTTTCTAAATACTCTAGAATATATGCACACATAATAGATTAAAACCTGCCTGTCAAATATTTTGTAAGGAACTTTTATCTTCTATTTATTTCCCTTGGTAACAAACCTTTCCATTTAAGAGTTTATTGCTTCCCAAAGTTTACTGCAATATCTTCAATATCTGTTGTACTTATATGAAATAACTGCACAAGAAATCCTTGGATAGCCAGCTAAACTTCTTTCTCACTTGATAAGTTCAAACATCCTCTGGGATGGCAAGAGCATGAAAATCAACAAACATACTGAAAAAGCTTAGGGTTTACCTTATTATGAAGGGCCTGGGTGAATTTCAGCTCTATATTTGAAATAAAGACCAAAAAAAAAAGCCCCATCTTTTTGCTAGTGGATAATGTTTAAGGTGAATAATATTTCATATGGCAGAACCACAACACGATGATCTGCACATAGTATACTTCTCAGCAAAGTAGGTGTAAAAATAATTTTAAAACAGTAGTTTAAGTCCTTTAATAATTGATAACTTTTAGAATGTATGTTAACACTCCGATATTCCATCCTAAAATTATATTTTAATGAAACAATAAAGAGCAGCTTTATTAAATATCCACAAGTCTGCTCATAGAGGAGGAGACAGAACTTTTATTCAAGGAGACTGACTTTACAGTCTGTTCTAAACTTGCACGTAAAGAATAAATCCTGCTTGAACTGAAATGACAGATGCCAAATTTTTTACCCCAGTTCTCCCTGGGGAAGGGGTCCCCAACCCCCGGGCCACGGACCAGTACCTGTTAGCAACTGGGTGGCACAGCAGGAGGTGAGCGGCAGGCGAGCGAGTAAAGCTTCATCTGTATTTACATCTTCATCGCTCGTACTACCACCTGAGCTCCGCCTCCTGTCGGCATTATGGTGAGTTGTATAATTATTTCATTATATATTATAATGTAATAATAATAGAAATAAAGTGCACAATAAATGTAATGTGCTTGAATCATCCTGAAACTATTCCCCCGCCCCCGGTCTGTGGAAAAATTGTCTTCCACGAAACTGGTCCCTGGTGCCAAAAATGTTGGGAACCACTGCCCTGGGGGACAGAAATAAACCTGTCTGTGGTATAGGGGACACAAATAAACATCCATGGAGGAGTGAAGTCATGCCAGTGAACTCATGCCAAAAAGAGCTTCATGATATGTAGTTTGCAAATTCTTATGTGACACACCCATATGTTTAAATTGTTTTACTGAAAAAAAGTGGAAGGATAACAGCATAACATAGCATACAACCTATGTACTTGTCAAAGGGAAAAGAAGAGAGAACTATTAATATTCTTTAAAGCCATTCAGTCTTACACTGTCAACACTGGCCAAGGGCGATTTAAGACTATTTAATAGATATATACATATTTTATCATAATTTCATCATCATGCCCTCTATGCTCATTATCTCTTTTTGTTTTTTGAAACAACTAGCAACAAGATTATCAGACTCTGCTTATATAATTCAAATGTAAAGACATTATAAAAGAATGACCAGATGAGGGCTTCCCTGGTGGCGCAGTGGTTGAGAATCTGCCTGCCAATGCAGGGGACACGGGTTCGAGCCCTGGTCTGGGAAGATCCCACATGCCGCGGAGCAGCTAGGCCCATGAGCCACAACTACTGAGCCTGCGCGTCTGGAGCCTGTGCTCCACAACAAGAGAGGCCGCCACAGTGAAAGGCCCGCGCACCGCGATGAAGAGTGGCTCCCGCTTGCCGCAACTAGAGAAAGCCCTCACACAGAAACGAAGACCCAACACAGCCAAAATAAATAAATAAATAAATAAATTTATAAAAAAAAAAAAAAAAGAATGACCAGATGAATCAGAAGTACACTTTACTGGTAATCCTACTACATCAACTAGTAATTCTGAGCAATTTCATTATTTTGACTCTCTCTACTCCCATGAGAGAAATTTCACAGGCAAGTGTCAATCAATAAGCTATTTATACACATCTGAGTCTCATCATTGCAGAGCAAATCGATCTCAGGGCATGGAGACACACCATACCCCTTTCATATAGGGTCACACAGTCCTTTAAGGTCCTGCAGAGACTTTGTAGAATGCTACTGCTACCAATAACAACATTAGTAAGGGTGAACACGATAACTTCATTTTCCTACAAGGCAATTATAATTTTGCACAAAGGGAAAGAAAATTCAACAAAGCTGATTTTCTGACTGCCTGGTGCTATCAAGTCTTATATTTCCATTTCTTGTAATTTTATACAAAGTGCTAGTACATCACACTACCCCTTTGGGACCTTGCTGTCCCTGACACTTCTCTCCTAGATCTGGTATCCACTGCCCTTGCAGATGATGATTTTGTTCTGTGACAGCCTGTCTTTTGGAAACAAAAGCTACTCTCTCTAGTGATACCATGACAGAGAAAAGAAAATACAATACCTAGATGATCAAAAAGACAATCAATACTCTAGTTAATTTAGTTACAGGACTTTAGAGTCTGGCTGCGGGCAAGGGTATCTGTCCTTTGTAAGCAATGCTTTTCTTTCCAGCAAAATCAGGTGAACATGATCAAAATATTATCTCAAACACAGAGCCCTCAGCAAAGCTGCTCTTTTGTAGCCAAGAGGTAAGAACAACTGACAGATGGTGCGGTGGTGAGACTGATGCTTGGAAAGAGAGATGGCTGGGGCTTTGTCTTGGGCTTTTCCTGCCACTGGGGCAAGCAAGGAAACACTCAGAGACGTCATCAGTGAAAAAGGAATGAATCACAAAGAAACAAAGAAACTCAAGACAAAAGAATGGAGAGTGGCAGAGGGAGGGCTCAGGGACTTTCAAAAGCAATACCACAGAAATAGAAGCTCTCACTTTAAAGAGTTTCTTCTAACTTAAGTTCTAAAAATGTCAATTTATCTTACTTTTAAAAACACAGCGGCTTCCCTGGTGGCGCAGTTGAGAATCCGCCTGCCAATGCAGGGGACATGGGTTCAAGCCCTGGTCCGGGAAGATCCCACATGCCTCGGGGCAACTAAGCCCGTGCGCCACAACTACTGAGCCTGCGCTCTAGAGCCCGTGAGCCACAACTACTGAGCCTGCGTGCCTAGAGCCCGTGCTCCACAGCAAGAGAAGCCACTGCAATGAGAAGCCCGAGTACCGCAACAAAGAGTAGCCCCCGCTCTCCACAACTAGAGAAAGCCCGTGTGCAGCAATGAAGACCCAACACAGCCACAAATAAATAAATAAAATAAATAAATTAATATATATATATTTAAAAAACACACAAAGAAACTTTTTTTTAAAGCAGAGGGTGGACCTAGACACTCTGATAACCCTCCTGCTGAAATCAACTAAAAATGCTGGATTAAAAAAAAAAAATCTTTGTAATCACATTAATTATGACCATGAGGAATACTAAAGACCAAAAACCTGATGAATGTGGGAACCCACCAAGGTAAACAGAACACTAGAATATGTAAGTCAGAGTTTGCTTGGAGGGCATTTTCCCTGCCTGGTTAACTTAAACTTTATTTTGCACAATAGACTAGGTCCAGGGGCTGCCCAGTGTGGAGAATCTAAGCCCCACCAAAGGATCAAACTCTCTGTGTCACAGTAGACTTCTAGTTCTGAAATCTTCCTCCCTTCTCACTCTCCATACTTCTCCATAGATGTAACCACTCCAACTTTGGACTTAAGGAAATAATCTATCTCAAGCCTTGAGAAAAAAATCACCTTAGAGAATCCCAACCACATTTCAGTCCTCTGGCAGGTTTGCAGTTTAAGTTCACACTACCTGGGTGGGCTGAAAAAATCTCAAACTAAAAATCTAATGTGGTCCCAAGCTGGTTATGCACCAGGCAGAAGTAAATGAAAACCCTCTCTGGAGGGACATACCTTCAACTCAACATAAAGGATTCCATGAAGTTCTAAGAAATATGTAAAAAATTTATAAAACACACTGGAAGTAAGATTCAATGAGCAAAAGCCGACAAAAACAAATCCAGGAAGACTTCAGCTATTAGCATGATTAGACACATAATCTAAAACAATGGAAAGGATTAATATTATAAGTAAAGAGCAAATGACCAAGTAGATATGAAAGTAAACTGAACAGAACTTGTAGGAAAAAAAATTAAAATAAAAACACAGTGAATGGGTTTAAAGCAGATTAGTCACAACTAAAGAGTATAAAAGGATTATGCATACAGCTAAAGAGGTACTAAGAAAAAACTGACAGCTAAAGTAATGTTAAACATTAAACTTAAGAAGTTAGAAAGAGAAAAAAATGATCACTACAGAGAAAAGTATAAAAGTTTATTGGGAGACATTAAGTAACTAGAAAGGTGTTTGTGGATTGGAAGACTGAATATTATAAAAATATCATTTTTTTTTCATATTAATATATGTAGGATCAGTGCAATTGCAGTCCAAACCTCAACAGGTTTTTAGGTTTTTTTCCTTGTTTGCTTGTTTCAAGAACTTGAAAAACTGAGTTTAAAATTTAAGTGAAAAAGGCCAAGAATTGTTAAGAGGAACAAATTCAGAGGTCTTGATTTGCCAAATATTAACATTTATTAAAAGGTATCAAAATTAAGACAGGGGTGTAGGGATAGACAAGTGGACCCGTGGAAAAGAACAGAGCCCAGAAACGGACTCATGCAGAGATGACACTTGATTTATGATAAAGGTGTGGAGCAGTAGAGAAAAGACAATTAAGGCTGGGACAGTGGGGACAACTGTGCATCCATATGGAGAAAAAAAGGAACAAATCCCTACCTTACACCATACCTCCAAATAAATTCCTAGTAGAATTAAGACCTGTGTGTGAAAAACAAAACCTGAAAGGATTTAGCAGAGAATATGGAAGAACTTCTTCATTAACCTCAGGGTACAGGATTTCTTAAAGGAGAGGCAAAGTGAAACAACCCTGAAGGAGAAGATTGGTAAATTCAGCGCCTTTAAAATTAAGATTCTCTGTTTGGCAAAAGACACAATAAGCACATGAGAGACAAGCTACAGAGCAGAAGATATTTGCAAATCATATATCCAATAAAAGACCTGATCCAGACTCACAAAGAACTCTTATAAATAAGAAAAAAACAAAGCCAAACTAAACGAAACTAAGCAAAAAAAGCCCAGAGAAAATAATAGTGGGCAAGTAGGCCCTAAATGGGCAAAAGATAGGAATTTCACAAAGAAGAAATCTAAACATACAAAAATTAGTATATCTGTATTAACCATGTTTTTCATTTTCTGTAGTGTGACCTCTGAGGCCTTGCTGCCCCTGGAGGGACTGTCCCTCCCAGGGTTAGCCAATTCCTAGGGACGGTAAACAACTTACCTGGAATGTGCTTTTCAAATACAAACCAACCAATCCAGAGCCTATATCCCAACCACCTCCTCTCTGGGGCTCTCACACTTTGGGCCACTATCTGTCTGCCCCAATCACTTCAGAGCCAGGTACCAGACAACCAGAGACAGCCCCAGAGCCCACTGAAATTGTTCAAACTAGGCAATCCTAACCCTGCTTACCCTGCCTCTCGTGTTCCTTTCTGTGGAAACCACAATAAAAGCTCTTACCCAGTTGTTCCTCTCCCTCTGCCTCCTGACTGACCCTGGTGCTTTCCTTGGCCCCCTGAGGTGTGATGTGTCCCCTCCTCTTAGGAACTGTATCAAATTATCTTTTCAATGGCGATCATCTCCCAATCTTCTGGCCTTACCATACCACAAATTTTCTATTAATACACTATATTTTAAAACAACATCTTCATCAGTAATCAGAGAAATGCAAATTAAAATCACAATGAGATGCCATTACACACTGACAATATTGGCAAAGATTACAATATTTTATAAAGTCAAGTGTTGGTACTTCCCTGGTGGTCCAGTGGTAAAGAGTCCACCTTCCAATGCAGGGGACACAGGTTTGATCCCTGGTCAGAGAACTAAGATCCCACATGCTGCGGGGCAACTAAGCCCATGGGCTACAACTACTGAGCTCACGCGCCTCAATGAGAGAGTCCGTGTGCCGCAAACTACAGAGCCCACGCATTCTGGAGCCTGTGTGCCACAACTAGAGAGAGAAAACCTGCACGCCACAACTAGAGAGAAGCCCCAGTGCTGCAATGAAGAGACCACGCGCCGCAATGAAAGATCCCGTGTGCCTCAATGAAGATCCCGTGTGCCACAACTAAGACCCGACACAGCCAAAAAAAAAATAAAGGAAGAAAAAAAATCAAGTGTTGAGGACTATGTACAACTGAAAGGCTGTGACACTGTTGGTGGGAGTGGATATCCTTACAACCATTTTCAAAAATAGTTTGGCAGTATGTAGTAAAGTTGAAGACATGCTACTCCTACGTGTGTGTATCCTAGAGAAACTCTACATTTGCAGTAGGATACATGTTCAAAATATTCATAGGTGCACTGTTTTTAATGGCAAAAAAATAGAAAACACCTCACATATTCATCAATAATAAAATAAATACAATGGAATATAGGTAAATAAATGATTATAACTGCATGCAACAATGGATGAATTTCAGGAACATAATACTGAGTAGAAAAAAATCATGAAAAATATATACATTATGATTCCATTTATGAAAAGTTCAAGAAAATAGAAAATGAAACAATAAATCATTTAAAAGTGCAAACATATAGTGGTTACCCTGGAGGGGTAAAGAAGGCAATGGGTTCAGGAAAGTGCAAAGGTAATGATACCTTTTTCTTAAACTTGGTGGTGGTTCCACAAGTGTTCATTGTAATGTTATTCTTCGTACTTTACACATATTTAGTAAGTATTCTTTTGTATCTACTGAATTCTTAATATAAGCAATTCTTAAAAAATGGATATAAAGACTAATTTTATAGTAGCATGGGCACAAGTGCATACCGTCTTCACTGGTGTGGGGCTCTGTACCAGCGTCCTGATCCACTTCCTCCAATGTACCGTGCTCACTGTATGGGCTGTCGCTGAGGAGTGGAAATAGAAATTCATATGAAGCCAAAGTGGAAAGCATTTCAAAGATGAACAATTGCTACTGTAAAAAAAAAAAAATAAGACTTTGGAATGGCAAAGGAGTTACTGGACAGCCTTTCAGCGGAATGCTGGAGCCTCTAGGATTCTCTAATCCTATGGGAGTGTATGTACCTTCATATTTGACACATTACAACTCTGTAAAGACAAAATTAACTTGTAGGAAATTGATAGTATTACAAATAATTCTTATCCATAAAAATGAAAATTTGTTGAATTCTAGTGGAATATGATTATTGCCCCATGGGTACACCAGTTTTTGCAAATTCATTTCAATATTCCCTACTGCATAAAAATGGATGGCTCTTCGGTTTCTGCTTTGAATTGTAGTATCTTTTTTATCTTTTCTAGACACATGTTCATTTTTGTATCTGAGAGTCAGATTTTATCCTTTTAACATTACCACTATCTCTTCTCAAATGTATGCTGATAAATGGAATGCAATGGTTACAAATACGAACCTGACATTACTGTAAAAGCCCATTTATATTGCTGGCATTGGGGGACAAGGATGACTACTATATTACTGACTTTCTGTTTAAAATGAGCGATACCCATAAAAAACACTGTGTATGGGAGAAGGACATAATCAAGCACGTGTTACTGGCTGCAAGACTCTTTATTATGGGGCTTTTACCCTGTTTGTAAAAATGGAGCAACCACAAAAGTTCTAGAATACAATGCATCAAATAATATCAACCAGACATCCACATACTTGCTCTGTGATAAAATGAACAAGACAACAGAACTTACTGAATATTTGGAAATACTAAACATGACTGACACTGGCCTTGAAGCAAATACAACTAGGAAAATAAAATTCTGAATCTCACCAGGGCTGAGTTTTATTCATTTATCTTCCCAGAGCCAAGCTTAGTCAGTATGTGCATGTAGTAAGTGCTCAAGTAAATATTTTAAAATTGAATTTCACATAAAATTGCTAGATATACTATAAAACTAGAATCTATCATGCTTTATTGTTAATTTAGCAGTACTTGTGGAAATAGTCAACTCTCAATTTTCTTAAGGCAGAGGATCATCTGTGGTTTAAGAATATACTGTGGTTTAAGTAAAAAATAAGTGTACTCTGAGTTATTTAGATCTTTCAGCTACTTATTCTACTTCTACTTAATCTCCAGGAAGGCAGTGGGAAACAAAGTGTCCTGAGGAGGGTCCAGAATGAAGGACTTAGACAAATTTATTTCCAGCTGCTCCTGAGTCTGAGCTGCATAAAGCAGTTTCCGAGGTAGGCTGGGAGGCAGCTGCTGAGTGGGAAGACTCGTGTGGACTTTGGAATCAGACAAGACTTGGGCTGCGTCCAGTAACCACTAGCCATTGGACAGCCTCCTTGGCCTCTCTTAACTTATTTGGTAGAGTGGTTGTGAGGAATAAAAGAGATCATATGCACTGAGAAGCTGGCACACGGTAGGGGCTCAAGGAATCAAAACCACTTTTATTGTATATGATTTCTTAGAAGCTAGCACTCCTATATCGAATAGTGAACATAAACATTTTAGGGTTCCTTACCTTTGGGATTGTTCAATTGACTATACCCCTCATTTTTATACTTCATTGGGAGGTGACTACACTGCCATATTAAAACATTTTTATAAAAAAAAACAAAAACAAAAACATTTTTATGCCAACAATATAATAATAAATTTGCTCAAAGTGACCATAACTGGTTAGGATAACATTTATTGGTAAGAATGAAAATGAAAATAAGTAAGAATGAAAACACATTTGGTTGACAGTGCTCCTTTTAAATGAGAATTTTGAAATACTTTATATAGAATCAAAACCATTTAGGAATAAAAATGAAATCTGTCAATTCAATCAGTTATCTTTTCTTGATATAGTAGTAAAAATTAACACAGCTCTATATATCAAAACCATTCTCTACAAAAGTCATGATAGGATGGATATATCTATAAAGATGTCGTGCTTGGGGAAAAGAGAGGAATGAATATGAAATTCCATAATAAGAAGCCAGTGTTGTCATGGATTTTAGTATTCTAATGTATCTCAAGTGTTCTTGCTGCTGCTTCTTTTTTTTTTTTAAATTGGAAGCACTGGCAGCTTATAGTCAGTTCTGTTTCTTAATTAAGTTGATATCTGTACTTCCATAATTCTTCCAGGGGGAGAAGGGCTAAAATTCTTGTACTTACCAATAGTCATCTCCAGCCATACATTTCTCATAAACAGGGCCATCCAGCTCTTTAGCATCTGGGAAAATAGTCTCATGGTGGATGATGATGGTTTTGACAATCTCATTCACATGAGCCTGGCAGGACACTTGATCCTGTATTTCTGGGACAGGCATCAATGTGGGTCCAAAGCAAATGGCCAGGTTATAAGGGTCCATCATGTTCTCATCACTATACTGTGAAAGACTATGAAAAGAAGCAAGAAAGGAGTTAACATGAGAAAAAAAGAAAAGCAATGTTTAATAAGATACTTCCTATTCTAAAAATACCGATCTAAAAGATTTTATTTGGTTTTTATTATTAGAATAAAATGATATTCCATCCTACTTTAAGGTGGCTCAGCAAATTCCAAAGAAAGTAAAGTGACTTACAACCTTTCAACTTGGTAGAAACTGAAAGGGGAACATAAATCCTGTTTGCTTAAGTGGTATTTTTTAAAGCCACAAGGGAGTTTAAGATAACCTCTACTACAATGGAGACAAGGATCAAGTAAATGAGTTTCATTTGTAAACATTATGGTCAGGCTGTAAATGCTGCTCAAGTAAATCTGGGAGGGGCAGCAGTGATCTCTATAAAGCTTTATGGAAATCTTTAAAATTGTCCTCCAACTAACCAAAAACATTTCAGATTTCAGTTTTTTCCCATAAATCTTGAGGAGAGTCTGGAGGAAAACAAATCACCTTTTCTTTGTACCCACTGAGAGAAAGCAAGCAACTCCAGGCTTTGTAATTTGCTTTTGGGTAAGACTACCAACACTAGGTGACAACCAGCGTCATAAAACACACAAGTGCAAGAGAAGGGGAAAAGAATCCTCAATTCTTGCATTCCATTTAAAGCTGGTAAGCTACAAACTCTGAGGAGATTTCCAGTTGTCTAGTACTAATTTCTAAATTCAGTCCAATGGCTATTTGTGAGATATTTTCCACAGGTGACTGAAAATAAGCCAGCTCTTTACTGCTATGCCTCGTAACACATGGGCAAGGTGCTGTTCCAGGGAGAATCTAGAGGATCTATCTTTCAGTGTATAGAATGTCAACATTGAAAGGAAATGTAAAGTCCAGGTGAACAGATGACAAATGGAAGGAGAAAAAAAGAGACTCTATATTTGTGAGATGTTGACAGACACAAAGAAACTGAGATACCATGTGACATGATACTTTACCCTGTTTTGGAAATAAGATAGCCTAGAAAGTGGAAAATACAAAAGCATGAATTCCACAGGTAACATATGTCTTTCCCTTCTGCCGTCTCTCAAACATAAAATCTTAAAAACAGTTCACAAATAACAGCCAATGATCATGTTACAGATCATCTTGAAAATGAATGCAGGAAGGAAAAGTGAGATTCAGAATAAGAATAGTCTAATTTTCAAAAGACCCACTTAAGCTCAATGGGGAGAGTCACAGTCTTTCTGGGTCTTTAATTTTGTGCTGGCTTGAAGAGCAAAAACTTGACATAAAAATGTTACATACATGTTTTGATTTTACAATTAAAAGAGAATAGTTTCTTTTCCCAAAATTCCTGTCCCAAGCATCCTACCCTAGAGGCCGGGCCTTGCCTCTGCATGAAGGCAGATGCAGGGAACCAAGGGGCATCTTTGGGCAGAAATGCTGGAAGCAATGCCAACTGTCTGACTAATGGCACGGTGGCCATTCTGTTGAGATACACGGTGAATTAGATTCAGGTTTTGAGAACTTTCTTGATTCATGGTCAGTCTGCTTTCCTAATCCATTGTGGTTCATTCGTTCACAGTTGGTTTCGTTCAGGTGTATCAGGAAAATTTGGTAGGGACAGCGTGGAGAGGACCAGCAGGAATGCAAGGGGCTCCATGTTGGGGAAGGAGAGGCACATGCAATTAAAGGTGAAGATGGCAAACCTTCAGATTTTTACAACTGCCTGGGTGACTAGGCTTATTTAAAGGTAAAAATTTACAGGATGTATTTAACCTAAAATAGTTTATACCCATCTCTCTAGATACTGCTAATTTCCAGGGGGTGACTTCTGTACAAATGTCATTTGTGAATGCTTTAGCTCCATTCTGTATGGTTCCTTGCCAGCATTTCCCTATTTTAGGATACTTGGCTTGCAGGGGGTCAGCCTGAATGGGTATGACTTCAGGAAGAGTTAGCAGGGTTGTAATAATTCCCCATGGCTTTTAAGAACTTAAAACTTCCAGTGAAATAGAGAAGAGAGAATATCCTAATTTTAAGAAGGGAGAATTCATGCTAGAATGAGAAAGCATTTCCCCAAGCTTACTCTGCCTGGATTTTAAATTTCCAATTATTTAACTGAAACGCTGAAGTGCAAGGGGGCTCTTAGATAGGACCTGGGGAAGATGTTCTTATAATGGAGCCCATGTATCTACAAGTGACACAACTGAAAATCAAGTTGCCTAAATTAAAAGAGTAAAGTTTCCTTGAAAATAATGCAGTGATTTTTAAGATTTCTGTTGCATTGTTTTAGAGAATGTTTTAGAAATATCATCTTTTTGACAAGGTCTCATTATACTGAATTTGCAGAAAATTCTTTTTTGGATTTGTGTATAAATCTCACCTACACTTTCCCTCCTTCCCTGACTACAACTTTAAAAATCACAGAAATTTTCTGCACTGAGCAGGTGGTTTACATCATTTTAACAAAAGCATTTATGACATTGGCTTTGGATGGAAGTTGGAAAAACACGTATTTCACTGAAAAGTGCTCTTTTTAGTAATACTTGTATATTTTTGCAATTATGGCCACAGTTTCTGCATCTGGTGACAAGGCTTATTTAAGGTAGGTCACACAATAACTTTGATCTGCTGAGGAAAAATGCACCTTCAGTCTCTATTCACTCATTTCCTCTTCAGCTCTGCTGATAAATAGAACCCAATGTACATGTTACAGAATCCAAGAACAAAGAACTCAGAGGGGTGCAAATGGAATTAAGATGAGCATTTTGGCAGAGAATTATGGTACTTACTGATTGAGGAAGGCAAAGAGGTACCTCATCACTATAAGGACCGACCTGGGCAAGGTCAGGAGGAGTTTGCGGATGTGAAGCGCCCTCTCATAGAGATTATCTATTCCTATAGACAGAAGAGCACATGGTCAGGATGCTTTCACTGGCCACATTTAAAGCAGAACACTCTAGCACCCAAATTTCAGGTACATGTCTGAACATAAGCAATACTTTGCCTTTGGGTGAGATGCAGTCGTAACCAATAAAGCAAATAAGTGATCAGCTTGGGTGTACCACCATTTCCGAGGGTGTCTCCTCTGACCCATCACTGTTTTCTGATTTCCATGGTCTTGGCCTTTAGCAACTTAGAGTCTTCTGAATTTAAAAATCATTTTTCACTTGCTGCTATTTCTACATTTTGCATCTGATATGGTTTAAACTCCTTTTTGCTGCATGTTAACTCAGGTAACTTTTTTGGGACATGACACCTCTCCCTCTCCATGATTCATTAATTCATCATGTATTTGTCTTTTACTATTATTCAGGCAATGTGCCAGGTTTTGAATCCTCTTCCTCAAAACTATCCGAATATTTTATTTATATGACCTTTTACCTTGTATTATATTATTTCATCAAATTTTAAAAATAAATATTTTAGGAGAGCCTACTAGGTTTCAAGCACTAAGTTAGGCATTAGAAATACATTAGTGGGGCTTCCCTAGTGGCGCAGTGGTTGAGAATCTGCCTGCCAATGCAGGGGACACAGGTTCGAGCCCTGGTCTGGGAAGATCCCACATGCCGCGGAGCAACTAGGCCCGTGAGCCACAATTACTGAGCCTGCACGTCTGGAGCCTGTGCTCCGCAACAAGAGAGGCCGCGACAGTGAGAGGTCCGCGCACCGTGATGAAGAGTGGCCCCCGCTTGCCACAACTAGAGAAAGCCCTCGCACAGAAACGAAGACCCAACACAGCCATAAATAAATAAATAAATAAAATTTAAAACTGAAAAAAACAAAAAAAGTTAGTGATATGATTCCTGCTCTCACAGAACTTTTGCCCTGGTGTTTATAGTTATATATTTCCTTATCCTGTTTTCCCTGTGGGATGGTGAGCTCCCTGAACAGAAGGTGACCTTGGACTTCCTAGTATTATTTTACCTCTTTATTAGGAATATAAATTGTCCAGAGCTTCTCAATACTAAAGTGTTGTGAATAACAGCAAAAAGGTTAGTGCTAATAATCCATTTTCTGTATACTGGTCTACATTTTACAACGCATTTTCACATTTGTTATCTAATTTAATGCAGAAAACAATACTGTGGAGTAGGCAGGGCAGGCACTAGCATCACCGTTCAATGGATTAGCAAAATGAGCACTGGGTAAGTGGCTTACCCAAGGTCAGCTGGCTAGAAAGGTGGAACTAGAATTAGAAACTGTTTTCTATTTCATAAGTCTGGCTATCTTTCTTGGATTTCAAAGTACCTTTATAAAGTATAACTTTTTAAAAAAATTATTTATTTTTGGCTGCGTTGGGTCTTCGTTGCTGCACGCAGGCTTTCTCTAGTTGCGGCGAGCAGGGGCTATTCTTTGTTGCGGTGCACAGGCTTCTCATTGCAGTGGCTCCTCTTGTTGTGGAGCACGGGCTCTAGGCACACAGGCTTCAGTAGTTGTGGCTCCCGGGATCTAGAGCGCAGGCTCAGTAGTTGTGGCGCACGGGCTTAGTTGCTCTGCAGCATGTGGGATCTTCCTGGACCAGGGATCAAACCCGTGTCCCCTGAACTGGCAGGTGGATTCTTAACCACTGTGCCACCAGAGAAGTCCTTATAAAGTATAACTTTGAAGATATCCAATAAGCATACATTTGACAAAAATATTTCAGAGACTATTTCAAAAACATTTTGAAGCTTACTATGATTTCATGTTACTACACTGTTCTTAATTGCTCTTGAGATAATCATATATCCTACTTGAAAATCTCAGGCCTTAGCTTCTACCACTACAGCCAATTGATTCTCCTCCCACTTCTCAGGTTTTTGGACCCTCTCCCATCCATGAATGTGGTTATCCTTTAAGGATCTCTACTTGGTTCTCTTCCATGGCAACCTCATCCAGTCTCAAGGTTAGGACCATCACATCTATGAAGATGGTATCTTTGCTTCATTTTTCTCCCTTGTCTGGGACATAAGTCCTGTTGTTTTTACCACTGGATATCTCACTGCTAACTTCCTAACTGAAGTCTTTATTATTTCTAACTTGAACCATCATAATACTCTCCTAACTCAAGTTTCCCTTTCTAATTCCTCTTAAACCAGCAGTTCTTAACCTTGACTTGGAATCACTTGGGAAGATTTTATTAAAAGGCTGATGCCTGAGATTCTTTTATACGGCCAAGGTTGAGAACCACTGCCTGAATTACTCATGCCAAGCCTCATTTCCCTGGAATCTTGAGTGCTGACTCCAGCTGCTTTCTACTTATTATCAAACCACCATGTTAATAAGGTATTTTATTTTTTCATTTATTTTCCACAGGTGAAAAGATGGGGAAAAAATATTAGGAATATTCTCACTTAACCACTGAGGAGTTTGTAAAACAACAGTTTATCAGGATTCCTGGGAAAAATCACTTTCATTCCCAACTTTGAGTATGCCGTAGCTGGAACTGTAGCTAACACCTTTGAGAAAATGGATTTCAGAAACTCTCAAAAAGAATGTAAGTCAACACTCTATGACATAAATCACAGTAAGATCCTTTCTGACCCACCTCCTAGAGAAATGGAAATAAAAACAAAAATAAATAAATGGGACCTAATGAAACTTAAAAGCTTCTGCACAGCAAAGGAAACCATAAACAAGATGAAAAGACATCCCTCAGAATGGGAGAAAATATTTGCAAATGAAGCAACTGACAAAGGATTAATCTCCAAAAGATACAAGCAGCTCATGCAGCTCAATATCAAAAAAACAAACAACCCAATCCAAAAATGGGCAGAAGACCTACTCTCCAAAGAACATGTACAGATTGCCAAAAACACATGAAAGGATGCTCAACGTCACTAATCATTAGAGAAATGCAAATCAAACCTACAATGAGGTATCACCTCACACCAGTCAGAATGGCCATCATTAAAAAATCTACAAACAATAAATGCTGGAGAGGGTGTGGAGAAAAGGGAACCCTCTTGCACTGTTGGTGGGAATGTAAATTGATACAGCCACTATGGAGAACAGTATGGAGGTTCCTTAAAAAACTAAAAATAGAACTACCATACGACCCAGCAATCCCACTACTGGGCATATACCCTGAGAAAACCATAATTCAAAAGGAGTCATGTACCAAAATGTTCATTGCAGCTCTATTTACAATAGCCAGGACATGGAAGCAACCTAAGTGTCCATCATCGGATGAATGGATAAAGAAGATGTGGCACATATATACAATGGAATATTACTCAGCCATAAAAAGAAATGAAATTGAGTTATTTGTAGTGAGGTGGATGGACCTAGAGTCTGTCATACAGAGTGAAGTAAGTCAGAAAGAGGAAAACAAATACTGTATGCTAACACATATATATGGAATCTAAAAAAAAAAATGGTTCTGAAGAACCTAGGGGCAGAACAGGAATAAAGATGCAGACATAGAGAATGGACTTGAGGACACAGGGATGGGGAAGGGTAAGCTAGGACGAAGTGAGAGAGTGGCATGGACGTATACACTCTACCAAATGTAAAATAGCTAGTGGGAAGCAGCCGCATAGCACAGGGAGATCAGCTCGGTCCTTTGTGACCACCTAGAGGGGTGGGATAGGGAGGGTGGGAGGGAGACGCAAGAGGGAGGGGATATGGGGATATATGTATATGTATAGCTGATTCACTTTGTTATACAGCAGAAACTAACACAACATTGTAAAGAAATTATACTCCAATAAAGATGTTAAAAAAAAAAAAGCATAAAAAAAAAAAGAATGTAAGTCAAACACAAGGACCTACTGTAGAGCATAGGGAACTATATTCAATATCTTGTAAGAAACTATAATGGAAAAGAATCTGAAAAAAAATATAACCGAATCACTTTGCTGTACACCTGAAACTAACGCAATATTGTAAATGAACTATACTTCGATAAAAAATAAAAAATAAAAAAAGAGAAAAAAGAATGTAAGTCAAACATTATCATTCAATGAATATTTTTGTAACACAAGTTTTCAACATAAACTTATAACTAATAATAGTGTAATTTCAGTAATATTGAAGTAAAACATCTATATTCTGCTTTTTTATTTGTAAAGTATTTCAAAATGGAAAAAATTACAATACTACAAACAAGGTAAGTCAGTGTCACATCTATCAAGTATAAGCACTTTGTTTAATATACTTTCCAGACAATGGTCTTGACTTTTTTCTGAAAAAGGGGAATAAGAGGCTTTAAAAGAAGTTGTTAAACAGGTGCATAAATTTACTAAGGTCACAAGAACTCAGTAATCAAGTTATCAACATTTCCACCTAATTCAGTCTCAAGAATGTCAGTAGGACCAAAACATGTCCCAGGGCAATTGGTTTATCTTTCATGACAACTTCATGGGACACTTGAAGAACCCACATTGTACAGAGAGGGAAGATGAAATACCTACAGATGATTTGCAAGGCATTGAGAGTTTGGTGGAGTGAATTTTGCATCTATAAATGCTATATAGGTTTAGGCATAGTTGGATTATTGTTTCATATCTGAAATTAACTGGTTAAAAGTTTATTATCTAAGATAACTGACTTTTTAAAAAATTATGACTGTTGTTGCTGCTTTAAGTTAAAGATAAAAAGATGATTTAGCATACTCGTATATAGAAAGACTATCTCAAAAAACAAACGAAAACTCTCAAAGGCGAAATTATACAGATTATGACCCATTATTAAAAGTAAACATTGAGATTATCATCTATTCCTTTGGTCATTAAAAAAACTGTTTGCATAAATAATTTTATATCATACCTCAAGCCAAACAATTACAATGTTTAATATATATCTGTAAATATTAAATTGTAAAAAGGAACTGTCCCATTAATGGGACCCCTGATTGGCAATACCCTTTACTCTCTTCCAACCACATATAAAGTCATTTAGGGGTTATGATTAAGAACAAAGTAGCAAAAAACTTTTACTATTGTTTACAGAAGATCTGGAGTGTTTCAAGAGTTAAGTCTACTGATTCTCCAACTAACCCTCAGTTTAAGGTTAAGGTCAACTATCAGGGAGAGTTTTAGCATCTTAAAGCTAGTTTTGGGGTCCTAGAGTTAAAGCACAAAAGGAAAGGAAAGAATGCAAAAGGAACCACTCAATGTAGTATTGATCTTTAATATTTGTCAAATTCCATAGGGGGCCTGTCATTTTTAGGCTAGAAGAGAATACAGGTATTACTTCCAAGAGGCTTCATCTTAATTCAAGATCCTATTGTTTCTATTTCTGAGTTCTAAACTCAGTTCCCCTGCTCCTTAAAGGCAGTTTTTTTTTTTTTTACTTAAAAAGAATTGGGGAACAGATATTTACATACCAATTTCATAGTAGCATTATTCATAACAACCAAGAGGTGGAAATAACCCAAATGTCCATTGATGGATGAGTGGATAAACAAAATGTGGTATGTACACACAATGAAATATTATTCAGCCTTATAAAGGAAGGAAATTCTAATATATGCTACAACAAGGATAAACCTTGAAGATGCTATGCTAAGTGAAGTTAAGTCAGACACAAAAAGCCATACATAAATACTGTATAATTCCACTTATATGAGGTACCTAGAGTAGTCAAATTCCTAGAGACAGAAAGTAGAATGGTGGTTGTCAGAAGCCAGAGGGAGGGAGGAGTTTAATGGGTAGAGTCTCAATACAGCATGATAAGAAAAATTCTGGAGACGGATGGTGGTAACAGTTGCAAAACAATGTGAACGTATTTAATGCCACTGAACTGTACATTTAAAAATGATTAAAATGGTACATTTTACATTGTGTCTATTTTACTGCAATAAAAAAAAGAATGGCAGAGGGGTGCTCTGTGAGATGCAAAGGAAGATTTCAGGAGAGAAAAGCAACAGGAATATAAAAAAGTGACACCAAGAAGACTAAATAAAATTATGTGAGGCAGGCATTCATAAACGAAAGCAAAACAGAATTGCTGGCATTCCTGAAGCAGAAGCAAATCAATGTCTCCCAAAGGCCAGACCACAATGGCTGTGAGCAGGACTCAGATGTTACCTGGCTGGCTGCTTAACAGGCTTGCAGCATGCATCCTACAGGAATCGCACTCTTGTGCAAATGACTCATTAACTCTCCTGAGTCCAGTTAGCGGGTCAAAATTTATGGTTGCTACAGATACTCTGATTAACGTGCATTCCCCCCTGGCTCTGAGTGTGGCAATACATGGTCTTTCACAGTTTTATGCTGCATGAAAAGATGGATCTTTTCTTCTCCTCAGAAAAGTCATCAGTGAGGAAAATCAGTATTTCATCTGGATTTCTTTTATGATGGCCTTTGTTTCCACGTTTCAGCATCTCATGTAATTAGGTAAAAGTGGCATTCATCCAATCTCGGTCACATGCTCAAAGCTCCCTAGGCTAATTTATGTTCTTTCCCTAGCATTGCAAGGTTCCCATGTCAGGATGCCAACTTCACAGCATGGGGGTTTGACACGTCTATGTAAACGTGTGTGGAAAATTCACCACCAAACACAAGTGAATTCAGAAAATGGCAAAAAGTTCCAATGGCCATTCCTCTGAAAATATCAGTTCTTCTGTGGCACTATTTGTAAAAGTGTTTGTTTGTCAGAAAACAAGTAAGATAACACAAGATGCAAATTTATCCTTAAGTATAAAGACAGGGAAGGAAATTGCTTGATGGCCATATTTAGAAATGGCTTATGTAAAAGCAGGTACACAAATATTTCTGAGCTCCATAGCCCAACAAGCAGTTATCAAGGGGAATTTAACAGTTCCAGGGTATTTTTAGGTTCAATGCTAGGTTCTAATAATGTCAAGGTATCAATCAGTTGTGTGTAATAGTGTATGTGTGCGAATGAAAGGAAAAGAGAAAAACAGATGTTCTAGTACATTTGGATGGATCTTAGCTTAGCCTTGAGATGATTTACCAGCTGTCCTTCTAGGTAAGAAATGAACTGCTTGTAAATCTCTCTAATTAACCATTAATAGATTTGAATTCTATGAATTAAGCCATTGTGCTCTTTCCTAGTTAACTAGCAACACTGTAGACATAAATATATAAATAATGTCTCTCCTTCTGCTGAATTACCATATTGAAGTTAGTAAAGAAACTGAGTCTTAGCCTAGGAAACCTTACCTGTTCAGTTCCAATCCTAAGCCTATTAAACATTTTTAAGGAGAAAAGGAATCTTTGAGAAAATCATTATAAGGCATGAAACAGAAATTTATAGAGTTCAGAGAGAAAACTACCATGTATGGCAGTAAAGCCGAAAGAATTTTTAGCAACAAAAACATACACTGGAGCGCCAGGAAAAGAGTTCAAAAGATTTTTACATAAAACGATCAGATACGGGCAAACAGATTTATGTACCAAGAGGCTCATCATGGTATTTTTGTATAATTGCAAAATCACTGGAAACAACCTAAATTTCTAAAACTAGGCGATTTGTTAAATAAAAACCATTATATGGACACAAAAAGCTATGTTTTGAAGAATACTTAGTGATGTGGGAAAAATGCTAATAACATCATTAAATTTAAAAAGTTTAAAAAAGAGCAAATATGTTATAATTTTTAATAACAGATTTATTGAGATATAATTCACGTATTTGAAGTGTATAATTCAGTGGTCTTTAGTACACTCAGAATTGAGCAACCATAACTTCAGTCAATTATAGAACATTTTCATCATCTCTAAAAGAAATCTTACATTCACTAGCAGTCATTTGGTATGATACAGTTTTTATCAAAAGTATGTAGTTATGGTATATCTACATAATGGAATATTATTTGACAATTAAAAAAGTACTGACACATGCTACAACATGGATGAACCTTGAAAACATGCTAAACGAATTAATCCAGTCACAAAAGACCACATATTGTATAATTCCATTTATAGGAAATGGCCAGAATAGGTAAATACAGAGAAAGTAGATTAGTGGTTGTCTAGGGCTGAGGTTGGTGGTGGTTATGAGTAAATGGGAAGTGTTTGCTAATTGGGATTTCTTTCTGGAGTCAGGAAAGTGTTCTAAAATTGATTGTGGTGATTTTCATAATCCTGTGAATATACTAAAACCACTGAATTGCAAACGTTAATGGATAAATTGTATGGTATGAGAATTGTGTTTCAATAAGCTGCTTTAAAAAGTACATAGGTATATATATATAGAAAAAAATCTGGGAAGATATTAAAAAGGTTAATATTATCTTTGTGCAGAAGAATTATAGATGATTTGTTTTACTTATTTTCTAATTTTTCTATAGTAATCACATATTAGTTGCATATTAAACAATTATTTTTAAAAAGCACTGATTGGCTATTTGATGATTTTAAGGAATTACTGTTATTTTTTTAAGGTATGAGAATAGTATTATGGCTATGTTGTATAAAAAAAGAAAAGAACTGTCATTTCCCAGAGACACACACACAGATGAAATGATCGATGTCAGAGGGATGATACAAGGGGTATACTATACGTGGGACAAGACTGGCTACGAAATGGAAATTGTTAAAGCGGGGTGATTATTTATATTTATATTATTTATAAATAAATATATCTTTCTGTATCCTTTTATAGATGTTTGAAATTTTCTACAATAAATAAGTCAAAAAGAAGGTAGGTTACAAATAGGAGAGTACAGTTCCGCTTTGTTTTTTGTTTTTTTTTTTAAGTGGTAAAAACAGATTTTATTTAGAAGCTATTGCAATATGGGAAAAGAGACCTCAGTCTAGAACTGGGGTCAATTCCAAAGACAGCATGGGCAAGTGGGGATTTACACCACTTTGGCTTTTAAAAACAGTTGTGACCTAAATGTCCATGGACAGATGAATGGATAAAGAAGATGTGGTACATATACACAATGGAACACTACTCAACCATAAAAAAGAATGAAATAATGCCATTTGCAGCAACATGGATGCAACTAGAGATTATCATACTAAGTGAAGTAAGTCAGAAAGAGAAAGACAAATACCATAGGGTATCACTTATATGTGGAATCTAAAATATGACACAAATGAACCTATTTATGAAACAGAAACAAAATCAGGGACATAGATGATAGACTGGTGATTGCCAAGGGGGAGGGAGGTGGGAGAGGGTAGGAGTGGGAGTCTGGGATTAGGAGATGTAAACTGTTATACAGAATGGATAAACAACAAGGTCCTACTGTATAGCACAGGGAACTATATTCAATATCCTGTGATAAACCATAATGGAAAAGAATATGAAAAAGAATGTATATATATGTATAACTTGAGTCACTTTGCTGTACAGCAGTAATTAACACAACAGTGTAATTCAACTATACTTCAATAAAAAAATAAATTAAAAAAACAGTTGTGTGTGTATATGAATATAAACGATCAGAATGCGTACACACTATTGATTCTCTTTGGGTAGTGGCATTATGGATGACAGTATTTTGTTCTATGTGCTTTTAAAATATTTTTCAAGTTTTCTACAATGACTACATGTTGGTTTGGTGATAGGTAAAAAATCCGCCCTCCTAAAAAAAAAAGTTTGCTTGTGTCCAAACAGTCCCCTAAATAATAACACATAATGATAACACATAATGAAGTGCAAATGTTTCCTCTGGGTTCACAGCCCCAAGGCAGTCAGGAAAAACCATGAATTGCTTGAGCAGGTCTACTAGAGCAAGTCACTTGGATCTATGCCCTAGGGAACCTCAGAGCCACAGTACACGGACATTTCAGAAGCTGCCCAGACTGTGTGGGTATGATCTGGAGCATTCACAAAACCATTCACAAAGTGGATGGTTTACAAAAAAAACAAAAACAAAAACCAAAAATCCTTGGGTGAGAAATGGAGATACTATCAAGCTTATTTCAAATTTAGATTGCCTTTGATGTCTTCATCCAGATAAGTAATTTTTAAAAAGAAATTTATAGTGAATTGGGGATGAATAGTGCACATTAAAAAAAAAAGAAAGAGAGAGAGAGAATGCTAAGACAAGTTCCCTTTTACTACACTTGCAAGCAAGCTTCCAAAGAACGTGGTATTTAGGGGCATAAAAATGGCACAATAATAACTCACCACACACACACAAAAATCTTTCCCCAAACAATTCAAAAGTAGGTAAGCAAAAGGTAGTAGGTGTTCCAGAGACTTACACAAACTCTTAGAAAAGATGAAAAGGGAAGTTTTTCTATACAATATAACTATCACATGAAATTACCTTAATAGGGAAAATCAAATCCAATTATGGTGATGCTAGAAGATGACATGGACAAAGCAATATCTCCATGAAACCTCTCTCTCTCTCTGCTAACATTTCGAAATCTTTTGCTTGTATCACATACTTAGATTGCATTTATTTGTAAATATCTTATCTCCTCTAGTAGATTTTAAACCTCCTGAATGCAAAAATCAAGTCTTTGAATCCTGAGAAAGTTTTGCAACATTGTAGGCAATTAATCAACGGTCCAAATCATTAAAAATTTGTAATATCAATGAAAGGATATAATCATGAATGACATATTATACCATTTTCAAATAATTCATAGACAATCCAAGAAAAAACAGATATATCATGGTTACATGGTAAGAGAAAATGCATGCCTAAAGATAAATCAATAATAGCCAGGAACCCCCTTTTAAATAGATTAGATGTTGGAAGAAAGGGGGTTGTTATATATAGTGCCAGTAAGTGTTCTTGAAAAACATCCCATTCTGCAAAATTATGCACTAAAAATAATAGGACTTATAATAATGTAGGGTTGGGACAGACTATTCAACGTCTACTAAACTCTGTAATTAGAGCACTAACAAAAACATTAAAAATACTACTTAAATTACTAGCAAGTTAAATCTCTACTGGTGTGTGCACCTAGCATCCTTAGTGGCCTTAATCCCCAGGGACTCCTGCTTCTATGAGATGTCAGTCCTGGAGGGTATTCATTTCCACTAGAGACTATTTTCATAAAAATTAGCCCAAGGATATTAACCCATTTTTTTCATTAATCCATTGTTTAAATACAGGGGGAAATGTCTCTGCAGCTTCTTTATTTGCACCTGCAGCATTTCATATAAGGCACTCCTTGCATAAAAGAAAGATATCTCGAGAGTTTAGCAGGATGGGACTGGAGTCGGAAGACAACTGCTCAGACTGCCAGAGCACCTCGGTCACTGTTCCTCACTGGATGCTTAGAGGGCTAAATCAAGAGTGTTGGAGGAGGAACTGTAGAGCTGGGCTTCTTCCTGGACCTGGACTTACCTCTTCAATGGCTAGGTGGCTGACAGAGTCTTGGTGCTCCAGCCGGGTGTCAGGCCTGAGCCTCTGAGGTGGGAGAGCCGAGTTCAGGACATTGGTCCACCAGAGACCTCCCAGTCCCACGTAATATCAAATGGCAAAAGCTCTCTGAGATCTCCAACTCAACGCTAAGACCCAGCTCCACTCAAGGACCAGCAAGCTACAGTGCTGGACACCCTATGCCAAACAACTAGCAAGACAGGAACACAATCCCATCCATTAGCAGAGAGGCTGCCTAAAATCATAATAAGTTCACAGACACCTCCAAACACACCACCGGACGTGGTTCTGCCCACCAGAAAGACAAGAGCCAGCCTCATCCACCAGAACACAGGCACTAGTCCCCTCCACCAGGAAGCCTACACAACCCACTGAACCAACCTTACCCAATGGGGGCAGACACCAAAAACAACGGGAACTATGAACCTGCAGCCTGCGAAAAGGAGACCCCAAACACAGTAAGTTAAGCAAAATGAGAAGACAGAGAAACACACAGCAGATGAAGAAGCAAGGCAAAAACCCACCAGACCAAACAAATGAAGAGGAAATAGGCAGCCTACCTGGAAAGAATTCAGAGTAATGATAGTAAAGATGATCCAAAATCTTGGAAATAGAATGGAGAAAATACAAGAAACGATTAACAAGGACCTAGAAGAACTAAAGAGCAAACAAACAAAGATGAACAACACAATAAATGAAATTAAAAATTCTCTAGAAGGGATCAATAGCAGAATAACTGAGGCAGAAGAACGGATAAGTGACCTGGAAGATGAAATAGTGGAAATAACTACCGCAGAGCAGAATAAAGAAAAAAGAATGAAAAGAATTGAGGACAGTCTCAGAGACCTCTGGGACAACATTAAATGCACCAACATTCGAATTATAGGGGTCCCAGAAGAAGAAGAGAAAAAGAAAGGGACTGAGAAAATATTTGAAGAGATTATAGTTGAAAACTTCCCTAATATGGGAAAGGAAATGGTCAATTAAGTCCAGGAAGCAGAGAGAGTCCCATACAGGATAAATCCAAGGAGAAACACGCAAAGACACATATTAATCAAGCTATCAAAAATTAAATACAGGGCTTCCCTGGTGGCGCAGTGGTTGAGAATCCGCCTGCCAATGCAGGGGACACGGGTTCGAGCCCTGGTCCGTGAGGATCCCACATGCCGTGGAGCAACTAGGCCCGTGCGCCACAACTGCTGAGCCTGTGCTCTGGGGTCCGCGAGCCACAACTACTGAAGCCCGCGCGCCTAGAGCCCGTGCTCCGCAACGAGAGGCCACCGCAATGAGGGGCTCGCACACCGCAACGAAGAGTAGCCCCCGCAGGCCGCAACTAGAGAAAGACCATTCGCAGCAACAAAGACACGATGCGGCCAAAAATAAATAAATTAATTAAAAAAAAATTAAATACAAAGAAAAAATATTAAAAGCAGCAAGGGAAAAGTAACAGATAACATACAAGGGAATCTCCATAAGATTAACAGCTGATCTTTCAGCAGAAACTCTGCAAGCCAGAAGGGAGTGGCAGGACATATTTAAAGTGATGAAAGAGAAAAACCTACAACCAACATTACTCTACCCAGCAAGGATCTCATTCAGATTTGGTGAGAAATTAAAACCTTTACAGACAAGGAAAAGATAAGAGAATTCAGCACCACCAAACCAGCTCTACAACAAATGCTAAAGGAACTTCCCTAAGTGGGAAACACAAGAGAAGAAAAGGATCTACAAAAACAAACCCAAAACAATTAAGAAAATGGTAATAGGAACACACATATCAATAACTACCTTAACTGTAAATGGATTAAATGCTCCAACCATAAGACACAGACTGGCTGAATGGATACAAAAACAAGACCCATATATATGCTGTCTACAAGAGACCCACTTCAGACCTAGGGACACATACAGACTGAAAGTGAGGGGATGGAAAAAGATATTCCATGCAAATGGAAATCAAAAGAAAGTTGGAGTAGCACTTCTCATATCAGACAAAATAGACTTTAAAAATAAAGGCTATTAAAAGAGACAAAGAAGGACACTACATAATGATCAAGGGATCAATCCAAGAAGAAGATATAACAATTGTAAATATTTATGCACCCAACATAGGAGCACCTCAATACTTAAGGCAAATGCTAACAGCCATAAAAGGGGAAATCGACAGTAACACAATCATAGTAGGGGACTTTAACACCCCACTTTCACCAATGGACAGATCATCCAAAATGAAAATAAATAGGAAACACAAGCTTTAAATGATACATTAAACAAGATGGACTTAATAGATATTTATAGGACATTCAATCCCAAAACAACACAATACTTTCTTCTCAAGTGCTCATGGAACATTCTCCAAGATAGACCATATCGTGGGTCACAAATCAAGCCTTGGTAAATTTAAGAAAATTGAAATAGTATGACGTATCTTTTCTGACCTCAACGCTATGAGACTAGATATCACTTACAGGAAAAAATCTGTAAAAAATACAAACACATGGAGGCTAAACAATATACTACTAAATAACCAAGAGATCACTGAAGAAATCAAAGAGGAAATAAAAAAATACCTAGAAACAAATGACAATGAAAACACGATGACCCAAAACCTACAGGATGCAGCCAAAGCAGTTCTAAGAGGGAAGTTTATAGCAATACAATCCTACCTTAAGAAACAAGAAACATCTCAAATAAACAACCTAACCTTACACCGAAAGCAATTAGAGAAAGAAGAACAAAAAACCCCCAAAGTTAGCAGAAGGAAAGAAATCATAAAGATCAGATCAGAAATAAATGAAAAAGAAATGAAGGAAACGATAGCAAAATCAGTAAAACTAAAAGCTGGTTCTTTGAGAAGATAAACAAAATTGATAAACCATTAGCCAGACTCATCAAGAAAAAAACGGGAGAAGACTCAAATCAATAGAATTAGAAATGAAAAAGGAGAAGTAACAACTGACACTGCATAAATACAAAGGATCATGAGAGATTACTACAAGCAACTATATGCCAATAAAATGGACAACCTGGAAGAAATGGACAAATTCTTAGATATGCACAACCTTCTGAGACTGAACCAGGAAGAAATAGAAAATATAAACAGACCAATCACAAGCACTGAAATTGAAACTGTGATTAAAAATATTCCAACACACAAAAGTCCAGTACCAGATGGCTTCACAGGATAGTTCTGTCAAACATTTAGAGAAGAGCTAACACCTATCCTTCTCAAACTCTTCCAAAATATAGCAGAGGGAGGAACACTCCCAAACTCATTCTATGAGGCCACCATCACCCTGATACCAAAACCAAAGATGTCACAAAAAAAGAAAACTACAGACCAATAACACTGATGAACATAGATGCAAAAATCCTCCACAAAATATTAGCAAACAGAATCCAACAGCACATTAAAAGGATCATACACCATGATCAAGTGGGGTTTATCCCAGGAATGCAAGGATTCTTCAATATATGCAAATCAATCAATGTGATAAACCATATTAACAAACTGAAGGAGAAAAACCATATGATCATCTCAATAGATGCAGAAAAAGCTTTCAACAAAATTGAACACCCATTTATGATAAAAAACCCTCCAGAAAGTAGGCATAGAGGGAACCTACCTCAACATAATAAAGGCCATATATGACAAACCCACAGCCAACATCGTTCTCAATGGTGAAAAACTGAAAACATTTCCACTAAGATCAGGAACAAGACAAGGTTGCCCACTCTCACCACTATTATTCAACATAGTTTTGGAAGTCCTAGCCATGGCAATCAGAGAAGAAAAAGAAATACAAGGAATACAAATCAGAAAAGAAGAAGTAAAACTGTCACTGTTTGCAGATGACATGATACTATACATAGAGAATCCCAAAGATGCTACCAGAAAACTACTAGAGCTAATCAATGAATTTGGTAAAGTAGTATGATATAAAATTAATGCACAGATATCTCTTGCATTTCTATACACTAATGACGAAAAATCTGAAAGAGAAGGTAAGGAAACATTCCCATTTACCACTGCAACAAAAGGAATAAAATACCTAGGAATAAACCTACCCAAGGAGAAAAAAGACCTGTACTCAGAGAATTATAAGACACTGATGAAAGAAATTAAAGATGATACAAACAGATGGGGAGATATACCATGTTCTTGGATTGGAAGAATCAACACTGTGAAAATGACTATACTACCCAAAGCAATCTACAGATTCAATGCAATCCCTATCAAACTACCACTGGCCTTTTTCACAGAACTAGAACAAAAAATTTCACAATGTGTATGGAAACACAAAAGACCCCGAATAGCCAAAGCAATCTTGAGAAAGAAAAATGGAGCTGGAGGAATCAGGCTCCCGGACTTCAGACTATACTACAAATCTGCAGTAATCAAGACAGTGTGGTACTGGCACAAAAACAGAAATATAGATCAATGGAACAGGAAAGAAAGCCCAGAGATAAACCCATGCACATATGGTCACCTTATCTTTGATAAAGGAGGCAAGAATATACAATGGAGAAAAGACAGCCTCTTCAATAAGTGGTGCTGGGAAAACTGGACAGCTACATGTGAAAGAATGAAATTAGAACACTCCCTAACACCATACACGAAAATAAACTCAAAATGGATTAAAGACCTAAATGTAAGGCCAGACACTATAAAACTCTTAGAGGAAAACATAGGCAGAACACTCTATGACATACATCACAGCAAGATCCTTTTAGACCCACCTCCTAGAGAAATGGAAATAAAAACACAAATAAACAAATGGGACCTAATGAAACTTAAAAGCTTTTGCACAGCAAAGGAAACCATAAACAAGACGAAAAGACAACCCTCAGAATGGGAGAAAATATTTGCAAACAAATCAATGGACAAAGGATTAATCTCCAAAATATACAGGCAGCTCAATATCAAAAAAACAAACAACCCAATCCAACAATGGGCAGAAGACCTAAATAGACATTTCTCCAAAGAAGATATACAGATTGCCAACAAACACATGAAAGGATGCTCAACATCACTGATCATTAGAGAAGTGCAAATCAAACCTACAATGAGTATCACCTCACACTGGTCAGAATGGCCATCATCAAAAAATCTATAAACAATAAATGCTGGAGAGGGTGTGGAGAAAAGGGAACCCTCTTGCACTGTTGGTGGGAATGTAAATTGATACAGCCACTATGGAGAACAGTATGGAGGTTCCTTAAAAAACTAAAAATAGAACTACCATACGATCCAGCAATCCCACTACTGGGCATATACCCTGAGAAAACCATAATTCAAAAAGAGTCATGTACCACAATGTTCATTGTAGCTCTATTTACAATAGCCAGGACATGGAAGCAACCTAAGTGTCCATCAGCAGATGAATGGATAAAGAAGATGTGGCACATATATACAATGGAATATTACTCAGCCATAAAAAGAGACGAAATTGAGTTATTTGTAGTGAGGTGGATGGACCTAGAGACTGTCACACAGAGTGAAGTAAGTCAGAAAGAGGAAAACAAATACCGTATGCTAACACATATATATGGAATCTAAAAAAAAGAAAGAAAGAAAATGGTTCTGAAGAACCTAGGGGCAGGACAGGTATAAAGATGCAGACGTAGAGAATGGACTTGAGGACATGGGGAGGGGGAAAGGTAAGCTGGGACGAAGTGACAGAGTGGCATGGACTTATATACACTACCAAATGTAAAACAGATAGCTAGTGGGAAGCAGCCACATAGCACAGGGAAATCAGCTCGGCGCTTTGTGACCACCTAGAGGGGTGGGATAGGGAGGGCGGGAGGGAGTCGCAAGAGGGAGGAGATATGGGGATATATGTTTATGTATAGCTGATTCACTTTGTTGTACAGCAGAAACTAACACACCACTGTAAAGCAATTATACTCCAATAAAGATGTTTAAAAAAAAAAGAAAGATATTTCTGTAGATTTTCCTTTTTTTCCCTTATGTTCTTCCTATTTTGCTTCGTATTTAATTTTGAGAAAGCTTGTCTTGGATCGTTACAAAACATTTACTGTGCTGGGAAAAATCATGCTGGAACCAACACAACTTCTGGGTTAAGTTAACATCATTTCTAAATGCACGTGAAGTAATTATGGCAGAGAAACACATATGTTTGCCGGACAGACAGACTGGTAAATGGCTGACCCAGGTACTGGCATATGTGACCTGAGTTTGTAGGAGGAGTAGTTGTAATAGTTGTAATGATGACAGCTAGTAACATATACTTAGGCTCATTATGTGCCAGGCATGATGCTATAAACACTTAGTATGGATTATCTCCTTTATACACACAGACTCTATGAAGTAGATAAAGAAACAGATATTTAAAAAGATTAAATATTGATCTCTTCCCAAGGTTACAAAGTTGTTAAGTGGTGAAGCTAGGATTTGAACCTAGATCTTTCTGACTCTAAGGTTTCAGCTTTTAATAACCACAATAAAATAATACTTCTCATCTAATGAAAGTGTGATGTGATTTTGCAGTAGTAAATGACAATGCAGCCCAATGGGCTTTATCCAGCTGGCATATGTAAACATAAATGTTCACGATGTATGTACCTAGAAAACCACTGAACATTAGAGAGTGCTTATAATTTTTGCAGATTTAAACTTTCTGGCTAAGCTGGTGAGGGAAATCTTTGCACATGGCCAAAGGAGAATTCCAGAAGTGTGACACCTTCTCAGTTCTTTCCAGCTGAGTCAGAGGCTGCTGTGATGACTCAGGCTATGCGAGGGCCTTGGAATGGACACGCAGGCACACTTCTGAATTCCACACACGCAACAGACTGTATGGGGCAGGGGTGGAGGTAATTATGACCAGGGAATTCATACCCAATGAGATCTAGGACTTCAGGCATGGATGCCAACCAAATAATTTTGGTGGAATTTTGACTTTTCATTTCAATTCTATTTAACAACTATGAATTATTCACTCACCACATGCCTGGAATTAACTATGCCAAGTGTTGGAGCTACAAAACGGAATAATCCATCAAGACCTCACACGCCCACGGAGCTAAATGTAGGCATTTCATTGAACCTACTCCATGCTGGGCACTCTTCTTGGCACTTTACATGTATTAACTCATTTAATTCTCACAACCCTATTCTATATGGACTAATGTTCTCCCTATTTTATAGATAATGAAACTGAGGTGCAGAGAGGTTAAGAAACTTGCTGAGGAATTTGGACCTAGGATTGGAACCTAGGCTGTTTGAGTCTGGAACCTACGTTCTTAGCCTCTTCCCTAAACTCTCTGTAGTAGAGGGAGACAGAGAGGTTAAAAGTAATTGTAATGCGGGGCTTTAAGAAAAATTATAGACATATGTATACAATGGAATATTAGTAGAGGAGAAAGTGACTAATGTTGCCTCGGGTACTAGGCAGGATGGCAGTCTGGGAGGAGTGCCAGTTCAGCAAATCCTTCCTAGTGGATGTCAAATGGCTGTCAGGGACAGCAGATGAAACAGCACAGGCAAAGGCATGGAGGTGGGAAATGGCCTGGCGTGCCTGCAGGTTGCTATTGTTGAAATCGAAAGGCAATAAGGGGGCTTCTTTGGTGGCGCAGTGGTTAAGAATCCGCCTGCCAACACAGGGCACACGGGTTCGAGCCCTGGTCTGGGAAGATCCCACATGCCGCGGAGCACCTAAGCCCGTGCGCCACAACTACTGAGCCTGCGCTCTAGAGCCCGCGAGGCACAACTACTGAAGCCCGCACGCCTAAAGCCCATGCTCTTCAACAAGAGAAGCTACCACAATGAGAAGCCCGCGCATCACAAAGAAGAGTAGCCCCCGCTTGCCGCAATTAGAGAAAGTCCACGCGCAGCAGCAAAGACCCAACGCAGCCAAAAATAAAGAAAGAAAGAAAAGAAAGGCAATAGGGTAGTCGGCAGGAGATGACTGCATAGAAGGAGAGAGATCAAGGAGAGGAAGAATTTCATTCTGTGAACTGGCCATACCAAGGAGTTTATTTTCAGGTGGGAAATATTGAAATAGGTTTTACACGGGGTGGTGCGGTAGTGGTAATGTAACACTCGATTTGCCGTTTTGAATCTAGCTGGGGTTGAGAGGTAAGGAAAGAGGGCAAAACCTACACATAGGGTCTCCCAGTGAGAAACCAAGGCACTGGTGACGGGAATGGGGAAGGAAGGGTGAGTAGAGAGATTTTCTGAGGTCCACTGGACCTGTTGATTCAGGTGGGTGATTTGGGAGAGGAGGTTTGTTCATTAGAGTAAAGCTTGATTCTCATGAAAGCCCTCACTATGTGATTTAAGTCAGCTCTACACCCTTGCCCAGGAATTTGGACTTAAAGGACACTACATTTATAGATGTATGGGACGTGACTGAGGTTAAATACCTAATTCTCAGTACCATTATTTTCACCTTCCTTCCTGTAGTGTCAAGAGCTCCCCACCTCCTGCAGAAAACAGCAATGTTTTACTCTGCTGCTGATTATGGGTTTCATAATATATCATACATGGTCCCAGAGCAACTCTGCCTATTAGCTGGGGATGCCCACTGACAGATAATTACCACCTGCTATTCCTGCACTGTAATAAAGATCATTTATCTCCTTTTACCTTTTTTTTTAAAAAAAAAATTACTTATTTGGTTGCACCGGGTCTTAGCTGCAGCACGTGGGCTCCTTAGTTGCGGCATGCGAACTCTTAGTTGCGGCATGCATGTGGGATCTAGTTCCCTAACCAGGGATTGAACCCAGACCCCCCTGCATTGGGATTGCGGAGTCTTATCCACTGCACTACCAGGGAAGTCCCCACCTTTTACCTTGTTTCTTGAAGTAACATTCAAAGATGGATAAATTACCCTACTCCTAAGATCAGTGGAGAAAACCAAGAACCAAAAGCCAAAAAAGGAGTTACATTTCCATGCTTACAGCCTCCTCCTCACCTTCAGCTGGTTGGCACCTGCCTCTCTGCTCTATCCCAGATACTAATGGGGAAGCTCTCGGGCTGTATGGAGCCCGAGGAATGTTTAGGAGCAGAGCCCACCCAGCGAAGGGCAAGGCCACAGCTGGGAAGATGACTCACACTGGATCCAGAGAGAAAACAAATGGTCTCAGAAATTTGGTGGTGATGGGTAATGGTGGGGGAGGAAGATACAGGGAAAGGGGCCACTGCCTTTTTCAGGAAATTGGTTAGTGAAATAATTCTAGTGGGAAAAGAATTGTTAAAAAAAAAAAAAAAAAAGCCCACTTACTGACACAAGAAATCAGATCATTAAATCTTTCCTTAGGAAAGAGGGGGTTTTCCAGCCCACGGAAGTAGAGCTTTAGAACGCCAGCAACTGAATTAATATCATGGTTAGTCTGCTCCTCAGCCAAAGGGTTTTCACCTAAAAAAAAAAAGAAAAATTAGTTACATGCACATCGCTTCTCTTTTTATCTCTGAACAAAAATATGTTTCTATACTCACACACACATTTCTATATATACATGTATCTTTTAATTACATTTTATGGAAGATTATGTGTTACTAAAATTAAAATAACTGGTTTAGATATCCTACCCCATGATTAACCTAAAAATAGTTGGTTAAAATAAAGCTTTTTTTTTTTTTTATCATATGCTACCAAATAATCCCTTACAAATTACCTAAATCTTAAAATAGAATATTGTGGGATTTATCATTGGACCCAACTTTTCTTTTTTAAAGCTAAAATCTGTTATCTTAGGTTGACATAAATTCAAATACTATATTCTGTGTTTCTTATTCTACTGGGAAAAAGAAACAATATAGGTCTGTCTGGCTATGCTGTATGGATCAGCAAAATTTATCAGAAATACTACAGGATTCACCTAATTGTGAAGACTGACAATTAAATATTTCTCAAAGTGGCATGGTGGTGTTCACAACAGACTTGAAAGCTGCTTTCAGCAGTGGGAGATTTTGAAATCAGAGGAATTTGAAAATGTACCTTCAGTACCAAGGAATTTGCATAAAAAGTGGAAAATTTAAAAATATATCACAAACATGAAATTATATTATTCTTTATGCTAAGCACTTTAAAATGATCAGGTAACTGACCTGGCTTGTCCACCTCCCTGAGAATCAAACTGAAATAAAATCCTTAAGAAGTTCAACATAATGTGCAGCCTTAAATCAAACTCCGTTTTTTTATTCACAGGTCTGCTCTTCTAAAGTTCACAAAAATTGTACATTGAATTTTAACTTTTTTTTTTGCCTCTTGGGGCAGCTTATTTTCAGGGACCTGTGGTTCCTTTTTCTCTGCTTCAAGGGCAGGAAATCATTGAACGCGAATTCACCAAAATATTTTTTTTTTTGCCCACTGTGAGAAAGTCTTACCCAAAGGGATCACAAACAAACAATATACCAGGGGAATGTTCAAGGAAAAATAATAAAGCATTTTTGCTTGCAGTGGCTGGCACAGGAATCTGAGGCTTTACTGCATTTCAATTTATCTTGAATATGGTCCATGTAAGAGACTTGGACACTTACCTCTTGAGAGGGGAGGCCGCTCGGCTCTACGCACTGTAAGAGGATTTGGAAGAGGAAAAACAATCTGGCTCCAAGTTCACCTCTTTACCCAAGGTTTCAAACCTGGCTCTGTGTCAAGTCTGGGTTAGGGCAAATGGGACCAAGAGGGGTTGCCTTGTCTCCAAGCCTTGATGCCCCTCCCTCTGCATCCTTGGCTTGACTTCCAAGCAGAGGCAGGAAGGTGCAGATGTATCCAGAAGCAGACACAATACAAATCATTATAACTGGAGAGCATTACTAGCTAAGAGCCACTACTAAAGAGTTAGGCACTTTCATGGATTATACCCAATTCTCACACCAGTCCTGGGATTCTGCAGATGAGGAAACCGAGGCCAAAATAAGAGATGAGTCACTTGACCCAAATCACATGATTAGTAAATGCAAGAGTGTGATTTGATTCTAGGTTCGCTTGATGCTAAAGTGTACGGTTTTGCTAATCATAATGTTTAGGAGGACTTATTTAGCCAATTGGGAATAAGAGTAAGGCACCAACTAAGGTCACAGGGAAGGAGTCTGGGGATGGTAGTAAGAGGAAGGAGAGTTCCTGACAAAGGAAATAGACATGAAGCTGGGATGAGTCACCTCAAACAGCTGCTATGCAGGCCCAGGGCTGTTCTTGCCACTCTTCTAGAACCTTTCATGAGCCACCTTTGACAAAGTGCTGAGGATTATCAATGCCAGTCCTAAACCAGGATACAAAACTCATATGCTTTTCTAGACTTGATAACAAAGTCTTATGATTTTGGCTTCATTTCTTAGCTATTCTAAATAGATTCTTAACTCAACATCCACAACGAAATAAATGCAGAGAAAGGTTTTGAAGATATACAGAATAAGTATGCCACTTCACTCTACAGAAAATGATGACTTTTTAACAAGGTTTGCTTATAGGTGTAGACATGCAATTACCTCTCTCAAATGAATTTTTAATATCATTGACTTCCACCTGGGAACCAGACACTCTGAAAATCCCCTGATGCTGAAGACCTAAAGAGAACAGAAGGGAAAGAGCATGAAAGAACCCAACACGTCCTCCAGGTCCCCCTTTTCCCAACAATTAAGTATTAAAAGGAAAGACATATTTACTGAAATACTCCTAGTAATTATTGTTTAAAATAAGAATATTGCAGTTTAGGGCTTACCATAGAGATTGATGAACCGAATACAGCTTTCCACAATGAGGGGGATGATCTGTCCTGAGTCCTGGGTAAAGAGATGGAAACCAGTTAACCGCAAAGAAGAGGCACAAATCACACATAATAATAAAGCTCATAGTTTAACCCTAAAGACTGACTTTTACTCTTTTAGATGATCATTGCCAAACACACTCCCTCTAAAATATTCCACAAGGGCCAAATACAAAATTATATTTAACCGAAGGTATGTTTCAGTTCTGGGGCAAACCAAATTAAATACATTGAAGGCAATCGTGTTTCAACTTACTCTGCTGTGCCTAAAGATGTCAAGCTAATTCATCTTTTCTACTGTATGTAGGCTTACATATAGAAATGAATATATAAATCACTCATTTTTTAAAAGGTTATTTATACAAGTAATGAATCTAATGGACCTGAAAAGAACTCTGTGTATTTTAAGCATAGCATCTTAGGACTGACTGACTGTACTAGTCACCAAACACAACCATTCAGCCATCTCAGGATCTTCTCTGTGGCATCCCTGAGAGTCCACCATCTAGATGATGACAGTTATAAAAGGGCTTACATGTTTCCAGATGCATAATATGAGAGCTGCTCATAATGTGTCATGTATTTATTTAGTTAGCATCAGAACTTACTGATCCTTAGAGATTTTTCACTGTTATTTTTTCATGTTTTAAGGATGGAGAAAAAAAATGGCACCAATGCACACCCCATTAGATCTCGTTTTCTTAGAAGGAACATCTCTTAGCCTTCTTTCTCCACATCTCATAATATAGTCAGTGCACTCTACTGAGCAAATGTGAATTCTGGAAATGTATTAAGACATGTACAGGATGACAAATGGAATGAAGGAGCTGCTTAGGTCACAGTGAAATATGTATCAATGCCATGCACTCCATGTAGTTAAAAAAGGTTACCGACTATAGAGTTATTTTTCATGTTCTTTTCAGGCTCTGCTCTTTCAGGAATTAGAGCTTTAAGGTTAACATGGAGGTTCAAAATGATTAGCTGAAATCAGGCACTAATTCATGAGGAATTTTATTCTGCAACACAAGAAGAATTTGGTTGTCTCAATCTATTAGAACAATTCAGAATCCACTAACCTTTCCAATTAATCAACAGGGCAAGGAGTGGGAATAATGCAGTCCAGCAATCTAACTTTTTACCATTCCTAGAATGGGTAATATACTTCTTGAGGAATGGCTTCATGTTCGGTTTTAAGACAATCTAATCAGTGTATAAACCAGTTAATGGTTCAATTACTTCTGGAGCCTGCATTAAGTTCCTCTAATTAATCAATTTGTTTCGGGAATGTAAACTTTATTAATTGTGGACCAGCTGGCTCAAGAACAGCCATATAATTACATCAAAACTTACTAAATATGAGAGGAGATTTTTCTTTAGGATACAAACTTTTTTTACGTGAACAATTCCTATAAAACTGTAATCTAAAAGAGCAACAAATATTTAAATGTAAATGATAAAAGGAGAATATTAGTTTGCAACTCAGCTGAACTTAGGATTAAAACAAAAAGAAAAACCAAGAATAAAAGGTTATTAAAAGGAAAATGTTTGCATTAAGAAAGTTCTAAATAAAAATGTGTTAGGTTTGTGTATTATTTAAAAAATATTTTCATCTTCACATTTGCTTAGGCAACTGCTAATCTTTCAGCTATCATCACTATTTCATTCAGATATCATGAATTTTAGAGTCAAAAAGTAATGAATGTGCATGTTTTAATTTAATTTCATGGATGCCAGATACTTTGGTAGAAAATATTTTACAAGAAGTGAAGCAATGGGCTGTGCTCCATCAACCATTCAAACAAATCCCTTTGTGTCTCAGTTTCCCCATGGGAAACAGGAAAAATGGTGTTTTTCTTGCTGTCTCACAGTGATATTGTGGGGACCTCAATTGACTGAGCACTTTTCAGAAGTGTAGGGATCTCTGTATCCACTGTTTCACTGCTAGGACCAAAGATTCTTTAATATGCCATCTGGGACAAAGAGGAGCTCACATAAGTGAATTTTCCACGATAAGTGGTTTACTCCTCCTTTCGTGCCTAAATCTGGTTTCCTTTAACTGTTCTTAATGAAAAATCTTTTAAAAATATAATATGTGCTTTCCTATGACCTTAAGCAGTCATTCTTGTACTGTGCTATCAAATATAACGGAATCATACATCTGCTTCTTTGAGCTTTTCTATATTCTCCTTCTCTGCCAGGCCATCAGTTGCACATCCCAGTGCTTTCATTTTATCATTCCCTTCTCTCCATCTAGTTTGCCCCTGCTTGTGAGCCCTGGGCTGGGAAACCAGATAATCAAATTTGACAATAATTTTATATTAAATTAGAGCCAATAAGGCTCTTCTGGGTTTAAGGCTAATGGCAATGGATTCGTGATTGCGCTGTAGGTTGTCCGGTGACTTTTCACTCAATTCCAGGGTTAGGGCTCAGTTTTAAGGTTGCCAGATGCTTTTAATCTCTGTATGTATGCATGTGTCTATCTGTCCACATGCATGCACACACATATATTTTTGATGTGTATACATAAATACATTTTTTAACGATTAGTGTACATATCCAATAAAAGATCTGTCTTTAAAGAAAGTAAGACAGCTGTAACATATTGTTAAGGGAGGTTATCAATGATGTGGTTTCCTGTATAAATTTAGTCTTCAGAAACACTGCATCCCATGTCATAAAATGTTAGCTATGAAAGAGTAAGTTCTTCTCTTTTTTGTATAATTTACATGAGGGTCCAAAATCCAGTATTAAATGTGCATTTGGTATTTAACATTGACTCTCCTTAATAAAAGCCCCTGACCCAAATTTAGTATGTTTGCCAAATACATAATGTAAAATCTAAGAGTTTATCCAGTTTTACTAGAGAACTACTCCTCTTAAATCAGTGTTTGAGTTCTATGATTCTTTTCTAAGTAAAGCTATTTATAAACCTGTCTAATTTCTAACCGCAAACACTTTTCTTTTAAAGACCTTAAAAAATCTAATTAAAGCCAAGCATGACTGTGATTTGAAAATGATATCAAGAGCGAAAGAGGCTGTGCCCTCGCTTCCCTCGAGCACTATACCTGATGTCTCGCGTGTGAATTCCTTCGTCCTCGGCTAGAAGCATTATCAGAAATACAGGATGAAAAAGACAGAGTAAACACAGCAGAGATCCAGATACAGACCACAGGGTCCTACAATTTATCCAATATAATGAATTCCTCAAGTCATGGGAAATCGAAACTCTTTGTGCTTCAGAGCTAGCTTAACGATGGACTTTAGATATATTTTGTGCCATCTCATTTGCATGAGTAGAAACAAAACATTTTATCAGGTAGCTCTTTTCTTTTTTGTACAAATTATGGCTTTTTTTTTTTTTTTTTTTAAAGAAAGAGGGCTTTCTCTTTTGCCAGTATAATAATACCCACATTTATTCCCTCTTCTGAAGGCACTCAAACCAAATATTCTTTCCTCTCTGACTTCAGGAAATATTATATTGATTTTCTGGGAAAGCAAAGAGCCCCAGGACAGACTTGGACATAATGACCTGCCTCCTTTTATGAGAGGCTGAGACCATTATAGTAAGAAGCGTGGAGATCAGCCACCCAGATGGCTGGTGCCAGTACCTTGATGAATGTTTCCAAATCCCCATTAAACAACTTAGCATTATACTGTGAGCGGGGTCTGGACTTCCTGTGTTTCTGGGGCTTAGGGGGAACATTTGGAGGCCTAAGAGAGGGAATATAATTACTGAGCATGGCAGAAATCAAACAATAAATGAAACACCCATAGGTCACATCAAAATTACAAAACACAGGAATTCTTGTGTTCCTTCCCCACCCCTACCCACAGAGGAAAACAGTCCTCCCCTTTCCCATTTATTTACTTTTACTTATATATCAAAACCCATACCAGCTATTCAATCAGACTATTCTTTTCTTGTATGTTGTAGTTGACATTTGTTTGCTAGTTTGTTTTAAAGCGGTCATCATCAACAAATGGAATGAACTGCAAGCTATTTGGCCAAGAGTTACAAACCGAGGTTTGTGTTATTCAGCTTACAATTCACACAGAAGACACAACAGGTCATAAAAATTAGGACTCGGATAGATCCCAACAGAGAAATTAAATATAATATTTTTAGTTACAACATAATTCTTCAATGCAAATAACATTGACATCTGTTTGATATCTCTCAGGTAATTAATGGGATTTTATTTTATGCAAAAGTAGCTATTAATGGGTCACAAGTAAAAAACTGAGTTTTGTTTCAGTGCTATTTCTGGGGGGCAGTGGGTCCAGGCTCACATGAATTGTTATTTCTTTAAAACAAACTAGCTCATCACCTATTTGTAGAGCATTAAGATGCACCCATTTATTCTTTTCTGGACTCTCTCCATCTCCAGTCTGCTTGCTTTGATGGATAAGTCAGTCTCTCTGGCATATGCACATCCAGGGTACCACGTACCATATTTAGAAACCCTGCATCATCTTGCTCTGTAACTGGAGAGAGGGAACCTCTTCCGCCCTCTCCCTTTACGGCAAAGAGGGCCAGGATTACGTGACTCAACTTCAACAACTGTGCTGCAAGGAATACACGGAAGAAGAATCCCAAAACTCCTCTCTGGACATTCCAATCTAAACTCCTTAATTGGAAGGCTGGTTTAAGGATGTACACCACACTTGGAAATCAGGTAAAGCCCTTTATTAAGCTGCAAACTCTCTAGGAAGAATTGCCTTTTCAGTTCATTAAAGTTCTGAAAGACCAGTTTAGAAACAAAAGCCTAAGAGTTTATGTAGAAGCCTGGCTAGCTTCCTAAGGTATTATCATAGCAATCAAGAGAGGTAGGGGAACAAACTTGCTGATACCGTCTTCCATAGCCAAATTCTAAGGCTCTCCCAACAGCTGGGCTCCTATGACTAATGGGGTATACAGCAAACAACACCTGAAGCTCCATGGTGCTTGAGAGGTTAAAAGGAGCCCTTGCAAGTGTCTAGAAGCAAACATGGAAAATTTCACCAAGCAGCAAGTCATAATTTGCCACTGCTGAAATTTCTGAAATCTTGTTTATACACTGAATTCTGTGCCATTCACAGAGGAAAGGATCTGGTAGGTATAAACAAACAAAACAACTGCCCATCAAGGAATTTAACCATATGTGCTTGATTTCATCCACTCTTTTCATTATTTTAGAAGTATTTTAAAATATAGACTTTATGTTTACTCAGGTATGGTGAGGCAACAGATCAGAAGACAACTGTCATTGGGAAGACTGTTTGTTACTCACAGTTCCCAAGAGTTGGGTGCATGCTACTACATGGGGGAGGGGGGCACACGCAGAAGCACCAAGGTCGCTCAGGAGGAAGGAAGAATGAGGGAAAATGTGAGCCTTTGTTGCGGTTCCCGTGGGAAGGAACAGGCAAGGCAGGGTAAACAGGTTTAGGATTGGCTAGTCCTTGAATAATTTTGGTGGGCCCTGGGGGCATGGGAGCTGTCCCTATTTGTCCGGTACCTGGCCTTTGGGTGACTGGGGAAGAGGAACAGTGGCCCTGAGGTGAAGACTTGATAAAGGAGGTGGCTGCGAGTCTGGGCTCTGGACTGGCTGCTTTGTACACAAAAGGCACACTTGTAACAAGTCCTTTACTATCTCTAGGAACTGACTGACTCTCAGAGGGGGAGTCCCTCCAGGGTCAGTAAGGCCCCAAGATATCAAAGCATCAAATATAGAAACTAGAAAATGTGGTTATTACAACAAGGTCCAAAGAACTTCACATTTAATGCTATCTGGAGCAGTTGATGAAGCTAAGGGAATAGGAACACAGGCTCATTTTGTTTGGTTACTGATTAGTGGGGACAAGCAAATGTTGTAACAAGAGCCAAAGCCCCCAGTGGCACTGGATAATTATTCCTGCATCACTGAGAGATGCAGAGAAACTCCTGGCTGGGGCTAACGGAGAGATGTCTTTTGAGTCTTCTCCCAAAAGCCTGAAAATTGCCTCTCTTGACACATCAAAAGTATGAGACAAATATGAAGATACTAAAGCTGTGAGAGGGATTTGAGGTTAAAATAAACTGACTGAGTGCTTATCAAGGTACTTTCCATGGCAGAGTTGGCTCGGCAGGCAGACTGGTGCACTGATGGATCTGGCTCTACCACGTACACATCAGGTGAACAGATTCTACATTCATTCAACATTCGAATTGTATGACTCCTTCTAGTTGTGTGCCTCCCACACAACTTCCAGATAATCTGGCTTTCTAGGTAGAATGCCCATGTGGATGAGAGGCAGTACCAGTCAGGATGATGTGAATATCAAGTCTGTTGGGCAAGGACAGCTCTCATTGCAAATATATATTTGCACTCCTTCCTTTAAAAAAATCTTTTAAAAAAGTGCCTTACGTTAATTATAATTTAGAAACAGGTAAAAGAGTTGATAGTGCAAAGGGACACTATATGTGAAAAAAGCCACAAATTACTATGCAGGAGTAATATGCCTCTTTGTCACTGACATAGGGAAGAAAAACCTCAGTATTTTCATAAAGTTTAGACAAGTCAGTAGCTGTATCTCTCTAGTTGGTTCACGGAGAAGTTAAGAGGGGTTTCCTTTTGAATAAACTGCCTAGCAGGAACATTGCAGAACCTTAAAATCAACTTGCCAATTACTGCAACAGACACACTAGTGTTCTAAATGCCTCCTACCTCAAAGAGAACTCAATTTTAAAAGTGTGAAGTCTTGCTATGTCAATTAGAATAATTTCTGGCTGTTGTACAAATGTTGACAGAGAAATATAAAAGTTGCCACAAACTTTCCCCAACCCAAATCAGAACCTGCTTCCAAAAAGGCTTTTCCTTCTCAGCAGTAGCATCAAAATCCTTCTAAGAATTTTAAAAAAGGGGAGAAAAAGGAAGAAAAAAAGAAAGAAAGTGCAATATGATACTAGGCATTAAAAGTTAAATTTTTAAAGTAAACCAAACAGGGGCAGAGCTAAAATCCTAAGAGCATTCAACATAGCTCTAGTTTTTATACGCCATACAGGAGCAAGAAGTAACTAACACAGTAGATATGTGCATAATATTGCTTGTTAATTAAATTATCAAATCAAAAATCTTATCAGACTCTTTCTAGAAACTTAAAGTGTTTTGGATTAGATAAATCAAACCCATTCAATTTATGTCTTTTTTTTTTTAAACTGAGGCTGCTCATTAAAGAGCTTTACAATTCCACTAGGAAACCCTCAGATCTTCCAGAGCAAATCTGGTTTTGTGAGAACCCCAAACACTTCATGTTACTGTTTTGTCAAGCCCAAACTATCTTCCATGTTCATTAACAAAATATCTTCATTCTTGCAGCATTTAAATGGTTGCTTGTTAAAAGAGAGAAGAGAGTGAGATGCAATGACTTATGTTAAAATATTTTCCTACCTTGTAGTCATATATTCAGCTCTATGACCTGCAGAAAAAAAAAAATTAAAATAAGTCAACTGAATGGCATCTGTGCAATGCACTGGGCAATCTTTTGTATCATCTGTCCCTTGATTTATGATGCTGAGTTTATAATAACTTACACATTTTATGGTGGAGAGCATGAAGACAGTATATAAAGATAGACAAAAAATTCAAAGTAAATATTTCATAAAATCTATACATAAAATTTAATAAATTCTATGGATTAGAGAAACATATTTCACTTGGCAATTTGAGGCAGCGAGTTTTATTTTTTATTATTATTTTTTAAATCAAGAAATAGCTGTGTGATCTTTTTTTTTTTTTTTTTTTTAAGTTATTTGGCCGCGCCATGTGGTATGTGGGATCTTAGTTCCCTGACCAGGGATTGAACCTGAGCCCCCTGCAGTGGAAGCTCAGTCTTAACCACTGGACCACCAGGGAAGCTCCTGCTTGATCTTAACTGTAAGTTCAAAGATGAAATACAAATAAAACACATCCAAGATTTGAAAGTTAGTTATTCCCTGTCTTGATTGATACTTGTGAGAGAGCAGCAGGGGGTCACGTAGGGTTAGGAGAACTCAATTTCCTTTAGATTAAATTGGTGTTTATTCTATAATATGAAATCAGGGAGAGAAGTTGCACTTTATAGTCGGAAATGACATTTGCAGATATTAAAGTACAAGGACATTAAATTATGCTACATTCCACCAACTTGTAAGCTAAAAGCCTTTCACAGAATTCTCTGTCACTTAAAACATGAGGTTTTTATACGTTCGGGCTTCTTGATTTGTTTTAAATAACAGCTCTGTGTTTTTGTGGTGCTCCTACAATCTGATGTAATTTCAAGTTTGAATGTGTCTATGGGTTGCTGTCTGTTCTCTCTTATATTTAGGGTGGAGCAGTGGGAAGGGGTGTGGGAGAGTTAAACCATTCAACTGGTTTGTTTGCAAAATGATGATACGGTCCTGAAACAGCCTGAAAATACAGCTGGCAGAGAAGGGTCATGTTGCAGCACAGACAGGTGAGGCCAGCCCATCGTATCACAATGCAGTGATTCAGGCTTGTAGGGCAGGGCCAATACAACAATCCGTAGAGAGAGCTGCCTAGTTGGGAATGGTGAATGAACACTGCCAGGCTGCAATGAGTCTTTTACTCTATCATCTGCTTTTGAATAACAAGTAACATAAAGTATTTGGCTAATACCTATTTACCAAACAAGGGGCACCAGTTCATATCAGAGAATACCTTTCTCAAACAGATCCAGGCTATTGTTAAGTCTTGGTAGAATCTGTCCTTGGCCATGACTTGGGGTTGGGGTGGGGGGAAAGGAGAAAAATCTGATTTTTCCTCCACTACCCAGTTCTACCTATCATTTAACTGGAAGTCCCTTCCTTCTGCTGGCCTTCTGCTATTTGGGGGAACAAGAAAAAAGAGACGGTGGACACAGAACTCCAGAAGAATTTATAGCTATTTCTAAGTGGGAGAGGTCTATGAGAAAGCGGAGAGAGCAGACGGTGAGCTGAGTGTGATGTCTTACGGGATAGCCTTCAGCAGGAAGCTGGCTATACAGGGTTAAAGCACAAGGAGAAGACAGGGCTGGAGATTAAGATTTAAAGAGTTGCCACCCTTTAGGTTGTGCTGGGGCCATGGGAGCTAGCTGAGATCACCCAGGGGGAGTCAGTAGAATGAACAAAGGATGGAAGGCAGAGAAAATAGCTGGCTTGTGCTGTATTGTATTCTGCCATGCTGCATACTTTATTACAACACAAAAGTATGACATAAACTATATATGTATCAGTAACAACAATAAAAACAGCAATGATGTCTAACATTTATTAGACACTGTTCTAAGCACTTTCTCTACAGTAACTCACAATTTTCACAACTTTATGAAGTAGGTACTATTACTATTTTTATTTTACAGAAGAGACTGAGCATACAGAGGGCAAGTGACTTGCCCAAGGTCACATGGTCAGTATGTGGTGGGTCTGGCACTAAGGCCTAGGTTTGTTTTAATTCTAGATCTGAGCTCCCAAGTAATATTGGGTGGGCCAAAAAGTTCGTTCTGTTTTAAGTAAAAATAAAAGACATTTTTCATTTTTGCCAAGAATTTTATTGTGCAATGTATTCACGAACCGAACGAACTTTTTGGCCGACCCACTATATTGTAAAATGTAAGTCTTTTGTTTTCCCCAGCAAATACTCTGAAAGATCCTAGAAGACAGGTAGAGACTATGGCTTACATATCTGTCCACCTCATATGGCTAAAGCCAAATACAAAATACTGAAGATTTAATAAATTAAATAAATTATTAAACAAATCTAATATCTATCAAATTAAAGAGAATCACAGAGGCTAATAACTTTCAAGTGATTCAATGATAATTCAATGTTAATGATAATAATAACAATAATAAATATGATAATAATATCATTAATGATAATTATTAATTAATTATTTATCAATTAATATTATTAATGTTAATAATAATTCAATGCTAATGATAATTCCTTACAAATGAAATGCTTTATAATGTTTAAATTTTGCTATTTTGTTAAAATATCCCAACTGAATATTCACTAGAGTTAGAAAAAGATCATATATAAAATGGCTTAAAATCATTTTGCTCCATCCATCCATGGTTAGTAGTATTTGATAAAAAATTAAAAACCTATAAAAGATACATTTTGATTAATGAGTCAAGAGCAAGCTTTGCAAGAACCATCATTCATAGTATAACTGCCACCACCACATCCATCGTTTTTTTCTGCTAATAGTACTGTGTCTTAACTGATGAATGAGGTTTTATTTTTCAATCAGTATCATCATTAATAGATCAATAACATGCAAGCTTAGAAGAATCTGTTTCCCAGAGGAATGTGAATGCTTCCAGTGGTTTGAGGATTAAATTTCAATCACTTTCTTTGGAAGGCTACTTAATTATTAAGAACAACAGAGAACTCCTCCTCCCACCCCAATGCAAGCCATTTGGAGGAAAAGAATGACCCATGACCCAAAATTATCTTGTTCTTGGTACAAGCACCTACTTTGACTACTGTTAAAATTTTACTGGAGAATTAGGAAGAGAATTATTTTTCATGCCCAAATGTGTTTTATGTCCACAGAGTAAAAGGAAAAACCGAAATATAATTTGGTTGCAATTTGAGTCCCCAAACTAGATAAAAAATTTAAAATGTGCACAGCTCAAACTGAATGGAGGCACCCTAGATTTTGTCCCTAACGAATGATTGATACGGACTCCTGGTGTTACTTTCCAGCCCTTTTTCTTCCTTAAAAATACCAACTACCTGCGGTGCTTTTCTAAAAAACATAATTATTCACAATCAGCTTCTCTTTTGAAAGTATATTTGTACTCTTACTAAAAGACAGACAAAGGATTAAGTGAGGATCATCTATTCAATTCCTGTGTCAGAAACGTTATGCCTGGGTCTAGAAACAATATAACATGGAACTCAACTTCCAGTGTTAGATTTTCTATGTTCAGCAAAAATTACACTGATATTTACACCCCCTTAACTCCAAATGCTGCACTCAAAGAAGTCAATGTGAACACTAAGGCTCATTACTAAAATAGAAAAGAAAAAGAATTTCAGTGCCTCAGTTTTATAGACATATAGCTCATTTACTGTGTTCGATTGAACATCTCCAATTTAAAAACAAAGACATCACAAAATGATATAATGGTGCTGCTGAAGGACGAAGAAGATGATGATGATGATTTTGGTCTTAACAACTCATTATGTGTTTCTTTCTATTTCAGTTGTTTTCAAAGATTTGGAATTCTGAATTTTGACAGTGCCACTTTAAGAGCCCAATCTAGTTGCTTTGCAATGCTGTAAATCAAAGGACTTACTGGGCCACTGGTAGCCTGCCAAAACTCAGCAGCAAGACAAGCCAAACACATGTCTGTAGTTACAGTTTCAGCTGTGTACGATCAACTGCTAAATCCCTGAGTTAGGCTCTATTTCTTTTACTATGAAGGCAGTTTTTGTAGCAATGAGCCTAGTATAACTCAGAGATGTGATTTCTACATAAAAAGTCAGGACTGTCCCCAAACACATTGTTCAATCCTGTGCTACTAACCTTAGTTGGCCAAACCCAGAGTTGGATCCCTTCTTAAGGGCTCACCATTGGATAATCTCACTGTGGGACAGGCGCCATTAACTTCCCTGGTCTCCTTTGGTGTAAGCCTATTAATGTGAACAGGGCTTGCATGGAAAGCCAAAGGGCTCACAATGGCCGAGCTAAAAGGTGGGGCACGGCCCCCATGCTCCGCTTGTCTCTGGGCAAAGCCGCCAGCATCAAGCCCATGCAGAACAACTGTGTGCTGCCAAGCCTGCGCGGGGGGCAGGGCTGGGGAGCAGAGAGGTCTGCAGCCAGTGGGTCTGCCGGCACTGGGTGAGAACCATCCAGTTTCTTGCGCAGAATAAATCCAGTCCAGCGAACGCCTGGTACATGTGAACAAGCTTGTGTCCCTAGGACACCGGAAACCATTGAAAGTAATTACAAGATGAAGACATCCTGGCATGGAGCTCACAAAGTACGATACAGCTTTACACAGTTCAGCAGCTGAAGAATCTGGCGTATGGATTCAGCAAACTGGCTGAAATAGAGCCCTAGCCAAAATGGCATGTAAAATAATATCAACCAGTGGGGCTTTCTCTCCAGGAGACATAAGGGAATCTACATAGAATGAGTACCATAAAAGTTTCAGAATGTGATCCCAAGAGTATTAACACGTTGTCTACATGCAGTGCCAAGAATGAATTCACCCACTGCTTAATTTCCTCCAACTCACAATTTCTTAGATGGTGTCTCCAGTCCTGTAGGGAAGGACTTTGTGCCTATTAAGTATTCATCTGCACTGAAGATTATTTATGCTTTGGGACTGGCAACAGACCTTGGGGCATCACTGCAATATCAGGCATTTGTGAAAAGTAGAAAAAAGAAAAAAAGACTTTACATGATATCATGAGGAGAACAAAGAAAAAAGACGACATAATTGCTGAGGTAGGACAACTATTCAAAGAAAAAAAAAAGGGCTTTTTTTTTTTTTTTTTTTTTAAGGTTCAAACTTCTGTTACAGAAGAATTGAAAGACTAGTACAGGGAACATTCCTACGCCCTTCACTTAGATTTCCCAACTGTTACCATTTTGCCATAATGGCTTTATTTCCTTCTCTCTCCCTCTCTTATATATATCTTTTCTCCTGAACCATTTGAAAGTAAGCTGCAGACATTATGACACTCAGCAAGCATTCCTTAAGAATAAGAATGTTCTCGGGGCTTCCCTGGTGGCGCAGTGGTTGAGAATCTGCCTGCTAATGCAGGGGACACGGGTTCGAGCCCTGGTCTGCGAAGATCCTGGTCTGCGGAGCAACTGGGCCCGTGAGCCACAACTACTGAGCCTGCGTGTCTGGAGCCTGTGCTCCGCAACAAGAGAGGCCATGATAGTGAGAGGCCCGTGCACCGCGATGAAGAGTGACCCCCGCTTGCCACAACTAGAGAAAGCCCTCGCACAGAAACGAAGACCCAACACAGCCAAAAAAAAAAAAAAGGAATGTTCTCCTCATAACCATAATACCATTATCATATCTAGGAAAATTAAAAATTCATTAAATAATAGCATATAATATACAGTTTATATTTAAATTTCCCCAGTTGTCCCTAAAATGCCTTTTGCTTTTTGATTCACAGTCTAATGAAGGTTCACATATTGTATTTGGTTATTTTATTTTTTAAGACAGTTCTTAGCACTTTAAATGTTATTTGTTTTTTTCTAAGTGAAATTGGCCTTTTATCTTAGAGTCTGGCATCCTAACTGCAATACACGGAGTTTCAGGTTATGATGCTCTTTCTCCATGTGGACATTCCCAGAGGATAATGGTTCCTTGGAGGAAACCAGGAGATAAGGTGATGGAAACCCTGCTTTATGGCTAAGGAAGGTTCTAGACTGGTTGGAGGCAAGAGTTTAGGTCAAGGGAGCAAACTCTTTTTGGCCTGAGTTATTTACACAACTCAGTCCCCTGATTTCCCTCTCCCATCTGTATTCTCTTTCATTTTTTATAAATTCCAGCAAGATCTAGCGTGAATAAAAGATAATTAAATGTATTACAGATTATGAGGTACTTATGACAGGAACTTCATTTGTGTTTTTTTTTCCCTTTTAAATTTCATGAAGATGAAAGGGGAAGCAATAACATCTACACTGTACCCTTTACTTTAATCCTTTTTTTTCTCCTCAGTTTTCCCATCTGTAAAAATGGGGAAATTAATAGTGCCCAGTTATATATACAGCTCAGAACAATGCCTGGCACAGAGAGAGCCTTGTGTTAGTGGTAGCTACTGTTGTTTTTGGTACTATTAGATACAGCAATATGCTTAATAGAATTCATTTGCTTCTCAACTAAAACCAATGCCTACTGAAAGAAAAAAAAATCATCCAAACTGGTTTAACTGGTTTCTAGAGTCCAAAAAGGCATTAGATGGGACAACAAATACTAGTCCATTTAAACAAAAGGGGTGGGGCTGGAAGGGTGGGGAAGTCCAAGAAGGAAAGGAAGAAGTGACTGGGGGGGCACGGGGTCAGCAGGTGGGAACAGGTGTGGCTCCTTCTGACTTCTCTCTTCCCACTGTGCTCTGAAGACCCTTCCTCTGGGAGCTCTGTGTTGGCTAGATTTCCCTGTTCTGGTTAGCATCAAGCTCATAAAGAAAACAGTTCCAGGGAGAACTTGATTCTTATACAGATAAAGCCAAATCTAAACATACAGTGTTCCCTGCTTCTTCCAGCACAAATTCACAGTTCACACTCTTCATGGAATACATACATGACACAACATATAATCCAGGTCATCTCCCCAACTATGTCAAATAACTGACCTTCTCCAAGGGTCCTCTGCAACAAGTCATGCTTGGCTTGAAGTTTTGTGATGAGATTACTACCCTCCAAATATTCTCTGAGTTTCTGCAAAAGCAAAGATATGTTTTTAACTTTTAAAAAAATTATTCAGTGTCCAGGAACTTCCCATAGGATATCTAAAATCCCGCCACTTTTGTCTTTTAGATCAGAGAAGCTTGCTAAGCAAAGTGTTGTGGCATCAGCCTATTAGAGATGTGGACTCTCAGGTGCCTCCCTCCCCAGACCTACTGGAATCAGAACCTGCATTTTAACAAGCTCTCCTGGTGACACGTATGTTCATTAAATAATCTAAAAGTTCTGTTTCAGAGCAGTCCTCTTTAAATTTGTCCGCATATCAGTACTACCTCCTAAACTGTATCCCAGACCTACTGAATTGGAAACTCTGATCTTAGTAAAGAACCCCAGGTGATTCTGATGCAACTCCAGAAACAGTGCTTGGGGCCCCCAGATCTGAGCCTCAAGAGGGGCTGGGGAAGCAGCAGGCATACCATGAAGTAGAACTGCTCGGTCTCCTGCTGGTTGGCTCTTCTCTTGGCGATACTGGGCTTACTCAGGTAGGTTTCAGAGACAGTAGACTTCACAGACTCTGTGGAGCGACTGTGCTGGAAGCATTCAGAAACATCATAGTCCTCGATGGTGACCATATCTTGTATCGTCTGCAAGGTGGCCTCAGTCGTTTTCTTAACCTGGGAACAGGAGCACATTTCTCAAGTTAGTACCTTATTTCGTGAATCCCACAAACAGTGAGAAACTGCTCTGTCAGGTAGAGATGGGGGCACAGGCCCTGCCCCCACCAAAGTTCAGAGTCTATTAGGGGAGAGAGACAGGTAAACAATACCCCATGTCACCAATATAAGGAGAGGCTTTCTTCAAAATTATCCTAAGGAGGATATCACTTTATATTTGAGTTCCTGTAAATCTCATGTATCACTGAGTACTCTCTCAATTACATTTTCTGTTTTAAAGGACCTTTTAAACTGAAGTGAAATTACATACAGAAAAATGCCCAAACCATAAGTGTACAGCTTTATGAATTATCACCAACTGAACACACTCATGTGACTACCACTCAGATCAAGAAATAGAGCACATTATGAGTACCCTGTGCTTCTCTCAGTCACCACACACACTTTTCTGCTCCCCAGACGTAGCTACTATCCTGATTTCTAACCTCATATATTAGTTTTGCTCTTTTAAAATACTTTATATAAATAAATGGATTCTTACAGCATATATTATTTTTGTTTTGTTTCCTTTGCTCAACTTTATGTAGTAAGATTTATTCATTTCTTGTGAGTACAGTATTTCACTACTGAGTATTCATTGTAAGAATACATCATAATTCATCCCTTTTACTGTTGATAGATGACTTATTTCTGGTTTTGGGCCACTACGAATAATACTGCTATGAACATGTTTTTGTTGGGCCACACATACTTGAGTAGAATTGCTGCTTATTGGGTATTCCAGACTGTTTTCTAAAATTATCGTTCTAATTTGTATTCCCACCAACACAGGAGAATTCCTATTACTCCACATCCACAACAATTGGTACTGTCAGTTTTAAAATTTTAAACCATTGGGAATTCCCTGGCGGTCCAGTGGTTAGGACTACATGCTCTCATGGCCGAGGGCCTGGGTTTGATCCTGGTCGGGGAACTAAGATCCTGCAAGCCGTGTGGCACGGCCAAAAAAGAAAAAAAAAAAAATCACCTAAAAATTTAAACCACTGTGTTGGGTGTGTAGTGGTATCTCATTGTGGTTTTAATATGTATTTCTCTGATGGTTGAGATTGAGCACATTATCATATGTTGAAGGCAATTTAGATTTTCTCTCTTTGAAACAGTCTGTTAAACCTCTTGCTCAATCTTCTATTGGGTGATGAGCCTTTCTCTTTACAGATTTGTAATACGTATATGAGTCTTTTGTTAGTTATATGTGTTGCAAATATCTTTTCCCACTCTGAGCTCTGGTTTTTTACTCTTTCTATAGTGTCTAGATGAACAGTCTCTAATTTTAATGTAATCAATTTACTAATCCTTGCCTTTATAATCAGTGCCTTTAAAAAAAAAATTTAATTAATTAATTAATTAATTTATGGCTGTGTTGGGTCTTCGTTTCTGTGCGAGGGCTTTCTCCAGTTGTGGCAAGCGGCAGGGGCCACTCTTCATCGTGGTGCACGGGCCTCTTACTATCGTGGCCTCTCTTGTTGCGGAGCACAGGCTCCAGATGCGCAGGCTCAGTAATTGTGGCTCACGGGCCCAGTCGCTCCGCGGCATGTGGGATCTTCCCAGACCAGGGCTCGAGCCCGCGTCCCCTGCATTGGCAGGCAGATTCTCAACCACTGTGCCACCAGGGAAGCCCCAATCAGTGCCTTTTGTGTCCTATTTAAGGAATATTTTCCGATCTCATGGTCATAAAGATACTGTTCTATGTTATCGTCTAGGAGCTTTTAAATTTATCTTCCACAATTAGGTTGTACTCCACCTTTGCTTATCAAAGTCTAATGTAAATCAATAGCTTTATCCTTTTCCCAGACAAGGTACAGAGTTTAGAACACCTTAAAACCATTTACTTTTCCTGACTTATATGCTATTTTTGTAATGTTTTATAATAGGATGTATTATATATGTAAATATTTGTATACATTTAAATACAAGACATTATTATGATATAGTCAGTATTCATTTAGCTTTATCCATATATTTATTAAATTCTTTGATCTCTATACCTTATATTTTTAAGAACACCCTTTAGAAATTCTTTTTTTTAAAAATATAGTTGATTTACAATATTATGTTAGTTTCAGGTGTACAATAAAGTGATTCAGTTTTATATATATATATATACACACACACGTATGTATACTTTTTCAGATTCTTTTCCATTATAGGTTATTTCAAGATATTGAATAGTTTCCTGTGCTATACAGTAAATCCTTGTTGTTTATCTATTTTATATACAGTAGTGTGTATCTGTTAATCCCATACTCCTAATTTATTCCTCCCCTTCCCCTTTGGTAACTACATTTATTTTCTACATAGAAATTCTTTTTAGCATGAATCCTCTAGTGGTGAATTTTGCTTTTGTTGATTTAAAAATGTCTTCTATTTCACCTTCATTTATGAAAGATATTTTTTCCTGGTTGGCAGTTATTTTCCTTCAGTACATTTAAAACATCACTGTACTTTCTTGTGGCTTCCATGTTCCTATTGAATGAGAAGTTTACTATCAGTCTATCACACTTTGAATGAACCCTGCTTTCTTTCTCTGGCTGGTTTTAAAGTTTTCTACAGTTTCACTATAATGTATCTAGGTAAGGATTTTAAAAATATATTCTGCCTGGAATATTTTTGGACTTCTTGAATTATGTGATACTTTTCTTAAGCTCTGATAAAATTTCAGCCATTATCTTTACAAATATTGTCTCTACTTTCTTTTCTATCCATTTTTTCTGGGAGTTTAGTTAGTATGCTAAAAATCACTGCGTTCTCTGTATCTTACCTTTCTCTTCATATTTTCTATCCTTTTGTTTTTCCATGCTGCATTTTGATTACTTTCTTCAGATTTGTCTTCCATTTTGATAATTCACTCTTCAGCTGTGTCTAATCTGATGTTAAAACCATGCCTGATTTATTAATTTGGGTTACTGTATTTCTCAGCTCTAGAATTTCTGTGTGGTTCATTTTCAAATCTGTTATTTCACTGTTTATAGGTTATAACAGTGCCCTGCTGAAATCTAAGCTTGGCTTTTATCTTCTTGAACACAGTAAATAGCTCTTTTACAGTTTTTTTCTGGTAATCCCAATATTTAGTTCCTGTGGGTATATTTCTATTGTCTGTTATGTATTCTGGCTATCACTCATGTTGTCTTTTCTCCTTATGTACCTAGTTATCTTTGCTGGACAGTTTCTGTAGAGTTATTTGAGGTCTAGGGTGAGGTTATCATCCTGAGAGAATGTTTGTTTATTTTTCCAAGCCATTAGGGGCACTAATAGTTCAGAATCACTGGATTTTATTTCTGTTCAAAATATTTGATGCTCTTCCTTTTGGGAACATATGGTTCCTTATGTCATGGGTTTCAGGCTTGGCCATGTACCTTGTCCTGGATAATGAAATGTGTGAGAATCAGCTGAGTGACTCAGTCCACCATTATAGGAAGTAGAAATATGTTCAATTGTTTTTTTTTTAAAACAACAAAATACTGTTTAGGGAAGAAACAATAGCAATCAGTGCTAGTTTAGAGGCTTAAAGAGGTCATGTGATGGAGTAAATTTTAAAAGGAGGCAAAAATTAAACAGATTTAGTCATTATTCCTGAGGATATGCAAAATGCAAAGGATAGACACTGGAAAAAAGCACATTAAAGATGATTTTAAAAATAACATTGTAAGTACTTTAAGAAAGTCATGATTATATATCTATAGGCTGAATGAAAAGACTCACTATCCTGTAGGTGACATCAGTAAGATGGTAGAATTAGAGGTCCCCTATTCATACACTCCCACAACAACAATTTGGCAGCCATCCATGGACAAAAGTGCATTTGTGGGGGCTTCGGGATCCAGATAGGAGCTTGTAAAACCTTGATGGAGCCCACAACTGCCAAGGACCAATTTGAGAAAGCTGGCCCATGTCCACATGGCAGGCTTGCCAACTTTGGTCCTGGCTACAGACCCAGAAATAGCCTGTCTGCTTGTAGACTCAGCTACAGTCCTGTTTGGCCTTGGGCCTGCCACCAGCACTATTTGCCAAGGGACCCAAGAGGAGTCACCCTCACCAATGTCCCAAGTAACAGGCCTGCTGACCTTAGTCCGAGATTTGGACCCTGTAGTAGCCCATGATGCAGCTCCAGTCCCTCTCAGCCCTGGTCTGGGAGCAGTGCTATTGCCCAGGGACCTGCTGGGAGGCACACCTGTCTTTGCTCCCAGAGGCAGACCTGCCAACCTCGGTCCAACTGCAGATCTTGAAGTGGTCCTGTTACCTGGCTCCAGATGAGCCCCGCTGCAGTCCAGGGGGCAGTTCTGCTTGACCAGAAACCAGGCTGAAGACACGTCTATCTGTGTCCTGGGGGCAGGCCCACCAACCTCGGTCCAACTGTGGATAATGAAGTGGCCCTGTGACTTGGTACTAATACCTCTTAGCAATGGCCTATGAGCAGTCGTACCCATCCGAGGGACCCAACAAGAGACAAGCCCATTTGTATTCCCACCCAACAAGAGACAAGCTCATTTGTATTCCCAGAGTCAGGCCTGCCAAACTCTGTCCAACTTTGGTTCTTGAAGCAGCCCTGTAAGTTGGATCCAGTCCCTCTCGGTAGTAGTCCAAAAGCAGTCCTGCCCACCCAGGGACCAGGAGGGAGACATGCCCATCTGTGCCCCCAGAGGCAGGCCTGCAGAACTTGGTCCCGGCTGTGGACCCTATTGCAGACCTGTGACTTAGATCTAGGTATGCTCAGCTGCAGTCCAGGGCCAGTCCTGCCCACCAGGGACCTGTCCAGTGACTTGGCAGGTGCCACACCCACCCAAGTCCTTGGTGACAGGCCCACAGACTATGGCCCATACCGTGGACCCAGCAACAGTGAATGTGATTCCTTGTCAATCGCTTTTCTTTTTTTTCAACTTCCTTCTCAGAAACAAGAGTGTCATGGTTAAATTTGGAATTACCGGGAAGAATAAAGGATGTGACAGAAGCCACCAGATACAATGGCTGGGACTATGTATTATCCCATGGGACACTCCCGATGAAGAATAACACCAGCTTCTGACACACACACAAGCCATGTTAATAAGTCACAAGGGGGAACATAATGAAGCAAATATGAAACAGCTAATATGAGGCTTGTAATGACTCCCCATTAGTAGCAAGGAAACACAGTTGGGTTTGGTAGAAGGAGAGGCCAAAAACATGATGAGGAATTATGAAAAACCCAAAGAACATGCTGTACTGGAGGAGTGTCCAGGTGGCCCGGACTCTGAGAGGAGATTTCTGCGGCCTTCTGTAGACTGCCTCTTTTGCCTTTCTTCTCCCAGGACATTACAATTATTAGAGAAAACAAGAAGTTTCCTTCTCCAAACACACTGATTTAGTTTTCTAGGGCTGCCATAACAAAGTGCCACATGATGTGTGGCTTAAACAATAAAGAAATTTATTGCCTCATAGATTTGGAGGCTAGAAGTCTGAGATCAAGGTGTGGCCAGGGTTGGTGCCTTCTGAGGCCATGATGGAAGGAGCTGTTCTAGCCCTGCCTCCTCGGCTTATAGACAGCCGGCATCTTCTCTCTCTGTCTCTTCATTCTGTCTTCTGTGTTTCTGTGTTCAAATTTCCCCTTAACATAAGGACATCAGTCACACTGGTTAGGGCCCACCCTAATGACCTCACTTTCACTTGATTACCTCTGTGAAGACCCTATCTTCAAATAAGGTCACATTCTGAAGTACTGATGGTTAGGACTTCAACATATGAATTTTGGGGGAACACAATTCAACCCCTAATACACCACGTTATTTCATGGCACTGTGCCTTGTTCCTTGCACCTGGTGCAGGCCTATTCATCCTTTAAGACTTATCATTCCATCTGTGAAGGTGACCCCTAGCCCTGTCCTCCCCTCCCCACTTAACTACTCCCTCCTTGCCACCACTGACCTTGTATGTATTTCAATTAGAGCACTGTATCCTTTCAGATGTATTAAAAATGAGCAGAAAGAGACCACACACATATAAACTGGATTAATGCCATAGTTAATTAGCCAGGGGTACAGAAACTTACTGCCAGCATAGGCCACAGAAGGCAGTAGCAGCGGCAGAGCACTTCCCTTGCTCCTGGTACCTTAACAGGGGGGTACAGGTGCCAGTGACCCTGTCACTGCTGGGTAAGGTGTTGCCAGATTTAGAAAAACAGTCCAATTTTTGCTGCTCTTCCCCCTGCTTTTGGGGGAGGGTCATGTCACCATTCCAGAGGAATTCACACTAGTAACCTACACACTTGCATTTAAGGCGACGTTTACAAATACCAGGCTCTCCTGACTTCTGAACAAAGTTCATTCTCAGCAATGATACAGCTTAATCCAAAGAAGAGAACATCATCATTGCTTAGAGCTCTCTGAACAACATTTCTGCTTCAGTCATGTCTCAGAAAGCCTGTTTTCCTGCAGCCCATCTGGACTCTGACTTAATGACCCTTCTGGGTGGACCCTTTGCTAAGAGTGGTCTGAGGAGCATGACCCCAAATCCATTTCTCACCAGCACCTACACCACACTGTTTAGAGGGCCTCTGTTTTCTATCTCCAGCGGGAGCACCTTGAGGTCAGGGACAGCTTATTAACTAGCACAGTGCCTGGAACACAGCAGACTCTTAAGAGAGCGGTGAAAATGAACTGAATGAACGGTGGAAGTTGGTCATCCTCCTTCCAAATTGATAAGATGCCAGAGAAATGCTCAGCACACACCAACAACGTGGGGTTTCCTTGCTGACAGTCATCCTGAGCTCTGCCATTTTCTTCCGGATGCCCTATCCCATCAATCACTTTTAGATGCTTTCTAGAAACTCTCCTCATTCCGCTTGGTATTCTTCTGGATCAAGGCCCTCCCTTCAGTGAGTTAAGGCTTATTTGAAACAAACAAACAAACAAAATACACACACACACACACAGCTTCTAAAAACAGGCGTTTCCAGTGAGAAATAGTTGATCCTGTTTTCAATTTTGGCCGAGATGATGCTATCATTTAAGGGATAAATGGCAGTTTTCTTTTGTTTGGGCTTTTACTGTCAACCTCATCAGTAGAAGGTTTCAGACAAGTAAGAAACACTTAAGTTAAAATGAAGTTAAAGCCACAGGAGTCATCAGACATAGCAATAATGATTAAGTGGTTATCAAGCTTCACTTCTTAAACCAACTGCCCCTAAGGGTTTGATCAATGATGTATATGACTTGAGATTCTGCCGCAGTCATCGATTGGTATTATGGGAAATGTGACGGGGGGAAATGTGATTTTTCTACCCTAGGTAGAAATGTAAACAGATAGGTTAGGGGGTCCCTGGAGAAAGAGAACCAGGAATGGATGGCTTTCTTGACATAAGAGAAGCCATTTTAGCCTAAGCCATTTTGTGATCTAAGCCTGGCCACAATGCTTGCCCTTGAACAGGTCTCAGTAACCAAGGATCTCAAGGGAACAAAGGAATGCAGGAACAGAGAAAAGGCAGTCAAACAATAGGCAGTGATAAAGCAGAGCCCTAGTTCCTCCTCAAAGGATATACATAATAAAATATCTTTGAGTTCTGCAGGAACTAAGGCCCCCACCCAGGTGGAGGACAGAAAGAGGATGTTGACCCTCCTGACCTCAATCAACTAAACTTGGACTCTGTTGACTTTTGCCCCCAATTCTATGCTGAATTCTCCTCTGCTCAAACCTCTTCAGGAATATGCATGTACCGTTAGCTGAAAACTTCCCCAATTCTTGCTGTTGGGGAGTCATTGCTTTGGGAAAGATGCCCGGTATTCTCCTTACTTGCTGCAAGTAATAACAAATCCTTCCTTCTCCTGCGCTTTGGCTTGGTTGTGTCTTTTGGCTCCACTCCCACCAAGAGGTGAACCCAGTTTTCGGGTAACAGAAAGTATAACCAAGATATCTCTCACCTCCCTCAATCACCCATGCCATGAAAATTATCTCACATGTTTGCCTAAAATCTTGTTCATTATTGTTGAAAATATCCTGTGTAAGGATTATATTTGGGAATAGTCTGTGAAATACTCCCTAGTAAACTGTTGGTGAAAGATTTTAAGTGGTGCTAGGAAAATTTATATGTTCATTAAACACTGTTGCAAATTAATTGAGGAATTAATTATAGACTACTCTCTTTTCTATTCCCTTCAGGGGGATAAATCTACTATAACTTAAGAGAAATTAGTTGTTTTATGTGTGAGAAGGTTTTACTCACAGCACAGAAGTGACATGCTTACAAAAGCTCTATTTTCTAGAGCAAATATTGGGACAAATGGTCTAAAAATGGGGCAAACTACTTAAAAATAAGGCTGTCCTAAAGAAAAGAAAGGCCTAATTGCTTTACTTATGCAGTTCATTTTCCTTTTCTTTGGCTTTGATAAAGGTGAGACAGGAGGGAAGGGGGCAGGGCACAACCGTTAAAAGAATGACACAGCCATTGAGGATACGACAAAAACTGGTTAGAATCAACTAGGCCCAAGATGGCAGAAGATACAACTCCCAGTAGACCTTGAGCCTCATTAGACGCTCACTGTAATACACTAGCATATGCCAAACAACACACCCATAGGCGCCATGACACTTCTGAGGCCCACCATAAAAGTCCAAAAAGTGGAAGTGCATGGTGGCCCAATTCCTGGGAATCCCTGCCCCTTCCCCAAAATAGAATATCCCTCCCACTTGTTAGCCTATGAAATTACCCAGCCCAAAAAAACTAATCACCCTGGGCTGCTTCTGAGACAACAGCATTCTGCCTATGGAATGTGTTATCTCTCTAAATAAACTCTTTCACTTTACCTTGGCTCACTTTTGAATTCTTTCCTGTGTGAAGCCAAGGACCCTCACTTGGCAGCCCGTCCCAGGAACTCGCCTGAAACCTGGGACATGACCATCCTCTTGCACCCCATTCTCCTGCAACAAAGGGAGGAATGAGGAACTCTAAGGAAAGGGAAATGTGATCTATGGGGAATTACTCCAGAGGCTAGCTTTGAAAGAAAGGAGCCACAGCAATGACCCCCTAAGCTGAAATCCCTATGACAAAGGTTAAAAGTAAATTTTTTCCTTCCCTTCCCTTTCCTTTCCTTCCTTCTTTCTTTCTTTTCCCTTGCAGTTTTATTGAGATATAATTGACAGGGCAATAATAAAGTCTACAGCATACGGATTTGACTTAACATACGTCACGAAATGATGAGCACAATAAGTTTAGTGAACATCCATCATCCCACTGATACAAAAGAAAAAAAGAAAAAAGGATTTACTCTCAACAAATTTTACACATAACACACAGCAGTGTTAATTATATTAACCATGTTGCACATTACATCCCTAGTAATAATTTATCTTATAACTGGAAGTTTGTACCTTTTGTTGACCTTCATCCAATTCCCCCTCTCCCCCAACCCCCTCTCTTTTTCAATAAATTTGGTCTGTTTTTGAAGTATAATTGACCTACAGCACCACGTTAGTTCCTGGTGTACAACATAGTGATTTGAAATTTCTACACATTACAAAATGATCACCATCTTAAGTCTAGTTACCATCTGTCACATATCACAAAGATATCACATAGTTATTGACTATATTCCTCATTCTGTACATTTCATCCCTTTGACTCATTTATTTTGTAACTGGAAGTCTGTACCTCTTAATCTCCCTATTTCACTTGAAGGGTAAACTTTCAGAAAGTGGACATGGCTGTGTAACATTAGGTTGGAAAGACTTTGGAAACTGTGTATAGTGAGAAAGGTATAAATGATCATTTAGATTTAGGTTGCTTTCAAAGTGTTGCCTTTAAAAATAATGTTTATTAATGTTTCACTTCAAAGTTTTAATAAAAAGTTATACTTTTAAGTAAAAAAAAAAAAAAAATTGGGGAATAGAGTTGTGTGGGCAGCAGTCCCTCCTCTAATTCTATGGGCACAATACACAGCGAACCTAATAATACATATTTTTGGACCGGCTGACTGGAAGTTGGAATCATAAGACCAAGGTATCACCGATGCAAGTTCACAGCATAATGAAACTGAAAGCTCATTTTAAAAGGTTTAACAGGCAAATGTAAAGTTCTTTACATTTGAACTTCACAGTTCATCTACTGTGAAGTGACAGTAAATGTCACAATCCATTATGAATCTGCATCAACCACAAATTTTATCAAGCCCTTCTCAAGCCTTTACTTCCAACTTTTACTACTTATGAGTATACTCAGGCCATTTTACAAATGCATACTGCTCTCTTCTCTTTGTTTTAAGGCAAGTGCTGCAAAATCAACTATCTTCCAGGGCCAAGTAAGTAATGAAAATAGGCAAGTGGGCTGAGTGGGGCGTATGGCAAATAGGAAGCACGTGCTCTGTGTCTAAGGGGAGTATGTACTCCTCAGCTCAAGCCAGTTATCGTCTTATAGACATGCAGGTCTAGTATGAGAAGATCTAATTTTTTTGAAGCTGAAAATCCACATTTTTATGCAAAACTTCCAATTTTTAAATGACAATAACAATTAAAAAAAATCAAGCACTGCAGAGCAAACAAAATTTGTCCATGGCCAGACATGGTCTGTGGGCTCTTAGCATGGAAACTCCCTTCTAAGAAGGCCTCCTACAGTTTCAAGGGGTGTCCATTATTTATAGTTGTCTAAGATTTGGTGAAAAGGTTCATGTTCTATTTAGCTGCCCTATCTATGCTTTTGTAAGCTTGGATGAAATTCTCCCTCAACTTTGATCTTTTCACTGGGCAGTCATAATTATTTTTAGTTAATTAAATGCTTTCCAATAAATTTTGGACTTTATGAGTATGTGTGTGTATACACACACACACACACACACACATACACATAAGTTTGTGCAGAGGCAGAGAATTACATAGAATTAAGCATGTGTTTCTTCACTTGTATATTTTGCTTTGACACCAAGGTGTCAATTTTCTGTCCTCCTATCAGTGGAAGATCAGAGGCAAATTCCTTATTCATGGTGGAGAAAAGTGCTCCACAGGGGGTCCAAATCAGCAATGATTGCTATGTTGTTCCCGAGTTAGGTCTCTTATTTTTCACATTGTATAAACGACTTGATATAGACTGCTTCTCCACTAGACACATGCTAACTGTAACTTATTCATCTCTGTACTTTCCACACCTGGCAAAATATGTGGAATGTAGAAGTCGCTCAATAAATATGTATTTTACTGAAATGAACTGACCCACAGCATCAAAACTCCTTAAGTTTGTTCTCAATGCCTCTCGTCACACGATTTCAGCTTCACCTTCAGCTCATCCCCAAGGAGAACCTGGGTGATAACCAAACTGCTCTATTCTCCAACCTTGAAATATATTAAAACCTCTTTCCCTCTTTCTATACCTATGAAGTCTACTGGTTGCCACAAATCCTATTTAAATCTTACTTTCCTTGGGAATCCCATTCTACTACAGTGAATCTGTTCCATATCCAAGAATCATAAACCACTTGTCATGCTCAGAAGAAACATCAGGACAATCCAATTCATTTGTTTCTACAGTAAATTTTGAAAAATTAGCCCTCAGAAAGCACTGTCTGCCCCTATCAGTTTATGAAGATACTGTGCTTCTCCACATTATGCCCAAAGAGGAAGACTAGGGTCACAAACTCAAAGGGCTGCAGACGCCAGACAGGTAACATAAATGGACTAGTCCAATGTAAGAAAATCAGGAGCTGAACGACTATGGCAAAGTGGAATTCGAGTACCCCAGCCTTTCCCTTCATGAGGCAACACAGGGGCCAGAGTTCCCACACTTTCCTGTTTTTAACAGGCCCAAATTGTGTGAGCCAAACCAAACAGGTCTGTGGGCTGCCAGTCTTGACCTTGCGTATAAGACACTATTTTCCTAGAGTTTAGAGACTGTTTCCAAATAAAACCGCGAGAGCATATGCATGAAAAGAAAATTGGAAGTCACTAGGCGTACAAACCCTAGGTCTAATAGGATCCAATAAACTGCATTAAGTGAGTATTTTGTGATGCCTTGCCAAAACCCTAAGCTCTAAAAACACCTCAAAGAGAGCAACAGCTTTCCTTCGGAAAGTTTCATTAGTGGGACTTTACACAGAGACTGAAATCTTAATCACATTGGTTGCATTTTATATACACATGTTTGAATAAGGGGTGGTTTGGTTCTTCCAGAAAGACCAGAAACCAGAAAGGCTGCAATGGGTTTTCACCAAACTATACTGGTCTAGAAACATGACACTCTTTCTTAACAGAAACAAACACACATTCACATAATTCAAAACATCTCAGTGGAATCAGAATAAAAGAGGGTACTAAAATGAATTTTGACCATTTATTTTATCAAGGGCAAATTGTTGTTTTTTTCCTTTCTGTCCCACACTTCTTCTTTTGGAAATTGTTTGTCTCTAGAAATACATATTTCTGCTGGGGCTGTCAATCAAACGGTTCTATGAATGGGCACAGAATCTAAGCTGGCCAATGAAAAAATCCCATTACCTGGCTGTAATAGTTGGTCCAAAAGTATGCATGACTTAAGTCAGGCCAATGAAAGATCTTATTTCAGAGACAAGGATGTTGGGAAGAGGTGAGATGGTAAACTGTAGGGACCATGTAGTCCTGGATCTCCCTATACAGGACATGGGGAGAGACTTCCTACCAACACACATGAAGATACCACTTCAAAATGATGAAAAGAGATTCCTGATAACTATCATCTGGACACAGATCCAATCACCACTGAGGCTACTGCAAACATTGACCAATAAGTAAACTTTGTGACTTGACTAAGTTTGATTTGGGTTCCTGTAAATTACATTTGAGTGCTTTGACTAACACAAGAAACATTTGTGGTTCCTATTTTTATTTAAGTAGAACATGGACCCAGTAAATCAATTTCAGAAACAGGCAGCTGAATTGTACGACTGTTTTCTGGCTCAACATATATTTATAATTCACATTTTATGTTCTATCCATTTAAATCCACTAATATCAGCAAATAAACAGTTTTATATTCCCATTCAAGTACTATGATTTTTGTACTCATAATTATATCAGTAATGCTATATTCAGTACCAAAAACCTAGAAACTACAAAAAAAGCATAAAAAAGGACTAATTTCAAAAGTTAGGATTAAATTAACATGCCAGACATTTCTTTCCATACATTCATGTAGATTCTTGAACACATATGTTGAATTTGATAATCTATTGGGAACTACTTTCAGTATTTAAGAATATAAGAATAAAAGGTGTGCTTACATGTGTATGCAGTGAATCCCTGGTAAAGTATTCATTTATGGTAGAATATAGAACCTTTGCATTTATCCTCTACAAGGAGTATTTTAGGAACTCTGATTTAGTTGAAAATGCAGGATGAAGAGACTGCAGTTACAATGTTAAATTCCCTTAGGTCGTGTGAAAATGTCTTCCAGTTTACATTAGAATTCATTTTACTTGTGAGGGCAGAAAGCATGCTCACCTCCTCGTTCTCAATCTTGAGCGTGGCCAGTCGGGACTGCAGCTGCTGGTACCTGAGCATAAGCTCCGCCTGGACCGGCTGCTGCGCGCTGACCTGACACACCTGATGGGGAATCAGAAACCACAGTTACAACCGGGAGCCGTCCAGCCAGCCTCCAGGTGCACAGTTCTCCCATTTAAAGGCTGCATGAATCAGGCGGATCCCCTCAAGATTCCAATTACATATTTTACTTTTAACAGCCACCTCAAAACTTCAATCTTAAATATGAACTTGTTATGTAGGTGGCAAGAGCAGAATGCAGCTGCTTGGCCTGGATATGACTGGGAAGAAAGCAGCGGTAGGAAGCATCCCTCTAAGAATGTGGCGGTTGCTGGAGATGGAGCTCTGATGCTGCCGTCTACCTGTGGAATAAGTATTGCGCAGAGTGTGAAGGATGATCCAAGTGTACGGACATGCAGGCCAAAGTAGGGCAGGCAGCAGAGCCTGCTGGTTACAGCCAGCTGGGTGACTACAGTAAGTTACTAAACCTCAGTTTCCTTATCTGTAAAATGGGGATAGTAAGAGTACCTATGCCATAGGGCTGTGGTGGGGATGAAATGGGATGATGTATGTAAAGCACTTAGAACACTGCCTGGCACACAGTGAAAACTCAGAAAAAGTGAGTAACTGTTTTCTGTATCTTTCAACCATGGCTTGCCTTGCCAATTTTCAGCCAAATCATGTGATTCACCATGAAACTGAGGAAGCCACTTGACTTAGGCTTTGGTAGAAAGATATTTTGGCCATGATCTCAATTATGGATAAGGTCAAAATTAGAGCCTTTTAATTATATTAAAATCAGACTAGAAATGAACAATTTCTTTTCATCTTTCTCATCACAGAAGTGGTCTCAGCAAATGAGAGTTTCCTTTTATGGAGTCTCCAAGACATCATAGAGATTATTGCTTCCTGGCAGAACTGGCCATAAAAAAGGGCAAGAGACTTACTATATTAAGAATAGTTTAAAAAAAGTAAAAACTTTTAACCCAACTGAAATCACTTGTTTGTGACATTTTATCATTCTGTGTTTAACACATCCATCCATAACTGAAAGATTAAAACCATTTGGTTTTAGAAACATAACTCTGGATGGGATAAGCCACTTGCCTGTCAAATTCATGTGCTATTGGCATAAAGATTGCTTACCATTTTTAATCAAGTAATTCACTCTATGAAATCAAGCAAAAATAAAATTAGGTTAGAACTATATCAGGTACATACATATACATCTTATAAGTCTTAGCATTAGGTGTTTCAGAAAAAATATGACATTAAAGAAGAAATCTGCCATGGAAATTATAAGTACATCTATTTTTAAAAACATACTGTCACCACAATAAGCTAAAATTGAGTTTTTAATCTATGAGTACTGTTTTGCACAGCTGGGACACCGAGTGCTATAGAGCATGCTCCATTATTGGTTCTTCTTGTTTCCCCCTGTTCACAGACAACAAATATACCACTGTAACTCAAAAATGGTTTAAACGGTTTTTTTCCCTTGCATAAAATAGGATAGAAAGCTAAACTCATATAAAGAACCTAAGATATAATACATCCTTTCTAATGCTCATTTTACCAGTTTGGAGATAACTTGAGTCTTAAAAAAAATGGTTTGTATCTTTTTTCCTCTCTTCCATTTTCCTGCCATTTATAATTATTTTTCTTTACAGAGATCTTTAAATCAGGATTTTCTTTACAGAGATCTTTAAAGAAGTCTTCAGACAGATTCTATTGGGCCAACAAAATGCTTTGTTTTGAACTTAAATTTGAATGTCTTGCGGTGGAGAAAGAATTCTTTAACTATCCTGCAACAGTTTAGTGCTTACACCCAGGTGAATTTGCACCTCTATTTCTTTGGCCTCTGGAGGCATTAGAGTGTTTGACCATCGCTTTAAAAGGTGGTAGTGGCTGATTGTTGAGTATTATGCTAAGATCCCATGCAAAGGCAGCCATGAGAAGACAACTGGGAATTTTTACAACTGCTGGGTACAGCAGGGGAAGAGTAATATAAGTTAAGAGACAATTCATTAGTTTTAAAATAATCAATTACTGACCTCATCACCCATGTGAGACTGAAACTCAAACTTCATTGGTGGACAGAACGCAGCAGGGTACATCTCCATGAATCTCTGCTTATCACTCCTGGGCTCCAAATTGTCAACTGCATTCTCAATAATGTCTAAGCCTTCGTGTCTGGAGGTTTCAAGGTTATACTCCGCAGAGAGATATGTTCTCAGGGCTCTGTTTAGACTTGCATGGTAGCCAAGATCGCAGCACTTAAAAAGGAAAAGAACACCACATATAAAAATTAACTCAAAATGGATCACAACTTAAATGTGACAGCTAGAACTATAAAATTCTTAGGAGCAAACCTTCATTACCTTGCATTAGGCATTGGTTTTTTGGATATAGTATCAAAAGCACAAGCAACAAAAGAAAAAATAAATTGGGTTTCATCGAATTTGAAGACTTTTGTGCTTCAAAGGGCACTATCAAGTAAAAAGATAACCCACATCATGGGAAAAATATTTTGCAAATCATGTTATCTGATAAGGAATTTGTATCTAGAATATATAAAGAACTCTAGCAACTCAATAATAAATAGACATATAGCCCAATTAAAAAAATGGGCAATGGATCTGCTAGGTATTTCTTAAAAAATACGTATACAAATTGTCGATAAGCATATGAAAAGATGCTCAACATCATTTGTCATCAGGGAAATGCAAATCAAAACCACAATGTGATACCACTAGGATGGCTAAAATAAAAAAGATAGGTAATAACAAGGATTGGGGAGGATGTGGAGAAACTGGAACCCTCATACACTGCAGATGGGAATGTAAAATGTTGCAGTCACTTTGGAAAAGAGTCTGGCAGTTTGTCAAAAGGTTAAACATATGACTTGGCAATTCCATTCCTAGGAATATATAAAAAAGAGATAAAACTTGTACATGAATGTTTCTAGCAGTATTATTAATAGCTGAAAAGTGGAAACTAAGTATCCATCAATAAATGAATAAACAAAACAAAATATTTTCAGCCATAAAAAGGAATGAAGTACTGATACATGCTACAACATGGGTCAGCCACACACTGTATGACTCCATTTATATGAATATCCAGAATAGGCAAATTTATAGAGACAAAAGGTAGATTAGTGGTTGCCTAGGGCTGGGGGATGAAGGAATTAGGAAGTGATGGCTAAGGGGTGCAGGATTTTTCGGAGTAATGAAAATGTTCTAAAATTGATTGTGGCAACATATACACAACACTGAGAATATAATAAAAGCCAACTGTGGATTTTTAATGGGTTAAATGTATGGTATGTGAATAATATCTCAATAAAGCTATTAAAAAATAAAAGAAGCAAAATCAAATATAGAAAAGAAATAATGAAAAAATAGCTTTCAAGTTTGTTCATGCATACTGAGATTGATACAATGATCTACTGAAATCCTTCTAGGATGCAAACATACTAACTATAATATTTTGATGTTTGTATAATTTACTGAAGACAACAATAATCCGTACTCTTTCAGAAATGGGAAAAACAGGTTTGAATCTGCCAAAATAGCCCAGGAATGCCTTCTTTCTTATCTCTAGAATAAAATTTTTCAATAAGAAATGACTGCCAAAGTCCTTTTATCAGAGATAGAATTTTGTTTAGTATTCCTAGGAATACAAGGGCTTTGGGCTTCAATCTTCACTATCTTTAATTTGTATTTATTTATTCATATTGCATTTTAAGAGAATATAATTTAAAAAACAATGTAACTCTGGATACTAGTCAGTTATAAATTACTGACAGAATTTTAAATTTGTACATAAAAGCAATATAAATCTCTTAAAAAGAAAACAAGTGGTTTTAAAGGTACAAAATCAGGTCATCCCTATATTGTTCTAATGAAGTTCAATCAATTCAGTTTGATTCAATTCAACTCAACTCCCTAATTGGCCATCTATAGATGCCTGGGCATTTGCTAGGCTCCAGGAATATGAAAACTGGAACACAGTAAAATATAATCTCCATTCTCAAGGAATTCAAGTATAAGTTGTTCATCAGTTTGCTACTAAAAGAGTAGGAGAAGGGTGCAAAGGACACAACTTGTCTTATGTTTTATGAAGGTACAGATTTAATCACTGACCTGTCCTTAGAGATGCCAACACATCTAATTCCACCCTCACCCTCCAATTTCATAATGCTTAAATTTGGGATTTTTACACACACATATTATAAAATCTTGGTTTTCAAAGTGTGGTCTGTGGACCAGCAGCAAATGCAGACTCTTGGGCCCCACCCCTGACCCACTGAATTAGAATCTGAAGTTAAAAAAGAAATACGCACGTTGATTCATATACACACTAAAGTTTGAGAAGCACTGCACTAAAACAATCAAGTAAAAGGGTCTTGAACCCTGTCCTTTAGGGGTGCCATTTCTCCAAACAGGCCAGAGAATCGTCTTGATTAAAGATTACTTGATTTAAAAAAGCAGACAGTAGCTGCCACATCACAATTACAAATATAAGCAAAACAGTTGCGAGATGCAGCAATCAGTCTCTGCGTTAATACATTTCCAGTGGAATCAGCTGCACTCAAATACAGAGACTGATTTCCGTTAATTAAAAAATTCTAGCCTCAGATGAGCAAAGTCCTCTTTTATTCCTCTTACTCCTCAAAATCCATAATGGTTCTGTGTAGCAGCTTTATACCCCTCAGAGGGACTGAAAGATTATTCTTTCAATAATACCTCATCTTATGAAAACATAAATTTGTGAAGGAAATGGCCTCATTTCTTTGAGATGTACCAGTGCTTCAAAACACCCTAGTATTCTGAAAGAAGGCAGATTCAACTTGATTATAATGAAGCAGATCACACAAGCTCCTTTACTTTATGAGTACTGATCCCAATGGGACTTAATAGAAAATTGATATTGAGAGGAAACAACCCAGAGAAAAGCCTTTTCTTCCCCGCAACAAAAACCAAGTCTCTTTTCAACTTAAAAGAGAAAGGAAAAAAGAGAAGAAGAATGAAGGAAAAAGAGGAAGAAAACGAAAGAAGTTCAACCCCAACTATCCACTTGAATTACAGCTCTGAAAAATACATACCAAATTTTCATTACTTCCAGACTTAGTTCACTCCTCAAATTTCTAAGTGTGGCTTCTTTGGGGAGTAAATGTCAAGATTTCAAAAGTACCAGTGCATGTTTCCACACCCAGTTCAGCCAGGCAAATTTGGTGGGTCTGGTCCCAGTAAGACACCCCTTATTTCACTGTTGTTTCCTAATAATTTGGGGAGAAGCATGCATGTGGCTTAGTAACCAACCCAGGGGCCTCCCTGGGTGTCTTCTGGACTTTGAGAACTTAGGAGATTTCTGTGATGAGCTTTGATGGAAAATTTCCTTCTCTGACCTCTACCAGTACTTTCCAGTCTGTGAGGTCATGTAACTGGCATGATTTTGTTACTTGTGATATGCAGCTTTTTCTACACTGTAGGCTTTTTAACCATCCAGAATTTTAAAAGAAACAAGAAACAGCAATAAAATTCTTATTCAAGGTCTCCTGAGACAGCAAGACCTGTCACAGTCATTTTTTTTTCTAAACTGGAAGCTAAAATGACACTGGATATGTTAAGATTCAAGATACTTGGTTAAAAGGCCTAAAGTAATTCTATGGAGCTTATGAATTATTAATGACAATACGAAGAGCCAGCTTCTACACAAAGAGTTGAATTATAACCCAAGTGCCCAAATGCATTTAATGATGAAAATACATAAGAAACCAATAAAATATTTCATGAAAACAAAATAGTGTTGTTCTGATGGATGAAAAACTCTGAATGGATATATTAAATTATGGATTAAAGCTGGGGAAGGAAAGACTGTTAGAAGTTGAAGGCTGTATTTTTTTTTTTTAATATCCTAAGAGCTGCCAAGATAGATTCCACTAGGCATTAGTCTGTATCACCACAGTAAGGCTAATTTCCATAGGCAAAAGTGTTACAAATAGTATAAAAAAATGAAGATGAAATCTAGGTACTGAGGCCTGTGACAAATACTTTTTCTTGTCCCAAAGGCTGAGAGATTGGTTCAAGTATACTTGGTGGGTATAATGTCAGGATGTCAAGTATAACTGGATCATAGCTGTTCAGGGAGACAACTTTTTTTTTTTTTTTTGAAATAAACTCCATGACATGAGAAGCCCTAGTGGGGTAGAAGTTTGGACTTAGATGGGATTACCATAATGGAAAACAAGTCCTACATACATGCTTCCAGAACAGTAACAGCCAATGTCATTTGCAGTGCAGCCCAGGAAGTGGCTGGAGGGCAGCCCCAAGCCTGTATGTTACTCCAGAATTACGTGGTTGTCATGAGAATGGAGAGGGAAGAACTCCTGCAGAAGTATTCTGTCTTAACTTCATCACTCCTGCCTCTGTCTGAGAAGCTTCCATGATCTTTTCTTGTGGGTCCTATCTCTGGCTTTTAATACGTTTGGCTTTGACCATTCCAGAACCATGGATATTGTGTAAAGACTCAGTCTGCCCCTTCTTTTCAGTCTTTCTGAAAAATAGTGCAACCCAAGCAAACTGAACTGCAAAATACAGCTTTCACATGACCATGGGTAGCTTTCAAAGACCAGAAATAGACACTCTCAGAGCTTTTCCAGTAGATGTCAAGGAAGAAAGTTGATTTCTTCTGTGTAAGTACCTTTGTCCTTCACTCATTTCTTCTCTAGCTATTCAGTACCTCAGGCAAGATACCACAAACACATTTTGTGAGACAGAGGCGTCTTGTGGAATTGAACTGTATGTCTAAACTACAGGCAACTTTTATACACCTGCTTTCACCTCTGGGTTCCTGATGGTCCATAGCTGACAATTTAATTTTTGCTGCTACTTTAACTGCAGCTGAGCATTTAGCAAAACTTGTTTTGAGTTTCTCTTTAGCATGGAAAAGGTCAAAATGGTACATCTGTGTGATACGAATGGATACAAAGTAGGAAACAGGAGAAGGAGAACAGAGGTTGCATAGGCCTGAGCCAATGAGTAGGCTGAATAATCTTTTGTTGCCTAATACAGCTCCCACCCACAGGGGCAATCATTTCCTTCAGAGGAGCTGCTACTGGACTCATTTCTTCCCAGGCCAAATCTCTGTAACTACCCTGAATCAAATCACAAGAGAGGAGAGAGAACAATAAACCAAGCCTCAATTAATACAGGTCAGGTGATACATGCTACGGAGAAAAAAGTCAGAGGAACAGGGAGTGCTAGGGGAAAGGGCATTGCTCTTTTATATAGGGCAGCCAGGTGCCACATGAATGAAAAGGAGGAGTCTTGTAAAGCTCTGGAAGAAAGAGTGCTCTGGACAAAAACAAGACAGGCCGCAGGCAAGAAAAAGCTTAGTGGGTCTGGGTAAGAGAAAGGCCTGTGTACCTGAAGCATGGTGACTGAGGGGAAAGTTGCAGGAGGTGACACTGAGTGGCAGGTGGGTGCCAGTTCACATAGCGTCTTGGTGAATAGTTTGGATTTTATTCTAATGGAGACTTTTAAATAGGGATTACAGGTCTGATTTATCTTTTTTAATACTTTGGTTGCTTGGGAAGAGAATGAATTGATTGGAAGGTCCTAGTGCTAAGTTGGACATCTTAGGAAGCTATTGCTTCCTAAGTGCAGGCAAGAGATGAAGAGGCTTTGTCTCAGAGACTGAGAGTGCAAGTAGTGAGAAATACCAAGGTTTGGGATATTTTGGATGTAGAGATGATAGGATATGCTGATGCGTTTATATGTGGGGAATGAGAGAACTGGGTTTTTTGCTTGGGCAACTGGGTGGAAAGTGGTACCGTTTTCTGAGATGTAAACAATGGATAAGAAAAAGTTGTTACATGTGTGAAGGATGATGGTGACAGTAGGGGCAAATGTTCAAGGTGTCTACAGACATCTGGTTAGAGATGTCCAGGAGGCAGTGGATATGCAAATCTGAAGCCCAGGAATATGATCAAGGCTGGTGAAAAAAAATCTAGGGACCATCAGATAGTATTGAAGGCAAGGGACCAAGAGGAAAAAAAAAACAAAGGATCATGCCTTAGGCAACTTTCAACATTCAAAGGTACAGCCAAGATGGAAAAGCAGAAAAGCGAGCGCTAGAGCCTGAGAAAGTGCAGCCTATACAGCAGGTGGGAACCAGGTGGATACAGTTTCTTTAACAAAGGCCCACAGCATCTCCATTGGAAGGAATGTTTAAAGCCATCCACTTCGGTCATCCAACTCATTTCAGTTTTTAAATACCCTTTCTTCCATGAAGGGATAAAAACACGCATACATCAGTTTACATGATAACTACACTGTCCTAACCCATCTAACGTGATCTCTTTATAGTCTTCCTAATAAGAGTTCAGGCCTAATGGAGACTACAATATTAAAATTTGGCAGGTTTTCATGGATAAATTTTAATACTATTATGTAGTGGGGGAAAAGTTGAACTAATTAAGAAAAATCTGAACTCTGAATAAAATGCTTTTTAATTAAAAATATGTCCCTAGAGACAAAAGGATAGCTGATTATTTAGAAATGATAAAATAAACATGGCATGCGGTATACAATGTAACCTAACTTCAATCTTATTCTGTAGAAATGGCTAATAAAACACATGACAGAAATCTCTACCAAGAAAATTAGCTGGAATAGGGGATTTTCTATGGCAATATTCCATAATAGTAACAAAGATTTATCCTTCAAGCTTCAAAGTGACCTGCAAACTTTTACAGGGAGTAATTGGAGACGGTGAAACTGTACTGTAAGGATGACAAATACTTTATTATCATAGGGCAGGTGCTCAGGGACAAAGCACTAATAGAATCTTACTGTTGAGGATTTTGTTTCTCTGACTACCTTTTGAGGGTGGGTAGGTGTGGAACTGGACTGAAAGAGGTTATATTACCAGTTCTGCAATCTTAAAACCAGTTGGTTTAAGAATTTCAGATATACAGAGTAGTGAATATGATTATAGATCAGAGATTCCTAGCATTAAGACTTGTACTCTCCCCAACTGTTTTCTCTTAGCAAATCATAATCACTTGAAAATTTCAGCATTGAATCACAAATATATTTGTTGCTTGTATGATTTTTCTTCTTGTTGTAATACATCCTAATTTTTACAGAATAACAGTTATGGTCTCTTCTGCACTTAATGTTGGGAATATTTAATGATAGCAGATACAAAATCTATTATTTACAAAACTACAATCTATTTTACCCTATAATTATGCCTTTATTCTCCCAAACCAATTAAATTTCCTTTGGCCAATACTTGCAATTCATATTAATTTTTTAGAATGACATAATAAAAACCTCACTGTGAAATTAACTTTGTTCACTTCCCACCTGATTCCAAAGTAAGAGACTGTTACTCTACAAACTAAAATTTACTTAGAACTTTCTTCAGAGACAGAGGAAAAGCCATCTCAACAATCTTCTGCTTAAGTGACACTGGATTAACTAATACTCAGTTCATTTTATAAAGCAGAGGTTGCCCAACTATGCGGCCTGTGAACAAAATCCAACCCATGGCCTGATAAGGTAAATGAAGTTTGACTGCCACATAACCATATCCATTTGCTTACTTACTATGGCTACTTCTGCACTAGAGTTGAGTAGGTACAGAGACTATAAGGTTCACAAAGCCTAAAATATTTACTACCTGGCCTTTTACAGACAAAGTTTGTCAACTCCTGCTCTAAAGCATAGTGACCAATGCCAATGCACTGTGAATATACACAGTTAATAGGCCCTCTCTAATACTCCTGTACATTTCTGCTCAAACAATTAGTCTGTATGCTTTCAAGAGTTGATTGTACAGGGACTTGCCTGGTGGCTCAGTGGTTAAGAATCCGCCTGCCAATGCAGGAGACACGGGTTTGAGACCTGGTCTGGGAAGATTCCCCATGCTGTGGAGCAAATAAGCCTGTGCACCACGACTACTGAGCCCACGTGCCACAACTACTGAAACCCGTGCGCCTAGAGCCCGTGCTCTGCAACAAGAGAAGCCTCCGCAATGAGAAGCCCGCGCACTGCAACAAAGAGTAGCCCCCGCTTGCCGCAACTAGAGAAAGCTCACACGCAGCAACGAAGACCCAACACAGCCAAAAATAAATAAAATAAATTTATATATAAAAAAAAGAGCTGATTGTATAATATCTGTGCCATTTATATTTATTATAATTTAATTAAATATTAAATAAACTGATAAAATAATTGAGAAAGGAGCTGTTGGAAGATTTAAGAGTAAACAAAATCGTTATCAAATTAGGCACAATTGCCAACTGTGTAACACTGCGTAAACATTGTATATATCCAAAATATTTTTTCTTGTGTGTTAAAAAAACCTTAAAAGTAGAAATCATAGATAATACACAGTGGGTGTGGTTGTACATAGGAAGACTGACTATTCAAAATTCTGTACAAAAAGATAAATAATTTAAAGATTAGCAAGTTCAAGTACATTGGTATACTTTAGATTAAAATATTTAAGGCATGGTTTTAATCATTTATTATAACTCTCTGCTTTTTCCATTTCTAAATATAAAACATGCCAAACTTACAGATAGGAGCAAAATATATACAGTCGGCCCTCCATATCCGCAGGTTCCACATCCATGGATATGAAGGACTGACTGACTTTAAGGGACTTAAGCATCCTTGGATTTTGAAGGATGCTCCTGGAACCAATTACCTGTGGATACGAGGGACAACTGCATACTTTTAAATAAATAAAATATTACAGGTATTTCATAAGTCCTCTAACCCTGCCAATTGCAACCCCTTCCCTTCTCCCTAAAGATAACTCAGTATCTGGAGTATCCAAACTAACATTGATAGGTAAAGGTGAAGTTTATCTAAAACAGATAAAATTGGACTTATTAAATAAAAAAAAAAAATTAGATCACCTCCAAATCTATAGGAAAGACTTGAACTAATCTATCGAATTGCTGAAGTATTAGTTTTTAGACCTGTAGTCGTTAACAAAAGAGGATTCCATTAAATAGGGTGTCAGTGATATATATGTAAATTTATAGTCTGAAGTGCCTGAAAATATTTTCTTAAATTATCATTCCTGTTTAATTTACATTATTAATTTGTACTCTAAGAAGGCATTTTGCTGACCAAAAGTAAATTATCGCCCAGATGTTGCTGCGTTCCAAATTAGTAGATTTTCAATTTAATAAAATCCAAATTCAAGAGGTTTTAGAATATCCATAGTTTGTTGCAAGGGAAAAACCTTAACTATATATGATGAAGGAATCAGAGCTATATCACCATAAGCTAGTGATCAATTTCAGTAACACCATCAGTGGGCCAAACATATGTTGTTACATACCTATATAAGACACAGCAATACCACCCATGGTGTATTCCATTGCAATGTGCTTAACTTGAATCCATAAAGCCTTTATATAGTGTTTGCTTTGTAGGAAATATAAGGGATAGAGAAATGGGCTAAATAACAACACAACAAATTATCAGACAAATTGAGAAGCTGAGATTTTCTCAGGAACTCCTGTCTCCTCAACAACTGTCTCTTTAACAAGGGACTTGGCTGGATAAAAAAAGACTAAAGGGACACATCACACAGATGCAAGTGTGTGATCCTAAATTGGATCTACTCTAGACATACCAGCTGAGAAACATTTTGGGGGGGGTGGTCACAAATGGGAATGTAGCGGTTATTAGACGAGATAAAATTTTTCTGAAACGGGAAGGATTTTCAACGACTGAAAAAAGGTAGTTAAAAAGCTATATGTAAAATGTGATTTCATACTCTCTGGTCTAAAAATATGTGTGTGGACACAGAAAAAGTTTACATTTTAACAGTGACGATCTCAGGTGGTAAGAATGTGATCATTTTATTTTTGTTTGTAGTATTTTCTAGATTTCTACAATGTAAATGTACTGCTTCTATAATAAGACTAGTTTTAAAACAAATTCTATGGAAAATTTATATGACTTTTTTATATCAATAGATCCATTCATCATCATCTTTGATAGAAAAATTTTAAGAAAAGAGACAGATACTGACTTGAGTAGAAGCCAAGAGAAACTGGAGGTTTGTATAAAAAAGGTCTCAACTTGAATTCTTTGACTATTTATAATGCTTTGATTTAATCAAGATACATTTAGTATCTTCCATGTCATTTCACATATAAAATGTTTTTGATGCTGTCTTAAGTGTCTTAAGACAGCATTAAAAATGTCTTAACTTTTTCTCACTAGAGGTATAATAATTATACCTTCTAATAATTATTAGCTCAGTATAAAAGGTATTTTGCTAAATAGGCTCACATAGGAGCATAAAGGATTCTAGGTGCCTTTGCATAATCGTTTCTTTTTCATCATGAAGGGTCAAGCTTAATGACCCTTTTTAGGATCACCACTGTATATGTAAATTGGATTCCTACAAAATAAGCAGCCATTTTAGAATGTACATATTCACATTCTGATTGCCTTAAAAGTGGGTCAACGAACTTGAAGTATGCTTTTCACTAAAAGAGTACTCAATTTCTTTTGAATATGACAACATACCAATTTCATAACAGTTCTTTTAAAATTCATATTTAAGTTGTATCATTTGAGAATTGTTTACATTTTATTTTATTTTATTTATTTATTTTTGGCTGCATTGGGTCTTCCTTGCTGTGGGCGGACTTTATCTAGTTGCTGCGAGCGGACTTTATCTAGTTGCTGCGAGCGGGAGCTACTCTTTCATTGCGGTGCGCAGGCTTCTCATTGCAGTGGCTTCTCTTGCTGCAGAGCACGGGCCCTAGGCGCACGGGCTTCAGTAGTTGTGGCACATGGGCTCAGTAATTGTGGTTCACGGGCTCTAGAGCGCAGGCTCAGTAGTTGTGGCGCACGGGCTTAGTTGCTCCACAGCATGTGGGATCTTCCCGGACCAGGGCTGGAACCCATGTCTCCTGCGTTGGCAGGCGGATTCGTAACCACTGCGCCACCAGGGAAATCCAACAATTTTAGTCCGTTTCTACTTCTGGAAGCTTGCTGGCCGGCCCGGGGCTTGCCCTGGGGCGCTCTCCTAAAGGAGGAGGTCCTGGCGGTGAAGAAGAAGTCCTCGGCGTCCTCCTCCAGGCTGCTGTGGCCGCCACCCACGCTGCTGGTCCCACTGCGCGCGGGCCGCCTCACCGGGGCGCTGGCGGCCAGGCAGGGGGTGCCGCGCCCGCCCGTCCCGCGAGGTTCCCGGCGGCGCGCGGCCCCGAGCCGCCGGCAGGCCGTCCTGCTGCAGCTGCGGCCGCCGCTCAATCTACATTTTAAATTTAAGGCTGATCTTTAAAAAATCCAGCTTTCTAAAAAAAATTGAAAATACTTGGCATATTTAACTATTTATTTATATCAGAATTATTTTGATCTGGAGGTTAAAATGTCTGAGTTTGAAACCTAACACATAACAATTGTGTAACGTTTGGCAAGTTACCCAGCGTAGCTAAGCCTCCGTCAGTTCTTTTAATCTATAAAATAGAGAAAATAGTGTTTACCTCACAAGGTTATGATGATGAGATGAAATTATGCTTAGAAACCTAGGTGCCTGTCACATCGTAAGAGCTCAGTAAATATCCACAACCATGATGGTGACTCATATAATCCTGACATGCTCTTCTTGTCCTATACATACTAACGGTATCAAGGATGCTACTGTACATCTCCACACAGGTGCCCCATAGGTATCTCAATCTTACTACATGTAACAGAACTATTGCTCCTCTCCAGGGTCCCTATCTCAGTAAAGTGTACATCATTAACCTAGTTATTCAAGACCTGAGCCTAGGAGTCACTTTTATCCTTTTTTTTTTTTTAAACCCACCACCCCAATTTTCTTTTAGCTTTATTTTCAATATATTTTGAATCCAACCACTTCTCACAGGTCTATTGCTACCACGCCAGTCCAAGCCAGCATCATCTCTGGCCTGGACAATTGCAAAAGACTCTAGATATAGCTCGCTTTTTTCACACTTCTCCGCCTCACCCACCTCAGTCTATTTTCCACCCCGATGCCAGAGTAAGTCTTTAAAATGGAAATCAGGTGATGTCACTTCCTTGCTTCAAACCCTTCACTAGCTTCACACCAAACTTAGAGCAAAAGCTAACCCCTTTTCCCTGCCCAAAGGCCCCTAAGTGATGGGGCTTCTGCCCCTCCTTCTCTCCCAGAACCTTTTCCTCACTCACTCCTCTCCAGCCATACTGGCCTCCTTTGCTATTCTCGAGCATCATGAACTTGCCAAACACACCTCCACCTCTGTACCTGGAGCCTTGCCAGTGCTTCTATATGAGGGACATCTTGCTATCCTGGAGCATCTTGAACTTGCCAAACTCACCTCCGCCTCTATACCTGGAGCCTTGCCAGTGCTTCTATATGAGGGATTCCTTCCCCATTAGCGATATAGCTCTGCAGCTCACTTCGCTGCTCAAACATCAGGCTTTTCTGACATGCCATCAACAGAAGCACCCCCAGAGCTCTGTTTTATTTTTCTTCATGGCACTGTTACTACTACAACAGTAAGTTACTACTTATATACATATTAAATATAAATATTTAATATATAAGCATATAATATATTACATATATATTACATACATATATTATATATGTGCAAACGTTTTTATGGCTTGTCTCCCCAACTAGTACATAAACTCCATGGAGGTGAGGACTCTTTTGTTCATTGCTGGATCCCCATTATCAAGAATAGTACTTGGTATCTTGTAGGTATTAAAGAAGCACTTTTCAAGATACAGAGACTTATCTATCCTCTTGTTAAATTGGCTTGGGTTTAGCAAAGTACTCCAATCACTACTAAAATAAGCCCTAAACAAAAAAGGCAAGCAGAGCTGTTACAAGAATTAGTTCTTCTATATTCCATTCATTTTGCAGAATCCTTACAGATCTAAGTTTGAAAACAGGGGTCATAAAATTTTTAATTTTTATTCAGGAAAACTAGCAGCAATTTAACAGAAAAAAATCCTTTTATTTCATCAGAGTGCTGGAAGAAAAAAAATTTTTTTTTAAAGCTTCCGTATTTAAAACAATTAAGTGATTACTTACTTGGTTGAAATACTAACAAAGGAAAAGAGAAAAAAGTTTTCCCTGGATTTATTTATTACTAAATGGTTCTGTGTAAAGAAATTATGATATTATATGAGATAAAATTGTTTTTAGACTTAAAGGAAAAAGTCACATCAGAGTGTTAATGAACTAAAAATGAACTAAAAAATCTTTTGTAACAATTCTTAGCAATTCTTTTGTAAAAGTTCCAAACTGTGGCTCTAAAATAATAGCTAAATATCTGAGACTTAATGCACCATAAAAATAGTTGTTTTAACCTACTATATGACTACATTATGACAGACACTATGAGCCATAGAAAATAATCTTATATTATCATCTAACTGTTGGATTCAATCACTGCAAAGCAGTATACAAGTAAAATTCCAGCAGATAACTCTCTGAACTTCTATCACTTTATCTGTGCTTTCCTTATGACACATCACTTTTTATCTTCTATTTGCAGATCTTGGCGTTTTTGGACACAGGATTTTTGTCTGTTTTATTTTTGCCATCTCCTACGGTATTAGCACAATGACTGGGCTACTCGGTGGATGATTTCTGAATGAAAGAATGAGTGACGCTGAGGGTCAAAGTTGGGGAATAATGGCAGTAAACACTGCACAAATATAATAGTAGACATATACTTGGAGAGTTCTAAATGAGCCCAATTAGTGCTTTTTTATATCATATCCTATAAAAGTAAAAAGAGTTAGATAATAAAAGTGGTTTCTGTGTATCCTATTTTGCTTCATAGTATTTATCACAACTGTCATAAAGCAATCATTTGTGTAGTCATTTGCTTAACATTTCTTTTTTCCACTTTAAATTCCAGGGGGGTAAGAACTGTTTATCTATGGCTTCTCAGAGCCTCAGCATCTCTCAATAGTAGGGGTCCAATAAATATATTTTGAATCAATGAACACAGTTAGGGCTGCGCCACTGCATCATTTGAAAATGCCTGGACCCCCTTCCTAGCTGAGTCTTCCAGATACTCACAGCTTCTCAGAACTTCATAATTCGTTTTTCAGCAGTTTTAGGATGCACAGTGTTTCACATGCATCTTACAATTTATTGTGTCTTAGTATTCTGTGTAGTTTAATTGGCAGCATTTTTTTTCCTGAGAATTACATAAAACAACATTGTTTTAATAAATGATGGTGTTTTCGAATCACGGAAATGAGATTACTGCTAATTCCATCTTGGTATGGAAAGTATAAAAACTTCAAGTACTTACATCAATTAAATCTGAAAGATCATGAATATAATACTTGAAAACTGAGGCATTGGTTGCTTCAAGGGTTAGGAGATATTCATTCCGTGCCTTAATCGACTTTAGCTTGTTTTCCGAATATTTTGCTTGTCTCTGGAAATGAAGAAGATCCAGGCATTGGGAAAAACAATAAAGTCATTTTAAAACAAGACAGGGAAACACACATGAATTTCTATTCACCTAAACAATTTATTCAACATATACAAATGACCTTCGAAGTCCTTTGAGAAAAGTACATTTCGAATCTGAATTAAATAAACGAAAATTACCCAGCGATGAGGAATAACAACAACGTATATGGGCGCCAGGCCCATTTGCAATGAAATCTCTTTGTTAATATTCAAAGTTCTCTCCATTGTGTATTGGATACTTGGCATTCACCACTAAATGAGGTCCAGCTGTTATTACATGATTTTGATGTTTCTAACACATTTTTTCATTCCCCCAGGAGGAAATGCATGTCATTTCACAGTAATTTACAATGTGTGTCTATCAGCTGTTGCATCAGTGTTCCTAGGTTTGTCACCTCCAGTGAGGACAGAAAGGCTCTGCAGTCTACTTTTACTTACTTTTTCCTTCATTTTTTCAATTTTCTTCACAGAGCTTCGCCGCTGATGTCTCTCTTCCAGTCTAATATGAAAGACTGGGTCACTGGATCTGCCAATTTGCTTCTCTTCTTGTTTCTCAGCCTCTTTCAGCTTGCTCTCTGCACTGATGCTCTCTGCATGATACATATGGTATGTTTTCATCACCTGTGAAAATGTGACCCAAATTGTTAAAAAGATGTCTGTCTGTAACTTAGAAAGTGAATGGAAACCATTATATGACATGTATGTTAAAGATATCACCTTCCAACTGGCAGAGGGAGAGCCAGATTGTTAGTAAAATAAAGTATATACTATTCCTTCTACATAAAGCAAACAGAAATATGCAAATTCACCTGCCAGGAAGAGGCACTTAGGGACAGGCTGTGATGAAAAAAATGATTTGCAGAGTCTTGTGTGTGCTTTCAGTGTACTTAAAAAGTTCCCTCAAACTTAAAAGTGTTTCTCTAAAATCTCCTCTGCATTATTAATTTGCAGAATAAACCATTATGCATGGATAAATTTTAGCCCAACCTTGGAATTATAGAAAACTCCAAATAAATATATAGCCCTTACTAAAGGGACTTTATTGCTTAAAATGTACTTGTCAAAATACAAAATGTAAATATAAGGTTCATATATAGTGGTAGTTAAAAAAAAAACTTTTTATGAGCACAAAGTAATACTTTATGTTCAATGTAGAAAACATGATACAAAAAAGAAAGTAAAATAAAAAGCAAGTAGAAAATAAAAAGCATAAGATTTTGGTATACAGCTATCCAGTCTTTCTCCTATGAAAATACACACACACACACACACACACACACACACACACGTTCATTTTAAAATGACACATATCATTTCTCCTTTTAAAAAATCTGGATCATACTATATTTACAATTTTTAATCTCCTATGTCCTTTTCCACTTAAAAATATCAACATTTTCCTATACCACAAAACAGTCTTCTAAAACATAATTTTAAGGGCTGTATAATATTTTTTTATATGACTGTGCCATAACTTACTTAACTAATTCCCTACTGTTGAACATTTTAGAATATTTCAACTTCTTGCTTTTTATAAATAAAGCTGTGCTGAAAACCCTTCATATATAGAGTATCTTGTTTCTTCTCTTAGAAATGATACAGGTAATTTGCATTTTGATAGATTTAGGAATATATAAGCGATGAAATTTTGTAATGTACCCTTTCCATATATATTGTAAATATATAATCAATCCTCAATTAAATATTCTTTAGTTTTAAAAAAATTTAAAGGTGTGATGACTCCGATGCCAACTGATGTCTCAAGGTTCCTTGAGGTACCAGAACTCAGCACCCAAGTAATCAGTGCTGGCACATTCTCAAAAATTATGTCAAATTCTCCTCCATATAAAGTGGATTTTATTTCATCTGTAAATAACTGTTATTCAGAGCCAATTTTATAACTAAGGAATAGTTGTGTTAAAGAGATTGATGTTAATGTTTTAAAGTAAGGAACTTGATTTTTCTCATTTCAAAAGATGAGTTTTAAAATAGTTTGAAGACTGGAAGCATCACTGGAATAAATATATTTATTTAGGCTGAACCAAATCGCTGTTTTTTTGTAGGTTATATGAAAAAGGTAGAAAATCAGCACTTATGGTTCAACTTAATACACACTCTTAAGATGACTATTTTGAAGAGTAAAACACAGGGTTAATGAAGAGCTTTACTTGTTTTCATAAAATCTGATGACGTCTTTCCTTAAAATCATAAGCTAGCTAATTACATCAAAGGCACTGCTGAACAAGAACAAAGTGCGGGCCAAACTACAAAGTCATGGCAGCTTTCTGTGAGCTGTGTGTAACTGCAAAGTTGTCTCTTTTTAGTAATTATCAAATCTGTCTGGGGGTGTGGTTTGGTTGGCTACTCCAGTTTGAAAGAAAAATAAGACAGCATTAGGAAGCAGCTGGGGAATGAAATGGGAGTCCCCGTGCAGCTGGGCAAACAGTGAGGTCAACGAATCTACTACACACCTGGCATTTCTAGGCTTGGCTCTGTTTATATTCCCCGCCTGAAGCAAACCCACAGGCCCTTTGGGTCCTGGTTCCAGTTACATCTTTAAATGAGAGGGTGAAAAAAACCAATCTCACTCACACACACACACACACACACACACACACACACACACACACACACACACAGAGATGCTCGGCTGTCTTCTTGCTAGTTGACAGGAAGGAAGAAATGAGAACACGTGACTCCCATCATAGTTGGATGAAAAGGCATCCCAGACAGACCTGGGTAACTGAGAAATCTTGCTTTTAAATACACCCTGAAGAAAAGACCTGAACTCCTGACTCTTGCTTTACTAAGATGCTGAGGCCTACTGTAAGCAGGTAATTTGCACAAACTAAGCTTTATGAACTAAGGGTTCTGAGCTGGCTGCTAGCATGGCGTTTCTGATTAAGTAGCCTGGGTTAAAAGGAAAACGTTTGAGTCTGACCTAACACTAGCAAGAAGAGGGTATAAATATCTCATCACAGTGTGCTTCAGCACAATAGCTGAGGATTCTCCACCCGGTTCAATAGTAATTTCCAGAAAGGTAATGTCTTTGTTCCGTTTTTCCAATTTGACTTAGGGTTTCCACTGTTCTCCAAAATGTCAACAGTTACAATGAATGAATTTTAAAAGTTGGAGAGAAAAAACTAAAAGCTTCTCGAGAACTCTAATTGCAGATAATGAATGCCAGTACAAACTGCATTATTTAAAATGTAAGCTGTTGACAGAAGTTAAATGTGTTTTGTATTTAAAATAACAGGCAGTTCTCTTTTTCAGAGAAGTAAAAGAAAGCTTTTGAATATATACTGCAAAGAAAATAACAGCTTCTCCATCAGCTTAATGCAAACACAAGCCTTTGCATACCAAATGACATGATAGGCATATATCCATTTAAATGTACTCCAATAGCATATTTTCCTATTTGAATTCTTTTCTACTAAAACCTCATGCATAATTCTCCATTGAACACACTCAATTTATCTTCCCTGCTCTGTCGTCAACTGCAAGAAGAATATAGTCAAGTAGAAAGTGATCACATCATGGATTTCTTTGTGACACTTGAATATTGCCAGAGTATTAGCAAATCATTGATGTCAGAATAAAGGGACTATTAAGCTGGACTTTGTTCAAATCCTCTGCCCTTACCAATCTCTCTTTACCTCATGTGCCTCTCACCTCATGTGAAATCCTATACAAAAACTTTGGACAGAAACTGTTAATATACATACTTTTTCTTACTGACAGACCTATATAATGGATCTGACACTACTCTTGTACTTTAAATCAAAGTAATTAAAGTATCTATAGTAAATTTCAATATTCAGTGTCAAGAAGTCATGGCGTATCTGAAAACTATCCATGTGTTGGAGATCAGTGGATTAAGGGTATAAATTCTACTTTTTGACTTCTGGCTCAGAAGTTAGAAGACATGGTTCCAGGAACGGATCTACCAGGTACTAGGTGTGGAGAGTCATTTAACACTTCTGCTCACCTTACAAGGTTGTTGTGGATACCCAGTTGTACATGGTCCCTGTGTGTGGGTACAACTGTACCTTTACTGAGTACTTACTACATATGTGTGTATATATATGTATATAATCTATACCACTAATATATATATGGAGACATATGTAATATGTATCTATTTAGCTAAACAGACATTATATAATTCCTACTACATGCCAGACATTGTTCTAAGCATTTTACAAATACTGGGTTGGCCAAAAAGGTCATTTGGGTTTTTCCATAAGATGTTACGGCAAAACCCGAACGAACTTTTTGGACAACCCAATAATAGCTTATTTAATCCTTCTAAAAACGCTTATGAGGTAGGTACCTTTATTCTCCCCATATTACAGACAAGAAAAGTGAGGCACAGAGAGGTTAAGTAACTTGCTGAAGGTCACACAGCTGATAATTGGCAAAGCAATGGTTGGTACCCCAGCAGTCTGGCTCCAGATTCAGCGCTCTGGACTGCTATGCCGTGACCTTCAGAAGGTCTAATGCATTATACAAATGGAAGGCCTCTTTATCTGGGGGATATAGTTACTCTTGGTCATATTTAGGAATGGAGGAGAAGAAGGAATGAAAGATAATTATTTATTCATTCAACATTTGCTTGGTGTTTAGCACCTGTAAGGCACTGATGGGTATAAAAATAAAGACTTGGTTTCCATCTTCTAAGAGTTTAAGTTTTTAGAATTTAAAAAATGGGCCATGGAGATTCTCATGGACACTGATGAAGTGAGAGGGCATTTGGGCTGAAAGGACAGTATCAGGAAAGATGTAATGGGGTAGACGACCCACACAGGTGAGGTGGGCATGAGGAGACCAAGACGGTGGAGAAGGGAGTCCAGGGTAGTGGATGATGGGGTAACTGAGCTGAAGAATAGACTGGGCCAGATAAGGAGAGCCTTGAAACCCCAACTAAGTAGTATAGAATTTATTCTGAAGGGGGTTGGTGAATCCATAGAGGTGTGAACAGTATGGTCAAAGCAGTACCTTAGCAGTAGTTCGGTGAAGATAGGCAGGATGGTTTAGGGTGTGAAGCGACCTGATTTAGCATGAAGAAGAGGGAATGGAAAGGAGGAAGGAGAATCCAGAATGACAGCTCCAGGGCCTTTTCTCTGTTCTCACTCTGTCTGACCTTTTCTTAAACTTGACATGACCCCCTCCACCACAGAGTTCAAATGCTCTCACGCTCTGCTCCCAACACCAGCCCAAGCAGCCCTCTGTATACTACTGAGTCAATCACTTAACTCCCTCCTCAAAATTTGTACTTTCCTGCCTCTGTGGCCTTTTCCCAAGACAATCCAATCCCACTGCCTGGGATGCCCTCCCCCAGCACCCCCTGCTGTTACCATTTTGACTCATCCTCCAGGGCAAGGTCAAAGCTCACCTATTGCTAAGTGTTCCCTGGGTCCCCAGCCAGAGTGATCTTGTTCTTCCGACCCCCAAGACCTACTTACTGATAGCACTTCAGACTCTGTGCCATGTGTTACAGATATTTGTGTACCATTCAGTATCATGGATTGTCCCGTAAGTTCAGTGAGGCCACCAATAATATTTTAGGCAACTCCACGTCCTTAATATTGTCTTATATACAGGAGGAGTAAAATAGGCATCTGAAGGACAGGAATCCTTTTCTATTCAGCTTGCCCATTCATTTATTCATTTAACAAATACTATGTGACTAGCATTGTTCCTCTCCATCCCTGGCATCCAAAACAGTACCACCAATAAATACCTGGGACTGGACTGATGGGATGGCAAACATTTCTAAATCATTTGTGAAATATAGTTAGCACTGGAATTTATGGCATCCCCCAAATAAAAGGGTGTTGGCGGTTGGCGGGTGGGCTGGTGAAAAGCAGTATGTTAGTGACAGTATTTCCTAATTCCACACACAGCCTGCTGTTTTACTAAATCCATCAATCACAAAAAGCTCTCCTGAGAAACTACATTCTTTAGGTTTCCTTAAATATCAACAACCTAAGATAAAGATCTCTTTTCTATAATCAATACATGAGAGGGTTCTAACTGTAACCGAGTTTCTGCCGGTGCCAGATCAACAAAACCATCAGGGTAGGACCACCACCTTGGAAGTCCATTCCCAGGAAGCTCTCAGGTTCATGGGGAAGGCAGGGCTCCCGGGCCACCCTAGGCTGAGCCCCAGGAGCTGTGCTGTACGCCTGGCTCCTTCAGGGGCTCACACAGCCTCAGTTCCTCTGTCTAGACTATAGCCTCTGCTGAGCCAAGCTGTGTCTCTGGAGCTTAGTTTAAATAGGGACAGTGGGCAGGAACTACTTTTCAGACAGCATCATAACACTGCATGCTGCGATCTTTACACCAGCAACCTTGAGCTTTCCTGCCCTTTAGTATACTGAGCCAACCTTGGCGATGAATACAGACCCAGGCGGACCTGGATTTGAATTCTTATGCTACTGCTTATCAGCTGGGCAAGTTTCTTAACTTTCTTGAGCCCCAGTGCCTCTGAGGTGAAATTGGGATTAAGTGATACAATGCATGGGAAGCACAGAACAGGGTGGGCAGTTCTCTTTCTTGACAGTTTCTAAGGTATGATGTAGAAGCAAGTACACAGGCTCCGCGGCCAGACTAACTGGCTTCATACTCTGGCTCTAAGCAGAGAGGTGCAGGCCAGTGCCTCCCAAAGACAAAGCAGCTGGAGAACTGAGTACAGCAAAAGCAGACCTGATGGAGGCCTCTCCTGCTGTTTCATATTACAACTCGGGACAGCCAAAACCTCTTAAAAACTAATCTAATATACCAGTGACGAGTACCCAGGAGTTGATGGCATAGATACCTACATGTTCATAAAACACACCACCTGAAGTCACACTTAGGAAGGCTTCTAGCCTCTCTGCAATGTCCATCTCATCATTAGCAGCGTTTTTGCTATATGCTGACAGTTACTGTAAAATTAAGTGTAATTTACTGGAAAATTACCCAGGTTTCAGGGAGCAGTGCATAGTGATCTGCATTTACTCATCCACCAAACAGCTACTGAGTGTCCATAAGCCAGGCATTGTGCTAGGCTCTGAAGCTAGAGATGAAAGACACAGTCCCTACCCAGTAAAGACACAAAGGCAGGCCTACTCTTACTGAAGACAAATAGGAGGTGGGGAGGGAAGCACTCATGGACTTCAGGGTAGGTAGGCTGAGTGCAAGTCAGGTGGAGAAGACTCCTAGGCTTCCTTTTAATCAGCTTCTATTTAAGTCTGGGAGCTCACTTGGAGAGAAAGATGGGGTGGGAGGGGGGATATATTTTATTTCTATAAAGATGTAAAGACAGGAGAATCCCACCCAGAATATGAATGCTACTCAGTCAATGCCCACAATGGATCTCAGTTCCCACCCCAATGCCCCATCTCCAACTTAAGGCCTGTGAGGGACACTTATCAGTATGTTTTATTGTCATTTGTGGCATCAGGGCTGGAAAAGTTGCTGATCCCCGAGGTAATGAGTGGTCAACAGGACTGTTACAATGATGAACTTTCCCACCTCCTTTCCCCAGGCTTGTATGATTCACTATAAGTCAATGAAAGCAGAATTTACAAAACTTAATTATATTTGAAAAGTAACATTTATAGGAGAACTCACTTTGAGAGGTAGTATACTGGCAGTTAAGAGCTTAGACCCACAGAACAGACTGCTTGGGCTCAAATCCTGCCTCGGCACTTACTGTGTGATCTTGAGCAAGTAACTTAACCTTTCTGTGCCTTCATTTCTTCACTGTAAAATGGGCATAACATTCTTACTCACTGCATGCATAGGGTAGTTGGAAGGATTAGATGTGTCATGACATGTAAAGAGCACAGAAAAAAGAGCCTGACCTATAATAAGTGCACAGTAAATGTCAGCTATTGCTATTTGAAAAAATTACCACAAAATATTTCATTTTAATAAAAGGTAATGATTTCTCCATGACTGGAAAGACTATCATTTCCAACAGAGGTAAAGGAAAGGAAAGAAGTGATATTTCCATTTACGTGTATGGTAAGAATTTTAACAAAGCGCTTTAGAAATGAGCAAATAGCTCAAGATGAACAATTAAATAGTATGAGATCCCGTCTTTATAGCTAGTTTATCAAAGGAAACTTGAGGTATGTTGTGGCTCCACTGAAATGAAATCAGTTAAAACAGTATGAATTTATCATCAAATTATATTTATAATCCAAACAAATGCTTTGAACAAAAGGCATTGTCTGGGACTCTGGACCCTGCTGGCTGCTAACCAACCAAATGACAGGACAACAGAGATACAGAGAATAAACAAAACAAAGGGAAAAATAGAGAACACATATGCAAAGGGAGAAAGTAAGGCTAATGAAAGTCACAAAAATAATTCTATTCTGTTCAGTGTGGTGTTAAAGATTTTGTTTCAGGAGTAATTACAAAGAGCAGCATTTTATAGGTCTATGAAATCCAACAGACCTGGATTTTGGTCCTAGCTTTGCTGCAAAATAGTTCTGTAACCTCAGTCTTTCTGACCCTCAGGGTGACTTTCATATATTAGAGATGGCAACATGAGGTCTCCTGACAGGACCAAAATTAGGGAACCAATCAAATCAAACTATGAACCTCAAACAGTTTGAAAACTGTAGAATGAAAGAAGAAGCACAAACTAGAGGTCTGACCATAGAAAAACTGATCATGTAACTAAAAGGCCTCTTTCCATGAGAATTTTAATACATCCCCTGAAGTGGAGAATATTTGACGACGCTCAGAGGAAATAACATAGGATGGCATCTAGCAGTCTATACGAAAAGAGCATCCGGACTGTCATTCATGTTTTGTTTTCTGTTGGAGATTTACTATTTTCTTCTCCATCTTCAACAAGAACCTACAAGAGCCTGTGATAGTGGAAGGAGCTTTCAGGTCCTAAATATCCAAGCGTGTGAACCCTCAGCCTGCCAGGCCTTGACTGTGACCTTGTGGCAAGGCTCTGTCTAACCCTGCTGGCCCAGAGCGTTCTCACCTATAAAGGACGTGGCTGGACCATGTAATCGCTCAGGCCTTTTCCAACTCGAAAATTCTATGAGTCCATGATTTCCCTTATTAATTTTACAACAACTAAGTTATCACAAGTATTTATTGTTTGGGGAAATACATATATATAAAATATACTTCTCAGTTGCTAAAGAGGCTGATTTTTTTCAGTGTCAGGGTAGATGGCAGATAAATTTTAATCAAAAGGAAAAACCCATTAACAACAAATTATACTAATTATTTCCTGCTTCTGTTGATTGAGGCAGCAAATAGTATACCATGCTATGCCGAGGACATAAGATTCTTCCTAGAATTTTCCATGGGCTTTGAGGCCATAACTCATCTGCTTTGCCGCACAGAAAATATCTAGAAATGAACAATGCCTGTATACTCTAATGTCCTATTATATTGATGAATATTAAACTGGGGTATCTATCACTCTAGTGACTTTAATTAGCTCTCAAACTGATTCGTGATCAATCATCAAGTGCTCATTAAGGAGGAAAACCCAGGAACTATCTGGTAGGTGCAGGGTTGACACAAGGATTTGCTATGTGCTTTTATCTTTGACTGTTATATTTAAGTTAAAGCAGGACATTAGTCATCTTTTTCAAAGTGCTAAATTTAACAATATTTTTTACATGGCAATATAAATTACAATTAGTTTCACCAGATTTTGCTACTTTAATAAAAATATTTAATGAAAAATGACTCATTTATCCTAAAGAGGATAAATTGTTTTCTGCCTTCTTAGAAAGAAAATGTTTCTATTTGTAAGACAAGCAACCTGTATTTATTGATCTTAATCTGGGCTAGCTCTATTTCCAGTAGACACCAGAGGCAGCTTCTAATTCAAATCTTTGAGTAACAGGCAGGGGTTATTGGTTTTGTTTATCTCGAAAGAACCCTCGAAGAACACTCACATTCAGCAAAAATTTCTTGAGCCCCATAAAATGTACCACAAACAGGCCTTGTCCTTTTTGATTCCTTTACATTCTATTACTAGAAATCCAATTATATTTTATTCTCTGTTGATTTATACTAGGTTCATCAGGATTATTTTTCATGAGAGCAATGAACAATTTGGTATAATATCTGCCCACTTCACAATGATCAGAGATTTTTAACATGAAATAAATGTCATTTTATCCAGGAACTTCTAGTTTTGCAGAAGATATTTTCCTTTCTTGTCTCTCAAGCACTCCATTTGTAGTGGGGTAAAGAGAAATTGGTAAGGGCAGAGGATTTGAACAAAGTCCAGCTTAATATTCCCTTTATTCTGACATGAATGATTTGATAATACTCTGGCAATATTCAAGCACATGGAGTTCCCTGCACAGGCAATGCGCTTTCATGCATCTGTGCTTTCCCTCACACACGAATTGCTTTTTTGGAAGGCCCTTCCCACCCTTCCGTTGTCATAAAATCAGGTGTCAGCTTCTCCAGGAAGCCCTTGGGAGGTTTACACAGGGCTGTGGAGACCTCTATCTCGCCCAGCACCCAACACCATACATGGAAATATCTCACAAGTCTAACTCATTGATGACAGGGCTGTTTGCCATCAATATATTAACAGGACCTGTAAATTTATTGAAAGGCTCCTCCCAGCCTCTCTGGACGCAACAGAGATGATCCTCTAATAATTTTAGAGCTGAGGCAACTATGCTTTTAGTACTTTCCATTTAACTGACTTAGAGACAGGGAACAGATTCTGAGATTTGGGACAAACGCTGAACAATGGCATTCCATAAATCCTAGAAACTTACAAATCACAAACCCTCTCCATGCAAGTGCTGCGCAGCCACTCTACAAAGGAGGAGAGCACCGTCTTAAAAGATAACCTATTCCATTTCTCAACAGATCTAATGGTTAAATTCAGGAATCAGACTGCCTAGATCCTTGTTTTGCCTTTTATCACGTTCCACAGTTTTCTCACCTGTAATTAGGAATAAGAATCATACCTCTAAGGTTGTTGTGAAGATAAAATGAATTAATACATGCCAAGCACTTGCAGTGGTAACTGGCAAACAGTGAGTGTTTCATGGTTGCTACAAAAATTATAAAATACCCCCCCCATCATATCTTTAAAGCCCACAATAGCCTCAGCCAGTGCTCAGTGTCAATGCTCACTTGTTTACTCTCACACACCTGAAGGTTGAGAGTAGAGGGATGGTCTTTGTTCTATCCATCCAAGAAACTGAGCTGCAAAGAGCCTTAATCCTTGCCCAACAAGTCAACAGAGAAAGTCAGTGATAGGGAAGGTCATCAGAAAGTCCTTGTTTCAAAAAGCGTTTTCATATGAAGTCTTCAGAGGCCCTGAAATACAAGTTTAAGCTACTGAAAGAATAATACCCACACATTGGCACTTGGAATACATATTCACCAGGGCCATAGTGAACACAGTGGCAGCAGAAGTGGTGAAGGGAGAGTTTCAAGCAGTTGGCAACGTTGAGGGGGAAAGTACATGTATAATGAAAGGCCAACAAATTTACTAGAATTTCAAAGTCACCTGCAATTTTAAATCATTAATTCTTTTCAGGGAAATGTTTCACATGTCTTCAACATTACACATGTGTATTAGACACTTAAGTTATACGGTTTAGTATATGAAATACTTAAGCTGAGGACACCAGACACTTGGAATTTTAAAATCATAAAAGACCTGACACCCTTGGAATTGTAGCATCAACTAAAATGGAAAGAATGACATGGAATCCTTTTCTTTTAATGGAAAATGGTTTAGAACTTGACACATAAACCTGTTTCTCAAATCCAATACCTCTCACTCCATTTATTAAAAAGAAGAGAGAAAAAAAGAAGAAAGGTGAGAGGCCTTTGTTAATCTATGCAAGAAAGATTTTTGAGCTTTCAAATTGCTTTTGACCAGATGTCCAACCATTTTTTGCTGCCTATGTCGTTTAGAATCTCATTTGGTACTCTCCTGAAATCTTTCAACTTCTGATTTTTTTCCTTTCTCTCTAGATATGGCTCCAGAGGGAAATTCTATGAATATGCCTTGTGTTCGTCCTAATTGTATGCCTTGGCTCACATTGCTCCTATTGCCTCAAAAACCTTCCCCAACTTCTCTCCATCTGTCCTACTCATAAAATCCTGTCCATTTTCAGACTCTTTCCTCTCTGACTTTTTCTTAATCCTCAGGGTGGACCTCTCTCTTTGGAACTCCAAAGCCCTCTAGCTGAACCTTTCTGTTGGTACATAATGGTCTGCCTTAAGTTATAATCACCATTAAAAAGGGAGTACTGGGACTTCCCTGGTGGCCCAGTGGTTAAGAATCCGCCTGCCAATGCAGGGGATATGGGTTCAAGCCCTGGTCCGGGAAGATCCCACATGCCGCGGAGCAACTAAGCCCGTGTGCCAAAACTACTGAGCCTGCGAGCCACAACTACTGAGCCCTCGTGCCACAACTACAGAAGCCCGTGCACCTAGAGCCCGTGCTCTGAAACAAGAGAAGCCACCGCAATGAGAAGCACGCAGCGGCAACGAAGAGTAGCCCCCGGTTGCCGCAACTAGAGAAAGCCCGTGTGCAGCAAAGAAGACCCAACGCAGCCAAAATTAAATTAATAAAATAAATAAATCTATTTAAAAAAAGGGAGCACAGTGTGCGAGCTGAGCCTTTTGACTCTGCTTGGTCTGAGACTTCCTAGCTGTGTGACCTTGGGCAAAGTACTTAACCTTTCTGTGCCTCATCTACCCTGTAGGTCCGTTGGAAAAATTTAAAGAGCTAATTATGTAAATTGCTTAGAATAGTACCAGATAAAGGTTAGTTGTTGCTATTTAGTCCTTGTTTAGCTTTTATTTGCCAAACTTCTGGTACTGTCTTGCCTAAAGCTCCCAGCACAGTAGCACATACATAGTAGGGCCCTATTTACTAATTTGAATTAAAATAAAAACCTGGGTTACAGTTCCAACCTGGGACTTTAATCACTTAATCTGAGTCTCCGTGATGGTCTCCCTAAATGAGGAGGTTAATTTGATCATTTCTAAAGGCCCATTCAGCGCTAAAATTCTATCAGATAATCATGTGAGTTAAGATATGTTGAAATGGATCACCCAGCTCAACAGATTTAGATCTTCATTCCCTTCACATGATTTTTACATTTCTACTGGCCAACATTTCTAGTCCATTTTGAGACAATAAATCTAAGGAAAATGCCCATGATTTATTCTATGTATATGTATTATATATTTGGTTTTGATGAATAATGATAAACAAAGCTAAGTACCTTAATTACCCAATACAAATGAAACATTCTGATTGTTATTAAAGCATTCTAATCATTTAAAAGTCATACTACTATATTTCAGAATGTAATAGTTTGGATAAAATACTCTGAGAAGGATTCTTGATATGAAACATGCTTTAGAAATGTTTTGTTTTTACTAAACTATACTTTCTAACACTTTTTTCTTTTTTCATTTCTAAGCCAAATAATTGTTTTTGGTTCATATTGCTCACTTCTTTTAAAAGACAGTTTTATTTGTAGTTCATAAGCACCAACCATAACTAATTCTCAAATCTCAGAGAGAAAAGAAAAATTCCAAGCAGGAGCTAGCGAGCATTTCACCTCATTAATTAGCAGGGTACCCCAAAAGACATCTACATATAAAGTTCTTATCAAACAGATGTCCTGGGGGGGGTAGGGATAAATTAGGAGTTTTGGATTAACATATACACATTACTCTATATAAAATAGATAACCAACAGGGACCTACTGTATAGCACAGGGAACTATACTCAAAATCTTGTAATAACCTATAATGGAAGAGAATGTAAAAAAAGAACATATATAATATATAAACAACTGAATCACTTTTCTGTACACCTGAAAACAACACAACATTGTAAATCAACTATATTTCAATAACAAATTTTTTAAAAATAAAAAAAACAACAGCTGTCTTTAGAGAGTCTTCCAATGGAAATTTTATTAATCTCAATCGTTTTGGCAGGAAAATGAATCCAGGTTAAACTATCGAACCTGGTCTCTAAAGTCAGTCTGTGTCAAGGCCAAGATTAGAATTCAGAAGTTGGCAGGGAGTCATGTGATCCCAATACCTCTCTTTCTTTCCATCTAAGTGTCTAGTAATAAAGCCAGGGCAAGGATATATGGAAACACTTTGTCAGCCCAGGATCTCTAAATAGACTGCTTTTTAAAAAAGTTTTCCAGGTGGCATCACAGAGCATGTGGTATTCCAGAGAGGTTTTCATTTTGGGGAGCCTTTTACATATCCTTTACACCTTATTTCTCTTTGTTCAGTGTTTTGTTCTGAGACCCAGACCTCTTTGTAGTCCCTCTCAAAGCAATGAATTTGCATTTTCACTACAGAAATGTATATTTCAAATACTTCAAATGCCCTTGAGCTAAAATAAATACTTAACCAAAACAAAACAAAATAAAAAAACCAAAAACCTCTTTGAGGCACAGAGAAAAATCTTCCGATAGGACGTGGCAAGTATCTTGGGCTTTTTCAGAATGACCTTTCAACCTTGCCTGGGGCATGTTTCTTCTTATAGAAGAATGCATTAGCTCCTGGTTTGTGGGAGGCTCACAAAGCCAGCCAAGGAAGCTTTCCTCAGCAGTCCTCAGAGGTGGAGTTTTCTAAGAAGGGCTTGAAATAATAAAGTGTCTTCCCTCCCATCTCCTCTAAAAATAATTAGCTTTTCATTTTAACATTTTAAACTGGTTCAAAGATATGTAAAGGCCAGCGTGGATATCTGTGTGCATTCAGAAACCCTGTTTTCCAAATAACTCCTGTACAAGAGGCTCAGAAGACTTGGGTTTGTACTGGGACAGCTTCTATTCTCTATTTACATTTGTTAGGCAAATTAGAGCTAGGGCTCAGAAGGGAGAAAACAAACGTGCATGGAATAGCCAGTAATGGATACTTAGCACTAATCACCATGTGAGAACACACACCTAAACAGGTGGTGTTGACACATATAACACTAAAGCTATAAGAAAAGCTATGTTTTAAAGAGGCAGCCCTCCAAATGAACATATCCTAATATTAAAGCTGAGTGTGCAAACCCAAAGCTGTTTGGGTTTGCCCATTTTGTAACCCACATCAACAATCTGGAAAGCTCAATCAAGTTTTTACAAGTGGCAATCAGCGCATGCAGTGTAAAAGTTTCAACTCTTGAGTTTTACCTATTAGATCAGGCTCCACCCTTCTTCTCCCCACCTGTCCTGCACATCCTTCCCTAAGGCAGCTGTGCAGTGGGGAACTGATGGGCCTTGGGGATGGAACTGGGCTGAGATTTTGGAGCATTCATTTACTATCTGTGTGACCCTGAGCTAATTATTTGGAGCCCCGGCTCCCATTAGTAACCTTGGGATTAGGAATACCTGCCTCATAGGACTGCTGTGAGACATGAATGGGATCCTGCATGTGCCTCATGGTAAGGGCTGGATAAATCTTCATTTTCTCAGTTCTTTCCTCTTAATTTAATGGAATTTGAAGATGGATTATCTCTTGACTCTGGCTAGCCATGTGTGTCACTGATGTACGGAGAAAGTAATCATCAATTACACATAATTAACAATCAATTTCACGTGGATTTACCATGACATCTGTGTTAATCTCCGTTAGAATTTGCTTACTGAGGATGGTAAGCGCCTTGTTTTTCAAAACACTGAGTATAATGCTGTAAAACCTAGGCAAAGTAAAGAAATATTAATATAGGACAAATAATTGTTTTTCTCCTAAAATACAGCATAACCTTTTGAGATTTTGGTATGAGGGGACAGGCTTAACACTTCAAACCACTGTTTTATGATGAGCCCTTTACTAGACTGATGAAGGCAAATTTTGGTTTGAATGTTCCTTTTAACCTTTTGTGTCACCATTTTTCCATTTTTGCCTTTTCACTTCTCCACTAACCCAGTCACAGCCCTGTTCACATTTACTATTGATTTGGTTTTCTTACAGGAAGTTACCACCCTTTTTCTTTTTGTACAAAACTAATATATACTGATTATAAGGAAAAACCATGTATATATATAAAAACCATCTGAAATTACTATTAATATCATCCCTGATCTCCACCTTTACTCTGAGAGGCAGACAAGGAGCTGTTGCCATCCCCACTTCACCGATGATGAGGAAGATGACAATGACGATGAGGATGACACTAACTACCTATATTTATTAAGCATTTACTATGTGCCAGGCACTGTTCTGAATGCTTAATCTGTATTAACTCAGCTTTATGTTTTCTCTTAGCACGTACACCTGCCATACTATATATTTATTTGTTTATTGTCTGTTTCTCCTCCCTAGAATATAAATGCCCTGAGAGGAAGTAACATGGTCTGTTCTTATTCACATCTATTATACATCCCCAGTACATCTACAAGTGCCTGGCATGGTAGGAGGCGTTCAAAAACTGTGGAATAGATAAACTAGTTTTCCTAACAACATGGGTGAGCCTTATCCAATACATTGAGGGCCTGAATAGAATAAAGAGATGAGTAAGAGAGAATTTGCTCTCTCTGCCTGTCTTCGAGGTGAGACATGGTCTTCTACTTTGGACTTGAACTTGGGCTGGAACTTACACCATCAGCTCTCCTGGTTCTCAGGCCTTTGGACAGATTGGAATTACCTTCTGGCTCTCCAGCTTGCTGCCTGCTGATTTGGGGACTTAGCCTCCACACCGCACGAATCAACTCCTTATAATCAATTTCTCTCCCATATCTATCTATCTATCTATATCTATCTATCTATCTATCTATCTATCTATCTATCTATCTATCTATCTATCTATCTATCTATCTATCTAATCTCCTATTGGTTCTGTTTCTCCCAGACTAATACAGATGCCCAGATTGGCTAAGTGAGCTGAGATTCAAATTCAAGTTCGATGTGAGTCCAGTCAATTCTGTTTCCTTAAAGTACAGCAGTCTCCCTGCTTTCTTAACCCTACTTTAGTTCTCTTTCACATGTTAAACTGAAAAGGAAGTTAATTAGTGGATTAGACTTAGAAAGGGAATTTGAAGACCTTGGTTCACTCTTACTTTTTAGCCCAATGAGTCCCATCTGTTAGATCTTTTTTTTTAATTTTAAGTTTTTAGTTTTTTCTGTTGTTGGTTTTGTATTTTTTCTTTTTATTTCTTTTTCCTTCTTGTTAGATCATTTAAATTAACATTTCTAAGAAGTACAGGTTGCCAGTGAGGCAAATGTTCAATTTTTCACCTATGTTTTTGTTAAAGCAACATTAATGCCATTGATTTAAAAAAATACAAAGGAGTAAGTGATAAATGGCTTAGGTGCTTTGTGTTGTTAGGGTGGCATTAACGTTTAGAGATCTTTGTTAGAGAATGGTTTCCCAAAACTATGGCAACAGAGATAAAATGACAGAACTGCAGAGGCTCTGGAGCCAGACCTGGACTTGAGATCCCACTCTACTACTTATTGTGCCACCTGGGCAAGCCTCTCTGAGCCTTAGTTTCCTCATCTGTGAAATGGGGATAATGATAGTAACTGCCTCATAGAGACACTGTGAGGATTACATAAAATAGTGCATGTGCTTAGCACAGTAACTAGCCATATATAATAAGCATTTAATAAATGTTAGCTACTTTGAAAGGCATGGCTAGTTACCTAAAAAATATCTCCCTTTCTCTCTCAAATTAACAAAATCCTCAATTTTTAACTGGCTGTCAACGAGCTGGCCAACTAAAAGACTATAACTCCCAGACTTCCTTGAAATCTGGTGAAACTGTGTTTCTAAGTTCTGGCCAATGATGTATATGAAAGTGTTATATGGAACCTTCATTAAGTCTTCGTAAGAGACAGAGGGCCTGCCCTTCTTTCCTTTCTCCATTCTGTTGGAGTCTCCTTTCTCCATTTCAGGAAAGCAGATGTAATGGCTGGAGCTCCAGCAACTATCTTGAACTCTAAGAATAAAGATACAATTATGTTTCTCTGAACAGTGTATTAGGAGGAGCCTGATTCTTTGATGGCTTTATGTAACCTCCATACCAGTCCTGTGCTGCCAACCTCTGAACTTCTTTTATGTGAGAGAGAGGTTAAACTTCTATCTTGTTTATGCCATTATTCTCAGTACCTCTGTTACTCAAGGCCCAAGTAATCCTAACTGCTGTGGCTGGCCCATGTGGTAGGTTCAAAACCACTTTGAGGCCCTGTTTCTGTAAATAAAGGGAAGGTTGAGGCAGAAATATAGAAAAGGGGATGCATGTCTTCAAAGCCTTTCCTCTCCTTCCAGACGACACTCAGATGCCACCATCCGCTCTTTCCTGCTCAGAGGTCCAGGCCTTCATGCCCCATGGATACAACCCGTTCTCAAAGAATCTGATAAAACTCGGTTCATTTTAAGGTAGAAATGATCATAAGGCATCTCTTTCTATTTGTCCTGGGCATTTGTATTTTATTTAAGACAAAGTCTTCTGATAGAATGTTTGGAATAATCAACAGACCTGTGAGAGAACTATTTTGGGGCAGGGAAGCCCACACATAAGGCTACTGCCCACCACTAAGGTTGGACTGTAATTTAATAAAAAGCACTCCTCTGGTTTAAGGAAGTTAATGTACCTCTCAAAAAGGAGCTCACCTTCAACTCCCAAGGAGTATCAAGGGTTGAAAGGGAGGAGTGAATATTTGTTTGAAAAGGCAATTAAATAGCATCCTCAATTCCCTCAGGCTGCATATTTTACATGTTACTTCAACAATCATTATTATGTCATCACTTGAAAAAAATTCTATGCATGATGCAACTCAGAAGGTAATTTATTTGTGATCAGTCAGAGGTTGAATAAAGAACCTAAACCACATTCCCCCAAACCTTGGTCCCCTGTTCAAACACTCCTCACTTTTTCTTCCTTTCTGAATGTAAACTGAATGTATGTAATAGATAGATTTCATTTGAACATGACAGAATGTACGTATCTGAATTTAAATTTCAAGAGAGACCATCTTTCAGAGTAAAAAGTGTGTGTGTGTGTGTGTGTGTGTATAATAAGACGGTCTTTCCCCACAGAACATGACATCTGACCTCAAATGTGCATGCTCTCTGGTTTGGTTAAAGTCAAATTATCTCCCAAGAGCTCAAAGTGATCTACAGACTACCTAATGAAAACCTCACTGCCTGTCTCCTCTATGCCTTGATTCCTCAGCTGATTCAGAGATTAAATGACTGACAGGGTTATTTAAACTCTGGTGATCTTTTCTAGAATCTGGCTCCTTCAGGCTTTCAGACTGATACTGATGAGACGTTTGAGGAGTTATCAACTTACTTGATTCAACTATAGAGTCTCCTAGATGTCTAATTCCACTTGATAGGCTGAATCCAGGAGAAATTTCTCTATACACATCCCTCACTGAGATAAAATTTTCATGACATTCTACCAGATTTTCTTATATTCAACAGTCAAGTTTATCTTTGCCAGTGCTGCTCTGACTAGTATTACTAGTTCCAGACCATAAACAACAGGCTCTTGTTTATGATGCCATGACAACCAGCAGATTTATTTTTTAAAGTATTAGAGACTGATTTATATTTCTAGGTAAAACAATGCCCAAGCAAAGGGAACCACAAGGAAAGTGCCATGAAGCCCTCATCTTAAAATAGTGCAATGGAAGAAGACAGAATTTCTTCTGTGGAAGTCTCAGAGGCACAATGCTGATTCAACTTTTAAATTCTACATCCAGGATTTCTAGAAATGGTTGATACTTTAGGTTATCAGAAATTAATAAATCACACCAAGCGTGGGCTAATAAATGGCCTTTTATATGGATATGACCTTATAACATGAGGCTTTTGCACATAAAGGTTTCTGAAGGAGGAACAAGCAATTAGAAACCGTCAATTTAATTCAAAAGCACAGGTGTAGCAAACATGCTGCATAAAAACACAAATTTATCACACACGTAGAAAAAAACTGGAAAGTGGATTTTATAAGAATATCACTCATTTTATAAAGTTTAAAACTACAGGTTCTTTTAATTAGCAAGTATCAGTGGAGCATTAAAAACAATTTAATTCACAAAACTGTATTTTACACACTTGCTTTTTAGGAACAAATGAATTTGTAAATCAAGAAACATATTTTAATAAGTTTCAGGTTTAATTTGCCTGTAAAGAAAAATTCAAATAATCTTGTGTAATGAAAATGCAAATATCTATAGTTAGAACAAATTAACATTACTCAGTTCTCATTATGTTGTTCTCTTTTAAAATAAAAACTCGTCAAATTCCTCCAGAAGGAATTTGTATTTAATAATATGATCATTAATTGTAAAACAAAATATACATAGGCATATGACTAATCATTGATTTTGTTTTTTCAATAGTTAATCATTTAATTTCTTCTGATTATATGCATTAACCTGAAAAAACTTAAATTCAGAAAAGCAAACTATTGCCAAGAAGGAAAAATAGATACCCCTCCCCCTCAATATTCTGGAACTGAATATATGAATAGATCACATATAATCCAACCATGTAAAAACATTCTTTTTGGGACAACTATAGTCCAGTTTCTTAAATTGTTCTGACTGCATATACATATTTACTTGAAACAGTCTCGTGCCATCTATCCACTCGGTTCCACATTTCAACCAGACAAGCATCCATCAACACTCTAGCTTGGAATGAGTTCTAATAAGAGAAGTGTTTCTGCAAACCAGAATTCTAAACCAAAGATTTTTCCAAAAGAAAGATTACGTGCTTACCGTATAGAGCTCGTTAAGAACCTTCATTAAGTCCTCATGAAGTTGGAATGCAATCTCTTTGCTCTGCAATGAGAAAAAATTAACAATATTAAAAACTGTAACAGAAACTTGTTTCTAGATGATTTACATCTTAAGAAGTCCACTGACTGAAAACAGAAGAATGTGTATAACACAATGGAAGGCCAGCACGACCCTGATACAATAAATATCTTTGACCAAATGGCCCTTTCTAAATACTAGATGTGTGCACCAATGGTTACCACTGGCTGGACAGAAGCAAAGAAGTGGACAGTGTGAATGGCTCTCCCACCATCCAAATCAGACTTTTTCAAGAGCGAGAAAAAGGAGGGTGAAGCACCGTGCTTGCTCAGAAGTTGTGTTGCAGAACTTAAGTCATGAAAAGATGCATTCCAGCATCTTGCTTCCCATCTCAGTATCATCACAAGGGAATTTTGCAGTGTGAGTCCCCAGAAGCTAAGTTAGAAACCAACAGGGAAATTAACTCTCTCTTTCCAAAATAACTATATGACTGACTACAAAATTTTTTTTTAATTAAAGCATAGTTGATTTACAATGTTGTGTTAGTTTCTGGTGTATAGCAAAGTGATTCAGTTATACATATACATATATATATGTGTGTGTGTATATATATATATATATATGTTCTTTTTCAGATTCTTTTCCATTATAGATTATTACAAGACATTGAATATAGTTCCCTGTGCTATACAGTAGGATCTTGTTGTTTATCTATTTTATATATAGTAGTTTCTGTCTGCTAATCCCAAACTCCTAATTTATCCCTCCCCACCTCTTTCCGCTTTGGTAACCATAAGTTTGTTTTCTATGTCTGTGAGTCTGTTTCTGTTTTATAAATAAGTTCATTTACATCATTTTTAAAGATTCTACATATAAGGGATATCATATGATACTTGTCTCTCCCTTTGACTGACTACAATTTTAATTTTAAGAAAACACTTTCAAAGTAGTGCGTTGGTAAGGCCACTTATGCTCCACACACTTTTTGCCTCTGCATTTATTATTGTTATTTTTTCATTAAGACAAAAAAGAGTTTTACTTTTCCACTCAGTGGGTAAATGACAGCATTTAAGATATTCTTCCCTAGGCTAATTCTGAGGGTTTGACAGAGGAGTATTTGAATATTTTTTTTCAGCAAAATCTGTAAGTTACTTTAAAGGAAATCATATATCCAAATTACGTTTCTTTTTTTTTCCTGTTTTGAGTTCAGTATTTAGTCAGGTACAGAAAATGGAAAAAAATGTGTAGCATGGCTTAATCTATAGTTTGAGACAATAACAACAACATCCATGGTTCATTTATGTGTCTCCCACTGGGCTGTCAGGACTGGGAGTAAGGGCCATATCTTTAACAGCTCTGCGACCCCAGAGTCCTGCACAGTGCTTGGGCACGAGGCCAGAACTAGGGTGAGGCAAGTGAGGTGCCGAGGGTATGGAATTTAAGAAGACACTAGTCCAGGTCCCACTTGGGCACAAAGGAAGCTTCCAATCAGCACTTGCTAAATGAATCTGTACATAAGTTGAAATACTGTTGTTTGTGTGATTTGCTGAAGTAGTTACTGCCTTTGGTGAAGGCTGGCCACTGGTGAGAGGGCAGAAAAGAAAGGCCCATAGACCACCCTTAATAAAATCAGAGGATCTAGATGAAACACAGTCCGTCTGCCAACACTAGGTCATTGGGTTAGGCCTCCCTTAAAAAAGGCCACATGTGCTGAAGCAAAAATTTGTGAACATAAAATAGTGTGGGAAGATGACATCAGAGCAATAGCTAAACTTCGAGAAATTCAAGTTTGTTAGCTGCATTCATCCCTGGGTTTTCTTGGCGTGATAAAGGGTGCTGGTGTTTATCGAGCTCTGAAAGATTTAAAATCCCTACACCTGGGTTAGAGATTTTATGTTTTGCTGTGTCCTTGCTATGTGAAGAGGTGGGTTAAGAATCACTGAAGGGTGAAAGGAAAGTCACAAGTGAGCAAACGAAGCCAACTGAAACTCATTTTATTTCCCTTAAATCTTGGCTATTCTGACTGTATACATTACACTGCAATCTCCTATGACTTCAGCTTGGTGTTATTTTAATATCATATTTCATTCAAGGATCTGAGCTACCAATTCAGAACTCTCTAATGGGATCAAAGGCTACCAAGTAACTCTGCTCAGCTGCCCACATTTCAGGTAGCAAGTCCAAAAAGAAAATATTTCTTGGCTAAGACTTTAGAACAATAACCCCCCAAATCCCTTAGGTCCAATTAACTGCAAGCCAAGAATATTTAGGATCAGATTGAACACTTGGGTTTGGGGCGATAAGGGCCTGCTAAACCAGCCAAGTCAAATATCTTACAACAGCAAAAAGGTTCTTTGTACATTTCACATTTTACAAGATTTCAGGTAATGAGGTAGAGGAAGTCTGGCAAAACAGACATACTGTTCTCTGCTGACCACACCCTCACATTTTTGGTTCACCTTTCCTCAGAGGCCCTGAAATATAAAAAAATCTGTCTGGGAGGCAGTATAGAATAACACTTCAAAGCAAGGACTCTGGAGTCAGAATGCTGGGACTGAAGTCTCAAAGGCTTTGGACTCCCCTGTGCCTGAGTTTCCAGATCTATAAAAGGAAGGTAGTCATGGTACCTATGTCATAGGGTTGATGAGAGCATTAACCAGATGACACATACACAGAACTCAGAATGGTACCTAACACACAGTAAACATCCCACAAATGTTATAATTATTTAATTCTTTCCCAGACACTGTAACGGTTAACTCCCTTGAATGAAAAGCCCACATGATATTCTTCCTTCTTTTGGTCTCTATGGACACTTATTCCATTGACTTCCACATAGGAAGTGCTTGGCAGATACTGGTTGAATTGAACTGGATGTCCTTCACCCCACTCCCCATTACCCTGGCCTTTAGATCCACCCAAGTGACCCCTGATTTGGAAGGGCCTCAAGTATTGTGCTCCAGCCCTTGAGCCCTTCTTACATCCATACACCCTTGCCACACATGTACACTGAACTTATCTATGTTCCATTTTCGTGGGTATACTACTGGTGGTACCAGATGAATTAATCAAACATCTACTAGGAAATGGATAATTCCTCAAGCCAATGGGATAAGATATATACAACTCATGAAAGAGGCCCTTAAGGAGCCAGGCTCCAGTGGGAACTTTAAATTCTGTGAGAAGTTGGCGGCGAGTTATTTTCAGGTAGGTAGACCCCCGGCTACCCTCATGACACATCACCGAAGATTCCGCCTAGATGTTCGCTTTGAATGACAGTCTAAACTCTCCGTGGCCTAGTCAGTAGCCTCGAAATTAACCATGTTCTCCCTGCCCTGCACCACTCCTTTTCCCTGCAAAAACTGTTAAAAGAATTGGGCTGTGCTCTGAAACACTAGACCATGTGACTGAAGTGTGAAGCATGAATTTGCACACCCTTTTGTTCACAGATACCCGGGCCAGACAACATCAAGTCCTAGTCTGAGTGCTGGGGGCTTGGTCCCGGTCCCCATGGCACAGAAGCAACGACAAGATCACCTCATGTTATCCCCACCCCAGCTTTAAACATGTCTCCAATTTATTACAGTAACAGTGAAAAACAGTCCTTTCTTCTAAATACGACTCTGGACCCCAAGAGAAGCAATCTTAAAACAAAACACATCTGCTGTGGCACACAGGATGCTGACATACTCAACTAATGCACTGAAACCCTTTAATTAGAAAATATCTGGATTATCAAAAGTCCATCAAAATTCAATAGGTTAAGTATACCTCTGGATTCTATTTCATTAAAAATGTGAAAACAGTGAGAGCAGACCCTTGACCCTTGACCAAGAGCTGCTAGGTAAGAAAAAGGATACGGGTATTAAGGAAAGCAATCAATGTTCCCTTTGTACAAGAGAAAAAAATAACTTTATGCAATGATATATGCTTGAAATAAAGTATTTTTTATGTTATTTGCGATTGGCTGATTAAAATTACTTTTGCACAGGGAAGGAGAGTCCCCTCCAACTGCTTCAGGTATGGAGTTGAAAAAGCGAACAGTTTTTTTTCCATTTCTGTGGGCCTATATAAGTTCAAATGATGGTAAAAACTTCTAATGCATTGCAATAGGATTCTAGGATTCTGACCCAAGGGGAAGGAAAATGGTTAGAACTTCCATTCAGTTGACATTTATTAAATGTCTCCAATGTGTAAACCCAGAGTTGAATACCAAGTCAATTTCTAATTGTTTCCTATTTATTATCGCTTTGATGTTTCAGACAATTCAAACATAAGTCCAAAATGAACAGTCCCAAAGTTTCCACCTTTTTTCATTATAAAAATGAAGTAAGTGTATTGAAGAATATTGGAAAAATAGAGAACAGAAGGCCAAAACTACCACCATTGTAATTTGATGGGTGTATTTCCTTCAAGTTTGTTTATCTAAACAGAGGTCTGAGTTGTAATCATTCTATAATAATAAAGTATCTTTTTTCTACTCTGCTTTTTTCCAGTTATCATACATTTTCCCATGTATTTATATAATTTTCAGAACATTATTATTGATTAAAATAACTACCCAGTGAATGTATATTAACCATTCTTCTATTATGGTTTCCAATGTTTCCAATATTTTCCATCAATCATTCAATTACTTACTTATTCATTCCATTTCACCAATATATTTTAATCACCCTGAACTATCTTGCATTTTGCGCTGTTGCCTTAGTGTCAATTCCCAGACATGAAATTACCAGGATAAAAGTATTGACTTTTTTTTTTTAATTTATTTTTATTTATGGCTGTGTTGGGTCCTCGTTTCTGCGCGAGGGCTTTCTCCAGTTGCGGCAAGTGGGGGCCACCCTTCATCGCGGTGCGCGGGCCCCCCACCATCACGGCCTCTCCCGTTGCGGAGCACAGGCTCCAAACGCGCAGGCTCAGTAATTGTGGCTCATGGGCCCAGTCGCTCCGCGGCATGTGGGATCTCCCCAGACCAGGGCCCGAACCCGTGTCCCCTGCATTGGCAGGCAGACTCTCAACCACTGCGCCACCAGGGAAGCCCAAAAGTATTGACATTTTAAAGACCCTGGATTCACATTGGAAGACTACTTTCTAAAAGGGTTATAATGAATTTATATCGCTTCCAGGACAATAGTGTCACTCATGTCAGAATCTGGGGTTCATCCAAGACTTGCTTCTCCTCCTTGAAAGAGAAGCCACCAATCCTATCTATTCTGGTTGATCTGTTTTTCTGTATGTCATGAGAATTTTTTTTAAAGATAAACACCTAGGGAACTCCCTGGTGGTCCAGTGTTTAGGACTCTGCCTTTCCACTGCAGGGGGCACAGGTTCAATCCCTGGTCTGGGAACTAAGATCCTGTAAGCTGCGTGGTGCAGCACCCTCCCCCCACCAAAAAAAGATGAAGAGCTAATTATGTCCTTCCTCTGATTAAAACCTATCAAATTCTTGCTATATTTTTTTCAGGATAGAGTTACAATTTATTTTTTTTTATTTTTTGGCTGTGTTGGGTCTTCGTTTCTGTGCGAGGGCTTCCTCTAGTTGCGGCAAGCGGGGGCCACTCTTCATCGCGGTGCGTGGGCCTCTTCACTATCGCGGCCTCTCTTGTTGCGGAGCACAAGCTGCAGACGCGCAGGCTCAGTAGTTGTGGCTCACGGGCCTAGTTGCTCCGCGGCATGTGGGATCTTCCCAGACCAGGGCTCGAACCCGTGTCCCCTGCATTAGCAGGCAGATTCTCAACCACTGCGCCACCAAGGAAGCCCTAGAGTTACAATTTCTTAAATCACTCATAAATTCCCCTGTCAAACTAGTCTACCTTACCTTCCACAAATCTCAAACCACATCCTTTAGCCTGATCATAAGCTGCTCACTCCCAGGTTCTACTTTCACATCTCTGCCTTCTCCATGCCATCCCCACTGCCCAGACTCTGCTTCCTTCTCTGGCCTGGTACAATCCTACATGCTACTACTTTGTGAAAACTTTCTTGTAACTTTACCTTGTCCTTCAAATAAAGAAATTAGACCCTCCCTTCTTTGTGACTGTATAATACATTCATTCATTATCACTTCTAGGCTGTATGATTTAGTGGTTAGTTGTTCAAACTCTAAAACTGGATGCCTGTTTTCAAACTCTCTTGTCTGTGCGTAAGTTAAATAATTTTGTGAGTTTCCTCAATGGCAAAACAGAGATACCAACAGCCTCTACGTCACAGGGTTTTATTGGGATGGTCCTTATTAAACACTTAACACAAAACCCAGCACACAGTTGAGTGTTAAACTGATGCCGCCTGTTATTATCACGCTCATCATGTTTCTTTTTCTCTTCATAAACAGAGGGTTTCTTTGAAAGCAGGGACTGTGTCCTAATCATTTTTGTGTTCCCAGGGCCTGCCGTGGTGCCTGGCACACTGTAGGGGCTCGATATACCTTTGATGAATGAATGGGACCCAGAGCTGAGTAAGGCATGGCTTCCTCCCTCCAGAGTCCACAGTCTCATGGAGGAGCTAGATGTGTCCCAACAGCTTCCTACACAGAGCACTGTGATAAGTGCTACACTGGGTGGACCCTGGCCAGGATCTCTCTTCCTGGAGAACAGCAGGCTTGCTCCCTGGAACCTCCCAGAAAGGGGAGAAAGGAAGGCAGAACACAGAGCATAATTAATACAACCATAATTGAGTACACTGGGCAATCGATCAAGCGATCTATATGGTTGGAATAAATGACCAATTCAGAGGGCCTCTGGCCTCTCACAGAGTTATTTTTAAAGTAAATCCACTGTGATGACCAGTCAAGGAATCCTGACCTTATGCTGAGTCAGAGTGAGACTAAGAGAGAAGGAGGAAAACCAGATTAAATATTTAATGAGAGGGTTGCAAATGGTTATAGCGTCTCACGCTCAGTGAGTTTTGGATGTAAATTCTGGTTAAAAGGGTCAGGCCATACCTCTACAGTGTGTGTGCTTTTAAATTTCCAAAACCTCGTGTTCATGTGTCTTTATAATAATAGATTCTCTTAATTCATGTAAACTCTCAAGACAGAAGCAACAGCATCCTCCAAAATGCCTAATGGAAAAATCTGGGCTGGGCTTAATGGCCTGAAGCAAGCTATAATATTTATAGTGTAGTTGCACATTTCCTTTCTATCTGTCAAGGGACATGGATTTGTACTTATTAAAATCACAACTAAATATCAGTGTATGGAATTAGCCTCATGATCTACTGCATTCCCAAGGTGAAAAATAATCAACATTCTTTTAGATAAAACTCCACGCCACTAGAAAATGTGGGAAAGTTAGGAAAAAAAAATCATAGATACAGGGGAACCAGAACTTCATTTTGAAACAAGACAAAACTTAACCTTAAAGGAAATATCTGGGGCATCTCCTAGAGTATTTACTAATGTAATTGCTAGGCAAATGTGGCATTCGACTGCTCAGCCTGTGAGCAGGCAAAAGTGCAAAGTCACGTACACCAGTGTCACTCATAACCACCCAGGTATAAAGAGCACTTGAACAGACAGATTAAGTAACTCAAGACTGAAATTTTAAATCCTACAGGGAATAAAGTAGATGAAACAATTATTACCATTTTCAGCTTGCATTTCCTTAACTCTTCAAGAAACACAATTTTTCATGCTAGGGTTATTTCTCTACTCAAAATGGCGATACACTGGAAACACCATTTCAGTGCCTCTAAATGAATAATCACTTAGGCATAAATTCTCAGTAGCGGATATAAACAAACCTACCTAATTAAAATCAGAACGTGTTATGAAACTCTGGTTAAGACTGTAATATAATTAACTAAAAAGTATCAGAAATATATTTCCAGACCACTTTTCAATATGCTGAACTTAACAAAAATGTAATAACTCCGCTTTATTAACAACTCCTTAATACAATTCCTTAACAATTATCATAATAATACATCATCTTTAGTACATGAACCTGAGTCTAATAATTTATCACTAAAGACAACTGTCTTTCTCTCCTGTGACAGGTGTGACTGTGCAAAGATCCAGTGTGACCAAAAGCTTACATCTATGGCACGGTTGGCTGGGGTTATGAGTATAATCTGTGGTGAAGCAAACTAGACCATATTGTGTAGGGAACCCATGACCTCAGTCTTAATAGCACTGTGGTAAGAAAAATCCAGGGACTGTTTACAAAACTAAATAAAGTTAAGTAGGAGATTTGCTCATTTATAAGTCATTCATTGAATTAGTAAGCAAAAGGCAGAGATTCTTTGAGATACTGATAAAAGTTCATTTATTCATGTACACACTCATGCATTCAGTCATTCATCTACCAGTTTATATGAGTACCTTCTATGTGCCAAAGATAGAAAAGTGGTCTTACATTTTAGTAAGAGAGGTAAACAAAACAATTTCAATTCAGTCTGATTTATGCTTATTCAAACAATTTAAACCAAGTGAAATTTCTCTATATAACTCTTGAACCAAGCCCAAAATTTAATAAACCAATCAATCTTCAGGAATTTATCCTAAATCAGAAATTTCCTTTAAAGATATATATTTATCCTAATACTAATAGTACCATCTCAGAACTACAACTCATTAATTGGTCTATAGAATTAACCATGTATTTAAGTAAAGGTAGCTTAAGGAATAGAAAAAAAACAAAAAACAAATCCCCATGGGGTAAGTGTCCTGTTCACCAAGAACTTGGTTCCTTGAATACTACCAGAGAATTTGAGAAAACACCTATGGCTAGTAGGCAAATGTACATGGGGTGACAGCCTACTTGAAGCAGGAAAAAACAAACCAACCCCAAACCATCAACATAGGTCCAGATTATTTACTGGTCAGATTATTTAAATATCTTTACTTCTCTGAGCTGTTTCCTCATCTGAAAAATAGAGAAGAGTCCAATAATATACTCCCTAGGGTTCTTAGGCGGATTAAATGAGATATCCATTGTTACGTGCTTCACAAGGTGCCTGGCACGTACCAAGCACTCTATAAATGTAACTGTCATGATGCTATTATCAGCTCAGCATCATATCCTTGTTTCATTTCATGAAGTCACCCTCCATTTTTCTAAATGCTAATGTAACAGTCTACTCACAGCAACTTTCAAATCAGTATGTCTCCGATGGTCACTTCAATCTAATTCAAGATTTACTTTCTAGAATACTTGTGTTTGAGGTACTATTATACCAAGGAGGATAGTCTATTCCAGAGAACACCGCAAAGCTACAAGGAAGCAGAACTCTAATTCTCAGCAAGCCCTTGCTGACTTTAGACTGTTAGGTCTTCCTTAGAATAAAGTAAAACTTGTCTCCACTTAAGTTCTACCAGTCAGTCTTAACTGTTATAGACTTGTAGAGCTAGTTAATCTAAGCCATCTTCTACACAACAGGTCTTCAAATATTTGAGACAGTTACTATGTCCTAGCTAAGGTTTACTTTCTCTGTACCAAACATTCCCACTGTCTTCAACTGTTCCTTATATGACACAGTTTAAAGAAATGAAGAGAGGATTCTCTTTGCCTCCCAGATAATTTTCACTGTTTTGGAGCTAGTGGCATTAAGGACACTTTCTTTATACTTCAAGGGGTAGAAGCTAAGATCTTGGGAAGATTAGGAGGCAACACACACCTCTCAGTGACTTGCATTTGCTTGCAATCACCCTGTTTTGTGGTGGCAGGCCAAACCCACATCTGCATAGTTAAGGTAAACCCAAGAATCCTGGAATCACTGTTAGCTTTTTTTTTTTTTTTTCTCCAACAGGCTAAAGAGCCATCAGATAAAGGAGGAGAAGCCTTACAATCTGATTAGGATGGACTGAAATAAGAATGTCCTGGTTTTGAATTTCCAACAGACCTTTCATAAAACAACAAAAAGCCATTTGATTCATTCTTGATCTACATGGATGAGATCTTTTTGAAGACAATATCATTATAAGTATGGAAATACTCTCTGGCCATAACTCATGGTAGAGCAAAAATCATCACCCAGATTACTAATGCACCAGCTTCCTCACTAGGTTCCCCAAGACTGCTTTCTTCTCATTCCAATTTACTCCTCACAATGCTCTCAAAACACAAAGCTGATTATGCCATATCCCTGATGCAAAATTTCTCTTGGCTTCCTTAGTTGCTTAGATGAAAATATACCAGTTCCTCAAACTGAAAATCAAAATTCTTCCATGCCTGCAGCCCTCACCCCCAACCTGCCTTTCTAGATCACAGGTAGCTGTTATCCCACTATGTACACTTTGCCATGTTATAGGCTATACTCCTAACCCCAGCCAGCTGTGTAACTGATGTGAGCTTTAGGTCCAGGCCAAAAAGAGGTGGCCTACGATGACAATTCACTTCCGTTAAGAGTTGTGGGGCTTCCCTGGTGGCGCAGTGGTTGAGAATCTGCCTGCCAATGCAGGGGACACGGGTTCGAGCCCTGGTCTGGGAAGATCCCACATGCCGCGGAGCAACTAGGCCCGTGAGCCACAACTACCGAGCCTGCGCGTCTGGAGCCTGTGCTCCGCAACAAGAGAGGCCGCGATAGTGAGAGGCTCACGCACCGCGATGAAGAGTGGCCCCCGTTTGCCACAACGAGAGAAAGCCCTCGCACAGAAACGAAGACCCAACACAGCCAAAAATAAATAAATAAATAAATAAATAAAAAAAGAGAGAGTTGTGAAGATGGGGCCAAGAGCCCCACCTACAGTCATCTTCCCCTAGCATCATTTCCTGGATATGCGCTAGTCTTGATCAGAACCCCAGGCCCTTGTCCTGTGCTGTTCTCTACATACATATAGAAGAATGCACTTCCCCGAATTCCTCTGTAAAGCCTCACCAAGTTTAAGACGTTGATCAAATGCCGCTCTCTCTGTGAAGCCTTTCTCCATTTTCCTAGGCAGTATGCCTTACTCAATCATCTGTGCATTTGTGCTCTTGGGTCCTATTTCTGTAAGAGCAGTTGCCAACTTATAATGTAATTTTTATCTCTGTACTTCCTTTCGTTACTAGATTGTAAGTCCCTTTGGAATACTAATTGAGGATTTGTGTCTTACTTTTGTGACCCTAGAACCCACCATTGTGCCTGTCACATAACGATAATCAATAAAGGTTTGCTGAATGAATAATGAAATAGAATGTCTACTCTGTTTTGGAAAAGAAAATTGATTTCAGTAAAGCTAGGTTTCAGAAAAAAAGGAAATGATTGGAAAAGTAGAAGTTGCAATGAATTTGTCATGACTGGTCAGTGTAATTATAAGACCTCGCCAAAAAATAAAAGATTATTTTAGCAGCCCCTTGCAATCTCTATCTTTAGAGCTAAAGAAATGAAATTTTAATGGCCATGTTTACTCAAGCCAGTGCACTAAGACAATTATGGTTCTGTGTTCACTTGAAACTACCAAAGTTTAAAAAGTAAAAGTGGTGCATGTATTTATTTACTATTGTTATTGAACATTAGTGGGTTTTCTCAATCCATATAGTTCATAGAGCCAGTGTCAAATTTTGTTTTAAGTTTCTAGATTGATCTGACAAAGTATTTAGTTGGTAAAATTTCTGCTTCTTTCTATTTAATTGCTTCTCTAACAATGAGAAAAAAATGTTTCCCTTTGATTGAGATTTAAAAGGTACTGAAATCAATCTGACAGCCACATTCAGTATTTGTTTGCAACTGCATATTTTTGGGTTGCTATTACTCAAGGTATCACAAGTGTTTCTTAATTCAAATATTTGCTATATGTGCAATATCCCCCAATACGGCATTTCTTGCAGCTGCTGGAAATCTTTTAGAATCCTACCATGTGAAATTAAACAAAGTCTTCAAATGGTAAGAAATGCTGGCTAGCAACCAGAATACTGTTCTCAGGTTGCTTCAGACTTTGTTGATCTCAACTATATACACCTCGACCTATAGTAGGAATGTTCTCTCCTCATCAGTTCTTTTAAGAATGCAGTTTCCTTCTGGGATGAGGAGAATGGGTAAGGATTCAAGGCTCTTTGAAAATGAACTTTCTTAAGTGCTGATCTTTTATGAATAACTGAACCTAAATAAACCTGGTACTGAATATATATATATATATATATATATATATATATTTTTTTTTTTTTAAACTTCTCTTGATGGGAGATGAGAGACTGGGTGCCTTTGACCTACTCCATATTTGTTAATTTAATCTAGAGTTGCAAACCCTGTAATTGAAATGTAAACCAAATTGGAACATTTCTTTTAAAAAAATGTTTGGAAAAATGGAAAACTCAAGTTGGATTAATGGTTCTCAACTTGGTCCAATTTCCCCCCCAGGGGACATTTGGTGACATCTGAAGGAATTTTTGGTTGTCAAAACTAATAAGGTGCTACTGGCATTTAGCTGGTAGAGAAATCCACAGTCATCCAATTGTTCTTCCATCGGTAGTGTGTCATTTTTCTCTGGCCGCTTTCAATATTTTTTTCTTTGTCTTTAGTTTTTGGTTTGATTATGATGTGTATAGGCATGTACTTCTTTGGATTCATCTAGCTTGGGTTTTGCTGGCTTCTTGAATGGGTAGGCTTATCTCGTTTGCCAAATTTGGGAAGTTTTGTTGTAATTATTTTTTCAAATGTTTTTTCTACCCACTCGCTTTCTCCTCTCCTCAGAGACTCTGCTGACATGAATATCAGACCTTTTAGGATTGTCCCAACACTCCCTGAGGCACTGATTATTTTTTTCCCAATCTTTTTTTCTGTTGTTCAGGTTAGATAATTTCTGTTAATCTATCTTTAAGATGAACTGAAACTAATCTCTTTCCTCTGTTATCTTTATTCTTCTATTGAAACCCGTCTAGTGAGTTTTTAATTTTGGTTACTGTATTTTTCAGTTCTAAAATTTCCATTTGGTTCTTTCTTTTTTTTTTTCTTTTTGCTGAGACTTTATCTTTCCATTCGTTTCAACAGCGTTTGCTCTCACTTCTCGGAACATTTTTATCATGGTTGCTTTAAAAGTCTTTGTTAGCTAATTCCACCATTTGTGTCCTTCAGGATTGGCCATTTATTGATTGTCTTTTCCCATGTCAGCTGAGGTTTTCCTGGCTCTTTGTATGCTGAGTAATTGGGATTATACTCTGGATATTTTGAATATTATGTTATGAGACTCTGGGTTTTATTTAAACCACATGTAGAATGTTGATATTTTTGTTTTATCAGGAAATCAACCAAGTTGAATTCAGGATGCAAATTCTGACCAGCCTTCTATGGGTTGTGGTTTCAATATCCGTACTGTTTCCAACACCTTTGTAGCACTATTTGGATCTGACTTGCATATGCACCATTCAGTGGCCAGTCTGGAGCCCAGGCAGTGGTCTATCCCTTGGTTCAGCTCCCAAAGTATTTGGTAGGTATGCTGCTTAAGAGCAAATCCAAGCATGTGCAGGTCAGGAGAGAGCCCAGGAGTTAATAAAGAACTTCATGAGATTGCTTTTTAAATCTACACCCTCTCTGTAATCTCCCTAGTACTTTTTGGTTCCTTTGACACCCCCTTTCAGTCCTCAGCCCAGAAGGCTGGCACTTTAGTTATTCCACCCTGCCACAGACTTGCCATGACTCATTTCTCCTCTGATTTCTCTCTCTTAGGAAGTAGACAGCATGTGATAGTGCTGCTTAAATCCAGCCCTGTCAATACTGGGTCTTCTGAAATGCCTTGAAATTTCTATTATGTGGCTGACACTTATCTCTGGTTTCTAATACAGATGTAAGTATTCATTATTTATTCATTCAATAAATATTTACACAGTATCTACTATGCGCTAGTCACTGTTTCAGTGAACAATACAAGATTCCTCCCCCTCAGAAACTTACATTTAAATTGAGGGGAGACAGAAAGTAAATAAATACTGCGTAAATACAAAATATGGCAGAAAAGGATAAATGCTGGAGAGAAAAATAAAGTTAGGGAAAGGAGATGGGGGTATAGACTTCCTTTCAGAGTAAGGTGGGAACGAATAGAGTGAGCAAAGAAGTATGGGATCTGCTTGAAGGTAAAAGGACTGTTCCAGTCTTTCCTATTTATACATTTGATTAGTCATTGCAAAGAGAACTTGGGAGGTAAGGCTGTTGCAGCCCTTGTGCATGCTGCCATCTTGCTCAGAAGTTCCCTGATTTCATGTCTTCATTTTAAGCACCTGAATATTGTATATTCAAAGCACAGTTTTCAAGTGCACTTGGAGAATAGGCTAATTCTCCATTAATAAACCGCATTTAGGGCTGAATTAGTTACTGGATATAGTTCCCCACTTCTTTGTGGTAAACACTGGTGTACTTGGGGCCAAGTTTCTTTAAGGTTTTAGTTTACAATGAATAACTGTTTTCTTTGTGTCTTATACAATATGTTCATTGCACAAAAATCAGAAATTACGAATAATCAAACAGAAGAAAATAAAAGTAACTTAGAGATACCCATTTAAAATAATTTTGGTCTATATACTTTGATTTTTTTTTTTTTTAACCATACATAAGTTTCAAGTGCTTTTTGAAAACTATTCTCAATGTAATTATGGGTTCAACTACTACATCATGCTGTGTGACAAAACGTCCAACTTAGCTGACCTCACTGACCTCAGGTTTTTCAACATTATATCACTTTCCAAGAAGATAGACACATAACATCTGCTTAATATCATATTTAAAAGTCTTTAATGAAGCTTCTAAACTGATGGGGAATGCTCTTATCTAGTAACTCAGCTGCTAAATTTATGGCTAGGTCAATCACATATGTCCTGTTGTCACTAAGTAATAAAGGCACCAACATAAATGCAAGAACAGCAGCACTGACAACTGCCATTTATTTATGTGCCAGCCATCCTGATAAGCAATTTATAAATACAAATTAAAAATAGTTTCTAAAATATTTCAGAAAAGCGCATCACTGTAAGAAACGATAGTTTGGTTTTGATTTACTTCTAGAGAAACGAGCTAACCATAGGGTTGATAAAACTCAAGAGAACCAGCTAGTAGCATTAGCTTGAACGACTCTCACTTATTTAACCACTCCCCATCAATTATTAAGCTGTCCCTTGAGGCCACCAGAATACCATTTAATTCTTCTGCTACACTGCACTGAAATGCTTTGAAAAAGTTCCTCTTGTTATATTATTTACCACTGTTGCATCAGCATACTAAATCACATGTGGTAGCTCTCTGCTAATAGTCAGTTTATTTTTCAGGGGATAGATTGCTCCTTGGTAAATCACAACCATGACCATCTTTACTCCAGAAAGGCAAAAAGTAAGAATTTCATCCAAAGCATGAAATTCTAATGCCACCCTCTGGCCTAATAATTCTACTTCAAGGAATGTAGCATAAGAAAAATATCAAAGATGTGTGAAAGATTTAAATGTCCTACAACAGGAAAAGCAACACGGCCTTGCCGACAGTGAAACATTATGCAGGCGCGAAGTATCCTATTTTAAAAGATTATTTACAGACATGGGAAACGCTAACGATATTTTCCATGAAAAGGGCAGTTTCCCAGGCTATCTGCAATGAAATCTCAATTTTGTAAAATACATATGTATGTATGTTTGTGTAGTACACATGTATGCGTATACATATGAATGCTGAAAAGATATAGCCAGAAATATTACCAGTAGGTAGTATTAATATGGGTAACTCATTTCCATTTTTATATTTTTTGGTGTTTTCTAAATTTCTACAATGAATACGTACTTTTATATTCAAAAAGAAATAGACTCTCTTTTATATATAGATTTGTACGATAGGAAAGACTCTTTTATTTATAGATCTGTAAAGTTTTCAGATTTTTTTTAAACTTAGGGACTTTTTCTTCAAAACAAGGTTAGAGCCTTAGAGATCTGTACTAGATTAGTATCATTTATTAACTCAAAGCATCTGCTTGAATATTAACTTATTTTAAATGGCCTAATTGAAAACACAGTGTGGTTTTTTTTCTCTCATGAAATGTCTTTGTTTTCTTTCATACTAGGGTATTTAAATAGAATATGATTACTTCTGATAAAAATTTTAAAATGACCTCAAATTTCCAAATCTTACTAGTAATTTCTCTTTCCTTTCAGATTAGGTCACACAATCAACAATACCAAAAGTGGGTTAACTTAATTCCTGTGAGTCTGAATCTGATAACCTACGGCATTTAGGCCAAAGTGAGGTCATTCTCAGTGGCTTGCAGCCAGTCTCTGCTGCTTTGAATCTCTGCCTATAACTTGGATGACTGACAGATTTTGCTGCCTCATCCAGAACTATCATTCTTCAGGATTTTCATTAGAAATGAATGGGGCCAAGACCCATAGTGTCCCAATCTCAGAAGTTTCTAGCCTGTGCGTTGTGTAACATCTCCAGTTACCACTGAAAAACACCAACACAGTTATAGTAACTATGAACTATCTAAGACCTACAGGCAAAGACAAGAAGACGTACCAGCCAGCCCGGCTCTACAAATTATATCTGAGCCTTTTGTTTCCTCATCCCTGAAATGTGGCTTATAATCCCTGTTCATTGGGCAGCTGTGAGGGTGCATGAGTTAATGCGTGAAAAACGCAGGGCACAGTGCTGGATGCACAGTTAAAATTCAGTAAAGTGGTAGGGTTATGTCATTATTATTGGTGAAGAAACAAAATAAATTATATTTGTACACATATTTATGCAAACCAAGAATAAAAACATTAATCATTTGAAAACAATCCATGGGGAAATGACAGACTTCAAGGTAATTTAAAACACGCAGAGATAATGTAACATATTCAAAGGCTGCCATTTTATGGTGCTCCCTCTAAACTACATACTTCTGTTAACATTCTTAAACTTGATACAGAAGATCATGGGATAAGGTGCTTAAATAAAGTGATTATTGCGAGCTAGCTGTGGTCTTTCCTACATGGCGACTGCTGACGCTAATTACTTTATGTGTAACATACGAATCACACAATTTCTGGCTGCAGCACCAACGCAGACGCAGACCACACTTGAGCGTGAGTAATGGAAAGAAGGCGGCAAAATCTCATCACTCCAGCAGGCAGGGCTGGAGAACAGGGCAAGAGGCACCTCACTGCCTCTTGTTCTTCGGGAAGGACAGTAGGACTGATGATGAAACACCCCTGTGTACAAGGAGTCTCCAATTTCTGACCTTCTCCTAAAACAGTAACGCAGAACTTACGAGAGTAAAAGCAGAGTCCTACTCTGTCTGTGCTCACATTGTCCATACCTAACAGAGGGTCTGGAATTGAAATAACTCTCATTGTTGGATGAATGAAGAAATCAGTGACGCCTCAAAGTTAAGACTGTCTATGTGAAATAGCTGTGGGGGACCTGAGAGGCACAGGGGGTGCTGACCAACACAGGTATTCACTGCGTTATCCCCTAAGTTCCCATTAATTGTTGAAATGTGAGGACCAAAATTTTAATTCGGCTCCAAGCAAGGATGTTGGAGCATTTCTCAGAGTCTGTTTACAAACATGGTTTGGAACTTCATAATAAGTGATATACAAATACCATGTGATGATCTGGACGGGGTTCATCACAGTTGCGCTACACAGTCTCTTTAGAATGAGGACACATTTAAGATAATGTCTGGTGTAATTTCACATTACATAATTCTTGCAGGTGTAAGGAATAAGTGTTTACAGTATAGATAATAAAGATAACAGCTAAAAATTAGTTAGACCGTATTAGCATTAAATCCAGACACTGGGGTAAGTAGCTTTCCATGCAAGACTCATGAATTTCCCTACAGGTATCTGAAATAGGTTACTATATTTACTTTACAGATGCAGAAACTGAGACTTAAGAGGTTTACAAACACTCCCAGGTCCACACAGATAACAAGAGTGACAAAACTAAGATTCATACGCGAAGCATCTGATGTTAGAGCCTTAGAGATGAATCACTATGTTATTCTGATCAACAGGCTTCATCTACAGCTCTAAGGACCTAAATTTGAAATAGCTGATACTTGAATAATTGGGTATTATTATTTTTTTAAAGCTTCCCTTCTTTTACCCGTTGAAAACTGTCAAGCATAGGCAACTATTTCTAAAACTGGTTCTGATGTGATTAAAATTTAAGTCTTGAAGCTGTTCCCTATACCTATGCCTGGAATTAGGTATTCCTATAAGTGTCTTCCTGATTATTATACCCATTTGGAAACAAAAACATTCCTAGAATTACCTGCTCCAAACTCCTTATTTGATAGAACAGTCTGGGTAAAAGGATTCTTGGTCAATGACTAAACTGAATATGACACAGCTGTGTAAGAGGCTGTACCTGTCAAGCACCCAGCATCTAACTGGATCTCCTTACAGACATGGGGTTATTTTTGAAAAACGAGTAAGTTGCAAAATCCCCTCCCAAGAAGAACAAGCATTATGCTCACTAAGGACTCCACAGAAGTTCTAAAGGTCAATTCAGGCTGGTTCTGATCATTTCCTTCTGTTTTGATAAAAAATATGCTTCTGGAACTATAACGATGGAAGAAGAGCTGGAGAAGGAGATGGCTTGATGATTTTAAAAAAAAAAAAAAAGCAGAAAAGACTAGTCTTGCTTTTTAATCTAAAGGGATATGAAGTTCTCTGGACTTGACAGACATGGGTCCTGGCTTCCTATCTTTGCAGATGACAAACGTGTCCTAGTGGGCTGATCTGGCTCCTCAAGAAGCTCCAGTCTCGCCCTCTCTTATTCTTAATTTTAAGAACATGGAAAGCTTAGGCATGTCATCTGCTGGGTCTGCTTGAGGAGGTGGAATTTTATACCTGTCACTGTAATGACTATTAGCTTTCCAGCTGATCAGCAATAGTTAGGGGTGAGAAGACTGCTCTCCCCACTAAATGCTGAAGTAGCCAGGAGTCTGCTATAAATAGGCAGCTTCCAAGGATTACAATTCTTTGAGTCCCAGAAAATCTGGATAGGAAGAGAACTTCTAGGTAGCAAACAAGCAGGCATGGTGCGTGTGTACTTACTGTACATTCCTCAGGCCCTCTTTCAAGAGCCAAGAACTTATTTCCCCAACTACTGGGAATATTGGCAGCTGGCTGTCAAAACTTACAGCTGATCTCTCTCTCGGAATCACCCTTGGGATCTAGCCTCACACCCCATCACTCACTCCCATACAACCCCTGGCCCAGTCACACCAAACTCTTTCCTTTCCCTGAACGTGTCACGCTTCTGCTTTCTACCTGGAATAGTTCATTGTTCTCGTCTGCTTGATGACCACCTCCATCCCCTACAGGTCTCACTTCAGGTGTTCCCTCCTCTATGAAGAATTTCCTGGCCCCTCAGGAGGGTTAAGATTTCCAGCCTTCAAGTTTCTACCGCAGGTTGTGTGTTCCCTTATTGTGGTAACTGTTAATTATTGTAATGGCTTCTTTGTAGGCAGGGAACGTGTCTTTTAACTCTGCTTCCCAGCCTGGCATTTTAAAGATGTTTTGCTGGATGGATAAATAAACGAAGTCAGTTGAGGTGCTGGTCCCAGAGGCCCTGGCTGAAAGGTTGCCAGCACCCCCATGACTGGGAAGCATCATATAGCGTCATACAAATTTGGATAAACTGTGACCTCCTTGAGCACGAGGGCTAGTTTTTCTTCATCGAAGTAACCTTTCCAAGACCTGACACCATCGCTCACTCATAGAGGACAAGACGCAAAAAGCCCATTGAACCAAATGAGGTCTTGGCAGAAAGGGCTGACGTACGAGAAAATTGCTTACTTTCCTGGCTCAGTCTAAACTATTTTTTAAAAATCTCTATGCTTTAAGATACATAGGATATTTCTCTACGTGGTCTCTTGTTAATTAATATGTTCTTATTTCCAAATTTTAAAAATTTCTCCTTTGTTTGAAACTTTTTTTTTTTTCCTATTTAATAGAGCAAAAGAAAACTTCGAGTTTGCTAAATCCCATTTCTAGGTCAGAAATCAAATCTAATGTGGACACATCAAACATGACTAAGAAGTTTCCCAGATGGCCTGCATGACACAACTTTGTTTTAAGGGGTCCCTTTGAAACATAAATGTCTTTAATCTATAAGGTGGTTATTTCCCCCCACTTTCTGAAACTAATACTTACTTACTGAATAGATGTACAGATATTGGTATAGGCACCAAACACCCTGAGTATGAAGCTGAGGAGGTGGTGGAGAACCCTTGTCCTATAAACATAAAAACCAAAAGCCAGTCTTATTGAGCAAGTAGCTGCATTCCCTGCACAGGAAATGGTCCAATTTTGTTATTGTTCTCAACAAAGATGTCCAAACAACAAAAAAAATTGCTGAGAGCTGGCTGAGACTGGTAACAATGATATGAAGCCTTAAAAGCCCAGTTCCTTTTTTTTTTTTTTTTTTTTTTAAAGTGGATTTGGGAAGGAGGAAGCTCTCTGGCATGTAAGGGACAGAATTTTCCGTGCCCTGGGGAATTTTTTTCCTGTCACTCTCTCACAGCTTCTGCTGCTAGTCTGGTGGGAATAAGAAAAAAAACTGTGATAACATCTTCCCAAGAGAGCAGCACATCTGGTTATCTTATTCTTCACAAGTCTCTGATCCTGTGTGAGCCTAAAACACAGAATTTAAAGCTTTTCCTCTCTGGTCTGATTTTTTTTTTTAATAACTACAGGCAGTCCACTCCTAAGGACAGAGGTGCAATTTGTAGGTACATCTCATTGCAAAATTCTGCTCACATCCTTCAGGTCACAGATTCGGTGCTTTACAACACTATGAGTGTGCCTGCTAGGATTTAACTTTTTGTTCTGTGTCTTTAAAATATCTGTTCACTTATTTATTTTTTGAACCTAATATTTATTGAATACGATTAAGTCACTAAGGCAGCAGACCCTTCTCAGTCTTGGTTACGGGCTCAGTGGTTATAGGGAAGCACACTCTGGCAGGATTGATGGAGGATACCTTTTTAAACATCCTGGTGGAATCTTCACTTATCTGCATGAACCGCATAATCACATTGTTCAGATAGATGTCACTCAAGGTTGCGTGGTCTTTGCTTTCTCGTCTCACTTGGTTCAGGAGCAAATACCAGCAGTTCACTGGAGACAACAAGTTCTGGTCTTTCCTAAGAAGTGAAGAAGAGACAGAATTACCATCAAGTTCAAAGCTGCCCCAATCAGCTAAGGGAAAGTCACCAAGGCAAACTAGGAGCCACAACAGACGGGCATTGTCCCTGTTCTTTCTCCTCTGAGCATTGCTCATAGCACGACACTCGAGAGCCAGCAGAACAGCCTTCCAGGCTGGGAAGGCACCCAGCCAGCAATTCCCCTAGGCTTGGAAGAAAAAAACTTGGACCAAGAACACCAGTCAAAACCCACACTCCTGACAAGGGCATGGGACCCTAACATATACAGTACTAAGACAGGCCTTCAGCCTTAAACACCCCATTGAAGAAAGCAGTTTATGTTTACATAAAAATCTATTGACTACTGTCTCACAGACAGACTGTGGTTTGCCACTGAACGCAAAGCATGCTCTGAATGTCCAGTCTGTTGTTGGAAAAGAAATTTGGCTAGGTATACTTTCCATGGAACATAAATGTGAGGATGATTTACTAATTCCCTGATACTTAACCTCCAGCCTCCCAAAAAGTGTTCCCGGGAAGCAGAACTTTATAGCATTGTCTCAGGGCTTGTGAATAGAACCAAGAAGTTTACTGGCTTATGACATGTCACATCTCCTTTTTAAACCCATTAAGTTATTTCAGATTTGTAACCACTCCTTGTTTTATTCTACATAATAAAGTGAAAAGTGACTATAAACCACAAAAGGCGACTTGTAAAAAGTTTTAAAGAAAAACTCCAAACAAAAGCAGTGACCGACGGGGATATTACTGCTTTAAAAAAAAAAAAAAAGTACAATGTTTGTTTTTTGTTTTTTTAACTTTAAAAATCTAACTCTAAGATGGCAAAATGGCACAGAATGTTTATCCTAACTCAGGGACACTAGTGCTATTTTATCAGACATATTATCCTCCTAATATTCATAATGATTGATGATTCTGAATACTAATTAAATTAGAAAAATGATTAAAGAAGGTCTTTCAGCCCTTATGTCCCTCGGATTCAGGATTTAACCCTGCATCAGTCAAAACCCTCTCTAAAAGAAAGAGGAAGTAGACCACAGAAGTATGGATGGGTGTAAGGGAAGAAACCCCTGATCTAGGGTCCCAGCACTTATACCCAGAAGAGAAGCCTCCCACTCTCCCAGCTAGCACATTAAGAATTACACCCCCAACCTAAAGAACCCTCCTTTTCTCTCAAAGCCATTGGGCAAGGGGCAATGGTTCTATGGCAGAATACTGAAGCCTTTCCACTGACATTCTCTAGCCGCCCAGCCCAAGAGGTAAATGCTACCTTATATTAACTTTTCTGTATATCCTTTATGATGAAGTAACACATAAGTTCTTTGAGAACATTTCATACATTTTTGTATCCGCAGAGCCCTGCCCGTGGTCAGCATTAAATAAATGTTATTTCATTCATTGAATAAACACTTTTTATTGCCGTAATAGTAAGTGATAACAGTATCGACAACAACAACAACAACAGAGGTGGCTAAGCTATCATTTACTGAGCACCTACCGAGCACACAAGTCAGGAACGTGGAATATGGATCTATACTGCCTCGCTTCAAATCCCAGAACAATTACCTAGGAGATCTTGGCCAAATTATTTAAACCTCTCTGTGCCTCCGTTACTTCATTTGTAAAATGGGTAAAGCAACAGTACCGATCTCGTAAGATTATGAGGATTATTTGAGTTAATATATATATTTTTAGTGCTTACTAGAATGCCTTAGATTCACAGTAAGTGCTGTGTAAAGTTAGCAATGTTCATCTAGCGGCTGGTCTAAAAACTTTACACACATTAACTCTACCTAATCCTTACCACTACAACTTAAGGCAGAGATGCTTTGTATCCCCTCTATCAATAAGAGAACTTAAGCTTTAGCAAGGCACAATGATTTGCTCAAGACCAAAGCTGGTGTCAGAGAAAGTCTCTGAGTCCAGGGAGGCTGATCCAAGCCTTGGTCTTTCTACCATGCAGTGGCAACTTCAGGCCAAGGATTATCCTACACAACAAGCATCCCCAAACTGAGTAAGAGCTAGACTCCATAGCCCAGCTTAAATGACTGGTAAAGTAAAGGTGCTAAAGATTTAACATTTGTTTCATGAAGAGAAGGAATACTGAGTGCATACCCCATGTCAGCAATCAGTCACATCAACGATTTGTTATGTTTCTCATTTACTGGTCATAAGATCTCATTTTACAAGTTAGGAAACCAAGGCTCAGAAAGGTTAAGCAACTTGACCAAAGTCACACAGTAGAGCCAGTATTCAAACCAGGTCTGTTTGACTCTTTCCTAAAGGGCTGTCTTTGATTTACTCCCCCCTAACCCTGGTTTGTCCTTTCTGTAGACTTATTACCTTATCTTCAGTTCTGTAGTCAATAATAAACTTACTCAAGTCAAGGAAAATTCCGAGCTGCCTACCTTTTGAAGAAAACTAGTGAAAAAACCAGGAGGAACAAAAGGTGGCAGCTGATCCACTCAGGGATCAGACTAAGGTGCATGGGCCCATCCATGTTTTCAGTTCACAAGAGATTACCAAGTACAGAACACAGAAGGAGACATTCAAAAATATTTACTGAATGTACAAATGGGCTGTCTTCTTATTTGCAATCACTTTTAAAAAGGGACAGTTTCTATAAATGAGGATCTAGTACTGGCTCCAGTCTCTGTCAAGCACATTTGATATTTGCTCACCCTGAGAACCATCACCAAAATTTATTTCTATCCTGACCAACACTAGAGGTTAAAGTCACCCAAAAATAAAAATTAAAAAAGTATTCCCGGGCTTCCCTGGTGGCGCAGTGGTTGAGAGTCTGCCTGCTGGTGCAGGGGACACGGGTTCACGCCCTGGTCTGGGAAGATCCCACATGCCGCGGAGCAACTAGGCCCGTGAGCCACAACTGCTGAGCCTGCGCGTCTGGAGCCTGTGCTCCGCAACAAGAGAGGCCACGATAGTGAGAGGCCCGCGCACCCCGATGAAGAGTGGCCCCCGCTTGCCACAACTAGAGAAAGCCCTAGCACAGAAACGAAGACCCAACATAGCAATCAATCAATAAATAAATCTTTAAAAAAAAAAAAAAAAAAATTTCCTACCCAGAATAGTTCTGCATTTACTTCTGCAAAAGGACCCCTATTTCCTTTTTTTCTGCAAAAGTTCTTACCTTTTTTTTATGATGAGAAGGGTTAGAAAAAAATTTTTTATTGACGCAGAGTTGATGTACAATATCATATAAGTTACAGGTGTAACAATATAGTGATTCACAATTTTTAAAGGTTGTACTCCATTTATAGTTATTATAAAATATTGGCTATATTCCCCGTGTTGTACAATATATCCTTGTAGCTTATTTTATACATAATAGTTTGTACCTCTTAATCCCCTACCCCCAGGTTGCCCCTCCCCACTTCCCTTTCTGCACTGGTAACCACTAGTTTTTTCTCTGTATCTGTGAGTCTGCTTCTTCCTTATTATATTCATTAGTTTGTTGTATATTTTAGATTCCACATATAAGTGATATCATACAGTATCTGTCTTTGTCTGACTGATTTCACTTAGCATAATACCCTCCAAGTCCATCCATGTTGCTGCAAATCGCAATATTTCATTCTTTTTTATGGTTGAGCAGTATTCCACTGTGTATATTTAACACAGCTTCTTTATCCATTCATCTGTTCATGGACACTTAGGTTGTTTCCATACCTTGGCAACTGTAAATAATGCTGCTATGAATATTGGGGTGCATGTATCTTTTTGAACTAGTGTTTTTGTTTTTTTTGGATATATACCCAGGAGTGGAATTGCCAAAAAGGAAATGCAGATGGCCAACAGGCACATGAAAAGATGCTCAACATTGCTAATCATCAAGGAAATGCAAATCAAAACTACAGTGAGATATCACCTCATTGTAGTGTCAGAATGGCCATCATCAAAAAGAACACAAATAACAAATGTTGGCGAGGATGTGGAGAAAAGGGAACCCTCCTACACTGTTGGTGGGAATGTAAATTGGTGTAGCCACTGTGGAAAACAGTATGGAGGTTTCTCAAAAAACCTACCCTTTTTAAAAAAAATTTTATTTTTGGCTGCATTGGGTCTTCATTGCTGCGCTCAGGCTTTCTCTAGTTGCGGCGAGCAGGGGCCACTCTTCGTTGCGGTGCATTGGCTTCTCATTGCAGTGGCTTCTCCTGTTGCGGAGCACGGGCTCTAGGAACACGGGCTCAATAGTTCTGGCGCAGGGGCTTAGCTGCTCCGCGGCATGTGGGATCTTCCCGGACCAGGGCTCAAACCCGTGTCCCCTGCATTGGCAGGCAGATTCTTAACCACTGCACCACCAGGGAAGTCCCTACCCTACTTTTTATGTAGGATCCAAGACCACAGAAGGGTGTAAAATGAAACTGCAAAGCCAATGGTGAAGGCTAAGATGCGCTTCTCTGCAACCCCCTTCCATTTGGAGCCCAGGCTGAGCAGACGGGCCTCCTTGTTGTCCCCTGTGTGGGTGGGCAAGTGGCTTTCTGTTCTACCATTTCACTGAGATAGTAGTTCTGTTGCTCCTGACTTTAGGCTGTGATGCAATGCAATAGGATTGGCAATGGGGAAGTCCTCCCTTCCAGCTCCCTACCTTGCATAAGCCTCATCTTCTGTCCCCACGTGGGACTAAAGGGTGATATAATCACCACTCAAGTTTTCAACTCCCTTTTCCTTTGTTGGCCCCTGGAAATTTCCCTTACTTTCCTGAGTTCAGTTATACATTTAAAGTGATGTCTATTATATTTTAGTCAGCATTTCCGGGAGTTTTACAGCACAAATATTTTTCATATTATCTAGTTCATTGTATTTCCAGAAATGAAAGACTGGGAGGTCTTTTTAGTATCTCCTAAACAAGTCTATTTCTTTCTACCTGCAGTGTTGCTAGTTCATGCCATTATGGTGAGGGTCCTCCACCTGGTCTCCCTCCCTTGACAGTGTCCTCCTCCAGCCCCCAATCCTATCTACGGTCTTTGTCATCATCTCAAAATGCAGGTGTGAACTGGTCTTCTTTCTACTTAAAACTCTATGAAGCCTTCCCAGGCCCTTAGGATAAAGTCCGAACCTCCTGCTATGATCCACAGGCCTCCATGATCTGGCACAAGGTACACCTGGAGCCACACAGCTCACAGCCTCACTACTCACTCCCACCGGACTACTTTCTGCTCTGCAAAGCTACCCTACACCCCTTCCCTTCTGGTCTCTTAGGAGTGATGTTGCCCTTGCCTGAACCTCCTGCTCTGGTCCCTTTACTGGCCAACTAGTCCTTTGGGTCTTCACTTAACGTATCACTTCTTCCAGGACCTTTCCTGGACCCTGCTGTCCCCACCTCCACTATAGAATGGATTTCTGTCAGGTCTGTCCCTGGCATCCTGCATTTACCCCTGTCAGAGCACTTGTATACTCTATTGGAGTTGTCTGCCTACTTGTGTCTCCGATTTTTTTTAAAAAATTAATTAATTAATTAATTTATTTTTGGCTGTGTTGGGTCTTCGTTTCTGTGCGAGGGCTTTCTCTAGTTGCGGCAAGCGGGGGCCACTCTTCATCGCGGTGCGCGGGCCTCTCACTATCGCGGCCTCTCTTGTTGCGGAGCACAGGCTCCAGACGCGCAGGCTCAGTAGTTGTGGCTCACGGGCCTAGTTGCTCCGCGGCATGTGGGATCTTCCCAGACCAGGGCTCGAACCCGTGTCCCCTGCATTGGCAGGCAGATTCCCAACCACTGCGCCACCAGGGAAGCCCTGTGTCTCAGATTTAAATTCTAGAGTAAATCTCATCAGAAAAACCTGCATGTATTTTTTTTTTATACAAATGAAGTACAGTTGACAGTGAACATAGGTTTGAACTGTGCAGGTCTACTTACACAGATGTTTTTCAATAAATATAGTACCTGTGGGACTTCCCTGGTGGCACAGTGCTTAAGAGTCCGCCTACCAATGCAGGGGACACGGGTTCGAGCCCTGGTCCGGGAAGATCCCACATGCCGCGGAGCAACTGAGCCCGTGCACCGCAATACTGAGGCTGTGCTCTACAGCCCGCGAGCCACAACTACTGAAGCTCGTGCGCCTAGGGCCCGTGCTCCTCAACAAGAGAAGCCACCGCAATGAGAAGTCCATGCACCGCAACGAAGAGTAGCCCCCGCTCGCCGCAACTAGAGAAAGCCCGCGTGCAGCAACGAAGACCCAGCGCAGCCAAAAATAAAAATAAAAAATAAATTTATGTAAAAAAACATAGTACCTCTATTTTCATTACATCCTTAAATTAACTAGATGCGGGGGAAAGTTTCTGTTCAGTTAGAAATCACAATATGTAGAACTGGGGTTTGAGTCCTGATTCTGTCCATAACTTTTTCAGCTTCCTGCCTTTAGGTGACGCATTTATCAATTCCTTTGTTTTTGAGGCAGAGATAGGAGTATGTGGACTTTTGACTGTGCAGGGGATTGGTGCCCCTAACTCCTGTGTTCTTCAAGGGTCAACTGTGCAATTAATATAAGGTTTAATTAAGCTAGATAGTACGCATTTTACCAAAGGCCCTTGTTTTAAGTCAGTCTCAACTGCAATGACCACAACGCATGATTGGGGGGTGGGGTATAAATTTAAGCAACCCTCACTGCTTATTTTCATGTAAGATCACTATACAGAAATCTTGAGGTCTTTGCTTGAAGAATCAGCTATTTAAAATTTGCCCATCCAAATACCTACCTGTGTTAAACAACAACTCCTAGTGTATTTATTGGAAAGAGAAACATGTCAAGAGAATACTATTAGTTTAAAAGGTAATACATTTATGCTCATAAACTATAAATGCAGAGGGTTGCTTTTATCTATGGGGATACATCAATCAACAACTTTTCAGACAAAAATGGAAAATTCTAAAACCAATAAGGGTGGTAAAAAGATAGGATATCCCCTTGGAAAGGTAAATTTGAGTCAAGTCCCTCTTACTTGTACTGTTGATGATCCTTAGTGCTTCTTGTTTTTGCCATGAACCTTTCTGCTAACTTTTCTAGGTTCCGAGAATATTCCGTCTCAATTTCGGCTTTTTTCCGGAAGAAATCTTGCAGGTCCTGCAGAAGCTGAACTCGCATCTCTGTTTGCTGCTCCAGGCATTTCTGTTGTTCTACCAGTTGAGCTCGAATTTCTGAGGAGAGAAGAGAATCCATTTGATGATTTCACGAAAACTACTGAGGTGTGCTGGTTATGTGCAAGATAAAAATAATGAATCCTATTATACATTTAGCTCTGTATTGGACCTTTACGAGGCTGCTGTGTTCAGGTTGGGTCTTTAAATAAGATATCTGCTGACCCTGTAAAAGAATGAGATAAGCCTCCGGAAAGAATGTAATAAATTAGAATAGAAGCATGGATTACATTTGCAATGCCACAAACATGCGTGGAGTCATGAGGGGAAAAAAAATGAAAGCCTTCCAGATAACAATTTGTAACATGTGACATCTTTGGGTAGCTGAGGACACTGTAGTTTTTTAAACAGCATTTTACCTCAGCTATCCTTTTTGAGTATGAATGGCAAAGAAGTGAGCATCATTTCTTCTAGACTTCTGAACCTTCTCAGCTTCTTTGCCAGTTGGCACATACAAACACTGACATCTGGTAATTTTTATTTAGTGCATAAATTTCTAGTTTGTAAAACACATAGCTTCAGGGTTTATAGGAATGCCACACCTAAAAATAATTTCCTTTTATATCCAAATAATCCATTCGTTATGGGGCAATCCTTGGATTCCACTTTATTATTCTGATCACAAGATCAAGAGCTCTTCACTTGGCTTTCACTTTTTCCCCATTGCTCAAACTAAGCCTTATTGACACATATAATCTGAAAAGAATCCTTTGACAATTTTAATACATTAGGAACAGGAAGGTTAGTCATTTAGTGATTTAGTAGAAACACAAAAGCAAAAGTGTGTCACGTAAAACTATCTGCAAATGACTGTAACAATGAACCATGTGTGTTTTGGAAAATAAGATACAGTAACTATTAACTACTGACTTGTTTTTGTTCTGAGACTCAGGGCTAACATCCAAAGACAAGAATATTCATACTGGAAAACTTCTTTATTTCATCCTTCCCAGTGTCGGGTGCATAGTCCCTAAAAGTGAGGGCTGAATCTAATTCAGTGGAGTTTAAGAAACTGATGTCCAAATAACACCTCAATTTCTTCCCATGCTTCTTCTTAAATAAAGACTGAGCTGACAGTACGTATGCACATACTTGACCATGTGTAATCAGGCTCACTAACAGCAGGGCCATCCAGGTCTGAATGAGGAGTCAGGAAATTTGCTCAACTTAACAGCTAGTAACAATCTAATGCTTACTGTTCTACACCCTAATGAAGTGGATACTAGTATTACCCTAATTTTGCAAAGAAGAAACTGAGGTTTAATGAGATGACATACTTCATCTAGAGACCTCAGCTTGTAAGTGGCACCGCAGGACCTCTAAGCCAGGTCCGTCCATCAATTAATTGAACGCTTCTGCCTAGCTTTCATCCGTGCAACATGTTTTAAGTACCTACAGTGTGCCAGGCCTGTATCCTGGCAAAGAAGATACAGTAACTCTGAAACAAGGTCTCTGATCTCAATAAGCTCATGTCCAAACAGCATGGTTTTGGGGGACTCCCGGGAGAAGATAGGAAAGCATTTCTCAAGCGTCCTCTCTTGGTTTCTCCACTTGGAGATTGGGGGAATCCTATTATTAATCTCATAAAAGTGTGGTGAACACTGAAGTGAAGACATTATTACAGGCTTTTAACTACCACGAACAGCAGCTGGTTTTTAGTCCATCAAAGTAAATATTTTTCAATACAGTATTATAATCAGCATGTCTGCCAAACTCTCCCCCACAAATACAGACCTAGTTTTGTTTCATAAAGAAAAAAAAAAAAAATCAAGGGTGGGGGCATTTCTCATCCAGGAACTCTTTTTTGATGAAGTAATTTTAGCACATCTTGCTGTGCTAAGTGAAAAAAAAAATCAGTCGTCTTCGGCTGTCAATGAGTTCTGTTTTGTTTTGTTTCTTCCCCCCTCCTGTTTTTGTTTCTGTTTATTATAAAAACATGTGTATATTATTTAAAAATTTAGCTCATGGTGTGTCAAAGTATTACTTGCTTTATTCTTGCCTTTTCTTATTAAATCCAGTATCTGGTGAATGGGCTATTTCCTTTTTATTCTTAGGTTTTATAATATGTAAAGTTACTATTCCATTTGTTCTTTTTGTTTTTGTAGAAGTACACAAAAATTATGTGGGCTTCCTTCTTGGATCTCATTCTTAGATTTTCTCTTGCTTGCTTCCTTCAGGGTTTAAAATGAAGAACTAGGGAGTTTTGAGAAGGAGGACTCTATTTTAAACAATTACAATCCCATCTTCATTTTGCAGGGAGTAACTGTTACTTCACATTATCTGTAATTTTCCAGTCAAAATAGGACACTGGCAACATTTTCAATAGTGGGAAAAGTGGAGGGACAGAACCTAGAGAAAAAGTATGCTCCAAAAATCGGAGAAGGAGAATTTGTTTGATTATCTTTTAATTTAGAAAAGTTTAGGACAAATGAGGAAAAGATCACAAGGAAATCAAAAGCACAATGAGATACCACTTCACATCCACTAGGATGGCTGTAATCAAAAAGATGCAAGTGTTGGTGAAGGGTGGAGAAATTGGAATCCTCATACACTGCTGGTAGGAATGTAAAATGGTACAGCCACTTTGTAAAACAATGTGGCAGTTCCTCAAAAGGTTGACATAGACTTAACAAATCTACTCCTAGGTATATACCCAAGCGAAAACACATTTCCACACAAAACATATAGACAAATGGTTATGGCAGCATGATTCATAACAGCTGAAAAGTGGAAATAATCTAAATGTCCGTCAATATGGGACAGAAAAACAAAATGAGATATAGCCATACAATGGAATATTATTCATCCATAAAGAGGAATGAAGTACTGTTTCATGCTTATATTGAAAATATAAGCTTAGTGAATAAAACTAGTCACTAATGGAAAGTGTGATTACATTAATGTGAAATGTCAAAAAGAGACTAATACATAGAAACAGAAAATAGATTAGATGTTGACTAGGGCTGGAGGTGTTGGGGAAAATGGGAAGTGACTGCTAAGGGGTGCAGGGTTTTTTTTTTGGGGGGGGTGATGAAAATGTTCAAAAAGTGATTGTGGTGACAGTTATAAAACAGTGAGTATACTAAAAAGCAGTTAATTGTACACTTTAAATGGGTATATTGAATGATATATAACATATCTCAATATAGCTGTTATATTAAAAAAGATAGACTGCCATATCACAATTCATTGAAATTTTGGTTGAGACATTTCTGAGAATGATAACAGTAGTAACAACAAAATGATTCCTTGGGACTTCCCTGGCGGTCCAGTGGCTAAGACCCCGCACTCCCAATACAGGGGGCCCGGGTTCGCTCCCTGGTCAGGGAACTAGATCCCACATGCCGCAACGAAGATCGAAGATCCCGCTTGCCGAAACTAGGACCCGGCGCAGCCAAATAAATAAAATAATAAAATAATAATAAAAAAAATGAGTCCTCCTATTTCCACACCTCGTACTTTTTAGTAGTTTATCAAATTAGACAACATATGGGCAGGCACTTTAAAATGATGTCTTCACAAAATGGCTCTTGCTTCAATATTTTAACTTCATCCTGAATTTATCTGTGAGTCAGAATAGTAAATTTAATTACTGGCTAGCATCATTTGTACATTAATTATTACAATGTCTAATGGTATAGAAAAGATTTACCTAATAGAACATCAGGAGGGGCTTATCACCATGACTCCCAGACAACTGCATAAAACAGCGCAAACTCTTTCAGGCAGAAAAATGCCATCTCTGAGGAGGCTCCAAGCAGCTATTATTTAAATCTAGGGCAGGACCTACTAAATACTAATAATGGCCATTTTAAAGGAGCTAAAATTTACTGTTTATTTTATGACTTATTTAATTTCTGTTCTACCAGAGCATCACCACAGGATGAAACAACATCAGTAATCCAACAAGAATAACACACAAAAAGACTATGCTTTCAAACTACTCAATTAATTTGTTTAAAAAATTGAAATAGTTCCTCTAAGCTACAGAAATATTGACTAATACTTACCAAATAAAATGGAATTGCCTAGGAAAGGAGGAAACGGAGGCATTTCTTGCTATTGCTCTGATAAAGGGAAGTCCTAATCCTTAAAATAAATTTGTGTGAGACCACAGAGTGTGATGCATGTTTCATGGAAAGATTGAGGCCAGGCTGGGCTGTTTCTCTAATATGTTACTGAATGATTAGGACTAGGACGTAAAATTGACAGACTGGGTGTGATACTTGTGATCATCCAGCAAAAAATAAAAACACAGTAACACTTCTAAAGCATCACAAACCATCTCAATTATTTCATAGTCTTGTTTCGTCAGATTTTCCTTATGATGTCAAAAAAGTCTACATTGTGTGTGGATTTATCAGTACCTTTACCTGTGGGCTATAAGGAATTCTCCCAAATAACAGGTAAGAACCACTGGAATATCTTTAAAGAGAAGAACCCAATTAGACTAACTGGTTCCATCAATTGTTCACATAATCATTGCTGATGTGAATATTTATATAATCTTGCAGCTACTGATTAGCTAAACACTAGGTGCAAACTTCTGTGAAACATGCTGGGACCTCCCTGGTGGCGCCATGGTTAAGAATCTGCCTGTCAATGCAGGGTTCAAGCCCTGGTCCGGAAAGATCCCACATGCCGCGGAGCAACTAAGCCCGTGCGCCACAACTACTGAGCCTGTGCTCTAGAGCCCATGAGCCACAACTACTGAAGCCGGTGCGCCTAGAGCCCGTGCTCCGCAACAAGAGAAGCCACCGCAATAAGAAGCCCGCGCACCGCAACAAAGAGTAGCCCCCGCTCGCTGCAACTAGAGAAAGCCCGCGTGCAGCAACGAAGACCCAAGGCAGCCAATAAATAAATTAATTAATTAAAAGAAAGGAAATATGCTAAAAAGTCTAAAAAGGCTAGAAATTTGGAGCAAAAAAAAATCCATAAATGTGAATGAACTTTATTAATTTTTTTTTTTGTGTGAATAGACTGAATAAGCAAAAACCGTTTCTTCAATTCACTAGAAATCTGAACCCAAGATTTATGCTTCTTTTACACTCTGCACCTTATGGACCCATGTTGGAGTTACGGTGTCACCTATTACAAGTCACATGACATGGGGCAAGTTGCGTAACATCTCGAAAAATAAGAGTTCCACCTCACGAGGCTGTGGTGAGAGAATTAAATGAGATGAGATAAGTGAAAAGCATGCTGCAATCTGTAAACCACTATGAAACAGATGGAGATATTATTATTACTAGTATCACCAGGCTTTCACTAGAAAAATATTTATTGACTATTTCCTTGTGCCAGACTCCCTTCTAGTGGCTCTAAATAACAGACTGGAAATCACAAGCCCCATCCCTCAGTGAGAAGACAGCCAAGACAAACAGATAGTGAGAGCTAGTGACCTTCAGGGCCTTGATTTACCAATGTCAAGGAGCAATGGGAGGAGGTGTGAGGAGGCAGTATATGCCTGCTCGGGAAACGAGGCAAACACTGAGGGGGTGATCCTGAGGGGGACCCAGCAGTGTGTTGGCAGACACAAAGGGGAAGGGCATCCCAGGCTGAAAGAACACAAGCACAGGCAGGAGGGGCGAACAGGAAGAGTACCTTGCCAAGTGCTTCTCTGTGCTAAAACCTACCTCTGGCTGGGTAATGGGTCTAGTCATGGGCTAGGTCAGAAAGGATCCCACACGGTAGACTAAGGAGTAAAATTTTACCTTTTAGGCCAGTTTCCCCAGCTGGCTTGATGGTAAGAGCCACCAGGGGTGATTACTAAAAATACCTGTGTCCAGGTCCCTCAGCTAGATATTTTGATTCTGTTGGTCTGACAAGACCTGGAACAGAGGATTTTAACTAAGTACCCAGGTGAATCTTACCACTGGGCAACTGTAGGAAACACCGGTGGGGAGGAATTGAACAATTCTGAACAAGAAAGACACATGATCAGATTTGCATTCTAGAAAACAGCACAAATAAATGAATAAATAAATGAAATGAAAGGCTACATATCCTATACCTTATTAAATTGTTTCCTTTGTAAGCTACGGGGGTCCTCATTTGAATTACGAATTATTGGGCAAAACAAACCAACACCACCGACAAAAACCCTCACAAGAATGAATGGTATCCATGTTTTTCTCTGCCTAAGCCTATTATTTTAATTAGTTATGAATCACTCATTTCTGTCATCTGGTGTGGAACTAATGAGTATGTCCACGTTATCTGTTATCAGAGAGGAGAAGCTGATTGTCAACCACATTGTAGGAAAAAAGCTGTGCTGCCCAATATGTAGCCATCTGTCACACTGAGCACATGAAATGTGGCTGCTCCAAACTGAGATGTGCTCTAAGTGTAAAATACACAGAGGACTTCAAAATCTTAGTGTGGGAAAAAAAAAGAACATAAAAGTGTCTCATTAATATTTTTTATATTAGTTAATGTTAGAATTAAAAATTTTAGATATTTTGGATTATAAAAAGATGTTAAAATTAATATCATCTGTTCGTCTTTTTTTTTTTTAATGTGACTGCTAAAGAAAATTTAAAATTGGAAATGTGGCTCATCTATAGGACAATTCTCCTCTAGTACATGAGTGAATTAGCAACTAAGTTTCTCATAAGTGGAATCTGGAATGTAGGGTTACCATCAGAAAAGGTCTTTGAAGAGTTAGCAGACTTGAGATCAGAAGACAAGATTTATGCACAAGGCAAATACGGGGTAGAATACAGGGTATCAGGACGTCGGTTCCAGTTAGAAGTAGGACCTTGGAAGAGTAACCATCTCTGTGGAACTCATGTTTCCTCAACTGCAAAATGATCGCTAATCATAACTGCCATATTCGCCTCCCAAAGGCAATAGAAGGCTTCAATGAGATGAGATATACAAAGACTTCCTCATCATGTCAAACACTGTATTGGCCATTTATCATATAATGTGGATTGAAAAAAGGAAAATACAAGTTCTGGATTTGATGGTGTCAACTACACAGACTAAAAGGACTTTCAGAAAAGAAAAGACCATAGGCCAGCTGGGGTCTTCATCAGTGATAGCTTCAGAGGTAGTTGGCCCTGCACTGCATTTAAAGGATATGTAAAATTTGGAAGGCTATGCAAATCTGGGGAATGGAAAAGTAGTTCTTTAAATAACTGAAAATGATAATTCTTGATACCCTGGCCCAGAAGAGTAAGGTTCTAGGGAAGGAAGTTTAGGGTGGCTGGACCAGGTTACTGCCTCGTGGAAAATATAACTCCCTAAAGTCTTTTTCTACTTCTGACTTATGAAATCACCAACGACTTAGGCAAACTAAATACCATAGACATATATGAAATCGGTTTGCTTCCATTCTAAGCTCGAACCATGGCTGCATCCTAGAACTCCAGAGATAATTAGCACATTTGTGAGGGAGTAGAGTTAATGATAAAACCTTTTGGAATAAAATAAGAAAGTGTCCTCTCAGCACAGTCAATCCTCACTGTATGGATATGAAAGTAAAGTCAATTTCACAACATTTCCTGCACTTAAAGAGAGGCTGTGTCTGTTTTTCTAAGTTCTCATAATAATATCTTCATTTGAAGTGACATTTACCTCAGTATTATTTTAGAATAAAGTTTACTACAAAAGCATCAGTTTTCATAGCGTTTGAAAGGCAAATATTATATTTTGGTCCAGATAACATTTTCAGGAAAAGTATGGAAAACAAATTTGTACTTTTTTTTTTTTTTTCCAGATGAAAGCTAGCCAGGATAAAAGGCAATAAATTAAGTTGATCAATTATTGCAGTTTAACTACATTGTAGGAAAGGCCAGTTTAAGGAAGTACAGATCTGAATGATTAGCTTTAGTGCTTTTATTTAGAATGCACAAGAGGCAGGACTTCATAAACTTCCCTATAATTAAGCAAGAACACTTAAGACCATATTAGTAGATTGATTTTTACTACCAGAAAAAGACAGTGTGTGGAAATCACTGATCTATAGAGAGTCCAAAGATTTACATTTTGGAAGGGCTGTGTCACTGACAAACGTTCAAGGCATTCTTTAAACGTTGACATTCTTTTCTGAAATAATTCAACATGGAGTCTCATGGAGTAAACATGTTACACATGTTTTTCTCTAAATAAGTTTTAAGAATGAAAAACTTTTAAACTAGTTTAAATCTTCTGTATTGAATTAATTGCAAATTGAGGCTTTTTTCAAATTATAATTTTAAAGCATCTACTAGAACACAGTTTAACCCCACAAGCAATTTACCATTTATGTCGAACAGGAGAATATTTACTGAGTTCCTACTATGTTCCAGATGCTGTGATAAGTACTTGATGTAGTTTAGCTCATTTCATTCTTACAGCAAACCTATTATGTAATGCCTCCATTACATACATGAGGAGATTGAAGCAGGAGGTTAAGTGTTTGGTCCAAAGTTATACAATGAATAAGTATACATGAATAGAGCTTAGATTCCCATTCAGGTTTGTCTGACTCCAAAGTTCATGATGCAAAATTATAACCCTCAACAATTACACATAGTGTGCAATTACACAAAGCAAGCCTAAGTGATCTAGGCCTAGCCTTAGAGATAAGTTATTAGAATGTATATAGATGCTGTATATAACTTAATGTATCAAATAAAAGTTTAAGTGTCAAATGTCTAGCATCATTTAGAAAAGCAATAAAAATTGCATTTCTATCTCTTACTTAAAGAAAGCCAAAAGACAGAAAAAAAAAAAAAAACTAACATTTTACAAAAACTAGCTAAGTGGCTAATGCTAATTCCCTAGTACTTCCTGAATGTCACAGCTTTATGGGAAACCATGTATTTTGGTCAATTGCTTTTGTTTTAAATCATTACTGTACTACTGCTATTATGTTACAATGACTGTAGCGCTTTGAACTATATAGCTTATGAATCCCTTCAATACAAATATCATGTCTCTAAATTTACATACAGCACATAATAGATACTCAATAACTATCTCTGATGAATGCTTGCTTCAGTAAAGATAATTAGTTACTAAAATGCTTCGTTATCCACATCTGGACATAGGACTCAAATTTTGCTAATTCATAAAATGTGTTTCCTGCCCCATCTCCTTGCAACCCACCACCCCCATCACTACACCTCTTCATTCTTGGCTCCATGTGGTCCTGCTGGCATCCAGCCCTACAAGCTTTCCCACATAAACAATGTTCTACTCAGTCAACAGTTGAAAAGAACTCCAGTTAAATCCAGTGAAAATCATGTTTTAAACATCTCTCAGTTAAAGGTATCTCTTATATGCCCATTTCTAACCTAAGAGAAAACCTTCATCTAGGAAAATAACAAAGGAAGCACTAATCATTTCACTTCATTTTCCTTAGACTTCTATTTGAGACTTTGATTGGATTGCTATTGGCAACTTTATATCTTATTTTTATTTAACTACAGTTCAATAAATGAGAGATCCAATAACCTCTGGCTCCAAGTGAACTACCTGAACTCTAAGTCAGGAGCTGATACAAGGAAACTGGAAAGTCGCCTAGTTACCTGTGTTTCCTTAACATTCATTTCACAGCTGGAAGCCACAATTCTGGATCATAGAATAAATACCTTTCAATCCTAGGCTACAAAATCCTCAAAGAGATGGCAATTTAAAAAATCACGTATAGCTCTATACATCTATATATGTAAATATACACACACATATATATTATATATATGTATATTTTTAATGATTTTTTTAGGTCTAAGCAAATACTGAACATCAACCAGCTTGTGAAAATGTCAGAAATAATAATTCTCTTCTTCATTTCATCTCTTCGAAGTACCACAGAAAATGTCCAATTTGATATGCAACCTATGTATTAAAGTAACATTCTTCTATTTTATCCTCAGACGAAAGCCAAATTCTATAGTAAAAGTTACTTCTGGTCCTGCACGTTCAACCTGTACCCACATAACCTGCAGAAATCGAATTCAACGATGTTCTCTCATTGTCTGCTCAACAAGCCAAGGAGTGAGTACAAAAATGCTTACCCTTTTCATCTGACACACATTTACTGAGTAACTTTCAGGTGCTGGGCCCTGGAGAAGAAAAGATAAACCCATTGCTTTTTGCCCCCAGGGCCTCCCAAGGTAGCTCCTGGTCTACAGACATGGAAACAAGTAACTTATTTTTATAACTATCATCATCTACAAGGGCAATGTTGTAAATCCTATAATGGAAGCATGAGGAAAGTGCTGTGAGGACACAGAGGAAGGAACAATAAATTCTGCCCCGGGGTAAATCAGGGAAGGCTCTGAGGTGACACTAAGGCTCTGAATAGCTCTTAGTGCATTGTTGAGAAATACTACCCTCCTCCCTCCAAATCCCCAAGTAGAAGTGTCAGATTGGGGGTGGGTGTGGGAAGGGTATTACAGGCAAAAGGAGTAGCCTGTGCAAAGGCCCCAGGGTATGAGTATCTGGAGAGTTCAGGGCATTTACAAGAATGGCAGTTTGTTACATATTGCAGGGTCATAAGGCAGACAGAGGCTGGATCAATTATTAGGGGGATTAAAAGTAAATATTCTATAATGATAAGGGGTGTTATCTTTACTCAGCTCTCATTATAGGGAATGCTTCAATTTATTTATTTAACAAGTTAAAAACAAATGCATATCCTCCCCTCCCACCTGGGGATGTAATGTACAGCATAGGGAATATAGTCAATAATATTGTAATAACTTTGTATGGTAACAGATGGGTACTAGACTTATCGTGGTGATTTTTTGGTAATGTATAAAAATATTGAATCACTATGTTGTACACCTAAAACTAATACAATATTGTCTGTTAACTATACTTCAATTTATTTAAAAAAATGCATACTATTCACATTTAGAAAGGATAGCTGTAGAAATATGTTCTAACTGATTAAATGATCAGAAAATGCCATTTTCTGCCGAATCTTTGACAAGAGATTTTTTTAAAGTGTTTAAGCCAATTTAGATAAGAGAAGGCAGTGTCAGCTGTATTTAATAGAATACTGAGGATATGGAGCGGAAGGATTTATAAGTACCATGATGTGATCAGAATTGCCTTTTATTTCACTATAATTAGATTTATATCTAATTTTGAGTTGAAGTAGCTTAAAATGGAAAATTATTTAAAACACCTATCTTCTACCTTTTTATATACTTTGTGGTCCATTCATCTTGCAATTTACTTTGAAAAGGTATCATTTAATCTTTATAACAAAGCAGCAGTTTAGAAACTAAGGTAAAAATGCTAGCATTTTTTCATCTTATACCTCTTTTTTTTTTCTTTTAAGTATTTGTTTATTTATTTATTTATGGCTGTGTTGGGTCTTCGTTTCTGTGCAAGGGCTTTCTCTAGTTGCGGGAGCTGGGGCCACTCTTCCTCGCGGTGAGCAGGCCTCTCACTACCGTGGCCTCTCTTGTTGTGGAGCACAGGCTCAGTGATTGTGGCTCACGGGCGCAGCTGCTCCGCGGCACGTGGGATCTTCCCAGACCAGGGCTCGAACCCGTGTCCCCTGCACTGGCAGGCAGATTCTCAACCACTGCGCCACCAGGGAAACCCCATCTTATACCTCTTTATAAGCTCTTTACAGGATCTCAAACACAATATTAGCTTTACTGCCTCTGCCACGCCCACTCTTACACAGCTGCTCTTATCTGGAAGAGATTCATTTTTAAATATGATCAGCTCTTAGTGCATTGTTGAGAAATACAATCCTCCTCCCTCCAAATCCCCAGTACCAGCTACTTTCTCTGCATTTCTGCCCCTACTATGCATCTACCATCTAAATGTTGCTTTTGATTGAAACTTCCTTCCCAGCTCTCTGCTCACACACTGTCCCCTCCGCTGTTAAGTTTCCCCAAGGCTTGGGTAAGAGGTACTACAAGAAGAATACGGGAGACAATGGGCGGATGGGTGGAGGGAAAGAAGGCAGGTGGGAGTAGAAGAAAGATAAAGGGAAACATAGCTTCCTGAGAAAACAAAGGAGAAGAGAAACAAGGAGAGAAGAGAGATAAGAGAGGAGCAAGGAGGGGTAGGTGAGGGAGGAAAGGGGGCGGGTGAAGAAAATGAAACAAGCGTAAAGTAAGTTCCGAAGATCTTAGAAAGTCACTGGATCAGACTTGGGCACCAGAGGGCCTTGGAGAGAGCTTTAATCTCCTCCCACCTGTCTTCAGGCTCTCAGATTTTTGAAGAGTACATTTTGCTTTTAAATAATGCCAGATATCAGACTTCAGTCTTGGGCCAGCATAAGAACAAAATTTCGAGGTCAAACATAAAGCACAGTTTTTTCCTTATTAGAACCAAAGTGTAGGTTGTTCAGATTTGTAAGATTTCCCCCGCCACTACTACCCCGTTTAAGCCTTTAGAAACCTAAGTGAAATCAAAATTGGTCATAACGGGTAACTTCAGCTTCAGTGGAATTTGCCATAAGGCTCATCCATGCTCTTTTTTCACACTACCCTAATTCTAACACAGCTCTCAGACCAAACCATAGAAATTCTTTGTATTCATTCTATTGCCATGGTTAGGTTTAGCAGTTCCTTGAGCATTTTAATGATCTTGGCACCTCAGGGGTAGAATGGAAAGGCCACGAAAACCAGGTAGAATCCCTCAGAATTCTTTGCACCATCTTCCTTCTCTGTAAAAATGAGCCCAATTCAGTAAGGCCAAAAGCTTTTCCACATCGACCCACGGTACAATTTTCTTTCTTTTCCTTTGAAGTTGAGAAGTTCCTGGCGGGAACCCACACTACTCACAGGCACAGATGATGTTCTCTTGGCTGCCGGCATTCAGAAAGCCGTCTGAATGGATGGCACGGAGCCTTGTGCCACTCCACCGGATCCTTCCCCGGCACAGGTGCCAAGTCACCCTGAGCTTAGGCAAGCCACAGTCTGCAGGGCACTTCAGGCCCCGTCTCCTAGACTAGGGCTCTCCTGAATGCCAGCAGCGCAGTTCAGGATGAATACCTTTTTTCTTCTCCCCTCTGGTTACAGAGTTGGCAGGCCGGGATCCTCCCAAAGGCAGAACACTCTGACCAAATCCAGTGAAAAACTTTACCTTATTCTGCAGTCCCTTCCTGAGGTTGAAATAATAGCTGCTTATAGTCTTAAGACCTGCACATGAGCATTACTTACAGAGGAAGGGTCACAAACCTAAATGCCCTCAGAGGCCAGAGTGGGCCCATAAATGAGTGAAGCGGGCAGGGTATACAATAACAAGGAAAGGTAAGGATTGCTTAAGCAGGCACACATGCCTCATGTAGCCACCAAGCTCCAGATAATGCTTGCTGTGTAGCAAAGCCTGATGCAGTTATGCCAAACCTGATCTTCTTTGAGAGAAGCCAGAAATCTGATTTGGGGGTAAAATCTCCAAATTTTTAAATATCAGCAACTAATTAAACAAAACCAAACCCTGTCCAAGGCAATGAAAACCCATCCTTGTGCCAGATTTTGCCTCTGGACTACCATTTTGTGATTTCTGACAGAGACAGCTTATTGGACAAAATTAACACCTTGTCCAACTGTCAGAAATAGAAGAGAAACAAAATTCAGATTAATTATAACTTTTGGGACCTCATGAATGAGGCTACAATGTAAATGATGTGTGGAAAACCAATCCAAATAATTTAAGGTGGCATATTTAGTGAGTAATATTATTTCTTGGCTTTTAAGTGAATTTATTTGTAACCTGGATGTGAATAGTTTGACTTATTCTAAAACTCTCACACTAGTTTTCTCGGAATTGAAAATGCTAGAACATTTTCTCCTCGTCATCATTATCTCCTGGGGCTCAGACTAAATCTGGAAGATGATCTGAAGTCCAATCTTATTGGAACAGTTTCTCAAGACGAGAACTATCCATGCTGACTCGGGAAATCAGAGAAAAGCACTTCTGCTCCCAGTGCTGATACAAACCCCATTAACCATCACTGCTATCAAAGGCTCTACTGGATACTCTGTGGTTCCAATTTATGTTTTGTTTCTCTCCTCTTTAGACACATGTTAGAGAAACAGAAGAATCACAGAATCTCAAACTTACAGTAAGCCTTAGAAATCATTTAGTCCTATCTACTGTCTGGTGATCAAACTCCCCCAAGTCCATGCCTGCACAGAATTCACTACCTCTCTCCTAAGAACAGTCTGTGCTACTGTCAGGCAACTCCAACCCTTAGAAAAGTCTCCTTGAACTGAAACAATAACCCCTCCATTGGTTCAACAAAAAACATATCAAATGCCAACAATACGACTCATGCTAGTTGCTTTTACATAAAGATGAATAAACTGGGGCACCCCACCCCCTCTGCAAAGAATTCACAGAAATACTTTTTAAACTAAATATCAAACTTCCAAAAAGGTACTGTGTATGAGTCAGTGCACTTGAGAGACAGGGCAAAGTCAACCAGTTAAAAAGCCCAGGATGTCAGACAACCCATGAGAAGCGAATACTTAAAAGAAAGGAAAGGTTTAACAGTTATGAGGAAATGGTTATGAAAACTCATATGAAACTTCCTTCAAAACCTAACATCTTTTCCGAACCACTCTGGGAAACAAAGGCTAAAAGAAAGACGGTTGCCAAGTTCATTACCCACTACAATAGGAGCAGATTTACCCATAACCTCCATGCTTGAAGTGGTACAAAACAGGTTTCAGTATCACCACGTGTTTTCACTTAACAAACCTCACCCCTTATTGATACCTGTACTCTTGTTTTGCTATGCTCTCCCTTAAGCCTAAGTCAAGTAAAAGATATTCAAGCAACACCATTCCCATTTTTCCCCAACCCCAAGTTGCCCAATTAAGAAAAAATTGAGAAAAAAAAAAAAGTATATGGTAGTTTAAAGTTGGCGTGACAGCTAGCTGCTGAGAAGACTTGGTCCGATACAAACTTGGTCATGAATTTGGTGGAAAGCTTTATTTCTCCAGCTGAGCATAAGTGAAAATTTCCTCTGTTACTATGATCATGTTACTATGATTTTTTTTTTTTCTTTGAAAGCCACAAGTTTAAATTCTGAGTCCTGAATTTGGGTAATTTATATAATCTTAAACCTCGAGTAAAACCAATCTCATTGGGTTGTTATGAGGATTAAATTAGATAATGCATGTAAAGAATTCAAATTGAGCCTCACATAGAAAACGCTCAAATGATACCTATGGTTATTATTATTACATCTGTTGGTCCTAGAATATCTTCACACATTTCCAAAGAATTCATATTTTCTGTGAGTTCTAATGTACTGTAGACTCTATTTGGGGGTGGTGATCATGAATATTAAAAATGCACTTTGGTTTTCTCCATCATTCATGCAAACATACTCATTTTAGAAGATTATAAAAGTAGAAAGAAGGGGGAAATTACCCATCTTGGGAACACACCTGTTAATATGGTGCAGTTACTTTTTGTGCTTTTTAAAAATATATGAATGATTCTTTTAATTTAAAAATAACTGTTTATTGCTACAAAAGCAGACATGTATATTATAATGTGTTAGAAAATGTAATTTTAAAAACCCACTTGATTTTCTATCACCAAGAGATAAATATTGATAACATTTTGTTGTATACTTCCCCAAATATTTTCTAATATGCAAAGCTCTAGGTTATATTCATTTTGATTTTCCAACCCCTAATGATTTCTTCACATGCAGTTTCTGGTGTAGAAGATACAACTCCAGTTGTACATGGGTAAAAATTCCAGAGCATCTCTAACTACCATCACTTGTCCCCTCCTAAGGGCCAGGCCCTTTATTACGTTACTTCAAATCTTTACAAACGTCCTGCAAAATACGCTCCAATATCCTTATTTTGCAGAGCTAGGTTTCAATCCATCTTTGTCTCACTCCAAAGCCTATATTTTCTTAAAGTTATTGTGTATCTGAAAACAATTAAATAAGCGCAATCGATCCAGATCCTTATTTTGGGAGCACAGTAGTATGGTTCTCATTTTACAAAATTTTACAAAGTTACACAGTAAAGAGGGATAAGGTTGGGTCCTAAAAACAGTTAAGTGTGTTGTGCGTTGAGGATACCACCGTTTTAATGCAAAAATAACCCTCTGCTGTGAAATGTTTAAATTTAGAGTTCGCTGGGATTTTACATAAAATAAACACACCCTAAAGCCATCCACAAGCAATCACTGGTGTGCTGTTACTGGGGTATAATTCAAAGAGAAAACCCACAATTTAACTAGGGAGTTGCAGAGCCTCTGTGTATAAACCACAGTGTAACTTTCCCTGGGGTTTAAAAGCCTTGCTTATCGGGCTACTGGGAAAGATAAACTGGTAATCCACAGACATGGATGAGATTCCCAGCTCTGTCACTAAATACTTCAGTGACCTTGGGCAAGTTATTGACCCTCTTCTGGGCTCAGGTGACTTCATCATTAAAACAGGTATAAAAAATACCCATCCTCTGGATAAACAACAAGGTCCTATTTGTATAGCAGAGGGAACTATATTCAATATCCTGGGATAAACCATAATGGAAAAGAATATTAAAAAGAATGTATATATGTGTATAACTAAGTCACTTTGCTGTACGGCAGAAATTAACACAACACTGTAAATCAACTATCTTCAATTAAAAAAGTAAATTAAAAAAAATACCCATCCTTATGGACTCATACTATTGTCAGAAGGATGCAGGTATGAATGTCAAAGGGCTTAGAAAATATAATGTTACATTCATATGTAAGATATCTAATAAAAGTAATGACAATAATGTATTACTATAGTGAAATCTGATTGAGTGCATATAATGTCAGGCATTGTTCTATTTTATTGATACATGAATTAACTCAATTAATTCTCATACCATTTCTATTAGGTAAGTACTATTATTACCTCAATTTTACAGACAATTAAACTGAGGCAAAAAGAGGTGAATAACTTGCCCATGGTCACTTGGCCAGTAGGTAAAGCTGGATTCTGAACCCAGGCAATCTGACTCCAGTCCAGGCTTTTAACTATAAAAAGAAGGTTCCTAGAATTCTTTTTTTAAAAAATTTATTTTATTGAAGTCTAGTTGATTTACAATGTTAACTTCTGCTATAGTAGAATTCTTTACTTCCTCCTCACTTCCAACAGCCCCTGTGCCAAGCCCCCCAGGGGAAAAAATAATACCAAAATATTTTCAATTGCTTCGGCAACTTCTGCTGTTTCCAATTATATGATTTTCTTTATAAAATAAATAAAACAAGAAAGTAATCTTGAAGCTACTCTGAAAAATCTGTTGATTAAAAAAAAAACACAAAACAGATTTGTCTTTTCCAGCAATGTTATATATATTTAGGCATACCAGGTAATATCATTAAAAAAATTTTTTTTAAGGTTTACAATTCTTTCAAATACTGAATACTGCTATTTTAAAGATGGTTCTCATTAAAATCTTTCCCCAATGATCCTGAAAAATTATACCCTGCTCTGAAAGGGATGATACACACTATCTTAAATTTTCAGTTCTGGGAAAAACCTAAAAAGAGGAAAAGTATGCAATGGAGATAAAAATCTAAAGTAGGTAACAGACACATTTCAAAGAAACTCAGTCTACTGAACAGCATCATCTACTGAGTCTTCCCTTTTAACTAGGGCTTCCTATGGAGTTAAATATTATATGAGCTAGACATTGGTCTATGGCTGTTGAATATATTCCTCCCCCACATTTTAATTCTCTCCCCAAGGCATCACAGCCAGATGATATGCCCAACTGCAGACAAGTACCCTCAGAAAGTAAGCAGGTAGAAATTGAATATGAACCACAAATGTAGGCCACATATGTGATTTTAAATTTTCTAGTGGCTACATTGAAGAAAATAAAAGTGACAGATGAAGTTAATTTTAAAATATATTGTATTTAACCCAACGTATCAAAATAATATAATTTCAACATGTAATCAATATAAAAAGTTAATAATGAGATATTCTGAAATTTCTTGTATTAAGCCTTCAACATGGGGTGTGTATTTTAACCTTACAGCACACTGCAATGGAAACTAGCCACCTTTCGAGTGCTGAATAGCCACCGATGGCCAGTGGCTGCCATATTGGCCAGTAAAGTTCTACAGAGTGGTTTTAAGAGTATAATGAGGATTACAGAATAAGCCACTTTCTCACCCCCAATCAGCAAGGCATAGGTCAAGGAGAAAACTTACAATAGGTTGATAATTCTGCACTGTTTAAGAGGTACATAGTGTTTTAGTGTAAAGGTCCTCTTCAACTAGAACTTAAAAAGCTTAGATTGTAAGTATGTGTATGTGTATACACACAAACACACGATTTTAGTATCTAAATAATAATGATCAATAAAATAATAAAATTGTGGCCAGGGTGGACACCCAGTGTGACCGAACAAAGGGAAGCACTGGGAAAGAATGTGGGAAGTGTACTACTGGGGGACATGGAGTTCTGAATGACAGTGATTAAAACTGCACCCCATATCAAAAAATGAAAGCTCTAATTCGAAAAGATACATGTACCCCAATGTTCACAGCGGCACTAATCACAATAGCCAAGACATGGAAGCAACCTAAATGTCCATTGACAGATGAATGGATAAAGAAGATGTGATATATATACACAATGGAATACTACGCAGCTATCAAAAAAAGAATGAAATAATGCCATTTGCAGCAACATGGGTGGACCTAGAGATTATCATACTAAGTGAAGTAAGTCAGACAAAGACAAATATCCTATGATATCACTTATATGTGGAATCTAAAAAAAAAAAAGTACAAATGAACTTGTTTCCAAAACAGAAACAGACTCAAAGACATAGAAAACAAACTTACAGTTACCCAAAGGGGAAGGGGAGGTGGTGAGGGATAAATTGTTATTATGGAATTAACAGATGCACACTACCATATATAAAATAGATAAACAATAAGGACTTACTGTAGAGCATGGGAAAACTATATTCAATATCTTGTAATAAACTATAATGGAAGAGAATTTAGAAAAAGAATATATATATATTTTTTGCTGTATACCTGAAACTATCACAACATTGTACAACTATACTTCAATAAAAAAACTGCACCCCCATATTGATTTCCTCTTCTCCTTTCTTCCCACGTCCCCTGTCTCACTTCATTGAGGCCTATCCTCAGATGTCACCTCCCCTGAAAGGTTTTATCCAATTATTGATATCAAGTATACCCACCAGCCCCCAGCCCCCACCAACCTATCCCATTGCTATGGTTATTTTTCTTCATGTCACTGATTATTCCCTGACATTAGAGTACACATTTATTTACTGGTTAATTAGCTATTTCTTCCCCTAGAATGTAAGTTCCATGAGGACAGGGAAGTTGTTTTATTCACTGTGAAACCCCAGCACGCACACAATGCAGGGCATTCACTGGTTTTCAACATGTTTATTCAACACAACTGTGCATCTACCATCCATTTTAAGCCATTGTGACAGGTACAAAGAGGATACTCTTAGACTTGGGCCAATGGTGCCCCCGTGCTGGTAAGGAGTTCTGGGGACCTAGGGAGTGTTCTCACACGGATCCTGCCCCACAGGTAGAATGTGCTCTCAATTCCCTGTCCATACAGCCTGAGCCTGCTTCCACGGCCTGCCCAGCCTCTGCTCCAGATCCAGCCAAGGCCCTTTGCAGTGAAGGACAGGGGTAGGGGGTGAGAACAGAAGAGGTGAGCACAATTCTTGTCCTAAGCAGTTCAGTTCAAGGGAACATGCCGCAACCATGAAAGTGTTCTAGAGCTATACCGGCCAATACAGTAACCACTGGCCACATATGACTACTGAATACTTAAAATGAGATGTGATTAGGAACTGAAAATTTTAATTTTTGTACCTAATTTTAAAGTTAAATTTAAATAGCCACTGCATTGGACAGTGCAAGTCTAGTGGAAAAGAAAATTAATGATTACAGAACAGGTTTGAATTAGTTTCCTATTGCTGCTGTAATAAATAACCACAAATTCAATGGTCTAAGAGCGCAAATGTATTGTTACTGTTCTAGAGGTCAGAAGTCCAAAAAAGTCTTTTGGGGCTAACATCAAGGGTGTCAGGAGGGCTAGTTCCTTCTGGAGGGCTAGTTCCTTCTGGAGGCTCTAGGGGAGAATCTATTCCTTGCCTCTTCCAGCTTCTAGAGACTGCCAACATTCCTTGGACCTGTAAACTGGAAACTTGCTCCAATCTCTGCTTTTGTTGTCACATCACCACACTCTCTCCACTTAACCCTCCTGCTTCCCTTTTATGATTTCACCTTGTGATTTCACACTAAGCCCATCTGGATAATCCAGGATAACCTTTCCCATTTCAAGATCCTTAACTTAGTCACATCTGCAAAGTCCTTTTTTTTTTTTTTACCATATAGGGTAACACTCATAGGCTCTGGGGATATGGATATCTTTGGAGGACCATTATTCAGCCTACCTAGATTACTGAGTGCTATAGGAGATAAGGAGACTCAAAGAGCAAAAGAGAACCAGAGAAGGACTTTCATCAGGAAAAAGATCACTCTGGTAGCAGAATGGCTGGAGGGATGTCAGACTGAGGGCAGGGAGACCAATGAAGATGCTTACTGGAAGGAAAGAGTGGAGGTGAAAAAGAAGCCTAGAGCCAGTTAGTGGAGGTGGGCAAAGACAAGAAAGGATGAGGATGAGAAGTATTAAGGAGGTAGAACCCCCAGAACCCCCAGTGGGGAATCCTGGCCCAAGGGGATGTTGGGGGCAAGGACAAAGTGAGTGAGAATTTTAATGCTAACCTCTTGGAATTCCAGCTGGGGATTCAGAATATTTGTATCATTTTCCTGTCTATCAATGTTACCTGAAATTAATTCCACTAACCAACCAATATACAAGGGCATTTTCCACAATATGAGGTGTTTTAAAAAAGCTGATCCATCTTGTGAACACTATGTAGAACTTTCATTGGATGTCCAAAGATGCGGATGCATATGCTGTACAAGAAGGCAGGAGGGTCAGTCTGGCCTCCAGAGGATTTTTGGTCATTTCAGCTTAATGCCAAGGCATGTTCATCAGGACTTAGGAGTTTTTTAAAGGTGTAGTATGGAGTTTTAAAGCCAGAAGATAAATCTAGTGGATTCATCTGAATACAGGAGAGTGAGTAAGCCTGTGTGTGGGCTTTGATACCTCATAGACCTGGGTTCAAATACTGCCTTTACCATAATATTAGCTTTGACCTTTGAGGAACCTACTTAACCCTCTGAACACCAGTTTCTTCATCGTTGAAGGAGAGAAAACAATGCATATTATAGGGTTGCTATGAGGGTTAAGTGATATCCTCTTTTATGTCCAATACAGTTTAGGTAATCAATAAAGGTAATTATTCTTTATTAACTGATCGCACTGTTTGCAAGAATCATCATCAGAAAAACACATTGTTTCTTACTAATAAATCTGGTTAGGCTCTCCTAAACAGTAAACACAAAAACAAAACCCAAAAAACAAACAAAAAACTCACACAAGTAGAAATTTCAAATCTGGAAAGAAAACACATCAGCAAATCCTCATGAAATAACTATGGATAATCTAATGACATGGATTTAAAGCTTCAGGATAAATGACAGACGAACTGAATTTTTTAGCTTCTATCTCAGCTTTAAACGATCCATCAGGCTTCACTAGTGTTTTAAGGAACATAGTAAAACTCACCCAAGTTAATCAGCACCAATACATTAGGGAAAAATTAAATATACGGGCGTCCTCCATTTGTGGACTAGCTATATCCCTGAAAAATATATATATCTTGCAGAGACTAGATTTTGGTAATCGGAACTTATTTTCCCAATGATAATTTCAGAAATTTATCTCTCTGGAAATATGCAGTAACATTTTTTGGAAACCAGCCATAGGGTTAGGATAGATGGTATTTGGTATTCTGGCACAGATGAAATTAAACAGATTGCTCCAGGTTAAATCTGGGGTCTTGCCAGGGTCATGTTTTGACTGAAGTGGCAAAGTAATCTCTACTTTCTGGTAATGAAAAAACATCCCATCCTGTAACTGACACACTGGAAGATGGTCTATCTAAAGTACATTTATCTATAGTACCTTCCTGGGGCAAGACATTTCATTTACATTGAAGGCAGCAATTCCCCTCCCCAGTTAACGTTCTAGTTGAATGGGACAAATGTATGAACAGACACACCATTAATTCTGACACACAGGGACAGAAAAGACTGGGGAGGGGACATCGGAGCTTAAATACAAGAAATTGTTAAACTCAGCATTCCGTTGATGAGGCCTATAGTAGGGTGTGGTGTATGCTTTTTAGGACTGGATTCAAATTCATAGTTGTGTTTTTAAAAATAAGGTAACAGCTACAGAAAGCAAGTAAACACAGGCTGCCAAAGTAACACAATTTGCCCCATCAGCCTTCTATTTGCAAACCCTAATTACCAAAGGATAGCAGATTAAATGCTCATCTTCTCTGTCCACAAACAGTATTTTTTTAAAATTTAATTTATTCATTTATTTAAGGCGGATCTATTTACTTATTATTTTTGGCTGCACTGGGTCTTCATTGCTGCTCACTGGGGCTACTCTTTGTTGCGGTGCGCAGGCTTCTCATTGAGGTGGCTTCTCTTGTTGCACAGCACAGGCTCTAGGTGCATGGGTTTCAGTAGTTGAGACAAGCAGGCTCAGTAGTTGCAGCGCACGAGCTCTAGAGCGCAGGCTCAGTAGTTGTGGCGCACGGGCTTAGTTGCCCCGCAGCATATGGGATCTTCCCGGACCAGGGATTGAACCTGTGCCACCTGCATTGGCAGGCAGATTCTTAACCACTGCGCCACCAGGGAAGTCCCCACAAACAGTATTTTTTTTTAATGCTATCCTCTGGACCCTACTTCACCTTATTAAACACTCAGTGAAGTTGCTCATAAAGTCAAGTCATTCAACAAGGACGATCAATCACAGTTAATGGTCAGTGAGAAAACCAGACTGTAACTCTTGAAAGACAATTTCACAATTAGGAGCAAGCATGGGACACAGCCTTCTGATGAGGAGGGCTCTAATTCCCCAGTCTTCCGGGGAGTGAGACGGGAGTGATGGGGATGGGGAGTAAGCCGAAGTATGGCTCAAGACAGCTAAGCACGCTGGCACGGTGAGCGGGTGGAGGGTGGCACTGAGGACGGGCAAGCAGAAGAATTTCCAGGGCTCTTCAAAGTTTCTGAAAAGGAATCCAAGGGCCCCAGTGACTCCACTGGGTGCCAGGGTATTTCCTTGGAGTTGCCACTCACCTAACCCCTACCAAGCGTGTTCCGAACCGTTTCACAGTGACATTTTGGGAAAACTCAGTCCCTGTGTTTTCCTAGCATAAATTCTGAGTCAGAAAAGAAGGCAAGCTCAGAAGATCTCAAACAGGGACTCGGAGAGTGCTCTGCATCCCCCCCTGAAACTGTACCCTCGTTGCTGTGGGGAGCAGCCTCCGATGGCACCATTCCCTTTGTCCTCTTGGGGGTTCACACTGGCCACTGCGCTTATCCTTTTCCAAGACTCAGCGCCCACTGAGTCATGGAGAATGGAGATGCAGTGCCAAGCAAGAAACCATTTCCGGAGATTTTTTTATACCACATGTCTCATTCAAGATTAAATCATGCAGAGGCCAAAAAAAAAAAAAAAAAAAAAAAAGCCAAGCTTCCAAGAAGAAAACTGATGAGAGGGAAAAGAACGAATTAAGAAGCCGGCAGACAAGTAACGAAGACAGGCAGCAGACGGGTACCGCAGCCCCGTCTCTCCCCGCCTGTATGTTTTACCTGACACCCATGTGTTCACTCTCAGTTCCCATATGGTTTCTCTTTCTCAGTATGAAACTGGGGGTGGGGTGTGGCAGGAACAAGCACACATCCACTTTGTTTCTACAGAAGTTACCAGAGAATCCCACAACATGGTAGAAAGGAAAGCCCAGTTAAACAGAGGCCCCCGCCAGGCTGTGGGAAGCCCCTGACTCTGCTTCCTGCTCTCTGTCTCTGCTCAGGGTCAGGTACAGAAGATGTTCTATCACAGGCACAGTTCCAGGCTCTTTGGTCCAGCTGTGGACATTTGCTCTTTTTCAAGGGGATCTCCTGCCTGAGGCCTGAGCAGCATGCAGACTGACAAACAGCAGCTGGCCAAGGAGGAAGAAGCCCAGAAAAGTCACCAGCGCCAACTGGCCTGAGGTCCAGCTCCTCACCTGAACCGGTTAGGGTAACGGCCTAACCTTCCAACACGCCAGGAGCCTGTGGTTCCTAATCCTTGAGAATAACGTGACCTGGCAAAATATTGTGCCTTCAAGTGTTCATAGCCTTGTTTATAATAACTGAAAAGTGAAAACAACCCAAATGTCCACCAACTGATGAATGGATATATAATATGGGTATGCACACAATGAAATATTATTTAGAAATAAAAAGGAATGAAGTGCTGGTACATGCTACAACATGGATGGACTCTGAAAACGTCATGTAAAGTAAAAAAAAAAAAAAAGTCACAAAAGGTCAAATATTATATGATTCCATTTATATGAAGTGTCCAGAATAGGCAAATCTATAAAGGCAGAAAGTAAATTAGTGGTTGTTTAGGGCTGGGGGGAGGGGGGCAGGATGGGGAATGATGGCTAATGAGTATAGGGTTTCTTTTTGAGATGATGAAAATGTTCTAAAATTGACTGTGGAGATGGCTGCCCAACTTCGGATATACTAAAAACCAATGAATTGTACTACTGTAAATGGTCAAGTGTATGGTGTGTAAATTATATCTCAATAAAACTGTTACCAAAAAAATATTGTACCTTGTTTTTTGGTCCTCAAAATGCAAATCTGTATCCTATCAATATGAGAGCATGTCTAGAAGCTAGGGCTAGATGGTGGGAGCTCCCTTATATTTTTGTTGTATCAGGACATAATTTTTAAAAAGACTTTTGTTTTTTAGAAGAGTTTTAGATTCACAGAAAAATTGAGCAGGAAGTATGGAGATTTCCTACATTCTTGCTGTTCCTACACATGCATAGCCTCCCTCATCATCACCATCACTCACCACAGTGGTATATTTGTTACAATCGATGAACCTACATTGACACATCATGATCGTCCAAGGTTCATAGTTTACAATAGGACTCACTCTGACTGTTGTACATTCTCTGGGTTTCGACAAATGTATAATGTCATGTATCCACCATTATAGAATCATATAGAGTATTTTCACTGCCCTAAAAATCCTGTGTTCTGCTTATTCATCCCTCCTCCAACTCAACCCCTGGCAACCACTGATCTTTTTATTGTCTCCATAGTTTTGGCTTTTCCAGAATATCATACAGTTGGAATAATACAGTATATAGCCTTTCAGGTTGGTTTCTTCACTTAGAAATATTCATTTACGTTTTCTCCATGTCATTTTATGGCTTGATAGCTCATTTCTTTTTAGTGCTGAATAATATTCCATTGTCTGGATGTACCACAGTTTATTTACTCATTCACCTACCAAAGGACATCTTGGTTGCTTCGAAGTTTGGACAATGATGAATAAAGCTGCTATTATAAACATTCACATTTTAATTATTTATAAAATAATTTTCCTATTTCTCTTTCAGTTCATCTCTTGCATATGCTTCCCTACTATCAAGCACCTGATCATCTTGAGCTATCCTTTTTTTCCTTTTTAAATGAGTTCATGACAGTGGGAACTGGTTTTTTCATAGCCTTGGTTTTGACTGACCATTATGACTCCTTGAATAATTTATGTGCCTGCATCTTTGAAAATATGATGCATGTTAATAGCTACATAATGAATCGAGTTTTTAATGACATTTTATATTGTGAAAAATGTCTTAATGCTTTGCTCCACGAAGATCTACAAACGTCACACTAGAGTAGATCCTTATTTGTCATCTAAGATCTTCCCAATTAAAAAAAATTTATTTATTTAAATTTTTATTGAAATATAGTTGATTTACAATGTTGTGTTAGTTTCAGGTATATAGTAAAGTGATTCAGTTATACATATATACAAATATTATATATATTCTTTCTTTACATTTGCTTCCATTATAGGTTATTACAAGGTATTGAGTATATTTCCTTGTGCTATACAGTAGGTCCTTGTTGATTATCTATTTTATATATAGTAGTGTGTACATTTTAATCCCAAACTCCTAATTTATCCCTCTCCCCCTCTCCCCTTTGGTTACCATAAGTTTGTTTTCTATGCCTCTGAGTCTATTTATGTTTTGTAAATAAGTACATTTGTATCCTTTTTTTAGATTCCACATATAAACAATATCATGTGATATTTGTCTTTCTCTGTCTGGCATACTTCACTTAGTATTATAATCTCTAGGTCCAGGCATGTTGCTACAAATGGCATTATTTCATTCCTTTTTATGGCTGAGTAATATTCCATTGTATATATGTACCACATCTTCTTTATCCATTCATCTGTTTATGGACACTTAGGTTGCTTCCATGTCTTGGTTATTGTAAACAGTGCTGCTTTGAACATTGGGGTACATGTATAAGATTTTCCCAATTTGAATAATGTCTTTGTGTGATTTTCCCATTAACCTTCATGTGGATCTCTCTGAAGGCCCATCTTGAAGCCACTGTGGGTTGAAATGAACGTGTGTGTGTCTCCTCTCCTGAATTCTAAGCTCCACAAAGACAAGAGTTGTATCTCAATCATCTATATATCTTCCCTATCAAGCACAGTGCCTGACACATAGCAATAATCCAGCAAATGCATGTTAGACTGACATGGCCATGCCACTGCTGTTCATGAATGATGCACATCCCACTTTAAAAAAACTTCCAAAAAAATAAGCTCTTTTAATCTACAAAGAAATTGTGGAGGGCTTCCCTGGTGGCGCAGTGGTTGAGAATCCTCCTGCCAATGCAGGGGACACGGGTTTGAGCCCTGGTCCGGGAAGATCCCACATGCTGTGGAGCAACTAAGCCCGTGCACCACAACTACTGAGCCTGCGCTCTAGAGCCCGTGAGCCACAAGTACTGAAGACCATGCGCCACAACTACTGAAGCCCGTGCACCTAGAGCCCATACTCTGCAACAAGAGAAGCCACCGCACTGCAACGAAGAGTAGCCCCCGCTCGGCGCAACTAGAGAAAGCCCGTGCACAGCAACAAAGACCCAACGCAGCCAAAAATAAATAAATAAATAAATAGTTTAAATAAATAAATAAATAAATTGTGGGCTCTTCACTGACTAAACCTAATAAACAAAGACCTTCAATTTTATTTTATTTTTTGGCATTTCACTTTTAGAAATGGTAAATCTGCATTTCAAAAACTGGTGAAATTTCGTTTAAAAGAAAACCTTCCAGGAAGTCCTGCAGTCCTTCCAGGAAGTCAGTCAAACTCAACTCTTAACTCTTCTGCATCTGTCACATCCATGAATATCTTCACAGGTTAATATAAAAACCTGAACAAATGCTTGATGAACACTGGGTCCAGACTGATCATCACAAGGCACTGAAATCTTTTTTTTTTAATGCACTATTTTTACAAAGACACTTCACTAAAACAATTGACTGTTATCACTATAACTGTATTTAGTAAATCAGGAAAGGGGCCCCTTTCTAGTCTTTGCTCTACAGAGTCCAAAGTGATCAAAACACAAAATCCAGAGTGATATTTTTGAACACAGAATAAGATCATTTCACTTCTCTATTGAAAATCCACACCATTCAGGGTAAGAGCCAAGATTTGTCTCATCCACTGTCCTGATATACCATTTCCTCAGGGCTCCTTCTCTATAACTCTCTGACCTCATTCCCTACACTCCAGCAAGGCCAGGCATGCTCTGACCTTTGTACTGGTCGTTCCCTCCTGGCCTGGAAGGCTCCACCTCCTTGACATCTCAGCTCAAACCTACCTTCTCAGTGAGATCTTAACCGATCATCATATCTAAAAATGCACCAACATGCCTGCCTACAGGAACTCCCTCTCCCCTCGCCTTCTGCTTAACTTTTTTCTACAGCACTTAGCATCATTTGACACACCACATAGTTTACTTATTTAACTATGTATTGTCTATCCTGCCTCCTCTGAAATACAACCCCATGAAGGCAGGAATATGTGTTCTAATACATGAACACATTTTATTAAAAAATGTCAACAACTGAAGTTTTCTGGTATTCAAGAGAGATTTCTGGTTAATATCCTGGTCTATAATTAAACATTATTATCAAAATTTTCAAAGCATATTGCATGTTTGCGAAATAGCATACCATTTTTAGTGGTTCCCATTCCTTACAAACCTAGGTTGCCTAAGAGTATGAATCATTCCTATGTCATGCAAATGGGGCTAAAGACATCAGTAACTTGTCAAAGTCATGTTACACAATCCGTGGGTCAATCATAACAAACCCCGAAGCACATGTTCGTGTTTGCACAGGGTCTTTTTAAAGAGGCGCACTATCTTGGCTAGGCCTCTGCCTTCTTTAGAGGGAGAACACAAAATTCTTTAGGGCAGTGATTTGTAATCAGGCCTATACATCTTCAAGTGATTTTAAATAAATGAATCCAGGCAAACTAATAGTTACCAAAAGAAATGAATTTGCTACTATTCTAAGCTTTTTTTTTTTTTCCTTACCCCAAACTGAAATGTCCATGAACAGTTCATTATTTTAATTCAAAGAGAACTCAGTTTCAGGTACCTCTTCAAAAATAAATAAATAAATAAATAAATAAATAAAAAGAAGCAGGATTGTCACCCTTTCTACCATCTGGTTTTATTTTATATTTCAATGGAGTTTCTCTTAAAGTTACATTTTAACTTATTCAGTTTAGTAGGTATTTATTAAACCTCTTACAAAGAGCGGCACATGGGGTGTTAAGACCAGCTAAATAAAGTATTTAGAAAGAAGAGAAAAGGGAAGGAGTAAAAAGTATTAACATTTGTTGACATTTGGCATAAATCACCTCACATATTCTTTTTTTTTTTAATTAAAAAATTTTTTTTACTAATACAATCTAGGAAGCTACCTCACATACTCTTTTAAACAACCTTGGAGGTAGTTCCTATACTCATTTTAGAGATTAAAAAAACCAAGGATCCAAGAGCATAAGTGACTTGCTTCAGGTCCCCACAAACTAGAAAGCAGCAGAGCTGGGTTCAAGCCTACATCTATGTGGCTTGAAAATCTTTCCATGGCAACAAACTGTCTCTACTAACACTGAATATTGCTTTTCTCTTTTTAATGAGAAAGATGGGGGCAAGTCCCATCAAAATAAAGCAAAAAATAAAAGAAAATTACTCAAAAAACTGCTAGTCCAAGAAAAGTTTTTTAGGAAAAGCAATTAAGTAAACAAAAAGGAAAAATGTTAAATTTCCTGGGACACTAATATGTTGCCCCGTTAAAACTGCTTCTTAATAGAAATACATAGAACTACCTCCTTTTTTCCTAGGCAGAGGGGGAAAAAACATTTAATATGGAGCTACTCTCAAAGCACAGCTTGAAGAACAAAATAAAACAGGAAAAAATTTTTTGCAAGATTTTATAGAACATTCAGATTCATATATATCAGGGCCTGTGCTAGCAAGAAGACACGTCTGCAACATATTAAAAAGAATTAGTGAAATGTCTTACGTAACAAAAATGGCTGACAATGAAAAAAATATAATTTTCTCCCGTATTCATACATGAGAAAGGCTGGTCAGTGATATAGTTTAGGGCTCAGAAATAAGCCAATGAAAAAGTCCCCAAATGCATTCATGCTATTAACAGCAGCACCATTGCTCGAAGTGCCACCACAAAGCCAAGTTCACGTTATTTTAAATAAATGCTGGGATGGCAGCTGTAAGGATGAAAGTCTTGGAGGAACAGGTTCTCTTTAACTTCATGTGGAAGAGTATAAACTAGATCAATCTTTACAAAGTGATAAGGCATCTTTTCCTTCTTTACAAAGATGGAGAGATTGAAGTTTAAAGAGATTATGTACAATGTCAAATTCTCTACTTGTGGTTCACCCTTGGTCTCCCCAAGCCCTGGGGCAGACATCACTAACTGATGGAGGCATCCTTTCTCTGTACTTTCTGATATGGTCTTAACGCACTATGAACAGCCGCCAACCATAAACCTTAGGCAATGTGGTGTAATGGAAGGAATACAGGCTTTGCTCCCATGGAGATGTAGGTCTGAACGCCACCTCTGCCACTGACTATGTGACTTCAGGCAAATTACTTATCCTCTTGGTGTCTGGGTTTTTCTTCTGGAAAATGGGAACAATACCTGACACCAAGGTTGTTTTAAAGATTAAATGAGATAATATATGCAAAGTGTTTTTAAAATGTTATCACCTTTATCTCCTTTTCCTCCCCCTCTTATCCCCTGTTAAACACTTAATTTAGCTTTACTCAATACCCCAATAACTCACATTGGGGCTCTCTGTAAAGGCTTAATCAATATATTTCCATCCCCAAAGTCACATAAGACAAATTGATCACCCTGGGGCTAACTTCCATTTGATATTCCAAATGCATTATGCCTTTTTTTCTCATCCAGAAATCAGAAGGCAGGCTCAGTAGTGTGGGTTTTATTTAACAATCCCAGTTCGCAAATTTTGATCCACAAGGGCAACAGAAAGCAGAATAGTGTGTGTGTGTGTGTGTGTGTGTGTGTGTAAGAGAGAAAAAGAGGAGAGTGTGTGTTTAAAGTCAAGAGGACACAGATCCTAAAATTGCCACATGTACTAGATCAGGGGTTCCCACCCCCCTGTTAGGAACCAGGCCGCACAGCAGGAGATGAGTGGTGGGCAAGCGAGCAAAGCGTCATCTGCCGCTCCCCATTGCTCACATTACCGCCTGAACCACCACCCCCCCAACCCCTGTTGGTAGAAAAACTGTCTTCCACGAAACTGGTCCCTGGTGCCAAAAAGGTTGGGGACCACTGACCTAGATGATAAAGATGCTGAAACATCTGGGTCAACAAAGGTCATTCTCTTCATGAGCTATAGGATAGCAGCTGCCCCCTTCCTACTCCCAGTGACATGCAGAAAAGTTGGCTAAATCACACGTAACTTACCAAAAAAAAAAAAAAATTTGGATTCACTGAATAAAGGTATAGTCTCTAAGAGATAAAATGTTTTTAAAATTTCTATAAATAGGTACACATGTTTATCAGTTACTAAGTCCAAAAAACAGACTCCTTTCCCCTCCCCCAACTGCAAGAGTCTTTAAATGAGAAAATACGGAACATGCCTGAGGAACTAAAGTGTCTGTAAAAAAAGTTCATCTTCATACCATCAACATAAACATTCTGAAAGTCAGGTTAAAAAATAAAATTCTGATAAAATGAAGAGCCATGGTGGAAGAAGCTTTCCTTTTAAGTTTAATCTGTTTTTGTAAATAAGATGTACAACACTCTTAAAAATATCTGCCAAAATTGCAGTAAGAATGCTATACGAATTTGAGAAACAGAATCATATTTTTCAGATAAGGTTCACTGTTATGGCTGTTGGCACATATAATTAGCCCAGCATATAAGGTGAGGGCAATAGTTAAACTAGTTCTAAATGGAAGGGACTGGTCCATTCACAAACATGGATTAAATACCTACCATGTGTCAGGTACTTGGATAAGGCACCTGAGATAAAATAAGAATGTGAATGGTTCCTCTCTGACCTCTAGGACTCCTCCTAATTAAAAAAACATCAATCCGACAACAGGGTAAGCACCACAACAGCAAAAGGCAGAAAAGGGTAAGAAAACACAGATGTGGGACACTTAACACAGAAGGGAAGGATGGGGGATGCAGCATAGGCAGGTGGGTCATTCTAGAGGAGATGACACTGTGTAAGGAACATTCAGGAATGGTTCACTGTTTGAAATGATAAATCCCAGACAAGGCTTCCAACATACCTCAAATGTCTCTGCTACATTGACAGAATGTCAAAAAAAACTCCCTACGGAATGTGAAGGTTTGTACAGCCTTTATCCCTACCTCATTTAAACACAAAGACTTTGGTTAAGACAGCGAGCCCTGGGGTGAAGGGAGAGGATACAGAAAGGGGTGAACCTCTCTCGAGACTAACAATGCTGCCCCAAGGAACCGCTGTGGGAGAAACCACATGCACGTCGTGAGCATGTACGTCGTGATACGGGGCCACCCGAGGAAGCATGTACTGTGTGCACATTAAAGCCATGTCATGTGAGGAATCAGAGATGGAACCGAATAAAAGTCAAAGAGAAACAGCGGAGCTGCAAAAAGCACAAAGGCTTGCAGTATTTGCACGCTTCCTAAAAGAGGGAAAAGTCAGAAAGAAAACCACACTCTTGGTGCGGGGATTTCACAAAGAATAAATCTCTCAAGTTGAGGATTACAAGGAAGCAGTAACTTTCTAGTTCTTTCCTGAGTTTCCGAGAATCTAAAAACATCCCTCTAAAAGAGATTTAAACATTAAAAAAAAAAATAAACAAATAAAAATATCCCTCTCTGACACTTGAAGAAAAGGTAAGTAGAGGCTCGGGGTGGGCAGACAGAAAGGAGGACATTAGTAGGTTGAGGATTTTATTTGTCTCCTTCTTTGAGAAGATATGTCTCTCTTTCAATAGGAAGTTTATTCACATTCTAGCCAGCTGCAAAACAGGGTTGAGAGCCAAGTTCCCATTGCCAAAGTTCACTCTTCAAACCGGCAGCCTGAGGTCTGATAACCAGTTAAAATGCTCAACACAATCACTGCCTTTTGATGGAAAACAGAGGCTCCATTGTTTAGAGATACATTTTCAAGTCTAACTCTTCTAGAATTATGAAATTCAAAACAAGAGCTATTAGGTTCAGTCAGTATCAGAGTGAAGGGAATATTTTTTGTGTTGTTGTTTGGATTCCTTTCTTCTTTTTTCCCCGCCCCAAAGAATAATTGGATTACTCTGATAATAGTCAGAAAAATAAATTGTCAGTAACTATGAGTACTTTATAAACTGAAAAACTGCTTCAAAGTCATAAAATTCCATGTATGGGATCCATCACATTTCTAGAATACCTTATACCCTTTAAAATGAAAACATCTGATCCAAGACTCTAGGATTCCTAAAAACCAATGGCAAAACATCCCCCCCCCCAAAAAAAACAAAAACAAGAAACACTGACCCAGCAGCTAGTACAGAATTACAGAACACTTATAAAAGTGGAGGTGGGAAAATAGTCTCCGTTTGTACTAACGATATATCCTCTTATTTAGTATTAAATATGTATTTGCGGAGATTAAATGTTATGTTCATCTATTCATTCAATAAACATGTAAAGTGCCTGTCACAAGGCACTATATCAGGGAGGCACTGTGGGCATACAAAAATAGATACAACATACCTTGTATCCTCAGCTGTCTACAATCTTGGGGAAAATATGAAATACACACAGATGTGGAAAAAAGTGTGATAAGTGTCCTATGGTATAAGAACACAGATATGGGAGATGACCATATTTAGACTGGGTCAAGAAGGGCGGGAATGGGCTCTTCCTAGAGAGAGAGATGGATTGTGGGAAACACTGACCTCCTTACTGAGCAGGTGAATCTTATCCTGAGGGTAATGAGCAGCCAGTGATGGTGTTTGTTACGAGAACAACTAACACCATGACCAGAGGTGTTCTTTAGGAAGGTTTTTCCCAGATCAAGACAGGAAGGGAGAGAGACTGGGTGGGAAGAACAGTTAGAAACTAGTCTACTCATCCAAATTAGAGGTTATTAAGGCCAAATTTAGGATGGTGACTATGGTAACCAAAGGAGAAAATGGAAGCTAGGTCTTTTCCATTTTGTTAGTTATTCCTGGTTTTACATTAAGAAAAACTCCATTTCATTATGCAATTTAGGGCAAAAGAAATCAGGTGGTATTTTCAGTTGAAATGATTCCTTATATTGCTAAGGTGATGTCTACAGAATAAAGCAGAAAAACTGTATCATCATCTTAATAAATGGAGAAAAAAAATCATTTGACAAAATTTAAATCCATTCATGATAAGAACTCTCAGCAAACTAGGAAGAGAAGAATAGAGAAAAATTTACAGCTAAAACTATTCTTAGTGGTAAAAAGACTGCATGGTTATTCCCTAAGGTTAGGATCTCTTGCTGTTCTCACTGCTTTTACTCAACATGGAACTGGAGGTTCTGGCCAGTGCAATAAGCTGATTCTAAAACTAATGGGGAAAAATAAAGTAACTAAAATAGCCAAAACAATTTGAAAAAAAGTTATAACCAAGTTGAAGGACTTACACTACCTGATTTCAAGACTTAACATAAAGTTACAGTAATCTGAAGTAAGGAATCAGCAAATAGACATAAAGATAAATGAAACAGAATAGATTCCAGAAATAGGCACACACATAGAGTCAATTGATTTTTTATAAAGGTTCAACAGGTAAAGAAAAATCTTTTCAGCAAACAGTGCTGGAACAATAGGTATCCACATATGAAAAAAACTAAACCTTTACCCCAAACCATAAACCAAATTAACTCAAGATGGGCCATAGACCTAAAGTAAGAGCTAAAAACATACAACTTTTAAAAGAAAACATAAGAGAAAAAAAATGTAGTGAGCTTGGGGCTAAGGAAATGCAAGTTAAAACCACAGTGAGATATCACTACAGACTTAGCAGACTGGTTAAAATTTAAAAGACTCATACTACCAAGTGTTGATAATGTAGAACAAAGGTAACTCTTACACTGTTGGTGAGATTGTAAAATGGTACTACCATTTTGGAAAACAGCTTGGCAGTTTCTTGTAAGTTAAACACAGACCTACCATGTGATCCAGCCACTTCACTCCTAAGTGCCCAAGTGACAGTGGATGTCCACATGATGACTTGTACACACATGTTCACAGCACTTTTATATGCAGTAGTCTAAAGTGGAAAACAATTTAAATGTCTATCAGCTAGGTCAATGGAAAAACAACTTGTGGTATATCTATACAATGGAATACTACTTAACAATAAAAAGAAACTATTGATAGATACAACATGAATGAATCTCAAAATAATTATGCCAAGTGAAAGAAGCCAGAGCCTCTACTCAAAAAAAAAAAAAAAAAAAAAAGACTACATGATTCCATTTATATAAAACTCTAGAACAGAAATCTAGCGACAAAAGCAGATCAGTGGTTGCTTGGAGTGGGTAGAGCCAGGAGAGGCCAAAGGGAGAATTACAAAGGGGCATGACAAAATTTAGGGGTGGCAGTGATAGAAATGTTTAGGTGAATGTTCACTTCATAGGTGTGTGCATATGTCAGAACTCTTCAAATTGTACATTTTAAATATGTACAGTTTATTGTATGTCAATTATATCTCAATAAAACCGAAAAAAAATTTTTTTTAAAGAAGGTGGTAGAGGGAGAAGTTAATCCATGAATCTGAAGAGAGGTAATTAAGGCCAAAATTAGGATGGTAACAATGCTAGTTATAAAGGAGAAAATGGAAACCAGATCTTCCCCATTATTATGTTGGCTTGTTTTTATTGTTCATTACAAAGACTTCCAGTTCATAAGGCAGTTTAATGCAAAAGAAGATAGGAGGTATTTTTAGTTGAAAAGACTCCTTATTTTGCCAAGATAATTTCTATAAAAAAGACTTCAGGGGTCTTCCCTGGTGGCGCAGTGGTTAAGAATCCGCCTGCCAATGCAGGGGACACAGGTTCGAGCCCTGGTCCAGTAAGATTCCACATGAGCAACTAAGCCTGTGCGCCACAACTACTGAGCCTGCGCTCTAGAGCCTGCGAGCCACAACTACTGAAGCCCGTGCGCCTAGAGCCCGTGCTCCGCAACAAGAGAAGCCACCGCAATGAGAAGCCTGCGCACCGCAATGAAGAGTAGCCCCCGCTCGCCACAACTAGAGAAAGCCCGAGCAGCAACAAAGACCCAATGCAGCCAAAAAAAAAAAAGACGTCAGCGCCTGAAGAGATCAGGGTGTGGTGACCAGACAGAAAGGCTGTTGCAGAGGATGCTGTGATTTTGCCCAGATCCCCGCTCTTGGGTGAAGTGCTCACCCCTCCAGCTGCCAGCAGTGTTGGCTGTGGATGGCTCACAGCTGAGTCCCTCCCCAGTCACTGCCCTTGGCTAAAGGGAGCCACCTTGCCCAAGAAGCTACCCGCTCCTGACAGCCATCCCAGCTCCTGAGCTCCCTGTGGGATCAGTGCAAGTTTTCTTAAAAGGTGCTTATTCCCAAAGCACTACCCAATAAACTACCTGCACACAAATCTCCATCTGTTTCCCAGGGAGCCACGCCTAAGACAGCAACCCAAAGTGGCATGAAAGGAAAAGCTGAAATATGGGCGAGGGCTTAAGATTGAAAGGAAGAATTTTTTTAAGTTGGTCAGAGAAAAGGAAGAGCATTTCAGAAAGCACCCTTCTCAACAGAGAATCTGAACGATCCTTATTATAACTGACAGACAATAACAATGAAGCCCACAAAACGGAACACACGTGCACTCCAGTGACAGTGTCCTTCAGCAGTGAGACATTCCTAGAGTAATAATGAGGATAACAACACTCTGCAGGTGGTGGGCCCGTAAGCTGAGTCAGCAGAGATGTGGCGCAGTAAGAGTCCTGGGGAGAAGACGGCTATTAGGAACTCGGCTGAACACCAGAAATAACAAAAGGGGCAAGGGAGAGAGAGAGAGAGAGAGAGAAGCCTTTGGCCCCCAAGAAGAATCCCCCATTAATATTAATGGCAATAAAGAGTTAAGAGTGCTGAATCCAAATTTCTGCTGTCTTGCAGGGAGGGGTGGGCAGAAAGAGGATGTCAAAATAGGGGAATAGGAAGAGCTCTGTTTGTTTTGTTTCCTGGGGCTTGTGTCGGGGAGGGGGGCTTTCCTGAAGGCTCTGCCAGGAAGTCATCCTTTCTGCCTGAATAACTGGGAAGTGGATCAGTGGCCCGTCCACGTCACTGCACAGTCAGGGAAGGCGAGAGGCAGTGTGCCTAGGAAATGGCGCTCGCTGCCTGGGTGGGAGGACAGCAGCCTGAGGACAGGCAAAGGAGCTGGGGGCGGGGGGGAGGTACTTTGCTGTCGCTCACCCAGCGAGCACCTGGGTTCTTGCCCTGCTCCAAAGCACATCTTCCACTACCATGGCTGTTCTAGGGTTCTTTCGTGAGTGTGACGGAATGCTGGTAACATTAGTCCTCAAAATCTTTTCAGATGGGCTATTTCTTCCATGTACTACCAAAGGCAACTACAGGCCTTCAACTGCATGTCTGGTTGCATGTTTGTGAGGAGAGCCACATCTGTTTCCCCAGCAAAGCTTTCACACCCACTGCTGTTCTTGGGACCCCATTCTGTGCAGCACAGGCAGAAGCGCAGGGCAGACACAAAGCCCTGGCTTTAAACCCTAGCTCTTCCACTTAGTATACTGGGCAACCTTGGCACATTACTTACAACTGTAAAAGGGGGCTAACAGCACCTTCCTGGAAAGAATTGGGAGACCCAAGGTGACATGTGCCCCCAATACATTGTTGGCTATTACAAGATGAGAAAAATGCTTACCACTCATTCCCCTGATTAGCTAAGCTCAATTCTAGCACCTAACATATATACATCCATCCAACTGCCAGAGGGTTACAGATCTTCACCTATATTACATGAACTCCTATTAGTGATATCTTTACTGAGCTATAATTTATGTTCTTGGACTTTTCTTCTGAGGGTAGATTTTTAAATGTATTCATCTCATACATTTCATAGGCTTTCTCCTTATGGCTTCGTATGCCAACCATGTGCTGCTGGCACTTAAAAAATCACCTAAATGTTGGCCCAGATGTCTCTGTATACCCCATTGCATCTATATTTTTGATACTGTCAGGCAACTCAGATGCAACATATTCTAAACCAATCATTTCTACCTACCTCCAGTCCCCACAAATCTGTTCCTCTTCCCTTTCTTATACCCCTAGAGAAGCAATATAGAATAGTTGTTAAAAAGTGTGGGCTCAGGAGCCAGTCAGCCTTACATAGGTTCAAATCCTGGCTCTTATCACTTCCAGGTAACAGAATCTTGTGGAAATTATTTAACCTCCCTTTGCCTCGGTTTCTTCAATTGTAAACTGGAGAAATAACAGTACACATAGGATGTTATAAGAATTAACAGGCTAATACATGTACACACTCAGGCACCTGGCACACAGCTCACAGCTCAATGAATGCTCATTTTTATTACTATTAACTCACTCTGTGGAACATAATAAAAGAAAGACTTTTCTTTGATGGCAGAGACCAGGCATTTCTTATTCACCTTTGTATGATTAGTTCCTGGCACTGTACCTTGCATGTATTAAATGCTCGATTCATTTTTTTTAACTGGGAAGAAAAATGTCTGCAGCTTATTGTAAAATTACTATGAGACTGTCAATTATTTTGTTGAAGGAACAACCATATATACAGAAACAAGTTTTCAGGAAAAAAATTGTTTCTCCTGGTACACTGGCATGCTTCCTTCCACCAGACAATGAGTGATGACCAACTCACTGTGCTTCCCTTTCTGAAACCTTCAAGAAAGACAGAGTTAAATCTGGGACTCATTTGTAGTAACTAGATTTAGTCTAGATTTCCTGGTACCTATAATCTCCCAGTTACTTTGCAGGGCTCCTCTTCTTTTTCTTATTTTAATGCCTTTATTGGAAGGTGGCTAAAATAATTTTTTGGATGTATCCATTCATTTAAAAAAATCTGTCTGTCCATCTATCTAATGAGCACTTTTATATGTCAGGCATTGTGCTAAGAACAGTAACAAATGGATGAAAATGGAAAGACTGCATGCTGGGAGGTGGCGTCAGGAGAAGGAACATATGGAAGGCAGTGTGGAGCAGTGCAGAGGACAGGAGGAAGGATAGGCTCAGAGAAGAAAAAAGCACAAGCAAAGAGCACTACTAATGCTCAGTGGCAAGCTTCAGTGATGGTAATAATGGTTCATTGAGATATTTGCTGAGGCAGCTAGGGAGTAACTATGACACTCATTACAAAGTGGGAAAAACTACTCTGAAGACCCAGCCCAGCTGAGCCAACCAGCAAAATCACCATGGCCTGACTAGGACTGAAAAAGAACAGCAGCATCTGGTCAGAAATCTGAAGCAATGAACAAGAAAAAGGATGTCACGTTACCTAAAAACTACAGTTGACCCTTAACAACACTAGTTTGAACTGCGAGGGTCCACACCTATACACAGATTTTTTTTCCAATAGTAAATACTACAGTAGTGCATGATCCACTGTTGGTTGAATCTACAGTTACAGAGGAACCACGGATACTATATACGTGGATTTTTGATTGCACAGAGGGTCAGTGCCCCTAACCACCCTGACCCCATTGTTCAAGGGTTAACTGCATTACTAAATCTTCCAAATAATTTGAAATTGCTTACAATAAAAGGCAATTAAAATTTTAATTCACAATTATATACTTTATTTAGATGTGTATGTCATGAGGTTAATTGTTTGGAAAGTCTACATATAAGTCATATTGTATATAGCTATTCTCAAGTATGTCCTTTCTATTTAATTAAAGAACTACAATAGGTGAGTTTTTTTTCTTGTTGTTGTTGTTATAGTGTAAATGACAGCCTTGATGTCTGCTAGAATTCTCTGGTCATTATACTGATGCCCATAGAAAATCTTTTCAACAAGGCTACCTTCAATACTTTCTTACTTGAGTGCAAGTAAAGGGAGTTGAGAAGGGGAAAGATTTGCAGAATTGATGGAATGGGTTATAAATGCACAGAATTGCAGATTCTTTATTCAAAGGAGTTCCCACGGGGTTGCTATTAACATGCACTTACTCTTATTTTACAGAGAATTCTAATACACTCAGATCTGATTTACAAACCTGTAATGGAGGCAATAAGTTAACTGTGGAAAAAGTCAAGAAGTGCCAACATAGAAAGATAACATAATAATACATTTCCTAAGAAAAGCAGACAGGAAAGCTCAGAAATCACAGCCAGGTGGAGTCATTCCATTCAGCAGAATCTAGGCTCACTGGCATCACGACACTAGAGAATAGTGTTAAATTGTTTTCAGCAAAACAAGATATTAGGCAAGAAAATGGCTAATATGCTAGAAAGCGCTTTCCACTCAAAGGGGTCAACTCTTGGGACTTCCCTGGTGGTCCAGTGGTTAAGACTCTGTGCTCCCAATGCAGGGGGCCCGGGTTTGATCCCTCGTGCGGCAACTAAAAGATCTTGCATGCTGCGACTGATAAATAAATAAATTCTGGCGCAGCCAAATAAATAAATAAATATTAAAAAAGGGGGGGTGTCAATTCTTTTTCTTTTTTTTCTTTTTTAACTGGTGTGTTGGGAAAAGGAGCATTAAATCCTTCACTATGAAAAAACTGGGCCATATTGAGGGTTTTGCAAATAATGTTGACACATTTTACTGTTAAAGGCCAGATTTGATGAAATCTAGGTAAAATTCTGAAATAAAATCCCAATTATAATTTTAGAGAAAACCATGTGCTTCAACCTTATGTATTTAGCTTATTAGTATTAACTACAGATCAGCACTGACATTCTTAAGTCACTAGTGGAGCTGACAGTCAAATCCAATGGACCTGCCTAATATTTTTTAACCCTATCATCTATATCTCCAGTTCAAAAAGAATAATTACTTCATTTTTTCGCATGTTGACAAGAGCTAACAGCCATTCCTTTTTTTATTCAAACAGGCGGACAAGGGATTATAGTTAATCTGGGCAGATGCACCAAACTGCCCAAGTGCAAACAGTAGGAGAAAATGTGTTTGAGGGGAAGAAAGCTGAATAATTTAATGTGTATTTATCACACCTGAACTAGACCTCAAATATCTTATTTACCACAATGAACTTACCATTTATAGACCAGCAACACTAAATGATACCAAAGCCTCACCATGCAGAAGCCATTAAGGTTCTGACAGTCTCTACAGAACACATGGAAGAAACAATCACAGCCCCCATCGAGCAGAAAACTGCCCCAAATCAGGTCACAGGAAAGTAGTAAAACGATGGCAATGATAACAGTCTGGTCGCTTCCTAAGGCAGCCCCCGTTCCCCGTAAGTCGACGGTGCAAAATTGGTAGGGGATGCCACATGCTGTCTAAAGCAGGTGCCCTTGTGAGCCTTTATGGTGACACTTCGAGGCATGTTGCCTCCAACTATGAAAATACTGGGACATGAGAAACAGACAGAGGCACAAACAATTTCCCTAAACACTGTTTCTAAGCTGATACTGTAGTTAGTGGTCTGCAGACACAGAAGAATGCCATCAAGGACAATTAACCATTCAGTCATGCTACCAGAGACAGTGCTCCTTGTGGCCTATATTTTAAACAAAAAGCTGAGCTTCCAAGCGCAATACCCAACCATCCTGCAAGTGAAGGAAGTATAAACACTGCTTCCTGTTTCCTGGCCGACCTCAATTCCAGACACTGACACATGGTTCACCCCCTTCCTCCCTGGACACATAATACTCTGTGGTCATAGCTCCTCTGCTCAGTTTTGTGGGGTTTTTTGTTTTGTTTTTTGAAGTAGGGAAACTAGATAAGCAGCTGTTGAGAAGACAAGTTTGATAGACTATCAGGTTGGGCAACAGCAAAAAGAGGGTTGGAGAGGAGGATGGAAGGCCAGTGTAAGTTCAGTAGGAAGACATGGGAGAAAGAAGAATGTTTCGCTCTCTAGAAGAAAAACAGATCAGGAGTAAACAGAGCACACTCTTTGGACTTGAGAGTTGCAGGGACCTGACCGATCTTCTAGTTCAATCTTGCCACTTTATAAAAGGGAAGTAAGAGTGGAGAGCCATTCAGCTGCCTTCCCAGGATCACAATGTCAGGCAGTTAACATAATTAGGGCTCTTCTAACTATGAGCACCCTTGGGAGAAAAATGCTGTCTTAACAATGAATATTCTTCTCCTGAGAAACAACATGTTTTTCACTTCACGGTTGCTGTGAAGTGTTTAACAGACCAGGTTTCCCTGTTCACTGGAGGAGACCAACCTTCATGGGAAGCCTGGGTCCCTCATTAATCAAGCATTCCAGGCAGAATGGGCATTTTTAACTCATTTCTAGCTCCCTTTCATGCCTTCTTTCTTCCCCCTTTCTTCCAGCCCTTCAATATCTTTGTTCTCCTGTATTTTATAGATCCTTGCAAACTCCCTTTTTGCTCCTTTCTGGAACTATATATATATATATATTATAAATACTTTATAGAACACTTGCCCTTCCAAGGAACTTGGTGTGTTTCACAGGCATGTGTTCATCTATTCTTACTGGAGTTTGTAAAGGACGGAGGTAGAGTATTACTGTTCCACTTTACATCGTCGTATCAAGAGTCTGAGATCAGTCTTGGGATTGGCACGCTCAGACCTATTCCCTTAAAACATACAGGTGACCTTGAACAATGCAGGGCTCAGGGTCACCAACGCTCCACCTATGGCTTATAGCTGGCCCTCTGCGTCTGTCCTTCCTCCATATCCAGTTTTGCATCCACGGACCGTGTAGTATAAACTATTGGAAAAATCCATGTATAAGTGGACCTGCACAGTTCAAACCCACGTTGTTCAAGGGTCAAGTGTAATTCCTCCTGAGTAATAATTGTTGGCATACTAATTGAAAACTCAGTTCCTATTTTTATATATATATTTTTAAAGTTTATCGTATTTTACTTAGATTAGATTGAGAAGTACCTTAGCAAACTTTGCATTTAAGGCACATTTTCACTCAAATTAAAGACATGTCAGGCTGAAAAGAAAATGAAAAACACTTCTAAAGGATTTTCACAAATAGTATCAGAAGGTGCCAATGTGTTTCGCTCCATTTCCATACTTTCACAAATAGCATAATAATTTATACCACCTTCCATCTGTTCGGCTGCCCACGGCATCATTTTTATTTGGACAATACTACCTAGGGAGGAAAAAAAATAAAGTACAATAGAGAAAGTAACCAAGTATTCTTTTCTACTCCATTGCTCATGAAGATGGGCTTGGGACTGGATTTGAGAGTCTCTCTCAAGCTTCAGGACACAAGCCACCAAGGAGTAAGAACACATTACAGCTCAGCAGTGACAGGTGACAGGTGAGCACAAACAGACTCTCTTCCAAGCCTGGATGCTTCCACCCCAAAGGAGGGTGGCATCTGCTCTTCCACACCTACAAGGGCTCTAAAGGGCCCTACATTATTTATGTGGTTTGAGGAGAAATGAAATGTGAACTGACTTAAATGTAAGCATTTAAATTTAGAAGCAGAGAAGGCACCAAGCCAGGCTTACACATGTAAACACTTTATTCAAGGCCAGGCCTCCACGAGGCCCTGCAGCTCCCACCTCTCATCTCCTGTGCATCCCCACTGTTCTGTTTCCTTTAAGAAGGCTGTCTTCTCAGGCCACGCAGCCAGCTTTTGGTCCTCCTGGGGCACTCATCTCCTCAGAGAGCTCCCAGCATCCCTTTCTGGAGACTATTATACATCGCTCAGTCCACATGTGTGCTATGCTAATGTGCAAAACACTCATCTTACTTTTTGGCTGACCTGGTAATCCAGGGCAGCCTGCTGCTGTGTGGGGAGATCATTGGAGATTCCAGGCTAACCGTGCCAAGGGGTGCTTCTGGAACTAGTGTGCTGTTTCCACACGCTGTGAAGGGGGACTTAACATCGGGGGAAACAGAGGCTGCCGATGTGGGTGAAAAAAAAAAAGAAAAAGAAATGCTATGGCTTTCCTCTTTGTGCTCATTTTATTAGTTATTAGTGAGGAAGAACAGTTTTAGGCAAGCTCCTGGCTGTTCCTATAGCATGCTACATCTCTCATTAAGAAGCTACAAACTCCTGTTTATTGTCCTCATGCTAAAGGCCCACAGAGAAATCAAAATGGCAGGATTTTCCCGTGTTGGTCTTAAGGGCGGTCAGTCTTTGAAGAAGATATCAAACTATCCAAATTCAGCATTCCTGCTTTAATTAATCTACCATACGGGGCCCAGGTGCCATAGGTAACTTATATTTGAACTAAGTAATCCATAAAATAATAATAAATTTCTTTTGAGGTATGGATAATGCTAAAACTACCCACATCCAAAAAGAACATTCTTGATGGTGTCTGGATTTTCTTGATTGCAAGTTCTATGGCAAGTTGTATATAAAATTGTATGTAACAATTTAGAAATTGTCACCAAGATAAAAGGACTTTTTAAGATCCTCCTCTCTTTTTTGGTTCTACATGATTCTGGGACGTTGTCATCAACATCACAGTTTTCCCACTATAAAAAAAAGATCAACTAGAACTCTATTACAAGTAAATTATCCTTATCTAGTAATTAACAATTAACATAAGTATGTTTTATAGTTTTAAAAAAGCACATCATATGCATAAAGCTAAAATTCTTGTCTGCTGTATCAAATCACAGAACTGCCTCCCTCTAAAACAAAAAAGAGGTTATCAATCACTTGTATCATTATAATGTATTTGCTTTTGGATGTTTTTCTATATAAAGCAGAAAAAATTTTTTTAAAGAAAATTTACTCTTTAGCCTGGAATTCTTAGGTCTCCACAATCCGGTACCAACTTAACTTTTGGATCCAGTAGTCATTAACCACCAACATGCAACACCCACTAAAGCCAATGCAAGACATCATGAGCCAAACACTGAGCACATTCTCACTCTTTACTGGTTGTCTTTTCCTTGCCTCCTCCACTTTGAATCCCTGGCTCCTAGAACACTGCTTGGCACAGAGCAGGCATTCAATCCGTAACTGATGGATTATTAGGACCACATCTCTTATTCACATGAAGATGCTCTTCCATTTGAAAGAGCATAAAGAAGGTAGAAAGATTTAAAATTACTAAACTTGGATTTGAACCCTTAGGCAAGTTGCATCCTCTTAACTTTAGTTTCAACATCAGTATATGGGAATAATAATGGTTAATTCTATGTGTCAACTTGGCTGGTCCACGGTGCCCAAATATTTAGTCACATACTATTCTGAATGTTCGTATGAAAGTGTTTTTTGGATGAGATTAACATTTATATCCATGGACTTTGAGTAAAGCAGATTACCCTCCATAGTGTGGGTGGGCTTCATCCAATTAGCTGAAGGCGTTAACAGAACAAAGACTGACCTCCTCCAAGCAAGAAGGAATTCTGCCATCAGACATCCTTAGGACACAGACCTCAACTATTTCCTCAGCCTGACAGCCTACCCTATCTGATTTTGTACTCTCCAAGCCTTCACAACCACATGAGCCACTTCTGTACAATCAATCAACCTCTGTCTGTCTGTCTGTCTGTCTCACACACACACACACACGCACACGCACACCCTGTCGGTTCTATTTCTCTGGAGAACCCTGACTAATACATCGACTTATCACTTCACAGAGTTGTTGTTCAGATTAAAATCAATATTGGATATGAACAGATTAGCAAATTATAGAACTGTATCAGTGAGGATGGTTTCAGCCCAATCCAAACTGGCTTTAAACAATAAAGAAATTAGTTAAGTTATAAACCCATAGGTAGAGAAGAAACTAGTTCACCCAAGGCACAGTGGCTGAGTAATGGGATTCACGACCTTGGTTCCTTCTCCTTCTACATTCCACTGTCCTGAATCCGGTTCCTCTTGTGGATGTAAAGAGGTTCCTCTTATGCAGCAGCTCTAGGTGTCATATCACACACCACAGGCAATGGTGTGTCCACAGGCAATAAAGGATCATCTCTTTCAGTGTCTGAAGAAACTTTCCCAGGAGCACCTGAGCACACCTCCCTTCACCATCTCATTAGCCAAAACTGGGTCACATGACCAATTTTAAAGCAACTGATCCCTGACAACTAGAAAAAAGCCATCACGAGTGAAAAAAATTGGGACTCCTCCAACAAAGAAAGAGAGAATGTTGACCGAGGAGGCAACCAGTCTGATCTAAAAGTAGCACATAAGTTCAAGATATCATGATTGTGATGGTATTATCTACTCTAAGACCCAGCTCAGGCCTCAACTCTTCCGGGTAACCTCACTACACAAGCCCGAGGAAGTTCACTCTCCTCGCCCCTTCTATTCGTGTCTCTTATTTGCATTCACTGCACATTGTTGGGCAGTTTCTTTTTTAAATAATTTTTAAAAATTATACCAGTAATATATGTTCACAGAAGAAAATTCAGAAATATACAAATAAAAATCACTCCTAGTCTCACTGAGAGAGAACCATTATTAATATTTCAGAATGTTTTCTTCCACTCTTTTTTCCTATTTAGGTGTGTTTGTATGTAAGAGAAATGTCTTTTTTTTTGGTATAACCGTTCCTGGTTTTCCCAACTGAAATTTAAACTTACTGAGGACTGTGATTCTCTGTGCTTCTTTCCATCCCCCAAACAATGACAGGATCTTAAAAGACAGTGACTGATTCAGATTCTATAGATCATACAGAGAAAGCTTAAATAAGCTGTTCTTTTTCTTTGGGGGATTAAGAAGGAAGATTTAATAAGACAACATTCCAAAACTTGTCCACTAATTTTTCAGATGCTCTTTTTTCACCAAGACACGTAATAAACTTATTAAACTTTCTGGCAATAAGATTTCGGACAATAAAATATCTAGCAATAAGATATACTGTTTTCTATGAGTAAATGTTGTTTTTAGACCAGAAACTATTGGGTAATTTCCCTGATGTCTAGAAATTTCCTTTATACTTAACAATTAAGCCAATCCTCCATTTAAAGATACGACAGCAAACTAGGTAGGATAAATATAATTTTAGGAAGCATGATTCTCAAATTCACTTCATAAGAGATAAGATCACTAACACGTTTGTGTAAAGCAATGTTTCTATACACTTAAGTCATACTTTCAAAGCATTGGAGTAAGTGGCTCTTTGAAGGAAGCATAGCATAAATATATAAATATTATAAAAAATAATCTACTAATTTATCTGCTTTTTGGTCTCTGATTTTGTCAAAGGATTTTCTTAAATTGAGGCACAATTCTATGTGGCATAAGAACCATATGATAAACCTTCTATTGCTCAAACCCTCCATAGGATTGTATGGTCCTGTTTTTATTTAACAAGTATTTATTGATATTTACTGAATATCTACTATGGGCCAGGCCACGTGCCTGGCACTGGTGATTGAGTGGTGTGCCGAAACAAAGGCACATCCTGCTCTCATGGTGCTCAAAGGACGGTGGAGATCCAAGGACACTGCTGAAAGGGTTTACAGGAAATTTAAGTCTTTTTGTCCCAATAACAATCTCCAATGACAAAGTATCTGATCTTACTATCTTCATTTTGCTTTTCTAGTCTCCATCTTCACTAATTAAACAAGAGCAAGCAAACAAGTCTGAACTAAAACACAAGGAATTTAGATTAAAATAGTTACTGGGGAAAAGTGGGGGTGAGGTGGATAAGTTAAAAATGCTTGGGTGTGTTGTAGGACCTCTTCGGGAAATGCATGAAAATATGTGGAACAACCTGAAAGCCCAGGAGGAGAGGGACGTGCAGTGGCTGAGATGACCCCTCAAGTTCCCTTTTACCCTTGTCAGTTAACTTATTGCAGTTAGTATCTTCAAGGTATCCAAGGAATCTGTCAGCCTACAGATATTGATTGAGGACAGGGAGGGCTTTGTGCCCAGACCTCGGAAGAATCACAGATTATAAAGCAACAAAGGGCAATAGAAGCTTACATTATAATGCATGGGAACAGACAAAAACATAACTTTTGTCACAAGGTGGGTCAAGAACTAGCAAAAAATGGAACAGTAACGAATTCTATGAGTTCAGAAGAAGGAAGGACTCCAGTGGGCCAATGCGTATTCCAACGACTTAAAGTGGCGGGAGAGGTATTGGGCCTCTTACGATGGGGTAGAATGGAGGCAGGAGAGAGATGGGGGAAGCCACTCCTAGTAGGTGGAATGGCCTTGGGAGACCAACCCAATGGAACAGACTCAAAAGCAGCTGACAATATGGGAGCAGAGCTCAGTCAGGAGGTCTGTGTTGACTGACTCAAGAGTCATGGGCAGAGAGATGACAGCTGAAGCAGCACAATGGATGGACTCTCTGAGAGTTTATAAGCCTTGACAAGAACAGAACTTCAATGAAAGCAAAAATTAACTGAAAGAAGTAGAAAAAGTCATCCCGTCTTTTCAGGTTAAAATTTCTACCCTCATGAGGGTTGTATCTTAGGGCAGAAAGACAATATTTCTAAGAGCTTTGGACACAACTTCTGTACCTTAAGCTTTACTTTTGCATAAAAAGGTTATTTAAAGTGACAGTTGGACTTCCCTGGTGGCGCAGTGGTTAAGAATCCGCCTGCCAATGCAGGGGACAAGGGTTCGAGCCCTGGTCTGGGAAGATCCCACCTGCCGCGGGGCAACTAAGCCCGTGCGCCACAACTACTAAGCCTGCGCTCTAGAGCCCGTGAGCCACAACTACTGAGCCCGCGTGCCACAACTGCTGAAGCCCGCACACCTAGAGCCGGTGCTCTACAACAAGAGAAGCCACCGCAATGAGAAGCCTGTGCACCGCAACGAAGAGTGGCCCCTGCTCGCTGCAACTAGAGAAAGCCTGCGCGCAGCAACTAAGACCCAACACAGCCAAAAAAAAGTGACAGTGATGGTTTTTTCCTTGGGTGCCTTCCCACATATGCCAGAATTACTTATATTTACAGTACGTGGCTTGTCCTTTGTGTTAACATTGCTGTAACACCACTGATTTCCATTTTATCCTAGGTAACACTAAGAACTTCCATGAATTACCACTGGTTCACTTCAAATGGCAAGACTGCCTCATCAAACCTGGTTATCAAAGTTTTATAAGCTCCATGAGTTTTCCCACATTAGATTCAAGCTCTAACTACTCAAGCTTTTTGTTCTAATTGGTTTACTTTTAGTGTACTTGTGCATCCTTTTTAACAAGGCATGGAAGAAAAAGATGGCTCTTTTCACAGAGTCCTTTATATATAGACCAAAAGTGTAGCAGAATGCTGTCTTTTTTTCTATCGGTTCTCAATAGCACTGACTAGATAGGATATTCTCAGTACTAGTTAACTAGCTTTTTGTTTCTGCATGCTTTTGATCCCAGTTAGGTATCTGATGTGGATCAGATGTGGATGTGGATATGTCTCCAATTTGCTGAATGGAAAATGGTTTCCTTTTCCCCACCCCTTTCCCTTCTCTAACACTTATACTGTAGGTACGTGTCAGTACCTGTATCATCCCTCTACTCTTGCATTTTTTGGGTGCCAATGAATGAACCCCTCTTCCAAAATATGGTCTCCCAAAACTATTGTCTACAAGTAAGCCTGATTCTTTCTAGCAATAACATAGAAACATAGTTGGCTGCTAGGTGATTATCCACGTCTACCAGGCTCATGTCAGAATGGAGGAAAAAATGCAAAAGGACAAAGGGAAGTGAACAGGGGCCAAGAATGCAGGCTCTTTTCCCCTGCATGCCCAAGAAATCACAGTATAAGTGCAATCTTAAACACCAATGGTAAAATCAAGTTGCTTGGGTCTTCTGCTGACTAGTACACTACTAACATTCAGTGCATTGGCTCCCTATGAGTATATTTCAAAGACTTTGGAACACAATCCAAAAGATTCATTAAAAGAATTTTATATATTTATTATTTTTTATTAAAAGAATTCATGATAAATATTTCTTGGTATGACCACCGTACGTACCAGCAAAAACTTGAAATTTCAATTTGCATAAGATATGAATATGAAAATATTCATATCTGCATTACTTTATTCTTTGCATGGGCTTTTTACAAATCTAGAAAAAGTTTAAAGGAGCTAAAGACAAATCTCACAACTATATATGGTTAGAATAGAGTATGTGTCTGATTTGACATCATCAACTCTTTTCAAACTCAGAATTTCTTAACATTTGCTAGTACATGTCCCTGTGCCTTCACTTAAATCTCACATGGACAGGTAGATATTTACCCAAACTCTTTGGACTGACAACATTCAAGGCATTCAATAGCCTGGCCTTCTCTTATTTTCAGACTTAACCCTACATTGTGTGTGTGTGTGTGTGTGTGTGTGTGTGTGTGTGTATTCTATACAATGTATACTCTAACCCCCAAACTATACCTCCTGATCAGGGCCCTGTTTTCCAGCCCTCATTCATTTGCTTATGTTATTCCTTCTTCCTAGAATGTACTCTCCACGTGCACCTGTTAAAAATCTCATCCAGGGGCTTCCCTGGTGGCGCAGTGGTTGAGAGCCTGCCTGCCAATGCGGGGGACACGGGTTCGAGCCCTGGTCTGGGAGGATCCCACATGCCGCGGAGCGACTGGGCCCGTGAGCCACGACTACTGAGCCTGCGCGTCCGGAGCCTGTGCTCCGCAACAAGAGAGGCCGCGATAGTGAGAGGCCCGTGCACCGCGATGAAGAGTGGCTCCTGCTTGCCGCAACTAGAGGAAGCCCTCGCACAGAAACGAAGACCCAACACAGCCAAAATAAATAAATAAATAAATAAATAATTAAAGAAAAAAAAAACCAAAACTCATCCAACCTATTTAAGGCACAATTCAAATGTCTTCTACTCTGTAAACTATTCCTTGATCTTGAGCCCTCTCCAATATAGCATGCTCTTCATTTTTTCTGAACACTCAGAGCATTCTGGCCTTAATCATCTTGATAAGACCCACAGTGCCTGGCATCACGTCTTGTCTATTGAAGGCTCAATAATATCTGCTGAATAAATAAGTGAACAATTCTGGCGAGCCAAGTAGAAGCCTCTCAATTGATATGTCTTGTTCACAGCATTAACACAGCACTTCGTCCATATGCAGTAGTGACCATTCAATAAGTATTTGTTAAAGGAAGGAGAGAAGACAGAAAAAATTTTAATTTATCTTTTAACTGTAGAATGGAAATGCAATCGAACAGAAGAGTCAACAGTTAATTGCAGGAGAAAAAAAGAAAATGAAAGCAACTGGTTTCACCAACTGATCAATGGTACTTTGGCTATGACCTTCTTTTGCTCAAAAGGAAAGCCAGGGCTTCCCTGGTGGCGCAGTGGTTAAGAATCCGCCTGCCAATGCAGGGGACACGGGTTCGAGCCCTGGCCCGGGAAGATCCCACATGCCACGGAGCAACAAAGCCTGTATACCACAACTACTGAGCCTGCACTCTAGAGCCCGTGCGCCTAGAGCCCATGATCTGCAACAAGAGAAGACACCACAATGAGAACCCCATGCACCACAACGAAGAGTAGCCCCCGCTCGCCGCAACTAGAGAAAGCCTGTGCTCAGCAGCGAAGACCCAAGGCAACCAAAAATAAATAAAATAAAATAAAATAAATAAATAAAAGAAAGAAAGAAAAAAAAAAAAAAGAAAGCCATTTTAAAGATGTAGTAACCGAGGCCCAGAGTGGTTATGAGACAAGAAAAGCAGGGAAGGACCACTAGGCTCATTTCGAGTGTATTACTCTATTGTCCTCTATCACCTCTTGCCCATTACTGATAGATGTTTGAGTCTACCCAGACACAGTGCAAATGTAAATCATCTGCCAAAAACTACAAAAATAAAGCTACCAACATTACCTCATCATTCATGAAGAAACACACTGCAGTAATTACAAGAGACTTCCTCTACATGACTGGGGGTTCTTTCTCACTTACAAACAAAAGGTGGGGGAGGGTGGAAATACACTGGCTGTATAAATGCAGTGGGATTAAGTGAGAATCATAAACCGGTCCATTAGCAACTGATTATCAGTAAGAAGCATGCAAGTATAAACAAAGAGCAAACATTCATAAGGAGAACAAATTAGGCATTTATGCAAAAACTCAGCTGGCTAGATTCATCTTCAAAGGTAAAAATAGCATTGCAGTAATACCTGAAAATGCTTGTCTATTAGTCTAGTGCCATATGTAGCTTTTTCATTGGCGATACTCTTGACACTTCTTGAATTTTTTCCTTCTTATCTCAATGACTATAAATCATCTTTTCCATTAATGCAATCCCAAACAATTCGCTCGGTCACTCCCAACAAAAGTAAGGTACTTTGATTTCTTTCTTCGGAGACACTGAAAAGTTGATGTAACCTATCTCCTTATATTAATCAGAGACTCTTGTCCTTCCAGCCCTGCCTGCATTCACAACTAAAAAGAGAGAAAAGTGACACCTAACATTTATAGAGCTCTGAACAGAAAGGGCAAGGGCCTCACAATTTGCATTTTGGGTGTTTTAAAGTGCCTATGCCTTATCTCAACTTTGAGGAATGAGTTTTCCCCTCAAGTACTTTAGATATTTAATATTTCATTCTGAGAAAGAAAAAAAATGATTTAAATAAAAGAGGGGGGATTTCAGGGCTCCCCCTTGAATGTTAGGATTTTCTGTTATTTCTCCATGGAAATATAATGAAGTGATCAATAATTCTTATGGAAGTTCGTTATTAAATTGGTCTTTTTAATTTTCTCTGGAAAGGCTATTGGAAATGAAGCAAATAAGTCCACCTGTTACACAGTGCCATAATTGTTGGAAATAGGTAATATTATTATAACATATAGCATTCCTCATCAAGATATAGTTTTTTTAAAAAAACTAATGGATTGCTATGGTTTTCACTTAGCTATATATTAGAATCACCTAAGGAGGGGAGGAGCAGGGAGGAAGGGAGGAAGGAAGAAACTCTACAATGCCCAGACCCCACCCTAGACCAATTATAGCAGAATCCCTGGGAATGGAGCCCGGGTATTTTTGTTTTTGGAAACCTTCCCAAGTGATTCTCATGTGCAACTAGGGATTAGATGATTAGCGGTATTGTCATGAAGGTCAGAGTGTTTAATTTTTAAATTTCATTTAACAAAAACTTAAAGAGCACTGACAAACAATCTAACTCATTTGATTCTATTACAACTTTATAAGGTAGATACTAATTTCAGTCACATTTGACAGATGAGGAAACTGAAGCAGATATTTAGGCAATTCACCAAAGGTCCCAGAGACAAGGAACGGTAGAACCAGGATTTGCATCCATGCCATATGGCTCCCAACCCCAGGCTCTTAACTGCTGTGCTGGCCTGATTCTCCCAGAGATAATTTACCTACAATAAAACCTGAGGCATTCAGTTCAATGAGTTTTGACAACTGTATACACCCATGTAACTACCACCCAAAACAAGATTTCAAACACTTTCATGGTTCCGAGATTCATCCATGTTGTTGCGTGTCTGAATAGTTCTTTGTCTGTCTCAGCAGGTCAAGGTAGTATGAATATACCAAAATTTGTTTATCCAGTCAGCTGGTTCATGAACATTTTATATTCACTGTTTCCATTTCTTGGCTATTATGAGTAAGGCTGCTATGAATATTCTTGATCAAGCCTTTCTGAGGATCTATGTTTTCTCGTGGTTAAATGCATAGGAATGAAATTGCTGAATCATATGGTAGCTATACATTTAACTTTATAAGAAACTGTTAAACTATTTTCCAAAGTGGTTGTACCATTTTACACTCCCATCAGCAATGTGTACCCTAGAGTGCCCTTTTTTTTTTTAAAGGTCTACATTTTTATTATTTATTTATTTAATAAATTTATTTCTTTATTTTTGGCTGCGTTGGGTCTTCGTTGCTGCGCGCGGGCTCTCTCTAGTTGTGGCGAGCGGGGGCTACTCTTCGTTGCGGTGCACGGGCTTCTCATTGCGGTGGCTCCTCTTGTTGTGGAGCATGGGATCTAGGCGCGCAGGCTTCAGTAGCTGTGGCTCGCAGGCTCTAGAGCGCAGGCTCAGTAGTTGTGGCGCACGGGCTTAGTTGCTCCACGGCATGTGGGATCTTCCCGGACCAGGGCTCGAACCTGTGTCCCCTGCATTGGCAGGCAGATTCTTAACCCCTGCACCACCAGGGAAGTCCCTAGAGTGCCTTTTAGGAAGAACATGCCACAATTTTCATAGTGCAGTCATCCAGAAGAAGGGGAAGTTTGGAATTTGACAATGATTCACTATTTGACACCCCCCCCCAAAAAAAAGGGAAAAGAAAAATAGAACCTAAACACCACCACAGGTATTTGTCCTGTAGCAGCATGTTTACAGGTGGGCACTTGAAAACACGGGTTCTGTTAGACATCAAGGGAGACAAAAGGCGGAAAAGCCCACTATAAATACAGCGCACTCCTCACTGAAAGATTCACAATGAATCCCAGAATATTAAATGCCCACTGGCTCTGAGAAGTCCAGTAATAAAGACACAGTAAGGAAATCAGTAAACTGATTAGTCATGTTAAATCCAGCTGATCAAGGGTCCCCCAGTTCTCTAAGAAATACAAGGCAGATTACGGTGTTCCCAACATTCTAGTGTTTGGGAGACACAGTTAAAAGAGCAATTACCTCTGTCTGAAAACACTGGGTCTGAGTCCATGGAGGAGATAATATTTTATACAGGTCTTGCTAGACAGTAAGGTTTTAGACTTGTAGAAATGGATGGAGAGAGCAGAAAGGCTCTCATTCTGAACTCAGGATAGAATGTAAACTAAACAACAAATGAGAAGTGTGAAGGGCATAAATGAAAATTCTGCCGAGAGGACTGGGTCACTCTGGCTGAGTTAGGATATAGTGGGGTCAGACATGAGGGAATCTACAGTTTCCCACGAAAACACGAGGATGCTATCTCTACGCACCGGCTGGCCGCCTGCTGGTTGGCAACAGTATAAGGGTAACAATCAGTCTGTCAACAAATATTTACCAAGTACCTAATCTGGGCCATCCAGGGACCGCACTCAGCATCAGGGTACAGTGATACTCTGCCAGACACAGCGTCTGCTCTCATGGACCGTGCAGCATAGTAGGGGTGTGCAGCTGCTTACAAAGACCAAGTTCTAGAACTCTAGAATAGGAATGGATGACCATCCAAAGTCCCCTGAGCTTTAAGAGCAGAATCCATTCAATTCAAGAATTTCTAAAGAAAACAGTAACAGATATAAAAATGAAATATGTATATATTTCGTCATTGATCCCTCATTACTATATATTTGGGGCAGGGAGAGTAGGGTGTTAAGATGAGGAGCTTGAGGTACTGGAAAAAATATCCAGGTAGAGATGCTTGGGAAATAGCATAAAGTTTTAGATGAGAGGTTGGGCTCATTAATATGCAGTATGACAAATGGAATAATTTCAATACTGACAACTCTTTATTTAAATCATGTGAAAACCCTGAGGATGTTAGACTCTGTAAATAAAAAGAGACATAAGCCTTACCCACAAAGAAGGCAGAGCTCAGCCTCAGAAGGTAGACAAAGTGGTCCAAATCCCAGCTGGACCACTTGCAACCTGGTCCAAATCCCAGCTGGACCACTTGCAACCTGGTCCAAATCCCAGCTGGACCACTTGCAACCTGGGTGACCTTGACCAAAGAACTTAACCTCTCTCTGAGCCTCACTCTCCTCGTGTGTAAAACTGGGACGATAACTCTATTCACATCCCCCTCCCAAAGATGGTATGCAGGCTGAATGACATCGAATGGCACAGTGCCCAACACCCAGCACCAGCTCAGCAACTCTTAGCTATTATTATTATTTTTATCAAAAAAATCCGGGCTTCCCTGGTGGCGCAGTGGTTGAGAATCTACCTGCCAAGGCAGGGGACACGGGTTCGAGTCCTGGTCTGGGAAGATCCCACATGCCGCGGAGCAACTGGGCCCGTAAGCCACAACTACTGAGCCTGCGCGTCTGGAGCCTGTGCTCCGCAGCAAGAGATGCTGCGACAGTGAGAGGCCCGCGCACCGCGATGAAGAGTGGCCCCCGCTCGCCGCAACTAGAGAAAGCCCTCACACGGAAACAAAGACCAGACACAGCCAAAAAATAAATTAAAAAAAAAAAAATCCACATTAGCTTGCTGTTAAGAGATTAAATTAGAAGGATTTTTGAATATCAAAAAAGTCTACATAATTGATGGTGTGAAGAAGAGAGAATTATAGTCCTTAAACCACTGGTACAATAACAAAGGACTGTAAATATACATTATCCAATAATTTTTAGAACATGAAATAAAACTGGATTTAGAGGAGAGAAAGAGAAATCCCCTTGAAACTTAGGCCAAGCTGTGGTCCTCTTTGGTACAAACTGATTTTTCACTTGCCACAAGGGGCCACCTTACTAGTGCATCCGGTGCTTCATACAAAAATTATTTTTACTCCTTTCCTTCCTCCTTAACTTTCCTCCATTCTCTTTTCTTCCTTGCTGGGATTTTTCTGCTTTGGATACTAACATGCTGGTGACTGTGAAAATTCAGTAACATAAATTCTCAGTAAATGTTAGCACTTTGCTCAGTTTTTCTTTGCTGTAACACCTCCTAGAAAATTTGAATTCTAGGACGCTGAGAGTGACATAATGATGTCACTTATACATTTTAATTTCCGCACTGCAAGGATATCCTAATTGGCATAATTTTAATAATGAAGCTTTTTAACGTACGCAAATATTCATAACTTTTCTTCCTTTAATTTAACTTAAAACTCATCAAAATTAAGATGCTATACATCTCACTTATTTTTCCAAGTGACCATGAAATAAAAACATAAAGGCCTAGCATTCAACTGCCTTGGTGAGAGACTAAGTCATTGATACTGGAAGCTAATAGTTCATAATAAAGAAAGAATGATGTCAACAATAGATTCACCTTGAATATGAATGCTGGTATGATATGCACCTAAAGCAGTCTATCTTTGATTCTAGGCTAGAGAAGGTGGGCCACTTATCCTGTAAGGGCTTCTGCTGCTAATCAAGATCCAGGCAAAAAAATCACACCTACTTTAAATCATCTGTTCTTGTAAGCATTATGGACACATAGGATAACATCAAGCATGGTGACAGTCACCCCTCCTGTACCATGTCAAAATGATACTACTTAAGAGCTATAAATAGCCTTCAACCATACGGCATGGCTTGGCTTGGGTTCTTAACTCATTTTTTTAAACAAAATTTTTTAAATAATTCATTCCTTACTTCAATCATTCATTTAGCAAATGTTTATCATCCCAGTACTATACTGGAAAGGCAGTGCCTAAACGTGAGAGGACTCTTAAAGACATCTGTACATTTTATAAGCTGGTTCTCAAGGACCAAACCACAAGGCAACCAAATGACCCTCAAGAGGATGATCCCTCTGGGATTTCCCCAAACTGCTCCCTCCTCGATCCTCAATAAGAAGTGGCACCATCCAAAAAATAAAGTCAAGGAAACCCCTAGTCATTTAAGAAGTAAAGGTCCTTAAGGTAGGAATTTGCTCGGTCCTGTAAGCTGTGGTTATCAGAATGATGGCAAATATTCCTTTTGAAAATCATACAATAAATCAGATATTGCTTCTCCAAAAAAATTGTTCATGTTACACCTAAATTAGAGGATCTACTGAAGTATGGAATCAGGGAATACAGTATAATCATGAAAAGTTATATAGAATCTATTTGTGATCTGCTTAACTCTCGATCAAATGCAGCATAAGGTTGGGGTGGGCAGTGCCTTATAGATGCCCAACTCATCTATAACACAGACCAAAAGGAAGATGGCACCCACTTTCTCCGAGGCTGAATCGGAACAATCTAATAAACTGAAGATCCTCAGAAGTAACATTAACATGGCAACGAAAATCTCAGGACAAAGGAGCTCATACTTTTATAGAGCTCACACTCTTCTTTTTTTTGCAACATGTCAAAATTGTATAAATGTTTGAGTGTTCAAGTTACCAATTAGTTCAGTGCCTTAAGAGTCAGTGGTAAAGGGGCTTCCCTGGTGGCGCAGTGGTTAAGAACCTGCCTGCCAATGCAGGGGACACAGGTTCGAGCCCTGGTCCGGGAAGATCCCACATGCTGCGGAGCGACTAAGCCCATGCGCCACAACTACTGAGCCTGCACTCTAGAGCCCACGAGCCATAACTACTGAGCCCATGTGCTACATCGACTGAAGCCTGCACGCCTAGAGCCCGTGCTCCGCAACAAGAGAAGCCACCACAACGAGAAGCCCGCGCACCTCAAAGAAGAGTAAACCCTGTAGAGAAAGCCCGTGTGCAGCAATGAGGACCCAATGCAACCAAAAATACATAAATAAAATAAATAAATTTAAAAAAAAAAGTCAATGGTATATAGACTGTAGCCTTTTCTTAAGTGACTTCCTCTTGAAAGGAACAAAATTTTGACAGCCATCTTGTATACTTCTTGCATAAAACTAAGAAGCTCAAAGGAGACTATTATCGAAGTCTTACTTAGTCTAACAAGGGAGGAAATTATCTTGATTATATTGTGCAATGAAGGAATTTTAAAAATCAGTATTTGGAGGTAGATAATTTTGATTAGAGAGACAGAATGAGGCTAGCTATTAAATACCATCTTAATTATGTACCCAAGAAGCTATAATCTCAAATTTTCTTTCCTTTATATAAAATCATGTGAAATTTCTTTGCTATGACTGGATAAAAATATTAAGAGAGAACTATTTTCTTACCCTAATCATCCCTTACATAAAAAAGTACAAAATTATTGATAAAATACAAAAGTATGAACAATATTTAGAAGCGTTTATAAAATGATGTTGTAAGCACGTAAGTATAGTAACATGAATAAGATCTATATCTTTAAATATATCTCTATCTACCTACCTATTTATACTATATATAAAGAGAAAAAAGTATGTTACCAAAAAATGGCACAGTTTGATCCCATTTTAGGAAAATGATACCTATAGGCACAGATGAAAGACTGATAGGGTATTAGAAAATATTAAGCATTTTAGTTTATGGATTGGTCAGTGTATGATTTCAGACTTAAGTAGGTGAGTCTTCAAGAAGGGTAGTAGGTTGTAAAGCAATTATACTTCAATAAAGGTGTTTAAAAAAAAAAAAAAAGAAGGGTAGTAGGAAACGCAATGCAGATAGATGTCCTAGAGCAGATGCCATAAAATGTTCTACCATTACCTAGTTACCCTGTGGGCTACCCTAGTTGATCTGCTTTCTAAACAGCAACTCACTGAAGTCTATTTAGGCCCACAGCCCAGGCCAAAGATTAACCTCAATGACGTCAATGAGAGGAGTAGACACAGACAGAGGAAGTTCTCGATGATCAAGTAAGTCTTCAGTGAAGTATTGATCAAGTGGCTAGTCTTAGGGTGCATGCCCCCTTTTAGTCATCAAACAGATCTACTCCTATGGTTGACTACAAGCAAATTCATCAAGCATTGACTGAGTCCCTACCAAGCTCTGTACTACTGGGGCTGAGTATAAAAAAGAAATGATGGTATTTCTTGCCTCTGAGAGCTTGCAGTCCACTGGAGAGACAAGTAAACAGAGCCCACCGTGCAACGCATGCCCAGAGTATTACAGGAGCACAGAGGAGTAGCACCTCACCTAACCTGGGGCAACTGCTAACAGTCTGGTGTTGCTGGAAGGTGAAGGATAACTTGAGAAGTGGTGATAGCTGATCCTGGAAAAGTAGGTTAGGATAGGATCCTGGAGGCCTAGTTTACCCTGATAAAGAATTAAGACTTTAATTGTGTAGATAATGGAGAGTATTTGAAAGATTTTCCTGGTGAAGTAACATGCTATGCAAAGAGAAACTTCATTCACTTCCAGATATCTTTAATGCAAAAATACTTTGTAACCTGTAAATGTTATTGAAATACTTACTGTTTACTACTATCCTCCATTATACCCAGGCATTTGCTCAGGAATGACGAACAAAATATTCTCAGCTGAGTTAAAATTCGTCCACAAATTCCTTACTCTAAATTAGATTAGGGACTTCCCTGGTGGTCCAGTGGGTAAGACTTCGTGCTCCCAATGCAGGGGGGCCCGAGTTCAATCCCTGGTCAGGGAACTATATCTTGCATGCATGCTGCAACTGAGTCCACGTGCCACAACTAAGAAGTCCGCATGCCACAACTAAAAAGAAGATCTCGCGTGCCGCAACAAAGATCCCGCGTGCCGCAACTAAGACCCGGCACAGCCTAAATAAATAAATAAATATTAAAAAAAAAGAGTAGCACACCTCATTTCTCAACAATTAAAATAAATAAGATTAGAAATCAAATTTCTTAGTGGATAAACAACAAGGCCCTACTGTATAGCACAGGGAACTATATTCAATATCCTGTGATAAAGCATAATGGAAAAGAATATGAAAAAGAATGCATATATATGTATAACTGAGTCACTTTGCTGTACAGCAGTAATTAACACAACAGTGTAATTCAACTATACTTCAAAAAAAATAAATTTAAAAGAGAAATCAAGTTTCTTAGATTAGAAATAATCAATTCTTTACTTCATGTACAGTACACAGTGCATGAAAAGTTGAGACTGCTAAGGAAGTCTAAAACAGAACTAGGATATTCCCAAGCAAGTAAGAAAGAGTCTATCATAGCTGAAAATGTATTTCTCTTAGAAAGGCCTACAAAAGTCAATTCAGATATTGAGCATGGCTTCCTCCTCCCTTCACTGATTCACTCAGTAAATGTTCATTAAATGCTTTCTATGCACCAGGCACTGGGCCAGACCCTCAAGATACAATGGAGTACAAGACAGAGTCTTATAGGCCTCGTAGAGTTCACATTCCAGAGAAAGAGAAAGATATTAATAGCTATGCAAATATATAAATATATACTGTATAACTGCTATGAAGGCAAAGCAAGAAATTATATTCTTTAAGAACATGTAACAAGGAAACCTAAGCTTGTTGTAGCAGAGCAGGTGTGTGTGTGTGTGTGCATGCATACGTGTGTGTGTGTGTGTGTGCTGGGGTGGAGGGGTAGTGCATATGGCTTCCTTAAAGAAGTATTATTTGAGGTAAAATCTGAAGGATGACATTACGGGGGGTGAGAGGCAATATTCCAGGAACAGCCTGTGCAAAGGCCCAGGAACGGAAAGGAACAGGGGCCTTCAAGGAACTAAAAGATACCCATGGGGCTGGGGGCGTGGGGTGGAGGGAGACAGCTAGAGATGGGACCAGAGATGGGACCAGAGATGGGCCTGAGCAGGGCCCTGCTCATCCATGCCCTTTGGTCATATTAAAGATTTATCCTAAAAGCAATAATCATTTTAAAAAAAGACTCTGAAGGGTTCTGAGCTTGGGGGTTCAAAGTGAGCTGGTTGCAGAGTGGACGGTGGATTGGAGCAGGACCAGAACCAATGCACTGAGGAGGCTATGGCAGCACTCCAGGTGAAAACCGATGGTAGCCAGGACTGGGGTGGTTGTGATGGAGACGGAGAGAACGGAACAGATTCCAGAGACATTTCAGAGGTAAAGCTGGCAGGCTGTGGAGATGGAGTGATAATGGTGATAAGCCAGAGGGAGGTATCAAAGGTGACTCCCAATCTCTGGCTTGTCCAACCAGATAGATAATCCACCACTCAATGAGACGGGGGGAGAGGTCCAAGAGTGGGATGACACAGCATCCATGTTTTATTGGAGGCACTTCTGAGACATCTATGGATGACACATCAAGTAGATAGCTACCTATGTAAAAAATATTTATTCTCCATATGAAAAATCTTTGTATTTTCACCCCAGTGCTGCTTCTCTCCACAGTGTCTTTCCCATTCCAGTTAATGGACCTACATTCTCTGTTATTCACTCTCATATCAAGGTATCATCCTTAATAACTCTCTTCCTCACACCTCCAACCAGCCATCAACAAGCCTCACCCAGCCTTAACTTCAAAATATGTCCTAAATCCAACTTCTCACCATCTTCTCCACCAACACCCTGGTCAAAGAACCATCTCTTAACTTCTGCATGCCTCCAACTCATCTCTATGCCTCTGTTCTCATCACCCCCTAGAGTCTATCCACACAGAAGCCAAGGGGATCTTTTAAAAGCATCAATCAAATCATGTTTGTCCCCTCCCATGTCTTCCTGTAACTCTTAGAATAAAGTCTAAAGTACTGTGCTTACCTGCGTGTTTCCAGGCCCTAGGAGTCATGCCCCTGCCTTCCTTCCAGACCTCATCTCCTCTGGCTCCCTTCTCTCTCATCAAAACCTCTCTCCTGCTGCTCCTCGGACACTTCAAGATAGTCTCTGCCTCTGAAACGTTGCCTTGGAATGTTCCATCACAGTTTTGCATTGGTTGTTCCTTCACTTCCTTCAGGTTTCTGCTCAAAAATTACCCTCTCAGAGGCTCAATCTCATTACTTACTAAGGAAATACCAGTGAAGACCACAATGGAACATTATCTTATACCCAACAGACTGCCCAAAAATTAAGATGTCTCATAAAGCCAAGTGGATCAACTCTTAATCACTTCTGGGTGGGAAGGTAAACTGGAACCACCCCTTTGGAAAACAATTTGATTTTATCATGTGAAGTTGAACGTTGACCCAGCGATTCCAGTCCCAGGAATGTCATGGAGAAACTCCCATACATGTGCATTAAGAGGCACACACAAGAATGTTTAGCAGCACTGTTCAAAGAGAAGAAGGCTGGAAACAACCCAAATATCCATCCATAGGGCAATGAATCAATTGGTTTTGCACATTCACCCACCAACCGTAACTCAGCTGTTAAAATGAATCAACTGCAGCTACATGCAACAGTGTGGAACAATGATGCTATTTTAATGAGGCAAAAGGAACAAGCAAAATCAAACAATATGGTACCTAATGCATATAACCATAAGTGATAAGCATTATTCTTTTTAAAGGCAAGAGAAAAATTAACAAAAAATTTAAGAAGTGGTCACTTCAAAAGACAGGCAGGTAGACGGGTTAGGACAGAGCACAGGAAGATGAAACAGAACTGGTAACGCTTACTTCTTAGATTAGGCGGTAGCGTCACAGGTGTTACATTGCTATGCTTCATAACTTACAAACACGTTAGCATGTATATATTAAATGTTAGGCAATATAAATGAAAATACAAAGTAATGGCTGAACCAAAATGAGGGGAAGAGTTACTATTTTAGGTAACTTTTTAGTTTTTTTTCCGTGACTATGTAAAATGGCAACTGCACCTCTTCTCTGGATTTTATTTTCCTTCATAGCACACATCGCTCCCAAAGGTATACATGTGTATATACATACATACCACGCACATTCATTTTCTTGTTTAAGTCTCTCCCACTAGAATGTAAGCTCCGTAACTGTGGAGTCTTGGACTTCTTGTCCCTCACAAAATCACCAAGGCCTAGAAGAGTACTTGGCATACACTATAAATATTTAAGAAATAAATGGATAAATGGATGAAGGAATGGCCGAGATACCACTAGCAGAGCAACAGGGCATAAAGCATTTAGTGTGTGCACTCTGCAGTCAGACACCTCTGGGCTAAAATCCAGGCTCTAGTCAATCTTAGCTGAGTGACCCTGAGTGAGTTACTGAGCTTCGTTGGGTCTCAGTATCCTTACCTATAAAACCTGTAATGGGAGTGTTTCTGATGACTAAAGCAAAAATTTAGCACTTTGTCCAGCAGAAAATTATTATTATTATGCAGTCACAACATAATTTCCCCATAAAAGGTGTCCATCTTGGTGGCTGCAAGCAATCTGAATTCTTTAGGCAGTTCTTCTATGACCAATTTCCTCCACACTCAATTTTAAACTGTGGACCAATCTGGAATCCTCTAGTTATTTCTGTGTTTGGTCAAACTAAAGAGATGTGCTAGGGAAACCTTGTAACCACCAAACCTCCAGTGAGGATGGCACAATATAATCTTGCATCTGCCCTAGCCACCAGCTCAGGAGATCAGCCAGATGTGAAGAAGAAAAATAGCACCTGCTGTTTATTGAGAGCTTTCTCTGGGCTAAACAACTCAGATACATCATCTGGCTCATTCTCCACAACTAGCTTGGGAAGTTGGTATGTACAAGAATTCCACAAAGCGGGCATATTGGAAACTGTTTTCCACTTTGGGCCTGAGCAGATTCTGGAGTGGACGATATTCAAATAGTACCTCACCGTTCTTGTACTATCAGCTGTAATACATCCTTTTAAAACCAAACCAAACCAAAACACAAAAAGTAAAATCTGCTTTCACATCCTAAATGATGTCTCATTTTATAGCAGTAAACCCAGAGCTTCCACTGCTGTGAAACCCATGTAAAAATTACTATCAACACCGCTCCCTCCAAAGGACCAAATTCTACAAGGCTGTTGGCTCACAGCGCTCCCGGCACACACACGATAAAGATGAACCTTTCAGTGAACTCCCACGTTTTCCATCTGGGTTATAGCCAAGGACCAGGGCATCCCTCCCCTTGGAGGAACCATACCCTTGTGGAGAGCTCTAGGTCCTTCTGGGAGATCTGCTCCAGCTCTGTTCAGGCTACAGATCTAGAGCCCACTCCAAGGGTTCCAATGGCCTGGGAGAACCGAAGATTAATAATAATAATGACTCATAACAATAACAACCCTTTATCCAGTGCTTACTATGGATCAGGAAGTATTTATCTGAAGAGTTTTACATATATTTGTTCATTTAATCTACTTAACTACTCCATGGCTTAGGTATAAAGCTTGTAATCTGACTAAATCCCTATCAGTGAGACCAGAAAATGACCTGACCTTGCCGAGCAAGGTGAGACCCAGAGCAGAAATCCCAAATGGTCCCCAGTAGTAAGAGACAGCAGCTCCCAGTGGCCTGGCCTCCTGGTTTTGATCAAGGGAGGGTATCCCCTCTCCAACCCCTAATGCTATTTCTGCAGAATTAACCAAGTAGAAATAAATGAGGAGGGGGCGAAAGGAGAGCATACTTACTTCTCATCAAGTCTACAGACTGGCATGCAATTCCCAGACCTATCTTATATCCCATGACCTTTACATCATCCTGGGTACCTTACCTTCCTTCTTGGCTTTCAACACAGCCAAAACTTCCTCTTGGAATTTCTTCCCGACTCAAATGTCTCCCTGTCATCTTCCTCTAGTCTCTCTCTGCTAATAACACTCAGTACACATTTCCTGTGACATGTAATTACTGGTTTCATTTTTATTTTATTTTGCCCATTTCCCCTTTAAACTTCTAGCATCTTGAGACCACAGGTGACATTTGGTTTCCCAGTGTCTGATATAGAGCCAGCTGGGCTGCTGCAGACAAGCAGTAAATGTTTACTGACTGAGTGAACTAAGGAAACCATTGCTCTCGGTGAATAGCACAGCGTTTCTCACCATCCACCTAAACAATGCCCTGGCAGGACCAGTGGGATGGAAGGGAGGAGTCCCTGCACAGGCAGGGAGCTGCCTGATTAGTAATGAAGGACTTAACAAGAGACCCCTTTCTGGGAGCTTTGATTCCAGCCCTAGAATTGAAACTTGCATCTTTTTCAATGAAACAATACCCATCACGACCACCTATGACCAAGGCTTGCATTTAATCCTTGGGACTTCTCACTTCATTAATATCCAAGTTTCTGAATAGCTTTTGGAGCTTAGTGAAAAGCTGCTCACAATGTTTTGAGCAGAGTTTCTGTTCTGAGAGTTACTTTTTCTCTGCAGGGCAAATCACATTTGGTTTTCCTTTATCCTTCTGATAAATGCTGTTTAAAAAGCTGGAGGCATGGAAGGTGAAGAGAGAAAGATACATCTAGAAGTTGTTCATCAATATGGAATTTCTCTGCGCGCCTGTGTGACCTCAGCGTTTTCACATTTCCACAGGTCTCCTTGGAGATGGTTGCTATGATCACTCAGTGTCCCCGGCTAAAAATCTTCAAAATGTGGATGGCTGCTTTTATTCTCTCTCATCTCCCCTTTATTAGCTGTTTCTCCTTCACACATAGTTTATTTCTTCATGAATGCAATCTGCTCATAATTCTTTTTGATTGTACAATATTCCATACAAACAGAACACCCCCATTCTTCTGGTTCCTCTGGAAATGTCTTTGATTTGGATTATAATATTAGGCAGTCCGTTAGGAATACCATTTACACTTTTATGTTTCTTGGTTCCCTGAAAATAAATTAATCATATGGCAGTCCACCCTGGCTACCTCCTCTTTTTCAGAACTACTGATCTGCACTGGAAGAAACTGAACACTGTCAATAAAAATATCCAACCTGCTGATTCTTCTCATGCTATTTACTTAACAAGCTCTTGGCTTGGAATATCTCAAGATTAATTTTAAAGTGGATGCAATTTTTCTATTTCCCCCTTTGACTAAAGTTAACGTAAATATACTTTTATTTGATTACACACACATTATTCACATTTCCAATACCTAAATGATTTCATGATGGCTGCTTCTTACAAATATATAAGAGGAAAAAGAACTTGAAATGCTGGGTAAACTAAAACAAAACCTAAGTATTGCACTAAGTATCCCGATAACTGGAGAAAGCTAAAATACAACATCCAAAAACAATCTCAGCATTCTCCGAGCAGGTTTAGCTGCCTTGTTGAAATCTAGACTTCCAGTGTAAATTATACAACAGATCCTTCAGGGGGTTTCCAAAATCCTAATTAGGTAAATCTGCAGAAAAGGGAACACGTCTAGAAGGAAACACACACACACACACACACACACACACACACACACACACACACACACCCATAAATGGATCATAGGGAATCGTTTCTAGACAGAAACCTGTAAGATTTTACTTTGCAACTCAGGGACAAGGACAAAAATTCAAATCTTCAAAGGTGGAGATATCTGCACAGCAAGATTACAATCATGTGAATCAGTGGCAATGTGATACAGAGGCCTTTTATTAGCACCAGTAACAGATAAAAGAATGTAAAGCTCATTTTGTTCATGTGAAGAAAAAAAAGTGCTACTTAAATTTAGGCCAGTAATTTTTATTTTTAACAATATTATAGAAGCAGATTTTATACATGGTTAAACATTAGAAATTAATTCTTCTGAAGCTGTTTTAGACATTTCCTTAAGATACAGGGTTAAGTCATCAGGAATCTGCAGAGCCTGTGAATTTATGAATCAAGTGAGGTCACTGAAAACAAAAATAAATAACTTCATTTGTTCATTCAATCAACAATGCTTATCGAACATTTACCCTATGCTAAGTACTATGGTCGGCATTTGGGATGCAGAAGTGATTAAGACCTGGTGTTAATTATCTTTGAGGATTTGGTGGAAAAGATAGAACCATAAATAGATAATTACAATGTGAAATTATAAGTACAATGATTGGGGCATAAAATGGTATAATTCAGTCTTTATTTTATTTTATTTTATTTAACATCTTTATTGGAGTATAATTGCTTTACAACGGTGTTACTTTGTGCTTTATAACAAAGTGAATCAGCTATACATGTACATATAGCCCCATATCTCCTCCTAATTCAGTCTTTAAAAACGACAAGTGTCTGGTATGAAAAACCATTTTATGAGAGTTGCAGTTTCATTGTTCTACATGTCAAACACATTATTGTTGACACAAAATACTGTCATACAAAGATGAACCTTCTAGCACAGGGGACAGGTAAGAAAAAAATGACAACTACTACTTCTCAAACTATCATGGTGAAGGACCAGTTTTGTAAAAATTTGAATCCTTCACAGACTGATACTTTTGTAAAAAAAAACAACAAACAAAAAAGCTAAAAAAAGTAATAAAAGCTTGTTTCATGGAGGAGCAGTAACACATTTCAGTCCATGGAAAAGCACTGCAATGAAGTATTACAGGTGCTAAGAGTACGTAAGTTGCTGTCACATAGGAGGAGGTGATGTGATCAGTTTATGGGGAGACGGATAGAGTTAATCTAAGAAAAAGTTTTATAGAGGATGTGACCCTTCAATTGGGTCTTTAAAAAATGGAGTAGGATTTGCCAGTAAAATGCAGTGAGGGGTAGAAAGAATGGCATTGCAGGTAGAAAGAGAAACACATAGAGGAAGGAAAAGCAAGACTGTCTATACAATTGAGTAATGAGGGGAGAGAAAGGCCAGTCGAGGAGGGTCTTATAAGCTGAATATGAGCTTTGTAACAGCCCTCTCCCCATTTGGTAAGATTTCATACAGAAGACTGAAAAAAGAAGGCAGTTGATCGTCTTCCTCAGTATTTAAAATACTGTTAAAAAACAACAATAACTCCAGCGACAGTCACAAGTGAATTTAATGCCTCTGGGTGGAGCTCATGTAAGACCACCTTATATTTATATGACCTCCTCTTTCTTTAGAGCTAGTATGCAGCTAGTGAACCCTTGTCATAGCATCTAAAATACTGGAAAAAAATTCCCACCATGCCAGACCTAGAGTGCTTTCAGATGCGAGGGGTAAAGTTTATATTCCTCCTACTGGTTTTCTGTTTCATTTTGTTTTTGTTTTTGTTTTGCCATCTCTCCTTGCAGACAAGAAAGCCGTAAAGAGGATGGGCTTTGCCTAGGGCTGACTTTTACTTGCTCCATGACCTTGGACAATTTATTTACCCTTCCTGTTTCTTCAACTCTGAAAGAGGGACATGACAGTCCTACCCCACAGGGTTACTGTACTGTAAGGACTGGATGAGTTCATACAAGTAAAGCACACATAAGAGTGCCTGACAAACTGTGGGTGATCAGTGAGTGTCACTGAGTTATTCATATCGTTAAAAATAAAAGGAAATGGAAATGGAAGGATAGATAATATCCCTCTTCTCCCCCCAACCCCAGCAGTGTCACTCATATCAGCTTTTGAAAGTAGGATTGGGAATGACACATATACACTATTGATACCATGTATAAAACAGACAACTGAGGGGAACATACTGTATAGAACAGGGAACCCTACTTAATGCACTGTGGTATCCTAAATGGGAGGGAAATCCAAAAGGGAGGGGATAGATGTATATGTATGGCTGATTCATTTTGCTGTGCAGTACAAGCTAACACAACATTGTAAAGCAAATACACTCCAATAAAAATTAATTAAAAAAACAAAACAAAACAAAAAACCAAAAAACAAAAGTAGGATGAAGTAGGCTCCCTAAATTCTAACCCTGTAGATCACCCACTGTTTCCCCAACATCACTGTAAATCTAAACATGTATTACAGGTGGCGAAAATAGAGCTAATTATAGGCCTCTAGAGTAAAATGACTAAGGAAAAATCCATAGAGAAGAGCTTATTTTCCGTCCTGATCCTACCTTAGTTATCCCTAAAATTAGAAGCCAGTAGTTTTGAGTTATTGAAAGACACTTCCTCTGTGAGAGAAAACCGGAATGAGACAAGACTGTTTAGGCAGGCTTTATTTAAAACATTTAGCACCTCTTAGCAATGTAAAGCAATCGAGTCGATGCTTAAATATTTTAAAGTCTGAGACGGTTGTCCGGAGTTCACAAAGAGTTTGACGACAACTGGAGACTACGGAATAAGCATCGTGGTGCCTCTTCAAGCAGAGGCTTAGCAAGGGGATGTAGTAATTCTGGGTCAGGAATGTAAGAGTTTATCTTAATTTAGCAGCTGTAGAGCTGGTAGCAGCCAAATCGAGTGGAGTCTTTTCAGGAAGATCAGCTTAGGGCACAGCCGCCTAGACAAAACACCACCACTACACAGATGGGCGCAGAGGCCCCCCTAGTAACGGCACAAATTCCAGAGATAGAACCAAGGTTGTCTTAGATGTGGCGGGCACATCAGTAGAAACATGAAGGAATCTAGAGGCCAAAGTGTTCTGGGGGCCACCTTAAGGATGCTAAGGGCACTTGTGCAAAGGCATTCAGCAGGCTTTTAGTATCCTAGATAAAGTTATTAAGCTTTTTTCCCCCTTATATTTCACATTTATTGTCAAGTGTATTATTTCTGCTATTCCTTTCTCCTCTCTTCTCCAAACAGTTCCGCATCTTTACTCTGTAGCTGTCAGGACAAATGGAAGACCTCTTCGACTTTGGAGGAGGCCTTGTAAGACCAGGATGGGCTGACCTCTTTACTGCTCCCACTTGCCAAAAGGCTGACCTACAGGAACTTAGTATAAGCATTGTCTCTTAAAAGCAAAAAATTATTTAATTTTACTGTCACTTGCAGAGAGACTATAAAAGGTCAAGAGAAAACATTATTATGGTGTCTATAACCCACAATCTCTGTACCCTATATCTGCTTTCATTATGTTTTAACCTCTTAATTCTGCTTTGTTTCCACGTCTTATAGCTATTACTAAAACATTGCTGTCAGGTTCTATGTATTTTTTTTCTTAACAACAATGTACCATGACTTCAGTGTGTTTCAAAATACCCAGTATTATTGTACCTACAGAGAGAGGAATATGGGCAGCAGCGTCTCAGGGCTTGCAAGTCAAACATGCAGCAAAAGAGGGTGGGAAAGGAATTGTGCCGCACTGTGTTACTCTTGAATGCTCAACTTATTTAACAGTCAAGCAGAGTCAGAAGGATAGTCAAGTAAAGAAAATAAAACAGTAGTTTATGTATCAGCAATGTTGAAGTAGCAAAAAAAAACCCCAAACAGAAGGCACAGACATATTTAGTTAAAATAATTAGGCTGCCAGAGATTGAGGAAAACAACTTCCTGTTAATATTTTACAATACAAAACACCTGCTAAGCAGCAATAATCTTACAAAATTACAACTCACCATTCTTCAAATTGGATTTTGGACTTAACACTGTTCATGTCATTCAACCATCCAATCCAGCATTTATAAAACACCTATTGATTATTAGCATTGCATTTGACTCCCTGGAGCAAATAAAAGATAAAACAGAAGACACAAACCCTTTCCTACAGAAATTTATACTCTGATGATTAATTTTGTGGGTCAACTTGGACAGGCTTATGACAACTAGTAATTTAATCAAACACAAATCTAGGTGTTGCTCTGAAGGTCTTTTGTAGATGTGGTTAACATCTACAATCAGTTGACTTTAAGTAGATTACCCTCCATAATATAGCTGGGCCTCAATCACTTGAAAGGCCTTAAGTGCAAAAACTAAGGTCTCCCAGAGAGAAGGAGGAATTCTGCCTCAACACTGAAGCATCAGTTTCTGCCTGTGTTTCCAGCCTGTTGGCCTGCTCTACAGATTTTGTACTACAGATATACGAACTACATCCTATTTGTTCCGTTTCTCTGGATAACTCTCATACACACTCTTATAAGCAATTCTAAGCAAATAGTAATGGGAAGAACAAATCGGTTCAAAGATGCCTTGCAAAGGTCATGTCCAAGAGTGCAGAGACACTCAGATTATTCCAATATAAAAGTAAATTTCTGGGACTTCCCCGGTGGTCCAGTGGTAAAGAATCTGCCTTACAACACGCGGGGGACGTGGGTTCGATCCCTGGTCAGGGAACTAAGATTCCACATGCCACAGGGCAACTAAGCCCACAGGCCATAACTACTGAGCTTGCACGCCTCAACTAGAGAGCCCGCATGCTGCAAACTACAGAGCCCATGCGCTCTGGAACTTGCACGCCATAACTACAGAGCCTACATGCCCTGGAGCCTGCGTGCCACAACTAGAGAAGAGAAAACCTGCAGGCCACAACTAGAGAGAAGGCTGCGCGGTGCAACGAAGGATCCCGTATGCCTCAACGAAGGTCCTGCCTGCCGCAACTAAGACCCGATGCAGCCTAAAATTGATAAAAAATAAATCTTTAAAAAAAAAAGTAAATTTCTATGCTGAAGCCAAGTGCAAAAGGCAGTAGGAACATAGAAGGAGTGTCTATATTTGCCTGGGGCAATCATGGAAAGTCAAAAATATCTGAGATTTGAAAGAAGGATACAGAGGGAATTTGTTACAGGAAAAGGAAAAACACAATTGAAAAGAGATGTTAGAATACAGAGTATGTCTGTTGGAGCATAAAGTAAAACGGCAGGATGAAGGTCAGGGGATAGAGCAAGTGATGTGGTAGGAAATAAAGTGGGTTGCAAATGGAGGACCATGTCTGCAGTGAGAAAGATCAGATCCTGGAGGACAAGGCTCAAATCAATTTATACCCTCATAAATTTCACAGCTGTTCAATTAATTTTTGTTGATATTATAAATGCATAAATGAATGTTATTGGATTAGCATTATTGTTATTGTAAAGCTATGTAGTTAAGAAGAGAAGTAGAATAAGTTCAGCAATATGGCAGGATATAAGATCAATGTACTAGGATCAATTTTATTTCTATATACTAACAACGAACAATCTGAAAATAAAATTAACAATCCCATTTACAATATGATGAAACAAAAAGAATATTTAGGAAAAGCTTTAGCAAAACAAGTATAACAGTACACTGAAAACTACACAACACTGTTGACTTATTAAAGAGATACAAATAAGTGGGAAAATATCTCATGTTTATAGATCCAAAGACATAATACTGTTAAGAAGGCAAGAGTCTCCATAATGATCTATAGATCCTAAAAGTCTGAGCTAGTTTGATTTTTTTTGTAAAAACTGACAATCCTAAACGTCATATAAAAATAGAAGCAACCCAGGATATCAACAAGAAAAAACCTGAAAAAAGTTGGAGGATTCATGCTTCAAAACTTACCACAAAACTACAGTCATTAAGACATTGTGGTACTGGCATAAGAACATACATATAGGGACTTCCCTGGTGGCGCAGTGGTTAAGAATCCGCCTGCCAATGCAGGGGACACGGGTTCAAGCCCTGGTCCGGGAAGATCCCATGTGCCGCGAAGCAACTAAGCCCATGCACCACAACTACTGAGGCTGCGCTCTAGAGCCCACGAGCCACAACTACTGAAGCCCGCGCGCCTAGAGCCGGTGCTCCACAACAGGAGAAGCCATCACAATGAGAAGCCCACACACTGCAATGAAGAGTAGCCCCCACTTGCCGCACAACTAGAGAAAGCCCATGCGCAGCAACGAAGACCCAACACAGCCAAAAATACAAATTAATTAATTAAAAAAAACACATAAATCTACATCAACGGAATAGACCTGAGAGTCCAGAGGTAAACCCATACATTTATGGTTAATTGATTTTCAACAGGGGTGACAACAGGGGTGACAAAAAAAAGTTAATGGGTAAAAAATTGTCTTCTCCACAAATGGTGCTGGGCAACCGGATATCCACATGCAAAAGGATGAATATGAACCTCTACCTCGCACTTTATGCAGAAATTAACGTAAAATGGATCACAGGCCTAAATGTAAGAGCTAAAACCATAAAACTCCTAGAAGAAAATATACAAGTAAATATTTGTGACCCCATGTTAGGCAATGCCAGATATGGCACCAGAACCACAAATGACAAAAGAAAAAAACAGGTAAGTTGGACTTCATGAATATTTAAAACTTTTATGTCTCATAGAACACCAAGAAGAAAATGAAAAGACAGACCACAGAAAGGGAGAAAATATTTGCAAGTTATATTATCTTACAAGGGATTGACATCCAGAATATATAAAGAAAGCTTACAACTTAACAGTAAAGATGAATAGCTCAATTTTAAAATGGGCAAAGAATTTGAATAGATGTTTATCTAAAGAAGATACACAAATGGCCATTACGCACATGAAAAGATGCTCAACATCATTAGCCATCAGAGAGATGCAAATCAGAACCACAAGATACCACTTCATACTCATTTGGATGGCTAAAATAAAAAAGTCAGATAGTAACAAATGTTGATGAGGATGTGAAGAAAATTAGCACCCTCATATATTGCTGTTGGGAACATAAAATGGAGCAGCCACTTTGGAAAACAATTTGGCAATTCCTCAAAATGCTAAACATACAGTTAGCATTGCGGAATCTCAGTGATTCCACTCCTAGATATATGACTAAGAGAGCTGAAAATATATATCCATACAAAAACTTGTTCACAAACATTTATAGCAGTATCATTCATAAGAGTGAAAAGATAAAGAAAAAAGAACAATCCCAAATGTCCATCAACTGATGATGTATGGATAAACAGAACTGGTATACAATGGAATATTATTCAGTCACAAAAAGAAATAAAGAACTGATACATGCCACAGCATGGAAGAACCTTGAAAACATACGCTGAGTGAATGAAGCTAGTCACAAAAGGCCACATATTGTATAATTCTATTTATGTGAAATGTCCAGAATAGACTAATCCATACAAACAGAAAAAGGATTAATGATTGGCTGGGGCTGGGGTGGAGGTAGAGTGTGGCAGGGAGGAGAACCGGAATTGGGGTGACTTCTAATGGGTTAGGAGTTTCTTTTTTGGGGTGTGAAAAAAATGTTCTAAACTGAGATTGTGGTGATGGTTGCACAACTCTGTGAATAAACTAAAAACCACTGAACCACTTTACCTGTGTGAGCCTTTTGGAATCTGGAATAAATCTCAATAAAGTTGTAAAAAGGGGAAAGGACAGAAAGTAGCTGGATAATCAAACTAGCTTAAGTAGAGGACTTTTCCAACATAGAGAAGATATGTTAAAGGTAAGGTGCTCCCAGAAAAGGAGAGACGTAAGTGTGGGAGCTTGATGTTTCCTCAAGGTGGGTCTCTTGCGGCCTGTCCCCACGCTCCCCCCTTCAGGGATAAACAGGCAGCCCAACCTCCCAGGAATTAGATTTTTAGAAGAGTCACACAGGGACTGAAGGCCTTTGGAGCTGAAATATTTGAATGTCAGCACTCCAGACACTGTCCTTGAATCCTTATAACTTTGCTCCCCAGAGCTACCCTGGATACTGGTTGTTCAACTCTGCTTCAATTCTGTCTCCCATTATTAGAATTAATTCCAATAAATGCCCCCTTTCTTAAGTTATCCCAAATCAGTTTCTGTTGGGAAGAGGTCAGAAGAGATTTTTGATATTCAGGGAAGGTCAGAGGATAAGTACCAGGACCATGAGATTTACTGAGGCAAAGGGCAGGATATAAACAAATTTCCCTTGAAGAATTTCTGATACAGAATAAGTGTTCCTTTAGGCATCCACCTAATGTTACTGATAGGTTACTCTAACAAACAGTAGTTCTAACTTTAGGAGGCAGAGATCAAAGAGATTTTTTTCAGTGATATAGTGTTCACCATGCAGTTAAGCAAACCGTATAGAGAGATATAAGTATTGTTACGTCTAACACTTTAAAAGGGGAGAAGTCCTGTCACTAGGATACTGCTCATAAATCTGATATGTCTAAACAGTGTTTCTCCAATTTGAATAACGGAGGGACGCTTTTAATACCAGAGTCCTGGAAAATCTAAAAACCTCAAACTGAGAAATCCTATATCGTGACTTTTAGCTTCATGATGGTTATTTGTTACCAATTTGATTGTAAACATAAAAGTGAATGTGAATGGAAACAATCCAATGCCCATCAGCAGAGTGAATGAACAAGCCATCTGTGGACTCCATACAATGAAATACTACCCAGCAAGCAAAAGGGATCAACTACTGACACATGCTACAAAGTGATGAGCCTCAAAAACACAATGCTAAGTGAAAGAAACCAGACACAAAATACAAAAAGAAAATATTGTTTGATACCATTTATCAGATGAATATCTACAAAAGGCAAATTTACAGAGACAGAAAGCACATCAGTGGTTGCCTTGGGGTAGGGGTGGGAACAGGGATTCACAGCACAAAAACCTGAGGAAATAACTTTTGGGATAATGGAAACGTTTTAAACCTAGACTGCAGTGATGTTTCCATACCTCTAGAAATTTACTAAAATCATTAAAACATACACCTACAGCAAGTGAGTTTTATGGTATGTAAATTATACCTGAATAAAGCTGTTTAAAAAAAAATGTGAGGTAAGAATCTGAAAGGAGGTCGTCATCATATAATCCAAAATATGCCTTTTTAGGATCACAAAGAAGATTTTTAAGGCATCTAAATTAAAATTTCCATAGAATTCAGGGACTTCTGAGAATGCCCTCACAGACCCCTACGTGGTTATTAAGAAAAATTGCCCCAAGGGTATAAGATATCCTTGGCAAAGTTTTCTGGGGACCTAAATATTCTTACCCTTTTTGCGTGTACACACAAAGACAACAAACACCAGAAGTGTCTTATATTCATTTTGACAACAACCTTTCTAGAATGCCTTGTACAAAGTCCTGTGCCTTTTCTATTTTCATTTATCCTCATATGCATTTATTATTAAAAAGATCATAAAAATACATGTTTTGAAAAGTAACCTACAGTTCTACACCTTTGCACAAACTTTTTCTTTTCTGTTTTCTTTTTTTAACCTATCAGCTGCATGAACTCTCCCCTCTTCCAGTAAAAACTCTGGACCTCTCTCTAGGTTATAATATTAACCCCCTTTGCCTGATATAAACAGTAGAACTAGTTTCCCCAGTTTGTTGTTGTCTTATGGTTTGTTTTGCATGTGTGTGTAGAGTTATTAATCTTGACATAGTTGCATCTGTCAGTCCTCTGGTTGTCTATTCTATAGTTTCAAGGCTGCAAGTTATCATTCCTCTATGGGTCTGATTCAATAATCTAACTTTTTAAAACCCAGTGCACTGGACACACTGTCTTGATTTGATGACTCAGGCTCATCTCCATAAACACTAAGTGCTGCGCTTCTCTGAGTATAGCTCCAACATGGCAAAAGGGCTTACAGAGGTATGTGGGAGTGTCTGTCCCTCCATTAAATGGCCTCAGACTGCTGTGGCTTATGTCCTTCCTGTGTTGTCATCCTGTCTGCTGTTATTTCTTGCTTCTGTCTGTGGGCCTGCTTATATATAAATAAGCACCCTTTCCCCGCCCCCCTTTCCCATGTACTGACGCCATTGTTCTAGGAATTAGGAAGCAGACTTATTAAGCTTGCTAGTTTAGAGATGTGTATAAACCAAAGCTGGGGTTTGAGGGTTTCTTTTTTTAATTGGAGTATAGTTGATTTACAATGTTTCAGGTGTACCGCAAAGTGATTCAGTTTTATGTATATATATATATATATATATATATATATATATTCTTTTCCATTATAGGTTATTATAACATATTGAATATAGTTCCCTGTGCTAGACTGGGGTTTGAGGTTTTGAGTAGAACTTTTAGGCTCCCCAGTATGTAAAGCACATGAGCTTTGGTACATGCACTTGGCTATTAAAAAAAAAAAAAAAAAAAAGAGCTAGCACTTTTCCATGATGCTTGGACCACCCACTACTGTGCTGGAACTTCTACTTGCTGAGTTCTCATCGTCAACTCAACTGTTAAGGAACTTGAAGAGAATGACAGCTTAATCTGAACACATGCAGCTACTGTGCCCAGACTCTGATAAATGGTCATAACCTTTTGTTTTTTAATTGAACATAGCATGCTTCAGAATTCTTTGGCAATCCTTTAGTAAGACACTAACAATATCAGAATTGTCACTTAAGGTAAAACCTAGAACCATGGCCCAAAGCAGGGGTCCTCAGATACTTCTTGCTTAGGAACTGTAGCTATTTCCAAATTTTTATAACTGAATTATATTTAAAATACATAGTACTATATAAATTTCCCTGGAAGAATGTAAAAGAAATTGGTGCTATTTGCTTTGGGGGGAGGGTGGCAGAAGTGAAAGGGAAATTTTTCACTCTATACCTTACTACTTGTGGATTTTGAACATGTGACTAGTTTATAAAATCCTTTTAAAAACTGCATAATATAAGGGAAACTCACCAGGGCATATTCAAAGCCAAATGAACAGGGAAGTGTCGTGCACAGCCTGCTCTGGGCTGGGAAGAACAAAACCTACTTCAATCTTTTTGCTTTCTACCCTCAACACCCGGATTCTGTCTCATGGTCTCTAAGACGCTGCTTCAGTTCCTGACGTCAAGTCTACATGCCAACCAATAAAAAGGGAAGGAAGAAAAGAGCACAATCCTTCCAGGAACACAACACAGAAGTCGCACATATCATTTCTGTTCACATCACAATGGTCAGAACTTAGTTACATGACACATAAATAACTGAAAGGGAACATGGGAAATAGTCTTTAGAAGGCATATATCCAGCTAAAACATGGGAAGTTGTATTACTGAAAGAGAAGGGAGCACAGGTGCTGATCCACAAATAACCGTGGCAATTTCAGCCTCAAATGATTAACATAAAATTCAGTATAGGAGTTATCTTTGGTGGGAGGGAAAAAAAAATGCATTCCAGGGGCTTTAAGGGCAATAACATTTATTTCTTAAGCCACGTGATTACAACATGGGGTTCAATTTTTCCTTGTTATTTCTTATACATATATAATTTATATATATAATAATAGAATATTTATTATGTATATTTCACAATTTAAAAAACATTAAGATTTGTCGAAGCTGGATATGGGTGCATGGGGATTTATCACTATTTTCTCAACTTTTGAGCATACTTGAAAAATTCTAGAATAAAAAGTTTACACACACACACACTCTTTATATACATATACTTTCATCTTAATAACCTCTCAGATACACAATACTTATTAAAAACCCACTTTGTAAAAAGTACTGTCCTAAATGTTGTGTTACATACATACACCATATGTATATGAAAAATAAAAGACTGGGCTTCCCTGGTGGTGCAGTGGTTAGGAGTCTGCCTGCCAATGCAGGGGACACAGCTTCGAGCCCTGGTCCGGGAAGATCCCACATGCTGCAGAGCAGCTAAGCCCATGAGCCACAACTACTGAGCCTGCGCTCTGGAGCCCGCGAACCATAACTACTGAAGCCCGCATGCCTAGAGCCTGTGCTCCGCAACAAGAGAGGCCACCGCAATGAGAAGCCCGCACACTGCAAGGAAGAGTAGCCCCTGCTCGCCCCAAGTAGAGAAAGCCTGAGCACAGCAACAAAGACCCAATGCAGCCAAAAATAAATAAATTAAAAATAAAAAAGAAATAAAGGACTATGCTATCCTTAAAATGTTTATAATCTAATTGGGATGTTGAGACTAAAATAATACAGTATGTGATGGAGTGACCAAATGAGAGGTATGGACAGAATCTAGAGAAAGATCAGTTTGGTTTAGGAAGGATGAGATGGCCATAACCCCTGGAATTAAGCAAATGTGACAAATAGAGTAAGCATTAATAAAAACAATAATAAACATGCAAGCTAATTTTAAGCAATCAGATTTATGCAGGTCTCTTCATGAAGCTGTCATTTTGTTTCAAAGTTTAGAATTAAGTTAAATGCAACCTAAGGAAATAGAAAAATAAACTGCTGTTCCACTTTCACACATTATAACCAACTTTGTTCCTTTATAACCAAACCAAGGCAATCATTTTAGGGTAGACCTTTGACCAGGTGCCTTCAGTCCCTCTGAAGGGGCAGTAAAGCATACATCTGTAATCAGCCTGCATAGGTTTGGGTCTCCCAGCCACCGTCTGCAGGCTGTGGGACTGTGGAACTGGTTGCTTAACCTCTTTGCCTCAGTTTCCTCATCTGTAAAATCGAGATAATAATAGCACCTACTTACTAGAGACACTGTGAGTTCATACTGTCCTTGGAACTGTGCATGGCACAGAGTAAACACCCAATAATACACGCTGCTGCTGCTGTTGCCATCTGCCTTTGCCATGACTATGAAAATGAGCTCTTTTATTTAGTTTCCCCTAGAGTTCACTAGGGTGGGAGAGGTTATTTCAGACAAAATAGAAATCTGAATTTTTATACGATTTCCTGAGTTTTTCAAATACCATGAAGGTCAAACAAGGCAGCTTGGCGAGCTAAATCTAGTGAACAATGTTAGGTAACTTATCGCGTAAGAATGCTGTTAAAATAAATTTAGGCAAGTTACCGGGTTTAAATAATTCTAATTTAAAATTCTAATTTAGAGTTGGTTATTCCTCCTATGGGTTACATTCCTTGAAGATAATCCAGTTAATTTTTAATCTCAGGCTTCCTCTTGCCACCCCTCAGAACCTTGAGTCCAGCTTTCTCCTAAAGTAGCTGGGAATCCAAGGTGTGGTTAGGAATAGCTCCCAGCAAAACCCAGACAATCACGGGGATGTGTGACTAAAACCCCACTGTGCAAACCAACATGTGATAAAGTGCTAAACTGTGAGATGCCAACTATGGACAGTCCAGGATTATGGAAGCTCAGTGTGGGCAGCAACGACCAGAAAGAAACAACCTTATGCACGAACAAAGGAAGATCTGGCTCAGCCTTAAAGCACATGTACGATATAGACAGAGGGGAAGAGGGGCAAGGAGTCATATAAACAGAAAGACAGGGTGAGCTCCGCACGTGCTGCGATGAGAACAGACCAGGTAACTCAACAAGAAGAGTGGACACTGTGGAGATCTGGGGAAGATAAATTCACATAGCTAAACATGGGCCCAGACTATGAATGGCTCATTTTGTCTTTAAGAATGTACCCACCACTGGAATTATTTGCCCCAGGGTTCCTCATCACTTAGTGTGGAGAAGAAAGAACAAACCATGTTAGGAATAGTGCTTCTGAAGAACAACTATGAGATTTCTCCAGGACAAGCTTTCGTTGTGTTCATCTGGGAATTCTTAGCACCTAGGATAGTATCTGGCACGTACTGAGTGTTCTAAAACTGCCTGGCAAGTAAGTGATTGAACAACAGCCTCATAGCAATAGCCCAAAGCAGCAGGCCAGGACTGTCTTTAACAACAACAAAAAAGGAGGCATGAATCTGGTTGAGAGCTCACAATCTATAAACACCATCAAATAGATCTGTTTTATCCCTTCTACCACTCACTCCTGTTACCTTTAAGCGTCCTTTTACTATGCACAATTTCTTATTAAGCTTGATGGTGCAAAATTCTAAATAACTACTTATTCTTTGTAATTTATTTATTTATTTGTTTTTATTTTAGGCTGTGTTGGGTCTTCACTGTTGCGCGCGGGCTTTCTCTCGTTGCGGCGAGCGGGGGGGCTACTCTTCATTGCGGTGCGCGGGCTTCTCATCGTCGTGGCTTCTCTTGTTGCAGAGCATGGGCTCTAGGCGTGTGGGCTTCAGCAGTTGTGGCACACAGGCTCAGTAGTTGTGGCTCGTGGGCTCTAGAGCGCAGGCTCAGTAGTTGTGGCACACGGGCTTAGTTGCTCCGCAGCATGTGGGATCTTCCCAGGCCAGGGATCAAACCCGTGTCCCCTGCGTTGGCAGGCAGATTCTTAACCACTGCGCCACCAGGGAAGCCCTGTAATTTATTTTTATTTTATTTTATTTTTTTTAAAAAGGCAAATGGAGATATGAAGCATTGCTTAGTTCAGAACGACAGACAGAGTTGTTCCCATCAGCATTATTTATTTACCAAACAAGAGTGAGAATGGTCCATTGCAGGTAACCGAGAACCCTATGGTAAATCACTTTAGACCATGATTTATTACGTATCTTTTTTTCCCAACCTGTTTCCTAATACTCAAAATAAAATAAACCTGCCCTGTTAAGAACTGTATCGAGATTCTAGAAAGTCCTTTAACACTAACTTCCCCTTGGCACTGAGTTCACTGCCTCACATTTATTAATGAGTTCTTTCTAAAGTCTAATATACTGGAACAAAGCTAGCTTAAATTTATTATATAAGGAGACACTTCATAGTTACTTATTTAGGCACCTATGAACACACAGAATAAGGAGATTAATAAAAATCATGTGTACACACCAATAAAAATATGACTTGTAATATTTCTATTATGTAGCAAACCTGGTCCTATTTTTGAGAAAGCGAACTTCATTCTTGAGGAAGTTTTAAGGCATAGCATATTATACATTATACACAGCTGGTTCTAAATAAGTTGGCAAAAACAACAGTGAAACTTAACCACTGACGTGGTCAATGAGGAAAACAATGAAATACATATAGAAAGACTCTTCCAACTAAACTAGTCCAATCTGAAGCAAGAGAGTCAAGTGGCTGAGGCTTCCTTAGCATTCCTTTTGCCAAAAGGTATACCTGCATTCCAACTTACTTATATATTTTCCTCTTTAAAAAAAAAAAAAGAAGATATCTAACAATGGTAAATATGAAGATCTCAAAAAGATTAACTAAAATAATACCAATATACAGCTCGTAACTATTGCTTTGAGTCTTGATATATACTACTATTTCAAATGATTCCGATTGAATGATGTTTTTTGGTGTCTACTTCAATTCTATAATATTCATGTAATGTACATCTTTTAAAAGTGTTAGCAACACATCGAGTTTAAAGCTCAGCATGATTTCAATTTTAATTTCAGGAAATTTCTCATATTAAAACAGAGACTAAAGAGCCCACTGAAGTGTCCATTATATCTGGCAAAACTACATTTTAAAATTATCAAAAAGGAATACATTAAATGTTCAAGGAAAAAGTTCCCATACAAGATAACATCATGATTGTTTAGAATGAATATAGCATGCATAATTTTCTTATAAATGAGAAATGGGATGTACTGAGCTGACTGTATTATATTAGATTAGCTTCCGTAACTGCGAAACCAAGCTCTTAACAGCCATATTCTGGTCTCCACGTTCCTGAATGAATTAAAGGTTTCCACCGAGCTTCCTTTCCAACACAGGAAATCCTGTTGGAGTCCCCCCTGCAAGTATGCGTCATGCTCACAGCTTTTCATTTTGCAGCCTTTGAAAGGCTAACATTAGCTGTATTTTACAGGAAGTTCTTCCTTTATTCCCCTAGTAGTTTGCAGGGTAAACTTTGGTTAGATACAAGATCAGCATAAATTGAGCTCTGCTTTCTTATCACAGTGAAGCAGCTGTGCTGAGGGTGAGACTTTCCCCCCAACCCCATGTGCCCAAACCTTTCTTTTTCTCAGTATTTGAAATATATTCAGCCTCAGGTGCGTGGGCCTTCTGTGCGCTATTGTTTCTCTGATTTCTATATTAGTATCTAGAAATACCTTTGAAAAACATCAAAGAAAAAAAATCTATTTCCCTCCCCCAAATCCAAATCCAAACCAAAATGAAATCCCCAGAATGATTTGTATTAGTTAACTGTGTTCCTAAATTGAATTTGAGGCTCAAAATAAAGACACATGAAAATGCAATTAAATGACATCTAATGCAGAAACATTTTACTAAGTGGAGAACACCACAATTTCAATAGGACTGTGGGAAATCATGCTATTTTAAGACACATCTGAAATAGCAGGCAAGGTAAATTGGGGTTGGTACCCAAGGAATTCCTGAGAGCACGTTCAAGAGTTAATGCCTAATGATGGGCTTCCCTGGTGGCGCAGTGGTTGTGAGTCTGCCTGCCAATGCAGGGGACACGGGTTCGAGCCCTGGTCTGGGAAGATCCCACATGCCGCGGAGCAACTAGGCCCGTGAGCCACAACTACTGAGCCTGCGCGTCTGGAGCCTGTGCTCCGCAACAAGAGAGGCCGCGATAGTGAGAGGCCCGTGCACCGCGATGAAGAGTGGCCCCCGCTTGCCGCAACTAGAGAAAGCCCTTGCACAGAAACGAAGACCCAACACAGCCAAAAATATAAATAAATAAATTAAAAAAAAAAAAAAAAGAGTTAATGCCTAATGAGAAAGCTCACTGAATTCCTTTTAGAGGAATTTTTTTCACCTCCTCCCACAGACAGTGCACAGGTTTCATTGATGAGACTGAAAATATCCCTTTGTTCCAAATAACCAAACCATTATAATAAAGTAGCAGTAGGAAAGTTGAGAGCACATATGGTTTGTCCAAACGTGATTCTCCTAAGTATTGCTTTAGTAGCCTTGGTTCATATACTATTATCTCCCCCAAATTTGGCTGCACAAATCGTTATGGAGCACATTAGAGCCTAATTCCCAAACAAAAGTAATCTTCTCAATTTTATTCCTATAGAAAACACATCAAAATAGCACATATGTCCTAGTAATAGGCTTTAGGGTGATGAGATCTTTTATTTAAAAACAGAAAATCTGACCCAATTCAAGGATTCCATTTACATTACAAAAGAGTTAATTAGTAACATGATGATGATCTCTTCCTCAGTGTTAATTAAGATTCTATTTACATCTATAGTCTAAAGAGAGGTCCACCAGTTCAGTCCACCCTTACCACCATCCCCCAGAATACTGCCACCCACACTGTGTGGTGACAATGAAAGGTTCATACGGTTCATGGGGAATAGCGCTCTCAGATCAAGTAAGTTTGGGGAATCAAATCCAGTGTGAAGTATTTTCTAAACATTTTTGGTCCTGGAACCAAGGTTCCCCAAAGTTATTTGACTACAGAATCTTCTTTTCAAGTAGTAATTCCAAATTTAACAACTCCAACTTAGCATTCTTGGGAAGATAGTAGAAAATGTTGCTTTTCTGAAAAGATCATAAAATAGCGGCCATTGGCCAATTCCTACCCATGGACATATTCTATCTAGTACGTATAAAGTTGTAAATAAAACTTAAGCCAATAGTGGAAATTTGGAGATTTCACATAAACATCTAGGTTTACCGATACTCCACTCCCGCAATGGTGATACTGGCTGAAGCTTAGCAGTGGATTGAGACCCTTTAGACGGGAGTACAACACGTTCTTCAGTTTGATAAAGTCCTCTTCATTCTCCACAGTCTCTTCGAATTCACAGTCTGCTTTACGCATGGACGTTACCTGCCTGCTGCTCCCAGGCATTTATCCGCCCTGGAGACTCCGTGAAGAAGAAAGGGGGACATGAAGAAGGCACCGGAAGCCTGCTCCCCTGAGTCGATCAAGTGTAGGTATAATGAGAAAGCTCATCCCTTGTAAACTTCAAAACTTTTAATGTCACACCTTCTCTCCTCCAGTGCTCAAGATCTGTACCTAGACTGTGTACTCCCACCAGATAGTTCAACCAGAATGTCCTGCAATATATTTTCTATGCTAAATTCTCAACGTCATCATGCTGTTATTAACAAGAACAAGTTATTGAGCACTAAGTTCTAGGCACTGGGCTAATAACCTAGTACTATACCATTTAACGCCTATAGCAACTCTATGGCCTACGTCCTTTCATTATCCCCCCATTTATTGATGAGAAAACAAGGTTAGACTGGCCAAGGTCACACAGTGAGTATGTGGCAGAGCTGGCAGAGCAGGCCAACTGCTGCTGGAGCTCGTGGTCTTAACCATTACACATTACACAGTCTTATTTAAAAAACTGGGTCCGGTGAAGAGCAGAACTGAGGAAGAAGTCTGGCAGAAGGCAATGCCTTACGGTAGACCCAGGAATAAAGAAGACAGTTACCTGCTGTTGCAGGGTCAGAATTCACCCACAGATGAATCTGAGACACCACACATGCTTGAATTCCCCATGAAGCAAGCAAAGAGGCCACACCTTCAACTGCAAATATTTTTCAGTAGCAACCAAGTGAACAGCTCTAAGTTAACAATTTCTTTCTACCTTTATATGAGCTCTTCAGGTATAACGAAGCAATTCACAGATGTTGTAGGATATGTCTCATTTTATGCAAAATGAAACCAGAGCTCTGTTCAGGTCAAAGGACTTGTCTTAGACCTTACAGCTTATATAACAGGGTAAATGGTGAATGTGGAGTTCAAGTTCAGATCTCTGGATTCCAGATCTAGATTCACAGTAAGTGACTCTGGTACGGAAAGGGATAGAAAAGCATTGTCCAGTAGACCTTTCTATGGTGATGGGAATATTCTATATCTATGCTGTCCAATTCGTATCCAAATGTGGTTGTGTGACTGAGAAACTGAATTTTTAAGTATACTTATTTAAAAATAATTTTTATTTAAATTTAAATAGTCAACTATCTATCTAGAGATAGCATCAGACCCCACGGGTTAAGGGCTCAGTCCTACAACTTCAGATGCCAACTGCAAATCCAGGTTATCACCTGGGCTTCTGACCAACCAGCTGTAAATAGGATACTCCAAGACCCCTATACATTTAAATTTAAATACTGATTAGTTGCTACTTGTGATATATAATTATAATATATATTTTGGTCCTTGTCCACGGTTCCTGACATGTAGCTCCTAAAACCCTTGGAATTTTGTAAGTGATAAGAGCAATAAAGTGAAAGGAATGTCTTTTGTTATTCATAAGCCCCTTTCAACCACACCTAAGTTTATGTTAATGAGGTGACTTCCGGAATGCTCCCATGGTGGCAACTGATAGCAGGGGAACCAATCTTGTGATTAGCGGGTTGAAACTTTCAATCCCACTCCCCTCCTCACCTCTGGAGGGGGGGGGAGCAGTGAGACGGATGGAGGTTGAACATTCATTGGCATCTGGAAGAACTGCCAGCTTGGATGTTTTATACAACAATCCAACAGCGGAATGTTATTAGTAGTTAAGGTCATCTCCTTCTCCCCTTGTGTGCTTGTTTTAAATCAAGGGCTAAAATCTTCCCCTCTTTTGGATGTGAGGGAAGTATCTGAGAAAAGCTATTGCCAATTATAATTAGCTTTTGCAGGACAAATTAAATGTTGTTTATAAGTTAAAGAATAAAGGTATACTATGAACTCTTTAAAAAAAAAAAGGCCAGTGATTTAATCAGTCACGCCTATGTAATGAAGCCTCCATAGAAACCCCAAAGGAAGGGATTCGGAGAACTTCCAGGTTGGTGAACACATGAAGATGCTGCGAGGGTGACCCACCTGGAGGGGGCTCATAAACGCTGCACTCCTTCCCCCTTACCTTGCCCTCTGCATCTCCTTCATCTGGCTGTTCCTGAGTTGTACCCTTTTATAATAAACCAGTCATCGAGTACGTACCCGGTCTTCCTGAGTTCTGTGAGCCATTCTAGCAAATGGTTAAACCTGAGGAGGGGGTTCAATGGAACCTCCAATTTATCGCTGGCTGGACCTAGCCCAGGTGACTTGGAATTGGCAGCTGAAGTGGGATGGGGGCAGACTGTGGGATCTGACGCTATGTCTAGGGAGTGTCAGAATCGAGTTAAATCGTAGGACACCTAGCTGGCATCTGAGAATCGCTTGGTGTAGGAAAAACCTTCACACATTTGGTGACCAGAAGTATAGACAGCAGAGCGTAGAGAAGAAAAAACAGAATTTCCCCTTACATTGCTGAACTGGACGACAGAGGGCTAAAAGTTCTATAAATCTTTTTAACCACACTTACTACTGTGTGTGGACCATGAAATATATTTTCATGGAGGCTCTATACCTCCCATATGGGATAAGCAAATGATAGAAGGAGACAGAGAAAAGCTCTAGTCTTGGTTTGAACACTAACTTTTATACTATGCTATCAAGCCATATCTTAAAAAGCAAGAGTGTCTTGAACACAGTGAGTGCTCAATAAATGTTTTCTTCAGTAAACAAATGAAGCCTTTTGTTTCCTGGCGCACAAAGAACTCAATAATATCAAATGCAGCTTCAGTAACAAAGTTCTAATGAATATTAAAAGGCGTTGAAATGTTCAGAGCTAATAAAAATTAATGTAGCTGACTTACATGGGGATTTGCCCAAGGTCACTTAGCAAGGGACTTTAGGCAAGTCACCTGGCCTCACCAGTTTCAGTTTTCCCTTCTGTAGAACGAAGGGGTTGGCCCATTGATTCCCAGTCATTTTCAGCTGTCAAATTCTAACTGTCACGCATGTCATGGGCACTCAGTAAACCTTTTCTATTTAATAACTGTAGCTGAGTATACAGCTTAAAGTGATAAAAATCAGATCTAGAACTTTATTTTATTCTTTTCACTGAAACCCTTTGCCACCTTGCAGAGTTATTAATGCAGGACTACCATACATATAATGACTTGTAAGCCCTACATTTGTCAAGCCTCATTTTCTTATGATAATGGGCCTAGCACTGTTCTTCTCAGTTCAATTTCCTTATTCATTCAATTCGGCTTGAAATAAAAGCCTCCTCCATTTAAGCCCCAAAATGACACCCTGTTTTTAGTTGACATATACAACATGCATTTTCCAATAAACTAAACAATGTCTGATTGGGGAATGGGCCGGGAAAGCAGAATAATCGCAGTCAAAATAACTACAGCAGCAAAAGATTGGATTCACTTAGCAATAGCTTGGATGTATAGCACGGGGCTCCAAAGATCCTAATTTTGTACTTGGGTTTACTATGTTGCTCTTCTTCTAAATGCCTACATAACTGAACAGCCAAGCTTAGTCTCAGATGGCATGCAATCAAAGGAAATAATGGGCCACAGCAAACAACTTCAAAGACTTGGCACCACTTAGGTTAAAAATACATAATTGCTACAATTTCTTTTAGCACAGTACTTCTAATTAAATGCGCTGAAGACTCTATCTACCAACTTATTTTCAACCATAGGCAGCCATTTTGCACTCTGAAATGAGGCATCTACAATGTGCCTTTTTTCAAAAAGTATTCCTCTCCCCATGGTATTTCATGTAACACTCACTGGCTTTGAGGCAGGAACAGCCTCTAGTTTCTAAACCCACCTTCAGAGATAGCATTCAAAGACAGAGTAAGCTGTAGCTTTAAAGAGCTACACAAAGCCCTTACCAAGGTTGTATAAATCAGGTGCTATAAACTTTCCATACCGTATCCCCAGGGGATAAAAACAGCAAATAGCCACAAGAGGCAAAAAAACATGGAAAAGAAAAGGGGTTGGGAAAACATCACTTTTATTCTATTAAAATATACAAAAACTATACAAAATATACCTCAAAATATCAAAAAATATTCCATTCCTAACACTAAACAGAGAAAAGTGAGAGGTGAAAATTTTGATTCCACAGCATCATGATTTAAGACTTTTGTCTAGAATATTTTTCAGTAATTTTCATAATGAAATTGGTAACAATGATTCAGTGTGAACAATAATTCAGTGTTACATAGTCTAGGACTTCATTATTTTTAGGGGCTGCTTTTCACTAGCCCTATTTGAGATTAAACCACAGCATTTAGAAATTTGGCAGTAACCACCAGATAAACTAAAAACCGAACATTTAAAAATGGTTGACCCGGGGCTTCCCTGGTGGCGCAGTAGTTAAGAATCCACCTGCCAATGCAGGGGACACGGGTTCGAGCCCTGGTCCGGGAAGATACCACATGCCGTGGAGCAACTAAGTCCGTGCGCCACAACTACTAAGCCTGCACTCCAGAGCCTGCAAGCCACAACTACTGAGCCCGCGTGCCTAGAGCCCACGCTCCGCAACAAGAGAAGCCACGACAATAGAAGCCCGTGCACCACAACGAAGAGTAGCCCCTGCTGGCCACAACTAGAGAAAACCCGCGTGCAGCAATGAAGACCCAATGCAGCCATAAATAAATAAGTAAACAAACAAACAAATAAATTAAAATTAAAATGGTTGACCCCATAGTTCAAGACTGGAGGTAGGGAGAGGATGGTTGATTTTCATTACAAGCTAGTTTGTTCTATTTCATTTTTTAATTATGTGCGTAAACTACTTTGATAATAGTTGGTTTTTTGTTTTTTTCTTTTAAGTTACAAGACTAAATTTTGGAAAAGAGAGTCTACAAGAGAACTTCCAGAATAATTTTTTCCCCTACCATCTTCATAGCTATACCATACTTTTTGGAGGGGAGGAAGGCAGATTTACCTCCTTTGCCAATATTTTTTCCTGAATATACTAATATCCTTCACATGTTAACCACCCATCAACAGCTTCAACCAGTTCAACAACATTCCCTCCACGTCAGCTCTAGGTGAAGAGATGTACCAAGTGCTAGGGATCCAATGATCATTGGAAAGAGAGTAATCCCACTCAGCTGTAAGCTCTTGCACTGACGAAGGGAACTATGGGCCAGACACAGAAGGGATTCAGAGGAGGGAGTGATCAGCTTTGATGGGGGGTCAAAATCAACCTCCAGAGAAAGGGGTGAGCTGAAGACCATGCAGTGTGGAGATGACGGAAAGAACGGTGAGGAGTCCAGTGGCTGGGTGGGTCCATCACCTACGGAATGGGTGGGCTGGGGGCAAGCAAGCAAGGACACTGGAAGGACGAGGGGCAGCGAGAGCAGCTGTCTGTCAGCAGAGGAGTTTCCTCTGCTAACAAGGACTCAGGCGTGGAGGTGAAGGCCCCTGGACTTGGGCAGTGAGGACTTGCAGAGAGGTACTGAAGGCCCCAGTGACTGTGTGGGAGTGGCCCAGAACCAAGCACAGGAGAGTCCCGAGGAACGAGAGAGGGCGAGGTCTAGCAGGCGGCCTGACCTCGGGGAAGAGAAGGGCCTTCTGTACCAAGAATGAAAAGAAGGAGTCTGGACTCAGCAGTGTGGAGCCAAGCAGGGCCTTTCCTGCTTCCCAGTCCGGGAGAGTGCAGGGCTTCCTCTAGAGAAGGCCACGGAGGATAACACGGAGGATGTGTTATCCTTGGAGATGAAAGGAGATGGCAGAGACAGAAAGTTCTGGACGAACAGCCTAAGAGGGTCACAAGGCTGGGGCATTTACTTACAATGCAACTGCCACCAGTTTTCCACAGGGCCCAGTAGACGAGGACGGGAAAGGGGCAGAGCAGAGAGCCACGCTGGGAGGACAGCATCCTGCCTTCTGGCGGGGATGAAATTCACTGGTCACGTGGACGTGCCGTAACCCAGGTGAAGAGCTTTTGTTCTGCAGAGATGGGTGCTCAGGCAGGCGGGTCCTGCAGGAGCGCAGGTGGTGTTACTTAGGCCTGGTCTGTTCTCCCGCCTCATCCTGGATGCAGCTGAGCGTCAGAGGCGGATGTCAGTGAGGGGGTGTGGAGGCAGAGGCCACACCCCCAGCTTCACCATACACTGCTCATTGCACAGTCCTCTAAAGAGTTCCAATTTTAACGGTCAGCCGGTCAGCTACTCTTACAAATTCCCACAATCAGAAAATGCAACCTTTTGCATTAACATGGATTATTTTTTCTACTGTGGAACCAAAACTCACACTTGTGCTAGTAGCCACTGCAGCAAGTGGCATGAAGGGGGGAAAACACACACCTCAGGAACATTCCCTCACGCCGTCCACTCACATACACCCTTTCTACCAGCTTACTCTCCCCTGCCCTTTGGCCTCTGTCAACATCTGTTTCTACAGTGTAAGTGTGGCTCTCAAAAACAAACCCGTCTACTCCTTTCTGATAAAAACAGCACTGGCCTCTTGGGGTTGGGGAGGAGAAGCGTGATCTAAGATTAACGCTGTTATTCTTCCCCTTCTCTGGGGCAGGTATCAGGGCCTGGAGCACTCCAGAAGTACCTGCGAAGTCAAGAAACCTATTAAATGTGAACCTGCAGCCCTCTGAAAAAGAGACGGAAGGGAGGGAAACTACAGGCCAGTTAAGAAATACCATGGAAAGACCGCATAAAGCAAATGAAAGATTAGCTCATGGTAAATACACAATAACCTCAGACATTCTCGTACAACCTATAGCTAAGTAGTATTTAGTATTTACCGTATTAGTTCATTCAACAAATATGTATTCTGGGCCTACTGTGTGAGAGGCACAAGTTAGGTGCTTGGGCTAAGACACAACTATTTGGTATGACACAGGCATGACACCCACGAGGATTCAGGCTCTTTGGAGGGAAAAGCCAGTCTGGTTGTTAGCTGTGTTCTTCCCACACTACCCACCCACGCCCAAATAACAAAGGTCTTCAAAAAACAAAAACAGAAAACTCTGAGGCCGTTGTTATTTTTTTTTATAGCACAAGCTCTTGCATTGCATTCCATTGTTTTTACAGAGCAAATCTCTCAAAAGCTGCACGGCATTACATTTCTTAATAGTAGCTGCAGCTGCTGCGTGTCTCTTTATTTGACTGGGCAATTCACACATGATAGGCTGTTTGAAAACCTACTTGAGAGGAGGGCTGCGGAGGGGATCAGGAGCCCAGGCCAGAACTGCCACCACCTCCTCTACTCTCTACGTCCCAGTTTGGAATTCTGAAAGGAGTTTAAAGCTCTCTTGCAGGGGCCCGCCAATGAGTCAGCAGGGAATCTTCAGGGAGGGCAAACGTGTCTCTGTCCCTCTGTCATTCCCTCACTCACTCACTCCTTCATTCCTTCCACAAACATGTGTGGGGCACTGAGCTTCCACTCTGAGCCTGGCCCTGAGCTTCCACTCTGAGCCTGGCCCTGCCCTAAGCACTTGGGTTGCAGGCATGAGGAGGTTATAAGATAGATGTTGTTCCGATGCACACAGGGAGGGGAAGGGCTTTTAAGGCAGAGGGCATGGCAAGTGCAGAGGATGAGGGGAGGCTGGTAGGGCCACAGGAAGCAAAGTTTAGGAAAACAAGACGCTGTGGGCAGGGTTGAGGGTGTGTTTTTCTTGGACCAGTCCTGCACCCTCCACTGGCCCTCTCCATTCATGGTCCATCCCAGCTGCCAGGTACAAGCTTGGTTCCAAGCAGAACCTCGCCTGGTATTTGCAAGGGCTTGCTGTGGCCCAGCTGCCCATGAGGACCACAGGGGACTGGGTGACAGGTTGGGGGTACCATGGAGGGGCTTCGCCCTGTCATGAGCTGTACTTTTGGCCAAAATGTAATTCTGCTGTTTTGCAGCAGAATTACCTAACAATGTGGGTGGGGCCAGTCGCATCCTCACGGGGTAAAAATGGAAGAGAGTGACATGTGCCTGGATAGTTGTAAGTGGCCCATTCTCTTAGTTTTAGGCAGAATTTTTCAGTCAGTGAAAAAAAAAAGACTTTCTATACAGAGAGACAAGAAACATGCCATTAAAAGCTCAGCATTTTTCTAGTTTTAGAAAAATGTCAAGGAGTAGTGGGCAGGGTTGAGGGTATGTTTATCTTGGACCAGTCCTGCACCCCTGCTGGCCTTTTCCATTCATGGGTCATCCCAGCTGCCAGGTGCAGGCTTGGTTCCAGGCATAATCCTGCCCCGTGTTCACCATGGTTCTACCCTGTGGTGGAAGAAGATGAAAGCCCAGAAGTGCCCGATGCCTCGGACATGTTACCCTGTGATTTGGTCCATCTTGTGCTTTACGGCAAACCAACTTGGAAAAGAAAAATCTCCATGTTCCAAACAAGATGAGTCAATGTCTGATACTGCAAGGGCCAGTCTCTATAAACAGAAACTAAATCCACAGACACGTGGAAAAAGCTACCACAAACTCAGCACTATTCAGGGCAACAGATGAAAAGGTCAGGATCTCCACACAGGGCTCTAGAGTCTCTGTGGAAATTCAGATAAAGGCTGGAGGAATACGTGTGAAAGGTTAAAGACCTGGCAGCATCTGGAGACAGGGATGATGCTAATGACCAGGCAAGAGAAGCGAGGAGGGAAGTGACTGATGTTGCAAAGTTAAGTGTATATTTCAACAACCAGAATACAGAGAAAAATCAATTCTACACCAACATTTCTAAAAAAAGAGGACACAAAGCAGACTTGAGAGATCATCTCAAATGTCTTCAGATGGTGTAAGCCTCAAATGAAAGTACAGTTTGAAATCTTCAGGAGAGGGGAAAGCAAAAGGCTGAACTTTGTCAAGAACAAACAGAACTTTTCAGGCTATTATTACCTTCGAGGCAGATCATGAAATAAAGCAAGAGTAGGAAAGTTCTGGAGCAGATGACAGGATGAGTCATGTGGATAAAGAGCTGGAAACCTTAAAAAGCCATTCAAACACCTTGAAGACAGGCTGGAAAGAGCCATTTCTTCTTCTCAAAGCAAACTCTGTTCCTTGAACTAAAAGTTCACCATCACAGGGTGAGGGTGCGGGAGGATATTCTCATCTCAAGACAGGAGGCTACAGACCTGAGACAACTCAACAGCGATTAAACTCGAGCTTCTAAAGTGGATCCTCGTGCACCTGATGAGCCAGGTGGCACACCTGCTCCCATCCCTGGGCACCAGCTGCTACTCCTTTTGAGACAGGAAGGTCTCAAACCCTTCCCTGTCAGATTCTCTCCTTGGATGCCAAACCTTTTGCTTCCTCCATTGCCAAATCCAAAGTTTTCAATGGAGGGACTTCCCTGGTGGTCCAGTGGTAAAGAATCTGCCTTCCATTGCAGGGGACTCGGGTTCGAGCCCTGGTCAGGGAACTAAGATCCCACATGCCGCGGGGCAACTAGGCCCGCGCGCCACAACTACTGAGCTCGTGCGTCTCAACGAGAGAGCCCACATGCCGCAAACTACAAAGCCCACGCACCCTGGAGCCCACACGCCACAACTAGAAACCCACACGCCACAGCTAGAGAGAGGCCCACGCGCCGCAACAAAAAGATCCCACATGCCTCAATGAAGACCCCGCACCACAACTAAGACCTGACGCAGCCAAAAGTAAATAAATAAATAGATTTAAAAATAATAATAACAAAGTTTTCAATGCATCCAAAGGTGGCATTTATGGGAAGAGGATTTCCTCTTCCTCTCCCTCCTCCAGAAAGCATGGATAACCCCTGTCCACCACCTGCCACCCTCCACAAGCACAAGCTGGCTTTCCATCAAGGGGCGCTTGTCCTTATCCTTCTAGTGGTTAGGGACACCCCCATGCAAAATGTGGAAGTATGCTCCCTTTTGGGGGATGGGGGAGGGAGGCGGGGTCACTGAGCTACCACATGACCCCACTGGTCAAACTTCTGACACACAGGGCTTTGAGTCATTTTGCATCTTTTTCTTCTGATGTATTATTGAGTTATTTACACTGAGTCAAAAAACAAAACAAAACAAATCTCTTTTACATAGTGGTTATGCTTTTGCCCGATTGCAATGCGATATAAAGTTTACACAGTATTTGGTGAAAAGAGATAGTTTAAATTATTCTCATTATTATACATTCTAAAAAATATAAGCAGCAAAATTGAATCTGGTGAGCCAGGCCATTATTCCCTAATGATTTGTTGTTCTCCACAAGCAGTTCAGCCACCGGGGACATTTGAAATAGCAAAGCGCTGCTCTTCCTGTCAATGGCTCTACAGGCCACAGGAGTAAGAGAAAGGTCAAAAGTTCCCTGTTGGCCTCTGTAAACTTCAGTTGCTTTAAAAAAAATCTACTCGAATAATGTAGGAGTCAAACCTAACAATGATATTCAACTACAGCATGTAAAAATCTCAGTGACTAATGCTCTCCATACCTTTTGCTGTATGCATTCAAAAGGATTTCCCTTGAAAGGAAATGTCAAAATCAAAGGATGTCTTGTTGAACGGTGAGCAAGCCCTGGGTGGCTTGAAGACGTATTCTGGTACTAGAGGCATTTATACACGTTCAGCAGTTTTGTATATGCAAAATGTCATCTACTTTTAGTCAGGATATTTTTTTTTTTAAGCTTCCAATTTAGGAAGATGTTTGGTCATAGAAGCAAGAGCATTTGCAATGAGATATGTGTCAGAGTGTACCATATGGAACACTTCAAACAACAATAAAAAACCAAGTTTCCTTCTAACTTCCGGTTAAAAGATGTACTTTGGTAAATTACATTTGCTACTATAAAAATGTGTTCTGTTTCAAGAGAAGCTTTGGGAATAGCCTGGGATGGACAAAGGGCAGGTCCATCTGTGACCAAGAAACAGTCCTATAATTTAATAAACTGAGGCAGGTTCAATCACACCACCATTTGCCCTGCTGAGTTGTTCATTCTGCTTTGAAAACTTCGTGAAAATGAAGACATTTAGGGCTAAATGGGAAAGATCCCTGCTGGCCTGACCCTAAATGGGGATAATGGTGTTGGCAGGTGGGCCCACATGCCCTGCTAGACAGATGTCAGCTTGGCAGCCTGTCACCCTGACTGGGAAGGATAACTCTCTGATCGCATGATGAACCAGATCTGCACTTTCCCTGGGTTGTAACTGGATATCTCCACACATGCTTCAAGAACCAGCGATGGTCTCTAGGTAGCCCTTTAACAGATCACAGAAGTTTCTGCTGCTGACTGCCCACTGGCCTTGAAAATTTCCTCCATGAAATGTCTACAAAATGTCATGGACTAAGAGGTTCAAGAGAATTGTTCCTGGTCCTGTGTAGCTATGCAATTAATATTTGGGTACCTAGTAAATAAAACCAGGACACCTGTTTGTTTTTAGCCATCCAGAAAGTTAGTTAATTTGCAAAGCAGTTACTTGATTTTAGCAAACATTCTGTAAATAAATTGAATAAATTTGCTAGCTATAATAAAAGACTTAGATTCAATGTGACTTTTTAATGTCTGTCATTTTGAGCAATTAGAGTGAATAACAGATGTTTGGTCTTTAAAATATTTAAATGATAAAAACCTTTTAGCGGAAACAGACTCAGAGAGAACAAACTAGTGGTTATCAGTGGAGCGAGGGAAGGGGGTAGGGTAAGAGAGGGATAGGGAACTAAGAGGTACAAGCTATTATGTATAAAATAAGTACGTTACAAGGATATATTATAAAACACAGGAAATATAGGCAATATTTTATAATAACTATAAATGGAGTATAACCTTTAAAAGTTGTGAGTCACTATGTTGTACACCTGTAACTTAGATAATATTTTACATCAACTATATCTCAGTTAAAAACAATAAATTAAAAAAAACAAATACCTTTTAGCAACATTATCAGCATTGGAAAGTGAAGGGAAAAAAGAGGCGTCCTTAATTCCAACAGTATAACATAGTGATTATTTATTCATCTTAAGATGCATAATTTACTTAATTTTATATTATATATTATATAAATTATACTCATGTTATACATATAACTCTATATTCTGATTTTTCATTTATTTTCTATATTGCTAGTTTTCATGTTTTCTAATACAGTATTCCACTGAATTAGCAGAATTTGTTTAATATGGTCTGCTTATTATTTTTGCTAGAGTTTTAGCAATTTATTTTAATAAACTATAAATCACCTCTCAATGTTAAGTGTTAAAAAGTTAAAGATAACTTTTATTTCAAGAAGAATTCCAGAAGAATAAATTAACATATAAAAAATAGTTAAGAAGGGCAGAAATATGTAAATTAGTACTCTGCACATATAAGTAGTTTTCAAATACAACTGCTATTGAACGCTGTCATTTCTTTTCAAAAGTGTTACTACACCAACAAATAATCTATATACACTTAAGCGGTAATAATGAATGCTAAAGAAATACTGGCACCACTAAACACTGTACATGAATTGTCACATTTAATCTTCATAATCATCTATGCCTCTGTACTATTATTACCCCCATTTTACAGATAAGGAAAAGTGAGGCTGAAAGAGGCTAAGTAACTTGAACGAGGTCATAGAGCTAAGATGGGAATTCAAGCATCCTCATCCAAAGCCAACATTTAGTCAAGATGCTGTAAACTTTACTGGTCCCCCAAAGAAAACATAACTGCCAAAAACCTAATCTATTACCATAAGATATCAATTGATTTTTAAGTTCTTTTTCCTTGAAAATGATTGTTACCATACAAATGATTCTGATGCCCTTTTCCATCCCCATCATAGAGTGATATTATTCTGTATACGTATCATAAAAGATCCATAAATGGTTTACTGTAATGTATCAATGATCCGTAATATCCCAAGCAAGAACCTTGGTATATTCCAGCCCAGTTCACACACCATTGCGTCTACTCCAGAAAAATCACTATCTATAATCTCAAGAGCTCAATGCCATTGAATTTCAACTAAGGTAAGGTGTGGCCCTGACAGCTTCCAGAAAGTCACTGTGACAGTTTTGAAGGTGGTAGCATCACTATTGGCTAATTTCCTACAACACTGTTACACAGTCAGCACCAAAAAAATGAGGAATGAGAAAAAGATGACTTCCCAAAATACACAGTCCATGTTCTTTTGGGTTATGGGCATTAAAAAAGTGTTGACAGCTGTGTGCTGCTCTGGAGTGACCCCCTTCTCCTCTTCCACCCCTCCCAAATCTGGTTATGTTTTTGAGAGGAACCCTAGCAAAGTGACGAGCATGCAGATAAAGGATGTCAGCCTGGTGAGAGACCCGGACAGCATCGCCTACTCATCCATTCACACATCAGTACATTTTCAAGGTACACCTAGAGTGTGTCAGGAGCCAGGGAGCCAAAAAGAAAATAAAATAGCTCTTATCCTTATAAAGCTCACAGTTCTCTGGGGGAGTCAGAGAAAATAATGGCGGTATAATAAAATATGTGGTTTAATATAAGTAATGGGAGGTGCTGTCAGATCACAGAGGGTGGAGGGGAAAGTGAGGAGCTGAGATTCCTACACCCACACTCCACGAGGTCTAGGCTCTTAGGATCAGCGCTGGAGCCCCTGGGACCCTCCTGGGAGGGAGAGGCGCCAAGGGAGTGTCATCCCGATCTGGAGCAAACCATCAAGGCCTATTCCCTGATGAGAATCTCTAGTTACCTCAAACCAAACCATCTGCCTTGGCAGTGGAGAGGGGTTGTGTTGAACAAAGATTTGGGTAAGTAAATAACGTTCACTTGCAGTTGGTGACTACTTTTTAAGAAGAAGGGGGAAACTCACTGTCTATTTAGTGGCCAATTCTATTTAAGAGAGACTGATGCCGGTATTTTAAAAGAATTCCCGTGAACTGGCTTCCCCCTAAACCAGTGATCCTAAAACCGTGGCCAGTACAGATCTACTAATTATTTACCACCAGCCCCCAAAGAAATAAGCAGGCAAATTAGAGTAAACGTTTAGAAACTTGATGTATTTGTTGGATCTCATTTAAAAAAAAAAAAAAAATAGAGCTTTGCATGTGTTCTGTTTGTGTTTACTTCATTTTTGTAATAAATTCATTTTATTATATTTTATGAAAGCACTGGTTCATGACAGATAAGAAAAAAAAGTCTTTCAGCACAAATAGTTTGAAAGGCACAGCTCCAAATAACTTTGAGTGCTTAAGTACACAGAAATGCATCTTCCCTTTTAAAAAAGAACAAGGAATGTAAAATAACAATGAAGTTTTTTAAAAAGCATTTAGCCTTCAGGATAAGATTCTCACCCAAGTTTTTAAGAACTGCTGTTTATTTGTTTTAGCTTTTTCAAGCACTGGGCCCCGACACTTTAAATGCATGGGCTCATTCAATCCTCAGAGCAACCCAGCAAGGTAAGAATTATTATTTCACCAATGAGTAAATTGAGCCTTAAGAAAGCCACGTCACAAGCCAGTGACCTATGGCTAGGAGGAGGCAGAGCAGCAAGGTAAACCTATCCAATTGCAAAGCCAAACCTGATACTGTCCAATAGAACTCAAAATCTACTCAGTTACGAATAAAATGGTGTAATGTCTAATCTCTTAGGCAATCAAGGTACTCCCCATCACCCCACCTGTTCCTAGAGATGTGAGAGAACTAACTAGAAAACTCAATTGCCATACAGCTTCAGAGATCAAAAGTCGACAGTTTATCCTTTTAGGATAAAATTATAAACAAAAAAGAATAGAAAATTATCATGTTTATTTATTTATTTATTTTCTTGGCCAAGCCGGCTTGCAGGATCTTAGTTCTCGACCAGGGATTGAACCCGGGCCCCTGCGGTGGAAGCTTGGAGTCCTAACCACTGGACAACCAGGGAATTCCCTATAATGTTCATGTAGATTTGGATAAACTAAATAATGAACAACTACAACCCTGACAGCAAGAATTTATCTCTGATTCTAAAAAAAGAGACACCAACATACGCTCAACTACCTGTGCCCAGGGGTTGGCAAACCACAACCCATGGGCCAAATCCAGCACACAGGCTGTTTTTATAAATAGAGCTTTATTGGAATACAGCCATTTCGTTAATTAAAGTATTGTGAATGGCTGGTCTTGGCTAAAATGGCAGAGTAGAGTAGTTGTGACAGAGACTATAAAACCTACAAAGCCTAAAATGTTTACTTCCTGGCTTTTAACAGAAAACGTCTGTCGACCCCTGTGCCAATAAGACAGGCAACAGCACAGAGCGCAAATCAATAATGTAAGCCTCCATCTCATGTTATGCATTAGGATCAAGAGTCTGATATATCAAAACTTCTCCAACATTGTAGAGAGCTGACTTGCATTCTGGATATTTTTCCCTTGTCAACTTTTTAAAGGAGAGTGTACCCACTAGCTAATTCTCCCAAATAAGGATGGTGGAAAAGACAAAGGGTTTTAAGAGACCCCCAACATAAAGAGGCTCTATCATCAACTGGGTAATAGCAGTGTATAAGAACTACCACTGACTCCAGACACACGTTTTTAGCACGTTCCACATATTTGTGAGGATTTCAGGTAATCCTCCCAACAACCCCATGAAGGTGCGGCCACTGAGACCCAGCGAGGTTCAGAACCTGATTAGAACAACAGTGACTAAGCTAAGTGAGTGCCTGACCTAGAGTTTGGTCTCAACATAATCTACAACTCTAGGACTTCTCTGGTGGCACAGTGGTTAAGAATCCGCCTGCCAATGCAGGGCACACGGGTTCAAGCCCTGGTCCGGGAAGATCCCACATGCCGTGGATCAACTAAGCCCGTGTGCCACAACTGCTGAGCCTGTGCTCTAGAGCCCACGAGCCACAACTACTGAGCCTGTGAGCCACAACTACTGAGCCCGCATGCCTAGAGCCCACGCTCTGCAACAAGAGAAGCCACCACAGTGAGAAGCCCACGCACCACAATGAAGAGTAGCCCCCACTCGCCGCAACCAGAGAAAGCCTGTGCACAGCAAAGAAGACCCAAAACAGCCAAAAATAAATAAATAATAAAAAATATATTTTAAAAACATAATGTACAACTCCAAAGTTCACCCTCAGAATCACTTCTCTATAGTGTCGCTAAGATAGCAATGCCCAAATTAACCTAAATTAATCTAAATTCACCTCAAAATGTAAAGTAACCAGATATGCCCACATTTTATGAAATGAAAATTTGTTAATATTTTAGACAATCAAAATGAAGAAAGAGATATTTGTAACCCTGCTATCGCCTTTGAAAACAAATGCTTTACCCACTGACAATTTTATTTACTTAAATGAATCCATGTTTCTGTTTTAACAAAAGACAGGAAAAAAATGTGACTGAGACACATCTTAATTACAGGCTTTTCTGGTTCTAATATGAACTGTATCTTCCTATTAGATTATACTTTCCTGAAGAACAATGCGCATTTAAATCCTTCTGAAGGGAAAAATACCTTTTAGTGGGTTTATGTTTGCAAAGAAATAAGAAAGCATTGGCAGAGAGTCAAGTTTTCCCAAAATACATACACACACACCCCAAATAAGTACAGATTACAAAACTAAATAGGCATTTACATCCATTATTTTCATTTTCAATATTACTGCTAATTTAGGAGGAGTTGTTCAATTCCAGTCTCGTTCATATAAAAAAAGGTTCATTAATAATTTCCAAACAGATATGGATGCAGTCAACCAAATTGATATAAACTATCGTGAGAAAATAAATTGTACTTAATCCTAAAAAATTAAAATACTCCAGTTGGTCATCTATTTTTGCATAAATGATAAATGAACTGAATCACGTGTCTTCAAAGTCAATTTTGACATACATCATTCTGTTTGTCACAGAATTTTAGTCAGAAATACATGTCCCATAGCATACAGACAACTGCTAAATGGCAAAAACATCTTGAATTTTGTAGTATTTAAAGATAATTCTTCTCCATCAAAGGGTTATATGCTTTTTGGAATTTGAGTTTCATAAACACTGTAATTTCACTGTTAAACATATTTACAGGGTCATAAATATTCAAATTATGTAATAAAGATAGTGCAAGCGGCTGATAAAATGTGATTAACATTCATTTACAGTAGCGTAGCAGGCTTTGCCAAATGCTACTTCCCATAACAGGCTATGAGGTTCTGATTGCCTTAAGCTTCCTGATTATTCTTTTCTATCCTATGGTATTTCAACACTATTTCTGAGATTCCAAAAATCATCAACAAGTGGATTTTAACGTTTTTGAAGTTCACAAGGTCTCTGGTTCATATTAAGATTTTCCCTAAATGCCTATGTTTTCTGAGTTCATACTTCTGAATTTCTCGTATCCAAAAACAATAGTTACTTTCCAATTCTGCAATCTTTCCAGTTTAACTCTATAAAACTGAGACCTCTAACAAAGGATTCTTCAAGCTTTTCATGTAAATAAAGGCACTTTTTTTTTTTTAAAAGCACATTTCTATCGATTTTCTCTGGTATATTTATGATATATTCTGTCTCAGAGAGATACAATAAACATGATTATTATGTTTTAAACAGTAAACACTGCTGTCAGCACATTACTTTCATTAAGTGAATTCTATCGTTTGGTTTCATAAACAGCAGCTGGTAATTCTTGCTGAGTTTCATTACTTCTTCAGAGCGATCAGCAAGCCTTGGGATGTGACTATTTACAATTAAGAAACTTTGTATATTACAGAGACCTCTAAACTTGTAATCAACTACAGATTCAAATTATGTCCTTTTATAGAATCATAGATCTTTGTATAACCAAATACACTCCTATTGTCCCACCAAAATACCTTCTAGGCTATTAAAAATGTGCCTATTCTTCCCTAAACTTGTAAACTTAGGGCCAGTCTAAAAGGATGTTGAGGCAGCTTTGTCATAGTCTTATTCGAGTTCTTTGTGTTCTAAAGTTTGAAAACAACTTTTGAAAAAATTTTAAAGAATCTTGGCGCCAATCTGTACATAATATATGCCAATAAACATATTTCTGGTTCAACAACATACTATTTAGCACAGTGCAATCTCCTCGTTTACATACCTTTCAGCACTCATAAGAATATAAAAATTCTCAGTCGGAAACAACTAACATTTTAACAGCTTTCACGCTGGTGACCTTCCTGCTAAGAAACTGAAATAAGAGAAAACATTTAAAAAATCTGATTTTTGAGGGTCCATACAATTATTTAATGAGCACTTACTCCATGCCAGGCACCACACTATGTGCAGAGGCAGAACCCATACGTGATAGATAATGGGTCACAGTCTATGGAGGACAGTTATTAACAAGTGGTCACGCAAATGATCAATTACAATTAGAGTGGGCTTAAAAATTTCCTTTTATTATAAAAGTAATTATCACAGCCACAGTAAAAGCTCATATTTGGGAGTACATGATGTGGCCAGGCATCATTCTAGTATTTCATACATATTCATTTAATCCTCAGTGTAACACATACATATAGAAAATTTGGAAGATAAAGAAAGATTTTTAAGTTGTCCCATTTACTCAGAAATAATAATGGTAATATTCTGAGGCACATATATATTTTATTCACAGTAGATTTTTTTCCCTACTTAATGAGACATCTTGAATAGTTTCCCTTGTCTTTTTTTATTTTTTATTTTTATAAATTTATTTATTTTATTTATTTTTCTTTTTGGCTGCATTGGGTCTTCGTTGTTGCGTGTGGGCTTTCTCTAGTTGTGGCGAGCGGGGGCTACTCTTCATTGCGGTATGCAGGCTTCTCATTGCAGTGACTTCTCTTGTTGAGGGGCACCAGCTCTAGGCATGCAGGCTTCAGTAGTTGTGGTTCGCAGGCTCAGTAGTTGTGGCTCGCGGGCTCTAGAGCACAGGCTCAGTAGTTGTGGTGCACGAGCTTAGCTGCTCCGTGGCATATGGGATCTTCCCAGACCAGGGATCGAACCCGTGTCCCCTGCATTGGCAGGCGGATTCTTAACCACTGTGCCACCAGGGAAGCCCTCCCTTGTCTTTAAATACTTTTCAGAGTCATAATATTAGTGCTTGCATAACATTCCAATACTTATGCATACCATAATCAATTTATTTCTTGACTCTTGGATATTTATGTGGCTTATAATTTGCATTAAAAAACCAAAACTGATTAGCATTCTTAGACCTAAATCCTGATCTCTGATTATTTCCTTCGGATAGATTTCTAAAAGTAAGATTTGCAGGGTCCAATTATACTCCAGAAAGAGTGTATCAATTTACACTCCCTAGTGAGGAATTATGTTTATCATGCCACAACTTTGCTGCATCAAATATTATCCCCCCCAAAAAAATACATTTTCCGACTGAAAAGTAAAATCACATCTCATTTGTGTATGGTCAACCTGTGTAGCAAACATTCCTCAGCTCTGGTGACATGTTACATATTTTTTTTAAGAAGACAATTTAATCATATTAAATAGCATTAATATTCAGAAAACCTCACATGACAAACATTACACACATATTTTCCTAGAACTCAAGGAAAAGTCAGTAAAACTGGAGTTCCCTAATGTAAATATTTCCTGCCAGCAGTCAGGACATTAGGATATTTTCTCAGATTAAATTCATGTTGAGGCCTCTAAATGCCAAAATGGTAGAAAAAAAGAACTATGATTCAGCACACAGAATATACTGACTTAGACACAGTGACTAAAATAAAATAAAATGAAGAGTGAAGCATTTACCACGGAGAAATGACCATAACAAAAATGAGATATACAAGCAACTCCACCACGGAGAGAATACACAGAATGCATAATGCATCATTCCCAAATGATTCATTACAACTTCTGGAAAGAAGTCAAAGTCATAACTGGAGATACCCTCACCCACACTGTATCTGGCCTTGAATTCTTTTCTGCTAATATCCCTCAAGAGCCCAGGAAGTTGCTAGAAAATGGATACAACAGGTAACAGACTCCCTGCACAGCTGAACTTACTGGGGAAAAAAATTAAAAACAAGAGATGGGGAAAGATTTCTTCTTTGTATAAATGTGCTACTGGACTAAATTTGAAGAGGAGATATAAAAAGAGAAGAAAGAGAGAGAGGGAGGGAGGAAGGAAGAAAGAAAGAAAGAAAGAGCTGCTCACTGTTGGCTAAAGGTGGACTGCAGGACTAGAATTCTGGACAAGAGACATCTCACACGTACCCTGGATTGAGTAAGTTCAGCTAGTGCCCACGGCACCACCCCCATCACCAAAGTGTTAGAAAATATGCATTCTTCAAGAAGGAAAATTCTAGGGAGGTCCAAAGAAAAATAACATTGACAACAAACAGACTTGTGGTTGTCAAGGGGGTTGGGGGGAGGGATGGATTGGGAGCTTGGGATAAGCAGGTACAAACTATTGTATATAGAATGGATAAACAACAAGGTCCTACTGTACAGCACAGGCAACCATAGTCAATATCCTATGATAAGCCATGATGGAAAAGAATATATATATATGTATAACTGAATCACTGCTGTACAGTAGAAATTATCACAACATTGTAGATCAACTATACTTCAATAAAATAAATTTCTAAAGAATTGATAAGAATGTATTTCCAACATTTCTACTGTCTATATAATAGAAAAAGGCACTCATTATAATTCTATATATTTGTGAAAAAAAATTGATGTCATATAAAATTAAATGTTTTTAGAAGTGTCAAGGGCAGGTTTAACTTTTTTTCTCAATAAAAATAGATTAAATTTCTTTCTGATAATGCATCTTTTCATGACTTTGAAATAATAAACTTCTTTTTAAAAATATTAAGATAACATTAATGATTATTATGAGACAACTAAAAAGACAAATGAGAGGATTAAGTTCCAAAGTAGGGACTTCCCTGGTGGTCCGGTGGTTAAGACTCTGCGCTCCCAATGCAGGGGGCCTGGGTTCCATCCCTGGTGGGGGAACTAAGATCCCACATACCACAACTAAGCCCGCACGCCACAACTAGAGAAACCCACGTGCTGCAACGAAGACCCAGCACAGCCAAAAAAAAAAACACCGAAAAACAAAAAAAGCAAAGTCGCCTCCGTTAGTTCCTAAAAAAATTAAAAATAGAAATTCCAAAAGAAATGAAATCCCTGTCTCAAGGAGATATCTACACCCCCATGTTCATTGCAGTATTATTCTCAACACATGGATACAACCTAAGTGTCCATGGATGGATAAATGGATGAAGAAAATGTGGTGTATATATACAAAGTGGAATATTACTCGGCCACAAAAAAGGGGCAATTCTGCCATTTGCAACAATATGGATGAACCTTGAGGACACTATGTTAGGTGAAATAAGTCAGACAGAGAAAGACAGATACCATATGATCTCATGTACATGTGAACTCTAAAAAAAAAAAAAGTCAAACTTACAGAAACAGAGAATAGAATGGTGGTTGCCAGGGGCTGGGAGGTGGGGAAATGGAGAGATATTGGTCAAAGGGTACAAATTTCCATTTATAGGATGAATAAGTTCTGGGTATCTAATGTACAGCATGGTAACTAGTTAACATTACTGTATTACATACTTAAAAGTTAAGAGAGTAAATCTTAAATGTTCACACCACACACAAAAATTTGTAGCTATGTGAGGTGAAGGATGTGTTAACGAACCTTAATGTGGTAATCATTTCCCAATATATACATATATCAAATCATCATGTTGCATACCTTAAATGTACAAATGTTATATGGCAACTATATCTAATAAAGCTGGGGAAAAAAATAGAGTAACCTTCATTAGCTGATATAATGAAATGGATATATATATATATATACACACATAAAATATAAAATTAACACAGATAAACATCATGCTGTACATAGATTTTTAAAACCTTATTTGAAACAAGATGGGAGAAGCAAGTAAATTCACATCTGTTGCACACCTAACTCTGAGCCAAGGTTTTATAATGACTTTATAAGAGTCATCTAATTTCATCTTCCCAACAGTGCTCTGTGATGGATATCATTATCCTTATTTTATAGACAAGAAAACCGAAGCTCAGAAAGGCAACATAATTTGCTAAAGGTCTTGTTATTAGAAAGTGACAGAACCAGAACTGAAACTTAGGTCAGATGGCTCCTGGTACTTCAATGTCTTCTATAGAATATGCAAATCAGGCAGGACAAATGTTTATAGGGAAAATAACTAGGATGCCTTTCCATGGGACTATAATCTCAACTGCCTCATTTCTTCAATCAGAACAAACACGTACCTGCCCTCTCCATAGAAGAGTTGTGAGCATCAGGTGTGACTGTGCATGTATACGTGCTTTGATAAACTGCAAAACACCAGGTACGGTTTTACTGGCTCTGTAACTATTTTAAAGGAAGGAAAAGGACCAATGTGTAGAAGTTGCATATGGGGAAGCAAACTGATCCTTGTAAAAGGAAGAACTTTCCTCCAATTACATCTGCCCAAACTTCCCTATGAAGGGTTGAGTTGCCTACCACCTTTCAAAGGGTTCAAGCCCAATGACTGACTACTTGTCTGAGATTCTGGATGGGTAGGAAGAAGATGGATTAGACAACCTTAACGTCCGGTCCACTTCTCACATTCTCCAATGCTAACAACATCTTAACAGACTCTTTCCCAAAGGAAAGGAATACCTTTCCCCCTTTAGCACCTCTATCCCGATTATAGGCGGTTATTCTGAAATGCAAAAGACAAATGGCTGAAAGGGAGAGAAAGAACTTAAAATGATCACTTGCAGAAGTAAAAGTACAGGTAGTCATCTTTTCGCCTCACCTACTCAATATTTCTTGCCCCAGTAGCTGGCTTACTTCGTGATCTCTTGGATACTTTTGAATCAGGAGCCTCCAAACTTTTTTAATGGTACACTCATAAAGAAAAAAATGAGCATACTCTCAATGTGCTTCCATTTCTACATTTATACATTATGTGCATTCACTACTGTGCTAATATATATTGGGTATTGTATACAAAAACAAAAAAACACAAAGTCTAAAAGAAGACAAAAAAAATATATGACATTTTCTTCCAGGGCATCACTGTGTACCTTGTTTTCCCCTTTGTAAGCCTGATCACTCACTTTTTTCTCCCAAGGGTCATCAAGGCCTTTTTTTTGGTTCTTGTTTGTTTGTTTCTGTTTTTGTTGTTGCTTTTAATAAATTTATGTATTTTTTTTTTATCCATTTTTGGCTGTGTTGGGTCTTCCTTGCTGCATGCGGCTTTCTCTAGTTGCGGCGAGCGGGGGCTGCTCTTCTTTGCGGTGCGCGGGCTTCTCATTGCGGTGGCTTCTCTTGTTGTGGAGCACAGGCTCTAGGCATGCAGGCTTCAGTAGTTGTGGCATGCAGGCTCAGTAGTTGTGGCTTGCAGGCTCTAGAGCGCAGGCTCAGTAGTTGTGGCGCACGGGCTTAGTTGCTCCACAGCATGTGGGATCTTCCCGGACCAGGGCTCGAACCCGTGTCCCCTGCATTGGCAGGCGGATTCTTAACCACTGCACCACCAGGGAAGCCCCATCAAGTCCTTTTGATTCCACCTCTCATATCTCCTTCATATTTCAACATTTCTACCCCCAAGGTCAAGGCCAGAACTGAGGCCTTCAATATGCCACAGTAGAATACAAGAAGACTTTTAAATTGGCCTCCCTCCACTCAGGGTTTTCCACCCTTACATCTGACCACATCACCCTCAATGGTTCCCTACTATCCACAAAGTCTAAACTGCTTTAATAACCTAAGAATATAAAACATAATGATCATCATCTCACTAACTATGTCATCTCTCACAAAATAAACTTCCCTCAATTTTCTAATGTGGAAAATGGTACTAGTAGAATCTACTTCATGTGTTTCTTGTGAGATTCAAACAAAATAATGTGTGCAAAGTACGCATACACTGCCAGGCACATAATACACACCCAATAGCTATAAGCTATTAACAGCATTACCTTCCTATTCTCATCTTGTTATTCTGCTCAAAGTATTTAAAACATTAAGCTAATGATTCCTAAAAAGAAAAAACACAGGACTTCCCTGGTGGCACAGTGGTTAAGAATCCACCTGCCGATGCAGGGGACACGGGTTCAAGCCCTGGTCCGGGAAGATCCCACATGCAGCAGAGCAACTAAGCCCGTGTGCCACAACTACTGAGCCTGCGAGCCACAACTACTGAAGGCCGCACGCCTAGAGCCTGTGCTCCGCAACAAGAGAAGCCACCACAATGAGAAGCCCGTGCACCTCAACGAAGAGTGGACCCCACTCGTCGCAACTAGAGAAAGCCCACGCGCAGCAAGGAAGACCCAACGCGGCCAAAAATAAATAAATAAATAAATTTATTTATTTATTTAAAAAAAAGAAAAAACACAGAATCTTTGGAGGAGACTTTCCTTTACCTGGAATGCCCTTCCTTTCCTGGAAAACTCCTACTCATCCATCAAAGCTAGCTGAAACGTCTCTCCCATGAGTCTGTATTAAACTCTCCCAGGCAGAACTAATTTCTTCCTGCATAATGTTCCCATAAATTTAAAACACCTCTAACATACTATATAGCAAATCTTTGTTCACTTCTCCATCTCTAAATCTAGGACACAATCCATAAAAAGACATGGGTGTGTTTCATTAGTTATTAATTCAATGAACACCACCTAAGCAACTACTATAAGGCAAAGCAGATGCCTTGACTAAAAAAAAAATCTGCCCTTGGGGAGTCTACAGTTTGATAAAGGAGGTATTTAATAGCTGTTTGTTGAATGAATGAAGAATGAATGAATGATATTTAATTCCAGCATGACTGTAAAAGAATTTAAACCAGAGACCCAGAATCAAATGTTTCAATTATCTTAACAGATAATGGAGTCACATTATAAGCACATTTATTAGAATTTAACTACAAGTTCATATTTATTAGGAAGGGTCCAAGGGAGGGAAGGAAAATCTTATTTTCCCCAACATCCTTTCAGTCTTTCAACTAGACCTTAGCCTCATGGAAGTGCGAGGCCACAGTCTATGAGCAAAGAGAAACACAATTTCTGCCTTCTGAGCTTTGATGGAAGCAGTTCTTGGTAACACGGTGACTTGGAGATTTTCAAGAATAATTCTGTTTAATTTTTCTCCTTATGGTTTGACTTGAGATCCTAACTTACAGCAAAAATTGTAATTGCCCTGTAACTACTGCTATAGCAATTTCATGAATTGTCAGTGGACCTAGGATTTTAAAACAATCAAATAAAAACTCTCATGAAACATAATCAAATTTCTTATTTGTAGAAAAAAATCCCTTCCTTACAATAACTTGAATTAGCCATAACCCACAAAACAACATGCACTTCAGCTGCTCCAGAGTTAGGTGTCAAGTCTCCTGACGGTCCTAAGAGTTGGCAGTGACGGTGGAAAATGGAAAGGTGCTACAGGAGGTCCTAAAAAGGGTACCTTGCCTGGTGCTGTTTCTCCTTAATTCAAAAGCACATGCAGATGTGCAGGGAAACTGAAGCTTTATTCCTCCAGGGCTCATCATGTTCCCACTTTAGTTTTCAATTTACTCAGGTGTGATGTGAACAGACTCTTTACAATTTGAGAAACTAACAAATTACGAAGATTGGGGGTGGGGGGATAGAACCAAGGTAAGAAGCTGGGGGCTGCATGCATTTTCTATACTCTTAGAAAGTGCCATGATTTGATGTCCATTTCCAGGAATTGAGAGCAATTGTAAGAAAGGTAAAGATTTTAGGGAAATTTGGGAGGAAAATTAGCATCAAAATTGGCTCATTTAAAGAAGTTACAAAATTGCTTTGATTTTTCCAGCAATGGTTCCCAAAGTGTGGTCTCTGATCCACAGCATCCACATCCCCTGGGAACTTGTTAGAAAGGCAAATTCTAGGGCTTGGGGCGGGGCCCAGCAAACTGCTTCAACAAGCCCTACAGGTGATTCTGATACAGGCAGTCCTAACACCACTCAAAAAGGAACAACAGCAACAGATAACCGAAATCTTACATAAATTTAGAGAACCAGCCAAAGAGCTACACCTTCTTTCCCAGGAGAAATCAAGACAGGTCAGGGCCTCTTCACTGAGGAACCATGGGCGGGGGTGGGGGTGGGGGTGGGGGGGGGTGGGGGGGGTGGGGGGGGTGGGGGGGTGGTAGGCGGACGATGACAAAGGAGCTGAGGCAGCAATTCTTATCCCCAAGACTAGGGCACTAAATTTCGCAAGAGTATTCCAATTTAGGACTTAAAAATTTTTTCTCCCCCCAAACGCCTTCTCTGCTGCATACAAAGAGGCAGCTCTGCCATGAGTTTTCTTACCAATTCTTACTAATTACTAGTTTTCTTACTAACTTATTTCTTACTAATAATAAGGCAACACTTTGTTAGTACATAATCGCTGAACAACCAAAAAACGGACTTTTTATCTGAATTGATACAAACTCTGCTTATTAAGACAAAAACGGCAATCATTCTTCCTGACTCTCTGGAAGTTTCAAGAGAGTTTGTGAAATGAAACTAAGCATTTAATCTTTTATAAGGCAGCGTCCTTATGTAGCTCTACAGAACTAGAACAGAGGATTGAACCCCGGTGGCTCCACCATTTAGTAGCTGTGGGATCTTGGGGAAACTATTTCAAGTTTCTAAGTGTTCAGTTTCGTTTTCCCCAACCGTAAGGTGACAACAATATAACCTCCCTCAAAAGGAACACACTATAGATGTTAGCTGCTAGAACTGTAGGCGCTAACAGTAATAATTGCAGGCAACATTTATAATGTAACCAGGCATTTTGCATCAGGTCGCAAGCAAAAGTCTGGACCCAAGCTTTCTTCTGATTCATTAAGAGGGGAGACTAGATCTTAGCTTAAAACAATCCAATGATAAAAGACTTTAAGGGCACAGTGAATACCTGTAGGGGAACACAGAGGAGAAATCAGACTGAAGTTATGAAAGACTTATAAACTGCTGACGAGGGACATTCAAGGAGTCTCTATCTTGGGTGTCTTTAGGAAGGGCGCTGCTCTGCTTAAAGAGAGGAAAGAAACAGACATGCATACACACACTGTACAGATATATCCCATTTGGAAGCAAATGAGAGGAGTATGCCTTTGACAGCAGCTAGAATAACTATGGTTCTCTGCATTTGTCTGGCAGATTTATTTTTGGCAACCCTTAATGAACAAAGAGCACAGGTTAATGGTAGAGCAATCTACATCTACAGCTGCAATCATACACATGAAGAAGATAGAATTCATTCTCTCTCAAGGTTCTCTAACAATGATGATGCAAGGAATTGTAACAAAGTGCCTCTGTAGCTAAATGTCCTAGGGAGCCTACCAACACAATTCTTTTAAGATTGGGTCCAGTATAGCTTCTGGTGATTGGCTAAATGTCTCCCATTGCTTTTCTAAAGAACCATTAAAATCCCCATTTTTAGTGTTTGCTTTGTAAAACTGAAGTATGTTTAGTAATTTTAATCTCTCTGGAGATGAGTGAGTTTTAAATTATTTAAGAAAAAAACCTGTTACTAATAAAGACAATAGCTTCAGGTACAGTAGTAAATAATAATCATTATTATTATAGCAGTTCATTTTTATTGAGCCCTTACTACTTGCCAAGAGCAGTGCTAAACTCTTCACAGGTATAATTTCATTTAATCCTCAAAACAATCTTATAAAACAGACATAATCATCATACCCATTTTCAAATTAGAAAATTGAGTTCCAGAGGAACCATAATTTGAATTGGACTTATCCAAAATATTAACCTCTACACTGTGTTGCCCTTCTAAAGGAAGCACACTGAAGATGAAAGTACATAGGTGGTCACTGGTAAATGTCACCACTGTTCCATTTGAAGGGCAATCTTGTCTCTAAATCAACAAGGAACAACAAGTAACAGTAACAGCCATTAAGGGAATAAGGCAGCTCTCTATATACATCTATGGAATGCTGCCAACCAGCATTACTCAAAAGCAGGCCAGAGAACTGCTGGTTGCAGATCCACAATGAGATAAAGAGCTTGTGCCAGAACCTAGATCAGCAAATCACTAAGCACTGTTTAGTTTAGCTGACATTTGTGTGTAGCAAGACTTTCTGGATAAAGGAAGCAGGGCCATGATTTACCTTATCTCCTCATGGACTGGTAATAAATAGTTCTGACCAGCTCTGGTCTCCTAACTAGTTCTGAGCAGCATGGGTGCAGACAATTTATTGTTGAACAAAAAGCAAATCTATAGTAACTATTCTGCAAATGACCACATTTGTTCAGTTTATAAACAGATAAGTAGATAAATGTTATGAACACAAATACCAACGATGCCACTGGAAGGATATACTCCAAACTATTTGAGAATTGCCGTTTTTTGCCTTACCAATTCTGTACTTTAGCCAAAAAAATTTGTATAACCACGAAAGTTACACGAGTGGGATTTTTTAAAAAGATAAAATGTTTTCTTTTCCTATTCTTACTAAGTATCTTTACAAATTAACTGAAGCCCATACTTTATTTGGATTTCCTTAGTTTTTTTTTTTTAATTAATTAATTTATTTATTTTGGCTGCGTTGGGTCTTCGTTGCTGCGCGCGGGCTCTCTCTAGTTGCGGTGACCGGGGGCTACTCTTCGTTGCTGTGTGCAGGCTTCTCGTTGTGGTGGTTTCTCTTGCGCATGGGCTTCAGTAGTTGTGACACGCAGGCTCAGTAGTTGTGGCTCACGGGCTTAGTTGCTCCGCGGCATGTGGGATCTTCCCGGACCAGGGCTTGAACCCACATCCCCTGCATTGGCAGGCGGATTCTTAACCACTGTGCCACCAGGGAAGTCCCTTAGTTTTTAACTAATGGGCTTTTCCTGTTCCAGGATCCCATCCAGGATTTAGTCCTCATGTCTCCTTAGGCTCCTCTTGGCTACTAAATCTTTTATAACCTAAAGTTTATTATTATTGCTTCCAGAGCCAGAGTTCATAAAAGTGGCAATACACTAACATTTCTTGAGCACTTCCTGTGTGCCAGTTTGTTCAACACTCTGCTCGTCTTACCAATGCTCTGAGTGAAGTGCTGTTATTATCTCCACTTGGCAGGCAAGGAAAATGAGGCAGGATGAGAGTAAGTAATTTGCCCACAGTTCAATAGCTGGAGAGTGGCGGAGCCAGGATTTGGAGGACCCCAGGCCAGCAGTCTGATTCCTGAGGCCATGCTACAAACTACTATGCTACACAAAACACATATAAATGTATACGAGTATGCTTATTTCAGAGTGTTACCTGGTACCTGAAAATGGGATGTGACATTATGAGAATGTCAGAAACTGCCAAAAGATGACTGACCACAAACACAATAAAACTCATTTTTATTGTGTTGACAGTGCACAGTGCTTTCTGTACATTATTTCACAATTTAATTCCAAGACCGATGGAGGAAATGAGATACCCAATATAAAAGAGACTAAAACATTAACCTGACTGTAGGAAGTAGAGTTCCCAGTTTCAAACAAGAGATATTTATTTGTATATTAGGTATTTGGAGAAAAACATGTATAATTTAAAGTCTATAAAAATACAGTCTGGGGGACTTCCCTGGTGGCGCAGGGGCTAAGACTCCACGCTCCCAAGGCAGGAGGCCCGGGTTCGATCCCTGGCCAGGGAATTAGATCCCACATGAATGCTGCAACTAAGAGTTTGCATGCCACAACTAAGGAGCCCACATGAGGCAACTAAGACCCGGCACAACCAAATAAATAAATAAATATTTTTTAAAAAAATACAGTCTGGAAATCTTTCAAACATATACTTTTGGTGACACATTTGAGAGTTTCCATAAACATTTTTAATATAATTGCAATGGAAGGTCAATTAAAAATGGAGTGGCCATTTGAAAAGGCATTCATTACCTCTCTCTCTTTTTGTAGTAGTGCATTCAGAAAACTCTCTTTTCTAAGGGACATGAAATCTAACAAATTCTCTTTTCTAATTTCTCAGAATTTACCAGCTTTCTGTGCCGTGTTTTTACCAGGGAATGCATCCACTGTTGTAATGATGAAAAGAAAGGTGAAAACTGAGCACAGCAAAGAAATGAGAGCAAATTATTCGAGTCAGGGGTCAGCCCAGAAAACATTCCTCCACGTTCTAGGGCTGCTCAACCAGACTTCTAAAGAGCTGCTCTTTTACCTACCTGTCCTTATCTCTCTGTCCCCTAAAGACAGGGAGCAGGCAGCTCCCTGAAGCAATGGCCACACCTTTGGCTCTGAGTTCCAGAATTTCTGCTGGTGCTTGGGGGTTATAATTTGACTGAACTGTCCTAGAAGTGTAGACCATCAATATGAGCACAAGGAAAAGCCATCAATGATCCTCAAGGAGAACTTCTGTTCACTGGCCATTGACAAGACATCAAAATATGCCACACTGCCGTGACATATGGAAAACGAGATGAGCAGAATGACTTCTTCCTACTCTCTCTTCTTTGGTAAATAACGTTTGGAGGCTTAATTCTATTTTTCAAACATGCTACTTTCACAGTCAGACTAAAATTTGGACGTCCTCAGAAGTGAAAAGTGCCTGACTTAAATAAGATTAGCAGACACCTATTGTTCTATCTTAACTGCTGGAGGTCTGAGGGAGGGAGCTGTTTTGGTAAGCCGCACCTTCAGAATAATAAAAGCGAAGGGCCAAAGTCCAGAGGTCTTCCACAGACCAGCTGAGAAGGAGTTAGAAGTGACAGCCCAGAAACTGGGACATCAAGCACTTTAAGAACTGCTGGGGGCTTCCCTGGTGGCGCAGTGGTTAAGAATCTGCCTGCCAATGCAGGGGACACGGCCGCAACTAGAGAAAGCCCTCGCACAGAAACGAAGACCCAACACAGCCATAAATAAATAAATAAATAAATAAATAAATAAATAAATAAACCTAAAGTTAAAAAAAAAAAAAGAACTGCTGGAACCTTTGTAAATGTTCCTTATGCTGCATCAGCTATTCTGCTGTGACGCCAAGGCTAGAGGGTGCTACCTCTTCTAGGAGGTCACTGCAGCCAGCTTTGGAGTAGAATTCCAAGGGATAAAATGGTAGAAACAGCTCCACAAGAAAAGGAAAGTCCAAACTCCAAGAAGGAAAGACAGGACTCTGGATGATTAGCAACAGAAGCAAGATGCCAGATTTCGCAACAGCCTCTCAGATTATTCAGAAACGTGTGGATGTTTTCACACTCTGCCCATATCAAAGCCTTTCACTGATCCTCACTACACATTTTCATCCCTAAAATCCATATATCCTGGATTTTTCCATGCGTAAACATTAAGCTATATATGAAGAACTTGAAAGTGTTAGGGTAACATTATTTGCTCTCATCTATGTGTATCCTCTTCAGTGTATGGATCTTGGGTTATAAACATCATTCTGGAGGGCAGGGACTAAAAAACACAGACTTATTCTTCCCAGTAACTTGAACTGTATATACTTTTAGGTTCTCTTGCTAAAACAGAACTTCATATTGGAAAAATTAAAAATAATTTTATGAATACTAAGAGAGTAGATTTTAAAAGTTTTTATCACAAGAAAAAAAATTCTGTGTGGTGATGGATGTTAACTAGACTTATTGTGGTGATCATCTGGCAATACTTACAACTATAGAATCATTATGTTGTACACCTGAAACTAATATACTATTATAACATTATTATGACATATAATGCTATCATATATGTCAATTATATCTCAATAAAACAATATAATATACTGATGGGCTCCAAAAAAAAACCAAAAACAAACTACTGAATATTAGACTTCTGTTTCCTACAGTATAGTAAATTTAAATATAGTAAATTTAAATATTTTGGATCTTTCTCTGAACATCAAAACCATTTCCTTTCAAATTCCTTTAAATTCATTATCATTTTGGTCTTAACTCATACTTATTATATATGTCAGTAGTTCTGACATAGATTTTGAACCTGACTTTTCAGGTTGAAACTAAAATGCTGGATAAAATATTTTTAAAATATAATTTTAATCACATCACCAGCTTTCACATAAGTAATGAATTTTGAAAGTCCCAAAACAAGATAAGGTCAGTATAAAACAGATCAAATGATAACGAGTGCTATGGAGAGAGAGAAAGCAGGAGAAGGAAGATGGGAAGAGCCAGGAGAGGTTGAGGCTTATAATCTTAAATTACATGGTCAAAGAAAACATGGTCAAGAAAAACATTTCAAAAGATCAATATAATCAGACCGTGTTCTATGATGACAATGCAATTAAGTTAGAAATCAGTAATAAAACCATAAATGAAATAACTTGGTATACCTGAAAAATTTTAAACACACTTTTTTTTTTTTTTTTTTTTTAACATCTTTATTGAAGTATAATTGCTTTACAATGGTGTGCTAGCTTCTGCTTTACAACAAAGTGAATCAGTTACACATATACATATGTTGCCATATCTCTTCCCTCTTGCATCTCCCTCCCTCCCACCCTCCCTATCCCACCCCTCTAGGTGGTCACAAAGCACCGAGCTGATCTCCCTGTGCTATGCGGCTGCTTCCCACTAGTTATCTATTTTACATTTGGTAGTGTATATATGTCCATGACACTCTCTCACCCTGTCACATCTCACCCCTCCCCCTCCCCATATCCTCAAGTCCATTCTCTAGTAGGTCTGTGTCTTTATTCCCATCTTGCCACTAGGTTCTTCATGACCTTTTTTTTTTTTTTTTCCCTTAGATTCCATATATATGTGTTAGCATACTGTATTTGTTTTTCTCTTTCTGACTTACTTCACTCTGTATGACAGACTCTAACTCCATCCACCTCATTACAAACACCTCCATTTCATTTCTTTTTATGGCTGAGTAATATTCCATTGTATATATGTGCCACATCTTCTTTATCCATTCATCCGATGATGGACACCTAGGTTGCTTCCATGTCCTGGCTATTGTAAACAGAGCTGCAATGAATATTTTGGTACATGACTCTTTCTGAATTATGGTTTTCTCAGGGTATATGCCCAGTAGTGGGATTGCTGGGTCATATGGTAGTTCTATTTTTAGTTTTTTAAGGAACCTCCATACTGTTCTCCATAGTGGCTGTATCAATTTACATTCCCACCAACAGTGCAAGAGTGTTCCCTTTTCTCCACACCCTCTCCAGCATTTATTGTTTCTAGATTTTTTGATGATGGCCATTCTGACCGGTGTGAGATGATACCTCATTGTAGTTTTGATTTGCATTTCTCTAATGATTAATGATGTTGAGCATTCTTTCATGTGTCTGTTGGCAATCTGTATCTCTTCTTTGGAGAAATGTCTATTTAGGTCTTCTGCCCATTTTTGGATTGGGTTGTTTGTGTTTTTGTTATTGAGCTGCATGAGCTGCTTGTAAATCTTGGAGATTAATCCTTTGTCCGTTGCTTCATTTGCAAATATTTTCTCCCATTCTGAGGGTTGTCTTTTGGTCTTGTTTATGGTTTCCTTTGCTGTGCAAAAGCTTTTAAGTTTCATTAGGTCCCATTTGTTTATTTGTGTTTTTATTTCCATTTCTCTAGGACCTGGGTCAAAAAGGATCTTGCTGTGACTTATGTCATACAGTGTTCTGCCTATGTTTTCCTCTAAGAGTTTGATAGTGTCTGGCCTTACACTTAGGTCTTTAATCCATTTTGAGTTTATTTTTGTGTATGGTGTTAGGGAGTGTTCTAATTTCATACTTTTACATGTACCTGTCCAATTTTCCCAGCACCACTTATTGAAGAGGCTGTCTTTTCTCCACTGTATATGCTTGCCTCCTTTATCAAAGATAAGGTGACCATATGTGCGTGGGCTTATCTCTGGGCTTTCTATCCTGTTCCATTGATCTATATTTCTGTTTTTGTGCCAGTACCAAACTGTCTTGATTACTGTAGCTTTGTAATATAGTCTGAAGTCAGGGAGCCTGATTCCTCCAGCTCCATTTTTCGTTCTCAAGATTGCTTTGGCTATTCGGGGTCTTTTGTGTTTCCATACAAATTGTGAAATTTTTTGTTCTAGTTCTGTGAAAAATGCCAGTGGTAGTTTGATAGGGATTGCATTGAATCTGTAGATTGCTTTGGGTAGCAGAGTCATTTTCACAATGTTGATTCTTCCAATCCAAGAACATGGTATATCTCTCCATCTATTTGTATCATCTTTAATTTCTTTCATCAGTGTCCTATAATTTTCTGCATACAGGTCTTTTGTCTCCTTAGGTAGGTTTATTCCTAGGTATTTTATTCTTTTTGTTGCAATGGTAAACGGGAGTGTTTTCTTAATTTCACTTTCAGATTTTTCATCATTAGTATACAGGAATGCAAGAGATTTCTGTGCATTAATTTTGTATCCTGCTACTTTACCAAATTCATTGATTAGCTCTAGTAGTTTTCTGGTAGCATCTTTTGGATTCTCTATGTATAGTATCATGTCATCTGCAAACAGTGACAGCTTTACTTCTTCTTTTCCGATTTGGATTCCTTTTATTTCTTTTTCGTCTCTGATTGCTGTGGCTAACACTTCCAAAACTATGTTGAATAATAGTGGTGAGAGTGGGCAACCTTGTCTTGTTCCTGATCTTAGTGGAAATGGTTTCAGTTTTTCACCATTGAGGACAATGTTGGCTGTGGGTTTGTCATATACGGCCTTTATTATGTTGAGGAAAGTTCCCTCTATGCCTACTTTCTGCAGGACTTTTATCATAAATGGGTGTTGAATTTTGTCGAAAGCTTTCTCTGCATCTATTGAGATGATCATATGGTTTTTCTCCTTCAATTTGTTAATATGATGTATCACGTTGATTGATTTGCGTATATTGAAGAATCCTTGCATTCCTGGAATAAACCCCACTTGATCATGGTGTATGATCCTTTTAATGTGCTGTTGGATTCTGTTTGCTAGTATTTTGTTGAGGATTTTTGCATCTATGTTCATCAGTGATATTGGCCTGTAGTTTTCTTTCTTTGTGACATCTTTGCCTGGTTTTGGTATCAGGGTGATGGTGGCCTCGTAGAATGAGTTGGGGAGTGTTCCTCCCTCTGCAATATTTTGGAAGAGTTTGAGAAGGATAGGTGTTAGCTCTTCTCTAAATGTTTGATAGAATTCGCCTGTGAAGCCATCTGGTCCTGGGCTTTTGTGTGTTGGAAGATTTTTAATCACAGTTTCAATTTCAGTGCTTGTGATTGGTCTGTTCATATTTTTAAAACACACTTTTAAACAGATTATGAATCACAGAAAAAAAACATAATGGAAATTAGAAAATACACAGAACTGAAAAGTAACAAAAACACTACATATAAAAATTTATAGAGACTTCCCTGGTGGAGCAGTGGTTAAGAATCCACCTGCCAATGCAGGGGACACAGGTTCGAGCCCTGGTCCGGGAAGATCCCACATGCCGCGGAGCAACTAAGCCCGTGCACCACAACTACTGAGCCTGCTCTTTAGAGCCTGTGAGCCACAACTACTGAGCCTGTGGGCCACAACTACTGAGTCTGTGCTCTAGAGCCCGCAAGCCGCAACTGCTGAGCCCGTGTGCTGCAACTCCTGAAGCCCACGTGCCTAGAGCCTGTGCTCTGCAACAGGAGAAGCCACCGCAATGAGAAGCCCGTGCGCCGCAACAAGAGTAGCCCCCGCTCGCCGCAACTAGAGAAAGCCCACGCACAGCAACGAAGACCCGACACAGCCATAAAAAAAAGGAAAATTTGTAAATTTGAAAGCAATGACAGATTTTTTTCTTTTTCTTATTTAAAATTTTATTTATTTTTTGGCCACGCCACGCAGCATGTGGGATCTTAGTTCCCCGGACCAGGGATCGAACCTGTGCCCTCTGCATTGGCAGTGCGGAGTCTTAACCACTTGACTGCCAAGGAAGTCCCGACAGATTTTTTTTCTTGATGAAAATATGAAACTTGGATAACTTTACTAAACACTTAAGAGTCACATAATTCCAGTCTTACATGAATTCCTCCAGAGAATAGTAAGAGGAAATAATCCCCAACTAATTTCAAACACGATTCCTCTCAGATTGCAACGTAGGAATTATATATTTTAAAAAAGATAAACATCCTCACTTTAAAAAAGAATTTTTTAAAAAATTAATTAATTATTTATTTTTGGCTGCGCTGGGTCTTCGTTGCTGCGCGCGGGCTTTCTCTAGTTGCGGCGAGCAGGGGCTACTCTTCGTTGCAGTGCGTGGGCTTCTCATTGCAGTGGCTTCTCTTGTTGCGGAGCATGGGCTCGCGGAGCACAGGCTTCAGGAGTTGTGGCACGTGGGCTCAGTAGTTGTGGCTCGCGGGCTCTAGAACGCAGGCTCAGTAGTTGTGGTGCATGGGCTTAGTTGCTCCGCGGCATGTGGGATCTTTCCGGACCAGGGATCGAACCCGTGTCCCATGCACTGGCAGGCGGATTCTTATCCACTGCGCCACCAGGGAAGTCCCCTCGTTTTTTTTTTTTTAATGTAAAGTCACACTCCTGTATACCTCATGGGGCAAAGAGGAAACCATTATAAGAAATTCAAAATACTGAGAAGTTAATTTTAATAAACTTTACACATCAAAACTTTCTAGATGAAGCAAAGATGGTACGTTAAGGGGAATTATCATAAATATTTACTAGGGGAGAATATTTATTGGGGAGAAGAACAGATGCCTTTGTTAAGAATGATGCTTTTGTTAGAAATAATATTTACATTAGAAAAGAAATTTATTGCCTTAAATGTTTACAGTAGCAAAGAAGGATAAAAGCAAATGAGCTGTATGTCCAACTTAAAAAAAAAACAGATAAAGAACAGAATAAATCTGAAGAAAATTTAAAGGATGAGAGTAAACATAAGAGCAGAAATCAATAAAAGAGAAAAGAAAAAACAACAAAAACAGACAACCCCCTTTTAAGATTCAGCAAGAAAGAGATAAGGCAAAAATAAATATTTTAAAATACTATTTTATTTTTAATTTTTATTTTCTGGCCCCACTGCGTGGCTTACAGGATCTCAGTTCCCTGACCAAGTGCCCCGGCAGTGAAAGCGCCAAGCCCTAACCACTGGACCACCAGGGAATTCCCTACAATAATATTTTAAATTAAATACAGATCAGCCCATATTTTTAAAATATACTATCATCAACATTATGTCAATATATTTGAAAACTTACACAAAACAGAGACATTTCTAGAAAAATATAACTTAACAAAACTGACTTCAGAAGAAATATAAAGAATAAATAATCCTATCACTAGTAAAACTAATGATTAACTGCTGATTAGCAGTTAAAAGTTCTTCACACAAAGAAAATGACTAGACCCAAATAAGCAGTTTTACCGACCTTTCAAGAAAAGAAATATTCCAAAATTTCAAACTCTTTTACAAAATAGAAAGAGAAGCAATACTCTCCAATGCATTGTTAGGCTAGTATAATGGAAATATGAACCCAGACAAGGACATTATCTGAAAGGAAAGCCATGGGTCTGTTTCATTCAAGAATTTAGAAACAAAAAACAAAAAACAACAACAACAAAAAAACCTGAACTAAATATTGGCAAACTGAATCCAACTATTTACACATATAATACAATGATGAAGATAGGTTTAATTCTGGAATACAGAGATGGATCAATATTAGAAACTTTGTAAATATTTCTCATTACATTAACAGATTAAAAAAGAAAAAATAATATAAATAGATGCAGGGACTTCCCTGGTGGTCCAGTGGTTAAGAATCCGACTTCCAATGCAGGGGATGCAGGTTCGATCCCTGGTCCAAGAACTAAGATCCCACATGCCGTGGGCAATAAGCCCGCACGTCACAACTACACAGCCCACATTCCACAACTACACAGCCCACATGCCGCAACTAGAGAAGCCTGCATGCCGCAACGAAGAGCCCACGCGCCACAACGAAAGATCCCGTGTGCCACAATTAAGACCCAATGCAGCTAAATATATAAATAAATATTTTAAAAAATCAACAGATGCAAAAAGAAAAAAGGATAACTTTCAACCAACTATTAATGATTAAAACTTCAGGTAAACAGAGAATACATGAAACTTAACCTGATAAGAATATCTATAATAAACTGAAAACAATCATTATCCTTTACGGTAGGAGAGGCTTGAAAACATTCCCTTTAAATCCAGAACAAGAAAAGAATGACAATTCACTATGTTTATTAAGTTCATACTCAAAATTCTGCCTAGGGCAAAAATAGAAGAATAAATTAAAGCCGTAAGGTTTGGGAAGGAGGAAATATAATTGTTTTTATATTTGCAAATAATAAGATTTTTTTAACCAAAAAATGAACAAATTATTTGAAATAATAAACTAGCAAAGTGGCTGGATATAAGACCAATATGCGAAAGTAAACTTCATTTCTGTATACCAGAAACAATTAGAAAACAATTTTAAAAGAGATCTCATAAACATTAGTAACAAAAGTGAAATAAGTCTAACAAAAAACATAGAAAATATAAAACTTTACAGTAAGATATTTAAAAACAACTAAATAAATGGAGAAATATACATATTCATGGGTAAGTAGAACTTATAATCTAATATACAGTTGCCAATTCTCTAATTGCTTTATAATTTCACACAGTTTCAATCAAAATGCCTATGGGCTTCCCATGGAAGGAAAACTGATTCTAAAATGCACATGAGGGACTTCTCTGGTGTCCAGTGGCTAAGACTCTGCACTCCCAATGCAGGGGGCCCAGGTTTGATCTCTGGTCATGGAACTAGATCCTTCATGCATGCAGCAACTAAGAGTCCGCATGCCGCAACTAAGATCTGACTCAGCCAAATAAATATTTTATAAATAAATAAATAAAATGCACATGAAAGAGAAAGGACCAAGATCACCAAGATACTTCTGAAAGGGTATAAGGAAGGAGAATTTGGCCTACCAAATGTAAGACTAATTTTAAAGCTATAGTAATTAAGATAGTGTGGTATGTGCAAGAATTTATAAATTAACCAATGAAACATAATAGAGTGTCCAGAGATAGATACATGTATACATGAAACTCTGATCAAGACAGAAGCAGCTAGTAGATTACTTTTTAAAAGAAGAAACTATTTAGCAAGTGGAATGAAAAAAGTTGGTCATCCACATGAAAAGAACTAAAAATATATCCCTAGTTCACAATATGAAAAATAACTTCAGATAAATTAAAAACTTTTATGTCAAAAGCAAGATTTTAAAACATTCATAAGATGATATAGACAGATATCTTTCTGACCTTAGAGTAGGGAAGGACTGCTTAAACACCAAATATAAATAATTGATACATTTGAACAAATTAAAATGAGCAACCTCTGTTTATCCAGAGATATCTTTTTAAAATGTGAAAATACAAACTACAAACAGGGAGAAGATATTTGCAACAGATATAACTGACAAAAGATCAATATTAAGAACATACCGAAACCAAAACAAAACAAAATGCACAAATCAATAAGAAAAAGACAAACAGATAACTGGGCAAAGGTATGAATAAGCATTTTAGTGACAAAAGCAAATGGCCCTTAAACATGTGAAAAGATGCTCTATCTCATCAGCAATCAAAGACATACAGATTAAGCCAAAATACCATTTTATCCCAGTAGATTGCCTCTCCAAAAAACCTGTCTTCATGCTGACTACTGGTTGTCCAAATCTGTTCTCTCCTTCCATGGTTATGAAGTTGTAGCTGGAAACAGGGCTGCCCAGGTAGACTACATTTGCCAGCCTCCCTTGCAGCAAGATGTTGTCCTGTGACTAAGTTCTCACCAGTTAAATGAATGGAAATTCTCTGTATTATTTCTGGCCTGGGTTTTAACACATTGGCCATATGCTCCTCACGACTCATTTTCCTTCCTGTAAGTCAGAACATGGATATATTTAAGACCCAGTTTCAACCAGGCATACAAGTTCAGTTCCCTAGGTTGATGGCAGAGGAACGAGATGGAGAAAACTCAAATAATTTACGGAGGCAAAACTGTCCTGGTAGCCTGGACTGCACACCTCCAGACTGTTACGTGAGAAATTTATACATTTTTAGGTTATTGTCTTTCAAGGTTCTCTTTATTGTTATAGTTTAGCCTTTACCTTAACTAATACATTGGCCCATACTAAGTGTTTTTCAGGATGTGGAATTCTCATTCACTGCTGGTAAGAGAATAACTACCAAGCACTTAGAGAAAAGTTTGACATTAGTAAAGTTGACCATGCACATTCCCTATGACCCAGCAAGTATACATAGAGAAACTCATGTACACTAGGAGACACTCATAGCATTTTATATATTATTATTAATCATGATGGCAAAAAACTGCAAATAACCCAAATGTCATAAAGAATGAATAAATAGCTTCCAGTATTTTCATGCACTGGAATACTATATATCAGTGAAAATAAATTAATGATAGCTACACACATTAATGTAGATCAATCTTAATATAACATTGAGTGAAAAATGGAAGTCATAAGAAGGCATACTTACTTTGAAAATTTTTTATTAGAGAAAATTTTAAACACACACAAAAGTAAAGAGAATAAAATAATGAACCCCATGTACCCAACAATTATCAATTCCTGGCTAATCTTATTTTATCTGTATTCCCACCTACTTCCTCCTTCCCCCAGATTATCTTGAAGCAAATCTTAGCCATCCCCAAATACTTCAGCACATATATTTAAAAGATAAAGATTTGTTATACATGCCAAAATACTATTATTTTTAAAAATTAACATCAATTCTTTAATATCATTAAAAAATCTGGTATGTGTTCAAAAGGGCTCTGTATTTTTGATGCATGGATATAACATACATCAAAACTATAAAGAAAACTATAAAACTATCATAAAACTTTAAAGAGAACAAGGGGATGATTAATACTAAATTCAGAATTGTTATTGAGGGGGCAACAGGATGAAGAGAGATTTGTTAGAAAGGGGACAATTTGGGGGTTTCTAGACACTGCTAATGTTCTACTTCTTAACCTGGGTGGCTACTAACCAGGTATTCATTTTATTATTATGCATTAAATTGTAAATAATTTTCCATACCCGCTTGTATATATATTTCACCCAAAAAAAGAAAAGAAAAAGAGAGGCTGCTTCTCCCACCCTCCCACCCCCAACCTACGAACTGTTAGCTGAATTCAAAGCAAGAAAAAACCAAAGTATATCACTGAGCTGTAAGCAAACAGGAAGTTTGAAATTGTCCTGTGAACAAACCTGATCAGCAGAGGTTCAATTTCGCTTGGATGCACCTTGCCCCACCCCCATCCTGACGGAGGGTGGGTCTCAAAGTGAGATTCCTGCATTAGGCCAGGAAATTTACCAAAGAGAGGATGTACTGAGGTCCAAAAGTACAGGAAATACAACCTATACCAAACAGGAAAAATAACCGGAAACTCCTCCCGCCATGCGTTATAGCTTGGTATGTACATAGAAAGCTGAGTCCACCCATGCAAAGCAGCCATGGCAGTGACTGGCACACCGTGAGCGCTCAATAACTCTTAGCTGCTGTTACGATTATTTTTCATTTTTATTATTTCATCATCCTTTTTTCCCCCGCCATGGAAGTTAACTTTAATTATAAACTTTTGACTTCACAGAACATCTGACTTGGAGGGAGTGATGTTTTATTTCATTTGTTGGTGACATATAAGACTGAGGTCCAACTAGGGTTTCTCCTCATGCTGAAATCCCACTACCCAGTATGGCTGACACACGTGAATGGACATAGCTATCCATCAATTTAGCTCTGTTTTAGCTTGTCCTAACCATCCTTTTTTTTTTTTTTTTTAATGGTCTCTCTTTTTCCCAATTATTATAAAATATTTCTCCATACCATAAAACGTTCTTCAAAAACCACTGTTAATGACCCCATAACATTCCACGTGCACAAGTTAGCTAACCATTCCCCAGTGGAATTTAGTTAACTATTCTCCATTGTTGGACACTCAGACTGTTTCCAGCTCTGTGACTTTCTAAAGAAGTTACACACATTTGAATTCAGTTTAATTTTGTGGTAATACTTCATTGGACACCCTAGATAATTCTGAATGATCGCCATGTTAGTTTATACTATAAAGGAATGATAATTCAAAACAATTACTCTATTCATTCAATTAATGTTTAATGAAGCCCTATACCAGGAGGCGTGGGAGATACATAGACAATAATTTTTAATATCAAAGTGCTTTCTGTTATATGTCAAATATATCTCAATAAAGCTGGGGAAAAAAATCAAAGTGCTTTCAAATGAAGCAAAAGCAAATTAGCAGGCAAAAGTGAAATTTTTCATTTCTATATTGATTTTAAAACAAAATATTTTGCTCAAAACTATGAAATTAAGTCAGAGACTTTATCTGACATCATAAGAATCCTTTTCACCATGGGTAAATAAAATCAATTGATTGGACTACAGTTTTCATCTTCCATTTGGCATCATTAAAGGTAGAGAAAATGTAAAACAAAAGTTGTAAGCAAACACGTGGCAGCCCAGGAAACGTGCTTTCCGGCTCTGTTACTTGTACTTGGATAAAAAGGAATGACACAATAAAAAAAAAAAATCCACCTTATAAGGAGCTGGGAATCTCTCTGGTTTGCCTATCACATATCCCTTTTTAATTCCACCATGAAACTCACTCCATTCTAAAAGTACAGAGGACTTTATCAGGATGATTTAAGAATCACCCACTTTGGGATCTATTTAGGCAGCAGATTGGTGATTATGTATTTGAATTTCAAAAAGCTTATCTAAGTCAGAATGTAACAAGAAGCAGTTGAAACGTAAAGAAAACCAAAATTAAACAGATAACAAGGCCTAATTTTTATAGACTATTTATCAGTGCCAAGCGCGTGATAAAGGCTTTCCACAAATCACCTCACAGAAGCCTCACAAAGGCAAGGAGGTAAGTACTACTATTATCCCCATTTTACAGATGAAGAAGTTGACTGTTAGTGGTCAAATACATTATTAGTGGCAGGGCTGAATGGCTAACACCAAAGTTTCTGCTCTTAAACACTATGTTCTATTTTTTTCCCATCCTGAGATACCAACAGGTGAGCATATATATATGTTGTCAATAAATTAGAAAGTAATTTGGGTCCAACGAATAAAAAGACCTTCAAATAACTAAAAATGTCTTCTAGTAACTGTCTCTATTCCCAACTTCTGCCTTCAAACCACTAAAACAAAGGTAGACTGAGTGATTAGACATACAGTTTACTCCGGTTTTTTTTTTTTTTAATCTTAATTCTCAGTTATGTAACTTGAAATAAAAATAGTTAGCATAAAAAAGGGTCTGGTCAGTCCACAAAGTAGACTCTCAAATTGGACCAGAGCTGAGGATGTGGGGTTCCTGACCTGGTCATCACACAGCACAGGAGTAAGCAAAGCAATCTAGACAGAGCTCAGATTTACCATCCCATAGCATACTCCAACCCTCACTGTATTTCAGAGCATGCTTTGCTTCAAAATTTCTCCAAAACTATTTCTTAAGATACTTTGAAGTTCATGAAACAAATCAGGTTTTCTGGAGAACATAAGAGGGCTTATTGCAGTAGCTTCACTTAGTATGACCAAAATTTCAAGCGCGTTACATTTGTACATATTCACCATATTTTTTTCCCCTTGATCTTAAAACCACCTTGTGAAGCTGCTGCCTGGGCATTGTGGCTTCTTGAAATGATCTTGGTGAAAAAACAATAGTTATGGTTAATCAATTTAATTAACTCCTCCTGTTAACAGACCAGAGTTGCTGTTCTCTCGACCATCCAACTATGATTCCTTCAATGGATGTAAAGTCTAAACAGGTAAGTGTTCTATCTCCTACTCTTCTTTGTGAGGAATCTAAAAGTAAACCACTGTTACCGAAAAGCAGAGGACCTGGGGTCCAGTCCCACATACCTTACAGTTAATTGTGTAACTGACATTATGCCTCCTTGCACAGCTGAAGTGGGCTGGACAGGAAATGTTTAAAGTCCTTCCCAGCTATAAAGTTTTAATTCGTAATTTAAATCGTTGTTTTCTATTGCAAGTTAAATGAAGAACAGTAGAGGCAGACACAGGTTCCCTATGAGTGACAGGAGCACTTTTAATTCCCCTATTGAAACCTATCACATGACGGGAGGTCATATTAAATTGAACTGGCATTTCCTTATGCTCCATCTGCTACCAAAATGTACTATTTGTAGTTCAGGCAGCAGAGCGGTTGAAAAACAACAGATTTTCTTGGCACTTCCTGCACGTATGGCACATAGATGAGTATGAGATTATCCTCAGGAAAATACTGCAAATAATAGCTGTCAATTCTTAGCAACTAACAACACGCATTACTAAAAACAAACACAACTTCCCATCCATGAGTTCCACCTCACAAAATGTGTCTTTTGTTTCTTCTGACTCTCATATGTGAACCAATATTTTTTACATGGGCTCCATAATATTTCTGCTGCAGAATTCAAAAATTACTAGATCTCTAAAATCTACAGATAATCCCCAAACCTTCTGTTAGCCACTTGCTACAATCTTTTCCACTGCTAAGCTTTTTGCCAGAGATGCTAAGAGTAGTGTAGTCAACTGGTTTGAGTTTCATACACTTTTCCAGACAATCTTGCTTTTTAAGGGCCCCCACAAATAAGAGATTAATTTCTCTGGATTCTAAATCTTTGGGAAGTTGACCAACACGCATGAAGTAGTCTTTCTCCTCCTAGTTAACACATGTCTTTTAAATTATTGCTTGGGGTCCTTTTGTCCTCGATTTAAACCTATCTATTCCTTTAACTACTTGTATAATTCCCAATTCTTCCCCCTCTTACAATTCTGTGCTCTACTTTTCTGAACATGGTTTTATTATTTTTCTGTATTTTCTGTGGTATTACATTTTAATTCCTTGAGAAATCAGATAATACATAGTGTTTGCGAATTCATTATGAAAAAAGTTAAAGCAAAGGTAACCCTCCTCAAAACAGGGCAGCCAAGAGAAAACGCAAAAAGCTTGAAAATTTTACTGCATAATTAATGTGAACTGACATGACATCTTCAATTAGACTCAAAGACCCTTAGGACTGAGAGAATCTAAACTCCTTATCTTACAGATAAGAAAACCAAAACCCAGGAAGAAGCTAAGTGACTTGCCCTACATGATACATCTAACTGGATACATTTATGGTCTTACGCATAAAATTACAGCATAAAATTACACGTTACACCTAGGATGGTTCTTTTCACATTGAAAATAGCCCCAGGAAGTCTGTTTCCTAAACACATGCAGGCAGCCACAGTGGCTAAATCCCACATCTATGGAGTCATTCTTTTAAATCAAACCCTTAACTCAGAAATTCTGAGATAAATGCAACTGGTATTAGGGGAAATGGGAGAGAATAAGAAAGGACAATACTCCAGAATGTTAGATTTAAGTCAGAAGGTAAAAAAGTCACATATAATCAAAAATGACTCTTGATACATTTAAATCACAGATACACTTAAATCACGCAGAGAGTCCAATATTTATGTCTTTATTCATTGGGAAGAGACCAATGTCTTCTCTTAATGAGTCCAGCACAGCTAGGTTTTCCTCCAGCAATAGAATAAGCCACTTTCTTTTGCTTACCATCAGATGAAATACCTGCTAGAATTGAAAGAGCTGGTTGTTCCAAAACCACCTACCTTTAAGCAGTGGAATAGCATCTGCCAGGGTGAGATACTCACCCTTAAAGAGGGGCTCAGGAAAAGAAACAGTTAGAAAACCAGGATCCTACCTCTGAAACTATCCTTAGTAAGGGACCTATTCTCACTGCACAGGACAGCGGGCCTCATGCACTATTTAACTATTTAACTCATTTCTCTTCCACTGTCTTCTTGATTTTGCCTAGTAAATTCAGGTGAATGTGTGCCATTCAAGGTGTATATGATCCAATTCCATTGTACTGATATTTCCCTATTCCCATATTTGCATATGGATATAAGGATCTGGGTTAGACACAGGATGTGTTAAGTATTACAGGGGAAGTAGATGAAGTCTGGACACAGGCTCTGATGAGAAGGGCAGGTCAGGTGTAGTACAGAGCCATAAAGCAGCCTGAGGACTCACAGGTTAAGTGGGGAGGGTTGAAGGGAATAGACAGATCACTTTCTATGGGACAGAATTTGTTCCAAAAGTAATTTTTACCATGTTTGTGATTTTTCCTTGGATTGGATTTGATGGACACATTTTAAGCATTGCAACACATCCCATTTTATTGATTTTTATTTTATTTATTTATTTTTGTTGTTGTTGTGCCCTGCAGCATGTGGGATCTCAGCTCCCGGACCAGGGATCGAACCCGCACCCCTTGCATTGGAAACGCGGAGTCTTAACCACTGGATTGCCAGGGAAGTCCCCATTGTATTTATTCTTAAATCAATATAAACGGCCTATACTCTCAAAGCATATAAGTAACCGTATAACTATAAAATTCATACTCTGAAAGAGATTAATCATGAGAATATTTTTCAGATAAAGACTTGATCATGGACAAATGACCTTAGAGCAGCAATACCGAAACCAATACTTGGAAATACATTCTTCAAGTCAGCGCTCCAAGCAGCAGGAAAACCAGACTGCTACCCCTTGAAGACCTGCCACAAAGAGCCATGTGGAAAAACCGCACAGAGAAATGGTGATTGTGAACAAGAGTTCTACCTCAGTATGAAAGATTTTTGGCTGTGTTGGACCCGTTAAGAAAAGAAAGGTTATGCTCATTAGAAAGTTTACCTGTCTCTAAGCAAATAATTACTTCTCTGCTAACATAACTTCCATGTCAATGTAACCAGTTCCTACAAGTATAAATTATCTTAATTGCATGCAGATAAAAATCTGTGTTTCGTGAACAGTGTTCATCTTAACTCCATTATTGGAGTCAACCTAAAGGAAACTTAAGTCTCTGGGCTTGCATATTGTGTTTGCCTCTGGCCATGATGAGATGGTCCAGATTCACACTGATTGACAGAGGGTTTCCCCACCAGGTCCTCTCACAGGACTCCAGGCATTTTCACAACTTGACCACACAAAAGAACTCCCAGTCTGCTCCTGCCTTTCCCAAGACAAGTACAGGAATGCCCTTCTCTGCAGTCCTTTCATAAGATTGTGTCTGTACAAACACAGATGTCTACAAAGCAATTTTTATCAACTTTGCATTGAATATTCCAAAGAACAGCAGTGATCTCAACACTCCATCCATTGTCTCAATGGATGGGGAAAGCTACCCATGAGAGACCATAAAGGAGAAGAAAAAAAAAAATAACAAATATATGTTTATTAAACTCTTCAACAGCAACACAAAATACTTGTACTGGAGAGAAAATATATTTTTTAAACCACAAGGCACGTTAAGTAAAAATGCGTAATCAACCTTAATTAGATTCCTTCATCAGCTGACAATGTAAATGGATGGAAACTACTACTCAAATCTTCAAACGTTCATTTTACATGCAAGTGGCCTCCAACAAATGATAAAGCAATATTTCCGTGTGAGTGTGAGAGATGGCACTGACTTCTGGCCCATTAAAAAGGAGGAGTCAGATTCCACTAGTCCTTGCTTGGTTTAACTGCCAAGCTTTTAGGGAGCTATTTTATAAAAGCGGGACTCGCCCTGATAAATTAGTGAACACTGCGAATGTCAAAAATCGCCTGCACTCAATGAAGCTCTAGAGCACTTCGGAGCCAGACTTCAAAAAATGACTCCTTAAAAAGAATTACGTTGTGACAATGGTATCGTTAAAAAAAAAAAAATAAGGATGACGGTGATGATAACTGGGCAGGAACCACTGCTGCTGCCTGCCTCCTATGTAAGTTGCCCGGCTGAAGGTGGTTAAGTTAAAGCCAGTTCTCCCCTATTGGAGGGGCGCCCTGGCAGCGGCGGAGAGTCACCCGGTTTCCAGCTCCCCGTGGGCTTGACGGGACTAGGACTGGGGCTGGGATTGGCTTCCACGAAGCCCCGGGTGGCTCATCGAGGCGCTCTAGCTGTCCCTCACCACCTTCCTCCAACACAGACCCCAAGTGAGAAATGCAACTCCCGGAGCACAATGACAAGAAAGCACACAAAAGGAGCAAGGCAGCCGCTCCCATCCTTACCTTTGACTTGACTTTCATACTCGGCTATGATCTCTTTGTCCTTTTTGAATCTGCTCGGAGTGGACATTATCCAGCTGTTCTGGGTTTGCTTTCAGTGGGCAAGTTCTGTTAGGGGGTCACCGACCAGTCTCCTCGGAGAGGCAGAGAGTTGTACTCCCGCACGCCGGGAACCCAGAGGCAGCACCGACAGGAGGGAAAGGGGGAGGGAGAGGAGGAGGAGGAGGGAAAAAGGGAGCGAGCCGAGGACTAGATTAACCCGGGCGCTGGCACCATACTTTCCGGATCGAGCTGCCGTCGGTGATGCGGAGGGGAGCCCAGGGTTCGGGGCCGGAGAGGCCCGGCGCGCCGGCAAACTCCAGCAAGCGAGTGGTGGGGGGCGTCTCCCTGCCCACCCACTTCCTCTACGACCGCTGGGCGTACGCGGGGATCGCGCCGGCGCTCCGCACCATTGTTAGCAACCCGCACGGGGCGCGCGGGGCAGGGCCAGCCGGGGAGGGCGGGCGCCGCGACTCTCCCTTCCTGCTCCAGCCGCCGGCTCCGGCGCTCGGGGGTCCCGCCCGGGCTGGGGATGCTACTGCCGCTCCTCCGTCGGCACACACGGTTGCTACTGCCCCGGGCAGGCAAGAGGAATCGTGATCCTAAAGCAAGTCCCGGGTGCCGGCCGCAAGGGCGGCTGCCGCACCGTAAGAACGCGTCCTGGGCACAGCCCCGGCGGACTTTAGGTCTCCACCGCCGGCGCCTCGCGGGGCCTCTGCCTCCTGGGCCACCGTGCGCCGAGGCTGCCTCTTTCTCCCCCGACCCCCTTTCCGCTGCTGCCCCCAGGAGGCCGCCGGCGACAGACACACTCGCACACGCACCCGGAGGAGCCGCGCCCCCGGCGGCCGCAAAGTTGCCGGCACGTTCACGGCCCGCGGCTCCCCGGCACCTGGGGAGCGAGCTACGGGCGGCAGCGGCCGGGGCGGCCGCGCGGGGCTCGGCGAGGCGGGGCAGGGCTCGCGGGAGGGGTCGGCTCGGCAGCGCGTTCCCTTCTCCGCCCTCGCCCCCGCCCGGCGCGGTGAGGAAGCGCCGCGCTCGTCCGGGAAGATGGACGCCTCTTGTGGCCAACCGCAGCCCGGCCCTGCGCGCCGAGCCCGGCGGCCATGGGCAACGCCCCCAGCGCCTCCCGGAGCTGCGCAGCCCCAGCAGCTGGGAAACCCCTCCCGACCCGGCGGTCTGTCTTTGGCCGAGGATGAGCGCTGTGGTGGGGCTCTTTTCAGTGTCCAGTGGGGAAATCCAGACTTTGGATGTCTCCATGGAAGAAAAGGATGTCACTCCAAGATGTCACTCCAAACCCCAGAAGGAACACTGGAGACTGAATTGTGAATGTCTTGGCTGTTAAGAATCAAAGAAGCGCGAAGCTCTTTGATCAGGCAGAGAAAAATACCCATCTTGAACACCATTATTCTCCCCATCCTAGAAGCAGCTGGAGGTGCCTAGGATGGCGGGAAAGGCGTGGTGGGGAAACAGGTCACACTTAGGATGTCACCAGGTTTTGACGGACACATTTAGCGTTTGGGACCTTCCTTCCCCAATCTTATGGGCCTGATTTACCAAAGTGATTTGTCCAAAGGCGTGTCCAGTATCAAATGTTTTCCCTGCTAGATCTAAAGAAGAGTAGGGACTTCGAGACTTTAATCATTCATTCATGTATCCAGTGATAAAATTTCTTACTGCGAACCAAACACCAAGTAAAAGCTAAGGATTCAGAGAGTAGAACCCTGCCCTAAAGGATCTCACGGTCTATTGTTGTACAAAGTAATTACAGGCGGTACTGGGATGCTATGAGAGCGCTACTGTCGGCTTTGGGAGCCCTGAAGAAAGAAAAATGGACTGCGTAAGAGGTTTGGGGAGAAAGGCTTCCCACAGAAGCGGTATTTGAACTGCATTTAAAGGGTGAGTAGTAAGTAGTTTGCCACCTTAGAGAGGGAAAGTGTTGCATTCCACGGAGAAGAAGGAGAATCCTACTCTGGGAGAATTGCAAGTAAGTTACAGGATGCCCTCCTCTAAAATACCAGATCTCTGATAGGAGGTGAAAAATATTTTAAAAATTTAAATATATGTGTATTTCAAGCGGTAGTGTGTGCACATTGTTTTTAATTATATGGCCTTTTAAAATTTAATTGTTAAGTAAATCTTTTTACTTTATAACGACAGAATAGAATGTACAGAAAAAATGTAAAAAATATGTTTTGTTTGTTTCCATTTTGCCACACAGGAGGTTAACTACAGAATCGCAGACTGCCCTAATTTCACGTGGGGCTGTCTTATGTAAGAGTGTAGCGTGAAGAGCCAGGATACTCCAAAGCAGAGGCTGAGAAGGAAGGTCAGGGCCAACTGGGAGAGGCCGCCTGTGCTGAACTCTAGGACACAGTTCTGCAGACAGCAGGGAGACTTTTAAGTAGAGAAGGGTCATGATCACATACATGTTTTATAAAGATAACTGTTGGCAGCATGGAAGGATGAGTTGGCTATGGGGGTGGAGAGACCAGAGGCAAGCAGCACACTCTGGCGATAATTGTAGTCAAATCTAAATGTGATTCATGTCATCCATCCACGGTGCTACTGGGATTTATTTCATATTTGCACTTGGGAAATACAACTTGGTGCAGAGAATGCAGCCCCTGGGAATGAATTGTTGGCTGAGTTTAGACCTAAAGCACTGTGGTAGTTACAAGCCCCAAAGACAGGGTACCCAGAGGTGAATCATATCTCTGCTGCTTCCTAAGTGAGCTGATAAAAATTACTGCATCTCTTGGGGCCTCAGTCTTCTTATCTGTAAAATGGGTTAATGCCTAGTTCCTGGGAATGTTATAAGCACTTACTGAGATAATCCTTAAAAATTACAAGAACACCAGATCTTTGTACCTACTCAGTTATCATTGTTACTGTTATCTCAGTTTTAATCTTTGAGAGAAAGCTATTTAAAAATTGGAGACAGTATCTTAATCATCTTTGATCTTATCATAGTGCCCAATAAACTGTCAATAAACTTTTTTTTTGAATGTTAATGTCTTAATGTTAGTAAGCCACCATTTTATTGTTGTAGAAGGTTGGGTCCCAAATAAAACAAAGTATTTTGCATACATTCTTATAAGACCCCTACAAGGTGAATACTATCGTCCTCGTTTTACTGAGAGAATCTGGAAAGTTCAGTAAATGTGTAAAGGCCTGGCTGGGCCAGAATTCCAGCCCATATCTACTTGCCTCCAAATTGGGTTTTCCCAGTTTGCCATTCTTCTGCCTACGAACTTATGATTCCTTTAAACTTGCGAAGCAGGATCACATACAGTGAACTGTGTATGACTGATCGATGCTTTTCCCTTGGTGGCTTTCTTCTGATCCAGCCAATCAGTGTGATTCACAAGTCAGTTCTTCTTTTCATAGTTTTATCTCTTCAGGTTCTTCTTATCTTTCCCATATTTTGCCTCACAAAGCTTATATGGAGAATGCCTATGACTTAAAATCCAGAAAGCCCCCTAGGGTCAGTCCAATTTGGGAGACAGTCAACTCTGAGTCTAATTCTGTGACTTTGCTCCCCCTTGTGGTAGCTGTTTTCTTAGCTATACAACAGGGATGGCTGCGCTTTGCCCCCTAAAACCTACCCCTCCCCTGCCACACTCTCATTCCTTAGGGGCAAGTGGTGAGAAATTTGGAGCGCCTGAAAGTGGGATCCATACTACAGATTAATCCACTCCATTATCTAATATTTTCCTTTTAGGACCACTCCAAATTTCCAGAAGTAGAAGTTAATTCATTATCTGATCATAAACCCTGGGAGTAGGTAGGAGAACGTACCTGGCTCCTTGCAGCCACAAAATAAATCATGCACCTTACTGCAGCATCACTTTGTCCTAGTGGTAAATAATTTAAGTCATTTAAAAAGTTAAATACAAACACATTAAGGACTCAATGCCAAATTCACACAATTTTTTTAGTTATAGTTTTAATGTCTAAGAATTTCATGTCTGAGGTGCACCAGTCTGCTACTCCTCTTCATATAAGGAAAACGTTCTCCTCTGCCCGTTGGGATGAAAAAGTTGATGAAGCCCTGCCAATATCCTCGGTTTTATTCTTGGATCCAGCCTGAGTATCAGAACACCAACTGTTGTGCATGCATATCTTACATTGTCTTGACTCTGGACCCTTTAGCTTCTCAAATTGCTTGCAGTAGTGCTTTCCATGGACTGCATTTTGGTATTGTGTCCTGGGGCAGAGTTTTATAAAGTATGAGCTTACCACTGATCACCTACATCAGAATCACCTTGGGAGTCTGTTTGGAATTCAGACACATGGGAGCTCTTCTACACTTAAAGCCACACTTCTTGACTTCAATGTGCATACAAATCACCTGGGAATCTTGTTAAAATAAGGTTCTGATGCCTTCTGGAGTGACACCTGACATCCTGCATGTCTAATAAGCTCCTAAGCCATGCCAATAATTTTGTCATAAAGACCATACTTGGAGGAGCAAAGACCCATAAGGTCCAAATTTTGGCTGAGGGGAAAGTCCTCCGGTGATTCTTATGCTTGAGAACCTTTGCCCAAGGCCCAAGGGCTATTTAAAAAAAATAGCATCCTTATAAATATTTGCTACATTTACTCAAGTGATGCCGATGACATTAAGATTTTTTTTCAATTTAATGTATCTCTAAGAAACTGGACTGTTTTCACCTTCAAGATAATAAAACGTTTAACTTCTTCATCTGTAAAATGGGGATGGATAATAATTTCCCTAATAGGTTTGTGGGTTTCATAGGGATTAAATGCAAAATGTACATAAAGCACTTAGCACCAAGCCAGGCACATAGTAAGTGCTACATAAATGTTGCTTGTCCTTGTCATTGCCATTATTGTTTTGGTGCAGAAAGTTAACTTCCAAGTTTATACCAAACTGTTGCAATTGTGGAGGACCTTATAGTGTGTTTATCTGTGTCTTATTTACCTCCCTGTTTAAACCTCCTATGTTAATTGGGAATTTCTTTGTTCTTAATGGGTTTGTTTTGTAGTTTATCGGTTTACTGTGTGTCTGTATTTCTAATACACTACCTCAAATCTTTTATAGAATGATTTCTATAGTCTATTCAGTTCTAATCAACAAATATTTATTGTCTATTAAGCTGAACCATATGACAATGCGGATATTTGACCATTTTTGACATAATAAATGGCAATGCCATATGACTCAACCCAATACTATCAGCTCACACTCTGCAATTAGTGTAAACAAAATTCAATAATAAAAACCCACTTCCGAATATCCAAGTGAAGGCTCTGTTGAACTCTGCCCAGATCTAGGGAAATCCCATTCACTCATAGGTTGGATTAGTCCAGTGCAGTCTGCCAGGTAGTCAATCAAGAAATATTAACCACTGTCAGTAAAAGAAACTTGGCCCATAATTTAACAGCAGCTTGTGGAAATGGACCATATAAATAGCCATTTTCCCTTTTCTGGCAACAGAGTAGTAAAGACAAGCTGTTAAAAGATCTTGCCAATTTCATTCTGATGCACTTTCCCTGGCAGGGAAGAGGGTAGAATGTTACAATAAAGATGAGTTTAGATGAGGCCCTGGAGGGGTCAATGCAAGAGATACTAAGGACAGTAGGAGAGAAAGGATGGAAAAGGAAGAGGTAAAGACACTAGTCACAGGGAGAGAAGCTGCAGAAGAGAACAATAAAATGAATGATTCTTCTAAAATGTTCATTTGTATAATTTAGCTCCCCTCCCCTCCAAAAAAATTCTTCTCCAGTTTTCAAGAAAACTAAAGCTAAAATAAATTGGGGCTTTTAAATGTCTGTAATTTTCTTTGAATAAAACTGCTTTATAATATTTTTAACCATCTGCTCAAAATCACGTTTCCATTTTGCACAAATCGTTAAAATAGAATTTGCTTTGTTTAATCTCATATTCATAACTTCCAAACACCCACAGATAACAGTCTTCTCATCAGAGTTACTATTTTCTGCTTTGAAATCCTACTACGACTTCCCATGTGGCTGCTGCACAATATAAGCAGAATATGAATATTCAATGAGCCCATTCTGATGAAAGTATTAAATCCCATCACTTAGACAAAAAAAAAAAAAAGGTATTGTTACTCAGAGGAAAACAGCCAAAGTTAGGCGAGAAATGGCAGCTTCAATCCAGTTGTCAGAATCGGAGATGGATTAATATGTAGAGCAAATGCTCATAAAAAGGTTGACTGTACCAAGAAACACATGCATCTCTGATGCTTATATTTTAGGAAATGAACGATAGACTCCTCCCCTTCTTGCAATTATACTTTGGCAGCAGACATTTTAAGACTGCCTAATTTTGTCTCCTCTTCTACAGAGAAACAAGTCTGCATACAGTTATTCCTCATTTTAGATATAGATATGCTCCTGGTGAGTATACCAGGGAAGTGGAAGGTTGGTAAATGGAATCTTATTTAAATATAATGGAGACACTTGCTATTTAAAAGAATCTCAAGGAATAGCCTTTTGTAAATCAAAGAACATTTTTGGAAAACAATTATCATCTGCTCTAATTTTTTAATATAAAATTGAATTTTTCTGTAGTAGGTCTTTCTTTAAGGCAGTGGTTCTCAAACCAATTGGAACCAGTGTTGCCTTTAAATTTTTAAAAATTTATTTATTTTTTGAGCAGTTTTAGGGTCACAGAGGGCAGAAAGCACAGAGAGTGCCGGTATACTCCCTCACCCCTGCCACTTCCCCTTTATTAACACTTCCCTTATTATTAACATTTTGCATTTGTGTGGTACCTTTGTTACCACTGACTAGCCAATATTGATATATTATTATTAGCTAAAATCCATAGTTCACGTTAGGGTTCACTCTTTGTGTTGTACATTCCATGGGTTTTGACAAATGTATAATGACTGCATTCACTAATATAGTAGCATACAGAATAGTTTTACTACCCTAATTGTCTCTTTTTTATAATAAATATTTTTGTAACACCTCACTTAACTATCCTAAAAGAAAATGTATAGAAAATAAAGTTTACCCGCACTCACATTTTTCTTTATGCAGTCAATATATTATCCTACCTGTAAAATGAAGGAGAAATAAAAACAAAGTAAATCATGATGAAGTGATATAAATTTCAATATGTAAATACTTGGCAACTACACGAGAGGGATTGAAGTAGTCAGATAAATTTAGATATAAGAGAAGTAATAAGACCAGAAGATATTCCATACAAGATGTACAAACTTTACATGTCAATTATATCTCAATAAAGCTGGGGAAAAAAGAAAAAAAATGATGTACAAGTCAATGAATACAAGTCAAAAGTATGCATGAATGTTAGAATAAAAACTAACATACTCAATATATATAAAAAATACTGTGTTTAACAAGTAAAATGGAGTAAGACTAAAGTTTCAGATAACTTAAATCAATATTTCACATATATGAACGCCTGGTGGGATAATTCTTCATTGGTAGGAGACTGAGCTGGGCATTGTAAGACATCCAGCTTTGGACCTGTTCACTAAATGCTAACATCATCTCTCCTCTCTGAATATGGAGAGACAAATCAACTCCTGACATGTCCAGAAGCTTCCTATGCATCAATTCAGCTTCTACTGAGAACCACTCTCTTAAAAGTCTAATGCAATTATAGGGACTGGTATCACTATTGTCTCCTTGGGGCTTTTCTTCTGGAAAACTTTTCCTGCCTCATCTTCTGAATTTTCCTTAAAAGGACTCAGAATTAGATGCATGTCTTATTTCACATGCTGAAGGCAGGCATTCTTGACTGTGAGGAACTTTCACCCCAAGAGGTGTAATATGATCTGTTCTTGGGGTTTGGAAAGATATTATAATGTCTATATTCTTTTAAAATTTCCTTTTTTGTGCATGTTATATTTTGTAAAGTCTTACTACAGTAGTATATAATTTATTAAAAATAAACAGATATTGAGGTTGAATGCTCAAATATTTTTACTGATGGGGTTAATAATAAAAAAAAGTTTGCAGATCCCTATCTATAAATACAGTCAGATACAAAGCAGCAGATAGCACCTGTCTTTAACTTTGGTCATATCTGGCATCTTTTCAGAATCCTGAAGTACTAACAGTGATCCTTACCTATTACTTGGCTAAGGTACATTTGGGACAGACCTAGGCTCCTTCATGATCCGCCTTCATGGCAATACAGCTTCATCTCTTACCATACCCCATCCCTTCCCTTGCTTCAGCTGCACTCCATCTCTCACTGCTCTTCAGATGCATTTTGTCTCTCTCACACCTTCACACTTCTGCACGTGCTGTTCCTTTCCTTGAAACTGTTGAGGAGGAAAACTTTTCCTCCACCCTCTCAGGTTTAATTTCTGAGGGCCTGTGAATTAAACTGACAAAAGGCAGATTGATAGGAGAAATAAGGTGTATTTGTACGCCTACAGAGACTAACAAAAGAAGTAGCTAGCTTGCTAAATGGTTAAAGTTAGAGGCTTATATACCTAACTTAGTAGGGGAAAAAAGAGGGAAGAACAGGCTTCTACAGAAAGAACAAATAAATTTCTTTAGGAAAGACAAATGGGTTTTTAGAAGAACAAACAAGAGATGAAAAAGTCTGTGATAATGTTTAGTTAGGCAGGTGAGAGTGATCTTTCTATCTTCTTCATGGCTATGACACCCCCTGGAGAGGGGATTTATGGCAGCCTCATTTCCCAGAAGTTTCTGCTTTTAGTCAGATAAGTGAAGCTCCAAGAAGGCTTCTTTCTGCATCTGTTGAATTTCACATGTTTTCAGCTTAAAATAATCTTCATATCAACTCTGGGGTTCTAAGTGGGTCGCCATGAATACACACACTCATACACACGTGAGCACACTGTACCCGCCCCTCTCCCATCCTTTGCCTGGCTAACATCTCAACCTTCATAACTCACCTAGAGCATTATCCTGGAAAAACC